>NC_064923.1:435452159-436702159 GCF_023897955.1 Schistocerca gregaria | reverse complement strand
ATGATGACATAAATATCTGTTGCAGTGAATCAACAGGAGACGTCGTAGACCACTGGGAGCAGGATGAGAGCCATAGCATGGGCCCCACACTCACAGGTAACGGATATCGTGCACTGCAGCGGTGCGAGACCACAGAAGAAGAAAGCTTTCACGCCGGGGGCCTTCACGACCGACCTCAAACCTTCCTTCACTCTGATGAGGGTGTTGGGTCTGCTGCCCATAGACGGCATGCATACAGGTATTGCCGCTGGCTGACCTTAATCTATTTTCTCCTTGCTTTTGCTAGCTGAACGAAGTGCTGCTTTTTTCCTACTTCAATCATTTATTTTACTGCGAACATAGAAAGTTCTCTTGCACCAAGTTTATACGAAGCGTGTCAGAAAAAGTAATGAGACTGACAATATTACGAGCGATCTGGCAACGCGCAGTGTTTCTACTTGTAAACAAATGTGTTCATCTCTTCCAGGAGCTCAGTACGAGTTTCTGGTCCATTCAGCAATCACGTTATTTTTGTGGGCAACGTCAGTGAAGTTGTGTTTTCGTTGCGTGTTACCGAAAATGGAATAGCGGAATTTAGAGGAAAGTTGTGCCATCAAGTATGATGTTAAACTTGGGGAATCCACGAGTGTGGCCTTTGCAAATTTGAAACAGGCCTATGGGGAACATTCCTGAAGAGCACAAGTTTTTCGCTGGCATAAATCAGTTTCGAAGGGCCGAGAACACGTTGAAATGAAATTAGCACAAGAAGACCTTCAACTTCAAAGATCGACGAAAATGACGAACGTGTCCTTGCTGTTTGACATCAAACTGACATTTAATAATAAGGATCATGCGTAACCTGTTAAATACTTTCACCATACATCAAATTTTGATCAAAGCTTCACATTGGAATGAACAGGCATGTTGTGAGTTGGGGAAGTCAACGAATATGATAGTGGAAGACGTGTCTGTAGTGACAGACTGATCTGTACCACAGCTTGAGGTCAACGTTAGTTTGTAAGTCAACAGTTTGGTTGCGAAATGGCGGAGCCTAGAATGTGACAGCTAAAAACATGTCACTGGTGAAAGATTGACGCTATCGTAGACCGAAGTGCGAGTTAGATGGGAAGGCACGTGTTTACTTGACAAATTGAATGAACATTGTAGCGAAAGATAGATTAGGTTAGAATAGTAAAAACATGTTGTGATGAAATATTGGCCCTATCGTAGCCCGAGGCCCATTTTACGTTGGAATGCAACTATTTGTTTGTGAGTCGGCGAAACCATCGAATGTGGTAGTAAAAAAACGTGTTCGTGGTGGCAGTCTGTACAGGAGCGTGGCACGAAATGTTGGGTTGGGTTGTTTGGGGGAAGAGACCAAACTGCGAGGTCATCAGTCTCAACGGATTAGGGAAGGACGGAGAAGGAAATCGGCGTGTCCTTTCAAAGGACCCAAACCGGCATTTGCCTAGAGCGATTAAGGGAAATCACGGGAAACCTAAATCAGGATGGCCAGAAGCTGGGTCGAACAGTCGTCCTCCCGAATGAGAGTCCAGTGTGCTGAAAACTGCGCCACCTCTCTCGGTACCCAAGTTATACATTACGACAGATTGCTACAGTTTGGTTGTGAGTTGGCGACGTTGAAGGGTCTGACAGCGAAAAACGGTGGCTAAGTTTTGGTGGAATGCAACAGTTAGTCTGTGAGTTGGCGCAGAGAGCGAATGTGATAGCGAGAAACTTGTCAGTGGTGACAGATAGGTCTGTATCATAGCCGGAGATATAGGTTACATTGGAATACAACAGTTTCTTTGTGAAATGGTGAAGCCGACGAATGTGATAGCGAAAACCGTGTCCGTGGTGACAGGTAGTTTGCAATCGTAGGTCGAGGTCTTGGTTAGGTTGGAATACTACAGGTTGTACCAATATGGTGCTGAAAAACCTGACAGCTGAGCAGAGGGACAATCGAAGAGACGTTTGCGTTGATTTTCGTGAGAGGATTGTCAATGATCATGAATGTTTCAGTCGTACGGTGTCCACAGGGTGCCTGGTTCAGTCGTGCGATCATAGGTGATGAATACTGGGTTTTTAAGTACGATACTGAGAGCAGGTGGCAAAGTTATGAGTAGCACAGTGAGATACTCGAGGAACGAGCAAATCAATCTCAGAAGAACGCTGATTTTCTTTTTTGAGAGTATGGGACAAACTGCGAACCAAGCGTTTAACAAAGATGTTTTGAAAGGATCAGGAGAAGGGTGAATCGAATGAGACCAGACACAGCAGACAAAGGGCTCCTGCATCGTGACTATGCTCCATGTCACCCGGCCACTTCCATCATGGAACTGTTGACCTCAAAAGGCATTCCAGTTGTTCCACAGCCCCCCTATTCACCTGGTCGGAGAATTTGTGACCTTTTTATTTTATAGGAATTGAAAAATGTCTTAAAAGGACGTCATTTTGGTACTCTGGAGAACATTCAAAAGAATATGACCAACATGTCAGAAGCCCTACGATTTGAAGCCTTTCAGCGCTGCTAGATTGGGAACGACTACTCCACCGATGTGTATTGTTTCTGAAAAAAATAAAACTTTTCGTACATAAAAACCAGTTCCATTATTTTTCTTATACACTTGTATTTCATTGATAAGTGCACCAGCCAAAAAAATTGTCATCCCCAGTAACCATCGCCTTAATACCGTGTAACAGCTCCTCTAGACTCGATAATGATCTCAGTTCGATGAGGAGGAGAGTCTACAAGTTTCTTCAGTTACATCGTATCCAGTTGAATCCAGTTATGATGATTGGATCCCGTAGAGCTACAAAACAGTTGGAATGTTGAGTGCTACATTTCATTCAGCACTAAAAATAGTCTCAAAGATTTTCTATGGGATTAAGATCGAATGATTTAGTGCGTTAGTCGAGGTGCAACAGTGTGGCTGAGCATTCGTCAAACCATGAGCGTATGAGTGTTGCTTATGCTCACAGCTGTTATTATCTTGAAAGACAGAAGTGTCCACAACGTACACATCGTGAAGAGCGTATAAACTACACTGTGGACTATTTCATCTTTATTTGTGCCCTATTTATTAAACAATATCCCAAAGTATTTTGCCTTTTCCACAGCTACAAGTACTTCTCGACCTACCTCCAAATTATTTATTTTATATGTAGCTCATATCATCTTAACCCTCTGGTAGTACGGTCCTGATTTTTGCAAATTACAGGCTAAATATCTTTTTCTCGCCATACCGTCACTCTCACAAGCTGAAACTTTCTATGCTAGGATTGCAATACTGATCCTAGATACAGCTTAAAGAGGGTCGGTGACATCCCTGACACAGACTTTTATTCACCTCGCATTCTTCTGTCCAGCTATTCCCAATCTGTTGTCCCTGTGTTATTTTCGTGCAATTCCTTAACAGCCACTAGCAGTCTTTGGTCGAACTCTAACTCTTTCAACTCTTCTCACATGTTTTGTGGGTACCTTATCATACGCTTTTCTCTCTGCTCGTAGTCCTGCTTCATATTCGCGGTAACCAGAATGAGTAGTCCCAAATCGCGGTACGATAAAACCCCAAAACTTCATCGAACCATCTGTGGCCTAAACTACAACCAACAACATACTATGGGTTAGGCTCCTCGTAACCTCGTGAGTGCCCTTGACAACTTGCATCATATGAAGAGAGATAAAATTAGGACTGGTCGGACTACAATACACACTTCCAGTCAGCTATTGTCCACTTCCTGCGTTGCTTGGCCATTAAGGACGTGCAGCCTGATATGCGACTGTGAGCAATGGGCTTCTATAGAGGTACCCAACTCCGAAGGTCCACTGCATGAAGTTCCCTCTGAAGCATTCGCTCGGAAACTGAGATGGACCCGTGTTCACTGAGAGCAGCAGTTCCTCAGAAATCGGAAATCGATCGTCACGCGGCATCACATTCGTCTCTGTCCCTTGTTCGTTAGGATCTGCGAGTCTGAAATTATTCCTTGTAGGAACGCTGAACAGTCCGCGTTGATAAATCAACAATTCGGGCAACTTTATGTACGGTATGGTCCTGGACACATCGAAATACAAGGGCCCCTTTCTTGCCATTCTGTCGCGTCTCCACGTCCACCAGTGGTATTTCACTGATTCCACACAACCGATACTTCACTGCCATCAGTTGTATCTGCGATGGCGGGCCAGATGACGGCCCGGTAATGGTTGTGCACAATGTACAGAGTTCCAAAGCGATCCGGGGTGGCCGAGCTACTCTAGGCGCTTTAGTCTGGAACCGCGCGGTCGCTGCGGTCGCAGGTTCGAATTCTGCCTCGGGCATGGATGTGTGTCATGTCCTTAGGTTAGTTACTTTTAAGTAGTGGTAAGTTCTTGGGGACTGATGATCTCAGACGTTAAGTCCTATAGTGCTCAGAGCCATTTGAACCAAAATTTCATATTTGTAGCATTTTCTTAATTAATTTTACTTCGAATGTTATTTCTTCCACAAATCATTAATACACAACAATGAAATTATTTCAGTGAATATTTAATTCTGAGCGACTGCTCACTCCGGAGCATCGCAGCAGACACTGCCAGCCTCTAGCGCGCTACTCCTGCCACCTCCTGATGTGTACATAGTTCCGCGTAGTCAGCGCGTACAGGACTTTCCCACCAGAGCGCGCCACGCTAAGCACAACAGCGCAGGCGCAGCGCTCGTCCGTCTCCGCACTACGAGATGGCGCTGTCTTAGAGACGGACCAAATTCTGCTTCCGCCGATCAGCGTATTAATATACACTCCTGGAAATTGAAATAAGAACACCGTCAATTCATTCTCCCAGGAAGGGGAAACTTTATTTATTAGATAGCTGTTCCGACTATTCCCCCCCCCCCCCCCCCCCCCCCCCCCCCCCCGCTGCTGCGCTAATCGGAGTCTTTAGAGACGAAATCTGAGAATACGGAAGGATGGGGAAGGAAACTGGCTGCGCCCTTCTCAAAGGAACCATCTCAGTATATGCCTGGATTTAGGAAGGTGACGGAAAACTTAAATCGGAATGACCGGACGGAGATTTGATCTATCGCACTTCAGCGGTGTCTGGCTCGCGTTGATGCCGTTTCTTCTTTGGCATTTTCTCACAATAGAGTGGCATCTTATTGCTCCCTGAGTTATTACCATAATTTATTATACACTCCTGGAAATTGAAATAAGAACACCGTGAATTCATTGTCCCAGGAAGGGGAAACTTTATTGACACATTCCTGGGGTCAGATACATCACATGATCACACTGACAGAACCACAGGCACATAGACACAGGCAACACAGCATGCACAATGTCGGCACTAGTACAGTGTATATCCACCTTTCGCAGCAATGAAGGCTGCTATTCTCCCATGGAGACGATCGTAGAGGTGCTGGATGTAGTCCTGTGGAACGGCTTGCCATGCCATTTTCACCTGGCACCTCAGTTGGACCAGCGTTCGTGCTGGACGTGCAGACCGCGTGAGACGACGCTTCATCCAGTCCCAAACATGCTCAATGGGGGACAGATCCGGAGATCTTGCTGGCCAGGGTAGTTGACTTACACCTTCTAGAGCACGTTGGGTGGCACGGGATACATGCGGACGTGCATTGTCCTGTTGGAACAGCAAGTTCCCTTGCCGGTCTAGGAATGGTAGAACGATGGGTTCGATGACGGTTTGGATGTACCGTGCACTATTCAGTGTCCCCTCGACGATCACCAGAGGTGTACGGCCAGTGTAGGAGATCGCTCCCCACACCATGATGCCGGGTGTTGGCCCTGTGTGCCTCGGTCGTATGCTGTCCTGATTGTGGCGCTCACCTGCACGGCGCCAAACACGCATACGACCATCATTGGCACCAAGGCAGAAGCGACTCTCATCGCTGAAGACGACACGTCTCCATTCGTCCCTCCATTCACGCCTGTCGCGACACCACTGGAGGCGGGCTGCACGATGTTGGGGCGTGAGCGGAAGACGGCCTAACGGTGTGCGGGACCGTAGCCCAGCTTCATGGAGACGGTTGCGAATGATCCTCGCCGATACCCCAGGAACAACAGTGTCCCTAATTTGCTGGGAAGTGGCGGTGCGGTCCCCTACGGCACTGCGTAGGATCCTACGGTCTTGGCGTGCATCCGTGCGTCGCTGCGGTCCGATCCCAGGTCGACGGGCACGTGCACCTTCCGCCGACCACTGGCGACAACATCGATGTACTGGTACGTCCACCCGGCCTCCCGCATGCCCACTATACGCACTCGCTCAAAGTCCGTCAACTGCACATACGGTTCACGTCCACGCTGTCGCGGCATGCTACCAGTGTTAAAGACTGCGATGGAGCTCCGTATGCCACGGCAAACTGGTTGACACTGACGGCGGCGGTGCACAAATGCTGCGCAGCTAGCGCCATTCAACGGCCAACACCACGGTTCCTGGTGTGTCCGCTGTGCCGTGCGTGTGATCATTGCTTGTACAGCCCTCTCGCAGTGTCCGGAGCAAGTATGGTGGGTCTGACACACCGGTGTCAATGTGTTCTTTTTTCCATTTCCAGGAGTGCATCTCGCAACCAATGAGATTGCTGCTAATGTAGAACCTTTTCTCCTCGCGGATCACACACACGCGCAGTGATACCTGAATGCGTGAGGTATTATAACGAGTGTACAGACCTCCGATCTACATCTACTTCCATACTCCGCAAGCCACCTGACGGTGTGTGGTGGAGGGTACCCTGAGTACCTCTATCGGTTCTCCCTTCTATTCCAGTCTCGTATTGTTCGTGGAAAGAAGGATTGTCGGTATGCTTCTGTGTGGGCTCTAATCTCTCTGATTTTATCCTCATGGTCTCTTCGCGAGATATACGTAGGAGGGAGCAATATACTGCTTGACTCTTCGGTGAAGGTATGTTCTCGAAACTTTAACAAAAGCCCGTACCGAGCTACTGAGCGTCTCTCCTGCAGAGTCTTCCACTGGAGTTTATCTATCATCTCCGTAATGCTTTCGCGATTACTAAATCATCCTGTAACGAAGCGCGCTGCTCTCCGTTGGATCTTCTCTATCTCTTCTATCAACCCTATCTGGTACGGATCCCACACTGTTGAGCAGTATTCAAGCAGTGGGCGAACAAGCGTACTGTAACCTACTTCCTTTGTTTTCGGATTGCATTTCCTTAGGATTCTTGCAATGAATTTCAGTCTGGCATCTGCTTTACCAACGATCAACTTTATATGATCATTCCATTTTGAATCACTCCTAATGCGTACTCCCAGATAATTTATGGAATTAACTGCTTCCAGTTGCTGACCTGCTATTTTGTAGCTAAATGATAAGGGATCTATCTTTCTATGTATTCGCAGCACATTACACTTGTCTACATTGAGATCCAATTGCCATTCCCGGCACCATGCGTCAATTCGCTGCAGATCCTCCTGCATTTCAGTACAATTTTTCATTGTTGCAACCTCTCGATACACCACAGCATCATCTGCAAAAAGCGTCAGTGAACTTCCGATGTAATCCACCAGGTCATTTATGTATATTGTGAATAGCAACGGTCCTTGTGACACTCCCCTGCGGCACACCTGAAATCACTTTTACTTCGGAAGACTTCTCTCCAATTAGTCAGTCTGCATTAGTCTGTAGTCAAGTTTGAGCATGCGCCTAATAAGATTGCCATATTCCTGTACACAGCCATGAAGAGAAATGTATAGACACTTCGTCAAGTATCAGAGATATGTGAGAATAACGTACCAAGACCAAAGGAACTTCAGATTGTCAATTGTAAACAGCATCCAGAATCAAGTTAAGTAAGGTTTATGATTGTTATTATTTTAATAAATGTGTGTCAAAATTAATCAAGTTCTGTTTAAAGTTGGTCACTGTCAATCTGCTACTCTAAGCGTGCAAGTGGCATTTCTATTGTCTGACCTAACGGCAGAAGATAAACACGCCACGATAAGACCACGAGACGTATTGCTGACACTCACCTACTTCGTTAGAGCGACAAGTCAAATAATATGATGGTGTGTGTACCGAAGGTCTTACAGTACGCTCACCACACCCCCCGAGCAACAACTGCCCACCATTGCACTGCCTCAGCGATATGTAATCGATATATCGCGTATGCCCTTTAATATGTTAAAATTTATTATATGTACCTATTTCACGACAAAGACGATAAATTCATTACATGCTTCTATGAAAGCGCAAACGGGGTGAAAAAGCCCACGCTTTGTACTGTTTTTATTCAAAAGTAACCGTTTGATGAATTTCCTTAGGAGTAAATAGATGTGAATATACAGGGTGGTCAGAAACTCTCTGAAAAGCTTTTAAGGGCAACAGTTCAGAAAAAAATTCAATACGTTTTGTCGTTTCCGACCTAATTGGCATTGAAGTCAGGCAATGAGGCTGTTGTGCGCGCAAACTCAAGCGGCTCGCCAAATGCAAATGCTGTCAACTGTTCTCATAGCGTAGATGATGGTCCACGAGACTGCTCAGCCTTTGGCTCGGGTCCGATCTTTACTACAGCCCCATGTCCAACTTTCATATCTCTCTCTTGTTCGGTTTTAGGAAACCAAGTGAAGACCATGTTTGGCGGGCCGTCTGAATTTGCTTCTGCAAAGATCTGATTGGCCAGCTTCAATACTAATTAATTCGAAAACGGTGCAACGTATCGGTTTATTTTTACAATTATTTCTCAGCACGACGTACCGTTCAACAACCTTGGAAGCTCTCTGGACTGTTTCTGACAACCCTGAGTACCAATTATGCTGAGAAACATTAAAAATGTACGACAGACTTGATTGCTTACGTTCATTACTATGGCTGTAATTGCACGGCCGATGTGTCTGACGTATCACTGCTATTTTAGAGGTTTTTGATGTAACAACCAAAAAACGAAAGTCGTTGTCCCACGATCATCCTAACTGCCCTCTAATAAACTGAAAGTTGGTAGTCAAGGAAGGCAGGCTTCGGTTACGATTGTGGACGGGGTCACAATCAGTTACTATTGGTTCCCTTTTGCAATTACAAACATTTAATTTAAAACGGTAATTCCAGACTCAGCAATAAATAAAGATATCACGCGTTATTAATGAAAGAATAAACAACTGTGTAGAGCACTTGCTCGCGAAAGGCAAAGGTCCCGAGTTCGAGTGTCTATTTGGCACACAGTGTTAATCTGCCAGGAAGTTTCATATCAGAGCACACTCCATTGCAGAATGAAAATCTCATTCTGGAAACTATGTAATTAATAGTGCTTTCAGTGCGTCAAAATTTACCAAGTGAGCATAAGTGCAGACACAGCAAATAATGTTTTAAAAACTAGCCAATGTGATCCCAATTAGAATATTAAGGCAAGTAACCAAAGTCACGGCTGAAAGCGTCTAACGCCAAGAACGGCAGTTATAAAAAAAATAACAAACACACTGTCAAACAGCAATGCAGTAGCACAGTTTAATTAAAAAAAAACTGGCAGCTGCTCACCAAATGGGTGAGACAAAATGATGGTAAACTTGGTAGCACAGCACGTAAACCTGCTGTAACGCCAAGAATGGCAATTATATAAAAAAAATTTGTAACATACAGTAAAATAGCAAATACAATAATAAAACACAAGGGCCAGTCACAGACGGTGCACCAGGAATCGACCTCTGAGTAGGTCAGGCAAAAAACACTTTGGCGAGCGATGAGATCGGCAGCCAAGAGTTGCAGTCACTTCACAAGATGGTAACTCAGACTAAGTCTAACGAATGACTAATGATAATCTTGCTGAGGCTACCTGACGTCCAATAGACCAAATGCGAAGATGTAAAAATACGCCAAAGCCGGAAGCGGCGGTCTGGACTCCGCCCTCAGAATAATGTGCTTAGAGCGTGCAGAACGAGAAAGGAATAACTAGCACCAGAGCAGAAGAATCGCCAACCAACTTACAATCAAGAAAACTGTCAAACTACATGCCTCACCGGACAGCAGTGGCAAGGCGAAGAAACGTACACTGCCATTACATACACCAACCCCCCAGGGTAGGTTCAAAATGGCTCTGAGCACCATGGGACTTAACATCTGAGGTCATCAGTCCCCTAGAACTTAGGACTACTTAAACCTGACTAACCTAAGGACATCACACACATCCATGCCCGAGGCAGGATGAGAGCCTGCGACCGTAGCTCCAGGGTAGGTAACTGGGGCGTTAACGGCCACGAGGCAGGAAAAATACCGCTGGTTGAACTTAACAAATAGTAACAAACTGAACACAATAAATAGCAATTAGAAGTCCAAGAATGCTAATCAGATCCACCTTCCCCAAGCATTCCACTTGCTGCTCTTTGCCTCGGCAACACTATGAGCAGCAACATGAATGCAAGTCACTGAAGAATCGCAAGATCTCACAATGGTGGAGGTTTCTCTACTTGAATCCAAATGCACCCAACTTACAGCTTGCAGGGTCCGGTTTGCGACGAGGTCGTGCACCCTCGTGACCACAGGCCTTCGATCTGGCAGTCCATGCGCGCCGCCAGCGGTCCCGGCGTGTTCACGCACTGCGCAGACCTGGCTCCTCGTAAGTCCCCAACAGAACTGCTCACTTACACCACCCAGAAGAACCACGACGTCGCCCCAAAGATTGGGCAACATTTACTACATATCGATAACCGCCGCTGCTGCCACTAGCGGACAGGCAAGGCTTGGGAAATCAAGTGGCGCCAGTCAGCACGAGAAGAAGACAAACAACCGCAACCATGTCAACTAAACGATATGGTCTGACCTCCAACAGAGGACGGAAACCTATATTCACATCCATTGCTCCTACTTTACTGGAGTTATCTTCCTTACGCGCACTTCTATAAAAGCCTACAAGTGCTTCGCATACGTCACTGCAGAAATCACAAACTGTCCGAAATACAGCAGCTATTCAAATGCGTAACAGTTGAGTAAATGTATACAGTTCCTAATAACCAAAGTCCAAATACTAGCCTTTCTTGTCATTATGTTGTTCGTCAATTGTTAGTAATTGTAATGAGAAACTGGCGAAAAGCTTCAACCGAGAAAGTTTTGGAATAATGGTAAGGAGGGGCGTAGCTGCAATTCAGTGCTTCGCACTTGCGTGCAAGTGCTTTTCCTACACAATACTGTTTGCATCGTCAAAACCAACGCGCTTGCCATGCAAATTAATTCTGTCTGAATACCACAGTTTTTCGTCGTACCTGTGACTAGTGTTGTAACGAGTGTAACGTGTGTGGTGATTGTTAGCGCCAGGAAAACGATAGCACATCGTTCCTAAGGCCGACAAGCAACACTCGTTCCCTCGTATGTTCTTCTGTTCCCTCCAGCGTAAAGGCTTGTTCTCGAGTACAAGCGAATTGTAGTGAAGGCTGAAGAATTATCTGGGAATGCTGGTTCGCTTATCTTCGTTTTCATTCACTCCGGTGTATATGACGCTTCACAGGCACATCACTTTAATAACATGGTACTTTGAGTGGTTAATATGTGGAGAAAGACAGTCTCTAAACCGGAGATTTTTGCCGGGAAATTTATTACGAGGGTACTTCCGTACCTGGAGTTACATCTTAATCGTCTTTATGTTGACAGTACTACGTAAGCGCTAGTCAGCATCTAGATGACACGGTTCTGTTTGCTTCGGGCAGGTTTCGGCGCTGTGACCTCAGTCCGCTTTGCACCACAGAACACCAGAATATCAGAAGTGCAAGGTCCGTGTTACGTCGTGGAAATAGAACGACAGGAGCGCTCGAAGTGCCTTCGCAGTGAAGTCTGAGTACGAGAAATATGGTGCAAAAATTCGGATTATTGGTTTTCGAAATACTAGGATAATGTTTCCATTTTAGGATGATTTAGTGGCTGCCTTTGAGAGCCTGGTGCTAATGTGTATTAATTTGTAAAACCCAATATTGGAATTTCGATGTAAATGCGTTGCTCGTATTCTGCTTGATTTTTGGTCATACTGAGTTGGGTAAATGCTCCCATTTACGTTTTTCTTTCGTATGAGATAGAAACTGATTTCGTCACATGGTATTCTGTGAACTGCTTGCGAGTCTGTTTGTGAGCTGCTCGATTTAAATGCGATGTCACCATTTTGCCGTCCGCACGTCTCGTACAAATATATTCGCCTGGCGCCGGCATCGCTAGTTCGGATTACTTTTCTTGCCGCTGGCCGTTCTTGACATTATCGGGAGATTATAAGATTATTAAGTTATGCTAATCTCGTAAGTTCACAACCCTGTTCCACTACTCTCATAAAGTTTCGAAGGTATACATACGTAAATAAACACAACATTTGTTTTATATTTGCGTATCTGCATTGTCATTGGTACTTAGTACTTCTTTTTCGTATGATATGCAGCAAGACAGTCACCAAGATGTAACGCAACTCCACAAGACTTGCACATTAAGTATACTGTTCTCATTTTTTTGTTTTTGGAACATACATGGCAGTCCCTTCGTTTTCGTCTATTCGTTTCGGAAGTAAGTATTAGCTAGTGTTCCTTTATGTGACCGTAAAGTCTGTCAACCTGATCATACTGACACGTACGCAATGTAGTGGCAACCCCCATGTTTTGATGAGAAGCAGGTACATGGTCTTTTATCCACGAATCAGACACTTTCAATAAAAAAAACATGAAATAGAAGACTCTTGTGGTCTGTATTGAAACATTGCCATGTACGTAACGCATTAAGTAATGCGCAATTAGAGAGGTACATGCAAACCTTTTTTGACCATTTTATAGTTTTTCTGTTTATAGGATACCAACTCAAGTATTAGTCTGCCCGATCCGCTCCTTTCATGTATTTGTTGTAGTCTAATAAACTTTCAGGTTATTTTATTGTGTAATTGGTTTTTCTTCTTTTTTTTAGTGTCAGCCAAAGTGGCATTATGTATCGTAGAGATCATTCGTATCGTTTTAGTTTTCGAAGCTCTCCATACCTGTGCGAGTACTTCGCCTTTCCGTTGATTACAAGCTTCAAACACATTGACTTTTGTGCGCATTAATTTTTCCGGATGTCCTATATTTCGCCGTATCGATCCACAAACTCTAATTTTATTTCACGTAACTTTCTCTCCAAGTTCTAATAATTATCCATGTAGAGGCGATGCCAGTTTCCTTAAGAAGGTGTCAATTGTCCCATCACTGTTTCCGATAAAGGCTCTCCAGCGCCGCTATATATCTGGAATGAGAAAATCCCGTACTCGAATCACACAGCATCCGAATGAGTATGCCATATTTCGTAACTTTCGACGGATTGTAAGCTTTAAAATTTAACCGTCCACGCCAATGTATCATTCCTTCAACAATTGAGATGTTTTGACTTGGATTAAAGCTTTCTTTAAACTTATTAGTTAAATAATCAATTACGAATTGTACTTTGAAAAGCCAGTCGGCATTATCCGGTTTATTGTTGCCGGAAAAATGTAAAAATGATAATATTTGACTGAATCGGTTGTGGGATATCGTTTTGCGAAATATCTGTGTGTATCAACGGATTCATTGACCAATAATCATCGACTTTTTTTTTAAGGATAGCAAGCCCAAACCATTTCGTAAGTTCGGGTCCCGTAACGTCGACAAACTTGGATTTTTTTATGTTGTTTCTTCTATTGCAATTTTGACTGTAGTACTTGTTGATTTCGTTCCAAATATACAATTTTACGATATCGTCGATGCTCTGTGTATCTTTGGGAAATATGTTTTGACCGTGAGATCCTTCAAATTTGTTGTTGCTTCTCGGTAAATCAAAGTGTGACCACTGTGCACTGTGGTCTTCTTCTGATTCATCCGAATCAGCTGGCAACCGTAGCGTTCGCCGAATTCTTCTTGGACGTATTTCACTATCTGCCAAAGATTCTGCTTCATTTTCATATTTTTGTCATTCAATGACTTCTTCCCACTCGGCCACGTCGTCCGAAACGTCAGACTAGACGTCCGCGCATTCATCGTAAATTATCGTATCGTCTTTTTCGTCTGCCATGATGAGAGGGCACATACTTAATAACGTGTGTACCTTATTGTTACCTAAACAAAACACCAACAGAATGCAATGAAGTGCTGTCACCGGCTACTGCGCGACACTATGCACACGACACCACTGTGGTGTCACCGGACGGTATAGTGTTAAGTACGTTGCGCGTATTCTACTTTTTTCATCCGTTTTTCGTTCTCTCGCATTTACTGGAGGCTACCGAAATTCTCATTGATTTCTGTTAAAACGCACTGTTTGTAGAGTCATAGCTACCGTCGCATTTTTAGCATTTGGAAGGAAGACGGGTCTAGTCACCAAAACTAAAAAGCATAGGACCTATTCATCTACAACTGCATTTGCATCTACATCCATACTCTGCAAGACATTGTGAAGTGCATGGTATTCAGTGGCGAGAATCAACACCATTCGAAGCAGAATTACGTACTGATTCCGTGGCAACGTATAATAAAGAGAAATATCAATACAGCGAAATCCTGCTAACACAGAGTTCTACGTTAAATGCGAGAAAGTACGAAAAACAGATGGAAACAAATTTAACGTAGCTTACGAGCAGTATACTTACAACGCATTTAATTCGAGTAGTTAATACTCAATTCGTAAGGAATAACAGATATGTATAAGTCACAGATCAGCATGCAATGAAAGCAGCTTCTGTTTTATATGAAACAAAAGCAAATTTGGGAACATTTACCCCGCCCAATACTACGGATACGAGAGGAGAGCAATCCGAATACAGACAACATATGTACAACGTATTTCAAAGAATGCAATACACACGATAAGTCCTAATCAGAAGCACTCTGTGATGAAACCAACTTCTTTTAGGTATGAAACGAACATGGAATACTAAAAATCAGCCAATAAGAAAGCGAGATGATGGATTGGTTAACTTGCAGCGCTCCAAGTGGCGTGGCAGGGTACCAAGGAGGTGTAATCAGAACTTACTGTATTCACTGTGTCACCCCCGTGCTTTACACTCTTGCGAAGCAAACGCGGTTGCCCCGCTCTCCATTTGCACAATGAAGAACAGCGTTCTGTAACTCGCTTTTATTAGGTCTGTAGGTATACCAGGAACTGAAATACACTGAAGACTTTCAGCACAACACGGGTAAAATACTTGATTATGGCGAAGTGTTTACCAGTGGGCTGAAGAGTTCAAAAGCGTGCAGGACGAGGACAGAGGCAGATGTCCAGTCACATCCGCTATTGATACCAACACTGAGCACGTCCGTGACCTTATTTTGAGTAACCGACGAGTGACAATGAAGTGAAAAAAAAAAAAAAAATGAATGCTGCATCAGAGAAAATTCTAGAACATTTCCTGGAGATGGTGTCAACAATAAAGCGTCAACTTTACAGTGATATTTTTTGAAAAGAGTTGAAGCCTTCGATTCGTTGTTTACATGACAATGCGCGTACCGGCCGGGGTGGCCGAGCGGTTCTAGGCGCTACAGTCTGGAATCGCGCGACCGCTACGGTCGCAGGTTCGAATCCTGCCTCGGGCGTGGATGTGTGTGATCTCCTTAGGTTAGTTAGGTTTAAGTAGTTCTAAGTTCTAGGGGACTCATGTCCTTAGAAGTTAAGTCCCATAGTGCTCAGAGCCATTTGAACCATTTTGAACAATGCGCGTCCACATATCGCCGCCCATACCATCCAAACTCTTCAGAATATACAGTTCGAGATGTTGGGACAATCTGTATTCAGTTCTGATCCCGCAGCATGATATTTTTTTATTTCTTGTCTTTATTGTCCCTTTAAAGATGATTTAAGAGGCCGTCGGTTAACTTCCGATGAAGAGGTGAAGGAAGCGGCAAATACGTGACTTACTGTTCAACTCAACAAAACTGTTTTCGAGGGTATGAAAAAAGGGCAAATGTATTGTAAAATGATGTAATTATAAATTTGCTGTTGTTGTTGTAATAAATTAAAAAAATATTATGGTGTAATATGAACTTTATGACTGTCCCTCTTACAGATGAAATTTTAAAAAAGTCATTTTTCAATCATTGTAAGCGAGAGTTGACACACTTTGAGACACAGGAGAATAATCACACACGTACTTTCTGTACTCACAGCGAACCCTTCGTTCCGACCAACTTCTGGCATCTTCGTGTACTCGATGATGTGTTACCTGGTGGTGTCTGGCTTGGCGATCTCTGTCGCTGGCTACGTGTTCGTGCACCTACAGAGGTACCGAGACAATGACGACGGCAGCATCTACATAACGGCCTTCCTTGTGTCCCTCGTGCCGAGCTTATTCTTGCACCCGTGCTACTGGTTCGAGACGAAGAAAGTAGTCGCGCTTTTGAAGAACTGGGTGGAATTTCAGGTATTTCTTCTTTTCTGGTGTGCCTTGTGTGAGCTTGTTCGCCGTGTATCACTGAAATTAAGCTTGTTGCACCTTGATTATTTACGAAATGTGAAAAAGAATGGTTACAATTGAAAGAAAAATCCTGTATTCTGGACTGCTATATAAAGTGTCTACCTACAGATCTTATGAATCAGCTAACACCTGACAGAAGTACAATGCCTTTTTCTCTACTGGAAAATGTTTGATATGAATACGTACAGATGTCAAATTTCGAAATGTACTGCTTCCTTAAGGATGTCAAATATAAAATTAGACTTATTACAGCACTCACTGAAGTATTTCACTATTCTTCCTGCATTCGATCCGCGAATGTAATGGGTAGAAACGGTAACTGTGGTATGGCTGTGTATATTCTGATCCATAGTTCAAATTTCCACGGTTAATTGACACTGCTGTCGCAGCGCTGCATTTTCTGACAGTGTTAGAAAATTAAAAATCCAAGATGACTGCAAGCTATGGCCTCTCATCCATCATGTGAAAAGCCACTGCCCCTTTATCTACCTTTTGACAAATCATACCGTTGTATCGGTAACGTCATAAGCTACGATGGCGGTAAGTCACGCCCCTCGCTTCCTACCACATTGCTATATATTACCAACAGCCAATCACATTGCAGTATTTTAGCAGCCATTACAATAAAACAGGTCAAACAGTACGTAGCTGCCATGTTCAGAAATACATAGTATTTCTATTTCAAAAAAAGTATTTAACCTTCACTTGAACTATGTAAAAATGTGCCATGTTAAAAAAATACATAAGATTCGCTTAAACTGGGTACAAATTTACGTAAAGGGTGTAACTTTAGTATTTCCACATTTAAAATATGCCAGAAAAACACACACACATACACTCGCACGCATACACATTTGCACACCCTACACACCTTGTTTATGCCATGAAGCTACAGGTTAAGCAGCGTTTGTGAATGTGCAAACTTTGATCTCTGTACCTTATATGGTTTAAAAATGGCTCTGCGCACTACGGGACTTAACATCTGTGGTCATCAGTCGCCTAGAACTTAGAACTACTTAAACCTAACTAACCGAAGGACATCACACACATCCATGCCCGAGGCAGGATTCGATCCTGCGACCGTAGCAGTCGCGCGGTTCCGGACTGAGCGCCTGAACCGCTAGATTATATGGTTTAAGGCACAACTGATCCTCAGATTAAATATTTTCCACATCTGAGCTGTACTATGACACTTGTCATGTGTCACAATGTTATTTCCACACACATATATCCATCAAAGTTTCTGCCAGAAACATGACTGTACACTCTCAAATTAAGTGTGCCTGTGCTATTTCCATGCTTAAGTTATTACAAAATACATGTGGCCAAAAATAACATGCTAAACAAACAGTTAAACTTCATGTTTTGGACAAAACTGGACGATGTACCAAACTAGCCTGACCAAGCCTGTAATTGCACGAAGTACATACTTGCTCTTGCTATGCGGACAAGAGCTCAAACAGACAGGCAGTCTGAATTATTGGCAGCTGCTGGAAGAATGCAATTAATTCTACTTTTATTCCTACATTTGGTGTAATGGACAACGGATAGTCAAATTGTTTCGCCACGTATATGATTCTATGATTCTTGCCCACAGTCACTATGTTAATTTAGTGTCTGAAATGTCTGCAAAAATACGTCAGCAACACTATGTTTATGTTATTTCCACGTCTTTTCAGGAAAAGACTTCAACAGCGCACACAAACACAAACGCTGCTTGTGTCATGTGTTATAATGTTTGTTTTTTTTGTTGGTGTTCATAGAAAGAACTCGTACCACCAGAAGTTTTTACAGATTTTTCACTGATGTTTGACCTTAGTGAGCGCAAATTTAGGGGCGAAAAGGGCACTGTTTCATGTTCTGCACATCTTCTTCTTTTAGTGTTCAACCCTGAGGTTTGTTTGCAGCAGAGCGCCATTCCTTACTTCCGTCTGTCTTCCTCTTCATTTCCACATATGTGTTACATCTAACGTCATTCATGATTTGTTGCATGTATGATATCCTTGGTCGACCCAGCGATTCCTTCCCTCGGTAACTCCTTCTGATATTATTCCAACGATGTTGTGTCGTAGGGTGTGCCCTACAAGTTTGTCTCTTCTTGTTTGGATGTGCCTCCACAGAGATCTGGTTTCGTGTACTGTGCTAAATACCTCTTCATTTATTGCTTTGTCTCTCCAGCTGATCTTCATCATCCTTCCATAGTAGCACATCTCCAGTGCCTCTAGCCATATTCTCTCTTCTCTTCCCATTGTCCAAGTTTAACGTCCGTATAGGGCTACACTCCAAACGAAAGCTTTCATGATACGTTTCATTATTTTCAGACTGATGTTCTTGACGCTGAATAAGTTCCTCCTCAGATTAAATGCAATTTTGGCCTGCTGTATTCTGCTCGCAATTTCTTTCCGGCTTCTACCATCCCTTGTAATCTTGCTACGCAAGTAGGTAAATTCCTCTATCACTTTCAGCTCCTCTTTTCCAGTTCTCATTCTCAGAGGTTCATATTCTGCTTCTGTACTGCATACTATCACTTTAGTCTTTTTCTTGTTCATTCTCATTTCATACCGATGGCATAGAATCCTTTCCATTGTTCTGAGGACTTCCTCTAGATCTTCTTTTGTCTCCGTGACTATAGCAATATCATCTGCATAAAGTAGCATGTCTATCTTCTGCCCATTAATTTTGATCCCCACCTCAGTGATTTCTGGAACTTGGTCTATAGCTTCCTAAATTTAAGCGTTGAATGTAAGAGGAGAGAGAGCACATCCTTGTCTTCGCTTTTTCTAATATTTCCTTCTTGTTCCTGGTGAGAGTTCCTAATCTCTGCCACCTCATTCTTATACACTCCTGGAAATGGAAAAAAGAACACGTTGACACCGGTGTGTCAGACCCACCATACTTGCTCCGGACACTGCGAGAGGACTGTACAAGCAATGATCACACGCACGGGACAGCGGACACACCAGGAACCGCGGTGTTGGCCGTCGAATGGCGCTAGCTGCGCAGCATTTGTGCACCGCCGCCGTCAGTGTCAGCCAGTTTGCCGTGGCATACGGAGCTCCATCGCAGTCTTTAACACTGGTAGCATGCCGCGACAGCGTGGACGTGAACCGTATGTGCAGCTGACGGACTATGAGCGAGGGCGTATAGTGGGCATGCGGGAGGCCGGATGGACGTACCGCCGAATTGCTCAACACGTGGGGCGTGAGGTCTCCACAGTACATCGATGTTGTCGCCAGTGGTCGACGGAAGGTGCACGTGTCCGTCGACCTGGGACCGGACCGCAGCGACGCACGGATGCACGCCAAGACCGTAGGATCCTACGCAGTGCCGTAGGGGACCGCACCGCCACTTCCCAGCAAATTAGGGACACTGTTGCTCCTGGGGTATCGGCGAGGACCATTCGCAACCGTCTCCATGAAGCTGGGCTACGGTCCCGCACACCGTTAGGCCGTCTTCCGCTCACGCCACAACATCGTGGAGCCCGCCTCCAGTGGTGTCGCGACAGGCGTGAATGGAGGGACGAATGGAGACGTGTCGTCTTCAGCGATGAGAGTCGCTTCTGCCTTGGTGCCAATGATGGTCGTATGCGTGTTTGGCGCCGTGCAGGTGAGCGCCACAATCAGGACTGCATACGACCGAGGCACACAGGGCCAACACCCGGCATCATGGTGTGGGGAGCGATCTCCTACACTGGCCGTACACCTCTGGTGATCGTCGAGGGGACACTGAATAGTGCACGGTACATCCAAACCGTCATCGAACCCACCGGCAAGGGAACTTGCTGCTCCAACAGGACAATGCACGTCCGCATGTATCCCGTGCCACCCAACGTGCTCTAGAAGGTGTAAGTCAACTACCCTGGCCAGCAAGATCTCCGGATCTGTCCCCCATTGAGCATGTTTGGGACTGGATGAAGCGTCGTCTCACGCGGTCTGCACGTCCAGCACGAACGCTGGTCCAACTGAGGCGCCAGGTGGAAATGGCATGGCAAGCCGTTCCACAGGACTACATCCAGCATCTCTACGATCGTCTCCATGGGAGAATAGCAGCCTGCATTGCTGCGAAAGGTGGATATACACTGTACTAGTGCCGACATTGTGCATGCTCTGTTGCCTGTGTCTATGTGCCTGTGGTTCTGTCAGTGTGATCATGTGATGTATCTGACCCCAGGAATGTGTCAATAAAGTTTCCCCTTCCAGGGACGTGTAGAAACTGAGAAATAGCTTTTCCTCAGCACTCTGAACGTCTCTTGCCAGATTACGTTATCAAACGCCTTTTCTAGGTCTGCAAAGGCAATATAAGTTGGTTTATTTTTCTGTAATTGCTTTTGGAACCTCAGTGCCAGAATCGCTTCTCTTGTTTCCTATCTCATTCTGACACCAAACTGATCGTCACTCAGCACATCCTCCACCATCTCTTCAAAATTATTTTTATGAGAATATTTGATGCTTGTGATTTTAGGCTTGAGGTACTGTACTGTTCACATTTTTTAGCTGCTGCCTTCTTTGATATAGGAACAATGATGCATTTCTGTAAGTCTGTCGGTATCACCCCTGGGTTATAGATGGACCAAATAAGTTTAAGTAGCATCGTTTTCATGCTGTCACCAGAACTCTTTATTATTTCTGCATGGATTTCATCAATACCCGTTGCTTTATTGTACCGAAGTTCTTTTAGAGATTTGTCAAATTTTTCTTGCAGAATGTCATCTCCCTTGTCATCTTCGTTTACTTGCTCTCCCCTTCCTGTTACTTCCTCCGAAAGAGGTGTTCAGGTATACAACACCTCTATGTATCCTTTCCACCTCTTCAACATGTCTTCACCAAACACCATTTTCCCCTCTTTAAATTCTATTGTGCCTGAGAGTGTTGTTTTACGTTTGTTAAAAAATTTAGTTGCTGTTCTGTAGGCTAAATCAGTCCTTCCGTTTTGCATATTTTCTTCCACTTCCCTGCATATTTCCTCAAAAAATTTTCTTTGCTTTCCTAGCTTCACTACTGACTAAATTCCTTTCGTTGTTCATCACTTGCATTTTTGTGTGATCTCCTGTGTTCTGTAAGCTCAATAACATCTGCTGTAATCCATTTCCTCTTGTTTTTGGGTTTAGTTTTTCCACCTATCTTTTCTGCTGCTTTGTATATACCAAGTTCAGTTTGATCCCAGTCTTCATTTACTCCACCATGTTGAAAATTTTAGCTAGGTTGTCTGTCTCGTGAGCATATCACTTTGCCAGTCCCTCGGTTTTCAGTTTTTCTAGTCCCCATTTAAGTTTCACTGTTTTCTTCTTCAGACATTTGAATCTGAGTGAACTTTTCATCAGGACCAGTTTGGGGGCCACTGCCTATGTCTGCTGATGGATAGCTTATGCAATCTTTTACCTCGTTCCTAAAACGTCCTTTCACTAGAATATAATTAATCTGCTGTCTCCTGAGGTCTCCAGGGGCCGTCCATGTGTATCTTCTTCGTTTATGATGTTGAAAAGTGTGTTGGCAATAACTAACTGGTGCCTCGAGCAGAAGTCGATTAATCGATACCTCTTCATTTTTTCTTCCGAGTCCTTATTTGCCGAGAATTCCTTATTCCTTCCTCCGGTTCTTCACCCACAATCGCATTCCCGTCCCCCATAGCATCCAGGTTTTCATCTCCCTTAACATTTCTCATCGCATTACTTATTTCTTCATATATATTTCGTCAACGACTGCATCTTCTTCTTTGGATGTTGGCAGGTATACTTGCGTTATCACAGTGTCCTTTGGTTTAGTTTCAAGTTTGACTAGTATTATTCGAGAGCTATATTGCACATATCCCTTGAGACGTGAGCCACAGTTTTTCCTCAAAATTATTCCAACTCCTCATATTGCTGGTCTAACTTGGTCAGTTCCGGTCTGAATTAATGTGTATTCTTCAGACCAGAAATCACCTGGTTGGGGCATCTCACCTCCGCTTTGCCTGGGATGTCGATTTAAAGTCGTTCCATTTCAAATTTTAGGTTTTCTAGTTTGCTACACTAAAGCAGTGTCCTCACATTTCAAGTTGCTATGTTAAAATTGTCTGTGTCACCTGGAGATCCAACTGTGGGAATATTTTATCTCCGGAAAATTTTACAGAAGATACTGGCATGGTTCAAATGGTTCAAATGGCTCTGAGCACTATGGGACTCAACATCTGAGGTCATCAGTCCCCTAGAACTTAGAACTACTTAAACCTAACTAACCTAAGGACATCACACACATCCATGCCCAAGGCAGGAGTCGAACCTGCGACCGTAGCAGTCACTCGGTTCCGGACTGAAGTGCCTAGAACCGCACGGCTACCACGGCTTGCTACTGTCATGGTTTACTGCTGATGGTTGGGATAACCGTAGTTCTTTAATGTGGTGGTTTCCCTTGTCCTCCACATCCTGTGCCATTGACCATCAGGTTGTCCTTCTGCCTTTGGAAATGATTTATCATTTCCACGGCAAGAGTGCGCCCTGCCCAGCAAATGCTGGGATGATGACTTATCCCAGTCATCCCTCGGTGCCTCTCCACGTTAGCCATCACATGATGTGACGTTGCCCACTCTCTACAGCGTGGTGGTGTAGATCAGGAGTTTACCTTCATTGGGTCTAGGACCTTAACGGGATTTCCTAGTCCCCTACAGTACTTTAGAGAGTTGTGCACTAGAGAAATATGATCGATGCTATTGCTTGGCAGTTGTTGGTTTTTATCACAAATGATTTAGACCTAATCACGGTTATGTACGAAATCGACTTTTGAGATACGATGCAACATTTTCCAATGGAAGTTATGGAGCTAAAGTTCAAATGGCTCTCAGCACTATGGGACTTACCATCTGAGGTTATCAGTCTCATGGAGCTAAGGATCTCTAAACGTTTACAGTCTATATTTTCAATAATCAACTACTGAGTAATACCAAAAATTTAGTCGTAATTCTCCATAATATGACATGTAAGAAACACATAATATAGCCACAGCCAAATGAACTGACCAAGAACCATTACAGAATGGAAACAAAGTGTTTTTATGATATCTTTATTGCAATTTAACACTTTAAATGCATAACTTCGTTACAAACAAAGTGAAATGTTTAGATACTACACAAAACATACCCAGAGACACTAGTGGAACAAGGCAGAGGTGAAACGTAACCAAAGATAGAGACGAAAGGTCGATATCTCTTCGCCACTGAAATAAAATTGCCAAAATAAGTAAGAATTTTGAATACGAATCACACTGATTATCATAATATGCAAGTATAATTACAGATCTCTGATTGTGAACGATAAAACTGAACTTTGCACAAAATATGTAAATTTTGAGCACATAACACATTTACCGCTGCTGTTGTAGTTTAAGTGCTCTATAAGACTTAAAAAATACACATGTTCGCATGCTGCCACTACTGATAAAACTTATATGTGAAGCAGCATTTGTGAAGATCCATTTTAGACTATCCAACTAAATTGTCTATATTACGTATAGAAACAGATACAGCTCGCCTATTGGCACTACAAGAATGAGTCATAAGTTAGTTGACAAGTGCAGTTCGGTCTTAATACTACACATTTAATTCCTAAAAAAAACTGGTTCTATAACTTTTGCAAAACACACTTGGGCACTATTGCCCATCTAACTTACAGCTTAAGGTGCACTTGTCGACGACAGTTACCAAAGTAAAAAAAAATGTTATTCCCACAATGTTGGCAATGACAACGGCTTATGCTTGCAAAAAGCAGTATCAGTGAGCTCCCCTTTCATCCATGCACTATTGCACTGTAACGTTTGTCACCTACTGCTAAAGCACTGTAAAGATTACATGACATTGCAGCTCATACATCGCCATTTTACAGCAAATTGTAGCAAAGCAAATGAGTCAAACATTATACTGGCCCCATGCTAAGAGATTAACTTTATACTACAGTACAAAACGTTTTCTATCTTCAGCTGATCATGCCATACATCCAGTTACACGTTGGCGACTTCATAACATCACGATGAAATACGAGTATCATAGTGAATAGTACAAATGCACTTTCATTTAGGTAATAAACATGGGTTGCTATACTTTAAACTACCCACTTTCAAAGCCACTCTAAATTATAATAATGCCATGCTAGGGCACCAACCATAACGCCATCGCTCATTCTTGGCGTTACTGTGGAAAAAGCAGCTCGGTTGCAGCTGTGAGTATGATCTTTAAATGCCCCTCCCCATTCCTACGCTCACAACCCAGAATATCAAGATTTTTAGTATGTTATCATTACACTCATTTGCGAGCACACGAATTTTCCCCCTAATTTCTCTTACGATGAGTAGGCTAACTAAAGTCAATCCTTTCCCAAGAATGGTTGCGTTGACTATCAGTTTCAGCTATTGAAAGCGATACATTGAAGGGACTAGATTTAGATTCTATTTTCTAAGAGTTTGTTAAGTTAAAGGCTAGAAAAATGTCTTCACAATGTATGTATCCAGAGGAAAGATAGTCAGTATATATACGTGACTTTAATAATAGAATATTTCTGTTTCATATCACACAAAAGTCAGTGTTTTTTTTCAGTTGCATACGTACTGATGATATTTATCAATGCTCAGCTACATTCATGGCAAATTCTCTGAAACTTAGCTACATACTCGTGAGTTTTCTTCACATGAAACATACAACCCACGCTGTTTAACAGTGTATTGTGCTTAACATGTCAGTTTAAAATTAGATATTTTTTGTAGTTCTGAATCACTTTTCCCCAATGGAATGTGAAGTAGTTCGTAAATTATAGAATTAAAAGTTCCTGTATTAAGCTAAAAAAATAACAAAAAGTTTACATTTTCCTCCTTTCCACTCAGTTTAATAGATAGCACAATTTTATTGCAGTTAGAAGAATACAATTGGTCTAAATACTTTCTGCTTTCAGTAAGATCTTAAGATGTTAGCTATTATCTTAAAAGGAAATGAATAATTTCTTCTTTTGATATTTAACATAGGAATGGCATCCAGAAATTTTATAATTAAATATTAAATTAAATTCCATCATCAATCAGAAATTTATTTATGTTGCAGACGAATGCCTGTGTAGTACTTATTTTGAAATGAAGCAACCTGTTTACACGATCACAAAATTTAGGTTCCTTTTTAATTTCTTGCCAAGAGTCCAAGGAAAGGGAACTACCATCTGAGGGAAAGGGAGGAGGGAGAGGAAGCTGCCACATGATGTATCGCTTCTTGAACCGCCCCTCAAGAGGACATACGGTGTTTTGCTTGTAATTATAGTGTATGTCATCCGCAAAGAGAGTTGGTTTGATCCATTTCTAATTTCAGCTTCTTTTGTTTCAGGAGATGTTTTTGAGAACTACAGGGACACAACTGAAACTCAGCCTGTGGCGCCTGTCAATGTTCTTAACAATGGCGGTGCCGGTAGTCACTTTCCTGGTAGTTATGGGAGAGCTGCTTATATTCAATTTAGCGCAGCCAAATCTGGCTGTGGCGTACACTCTCACAATCAGCATGCTGGTCGACCACGGCACGGTGTGGCTGCTGCAGTGCATTGCCATCTGCCGGTCGTCGCAGCTAATAAAGGATTGTCTGAAGTTGGTAAGTAGATCTTGTGAGTACAGAAATTTATTTTCTGTGCTCCTATCGGTGCAAATGACATAGCTACAATGTACTATAAAACTTACTGGGTGTTCATCAATGGTAGGACAAACAATGTCTTTCCGACCTGTAGAGCCAAAATCATATTCACCATAAAGATGTCTGCAGCTTGTGGTCTAGTGGCTAGCGTTGCTGCCTCTGGATCACGGGGTCCCAGGTTCGATTCCCGGCCGGGTTGGGGATTTTCTGTGCCCGGGGACTGGGTATCTGCGTTGCCCTCATCACTTCATCATTATCGTCATCTTCATTCGTGACAGAAAGTAGATTGGACCGTGTAAAAAATTGGGCTGCGAACAAATTGGGACTTTGCAGGGGCACTGATGACTGTGCATTTGAGCTGCCTACAAACGAAACATCATCATCATCACCTTGAAGATACTTGAACAATATTGAGATCTGGAACGAATGATTACTAATGGTAATTTCAGGATTAACAAGATTTCGAATGAGTGTAAACTGCTTATATGTCATAGCAACAACTACCCGGTGCATAATCGCTGGACGTGCCATCTTGACAAACAAGAGTACAACATTCCTTTCGGTTTGTAGAAATATTCCTCCTTGTAGTTCTCCTCGTCAGATCAGTGATTGTTCAATAATGACTTGGTCGTGAAGGCTCAAATATAAGTATTTTAACGTTTAGGATCACGAACATTACTCTATTAAATCGTTATCCCATTCCCAAAAGTTAAATGTGAATTATGGGATGAGGAACGATGAAATTTTTCAACGAAATTCTAAATTTCCTGTCTTTTTCCAAAGCGGATGACTGGTTGTCTCATGCTCTATTCGGGCGTTAACTGAATCATAAGAGCACAACTTTTTTCTATAACTACAGAGCACTGTGGCTCACAAGAAAGTACTATGACAGGAGCACTTCCGAACACTACTGTGGTTCAGCCCATTGTTGGCAATAGTACAGCTGAGTGTGTTCTGGGACACCCTGCACAATTTCCACATTTCCACTACACTTCCCCTATGACATCATCAGTTACATTATGCAATATTTGTAAAAAATAGATTTCAGCTATGAGTCGTCCTTTTGAAATTTTATTGGCAGATCTAGATTTCAGCTAGAAAGTAGCCATTCTCAATGCTAAGAATACAACAGGTATATAGTTAGACGATGTCATAAGAAAGTTGCAATTGATGGCTTAACTAATATGGTTTGTATATTACATACCACTATCATTTTTGATCAATGTACATAATGCCTGTTGGTAGGGCTTCATCCACAATTTATTGAATACTAATGTTTGTGGAAGGCTGGCTGTGTGGAGAACACATAAGTTGGTTACAGGGCGCCATCTATGTGAACTCCATATAAACTTCAATGGAAGTAAACCACTTCAAATTTAATTACATAAAATGGAATGTAAGTAAAATTCTTGCATTGTCTTGTGACTTATTTCATATTTACCATCAAGTAATAAAATTTCCAAGTTCACTCCTTGGATCTGTTATCATTATTAAAACTTTTAAATTACGTCAGGTGGGTAAACCTTTTTTAATTTTTAAAAACATTTTAAATTTATAAAACACTGGAAGACACATGCTGTATACATCTATTGGTTCATATGGCTTAAATATATTTATTTTTATATTATATCTCCCTTTATTAAAACATAATAAGTATATTGTTGGCCATATTGACTTAATAGTTCATAGATGGCGCCAAACATCAGTCAGATGCATGGTTATTACAATTTGGCTATTCCGCTACAGATATAGAGGGTGCTAACATCTTTCTTCCTTAAAGCCGATTTTCCTTGTAAATGTAAAACAACCAATACATGGAATTGCTGTTAATAATGCTGTTTATTCATCTGACCTAACATATCATGGAAGAAGTTCTGTTGGTTCAGAATTATACTCATCGTACTCGTATAGCATAACACAGATGATTGATACATATTGGCAGGAGGGTACGTGTTACGTCGTTCCCCTTGGGTCAAACCATACACCAGTTCCCAATAAAAAGCCCTCGAACAATTTTTTACAACTATATTTTTTGTGATGGTAGAAGATTTAGAACTCTTCCAGGAGTTAGAGTAACCTGCCCTTCTCACACTTAGGCAGCAACCTCACATTGGATGTCAAAGTCGACAACTTATGTTTCGTCGTATGCAAATGCGCCGCCATACTCAATTTTTCCATGGTATCTTTTCTTCCCAATGCGACGTGTTCCCCAAACTTAATTTCCAGCCTCCTTTCTGTTGGGCCAACACAACAGGTCCTACAGTCTGGGCAATCAATTTTATAAACTCCAGATGCGTGAAACATGTTTTTTTACGTCTACAGAGTTTTCAAAAATACATCCTAAGTTACTTCTGGTACCAAAAGACACTGTCATATCGTATTTTCTAAGGACAGTTGCAATCCTAGTGCTCATTTTTCCGTAGTAAGGTAATCTGACAAACTTACTATGTTCTTTAGAAACCGTATTATTATTGTAAAACGTCATCCTATTTTTGTATTTATTAGCTATGTTCTTAAATATAGCATCTACAAAGTCTCATGGATAGTTATTTACTTTTGAAATGTGCCTTATTGTTGCCATTTCCTCATCTTTTGACAGCGGAATTTTAAACGACCGATTGATAGCAAAATTGAAAAACGCCTTTTTACGTTGAACTGGGTGGTTTCAAGTGAAATCCATAATGCCATCGTACAACCCTCTTTACAAAATATACCAAATGTGGTCTTGCTATTTTCATTTCGAACTGATAGATCTAGAAAAGATATAGACTTACTTATTTCGGCATCACATAAATTTAATTGACTGATGCAAATTATTAAATAAGGCTACTACGATGTTGATGACATCATCGTTACCCTGTATTAGCAGCAGTGTGTCATCTGCGTACCTAAGTAGTACACAATTTTGTTCAGTAGCACAGGATTTTCAGAAAAGAATTTGTTTTCTAGATAATTAATGAAGATGTCTGCCAGAATTTCCGATATTGAGCTTCCCATACTGAGATCTTCTTGTTGGGAATAAATGTCCCCATTAAATTTAGAGTAGTTAAACTTCAGAATTATGGTAAACAGCCCAATGAATTCATCTGAGCATACTGTGTCAGCCTATATGGCGTACGAATCGGACATTGTGGTCCCTGTGATACTGGGGCAGCATTTATGACGATAGAATCCAAGATGGCGGTTCCTTGGATACTATGCCAGCCTATACAGTTGTCTAATCACTTTCTCTAAGTTTAAAATAGCGGAAAATTCTAAAGACGTAAGTGTTCTCGACTACTATAATATTACATTATGGGATTTACAAATAAGGAAAACATCAGGTAGTCATAATGCTGATGCATTATACATACTGCATACGCAAACACAACTACATCAAAATTACTAACAAAGACTTCCTGTGATGTGTTTTGATGAGTAAGCTTTGTAAGTGCGTGCCAAACATCTCCAAAAAATACTTACATACATACTCCCACCACCCAAGATTCTCATATATCACAAAGTGAATGGCTGAGCTAGACTACATCAAGTTTATGATTATAAATTCCTGAAAGTAAGGGCACAGTATGGTATTCTCGATGTATACAGGGTGTTACAAAAAAGTACGGCCAAACTTTCAGGAAAAATTCCTCACACACAAAGAAAGAAAATATGTTATGTGGACATGTGTCCAGAAACGCTTACTTTCCATTTTAGAGCTCGTTTTATTACTTCTCTTCAAATCACATTAATCATGGAATGGAAACACACAGCAACAGAACGTACCAGCGTGACTTCAAACACTTTGTTACAGGAAATGTAGAAAATGTCCTCCGTTAGCGAGGATACATGCATCCACCCTCCGTCGCATGGAATCCCTGATGCGCTGATGCAGCCCTGGAGAATGGCGTATTGTATCACAGCCGTTCACAATACGAGCACGAAGAGTCTCTACATTTGGTACCGGGGTTGCGTAGACAAGAGCTTTCAAATGCCTCCATAAATGAAAGTCAAGAGAGTTGAGTTCAGGCGAGCGTGGAGGCCATGGAATTGGTCCGCCTCTACCAATCCATCGGTCACCGAATCTGTTGTTGAGAAGCGTACGAACACTTCGACTGAAATGTGCAGTGTGCAGTGTGTCGCACTTGTAAAGGCACATGTTCTAGCAGCACAGGTAGAGTATCCCGTATGAAATCATGATAACTTGCACCATTGAGCGTAGGTGGAAGAACATGGGGCCCAATCAAGGCATCACCAACAATGCCTGTCCAAACGTTCACAGAAAATCTGTGTTGATGACGTGATTGCACAATTGCGTGCGGATTGTCGTCAGCCCACACATGTTGATTGTGAAAATTAACAATTTGATCACGTTGGAATGAAGCCTCATCCGTAAAGAGAACATTTGCACTGAAATGAGGATTGACACATTGTTGGATGAACCATTCGCAGAAGCGTACCCGTGGAGGCCAATCAGCTGCTGATAGTGCATGCACACGCTGTACATGGCACGGAAACAATTGGTTCTCCCGTAGCACTCTCCATACAGTGACGTCGTCTACCTTACCTTGTACAGCAGCAACTTCTCTGACGCTGACATTAGGGTTCTCGTCAACTGTACGAAGAATTGCCTCGTCCATGGCAGGTGTCCTCGTCGCTCTAGATCTTCCCCAATCGCGAGTCATAGGCTGGAATGTTCCGTGCTCCCCAAGACGCCGATCAATTGCTTCGAACGTCTTCCTGTAGGGGCACCTTCGTTCTGGAAATCTGTCTCGATACAAACATACCGCGCCACGGCTATTGCCCCATGCTAATCCATACATCAAAACGGCATCTGCCAACTCCTCATATGTAAACTTTGCACCGACTGCAAAACCACGTTTGTGATGAACACTAACCTGTTGACCGTGCTTGATGCTAGTACTGTAGAGCAATGAGTCGCATGTCAACACAAGCACCGAAGTCAACATTACCTTCCTTCAATTGGGGCAACTGGCGGTGGATCTAGGAAGTACAGTACATACTGACGAAACTAAAATGAGCTCTAACATGGAAATTAAGCGTTTCCGGACACATGTCCACATAACGTCTTTTCTTTATTTGTGTGTGAGGAATGTTTCCTGAAAGTTTGGCCGTACCTTTTTGTAACACCCTGTATTTTTACTGATCTTGGATAGCCCCCGCAACACATTGTATGACAATCTAGTAACACTGTAAGCGTTTCAGCGTTGAACATTGCAGTTATTTGTGTTGATTTCAGACGTAATTGATACCATTCATAGTCTGAAAACACTAATTTATTGTCACTAAATCTTGGATTTTCAAAATAATGGTGTGTTTGCTGTCACTCGAATTCAACTTGTGCACTGCCAAGAGTAACACCACTTTCATAGTTGCGCTATGCTATACCTTGGTGGTGAGTTGACAGGTGTTGGTGACAGTGGAAACTCAGTCTGGAAACAATTCTGCCTGATGACGTGATTTCTGGTCCAGTCTGTCAGATGCACTGTGCAGTGCAGATGCCAGTGGGGTGACAGTCAGTGCATATGTTGGATTTATTGGAAACTTGAAGTCTGGAAAGAATTCTGTCTCCCGCTCCAATATATCAAGTGTTGCATAACGGAGTCTGTGTGCTCACCTGATTTCTGAAGCAGCTCTGTCATTTCAGACAATGCATCAGATATGTTTGGGGAGAAATAAATTAAAACGGTGAAAAATTAAAACACACTCACAATTAATGAATAACAATAGTAATAAACAATGACACAAAGAATCGTGGTTTAATTCTTACAGTTAACTGTATGACTTAGTGTTTTCTGTGTGGGGATCTCTGATGATACATCGTTATGATCTACCTTTCACTATGGTGTACTGGACATGTCTGCTGAGTTCGCCCCATGAGGGTATGGTGGGGGTGAGTGGTGCAGAACAGACAATTTCAGTGGTACAGAAACTACAAGAACTGTCTTGGACTGGAAACATTGCAGGGTGCACCTGTATCCCAAGGCCCACAATTTTCCATCGCCATCTTGGATTTTGGTGTCATTGATGATGTTACAGAGAGTCCTCTCGGAGTGCCATCTTGAATTCTACACTTAGAACGATGGAAACTCAGGATCGCCATGCTGGATTGATCACCAAGCCTCGCACCTGCACCAAGGTCAATCTATTTCTTTACAGCTTTGGTGCAATTTGTTACAGTGTGTTGGACATTTTGTTAAAGATTTGCAGCAATATGTTACGGTTTTGGGGTGTTTTGTTACAGTCTTCGCTGAAGCCTGAGGCAATTTGTTAGAGTTTGGGGGCAATTTGTTACTGTTCCAGGGACCATTTGTTACAACTCTACTGTAACATATAGATGTATGGAGTGAAGCGTTATGTAGCCTCCACTGTTTAGTGCACAAATAATTCAATTTACCAATCATTTTCCCATTTTATGTAAGATATTCAAAGGTCAAACTTTGTCTGAAATATTTCCACGTAACCTTCACAAAATTAAACTGCCCTCGACCTTGAATAACACAAATATTTCACTAAACTACACTACAATCACATGTCAGTGTCCTACAACTTAGTAGGCTTATAGGATTTCTTCGTGTATGTACGTGCACTTGTTCCACATCACATTAACTGAACGTAAAAGACCTGCACAATCACCTCTATTGAAGGGAAGATGGAAACATTCATCAAAAAATCATTTAGAAATCCTATGGAAGCAAGTACGTTCACAAAAATAAGGCCCACTATCCCGCCAACTAGTTAAGAATATAAGAACCTCTCACATATCTCTCCACTTTCAGATTCCTCATCGGCCACCATTCTTAAATCGACTGGTAATATTAGATACAAAACATTTGCAATTTACAGTTTTTTCGAAGGATCACTTAAAAATGATTTAAAAACAGAGTGTTAGTCCAGATATTAGATCACTTTCTGTTAATAGGAAGGCTGATTGGATCTTAATTTTTTACCTACATTGATGTCAAATTTTTATTAGACCAAAAAGCAGTATCAATTAAAGAATAATTAAGTGTGAGGTGGATGTGGCACAGCTACTTGAGAATGTATATGAATCTACAACTACAGCAGCTAGTTGGTAACTTACTTCTATCTATAGTAGATATCTACTGCTACTAGGTTGCTGAATTCACCATGGGGCCCACTGTTAGAATCTATGGAATGAATGCACGGCTACAACTAATAGTAGCCTACCAGCTGCACCAGATCAACCACACATCTTTAAGAACTATTACTGCGCATTTTTCCACAGAGAAACCATTACAATTAATTGTGGTATAAAAGTCAGTCGTACTACTACGGTTTTAGGAGCACTTGTGCTGGTATCTTAGCCACCAAACTCGGATGATCTCAACGCATTCTGAACTTTATTGTACACCATCTCCAAACTCACAAGTTATGGGATTTGTGTGCAAACATGCGGTCCCTGGTACCTCTGGAAGAAAATGCCGTAGTATTGCTTCATCTGCATTCTAGATCGTGATCATACTCATGGAGGGCTGTGTAAGTCGTAACAGTGATGGGTATACATAAGATTCAACAGGAAAAGTTTTCATCTGAATATATTTCGTTGAAGATTACTGATTTAAAAACCTATCCAGGTCTTGTACAGTTTAATACAGAATTGAGGCCGGATTACGTGCAAAAAATGGGGCCCATACACTATTCAACTGTCGTTCTCATTTTCTTAATCTGTTATTGCACTGTGCGTGCGACTAAGTGGCTATGTCACTCATGTCAGTTGGCTGTGGGATTTTGGAATACGTCTTAAGCCCACATATTACAATGGTAGAACATCAACATGCATTATTGACTTGTGTGGCTCAGCTTCCTTCGAATTCCCGGGGGTATTTCTGTTCTTCGTTTGTTTGCTTCTGAGGTGATCTTGTTCTGGTTGACGCGCTGGTATCGTTTCGACAGCTCGATTTCAACGACGGTGGCCAAGAGAGGGAACGAACAGCAGTACGGCGGCTGGAGTGATCGATAGGAAATAATGTGAAGCTGCTCTGGCTGGACGGAAGTGGCAGCATGAATCAGGACGCGACTGACAGGATGGATAGGAGGCGGCCCCATCGGTTCTCAGAACGAAACGCCCACAGATGTTTGCGCTCAGTTGAACGGGATCATCGTCCGCCCTGGTCGTTTTTCCACTACTTAGTGATGTTCTTCAACTTTTACTTGGTGGAGTAGCTTTAGTACTGTGATCCCGGATACGAATGTTGATCCTAGTTACAGGACTCTGACTGATGGCTTAGCTGTTTGCTTACGTGAATTCCCAAAAGAATGAGCCTGGAGAGTGTCGCCTTGGCGGCAGTTGTTTCATATTTATTCAACTGATCTGACGCCTTCCCCCTCTCCGCCCTCCCTCCCCCCCCCCCCCAGTCTTGTATTCTAGATATTTCCTGTCATCTTTCGGGTAATTACTGTTTATAATTAACCCTCACCCTTCAACTGTGCAAGTAATTCTCTAGTATGCCCTTCCCAACTGAATTAATTATCGAGTAGTAATAGCAGAAATTTAATACTATCAACCTCTTCAACCTGAAAGGCTTCATATATTGCATATGCTGAAAGGAAATCTCTTACGGGTTCTGAACTGTGTATAATGGGTTGTTTCAAAGTTTAATGACAGTGAACTGGTTTTAAACCATTTATTAATGCCAGAAAAAATTATTATCAGCCATTTCTAAATATGTACTGGATTTGCTACTTATTGCGATGTTTGTATCAGCTGAAAATAAACAAACTTAACATCTGGCAATGTAACAGACGAGAGGTCATTAATGTACACAAGAAAAAGCAACGACTCAAGATGGAATCTTGAGGAAAATCACATGTAACTAATTAACAAAAAAATGGCTCTGAGCACTACGGGACTTAACATCTACGGTCATCAGTCCCCTAGAACTTAGAAGTACTTAAACCTAACTAACCTAAGGACACCACACAACACCCAGTCAATTAATTAGCAATTACATGATGACTGATTGCTTATTCCACAGGCATTTTGCAACAACTCTCTTTGCTTCCTGTTAGTTGGGTAAGACTTGAATCATTTCTCAACGCTGCTGGTGACACCATAATGCTCCAATTTACTTAAGAGGATTCATACAGTCAAAGGCTTTTGACAGATCACAGAAAATGCCAGTAACCTCTAAACTGTTATCTAATGAATTAATTATATTCTCACTGTATGTGTAAACAATCTTCCCTATATCTGAACCATTAAGGAACACAAACTGTGACTTGGACAATATATTATTTGCAGTCAAATGCTGTAGAAGACGCTTCAGTACAACCTTCTCACTTATTTTTAAACCAGTTGGCAAAAGTGACAGTATCACTTTATCACCCTTCTTGTAAAGAGGCTTAACTTCAGCACATTTTACACAGTTTGCAAATATTACACTGATAAGAAACTGATTACACAAACAACTTAAGATAGAACTCAATTCGGATGAGTGCTCCTTCATTGATATATTATCATAACGACTAGAATACTTTGATGTTAGGGATTTTATGGTGGATGGCACTTCTTTGGGAGACGTGAGTATCACTTCCATTTCACTAAAGTTATTAGTAAAGACTGGTCTGAGATATTTCATTAGACTGTTTACTGAACCTGACAACCCCAAGCTGTCAGTAACAGAAATAAACTACTTGTTGAAGACCTTTGCAAAACAATATGCACTTGTAACCAGTGTCTCATTAATTTTTAGAGCTGCCTGCTCCTCTTACTCTTTGGCGTCACTTGTCTCCATTGTATCCTATATAGTTGTTATTTTGTTGCCTGATGTAATTATCTTTTTCTCATAACAATGCTACTTAGATTTCTGTATTACTTCCTTCAATATTTTCCAATATTCTTTTTAATGCATTAGTATGCTAATGTCAGAGCTGTTACTAGATAGTAGGTATAGCCTCTTTTCTGTCTCACATGATATATTTGTTCCTTGTGAAATCCATGATTTAGTTGTAGACTTCTGTTTGATTTGAGTTACCTTTAGGGGAAACCAATTTTCAAAAGACTATCTTCGTTAATTAATGTGTTGTATTTTCCATTTGAGTCAGAAGCAATGTAATGATCCTGAAGCAGTGAAACATTATAACAACTACTGCACTGTATTAAGAAAAGTTATTAAAAACTCAAGAAGTATGTGTATTATGTCTGACATTAGCACATCTGATAATAAAATTAAAACACTTTGAAATATTGTTAAAAAGGAAACAGAGCAACTGAGGGCACAGGGAGACTGTATTTCTATCAAACATAATGAAAAGTTGGTAAACAAGAAGTCAGAAGTAGAAAACATTTTTAATAATCATTTCTTAAGTGTTGTAGAGAAAATAGGATCCAGCTCTTCATTAGAAAATGCAAGGCAGTACCTAAGCAGTTTGATAAAATTGAAATTCAGCCCAACTCTTCTACTGAAATTAGGTAAATAATAAACTCACTCAAAGTAAAAGCTCATATGTAATTGATGGAATTTCCAACAGAGTACTAAAAGCTTGTTCCTAACAAATAAGTAGGATTCTCAGCCACAGGGCATTTTTCCAGAGGGACTGAAGTACACTATTGTTAAACCATTGCATAAAAAATTGTATAGCTCTGATGCCAACAACTACCACACAATCTCACATCTGACAGCTATATCCAAAATTCTTGAAAAAGTAATATATTCAAGAATAGCATCAGATATTTGTAAAAATGAAGTACTAACAAAATGTCAAATTTCTTTTTCAGAAAGATTTTTCAACAGAAAATGCTATATATGCTTTCACTAATCAAATATTAAATGCATTGAATAACCGAATGTCACCCATTGAGATATTTTATGATCTCTCAAAGGCTTTTGATTGTGTGAAGCATGAATTCTTGTAGATAAGCTTGAGTATTGTAGTATGAATGGGACAGTGCACAAATGGTTTAATTCATACTTAACTGGAAGATTGCAGAAGATTGAAATTAACAATACAGATAGTCTGTAAAAATCAGCAGAGTCCTCTAACTGAGGAGGTATCAAGAATGATGCCCCACAGGGTTCAGTCTTGTGTCCCTTCTTAATGACTTGCCACTCTATAATCATAAAGATGCAAAGCTAGTTCATTTTGCTAATGATACAAGTATAGTAGTAACACCCAATAAGCAAGGATCAGCTGAGGAAACTGTAAATAATGTCTTTCAGAAAATTATTAAGTGGTTCTGTGCAACTAGACTCTCACTATATTTTGAGAAAACTCAGTTTATGCGAATCTGTACAGTAAATGGCATAACACCATTGATAAATATATAGACTATGAACACAAGCCTCTTGCTAAGGCAGAATGCTTAAAATTTCTGGGTGTATGCTAGGTTGAGAAATTGAATTGGAAGAAACGCTTCGATGACCTGCTGAAACAGTTAGGTTCAGCTACTTATGCTATTAGGGTTTTGGCAAATTTTGGTGATAAACATATCAGTACATTCGCTTACTATGCCTATTTTTATTCACTACTTTCATATGGCTTCATATTTTGGGGCGACTCGTCATTAAGAGAGAAAGTATATAGTGCCCAAAAATGTGTAATCAGTATAATAGCTGGAGTCCACCCAAGATCACCAGGCAGACATTTATATAAGGAACTCGGGATATTCACAGTTCCTTCGCAATACATATATAATTTGTAATTAATAACCCATCCCAATTCTAAAATAACAATGAAATGCATAGCTACAACACTAGAAAAAAGGATGATCTTCAATATTATGGATTAAATCTCACTTTAGCACAGAAAGGGGTGAAATATGCTGCCACAAAAAGCCAACCAACAGTTAAAAGCAAATTAAAATAATTTCTGAGTTATAACTCCTTCTACTCAATATATGAATCCTGAGATATGAAGCAATAACTGTAAAAATAAAAAATTAAATAATTATTTTATGTAAAGAAAACTCATGGGTTTAGTGACACATTCCACATCGTTACGAAATGTCGTATTCATGATCTATGAAACGAGCATTAATGTATGTATGTATGTATATATCCAGTTCACATCTTTGAGCAATCTCCTAAGATTCTCAATCTTTAACTGATTTATTACCCTTCTTACTTAGGTTTAATAGACTTTTTATCCTGACAAGTTTCAACATGTAACATAAGTCAGATAGCCCATTTACACCTCGTTCTCTGATATGCCTTTCCCCCCTAGATCTTTCTACAAAGATATTGTGAATAGCAGTTTTAGAGCATTTACATACCCTGTTGCAAAGTTCACATTAGGAATTAAATTGAATGATAGTGTTACTGACTGCAATAATGGTTCACTGAGAGAGATCTTCAATAAATTCACGTTAAAATCACCAGCAACAACTATTTCCTTATTTTTTACTGTGAAATGGGACAACAGAGCTTCCAGATTTTTTTATGAAGTTTCCTGAAGATACTCTGTATATATTTACTGTTTCGAATGACTTATAATGAAATACAACTTCTGTTGCGCAAGCTTCTAAGTGCTACTCTGAGCGAAATTTATTAATGTCATCATCATTACTGAAATTAATGACAGATGTGGCAAGTCCTCCTTTCTCCATATTTTCTCTACAGAAGTAAGAAACTAATCTGAATCCTGTAATACATAACATATCTATATCAGTGCTGACACGGTTTCCAGAGAGGCAGATTGTATCAACTGTTTTGCTTAACTCAAATTCTTCAACACAAGTAAGTGCGGGGAGGGAGGAGAGGGGGAAACTTGCAAAAGCCACAGATTTAAATTGCAGAGCAGTCGTACTGGATATGACTTTGTTTTATATTTCACATTCACCAAGAAAATAGATCACAAAAAACAAATTTCCAGTTTTATTTATGATTTATGGTGCGCTGAAGACGTAATATAATTTTTATCTTGTACAGAGTGTCTACATACGAACACACGAAGACAATTTCACAGATTTTAGCATTCAGGTTGCCATGTAAGCGTGACTTATTTGACTTTGTAATTGGAAAAAGGTATTTCACATACCGACCGAAATACTGTAGAAATTTTGCAACCTCATTATTGACACGTGCAAATTGTATCTGAGAAAAGAAATGTAGACGTCCTGGACTGTTTTAACGTAAAAGCATTTGTCATTAAAACGAGAATTACGTTGCAAGTCAGTCAGTGATATCCGCAGGTGCACAGGGGCACTTTCAACTAGAACAGCAAACGGTCTCTAAAAGAGCTCGATAACAGATGGAAGACTGCAGTGTCCTCAAAACGTTTACGATACTATCCTTGCAATTATTTTAACGCTATGATGAGTTCTTCAGACCTCACGTTTTCTTGAACAGCAGCGGGCTTAGGGAACTGAACTATGTTTGTCAGACTGCGTCCCTTCTACAATGCGATTTTCTTTTCAAATGCTTCCCCGTCAAATCAGAAAAAGTCGTTTCTCACCTTACAATGTCTTATTGTGGGCAGTGCGCAGTCAAGTCCACTTAAAATGCGAGGTCTGCAATGGACTCCGGATGTTCGCATTTTCGCTCCTGCACTCCTTTTCCTTCATAAATTCTACAATAGCGTGTTCTAAATCGAAAAATCATTCCAGACATGCCCCGTGTTTTAACCAACGCACTTTGCAGTGATATATAACGACTGTGGAGTAGTGGGTGTGACTTCAGAAATTTTACTATTCATAGCGCTAGTTTATATATGTGCTGTATATCCGCAAATTTAGCACAAAAGTGTTTCTTGATGCACAGAAGAATGAATCCCGTGTGTCGATCGTTGTCATTTTTTGCTCTTTCATTATCAAAATAGAATCTTTAAATTATTTCTACATTGTGTTATCGTTTCATACTAAATTTGCAGTGCCCATTTCTTAAGCGACCGCATAACGTGTGTATTGAGAACCACAGCCCTCTCTTCTGTCCTTGCAATTTCAAAGGCTTGTGACGATACAGTGCTACACTCTTTTTTATGCCAACAGCCATTGGACCTGAACTCCCTAACTCCCTTCATACCACGACCAGTGAATGTCAAACAGCGCTGATAGCATGATTCTGCCAACTGAAGAGAGTTGTGCCCACCGAAAGGTGCCACACCCAGCAGTAAATCAAACATCGCGCTGTATTGTATAACTGGGAAGGAACGAGCAAATCCGAGAAGGGCTGAGGGACTGCATGTGGCACTCACATACGACCCCGTAAAGTCGAGCACGACGTGGCCGACTCTGCGTAGCAGAAAATCATATCCGCCATATCACTTGTGGAGTTATACACTGCCCTTGCTAACATATGGAAGCGAAAAGACATTGTACTGAACCATTCGCGTATAGGCAGTACCGACATTACAATAATAGTATAACAATTAAGCCATTTGTAGGAGATACGACTCTACAGGGAGCGCAAGTCCTTTGCAAGTAATGTACTGCACAGTAAAACACTATGACAAGACTGAAACTACAGTATATACAGCCGACCGCTGTGTTCGAGCGGTTCTAGGCGATTCAGTCCGGAACCGCGCTGCTGCTACGGTCGCAGGTTCTAATCCTGCCTCGGGCATGGATGTGTGTGATGTCCTTAGGTTAGTTGGGTTTAGGTAGTTCTAAGATGACCTCAGATGTTAAGTCCCATAGTGCTTAGAGCCATTTGAACCATATAGTACATACAGCACAATGAAAACAACATAACTACCTGTAGGCTACTCAGTGCTCAGGCACTGGAGTGCGTCATTACAGAAATACATGCATTTCTTTCCTCTATGTTCACCTTATGTGTCACGGAGGCGCGTATATGCATATGCCGCTATGGACACGTCCAGAGGCCTCAGGAAGTGTACGTTTCTCGATGCATGTTTATTGGTCTTTTTTCGTGTTTGGTGGTTATTATCACCTTTCCAAATATTCGACGCTTTTTTTAACGCCCTGTATAAGCTCGAGAACAGCCTCACGACTGACACGCAGATGTTTCATACTCATGTGAGGCAGCCCGCCCGCCGGACGGGGTGGCCGAGCGGTTCTAGGCGCTACAGTCTGAAACCGCGAGACAGCTACGGTTGCAGGTTCGAATCCTGCCTCGGGAATGGATGTGTGTGATGTCCTTAGGTTAGTTAGGTTTAAGTAGTTCTAAGTTCTAGGGGATTGATGAGCTCAGAAGTTAAGTCCCATAGTGCTGAGAGCCATTTGAACCATTTTGAACAGCCGACCCGGCTAACCGCGCGGTCTAACACACAGCTTTTCGTGTAGCATGGCGTACCGTTCACCGGCACGAATCCGTGCGGCGAATTAGTGTCGAGGTCCGGAGTGCCGGCCAGCCTGTGGATGGTTTTTAAGGCGGTTTTCGATATGCCTTGGCGAATGCGGGCTGGTTCCCCTTATTCCGTCACAGTTGCACTATGTCGGCGACTGCTGCGCACTGTCTCCATGTACGCGTACTCCATAATTACTCTAGCACGCAAACATTTGGGGTTACACTCGTCTGGTATGAGATGTTCCCAGGGGGTTCCACCGGGGGCCGACCCGCACAGTAAACCTAAGTTCGGTCTGGGGCGGCTTTGGTGTGGGTGGACTGCTGCGGCCTGTTGTGGGGTTGTTAAGCACTGAGGGCTACGACGGGACAAGCCTCTCCGTCGTTTTAGGTCCCCGGTTCAATACACAATACACATGTGAGACAGCTTTATGAGAATCTGAGAGACATTGAAACAGGCCTCACTCTTGTGTCTGTTTTTAGCCAGCTGGTAAAATCATGCAATATGCCCATTTGTAGGGCATCCGGATGTAACAGTGGTCTTATGTAGGACTGCATGGAAACATACAGACAGGCATACTCGTTGACAAGGTTCCGTTGGACCAGATCTGACCACCACAATGGAAGATCGCACCAACCACACCTTAAGCCCTTCATATCTGCACCTCAACGTATAATGAAATCTTTGTAACATTCTGGATCATCTCGCACCATTAGTCAGCGATTAGCAGCAGCTGCACTATGGACTCATCATCTCACGCGTAGGCTGTAGTTAATATCATAACACAAACGTCAATGCTTGGAGTGAAGCCGTGAACGGCAAGCATAGAATGATGACGAATTGGCCGCACTGAGTTCAGCGATGTATCGCAGTTCTGCACTAATCTGGGTGACCATCATTGATCAGTATGAAGGTGACATCAGGAGGGATTCTTTCATCCAATGTTTTGAAGAATGGCAGTGGTATTACCCTGGCGCCATAGTATGTGAATGCATCAGGTATGACCAGATCACAGCTGGTAGTGAATGAGTGAACTCTGACGGCACAACGGTACTTCACTGACATGCTGCGTCCTCTTGTGTTACCTTTCATGCAACAGTATCATGGTGTCGTTTATCAACAGGACAATGCCCGCCCATACATGGCATGAGAGTCTATGAACTGTATTTGTGACAGTGAGGTACTCCAGGTCCTACACCAGCTCCATCCCAGTGCAGTATTCTGGACGTCAAGGACCAGTTACAACAGGTGTTAGCCAGCATACCTCAGGAGAGGATCCAACGGCCTTATGACACCCTACCCAACCAAATCAGTCCATGCATGTCAGTCATATACCATGCAAAGTCGTATTAATAAGCGGGCTCGAACAACCCAGTCCTTTGTAAAAGTTACTCGATTTTATAATCAGTGGTCTAACATGACGTACCATCCCCTTTGTTGCTGTCCGAAGCTCGTGGTCTAGTGGCTAGCGATGCTTCCCCTGGATCGCGAGGTCCCGGGTTCGATTGCCGGCTGGGTTGGGGATGTTGTCTGCCCGGGGACTGGGTGTCTGTGTTGTCCTCATCATTTCATCATCATTATCGTTCGTGACAGCGAGTAGATTGGACTGAAAAGAAAGATTGGACTGTGAAAAAATTCGGACTCTGTCTGGGCGCAGATGACCGCGCATTTGAGCGCACCACAAACCAAACACCATCATCGTCCCTTTGTTTCTTCCTCCCCTTCTGCGTGCTATACTTTTTCTGTCAGACAGTGTAATATCACAGAAATACACTGAAGCGCCAAAGAAACTGGTATAGGCACCTATAATCAAATACAGATATATCTAAATATGCAGATTAGGGCGCTGCGGTCGATAACACCTTTGTAAAACCAAAAGTGTCTGGTGCAATTTTTAGGTCGGTTACTGCTGCGAAAATGACAGGTTATCAAGATTTAAATGTGTTTGAACGTGGTGTTACAGTCGGCGCACGAGCGATGGGACACAGCATCTCCAAGTTTTCGATGAAGTGGGGATTTTCCAGTACGACCATTTCACGACTGTACCGTGAATATCAAGAATCCGGTAAAACATCAAATCTCCGACATCGCAACGGCCAGAAAAACATCCTGCAAGAACGGGGTTAACGACGACTGAAGAGAATTGTTTATCGTGACACAAGTGCAACCCTTCCGTAAACTGCTGCAGATTTCAGTGCTGGACCATCAACAAGTGTCAGAGTGTGAACAATTCAACAAAATATCATCGATATGGGATTTCGGAGCCCCCGCACAGGGTCCGTTAACAGCGACATTGGACTGTTGACGACTGGAAACGTGTTGTCTGGTCGGACGAGTCTCGTTTCAAATTCTATCGACCGAATGGACGTGTACGGGTACGGAGACAACATCATGAATCCATGGACCCTGAAAGTCAGTAGGGGACTGTTCAAACTGGTGGAAGCTCTGTAATGGTGTGGGGCGTGTGCAGCTGATGGCACCCCTGATACGTCTAAATACGACTCTGACAAGTGACACTCACGTAAGCATCCTGTATGATCACCTGAATCCATCCGTGTCCATGGTACATTCCGACGGACTAGGACAATTCCAGCAGGACAATGCGACACTCAGACAATCCACACCTCCAGAAATATTACAGAATGGCTCCAGAACCACTTTTCTGAGTTTAAACACTTCCAATGGCCACCAAACTCCCCAAACTTGAACATTATTGAGCATATCTGGGATGTCTTGCAGTGTGCTGTTCAGAAGAGATGTCTACCTGCTCGTACTCTTACGGATTTATGGACGGCCATGCAGGATTCGTGGTGTCAATTCCCTCCAGCACTGCTTTAGTCGTTAGTCGAGTCCATGCCACGTCCTGTTTCATCCCTTCTGCGTCCTCAGGGGGGACCGTACAACACGGTATTAGGCAGGTGTGCCAGATCCCTTGGCTCTTAGTGTATTATCTGTTATGGTATCCGTGGCTTAGTGGTACTTCCTCCTCGGCAGTCGTAGCGGTCAGCCACATGATTGTTTAATTGTGTGCGTTGTATTCAGTCATTACAAGCTACGTTTTGCTCGTGCTTTTCGCATAGCGTTTATTATATATACGAGCTACCCTGAAGTAGTCCGCCCAGTTAGCTGCCCGGTCTAGCGCTCTGCTTTCCGGGCAGGAAAGCGTGCCAGTCCCCGCCACGAATCCCAAGGTGGCTTCCGCCAGCTCCCCCTCCCTGATGATGTCCCCCTCCCCTCCATCTACCCCTCCTATCAACTTTGATCCTCCCCACCCCCACTTCCCGTGTCCTCTCGTCTTGGCACCCTCCCTCCCTTCTCTTTCCTTTTCCCCCATCCCCTTCCTCCACCTCTCTTCCCCTGGGCTCCCCCCTTTTTTCCTCCCCTCCCACTATCTCCCTTGCCCATGGCATCTGCCCTCCCCCTCCCTCTCTCACTCCCCTTCCTCCTCCCCCTCCTTTGGCAGGTCCCCGGACTCGCACACCCTCAGTGAGCATTCGCGCTCCAGAGATCATCGCCATCAGTGTCTCGTTTGTGTGCCTTCGATGTGTTTAGTGTTCTATCGCCGTCACGCCACCACTGTTCACGTTACCGTCGCCGTCATCCGTGTTATGTGCACCGTGTCGAATAGTGTTCGGGATGGTTCTCGTCCAGCGTGAACGGCTCCCTGTTTTTTGTTTTTTAGTGTCTTCATTTTTTGCCCGCCGTTATGATTGTCTTCTCTGTGCCTCCTATATGTAAATACTTATTGTCAAACTCAAGGCTGAAGAGCGGCATACTCTGCTGCTGATAGCCCGCCTTGTATTAGGTGATAAAAGTAACAATAAAGAAAAAAAATTGAACAGGGCTGTCCCACACGAAAAATTCATCTTTAACTCAAGCTAATCAAACGTAAATTTTCTGACCTTGTAACAAGAGTAAGTAGCTAACCAGTACAAATGGGCCACATCAGGCTAAAGTAATTCAGTAGCTGTTAATGATTCTGGAATGTATTCTTGAACACATTAGCAATGTTCGAAATGTTTTAAATGAACCAAATTTGTGAGTGTTCGTGGCGAAAGCCATGATTTAACAATCGGGCATCCTTATACACTACATAACAGATAAGGCCAAGCTGTCAGTACAACTGAATGTGTAACATACACTCCTGGAAATTGAAATAAGAACACCGTGAATTCATTGTCCCAGGAAGGGGAAACTTTATTGACACATTCCTGGGGTCAGATACATTACATGATCACACTGACAGAACCACAGGCACATAGACACAGGCAACAGAGCATGCACAATGTCGGCACTAGTACAGTGTATATCCACCTTTCGCAGCAATGCAGGCTGCTATTCTCCCATGGAGACGATCGTAGAGATGCTGGATGAAGTCCTGTGGAACGGCTTGCCATGCCATTTCCACCTGGCGCCTCAGTTGGACCAGCGTTCGTGCTGGACGTGCAGACCGCGTGAGACGACGCTTCATCCAGTCCCAAACATGCTCAATGGGGGACAGATCCGGAGATCTTGCTGGCCAGGGTAGTTGACTTACACCTTCTAGAGCACGTTGGGTGGCACGGGATATATGCGGACGTGCATTGTCCTGTTGGAACAGCAAGTTCCCTTGCCGGTCTAGGAATGGTAGAACGATGGTTTCGATGACGGTTTGGATGTACCGTGCACTATTCAGTGTCCCCTCTCATCGCTGAAGACGACACGTCTCCATTCGTCCCTCCATTCACGCCTGCCCCGACACCACTGGAGGCGGGCTGCACGATGTTGGGGCGTGAGCGGAAGACGGCCTAACGGTGTGCGGGACCGTAGCCCAGCTTCATGGAGACGGTTGTGAATGGTCCTCGCCGATACCCCAGGAGCAACAGTGTCCCTAATTTGCTGGGAAGTGGCGGTGCGGTCCCCTACGGCACTGCGTAGGATCCTACGGTCTTGGCGTGCATCCGTGCGTCACTGCGGTCCGGTCCCAGGTCGACGGGCACGTGCACCTTCCGCCGACCACTGGCGACAACATCGATGTACTGTGGAGACCTCACGCCCCACGTGTTGAGCAATTCGGCGGTACGTCTACCCGGCCTCCCGCATGCCCACTATACGCCCTCGCTCAAAGTCCGTCAACTGCACATACGGTTCACGTCCACGCTGTCGCGGCATGCTACCAGTGTTAAAGACTGCGATGGAGCTCCGTATGCCACGGCAAACTGGCTGACACTGACGGCGGCGGTTCACAAATGCTGCGCAGCTAGCGCCATTCGACGGCCAACACCGCGGTTCCTGGTGTGTCCGCTGTGCCGTGCGTGTGATCATTGCTTGTACAGCCCTCTCGCAGTGTCCGGAGCAAGTATGGTGGGTCTGACACACCGGTGTCAATGTGTTATTTTTTTCATTTCCAGGAGTGTAGTTGTTTTCTCCTACATTCCGACGTCTGACATTTCACGCTCCGAAACGTAGAATGTTACCCTTTCGTTTCCCTTCCCCACCTTGGCAGTTTCCTCCCATATGTCGGCCATGGTGGCCGAGAGGTTCTAGGAGCTTCAGTCCGGAACGGCTTGACTGCTACGGTCGCAGGTTCGAATCCTGCCTCGGGCGTGGGTGTGTGTGATATCCTTAAGTTAGTTAGGCTTAAGTAGTTCTGTTATAGTGGACTAATGACCTCAGATGTTAAGTCCCATAGTGCTCAGAGCCATTGGAACCATTTGAACCCTCCCGTATGGGGAATGTATTTAAAATGTTTCGTCAATGGACAGTTCATCTTGACACTTTTGCAGTTACTGGCGACATGTTCTGTGGATACTCATTTTGTGCCTTTATTTTAACGGTTTCTATTGCCTTTTGCTCCTGATGCCATTTATAGTTTCTGGATCTTCCACCTCTTACGGGCAGTTTCTACTGTAAGCACAACAGAGTACCCTGAACTTATGTCCGCTACTCTGTCCTCTTAAAAAGATGGTTGGCACAATGAGGGTAACTCTGCATACCATCTACAGACATATTTTCGGATGATTTTTATTCTGAAAGTAAGGAGTGGCTAGCGTCGAACCCAGGACGAATAACCTTTCTATTAATAGCCAAACACCCTTTTTCCTCTTTTTATTTTAATACGCTACCTCTTATTTCTTGTGGGAAGGGGCTTTTCAGCCGTCCTTTAGCTCATCTTACTCTTCTCTTCTCTACCTTTGTCTTTTCTTTCGTATTTTTCATGAAGTTGTATTAAAAGTTATCTACAACGATGTTTGTGCTGACGAAATACAGGGTGCGGCGGAAACACCTGGCGGTTTCTAAATGTTTATTCGCAGCCCACCCACAACGCGTCACTGTAATGCCACTGTAATACTAACTGCCATGTTGGGCATTTTCTCTGCAGTTTAGCTGAGATGCAGTGCTGATCTATGAAACACCACACTGCGGCTGTAGAGAAGTTTATAAAAACATAATCTATCAGAGCTGTATGAAACTACATTCGACGCAGGTTTTGTTGACGTCATGGCCCCTAGTCGCCGTATTTTAGGTGGTATGGATATACAAATGACGTAAAGATGGAACTACGAAGGACAATAAACCTGAAGAACGTGCTCCTTCGGTACGCAAGTCGGAAAACGCGAATCGTGTACAGCGCGGCCTTGGCTAGTCGTCTACGTTCATTTCGACAACATATCGCGCGTGGGTTGCCGGATACCGGCGTTCGCCATGGCTCTGAGCACTATGCGGCTTAACTTCCGAGGTCATCAGTCGCCTGGAACTTAGAACAAATTAAACCTAACTAACCTAAGGACATCACACACATCCATGCCCGAGGTAGGATTCGAACCTGCGACCGTAGCGGTCACTCGGCTCCAGACTGTAGCGCCCAGAACCGCACGGCCACTTCGGCCGGCAGCGTTCGCCGTCTCTTGCACAAATAAGTTGGCTGCCACGCGTAAGAGATTCAAGTAGTCCACACGCTCGCTGTCTACATTTTGCCTGTCTATATTTTATATCTCCTCTATTCGGCCACCATTAATTAATCTTGCTGCACAAATAGCAAAACTCATCTACTACTTTAACTGTCTTGTTTCCTAATCGAGTTCCATCAGCGGCACCTGATTTAATTCGACTACATTCCGTGATGCTTGTTTTGCCTTTGTTGAAATAGCCTCCTTTCAAGTCACTGTTCATTCCGTTTAACTGCTCTTCCACGTCCTTTGCTGTCTCTGACAGAATTACAATGTCACCTGCAAACCTCAAAGATTTTATTTCTTCTTCCGGTGCTTTAAATTTTAATCTTTGCTCTAGACTTTTCTTTAGTTTCCTTTACTACTTGTTAAGTGTACAGACTGAATAATACCGTTGATAGGCTACAATCCTATCTCACTCCCTTCTCAGCCGCTGCTTCCCTTTCATGTCTCTCGCCTCTTATAACCGACGTCTGGTTTCTGCACCAGTTGTAACTAGCCTTTCACTCCCTGTATTTTACCCTTTCCACCTTCGGAATTTCAGAGAGATTATACAAGCCAACGTTTTCAAAAGCTTTCTCTGAGCCTACAAACGCTATACATTTAGATTTGCATTTCCTCAAAATATCTTCTAAGAGAAGTCGAAGAGTCAGTATTGCCTCAGGTATTGCTACATTTCTCCGGAATTTAAACTGACCTTCCCCCAGGTAAGCTTCTACCAGTTCTTCCAGTCTTCTCCAAGGAATTCGTGTTAGTATTTTGTATCCGTGACTTGTTAAACTGATAGTTGGATAATGTTCACTTCTGTCAGCACCTGTTTTCTTTGGACATGCGATTACACACATCAAGAAAAGTTTTGCATCACCCCCGTTCCCAGAATCCCTGGAGATACAGGTTAACTGTCGATATTGCTGTTCAAAGATATCACTAAACCCGCCCAAAGATGTAAACAACCATGCATGAGCAGTGCCTATTATACGGAGGAGGTCCGGCAGCCGATCAGTTCCAGTCATTCCACCAGGAAGGAGGTACACAGCTCGTGTTATCTGTAGTTCAACCACGCCTGGACAGTCAATAACGCGGTTAGATCGCGTCCGCATTGTTACTTTGTGCCAGGAAGGGCTTTCAACAAGGGAAGTGTCCAGGCGTCTCGGAGTGAATCAAAGAGATGAGCCATGTTGTTCGAACATGGAGGAGATACAGAGAGACAGGAATTGTCGATGACACGCCTTGCTCCGGTCGCCCAAGGGCTACTGCAGTGGATGACCGCTACCTATGGATTATGGCTCGGAGGTACCCTGACAGCAACGCCACCATGTTGAATGAAGCATTTCGTACAGCCGTAGGACATCGTGTTACGACGCGAACTGTGCGCAATAGGCTGCATGATGCGGAACTTCACTCACGACGTCCATGATGAGGTCCATCTTTGCAACCACGACGCCATGCAGCGTGGTACAGATGGGTCCAACAACACGCCGAATGGACCGCACAGGATTAGCATCACGTTCTTTTCACCGATGAGTGTCGCATGTACTTTCAACCAGACAATCGTCGGGAGACGTGTTTGGAGGCAACCCGGTCAGGCTGAACGCCTTAGGAACACTGTCCAGCAATTGCAGCAAGGTGGACGTTCCCTGCTGTTTAGGGGGGGCATTATGTGGGGCCCACTTATGCCGTTGGTGGTCATGGAAGGCGCCGTAACGGGTGTACGATACGTGAATGTCATCCTCCGAGCGACAGTCAATTACATCTGACGGATGGACGTGTACGGGTGTGGAGACAACCTTTTGAATCCATGAACCCTGCAAGTCAGCAGGGGATTGTTGAAGATGGGGGAGGCTCTGTAATGGTGTGGGGCGTGAGCAGCTGGAGTGATAGGGGACGTACGTAAGAATCCTGTCTGATCACCTGCATTCATTCATGTTCCGTGTGCATTCCGACGGACTTGGGCCATTGCAGCAGGACAATGCGACAACCCACATGTCAAGAATTTCCACAGAATGGCTCCAGGAACTCTCTTCTGAGACTAAACACTTCCGATGGCCACCAAACTCACCAGACATGAACATCATTGAGCATATCTAGGATGTCTTGCAACGTACTATTCAGAAGAGATCTACATCCCTTTGTCGTCTTACGGATTTATGGACAGCCCTGCAGGATTCATGGTGTCAGTTCCCTCCAGCACTACATCAGACATTAGTTGAGTCCACGCCACTTCGTGTTGCGGCATGTCTGTCTGTTCGTCGGAGCTCTACACGACATTAGACAGGTGTACAATTTTCTTTGGTTCTTCAGTGTAGTAATTCCTTTCTTTCGACCACGTTTAAATCATGATATTTGCAGTACGTTACACTATTTCTGTACCTTATCTTGAGCCGCATACATATAACTGATTAATCTACAGAGGTAATACGTTTGCACAACTAGAGCTACAGACATCTCCTGTCAATGAACCGAATACGTTGAATGATTCAGTCGGGAAGTATACACGGTAACTGAGTTTATTTTGTTCCTTTAAAATTCGGACGAACTGCCTGATGCCAAAAACTTTCACGTGTTTATCTTATCGCACATGCAATTACCATGGGATATTCTTCTGCTCGAAATACACACGGAACAATTGAAACATATTTTGTCTGGTAATAGCGAACACTGCACGCACTCTTAATTATTAAATAATCTGAGCACTTTCGTACCACCACATGTGATCAGGACGGCGGATCGTGCGCTGTGAGACGGAGATAATCAAAAATTATTATCGCGGCTACATCACGCATGCGTCTGACTTTCCACATTCGTGTTTCGGAGTTCCGCATGAAAGTTCAAGGTCGACTAGGAAAGAAGCACAATTATTGGATTGCTTCATTCACTCTTTTATTTACATATATGACAAAAAATGTGTTTACTGTAGTTGATGCTCTGTAGCGTCCAAACTGTTAGCAAATACAGCAATACTTGTAAACAGAGCTCGAAAGTTCATTCACACACAAAAAAAGGTATATTAATAGCTGACTTTCGCTGTTGTATCTAAAGATGTACAGACGAAAATTGATATGAAGTTTGTTTACTATGTTTACTGCGTAACGTAATCCTAGTAACAGTGTGACGTTCCATTCCTTTACTTAGTCACCTAACAAGTATTTCATGACCATCTGTCTCTTCGTGCCCCCATATTTATATATATATAATTCTACTGCACGTGTGTATGTCACTGAACTCCTTCTAAACGGCTGGGCCGATTTGAATGAATATTTTTCTTTTCGTTTGGGTGGCACCCTGGATGGTTTAGATTCACAAATGATCCCGCCAGATGGCGCTGCAGTGGGGGGTCAGGAAAATTTACATTCTTAAATCAGCACGGTAGGTGGCGTTGCATTTTTGTGTGCAATATTGAGCATATTATATTCAGATATAAGATACGTGCATGGAATTTCGTTTATTTTTCGACATTTTAATTTGAGTGTATTATATTATGTGTGTGTCGTTATTTTGACATTTTCATTATTTTACGATGTCTTTTGATATTTCAGGTGTCGCATTTCAGTGAATATTAAGTGTATTATATCCACATATAAGTTACGTACATGAAAATATGCCATGTCTTCGTGGACGAGGAGGAAATATTGATCGACGGACTCGGATTTCACAATTAGTCCAGAGGCGTCGGTTAAATAGATCGGCAAAAGATCAGTTGACGGACAATGAAAATTTAAGAAACAAGGCTGCAATCAGACTTGCTAATGAAAGTCAAGAGCAACGCAACGAACGCCTTCGGGCTAATGCATTGAGACAAAGACTGGCCCGTCAACGAGTCAGCGACACATGCAGAATACGTGAACAACAGCGTTTGCAAGTGTATCGCGCAATGACACGTGCATGACTTCTTCGCCTTGCTTTTGAATATGAGTCTGATATCGACTATTCGTCACATTCACAAATTGTAATCGGTGCTATGAACAAACCATGCCAACACTGTCATTCACTCAAATACAAAGGTGAATCGGCCGGTTTCTGCTTCGCGTCTGGAAAAGTTGTATTGCCACCATTGAATTCGCCGACGGAACCATTCAATTCATTCTTTCAAGTGTATCATCAAATTGGTTCTTTAATGCCAATACCTGATGCCGTTTCAAAATTTCTGCAAATCTACTTCATGGGTGATGAGGAGCAGCAAATAAACGCACGCTGCCAGTACAACCATATTGAGCAGATGGAGGGTATTTTAGAACCGTTTTTACAGAATCACAACCAGTTGGTCCAAAGTTGTTCAATACCGTTTCAAACAGACTGCAAAACAACTATACAATCGTCATCATAGCAGACAAAGTAATATCTGGGCAGCACACGGGCCGGTAAAATGCACCGACCAATCCATTGATATTTTTGTAATGTGAAGATGGATATCATTTAAATATCAAACAAAGAAATCCAGCAACAGGTACAATCTACACATGTCATTACCTAATATTTTATTTTTATGTACGTTTAATTTCTTTTTGTCTTAATTATATTTTACTTTGCAATCGCAGAAACCAGCAAGAAAATGAGCGCGATAAACTTCTAGGTATATCGGTTGATGATTCGTGCTAATGAAGACGATAATATTCTCCGATGCCGCCAGCTGTTGCATCAATATATCGATATGTATGCGAAAACTGAAAGCCAGCGATTACGATACATCAGGTACAATTAAGCGAAACTTCGACCTGAGGAATACATTCATTTGCGTGGTTCTATTGTTGGTAATGCAGATGGAATAACTGATATCAACGACATCGGTACTTCATATATTCTTCCATCATCACATATTGGTAGTCCACGTCATATGCAAGAATATATTCAAGACGCCATGACTTTTGTGCACACGTACGGACCGCCAGATTTGTTCATTACATTTACGTGTATTCCAAAATGGGATGAAATTAAAATTGCGTTATTGCCAGGTCAAACTGCAATAGATCGGCACGATATCACTGCGCCTGTCTTCAGACAAAAGTTAAAATTGTTGATGAACTTGATTATACATTCCACTGTATTTGGCAAAACACGTTGCTGGCTGTATTCTGTTGAATGGCAAAAACGAGGTTTGCCACAGGCGCATATTTTGATTTGGTTGGTCGACAAAATAGTCTGAAGAAATTGATAAAATTATCTCAGCAGAAATTCCGGATCGGAATATCGATCAAGTATTGTATGATATTGTTACCGCTAACATGATCCCATGGTCCATGCGGTGCTATAAACATGACGGCGCCGTGCTTGGACAATGGAAAATGTACGAAACGTTTTCCAAAAAAATGTATACAATCACTAATATCGATGGTTATCCATTGTATCGTCGTAGAGACACTGACTGTGGTGGTCAATCACATCAATTACGCATGTCAAACGGCGCAACAGTTGACACCGACAAACACTGGGTGTTCAGTATTCACCATTGCTGTGTGAAATCTACAAAGCACACTTAAACATTGAGCTCTGCAGTTCGGAGAAGTCCATAAAATATGTATGCAAATATGTCCATAAGGGCAGTGATATGGCGGTATTTGTGTTCACAATGTTAACGAAAACGATGAAATAACACGGTATCAAATGGGCCGATACATCAGCAGCAATGAAGCAATTTGGCTTATTTTGGGTTTTCCGATACTCGAAAGAGACCATGCTGTTGTACATTTGGCAGAGCACCTTGAAAATGGACAGCGTGTTTATTTCACGGAAGAGACTGCTCTACGAGGTGCATCAGTTGTCCCAAAAAAGACATTAACTGAGTTTTTCGAACTATGCAACCGACCAGGTATTCCCGGTCAACTCGCAAAGACATTGATGTATACTAATGTGCCACGATATTTCACATGGAACAAACAGTCATAAAAGTGGTAACCACGAAATCGAGGTGTTCCGGTCGAAGGATATATCGGCATATTTATGGGAAATACATTAGGCCGATTATACACAGTCCATCCAAAGCAACGCGAATGTTTCTTCTTGCGTTTATTGTTGGTTAATGTTGCTGGACCGACGTCATACCAATACTTGCGAACAGTCAATGGCATTTTGTACGACTCATATCATAATGCCTGTCACGAATTATATTTGCTAGAAGATGACAGCCATTGGGATATTACACTTGCAGTTGCAGCATTGAGTTCCTCTCCTCATTAAATTCGCCAATTATTCGTCATATTATTGACGACAGCACTGAAAGACCTGAGTCGAAAGAAGGCCCCCGGAGTAGACAACATTCCATTGGAACTACTGACGGCCTTGGGAGAGCCAGTCCTGACAAAACTCTACCATCTGATGAACAAGATGTAGGAAACAGGCGAAATACACTCAGACTTCAAGAAGAATATAATAATTCCAATCCGAAAGAAAGCAGGTGTTGACAGATGTGAAAATTATCAAACTATCAGTTTAATAAGTCACAGCTGCAAAATACTAACGCGAATTCTTTACAGACGAATGGAAAAACTAGTAGAAGCCGACCTCGGGGAAGATCAGTTTGGATTCCGTAGAAATGTTGGAACACGTGAGGCGATACTGACCTTACAACTTAACTTAGAAAATAGATTAAGGAAGGGCAAACCTACGTTTCTAGCATTGGTAGACTTAGAGAAAGCTCTTGACAATGTTGACTGGAATACTCTCTTTCAAATTCTAAAGGTGGCAGGGGTAAAATACAGGGAGCGAAAGGCTATTTACAATTTGTACAGAAACCAGATGGCAGTTATAAGAGTCGAGGAACATGAAAGGGAAGCAGCGGTTGGGAACTGAGTGAGACAGGGTTGTAGTCTCTCCCCGATGTTATTCAATCTGTATATTGAACAAGCAGTGAAGGAAACAAAAGAAAAATTCAGAGTAGGTATTAAAATCCATGGAGTAGAAATAAAAACTTGAGGTTCGCCGATGACATTGTAATTCTGTCAGAGACATCAAAGGACTTGGAAGAGCAGCTGAACAGAATGGACAGTGTCTTGGAAGGAGGATATGAGATGAACATCAACAAAAGCAAAACAAGGATAATGGAATGTAGTCGAATTAAGGCGGGCGATGCTGAGGGAATTAGATTAGGAAATGAGACACTTAAAGTTGTAAAGGAGTTTTGCTATTTGGGGAGCAAAATAACTGATGATGGTCGAAGTAGAGAGGATATAAAATGTACACTGGCAATGGCAAGGAAAGCATTTCTGAAGAAGAGAAATTTGTTAAAATCGAGTATTGATTTAAGTTTCAGGAAGTCGTTTCTGAAAGTATTTGTATGGAGTGTAGGCATGTATGGAAGTGAAACATGGACGATAAATAGTTTGGACAAGAAGAGAATAGAAGCTTTCGAAATATGGTGCTACAGAAGAATGCTGAAGATTAGATGGGTAGATCACATAACTAATGAGGAAGTATTGAATAGGATTGGGGAGAAGAGAAGTTTGTTGCACAACTTGACCAGAAGAAGGGATCGGTTGGTAGGACATGTTCTGAGGCATCAAGGGATCACCAATTTAGTATTGGAGGGCAGCGTGGAGGGTAAAAATCGTAGAGGGAGACAAAGAGATGAATACACTAAGCAGATTGAGAAGGATGTAGGTTGCAGTAGGTACTGGGAGATGAAGAAGCTTGCACAGGATAGAGTAGCATGGAGAGCTGCATCAAACCAGTCTCAGGACTGAAGACCACAACAACAACATTATTGAGGACATGTTTTCCATCTCAAGCTTCTGTCCTCTGGGACAAATATAAAGATTCCATGAGCGACGACATTCTGCATCGCATTCGGATCGCTGATCAAGATCCCAGTATCGATTTTTCGCCGCAAATATATAACGAGACGCTAATAAAGATTGAAAATATTTGCATTCTGATTTCGAATTTGCCACTCATTCGTTTTGGTATGCCCTCGCCTAACCGCCCAGCAACACACATCATTAACAGATAACAGATTCAGAGCGAACAACAGTTCAATACGGTCTCTTTAACTGCTTTCGTTGAAAAAAATGAGCAACTACTCACTGATGAAAAAAAGAATGTATACGATCGAATTAAATTGTCAATTGCAGCAGAACGAGGTGGATTTTTTTTTGACGCACCAGGTGGCACTAGAAAAACGTTTCTCATCTCACTAATACACCAATACTTGCGCGCATTCGATCACAAAACCATATTGCGTTAGCAATTGTTTCATCAGGTATTGCAGCCACCTTGCTTGATGGCCGTCATACTGCACATTCAGCACTCAAGTTGCCGTTGAACATTCACACAAATCCAGATGCAGTGTCCAACATAAAAAAGCATTCCGGTATGGCTAAAGTTTTGCAAAAATGCAAAATTATTATCAGGGATGAATGCACTATGGCCCACAAGCATTCACTTGAAGCTCTCGATAGAATGATGAAAGATCCAAATAATAACACCAGGCTGCTGCTGTCCGGTGATTTTAGACAGACATTGCCGGTCATTCCACGCGCTACATATGCGGACGAAATTAACTCAGGTATAAAACAATCTTATCTATGGCGAAATGTCAGTACATTACGTCTTAACACAAATATACGTGTTCAACTGCAAAACGATCCAATGGCACTATCATTCTCCGAACAACTGCTCAACACTGGAAATGGAACAATTCCATTGCATGAGACACACAATGCATCAAATTGCCAGACAATTTCTGCAACATGGTAAATATGAAAGATGCTTTGATTGAAAGCATTTTTCCAGATTTACAATCTAATTATATTAATCATGCGTGGCTTCGTGAACGAGCTATTTTAGCTGCAAAAATATTGATGTTTACGCTGTTAACTTCGAAGTACAACAGTCATTGCCCGGCAGTGAGATATTGTTCAAATTGATCGACACTGTTACCGATCCTGAAAAAGCAGTCAATTATCCTGTTGAATTTTTGAATTCCCTGGATTTACCAGGAATGCCACCACATAACTTACGATTAAAAATTGGCTCATCTATCATTCTGCTTCCGATTTTAAATGCACCTAAGCTATGCAACGGTACAAGATTAGTCATAAAAAAAGTATGGGCAATGCTCTTGAAGCTACAATTTCGAACGGAAAGTTTGAAGGTGTAGTTCAAAAATGGCTCTGAGCACTATGGGACTTAACATCTGTGGTCATCAGTCCCCTAGAACTTAGAACTACTTAAACCTAACTAACCTAAGGACATCACACATATCCATGCCCAAGGCAGGATTCGAACCTGCGACCGTAGTAGTCACGCGGTTCCGGACTGAGCGCCTTAACCGCGAGACCACCGCGGCCGGCAAGGTGTAGTTGTTCTCCTGCCACGAATCCCAATGATCCCTTCAGACTCACCCATTCCATTCGGACGTTTGCAATTTCCAATTCGCGTGGCATTTGCCTTGACTGTTAATAAATCACAAGGGCAAACAATGTCGCTTTGTAGGTTCGATCTAGAAAATCGTGTCTTTTCACATGGCCAATTATATGTTGCGTGTTTTCGCATTGGAAAACCGTCAAGTTTATTCATTTATACTCCTCGGGAATTGACTAAAAATATTGTTCATCAACTCGCATTAAGATAATATTAAACTAACATTATCGATTATAAAGAATTGTTTTTAGAAAAAAATGATGTTATTTCAAAACAAAGAATAATGGAATTATTATATTATTTGTCTTTCATTTCATACTTTGTTTCATATCCTAATCGCATGAAGTATCATGCAGGACAACGTCTGTATGATCGGCTAGTTAATACCTATAACTCAAATTAACTGGGTCAGAAGCCTCGCTGTACTAGGATGGTTGGTTGATTTTGGGCGAGGGGACCAAACAGCGAGGTCATCGGCCCCTGGTTGTACAACGTTGTACAAGGTTTGAGTAGTTATAAGTTCTAGGGGGCTGATGACCTCAGAAGTTAAGTCCCATAGTGATAAGAGCCATTTGAACCATTTGAACTAGGAACTCCGGAACGTATCACTTTACACTGTGACAGACTCACACACGTAAGACCTTGAAATGACTATGGCAACATCGGAGAAATTCTACGGCAGCCGGAAGATTGCAGAATACTGAATGACATAACCGATAATGTGTCACATTATACAAATAAGAGCAATCACATACACAAATAAGAACAAACACACAAACACGGAAACAGAATACTTGGAATGACACAGATACAGACACAAGCACAGAAAGAGACTCAGATGCTGAAACAGATACAGGGAGTGGAATTAATAGCTGGACCTAGATGTAAGTTAAGACTAAGTTAAGGAACACAGAAATGGATCAACTGTCATAAAGCATTTTAGTATATGTAAAAACGTCTTAAGTAATACGTTCAGTTTAAATGATACGATTATTTGTTAAGCTTAGGTAAAGTAACACCCGTAATGGAAATGATGAAAGTGGTTATTAACTTTAGACAACATTTTACTTTACGCTAACACCATTCGCACAACACGTAGAAATACTGTAGTCCGAGTTGCACAAATAATGTACCGATTATCCCCTGTGTAAAGTACGTATGACCTGTAACAACTGTAATATTAGAGTAATATAAATATACGTCTGTACACATAAATTTATCAAACGCATGTTAAAGAAATATTTTGTACGTTGCCTTGAATGTGGCAGCTTCGATGATTTGTCGGTCTCTGACACCCGATATAGATAGGTGCTGGGATCACTAACGTAAATCTATGTACATTCCTATTTGTTTTGTTCCTCCTCCACAAATACAAGAATATTCTTTTTTTATAATTTTTTTCCGAATTTATAATATGCCATTAAGTAAAAAATACGTCATAAAGATTTTCCTATATTCCTAAATTCTTATTTTCTATTTATAAATTATTAATTTTAAGATTTTAATTTTGAATTGCTTTTAAGTCTACAAGCATTTAAAAATGAATAGTATTAATCCTTACAAAAAATAAGAAATATCAAATAAGTTCCACATTCTGTACATGTACAACTTCACAGTGTAAAAATATGACCAGTTTCAGTAACTAGCTGGCAGCTCATTTTTATTTATTTATTTATTTATTTAACCTGGCAAGATTAGGGCCATCAGGCCCTCTCTTACATCTAACCAGGCATTATACTTATTTTACAGTCATATGTTATAGTAGGCATGTTAAACTACATCTAATACAAAAAGTGAAATAAACAATTAGAAAGGTACACCTCAAAAAATACATTATTGAAGAGAAAGATTTTAGATAGGAGTGCTGGCAGCAGGGAGTATGAGGGAGACTCATGGTGAAGGGAGGAGAAGAATAGAGAGACATGATGAAACATAATTAAGGAAAATGTAAAGGAAAAGGAGACTGCGTGGCTAATAGAGAATAGATGAAGAGGAAGGCATCTCAGGAGCAAGATAGGAGACGCTAGCTTTGCTATTTGACAGATGAGAGGATTGGCCTTGCACATTAATTTTGCGGAGAATTTTATGCGGATGATAGTAGGAAATGCTTCAACTTCTTCTTAAAAGCAACAGGAGATTGAATTTTCCTCAAGGTAAGGGGCAGTTTGTTCCAGAGGCGGACAGCGGCAACTGAGAAGGAGTTTGCAAAAGTTTTTGTTTTGTGAGTGGGCACAGTTAGGATACCAGATAAGAGTGACCTCGTGTTTCGATTATGATGGCATGACAGGTTTTTAATCTCTGAAGCTAGGTACTGGGGTGCTTGCGCGATGAGGAGTCGGTGAAGTAGACATAGAGTGTGGTAGTCACGCTGTTTGTCCGGCCGCAGCCACCCTAGCTCGGAGTATGAAGCACTAACATGATCATATCGGCGAATGTTGCAGGTGTAACGCACACAGGCATTTATGGTTAGCTCTAGCCGGCTTTTGTTTTCACTAATCATGCCTTGTTGAATCACATCACAATAGTGGAGGTTCGGTAGAACGAGTGCTTGCACGAGCTGGCGTTTCAAGTCCTGTGGGAATATGTTCCGAAACTTTTTGAGAGCATAGAGACAAGCAGACGTCTTTCGGCACACTGCGACTGTGTTCACCGCCCAGTTGAGATGCTCGTCCAAAGTTACACCCAAGTTCTTCACTCTTTTCTGATATGGTATTGGAGTACCTTCGAGCAGAATAGGAGGTAGCCGTTCGCGGAAATCTGAACTTATTAATTTCTGATGAGCTATTAAGATTACTTGCGTCTTTTTTGCATTTAATGTAAGCCCCAGGTTTTTCGCCCATGTCACTACTGAAGACAGATCATCATTCATCAGAGCGATTGCAGTGTTTACGTCTTCAGGTCTGACGCTTAGGTAGAGCTGGAGGTCGTCGGCATAGAAATGATGTTTACAGGAGGACAAAACCGACGAAATATCGTTGACATATAAAGAAAACAAAAGTGGTCCTAAAACTGATCCTTGTGGCACTCCAGAAGAAACATGTTTCCAGGAAGATTTTTCATTTGCGCAGACAAAACATTGCTGTCTGTCTTTTAAGTAGCTTTCAAACCATCTCATTGCACTATCAGAGAAATTAAGCTGTTGCATTTTTCTGAGTAATATGTCAAAGTTAACAGTGTCAAAAGCTTTGCTGAAGTCCAGTAGCGTCAATATTGTTGCCTTTCGATTGTCGATGGCATATTTCAGGTCATCAGTTACTTTAATTAGAGCAGTGTTTGTGCTGTGATGTTTACGGAAACCGGATTGAAATTTGTGATATAGACTGAATTCATGCAAGTGTTAGTGATTTGGTCATGAACAATATATTCAAGTGCTTTGGAAACAGCAGGCAGTATGCTAATTGGTCGGTAATCACTAGGCAGTTGCGGGTTTTCGATCTTAGGGATGGGTCGAATTATGCTTCTTTTCCATGCAGTGGGGTATATTCCGTTCACGAGGGAAAAATTAAATATGTCAGTTAAGACAGGTACTAAGATATCGGCAACATTCTTAATCATGGTTATACCGATACTGTCGTTGCCTATTGCATCAGAAGAGATTCTCATTATTGCTTTTCTTGCCGTATTTGTTGTTACATGTTTTAGATGGAAGGTATCGTTGTTCGTTATCCTGTTTGGGGATTCTTGTGGACGGTAATTATCAGCCGTGCTGGTATTCAGAGGTGCAGAGAAGAATTCATTTAATTCGTTAGCTGACACATGAAAAGTAGTTTCCGATTTTGCCTTTCCGACCCCCAAGCTACGGAGATTCTTCCGTAGAGTCGTGGGTGTCAGATCGCTGCATACAAGGGAGCGAGCGTGCCTGATTTTGGCATTACGAATGCATTGTTTCACTCTGTTCCGTAGCTTTCTATATTCTTCGAAACGCTCGGGTTTCGGATCTGCCTTGAAACGCCTGTGGGCAGCATCCCTATTAGTCATCATTTGACGTAATTCAGCTGTCAGCCATGGAGCAGGAGATTTTCTTACACGGACTGTGCGCACAGGTGTATGTTTGTCATAGAGGGCAGTGAGTTTATCACCAAGTTCATTAATTTTGCCGTCGATTGTAGGTTCTCTGATTATTTGATGCCATGAGATTTCTGAGCAATCGGCTGTTAGAGCGTCAAGGTCAATACGTTTCATGTTCCTACAAGTTATGTAACGCGATTTGATCCTTGGGGGCTGCACAGAGTAGGCCAGGAATATTACATCATGTGCTGAGAGGCCAAGGGCCGATGATTGACCAACATCGCTTACTCTGTCAGTCTGTTTCGTTGCGATCACGTCTATAAGAGTATGACTGTGCGCCGTATGGTGTATAAATAAAATAAAAAATAATTGACAAACAGCATGCAATCGTTCGTTGTCGATGATGGAGATTACTCATTATGGGAATTTGAAAATATAAATTTAATGTATGATGCACCAGAATGAAATTTTAGGAAAGCCGAACATACACTATCTGACCAATAGTCTCTGGACACCCCTATGTAATGCGGAATTGAGATCTGTTTAAATATCGGCACACCATAAAGTAAAAATGTCACTTCTGGAGGTTGTGGCTCATGCAACTTCTATCTGCTTTCGCATTTCGTGAAGAGATTTTTTTTGTACATCCACTTCTTGCAATAGAAATCTAAATCTGTATCTTATTCCAAGTCCTCAACTGCATATACATACCCCAAAAGCCTCTATACAGTGTGTGGCAGAGCGTATTTGAAAATAATATTGGCAATATTCTGCCCTGTTCCATTCATGTAGTGAGTAAGTGAAATATTACTGTTCCTAAGCTCCAGTATGCGTCCTAATGTCTCTTAGCTTATTCTTATCATCTCAAGGTGAGATGTGTGACAGTGGCATCAGAACAGTGGCACAAACTCCCTCGAATAGCGGTTCTCTAAATTTACGGAAAAAAGTTTCACAAAAATGCTCCCCCTTTGTCCAAACATTCCCATTCATGTTCCCCCGAATACACTATCTGATCAAAAACTTCTGGACACCTGTTAATGAACATTTATATAAGGTGTGTTCACCCTTCGCCTTTATGAAGGCTTGAGCTCTGCTAGGGACACCTTCAGTGAGGTGTCTGAATCTGTGGAGGAATGCAGACCATTCTCGCTCAACTGCCGAAGCCAGAGAAAGTAGTGATTTCGACGCTGGTGTCTGCAGCGAAGTCGACGTTCTAGCTCATCCCAAAGGTGTTTCTTCCGGTTCAGGTCTGGACTTCGTGCAGGACAGTCCATTTTAGGAATGTTGTTGGCCACAAACTATTGCCTTACAGATGCTGCTTTATGAAAGGACGCACCGTCATATTGATACAAACAAGCATCGTTCCGAAATGTTCCTCTACTGTTCGCGGCACACAATACTGTAAAATATGTTCATATCCTTCCGCATTTAACATTTGTTTCCTTACCACGAAGAACACTGCTCTACCCGTAACACCACCTCTTGCGCACTTCACTATTGACATTACACATGATGGCAGGTAACGTTCTCCCGACGTTACCAGGTGTAGAAGTATGAAACCGGAATTTGGTTGCAGTAGTTACACGTCTATTGTTTGAAACTGATAAACAATATTTTATTCAAAATAATCTCAATTGCTATTTATACATTTCTCCCATCTCTCCGGCTGGCTATGAATGCCACGCACTAAAAACCAGTTCTTCTTTTGAAGCGAACCAGTCAGCGAGCTATTTTCGTACATTTTCATACAAATTGCCCAGCGAGGGCGTGTTGCAGTGATGCAAATAAATGACAGTCGGGCGGAGACAAGTAAGGAGAATAAGCCACATGCCCTAGTATTTCCCAACTGAGAGCCTCGCTCGTTTTCCAGACCCGATTTGGTGTGTGTAATGGGACGTTATCATGGACAATACGAATTTGTTTTGCCTTTTTCCTATATTTCGGTCGTTTTTCACCTAATGCCGATTTAAATCAATCGTTGCTGATAGTAGTGTTAACGATTTCATCAGTTCTTAGGAGCTCATAATAGATGACACCCTTCTTATCCCACCAAACACAGAGCGTTGTCTTCTTGCGAAAGCGATTTGGTCTTGCAGTGGATTTACTCATGATTTACGACGCTTACGATTCTCAAAATATATCAGTTTTTCATTACCTGTCACGACTTTCTTTTTTTCTGGCGAACAGCATTCCACAAGTGGTCTTTCGATTTGCTTGTTGTCTTTCATTCAGCTCACGCGGAACCCATTTTCCCATTTTCTGCACCTTTCCCATAGCTTCCCACCGACGAGAAATGTCTTTATGCGTCACATTCAGTTGTCCCGCGAGTTTCTGTTGAGTTTGGGTATCATCTTTATCCAATAACACCTGCAATTCGTTGTCTTCGAACTTCTTCGGTCGTTTCCGGCGCATATCGTTTCTCATGCCAAAATCACCACTTTTGAAATTTTGGAACCACTCGAAACATTGTGTTTTCCCGGGAGCATGTTCGCCGAAAGCTTTGACAAGTAGTCGATGCGATTCTGCAGCTGTTTTCTTCAAAAGATAACAGAAAACCAATGCTTTCCTCAAATCGTAGATCGTAGGCATAAAACTCCACATGTCTACGGGTTTGAAACAGATACCGGTGTATGGAACTTGGGTTCCTGTATGTTGACATTCGTCGTCAGTCGTTACGGGAACCAGATGGCGCTGCAGACGCGGTCTCACACTGACAGGTAGCACCATTTGCATGGAAATCCCGGTTTCATACTTTTACACCTGGTAACTGGCACAGGGTATGTCGTGATAAATCATTCCAAATTTGTCGTTTCCAGTCATGCACCGACGAGTGGCGTCGCTCTTACAGCAACTCAGGCATCACTTAGCGCTGACTTCAGAAATGTCTGGCTTATGAGGAGATGCTTGACCATTCTTTTTAGCCCCCTAACTGGACTGCTGATGGCGCTTTGAAACTCACGACTGATTCTTTCCGCTCATTTCATACGTTTTTTTTTACAACAGCCTCTGGAACACTAGATGGCCCCTGTCCGCCCCTTCTACTTTACTCATTACTAATTGAAATTAAAATGCTAGGGGTTCCCTTTCACAACCACTTTTCTTTCCTTTAATGACTAGCTCGACCGTGCCCTCATCGTCCGTTATCATAGCACCGTAGATAACAAGAGGGAGCGCATTAGATAGCTGTTCCGACTATTCCCCCCCCCCCCCCCCCCCCCCCCCCCCCCGCTGCTGCGCTAATACTGGAAGAAAGGTTAGGGTTTAGCATCCCGTCGGCAGCGGAGTCTTTAGAGACGAAATCTGAGAATACGGAAGGATGGGGAAGGAAACTGGCTGCGCCCTTCTCAAAGGAACCATCTCAGTATATGCCTGTATTTAGGAAGGTGACGGAAAACTTAAATCGGAATGACCGGACGGAGATTTGATCTATTGCACTTCAGCGGTGTCTGGCTCGCGTTGATGCCGTTTCTTCTTTGGCATTTTCTCACAATAGAGTGGCATCTTATTGCTCCCTGAGTTATTGCCATAATTTATTATACACTCCTGGAAATTGAAATAAGAACACCGTGAATTCATTGTCCCAGGAAGGGGAAACTTTATTGACACATCCCTGGGGTCAGATACATCACATGATCACACTGACAGAACCACAGGCACATAGACACAGGCAACACAGCATGCACAATGTCGGCACTAGTACAGTGTATATCCACCTTTCGCAGCAATGAAGGCTGCTATTCTCCCATGGAGACGATCGTAGAGGTGCTGGATGTAGTCCTGTGGAACGGCTTGCCATGCCATTTTCACCTGGCACCTCAGTTGGACCAGCGTTCGTGCTGGACGTGCAGACCGCGTGAGACGACGCTTCATCCAGTCCCAAACATGCTCAATGGGGGACAGATCCGGAGATCTTGCTGGCCAGGGTAGTTGACTTACACCTTCTAGAGCACGTTGGGTGGCACGGGATACATGCGGACGTGCATTGTCCTGTTGGAACAGCAAGTTCCCTTGCCGGTCTAGGAATGGTAGAACGATGGGTTCGATGACGGTTTGGATGTACCGTGCACTATTCAGTGTCCCCTCGACGATCACCAGAGGTGTACGGCCAGTGTAGGAGATCGCTCCCCACACCATGATGCCGGGTGTTGGCCCTGTGTGCCTCGGTCGTATGCAGTCCTGATTGTGGCGCTCACCTGCACGGCGCCAAACACGCATACGACCATCATTGGCACCAAGGCAGAAGCGACTCTCATCGCTGAAGACGACACGTCTCCATTCGTCCCTCCATTCACGCCTGTCTCGACACCACTGGAGGCGGGCTGCACGATGTTGGGGCGTGAGCGGAAGACGGCCTAACGGTGTGCGGGACCGTAGCCCAGCTTCATGGAGACGGTTGCGAATGGTCCTCGCCGATACCCCAGAAGCAACGGTGTCCCTAATTTGCTGGGAAGTGGCGGTGCGGTTCCCTACGGCACTGCGTAGGATCCTACGGTCTTGGCGTGCATCCGTGCGTCGCTGCGGTTCGGTCCCAGTTCTACGGGCACGTGCACCTTCCGCCGACCACTGGCGACAACATCGATGTACTGTGGAGACCTCACGTCCCACGTGTTGAGCAATTCGTCGGTACATCCACCCGACCTCCCGCATGTCCACTATACGCCCTCGCTCAAAGTCCGTCAACTGCACATACGGTTCACGTCCACGCTGTCGCGGCATGTTACCAGTGTTAAAGACTGCGATGGAGCTCCGTATGCCACGGCAAACTGGCTGACACTGACGGCGGCGGTGCACAAATGCTGCGCAGCTAGCGCCATTCGACGGCCAATACCGCGGTTCCTGGTGTGTCCGCTGTGCCGTGCGTGTGATCATTGCTTGTACAGCCCTCTCGCAGTGTCCGGAGCAAGTATGGTGGGTCTGACACACCGGTGTCAATGTGTACTTTTTTCCATCTCCAGGAGTGTATTAAAAAACTATTGTTATTATGATAACAAGTTGCTGACTTAGTTCTGTCAGTGGCAGCAGCAGCGCTTATCGATACTGGTACTGCTGTACCATCTTTGGTGTGACCGCTATATTTCCGTGTGGTGGTGTGTGTGAGGCAGTCAGTCGGTTGCGACAGAGCAGCGAGGAAGTCGTGGCGGTTCGTGTCCCGGTCCGCCACAAATTTTCACCGCTTACTTCTGATTTCTTCCAATGCCCAAATGCGGCTTACGTCATTGAAAACCTCTGAAGGGACCGCACCAATCAGAAACTCGCAGCTACGCGCCACTTAAAGTGGATCTGCTGACCAGCTCCTCCACAAATACACAGTAGATGTGGACATTAAAAGTACATGCCTCACTGTCATAATTTAAAACACATGTTATACGAGGCTTAGTCAAAAATATTTAATCACCACCTCGAAAAAAGAAAAAAGAAAAAAAATCCTAGTCAAAAACTTTTAATCACCACCTCGAAAAAAATCCATCTACAACTGTGAAATTTGGAGATGATGTTAGGTCTTTCTCTGCATATTCTCCATTCAATGGATTCAGAGGATTCATCTGGCTCCATTGTTCACACAAAATAAGGGAAAGAAAAAAACACGCCTCAAGTACGTTCCTTTATTGTCTTAAAAGACCGACGTCGACGAAGGTAGCCGCTATCAGTCTTTGAGGGTTAAATTGAAGATTCTGTGATGAAATATCGTGCATGGTAGTAACGGACGACGGGCTGCCCTCCCGAAACGTCATCGTCAGTGTACGTCCCGATAGCTGAGTGGACGCCGGCACGGTAGCTCAGTGTTCGGTCAGAGGGTTTAACTGCCCTCTGTAATAAAAAAACTCAGTTCATCGATTAACAACAAACTTAAACGGATGTCTTACAACGTCCGCTCAGAGTAGATAAAGCGAACAAAATGGTTTTTTTTTTTAAAGTGGTCAGCATGACGGATTACCGTCCTATGGGCCCGGGTTCGATTCCCGGCTTGGTTGCGGATTTTCTCCTTTCGGGAACTGGATGTTGTGCTGCCTCCATCATTATTTTATCCCGGCGCGCAGGTCGCCCAATGTGGCGTCGAATGTAATAAGACCCGCACCAAGGCGGCCGGACTTGCCCCGCATGGGGCCTCCCGGCCAATGACGCCAAACGCTGATTTCCATCGAGTATTCAGTAGACCGGGAAATTTTCAAGATGCATAAAAAATTAGATACGTACGCGTGACATTGAATAATTAAAGGGACAAATTAATGTAGATAAAAACTGTATTTTCACAAAATGATACTACTACTTCTCCTCAATCCCTACCGTTGTTAATACATTTGTCCCAACAACGAACTAGTTTTTTTTGTACTTGATGCAAAGAAGTCTTTGACTTGTTGTTTCAGCCTCTTCTTTGACCTCCTCGTTGTTGCTGGATTTTTTTGCACGTAATGCCTCCTTGAGTGGACCAAACTGATGAACTTCCGAGGGAGCCAAATCTGGACTATAAGGAGGATGAAGTAGTACCTCACAACTACTTTTTTTACAGTTTCTTGAACAGCTGAGGGCAAGCGCTGTCATGTGGCAGGATCACGCCTTTTCTTTGAAAGCCGCCTCGTGTTTGGCTTTACTTTGTTCATCGGTATGTCTGAGTAGTAGGCACTGTTTATTGTACGCTGATATTCCAAATGATCACGAAAAACGTTACCTTGGGTCTCCCCGCTGATACTTGTGTTCTGAATTTCTTTCGGGCAAGAGAGCTGGTGTGCTTCAATGCATGCTTTATCCTCTGTACCCACTTTGAGTGTAGTTTCCTTGTGTTGTTTCGTTAGCTCTTTCGGAACTCACCCTTGCTTTTGCTGTACTTGAGCTTGTTATTGGTAATGTTATGAACTGCGCTAACACTTACTGCAACTACTTTTGAAACCTTTCACGAATAATGTCGTCATTGCGGGTTTCAAGCCGAGCAGTTGACACTTCAGCTCGCTGGGCAGCTCGCTGTTCATCTGTCACTGAGGCGCGACTGTTCTTGAACTGTTCTACCCACTTACAAAAAATTCCGCCGTTCATACAACATTCACCGTACTGTAAAATCAGTCGGGAAAAGATTTTAGCCCGTATTTCAGCTTCAGAAAGCAAGAAACGGACGACTGAACGTCGTTCAGCTAAGGTGGAAACTTAAAGCGGACACGCCATAGTTAAATGCAATACTGAGGTTTAGAGTTGCAAATCTACCGTAGCCTACCGTAGACTACCGTAAGTAAGCGTAGATACGGTAGTTTTCCTAGCAGCTTTGGTCAGTTAAGATCATGTTTTACCTGTATGTTTGTGTGTTACTTATCTATTGGGCGGTACCTCATAACGATGCCCTTCTTTATGTTTCCAGACAGTGTGCAGCTAGAGTCCCCTAACAACCGGAAGCGGTAAACTGGCTAGAAACTGAGCGAGGACGTATAATAGGCCATCTAACATACGGGACATTTTTAACATTTTTGTTCTACATTGTTATCCTCCTATCTGTTACTTAAGATTAAACTTTATTCATAGCAAAACTGAAATTCTCAATGTTTAATTCAGGTTTTAAACGAAAATTGAAGGTTTAAAACATGAAACGGAGGGCTGTTGTAGTAAAAATAGAGAAAAGAATATACATTTAACACATAACGCTAAGAAACGCAAATTCCCCGAGGAAAAAGTAAAGTAAAGAAACGCAAAACAAAAATATATCAAAATATCTTCGATACATAGAACACGTTTCTTTTATTCATAAATAGCTTTGGCAACTATCAATAATAACGGGAAATTTTGCCTTTGAACAAGTTGAAGTACGTTGTATTCAGTACAAAATAACAACAATAATTATATTTCATATATCCTTGTAAACTATACTTGCTTCAAAATTAATTCCTACGATTCCATAAAAGCTCGGAGCCAATGTTTACTATTTATAAAACGCAGTTTATATTCTATAAATATATAAAATACACCACGGACTAACATTGAATGATGTGATGTTCTAATTACGTGCAAAAAAAAAAAAAAAGACAGACAAAGAGAAATCGTCGGTTCTCAGATTCTATCTTACACATTCATTTACTGTGTGATTCTGTCCCTACCAATGCTGCGAATACTGCCGGTAACCCTACCATTTCCTACGTCATTTATGTAGTGAACAAAAACTATCGAAATTTAGTTTTCGTAGAGCGGACGTCTACTGAGGTTATAAACAATACATTCTTTATTTGTCAGCTTTTATCAGCTCATCCCAGTGATACCATTCTTAAATCATGATGTAACTTCCCAACTATATGTCTTTCTGTACGAAATGTAAACCTACTTTACTTCCCAATCTGTAGAAATCTACGTATTACCAAAACTACGTCTCCACAAACTGTTATCCAACTAGAACTCGTATTCTAACCTTTGACTAAACAGAAAGTAATTTTAACTGAATTGTAACTGATCTTAATGAAACTTGTCTTTATATTAAATGCGCAACTGGAATAAAACAGTTATCCGGCCCCAATCAAAATTTCCAATATCGTTGCAGATTTCTCGAAAGCACAACAGCAAAAAGCAAGCAGGCAAAGGCTAAGCTATATTTCTGTTTCTAAATACATATTCAAACTGTTGCATACGGTAATGCATAATTATAAACAGTGGGGTAGGGAGAGTAACTGTGCCTATGAAATGATATTCCAAGACAATCTTTATAAAATAAAGTATGTATTCAAAACGACAGAGTGTGATCTTCACACATAAGATTGGTCTGAACGATACTATGCTTAACAAAGCGAACAATGATTGTGAAAGGATACAGTGTTAACGGAATTTTTTTTTTATGTCGTCAGTCTTCTGACTGGTTTGATGCGGCCCCCCACGATGTCCTCTTCTGTGCTAACCTCTTCACCTCGGAGTAGCACTTGCAACCTACGACCCCAATTATCTGTTGGATCTATACCAATCTCTGTCTTCCTCTACAGTTTTTGCCCTCTACAGCTCCCTCTAGTACCATGGAAGCCATTCCCTCATGTCTTAGCAGATGACTTGTCATCCTGTCCCTTCTCCTTATCAGAGTTTTCCGTATATTCCTTTCTTCTCCGATTCTGAGCAGAAGCTCCTCATTCCTTACCTAATCAGTCTACCTAATTTTCAACATTCGTCTGTAACACCACATTTCAAATGCTTCGATGCGCTTCTCTTCCAGTTTCCCCACAGTCTGTATTTTATTACCATGAAATGTTATACTCCAGACGTAGATTCCCAGAAATTTCTTCCTGAAATTAAGGCCGATATTTGAGATTAGTAGACTTCTCTTAGTCAGGAATGCGTTTTTTGCCATTACTAGTCTGCTTTTGATGTCCTTGCTCCGTCCGTCATTGGTTATTTTATTGCCTAGGAAGCAGAATTCCTTAGCTTCATCTACTTCGTGACCATCAATCCTGATGTTGCGTTTCTCGCAGTTCTCATTTCTCCTACTTTTCATCACCTTCGTCTTTCTTTGATTTATTCTCAATCCATACTATGTACTCACTAGACCATTCCGTTTAGCAGACCATGTAATTAATTCTTCTTCACTTTCACTCAGGATAGCAGTGTCATCAGCGAGTAGTATCAGTTACATCCTTCCACTTTCAACTTTAATTTCACCCCTGAACCTTTTTTATTTCCATCATTGTGTCATAGATGTACAGATTGAACAGTAGGGGCGAAAGACTACATCCTTCTCTTACACCCTTTTTAATACGAGCTCTTCGTTCTTTGTTGTCCACTCTGATTATTCCCTCCTGGCTGTTGTATGGCCCGTCTCTCCCTATAGGTTACCCCTACTTTTCTCAGAATTTCGAACATCTAGTACCATTTTACATTGTCGAGCGCTTTTTCCAGCTCGCAAGTCCTATGCAAGTGTCTTGATTTTTCTTTAGTCTTGCTTCTGTTATTAACCGCAACGTCAGAATTGCCTCTTTCGTGCTTTTACCTTTCCTAAAGCCAAACTGATCGTCATCTAGCGCATTCTCAATTTTCTTTTCCGCTCTTCTGTATATTATTCTTGTAAGCAACTTGGGTGCATGAGCTGTTAAGCTGATTGTGCGATAATTCTCGCACTTGTCAGCTCTTGCCGTCTTTGGAATTGTGTAGATGATGCTTTTCCGAAAGTCAGATAGTATGTAGCCAGATTCGTACATTATACACACAACGTGAATAGTCGTTTTGTTGCCACTGCCCCGAATGATTTTAGAAATTGTGATGAAATTTTATCTATCCCTTCTGGCTTATTTGATCTTAAGTCCCCCAAAACGCTTTTAAATTCTGATTCTAATACTGGATCCCCTATCTCTTCTCAATCGATTCCTGTTTCTTCTCCTATCACACCAGACAAATGTTCCACCTATCCGCTCTGTCCTGTGCATTTAACAGTGGAATTCCCGTTGCACTCTTAATATTATCACCCTTAGTTTTAATGTCACCGAAGGTTGTTTTGACTTAACTGTATGCTGAGTCTGTCCTTCCGACAATCACTTCTTTTTTCATGTCTTCGTCCGCAGCTCGTGGGCGTGAGGTAGCGTTCTCGCTTCCCGCGCCCGGGTTCCCGGGTTCGATTCCCGGCGGGGCCAGTGATTTTCTGTGCCTCGTGATGACCGGGTGTTGTGTGATGTCCTTAGGTTAGTTAGGTTTAAGTAGTTCTAAGTTCTAGGGGACTGATGACCATAAATGTTAAGTCCCATAGTACTCAGAGCCATTTTTTTGATGTCTTCACATTTTTGCTGCAGCCAATTCATCTTAGCTTCCCTGCACTTCCTATTTATTTCACTCCTCAGCGACTTTTATTTCTGTATTCCTGAGTTTCCCGGAACATTTTTGTACTTCCTCCTTTCATCGATCAATTGAAGTATTTTTTCTTTTACTCACGGTTTCTTCACAGTTATCTTCTTTGTACGTATATTTTTCTTTCCAACTTCTGTGATGGCCCTTATTATATTTATCTATTCCTCTTCAACTGTACTGCCTATTGAGCTATTTCTTACTGATGTGTCTATAGCCATAGAGAACTTATAGCATATCTCGCCATTCCTTAGTACTTCCATATTCCACTTCTTTGCATATTGATTCATCCTGACTAATTTCTTAAACTTCAATCTATGTCTGCTCCACCACTGAATTTTACCCCGACCTGTGGAAGACTTCCCGTGTCCTGCTGTTCCCTAAACCTAACCAACACCCCTCTGATACCTCTTCCTATCGTCCAATCTGCATCACCTCCGTGTTCAGTAAGGTCTTCGAGGCTATCGTCTCTCGCCGTATTCACCGCAACCAGCACCGCCTCCTTCATCTTACCCAATGTGGCTTCCGGCCTTCCTTCTCCACCGACGACCAGCTCCTTAACCTTACCAATCTTCTTTCCCTCCAACTTAACTCCCGTTGCTCTCTATCTTTGTTTCCCTTGATCTCCAGAACGCCTATGACCGTGTCTGGCATCCTGGGCTCTTCTTCAAACTTCAGACCTATGCTCTCCCCATCAACTTCGTCCGTCTCGTTGCTTCCTTCCTGTCCCATCATCCCTCCTATGTGACTAACCACAATTCCAACTCCCGTACTTTCTACCCTTCTGCCGCTGTGCCCCAAGGTTCTGTCCTTTCCCCTCTCCTCTATCTCCTGTACACTGCTGATATGCCCAAACCTCCCCCTCCTGTTCATCTTCTCCAGTTCACTGATGATACTGCCTTCCTAGCCCTTTATCCTACCCTTCAACGGTCCCAACATACCCTCCAAACCCACCTTGACCAGTTCACTTCTTGGTGCAACCAGTGGTTCCAGGACCCAGGCGATCATCACAGGCTGCACCACCTGCTCCTTCCGCCTCCATGATTTCTACGTCACCATTTATGGCCGTCCTATCCACCTCACTCCTACCCTCATATACCTTGGCCTCACACTCGACCGCCGCCTCACCTGGACTCCCCATCTCCTTACCATCCAAAACAAAGCTCACAATCGCCTCCGCCTCCTGAAACTCCTGTCCAGCCGGACGTGGGGTCTGCATCCTTCCACCATCCTTCACACCTACAAATCCTTGTTCCGCCCCATCCTATGTTATGCCAGTGTCGCTTGGATTTCCGCCCCTCCCTGGTTCTATCAAGCCCTCCAAATCCTCGAACGCCATGCGCTCTGCCTCGCCTTATGCATCCACCTTCCATCCCCCATGTGCATCCTCTACGACCTCATCCCCTTCCCCCACCTTCTCCTTTCCCTTGAACACATCCGCACACTCTATATTGTTCGCCGCCTTGATCCCCCTCACCCCCTGGTTTCTCCCATCCTCTCACCCCCCCCCCCCTCAGTTGCCGTTGTGTCCCACCCTCTCTCCATCTCCACACCCTCCATCTCCTTTCCCAACACAACTTCCACCCTACCCCTCCCAGATGATGAGCTTCGCCCTTACATCTACCCTTCCTCCCAACTCTAACCCCTTCTTCCTGCCTCCTCCTCTGGGCTCCATTTCCTCCCCCTCCCTCCTCCTGAGCGGCTTCCCCCTCCTACTCCCCCTCCATCTCTTGTGCCTCCTTCCAGTGTCTTTGCGCTCCCTCTTGCCCTGTCTTCCCTCTTCCTCTCCTGTCCCACATGTCTCCTGCGTCTTCGTGAACCCACTGATGCCCCTCCTCTCTTCATCCCACCGCTTCCCCAGCTGCCCCTTGCTCTCCCCTCCTTTTCCATACTCTCTGACCTTTTCCCTCGGCAGGTCCCACCTGGCAGTTTTATTGTTTGTCGTGTGTGCTCCAAGTGGGTTTTAAGTGTGTTGTTCCAGAGTGTTTTTACTACTGTGGCCGACTTTTAACCTGTGCCTGCGCATTCAGTGTCTTCTCTGTGTTTTAAGAATCGCCAATTGTATTTTTTAACTTTCTGATGACTTTTTTTAACTGTCCCCCATGAACGTCTCCATGTCAGTGTATATTTTACCTCCATTTTCTCCCCTTACTCTGTTTTATGTTCCCCTTTTTTATCTCCTTATGTCTGTATCGTATTATTCTTATTTTCGTTGTGGTGTCACTCAGCTGAAGAGCGGCGGATTGTGCCGCTGACAGCCCTCCCCTGCCCATACGGGGCAGGGGGATGAAATCACAATGAAGAAAAAAAATCTCCGCAGGGGGGTCAATCTGAGGGAGGCTAGGTCAGTCTCGTGTCACCAGTTGCTGGTCTGTCTCTCATTTGCATTTGTGCAGCAGTTAGTGTCTGTCTGTCGTCGGAGTGCTTGTATGTCTATCGTTTGGATCAAACCTTAAAGCCAGAAAATGAGAGTCTTGCCATTCCGCCAGTAACAGAACTCAGCTAGTGGATGCCTGGTCGGGGCTGAGTTGCTGCATCTGAGTCTGCGCGTTATGCCACCAGTCTGCTCGAGTTTCTCAGACAACGGTCATTGGGGTTTGGATCGGTCGGTTGGTCGGTCGCGCACTGAGACACGAGATGACTTGTCCGCCTTGAGTGTTGGCGCATGTGAGGTCCCCACGTCACGTGAGTCCAGTGGGCAGCGCCGTATAAAAAGGGGTAGTGGCTTCGCAGTTCACACGAGAGCAACAGGAGCGAAACCACGACATCGGGCTGGCCGGGGCGAGCTGTGACGCCGTGAGAAGAGAGATCGGCGCGCCTTCCTGCGTCCGTTGAAGCGGCTGGCAGCGGACGGTTCGAGAGAGCGTTGGGGGTGCTGCGCAAGGTCTTCGCCAAAAATCGCAGTTTATTAGAAGTTCAGTGATTGGAGATATGTTGTTTCATTTATTTGTTAAATTCTACTTGTTTTCTTGGTGAGGTCACCAGCCGAATTGTTTTGGGGTTATCCCACCATTCTTCTCTGTTTGCCCACCCGCGGGAAGGCGGTTATTTGTGAATTGGGTGGGCCGTTTTTCCCTTGTGGAATTGTGGAGGTTTAGAGCAACCAGCGGTTCAGGTTGTTTAGTACCCCCCCCCCCCCCCCTGTCAATCTGCCATACGGTAATAGATGCCTCTGTAATGTTTGTCGGATTCGGTGTTAACGAATTTATTACTTAAAGGCCGAATTCTTGAAATATATTTTTATCTTGCCTATCATCTTGCGAGGTGGTATATGTGTAATGTAGAGCACGTTGTGCATTTTATGTAAGTCTGCATTTTATGGGTTTTATTTAAATAGTCATTTTAGGTTATTGGGTTGCTACCCATCTACCGCAAGAGTCCTTAAGGAAAAAAAAAAAAAAAACAAATTGCACTTTCGGTGGCAAATAATTTGAATGTTGTACCATTTCCATCTTCTTTTGGGGGTGCATAGTTTTCGTGTTTGTGTGAGTTGTTAAAATTTTTTTAGTTTAAAGTAATCTGGTGTGTTGCAGATTTGCACCAGTGTACTCTTTCAGAGGTTGTTGTGAGCGGTCATGACTGCGGCCGTGTTGAAAGGGAGCAGGCAAGCTTCTCAGCCCGGAGACTCCTACTGTTAATATTATTCTTCTGCCTCTAAATAAAACTGTACTTTGATATTTCGAGGGTACTTTCCTGCTTATAATTTTAAATCTGTTTTGAAAAAGCTTTTAGGAATAAAATTCACATTTGTTAAAAATAATTTCATTTTCTATCAGTTACTTCCTGGCAACTACTTCCACGCTCACCTAGTTTGGTTAAATGTGCTATTGTTTTTAATGAATCGCTAATAAATAAAATAAATTCCTTAACAAAAGATTTTAAAAGTAAATTTACGGTCCAAGAACATGTTCATCTCTTCTTGTCTTTATAATACATCTTTCTTCATCTATCAAACACCACCACAAGTCAACACAGCACTACTGAATACAGTCGTCAGCTACCACATTTCAACTAAGAATGTAACAGACTGCGCAGAGCCAAAGACTGTGTCACGACAAGACCAGAGATTGTTTAACAGTAATGAAACTTGTTCACCATCTGACGTGCACATCGATAACAAGCAAAAACCAAAATGAAATGACCTACTTACAATGAAAGTTATAATTGTCCACGTCTTGTTGTGCCGACCGCACTGTAGCTTGAATGGATTTTTAAGTTTGTTTTACATGCCCGACTTCTAATTTCACCACACAAGTCTCCAGGGTTGAGCAGTTATTGCCCGATGATGACACGGAATACAGTTTGTTAAAGCGGAGTTCACCGTTATTAATTATGTTTTTAGATTTAATTTTAGTACTCGTACAGAGACTCCAAGTTCCTATGTTTAACAGCGCGTCGTCAAAATAAGTATGAAATGCTAATGTCTTTGCAACACGTATTGTCGACTATTGAGTTAAAGTTCGTACCTATTTTGTCATTTTAGAGAAGAGAAACCTTAAGCGCTTTTGCTTCTATAGTCTCAGTATCAAATGTTCACTAATTTCAATTGACTTTCTATCTCAGTTCAGTATTTAACACAAATTATATATCAATATCATTTCAGAGGTATTACGTCGGTTCCACACTAACGGAATAACACGCAATTGTCATTTAACATCACTTTCATTAATAATCCTTTTTCTTATGCCGTAAATCTTAATACATGATCACTATCTAGGAGGAAAGAGGGATTGATCCTAATCATAATAGCTTTTAATGAGCCCGCAATCGTTAATTAAATAAAAAGTCACGTTCAAGGATGATATGCGAACAACTTTTGTTCCGTCCGTTTTCACGTATCTGTCAACACTAATCCTGTCGCCCACAATTCAAATTAACACTGACGTTAACCCCTTTTGTCGGAACATCGAATCGTAGCTATTATGTGAAGGTTTATTCTAGTCCCCGAATTAATTCCTTTCAGATACGCGCATTACCGAACAGCAGAACGGAAAACAAACGTCTTGTTTTAACAACCGAACAACGCAATGACGTTGCATTACGACAATGTCCGCCCAATGAACATCTCTTTGACTTTATCTTCTCTGCTTAATTAAATCATTTCTAATTACAATTTATTCAGCTATTTAACGAAAACATCTAACAAAAAATAAAATAAATTTATCCCAACGTAAAAGATCCGTCATAAATTGCAAAAGTTCTACTACAACTTGTTCAATTTCTACATCGATTTGTGTCAGTAATTATCGAATGTCACGATCACTCTTCGTACACTGATTGTGAACGACTCATGTGAGCCACGAGCTGCAGCCCGCATTGTTCGCAGACGCTGCGCCGGAAGAGGGGCGCGGTGAGTTTGCGAGCGCTGGAGGCGCTTTGGTTGCGCCTGTCACGGCTCTGCACGGCCACGGCGCAGGCACTCTCCGCCGCGCACCTCGTCGCCACCATCACCTTCTCCATCGTCTTCCTCATGGACGCCTACGGCTTCATCATCATGTTCGACAAGCCTGACATGGGCCTCCTCACTGGCGGACTCGGCGGCTACGCTGTGTGCATCGTCACCTACTTGGCCATGGTCTACAATGCCGGCTACATTGTGATTGCTACGGTACGTTCAGCTTAATGCATCTCGCTTCTTCTTCTTTTTCTTGTGCATTTGTCTATAATCGGTGTAATGTCGATATGGTTAATTTAGGAGGTGGCTGGATGCCCATAATGTCGCCACCACATTATCCCCGAGACGGAACATATGTACCGTATAGTGTAACTTGACATAAATACACACTGAAGCGCCAAAGAAACTGGTATAGGCATGCGTATTCAAATAAAGAGATATGTAAATAGGCAGATTGCGGCTCTGCAGTCAACAACGCCTATACAGGGTGGTCCATTGATCGTGACCGGGCCAAATATCTCAGGAAATAAGCGTAAAAACGAAAAAAGTACAAAGAACGAAACGTCTCTAACTTGAAGGGGGAAACCAAATGGCGCTATGGCTGGCCCGCTAGATGGCGTTGCCTTAGGTCAAACGGATATCGACTGAGTTTTCTTAAATGCGAACTCCAATTTTTGTTACATATTCGTATAGTACCTAAAGAAATATGAATGTTTCAGTTGGACCACTTTTTTCGTTTTTCGATAGATGGCGCTGTAATAGTCACAAAAGTGTAAGTACTTGGTATCACGTAATATTCCGTCAGTGCGGACGGTATTTGCTCCATAATACATTACCCGTGTTAAAATGGACCGTTTACCAATTGCGGAAAAGATCGATATCGTGTTGATGTATGGCTATTGTGATCAAAATGCCCAACGGGCGTTTGCTATGTATGCTGCTCGGTATCCTGGACGACATCACCCAAGTGTCCGGACCGTTCGCTGGATAGTTACGTTATTTAAGGAAACAGGAAGTGTTGAGCCACATGTGAAACGTCAACCACGACCTGCTACAAATGGTGATGCCCAAGTAGGTGTTTTAGCTGCTCTCGCGGCTAATCCGCACGTCGGTAGCAGACAAATTGCGAGAGAATCGGGAATCTCAAAAACGTCGGTGTTGAGAATGCTACATCAATATCGATTGCACCCGTACCATATTTCTATGCACCAGGAATTGCATGGCGACGAATTTCAACGTCGTGTTCAGTTCTGCCACAGGGTACAAGAGAAATTACGGGACGATAACAGATATTTTGCACGCGTTCTACATAGCGACGAAGCCTCATTCACCAACAGCGGTAACGTAAACCGACATCATATGCACTATTGGGCAACGGAAAATCCACGATGGCTGTGGGACATCAGCGACCTTGGCGGGTTAATGTATGGTGCGGCATTATGGGAGGAAGAATAATTGGCCCCATTTTATCGATGGCAATCTAAATTGTGCCATGTATGTTGATTTACTACGTAATGTTCAACCGATGTTACTAAAAGATGTTTCACTGTATGACAGAATGACTATGTACTTCCAACATGATGAATGTTCGACACATAGCTCGCGTGCGGTTGAAGCTGTATTGAATAGCATATTTCATGACAGGTGGATTGGTTGTCGAAGCACCAAACCATGACCCGCACGTTCACCGGATCTGACGTCCCCGGATTTCTTTTTGTGGGGAAAGCTGAAGAATGAAACTTCTTGTCAGATTAAAACTGTGTGCCGGACCGAGACTCGAACTCGGGACCTTTGCCTTTCCCGGACAAGTGCTCTACCGACTATTTTTTTTTAAAACAAATCTCAAATTTAAAGGAACAGGCATACAGGGATGTTGTTTTTATTTATTATATTATGTTAAAAGGAACATGTAGATCATTTCATTGTATAGTATGTGCATTACATATGGAGCGGTGAGAGAAGCGTGAGGTTCATTATCAGCTGTCAAATGGGCACACCGACTGCACCCGGCACATCCCAACTCCATGGAGGGTCGAGGAAGATTGCCTGAAGATAGTTGGCAAAGGTTTTCCGATAGTGTGACCATCTATGAACCTCATTGTGGGCTTGCTGCAAGAAATACCAAAAGTCGAGTCGCGACTTGGTAGCATCTCCATAGAGGTACGCGATCGTCCAACCATTGACCCAGATGATCGACTGTGATTTAGTCGCCGGAAAGTAGTCATTCTCCGGATGTAAGTAGGAAGCAGGTGTAATATGTTGCGGGGTCACACGGAGGTAGTAAGCCACCATCTGTCGTCCTAGGAGCCATATGTCCTCCACCGCGATACAAGTTAAGCGGTGATGGTCGTCATCCACTTGGCGACATTTCGGGCACAGTGGAGTGTCCACTAGTCCAATTGCATGGAGTCGTTGGTTGGTGTTTAACTTGATACATGTGACATAGAACCACAGTGCCCGAACGAAGGTAGAAAAGAATTTTTGGTGCACATGTCTCCAAATCTTCGGCCAATGCAACGTGCGGTGTTTCAGTTCAATAACATTACGACTTATCCGTCGTAGCAGCCAAACATAAAAATCCTTCGCGCATGGTGGTCTCGTGCGCGGAAGCGCGTCTCTGATATAACTAAGTTCCACGATAAATGTTGATACATGCGCAAAATGTGGCGTAATGTTGCCCACCGCCACCAGAGGTGTGAGGACGCTGGAACTAGGATATCCAGTAAGCGGGATATAAGGGAATCACGCCCACTATTCCATTGCTTGTACATCGTGGCTAGAAGGAGCGCCGTCGCTCGACAGCGAACATTAGTAAGTCCGAGTCCCCCCTTGTCCGTAGGGAGCGTGAGCGTTCCGTATCGCACCGTGAGGGGCGACCCAATCATCACAAAATAGCCTAGTGCTGACTGAAGTCGATGCCCGAGCGTGAGTGGTAGGGGCAGGATCTGCGAAATATGCACCATTCGAGAAACCACATAAGTGTTCAGATATTCGACTCGCTGCAAAGGATCAAGGCACCGTAGGATATGTTGGCGGACCATGGTACGTGTTGTCTGTAAAATACGTTGATAGTTAACTGCCGCAGTATGTTTCACAGATGAGGTAAAGTCTATGCCCAGATAGCGGAATCGTTGCACATAAGGAAACGGACTGATTTCTTCCGGCGTAAGGCCCCTTCCAACCGGCATTGCTGCCGATTTGTTGATGTTCACTGCACTACCCGCCGTCACACTGTGGTACAACAACAGTTCAAGGACCGTCTTCACCTCTTCCTCAGAACGAACGAGCAGCAAGAGGTCGTCCGCATAGGCATGACATTTGAAGGTGTAGCCCCGCAGTTCTATCCCAGAAAGAGAATTTGTTAGCCTCCCAGTTAATGGTTCCAACGCTATCGCGAACAGCAGCATCGAAAGAGGGCAGCCCTGGCGAATGGAACGTCGAATTTCAATGGGCCCTGCTATACGCCCATTAACCTGTACCAAGGATTGTGCGCTCCCATAAATCCTTCTAATGAGACCAGTAAAACAGTCTGGAAATCCCATTTGTTCCAGTACAGCGTACAGATAGTTGTGGCGCACCTTATCAAAAGCACTGTCAAAATCAACCGCCACAATCGCCGCTTTAAGCCGGCACTCCTCCGCCAGCGCTATCACATCACGGCATTCGGCAGTAGCTGTTTGTACATTCACCGATCCACCCGGTGTCGTCTGTTCTGGAGAGAGAACGCTACGAATTAACATACGACATCGGGACGCTAGCAACCGTGCAAAGATCTTATAGTCTGCATTAAGCAGGGTGATGGGGCGATAATGTGTGACCGTAATTCCTGGCTTCGGTTTATGTACTGGCACCAAGAGGCCTTCCATAAAAGCCGGTGGAATAGGCGCATCGGAATTTAACAACTCGTTGTACATTTCCGTCCATCGCGGTGCCATTTCGTTGCGAAATTCTCGATGAAATTCAGCAGGAAGTCCATCAATGCCTGGGGACCGATTCAACGCACCCTTCGCGATCGCATCATGTACTTCCTCACAGCTAATAGCTTCCAGTAAGGTTCCAGCGGCTTCCACCGTTAGTGTACGGGAGACGTATGTGGCTATACGTTCGAGGTCATCAACACGGGCTGCTTCCTCCCTATAGATGTGTTGGTAATGGTCGACGAATGCACAGACAATGTCCGCTTGACGCGTCACTCTTCGGTCTTCGCGGGTAATTAACTCCCGTACCAAAACGCGTTGTCCGTGCTTTCGTTCATTCACGACGTGGTGCATGGAAGGAATCTCGTGAATTATCGTATCGAGACATCTGGCGCGCACCATGGTTCCTTGAAGATGTTTCCGAGCTAAAGCCACTAGTTTAGCTTTTATCCTTTTGCGTTCGATCCAGACGTCCGGTCCCGGCGGACCATCGTTAAGCACGGGGTACGTGGCGAATTGTGTCCAGCGTTATGCTGTGTGACCATGTACCGTGCCGTATGGCTTAAAAGCCCCAATAACTTCGTCAGCCGGGAGCTCAAATGGCAGCTCAAAAATACGTATTGTCCGTACACCCAGACCAGCATGTTCTACAGTTACCGTGCCGACATTCCCGTCACTATGGCAAAATCGGAGACCTGCTTTTGTCGCCTGTAGAATTCTCTCACACGCCGCGTCATTTACCATCTTAACATACACCGTGGGGCTAACGATGGACAGGTGAATTCCGACAATATCGTTTGGCAGTATTTTGACGTCATCTCGTATGAATCGTTCCACTGCTAAAGCCTTTGGTCGTTCGTAGTATTTGCAGAAATTGAATCGTAATGTATTTTTCCTGTACTAGTTCGCCATGATCGTTGTTATTAGCCCGCGCGCAGACTAAGTCCACAAGTAAACAAACACACGCACACGTCGCACAGGCGGAAGTATCGGACCTCCGCTCCGCACGGCCGCTAGCGCCGAACTGACCAACTGAGCTACCGAAGCACGACTCACGCCCGGTACTCACAGCTGTACTTCTGCCAGTACCTCGTCTCCTACCTTCCAAACTTTACATAAGCTCTCCTGCGAACCTTGCAGAACTAGCACTCCTGAAAGAAAGGATATTGCGGAGACATGGCTTAGCCACAGCCTGGGGGATGTTTTCAGAATGAGATTTTCAGTCTGCAGCGGAGTGTGCGCTAATATGAAACTTCTTGGCAGATTAAAACTGTGTGCCGGACCGAGACTCGAACTCGGGACCTTTGCCTTTCGTGGGCAAGTGCACTACCAACTGAGTTTCATATCAGCGCACACTCCGCTGCAGAGTGAATATCTCATTCTGGACACATCCACCAGGGTGTGGCTAAGCAATGTCTCCGCAATATCCTTTCTTTCAGGAGTGCTAGTTCTGCAATTTTCTCAGGAGAGCTTCTGTGAAGTTTGGAAGGTAGGAAACGATGTACTGGCAGAAGTAAAGCTGTGAGGACGATGTGTGAGTCGTGCTTGGGTAGTTCAGTTGGTAGTGCACTTGCCCGCGAAAGGCAAAGGTCCCGAGTTCGAGTCTCGGGCCGGCACACAGTTTTAATCTGCCACGAAGTTTCATATCAGCACACACTCCGCAGGAGAGTGAAAATGTCTGTATGGAAAGTTGAAGAATATTTGCTATCGTGATCCACCGACAACGCCTGACAAGATGCGTCAACTCATTCTCAATTCATGTGCGACCATTACGGAAGGCGAACTACTCGCTGTTAAGAGGAGTGTCGTTACTCGTATTGCCAAATTCATTGAGGTTGACGGACATCCTTTTGAGCATGTATCGCATTAATGTGGTATTTTCAGGTATCACGCTGTAACAGCATGCGTTCTGAAAAATTATAAGTTCACAAAGGTACGTATATCACACTGGAACAACCGAAATAAAATGTTCAAACGTACCTACGGTCTGTATTTTAATTTAAAAAACCAAACTGTTACCAACTGTTCGTCTACAATTGTGAGCCATATGTTTGTGACTATTACAGCGCCATCTGTCACAAAACGAAAAAAGTGGTCCAACTAAATCATTCATATTTATTTACGTACTACACGAATATGTAATACAATATGGCGGTTCCTATTTAAAACAAAACGCAGAGATTTGTTACGTCAGTGTAATTTTAATTGTTCGTCTATTCTGTAAATGTCTCATTTTGGTTTTCAGTTATGTTACAGTCACGTAGCTAGTAAGCCTTGCATGGTCCTGAAAATGTGAAATACGAGTTGAATTTGTCTGCCGCGTGAATTATTTGCAGTTCAGGAAATGGTCTGGTGCGAGGGGCAGATGGGGTTTGTGGCCTTGTAGGGCAGGCTGAGATCGCGTATGCGTTTCGGCGTGTTTTCTACCCTGGCTTGCACCTGATCATCTTCGAAATTGCTTGGCGGTTGCTTTCTACTCGTTTGTTACAAGTACCACCGTGTATAAGCCGCGTTACCATCCTTTAGTTAAATATCCTGCCTGTCCGCTGGCACGGAAGATATCTTTTTATAAATAACTCAAGGTGAATCATTAGAGTTGTGTAAACTCTGGTTACTAAGCAATGAACTTAATAGTGTGCTTATAGTGGTGACTGTCTGTGCTTCTTTTGTAATTAGATCTAATTATTACCTTCAAAATACTGTTTGTTATACACTAGTGGCCATTAAAATTGCTACACCACGAAGATGACGTGATACAGACGCAAAATTTAACCGACAGGAAGAAGATGCTGTGATATGCAAATGATTAGCTTTTCAAAGCATTCACATAAGGTTAGCGCCGGTGGAGACACATACAACGTGCTGACATGAGGAAAGTTTCCAGCCGATTTCTCATACACAAACTGCAGATGACCGGCGTTGCCTGGCGAAACGTTGTTGTGACGCCTCGTGTAAGGAGGAGAAATGCGTACCATCACGTTTCCGACTTTGCTAAAGGTCGGATTGTAGCCTATCACGATTGCGGTTTATCGTATCGCGACATTGGTGCGCGCGTTGGTCGAGATCCGATGACTGTTAGCAGAATATGGAATCGGTGGCTTCAGGAGAGTTATGCGGAACGCCGTGATGGATCCCAACGGCCTCGTATCACTTGCAGTCGAGATGACAGGCATCTTATCCGCATGGCTGTAACGGATCGTGCAGCCACGTCTTGATTCCTGAGTCAACAGCCATCTGCACGAACAGTTCGACGACGTTTGCAGCAGCATGGACTATCAGCTCGGAGACCATGGCTGCAGTTACCCTTGACGCTGCATCACAGACAGGAGCGCCTGCGATAGTGTACTCACCGACGAACCTGGGTGCACGAATGGCAAAACGTCATTTTTTCGGATGCATCCAGGTTCTGTTTACAGCATCATGGTCGCATCCGTGTTTGGCGAAATCACAGTGAACGCACACTGGAAGCCTGTATTCGTCATCCCCATACTGGCTCATCACCGGGCGTGATGGTAAAGGGTGCCATTGGTTACACGTCTCGGCCCCCCGTTGTTCGCATTGACGGCACTTTGAACGGTGGACGTTACATTTCAGATGTGTTAAGACCCGTGGCTCTACCCTTCATTCAATCCCTGCGAAACTCTACATTTCAGCAGGATAATGCACGACCGCATGTTGCACGTGCTGTACGGGTCTTTCTGGACACAGAAAGTGTTCGACTGCTGGCTGCCCTGGCCAGCACATTCTCCAGATCTCACACCAATTGAAAACGTCTGGTCAATGGTGGCCGAGCGACTGGCTCGTGACAATACGTCAGTCACTACTCCTGAACTGTGGTATCGTGTTGAAGCTGAATGGGCAGCTGTACCTGTACACGCCATCCAAGCTCTGTTTGACTCAATGCCGAGGAGTATCAAGGCCGTTATTGCGGCCAGAGGTGGTGGTTCTGGGTCCTGATTTCTCAGGATCTATGCATCCAAATTACATGAAAATGTAATCACATGTCAGTTCTAGTATAATAAATTTGTCCAATGAATACCCGTTTATCAACTGCATTTCTTCTTCGTGTAGCAATTTTAATGGGCAGTAGTGTATTAATTCATGATCCAATCACATAGTTTTTCTGAAGTAAGTTGTATATTTTCTTAAGAGGAGAAAGGTCAGAATGTAATTTGAATATTGTTATTCTGATAGTGTAATTCTTTAATAATGAGATTTCTTCTGTAGTTGAAATTATAATTACCTACCAACCACAAGCCGAGCGGTCTAAGACGCTGCAGTCATGGGCTGTGCGACTGGTCCCGGCGGAGGTTCGAGTCCTCCATCGGGCATGGGTGTGTGTGTGTTTGTCCTTAGGCTAATTTAGGTTAAGTAGTGTGTAAGCTTAGGGACTCATGACCTTAGCAGTTAAGTCCCATAAGATTTCACACACATTTTTAGCAACCACAAGTTTGTCCATCAGCAAAGATCCCGAGTTTCATATCTCCTTTGAGTAGCTGTGGTTAAATTGCAATGTTGGTTTCTCTAGCACGTAACTTGAGCAATCACACAGCTCAATTGTCTTGCTCAATCTTTGCCTACACAGATAATAAATCGTGCTTATTGTGTTTGTCCTTCTTACTCGATGCACTTCCCATAAATAAATGTCAATGTTTTTCACACAGTACAGAAAAATATTAAGTCCTTTTTTTCAAGTATATTCACAGGGAAAAGTACGAAAGGAGAAGGCACAGCCGCCACTGCCGTTAGCGGTCTCTACACTGTTGTTGCGACGGGCTTGGAAGCGTTCGGCCATATAACGTCCAGAAGGCTGCCAGGTATTTTGCGAAACATTCCGCCTGCTGTCCATCAGTGAACAAGGTTAAATTCTCTGCCGAAGGTGTGGCGTAGTGGCAGGAGCCAGTGACGATAACTTCGACGCTCTGTAGCGTCGTTGAATGACGTTTCTGAACACTGGTTCCCATCCTCAATTTATTCCTCAAGACACTCTCTACAAACCTATGAAATTTGTCGGTATCGTTTTGTAAAACACTGTAGATCGAGGTGGGTCAGGATAGGACAGGCAAGATGCAGTCTTGTTTCAATGATAACGTCTCGGAGCTCTCCAAATTGCGGAACAGCCACCGACCTCGACACATTAGAAATTTAAGGGTCGCTGTACAAATTACCAGTTATGTAAAGCATAGGTCACCGTGTTGTGTACCTAATAACACATTACAGCATCACGCCTGGTGCTCGGTACCTATAACGATGGTAGTTGCAAACTGAAACATTCGTTCTCTTCGGAGACTCCACACACAGACAGGTCCACCGCGATGTTCCACAAAGAGCTAGAAATCGTCTGAAAATACGACATAGTGCCACTCTTCTGTTCAACGATGGAGTTGGGATGTATCTATTACCACGTCAGAGGAAACCGCAGTAATGGTTACTCTGATGGTTTTGCTGCTTTATACGTAATATGACGGTGCAGGTCTACACTGAAGAGCCAAAGAAACTGGTACACCTTCCTAATATCGTGTAGGGTTCGCGCGAGCATCCAGAAGTGCCTGAACACGACGTAGCATTGACTCAACTAATGTCTGAAGTAGTGGAGGAGGGAACTGACACCATGAATCCTGCAGAGTCGTCCATAAACCCGTAAGAGGGGATGGAGATCAGAAGCGTGTTTCAGGAGCCACTCTCTAGCAATTCTGGACTTGTAGGGTGTCGCATTATCCTGACGGAAGTGCCCAAGTCCGTCGGAACGCACAATTGACATGAATGGATGCAGGTGATCGAACAGGATGCTTACTTACGTGTCACCTGTCAGAATCGTATCTAGACATATCAGGGGTCCCATATAACTCCAGCTGCACACGACGCACACCACTACAGAGCCTCCACTAGCTTGAACAGTCCCCTTCTGACATGCAGCGTCCATGGGTTCATGAGGTTGTCTCCATACCCGTACACGTCCATCCTTTCGATACAATTTGAAACGAGACTTGTACTACCAGTTAACGTGTTTCCAGTCATCAACAGTCAAATGACCGTGTTGACTGGCCAAGGCGAGGCATAAAGCTTTGGGTCGGGCAGTTGTCAAGGGTACACGAGTGGGTGTTCAGCTCCAAAAGCCCATATCGATGACGTTGCGTTGAATGGTCCGCACGCTGCTACTTGTTGATGGCCCAGCATTGAAATCTGCACCAATTTGCGAAAGTGTTGCACTTCTGTCATGTTGAACGACTCTCTTCAGTCGGTGTTGGTCCAGTTCTTGCTGCAGTGATGTCGGAGATCTGATGTTTTACCGCTTTCTTGATATTTGCGGTACACTCGTGAAATGGTCGCACGGGAAACTCCCCACTTCATCGCAACCTCGGAGATGCTGTGACCCATCGTTCGTGCCCCGACTATAAGACCACGTTCAAATTCGCTTAAATCGTGATAGCCTGGCGTTGTAGCAGCAGTAGCCGCTCTAACAACGGCGCCAGATGCTTGTTTTCTTATATAGGTGTTGCCGACAGCAGCGCCGTTTTCTGCCTGTTTACACATGTCTGTTTTTGAATATGCATGCCTATATCAGTTTCTTTTGCGCTTCAGTGCATGTCCTACTGCAAACAAACCCCCTTTCTGATGACAAGACATGGTCGCACGATCACACATCACCGAGAAAATGAGGAATCCGTCCCATCTGTCGCTAGTAGCGTAGGGCCGTTAAGATACTGCACTGTGTGCTACCCAACTGGACCTATGTATTTCATATTCGCATCGCAGTCACGGGAGCCCGACCAACGTAACAAGCAATTTCGCGGAAGAATAAACTATACATTCTCTAGACCATAATCCTGCAGCTGTTGAAATTCGACAAGTGCTGATAGACGATTTTCTTCCTTACACGAAGAATAACACGATGTTCTCACAAACAAACAACTTTTAAATGCGATTTCTGAATGAAAAGCCCCGTGCATGATATTTCTTTGTATCGTTTGATCCTCCTACCTAGTTCGTGCAGTTTCGATAGAATCCGATATTTTTACTTTTGTCACATGCTGCCATCATAGTGTTGTGGTTTTAATGGCCAGCAGAGCATTTCATAACTCAAAAGAGGGCAAGGCTGTCAGCAGCTAAGTATGTGCTCTTTAGCTCCACAGATGTTCATTACAGCAAAGTGGAATACAACATTTCAAAAGGATGGCAATAGTGTTCGAATTTCATCAACTGGGTGATCTCGTAGTGGCGATGATGTCTTAAATGCTATTGGAGGTGGTCTTCTAATGCTGGTGACGGTGTTGGTATTAGAGCTGCTGTGGATCAGCTGCCGGTAGTACTTTGTGGCTCTATCATCAGCTGCAGGTAAAACTCTCGGATGGATAGAAATTGTAGGGTGGAGAAAGGAGGATATGAGATTAGAGTGCTGGTTGCGACAGTGAATATTTCAGTTGTGTGTTGCGAGTTTTCGGATGATGTAATAACATATCTGTGTGGTTATATCGGGAAGCGAGTGCTCGTCTAGGTGAAGTGGATTTGGGATTAGACAAAGGTGTGTAGACAGGAGAAAGTGAAATTGGAGTGATTCTGAAAGTCAGTGGCTGTGAAACTAACAATAAAGTGAAATACGGGAAGGGCTGCATGTGTTATTTACTGGTGAACATGGGGCCGCTCAAATAAATTGATGTTTTGGAGAACTATGATTGCGAAACGAATTATATTGTCGGTGGAGGCTCTACAATGAACTGTCTATATTGCACTTTATTTTCCACAATAGCCATAAACTACGCTTTTCGATTGACTGTCGTCATACGATACTCCCATTAAAAATAAGAAAAAAGAACTGACATAATTTTTAACAGAGTTTTTGAAGTGGAGAAATAAAATTTCATGAAAAAGGATCAGAAAAAAAAGAATTATCAGGCATCAGTAAGAAAGAAGTAATGAATACAAAATCGACTGTTAAATATTGTTCAGAGTTGTAGGGCGTGGGAGGTCCAACTACCTCTTTCACCATGACTCTCAAAAAGAAAGGCTAATCAACTAGCCTGCATGTGGCGATTGTGGCACATGAGAAGCGTACTCTGCTTTGATAGAATGACAACAGGTTGAAAATGACATAAAATGTATAAAATTCTGTCACGTATGAGGCGGAACTATGGGCCTCATGGAAAAAGGGTGACCCGGCTGAGTCACGCTGATTGACTCTTAGTCTGATCACGAGGTGTGGCCATTACTTGCACGCGTTGATCACGTAGGCTGACGTGAGGATCAATGAACTATAACTGTCAGGATGTATCTGGAACATCTTAGGTGATTAGAAAGTTAGTAGACAGGAATACAATTAAATACTTAGCTTTAATTCAGCATCAGCGGTGAACGTCGATCTTGACTTTGTACAACAATATTTACAAGTGCAGTTGTAGACTGAACAGCGAATGCTTCTTTGCAATTCTGATTGCTTCACACATATAGATCAATTGTCAATGCATAAACTGTATGTGGCGCCTGGCTAGATTGTAGCTACTGACTTAGCTGAAGGCTGTGCTAACTAGCGTCTCTGCAAATGAGATCTCTGAAGCCACAACAAGTGAACCATTCCTATCAAAGTCGGCTGCAGAACTGGCCAGTGCGCTAGCTTGTCCGTAAGACCAGCCGAGTGGCGGCGCTCGGTCTGCTAGCGTCGACAGTGGCGAGTCGCGGGTCCGATGTGTACTGACGGACCGCGGCCGATTTGAAGCCTACAACACAGCAAGTGTGGTGCCTCGCGGTGACATCACAAATTCCTTAAACATATGTTCTTTCTCTTAGACTGCCACGCTGTAATTAACTATTCACTACCCATATGTATGGGAAAATTTACCGATGCGCAGCGCACGTGTAAACGTTACCAGTTGAGATTAACACTGTTTGTGAATAAGTGAAAAGTTAAACATATGAAAACAAACTCTTAAAATGACTGGAATTAGCGTGATTTTCATATTTCAGAAAGAAAATATTTATTCCACAATACAATGAAAGACCATTCATGTACAGTACGATCATAAAATCCTGTCTTCGATAAAAATTGAACAAAGCAATATACGACACTGGATATCGTTTTCAAGGAAGAAAGGAAGTAAAAAAGCTGCTCCGTAATGTGTGACATCGTAGTCAGTGGCTGACACTTGTACGAGCTACGATACAGTGCAAAAATTGACGATATGTTCAGTATTGATTGATTCTTCTTATTGGTTATGTGCTGGTTTTGTTTATGATAGTTTTTAACGAAATTTGAATTATCTGTCTAAGAATGTTTAAAAATTAATGTTTATTTTTCCATAATTACCATGGCAAATACTTGTGATGGTAGTCTCCTGGAACGCATAGGATTACAGTTGATGTGAATAAATACAGTGAGATCTACTCATGTTATCATTGTGCAAATTTAACTTCTCATAGTCTGGGTTCACCGTCATGTAAAATCTTTTGAAGGTCATAATATTTACCGTTGACTGTAGAAATTATTTACTTCACTATTGCAATTTCGACCTTTGGGCCATTTTCGAGTGGTATTGCAAAAGATTTTTCTTCAGAATATGTCAGACTTTAAAATCCTCCGACAAATACTTGTCCTAGTCAAAAACAGGCCTTTTCACTGTCAATATAGAATAGAAAGAGGCCTATTTTTGACGATGACATACATTCATGTTGGAAGATTTTAAAGTCTGATAGTGCTGAAGCAAAATATTTTGCAGTACCACTTGAAAAAGGCTCAAAGGTCGAAACTGCAGTAGTGAAATAAAAAATGTCTACAGTCAACGGCGAATATGATGTCCATTAAAAATTGTGCAAATTGTTGTCCATGCTGGCTCCTAACGATGAAATATTTCTCAGTCATATGCCCACTATTAAAGATATATTTTCAGCATTCTTAGTAGACAACAGCAAATCTGGAAGACACAGTGTCATCGGGCAGGAAATCAGAAAAGTACAAGCCACTTTATTTTAGAGCATTGAGACGGAACAGATTCGGAATCTTTGGTAATGAAAGTCATTCACACGTCGACGAAAGGGGCAATTACGAGAGGTGTTCAAAAGTAATAAAACACATTTTTTCTCTTCAAATTTCGTTTGACAAATTTGGAAATATTCCCGCTTCACCGCAATTTCTTGAAGTTTCGATAGGTGGCGGTGCTATACGCAGCCTTAGAAATGTGGACTGTAACGGAAGTACGTTCAAATGGCTCTGAGCACTATGGGACTCAACTCCTGTGGTCATCAGTCCCCTAGCACTTAGAACTACTTAAACCGAACTAACCGAAGGACATCACACACATCCATACCCCAGGCAGGATTCGAACCTGAGACCGCAGCAGTTGCACGGTTCCGGACTGCGCGCCTAGAACCGCGAGACCACCGCGGCCGGCGGAAGTACGTTCCAGGCAATGAACTGTCACTGAGTTTCTTTTATCGAGAAACCAGAGCATCGCAGATTGATAGGTGCCTGCAGAATGCCTACGCAGACCTGGCGGTGAAAAAAAGCCCGGTGAATCGTTGGGTGAGGTTACTATCATCATTGCAACAAGGTCGCACAAACCTGTCTGATCTCCCGCGTGCCGGCCGGCCACACATAGGTGTGATTCCTGAAATGGCTGAACGTGCGGACACTCCCATTCTTGGTCATTGACGGGTCAAACACTTCGCTGCACAACTGAAGGTCCCTGTTGGTAGTGCTGACACACTTGTCTTCCAGTTGGGGTACTCAAAGGTGTGCGCCCACTGGCTCTCTCGCCGGCTAATAGAAGACCATAAGGAGGAAAGAAGTATCATACGTGTAGAGCTACTTGCGCGCTACGAGGCTGATCATGACAACTTTTATCGATCATCGTCACAGGCGATGAAACATCTGGTCTTACGTAAAATCACTATGCGGGTCTAAGGCTCCCATTCAGTCCCTTGTTGACCAGTCGGCTGTGACAGTTGAAGACAGCAAAACAAAAGATAAAGTTTTCAATTTCACGTACAAGAAACTGTTCACACAGGAGAACCGTACAAGCATACCGTCATTTGACCACGGGACAGACACCCGAACGGACGACTTAGTAATAAGCATGCCTGGTGTAGAGAAAAAAGTGGTTCAAGTGGCTTTGAGGTCATCGGTCCCCTAGAACTTAGAACTACTCAAACCTAACTAACCTATGGACATCACACACATCCATGCCCGAGGCAGGATTCGAACCAGCGGCCGTAGCGGTCGCGTGGTTCCAGACTGAAGCGCCTAGAACCGCTCGGCCACTCAAGCCGGCCGTAGAGAAACAGATGAAAGTTTTAAAAAGCAAATAAATCACCAGGTCCGGATGCAGTCCCAGTTCGCTTAACCAAAGAGTTCTCTACGGCATTGGCCCCTCAACTAGCTTGCATTTATCGTGAATCTCTCGCCCAGCACGAAGTCCAAAGCGACTACAAAAGAGCGCATGTGATTTCAATACATCAGAAGGGTTAAAGAACGGACACGCAAAATTACAGACCAATATCCGTAACTTCGGTTTTCTGGAGAATCCTTAGACGTATTCTCAGTTCGAATATAATATACTTTCTTGAGACTGAGAAGATTATGTCTACGAATCAGGATGGTTTTAGGAAGCATCCCAAGTGCGAAACTCAGCTTGCCCTTTCTCACGTGATATACTGCGAACTATGGACGAAGGGCAACAGGCAGATTCCAGTGTCTAGATTGCCGGAAGGCATTTGACACGGTGCCTCATTGCAGGCTGTTCAAGAATGGTTCAAATGGCTCTGAGCACTATGCAGCTTAACTTATGAGGTCATGAGTCTCCGAGAACTTAGAACTAATTAAACCTAACTAACCTAAGGACATCACACACAGCCCGAGGCATGATTCGAACCTGCGACCGTAGCGGTCGCTCGGCTCCAGACTGTAGCGCCTAGAACCGCACGGCCACTCCGGCTGGCGTGCAGGCTGTTAAAGAAGGTAAGGGTATGGAATAACTTCACTGATATGTGAGTGGCTCGAAGACTTCTTAAGTAATAGAACCCAGTATGGGTTTGTCCTCGACGGCGAATGTTCATCAGAGACAAGGGTATCGTCAGGAGTTACCCAGGAATGTGTGATAGGACCACTGTTGTTCTCTATATACATGAACTATTTGGCGCACAGGGTGGGTACCAATCTGCGTTTGTCTGCGGATGATGCCATCGTGTACGGTAAGGTGTCGAAGCTGAGTGCCTGTAGAAAGATTAAAGACGACTTAGACAAAATTGCCAGTTGGTGTGATGAATGGTAGATAGCCCTAAATGCGGATACAGTATTACTGCTTGACACAGTCAAGACGTTTATATACTTGGGTGTATTGTTGCAAAGCGATATGAGATGGAACGAGCATGTGAAAACTGTGGTAGGGAAGGCTAATGGTCGACTTCAGTTTATTGCAAGAATTTTAGCAAAGAGTCGTTCACATGTAAAGGGACCGCATATATAGCGCTGGTGCGACCTATTCTTGACTGCTGATCGAGTGTTTGGGACCCGTACCAGGTAGTATTGAACGAAGACATGAAAGAAAATCAGAGGCGATCCGCTAGATTTGTTACCGATACGTTAGAACAAGTGAATGTTACGGAGATGCTTCGGAAACTCAAACACGAATCTCTGGAGAGAAGGCGACGTTCTTTTCGAGAAACACTACTGAGAAATTTTGGAGAACCGTCATTTGAAGCTGACTGCCGAGCGATTATATTACCGCCCAATATATATTGTGTGCAAGGATCACGAAGATAAGATATTAGAAACTACGGTTCATATGCAGGCATACCGATAGTCGTTCTTCCCTCTTTCTGTTTGCGAGTAGAACAGGAAAGGAAGTGACTAGTAGTGGGAAGAAAACGGGAAACAAAACGGCTATCCATGGATTGGCGCCACACCACCTCCCCTCCGAATAAAATGTTCGAAGTTGCACCTCGAGCCAGTAAAGCCATGGCGACGATCTTCTGGGACAATGAAGGGTCTATTCCTTTTGATTTCTTCCCTCATGGTGCAACAGTCAACTTTGAAATATATTTTGGAAACCTTAGGAAATTGAAGAAACGACTTCAGCGTGATGGGGAGGCTATTGATGCAGCAAGACGTTCGCTCCGACGTTGACTAGTGAAGTGGTACCACGTAGACCAAGTAAGTTGGGCCGGCCTCTGTGGCCGAGCGGTTCTAGTCACTTCAGTCTGGAACCGCGCCACCGCTACGGTCACAGGTTCGAATCCTGCCTCGGGCATGGATGTGTGTGATGTGCTTAGGTTAGTTAGGTTTAAGTAGTTCTAAGTTCTAGGGGACTGATGACCTCAGATGTTAAGTTCCATAGTGCTCACAAGGGAACCTCCCCATCGCACCCCCCTCGTATTTAGTTACAAGTTGGCACAGTGGATAGGCCTTGAAAAACTGAACACAGATCACTCGAGAAAATAGGAAGAAGTTGTGTGGAACTGTGAAACAAATAAGCAAAATATACAAACTGAGTAGTCTATGGCAAGATAGCTAACATCAGGGAGAGTTTGAGCTCAGGAGCGCCGTGGTTCCGTGGTTAGCGTGAGCAGCTGCTAAACGAGAGGTCCTTGGTTCAAGTCTTTCCTCTAGTGAAAAGTTTACTTTTTTTTATTTTCGCAATGTTATGATCTGTCCGTTTGTTCATTGACGTCTCTGTACACTGTAATAAGTTTAGTGTCTGTGTTTTGCGATCGCACCGCAAAACCGTGCGATTAGTGCACGAAAGGTCGTGCCTCTCCAATGGGAACCGAAAACATTTGATCGCAAGGTCATGGGTTAACCGATTCCTCCACAGGTAAACACGTCTGATATATTCTATACGACACTGGTGACGGCATGTCAGGGATATATTGTCGCCCCACCTACCTTGTACACTTGGCGAATGGGTAAAAAGATTCTTCTACCTTCCCCGATTTAGGTTTTCTTGTGGATGTGATAAACACTCCCAAAAAGTGATGAAAACATAAGAGTTTGTCAGATAATAAAAATTTTAATGTTTCACTCTAGGGAAGACTTGAAGCAAGGACCTCTCGTTCCGCAGCTGCTCACACTAACCACGGGGCCACGGCACTCCTGAACTCCGTCTGTCCTTGATGTTGCATATCTTACCATGGAATACTCAGTTTGTATATTTTGCTTATTTTTTTCATAGTTCCACGCAACTTCTTCCTGTTTTCTCGAGTGATCTATGTTCAGTTTTTCAAGGCCTATCCACTGTGCCAACTTATAACTAAATCTGTTAAGTCGCATACTGCTCAGAACCATGTGAACCATTTTGAAGTAAGTTGGCGTAAGACCGGTGCATTGAACGGAGATTGTGTTTAAAAATAGGCTTTCGTAGCCAAAAGAGTGGGCAATAATGTGGTGTTGTCTGATTTTAGAGAAGAAAGTGTTGCGTCCTTTATGAAAGTAAGTACGCAAACGGTAAAAAGATGTTAAGGGTATGAATAGAACAAAAAAAGAAACACTGAAATCGTGCCATTCCCTCGCCTTCTGTCGTTGTAGTACTGCGAGTCTAATTTCCGTATAGCACACCTGCGTTTGATGCCGGTGGCAACATAGTTCAAAACGTGGAATCCCTAACATTTAACATAAGCTTCAACTGAAAATTTTAATGTCAGCGAGTAGTTTTTCCATCAGAAGTTACTCTTACATGTTATTACTGAGTACTAAAATGCGAATGGCGTCTGAGGAGATCTATTTACTATCAGTCGAAATACGATAATTTCCCAACAGCTTCTTGTGTAACAGCAGCTGCCGATTGTCCCAGCCGGTCGAAGTGGCCGAGCGGTTCTAGGCGCTACAGTCTGAAACCGCGCTACCACTACGGTCGCAGGTTCGAATCCTGCCACGGGCATGGGTGTCTATGATGTCCGTAGATTAGCTAGGTCTACATAGTTCTACGTTCTAGAGGACTGATGACCTCAGAAATTAAGTCCCATAGTGCTCAGAACCATTTGAACCATTTGATCGTCCCAAATAATTATCGGTAGATGTTCATCACTTTCTGAAACGCACTGACAGTCGTAAATTTGTGTGTGACCTGAAGCGTTGCGCACCTAAATATGGCTCGAACATTTTGTGTGGTGATGAATTTGGTTTTTCCATGTTTAAGGTAAGTACACTGGCTGCCAAAAATGTGAAGTCCCTAGAAACATGGTCGCATGTCAGTGTAACTTCGTACATGTGCACACCAACGGCGTGCATGTAAATAATTTGAGTTGCAATAAGAACGACCAACAGAGTGCATTAGTAAGTAAAACATTCTCGGTTTTCTTGACGCGTCAATTTTATGCCTAACTGACGCTGCAAGAAAACCGAGAATGTTTTACGTATAAATGCCATCGAAAAGACTTCGTTTGCAGAGCGCATTAGTATTTTCCGTGTTTAGTATCGTTACCAGGCGTGGTAGCGCAAACAAGGGGCGCAAAGAGCGTCAGATGCTGAGTGATCTGTGAAGAAGACGGTGATACCGTGTACTCGTGTGAGAGAGTGTTGTCAGCATCTGACAGAGTTGGAAAGGCGTCCCACTGTGGGTCTCCATTTGGAATGCTGATCAAATCGCGCCATATATAGATCTGTAAGGCATTCGGATGCGGCAGTGGCCCGATGTTGCACTACATGGGAACAAGAGGGTAGACGTACTTTCTTAAAGGATAAGGTCGACGACGTCGGAGCACCAAAATGGAAGATCATCGTAAGTGCTCGTACGTGGTAGCTCCGTACTTGGCGTCCGAGAGGAAGTATTGGATTCTCTGCAACATTCTGTATCATCCCGCACCATTGGTCGGAGACTGGCTGCAGCCGCATTAGGGAACTGCCGTTTCACGCGTAGGCCGCAGTTAACACCACAGCACAAGTGGATACGTTTGGAATGGTGTCGTGACCGGGAAGCTTGGACTGCTGATGAATCGCGCCAAACTGCGTTTAGTTGAAAACTATCCCGAATGACTATCGAGTGCGAACATGGCGGCAACATGAGGAGAGGTCCCATTATTTCAGTGTTTTGGAAAGGCACCGCGTCGTTACTCAGTGTGTGTGAAACCATCAGGTACGAGGACACGTCACGGCTAATTGTGTTTGAGGGAACTCTTACGCCAGAACTGACGTCCTGCGTCGTCATATTTTACCTCTCATGCGACAACATCATGGTGCCAGTTTCTACCAGGATCCTGATCATTTACGACACGTGTTTCCACGAACTGTCTGCGTGATGGTGAGGTACTCGCGTGCCCAGCAAGATTCCCAGTCATGTCTTCCTAAAATATGTTTCGACTGTCAACACCGTCCCAGCTCAAGAATCCATGATATTTAGTACCAGCTACAACAGCTGTGGGTCAGCTTACTTGACAACAGGATACAACGGCGTTATGCTATCTTTCCCAAACGCAGCAGTGCGTCCATCCAGGCCAGAGGGAGTGCAAAGTCACACTGTCAAGTGGGCCCATACTGCCAGGTACTTTGTAAATTTGACTCGATCTTCTAGTCACAAATGTTACAAATGCTTTTGTGACTACAAGATCGAGTCAAATTTACAGAGAATTTGTAGACTTAGAGAAAGGTTTTAATAATGTTGTCCGGTACACTCTTTCAAATTCTAAAGGTTGCAGCAGTAAAATACAGGGAGCGAAAGGCTATTTACAATTTGTATTGAAACCAGATGGCAATTATAAGTGTTGAGGGCATTGAAGGGAAGCAGTGATTGAGAAGTGAGTAAGACAGGGGTGTAGCCTGTCCCCGATGTCTTTCAATATGTATATTGAGCAAGCAGTAAAGGAAAAAACAGAAAAATTGGGAGAAGGAATTAAAGTTCATTGAGAGAAATAAAAATCCTGAGGCCTGCTGATGATATTGTAATTCTGCGAGCTACAGCAAAGGACTTGGACGAACACAGAACCGTTCAGTGTCTTGAAAGGAGGATATAAGATGAACATCAACAAAAGCAAAACGAGGATAATGGAATGTAGCCAAATTAAACCAGGTGGCGCTGAGGGAATTAGATGAGGAAATGAGAAACTTAGAGTAGTAGATGAGTTCTGATATTTGGTGAACAAAATAAATGATGATGGTCGAAGTAGAGAGGATATAAAATGTAGACTGTCAATGGCAAGGAAAGCGTTTTTGAAAAAGAGAAATCTTTTAATATCGAGTATAGATTTAAGTGTCAGAAAGTATTTTCTGAAAGTATTTGTATGGAGTGTGACCATGTATGGAAGTGAAACATGGAAGATAAACAGTTTAGAGAATACAAGAATAGAAACTTTTGCAACGTTGTGCTACAGCAAAATGCTTACGATTAGATGGGTAAATCACATATCTAATAGGGACGTACTGAATGGAACTGGGAAGAAAAGAGATTTATGCTACAACCCGACTGGAACAAGAGATTGGTTGATAGGACATTCTGAGACATCAAGGGATCATCTATTTAGTATTGGAAGATAATATGGGAGGTAAAAATCGTAGAGGTAGACCGAGAGATGAATACAGTAAGCAGATTCAGAACGATGTAGATCGCAGTAGTTACTCAGAAATGGAGAGGCTTGCACAGGATAGGGTAGTATGGAGAACTGCATCAAACCAGTCTTCGAACTGAAGACCACAACAACAACAACAAAGAGTCACTGAAATCACATCACATATTCTCTCAACCCGTGAAGTTTCATTTCGTTTTCTCCTTATATTCTAGGTGCTGCACTTTTTCTATCAGTCAATTTATTTACTCAAACAATGGATAGAGGTTCACCAAACAACATAATTCCAGATTCTCAAAGTGGGACCATTTGTTCCTCTGCTTCACGCAACACTTCGACCAATCAGGCAGATTAGCGAGCAAGATTGTGAAGGGTGTTCAGAGTATTCAATGATCTTGACTGTGGTAAGCTGTAATAATATTCAGATGCTGTTCTACAATACGAGCACATAGGTGCTTCAGCGCAACAATGATGTTGTATCCAATTTATGTCATGGCTTAGCCATTTGCTACACGCAACGACGAATTTATCTGCTTGTAATAGATTATCCGAGATTTTTCATGATCAGTTGCCTGTGCCCTAGAGGTTACAGACTGAAGCGTGTAGACTAGGATGCAGTGCAGTCAAATAGCTGACTCATAAATGAAACTTTTTTGAGTCTAATTTTGAAATTGTCCAAGTCGCTTATTTATTTCATTTTCTGGTTACCGTTTTCGGCAACGCTATTTTTAGTCTGGATATAGAGAACAATTTTTTTCTTCTGCACCTGTTCTGATTATTGCATAATCAAAACCAGTTGCCAGTAATATTTTTTCATGATCTGTCGCTTAAAGTCCTAAGACTTTATGCGTAACATTATAAAGGTCATATGATTTAAATTGTGACAAATAGCACCTCCCGTCATACATGTACATCTACATCACACTCCGCAAGCCAGCTAATGGTGTGTACCACTATCTGAGCCCTCCAACCCTGACCCACTCGCAAATAGCGCTTGTTGAAGAACGGTTGTGGGTAAGCGTCTGTACTGGCTCTGATTTCTCGAATTGTCTCCTGATGGTGATTACGCGAGATCTATGTGGGTGGAAGTGATTTGTTGTCCGACGCTTGCCAGAAAGAGCTCGCTCGACATTTCAATAGTAAATCTCTCCTCGATGCACAACGCCTCTTCTGTAACGTCTGCCAATGGAGTTTGTTGAACACCTCCGTAATGCTCTCGTGCCGCCTAAACGATCCCGCTCTCTTCTACCAGTCCTATGTGTTAGGTATCCCAGACAGATGAACAATACTCAAAACTTGGTAGAACAAGCGCCTAATAAGCCACTTGCTTGGTGGATGAGTTACATTTCCTTAAGCTTGTTGATATGGATCTGAGTCTGGCATTTGCTTTTCCCGCTGCTAAGTGATCAGTTCATTTGCACTTCAAGTATTAAGATTCGTAACAAAATAATTTCCTCGCTCTGTATTATCTTTTTTCTTTTTCTTCCAGATGAATGACTTCTGTGACGAAGAAATAGATGATTTGGTTGCTAGGGATGAAAACATCCGTGACGAGGTATGTAAAATCGCAAATAACTATAACATGTTGCGATTTGTTGTAATTCGTAGCTATAATAAAGACTCAAAATTTCAGAAAGCATGAAAACTATGAGATCTATTAGAAATATAACAGACTCGTTTTCCAGGAACGAAGAGTCTTATTGTCTTTCCATTATATTTATCGCAGCTGCCCTAGTAAGCATATTGTTACATAAAGCTACCCTTTTCTTTAGTTTCCGACCTATTGTTGTTTGAATGAAAGCTGGTATCGTGTTCGTGGCGATATTTATGGTCTTTAATTTGCAGGGACAACGCTGCAACGCGAAATGTTTCGTGGAATGTTACCCGCCAATAGGTATACGACGGAGAATTTACAGGAGGGGTTGCTATCGAAATGAGTCTGTGTCAAGAGTTTCGAGTAGAAAAATCTGACATGCATAGAGATGCAAAAAAGTTTATTTCTCTTTTGACACCAAAGAGTAAGAAGAACATTGAACGATGCTTGAGGGAAACTCTTTGAACACGCTGACAATCGTGAAACAAAGCACGGTTCCGGACTGCGCGCCTAGAACCGCGAGACCACCGCGGCCGGCATGATCATTGTAGGAGACGAGTCTTAGGGCTATGGTAATCAGATGTAAATCCAACATCAGAAAGGACTGCCAATGGATCTTCACTACCAAAAAGTCACCACGGTCTCAATCCGTTGGCGAAGTACAGCTATTACTTTTTTTTTTCTCGATATCTGTTGGAATTATGCACTTAGACGATTTTTGCTCCTACGTCAAGCATTCATCCATATTTGTTAGGTAAGTTTACAGAGAGTCGGCTATGCATACGTCCACTACCGGAATCGAGAACAAAATAATGCATTGTTTGTGTCACATAATTAATAGCTATTAATAGAGACAAAAACATTATATTTGGTTCAAATGGCTCTGAGCACTATGGGACTTAATATCTCAGGTCATCAGTCCCCTAGAACTTAGAACTACTTAAACCTAACTAACCTAAGGACATCACACACATCCATGCCCGAGGCAGGATTCGAACCTGCGACCGTAGTAGTCCCGCGGTTCCGGACTGAAGCGCCTAGAACCGCACGGCCATCGCGGCCGGTAACATTATATTTCTTCATCGACAGAATTTCGTGATATGCAGTAACTCCTCGAGTGCATTGCAAACAATAGATATTTACTCCTCGAATGCATTGCAAACAATAGGTATGTGTCATATACGACATCTGCTGGTGTCTGTCAGCCATGACCAACTATAAATCCTTTGTAGTCGAGGGATATCCACCGTCTTCTTTTGGACGCCGAGTCACATCTGAATTCCTGGTAACGAACTCTCTGAAAAACCAGCCAAAAAAGAAATGGACATGGCACAATAGAACAAGGCATCAGAATTATTAATGGCACACATGCTACGCCGACTCCAGAACAAACGTGAAGAAGAATGGCAAAATATTGCACATTCAGTGAAGTATGAACAGTCAGAAATACTGTATAACCATGATATGGTAGCCATCACGACTAAGCTAAAGATGGGAAGCTATCGTCTTATACCATCTTTGAATAGTTGGATACAATAAAAACCACTCCTGAATTTACACTACGGCACGAAGAACTCCCAAAGCGTGTATGTGGAACAGCCCAAACGGTTCTGCACATACTCGAGAATCGCGCAGCTGCACAAATATGGGACGTCACTTGGATGTAGGAACTACAACAGTTTCTAGTTGATGTCGAAACAGCCAAAAGTCGAGTATATAACTTACCTACGAATAGGTTGATATTACGACAGGTTTTAAAATCAGCACCGTCAGATGTCGTTATAGACAGAGGTAACCGAGGGGAGGGGGGGAGACCTCTCGCGTTTTATCACTGCAGCGCCACCCATTCGGTTGATCGGGCCTGAATCCAACGTAAACAATAAAACAGCCTTTACATCTAATCTTGGATGTAATAGATACCGCTCATATTTTGCAATTTTAACTTATTCACAGTATAATATTAGTTTTCAACTAAGCGGCAGCTAAATTTCATTAGTTTTGTTAGGCATTCAAGCACCGAGTGCAGTATGTATGACAGCATTACAACTATGAAAAACAGGTCTCGTACATGTATGTTTGATGCTATGAGAGTACTGATTCACAAACAACCATGCCGTTAAGACCCTTTAAAATCATACTCCATCATCGGGATTGTGGTCGTCATTAGAGTTCTGAAGAGATAGCCCTAGTAAACCCACAAATAAGGACCGCAGATGTGATAACACGACAAGACACCTACTTAGCCAGTTTCACCAGTTAGCGAGATTCATACCAAAATTAGATGTCCATCCTCCCTCAGTCACGTTACTCCCCAGAGCTCATTCCATGAGAGATTTCGTTCAGATAACAATCCCCCAGGCTGTTGCTAAGACATGTCTCCGCAATAACCTTTCTTGCAGGAGTACTGGTGTCGCAAGGTATGCAGGAGAACTTCTGTGAAGTTTGGAAGATAGTAGATGAGGTGCTGGCGGAAGAAAAACTGGGTGGCTCAGTAGGTAGAGCACTTCCTCGCGAAAGGCAGAGCTCACCAGTCCTGGTCGGGAACACAGTTTTGATCTTCTAGGAAGTTAACGTTGTCTATGTTAAGAACTTACCGGTAGTTACTTGTTAACGAACTCATAATCAGTATCCATTCTACTCATCATAATTTTAGTGCTGATAACAATCCTTTTTCTTCCAGTGTCGTGAATCTATTCTGTGCTTTTTTGTTTCTGTGAAAGACACCAAACAAACATTTTAAATATTCCTTTGTATCTCTTAACAATAGTTTATCTTACTTGTAGTTGACCTATAACACAATGAAATCTCAGGAGAAATAAAGTCGCTTTTGTTAAAGTCACACTCACTGCACATTATAATTATGTGTATCTGTTAGTATTCCTACTAATTGTAATCATCTTCAGGTATCTCCAATCTTCACATTTGCTCTTCGACTGATCGCCTTCGTCCATCATCGGTCAAAGAGTTAGAGTGGGAGTCCAGTGGTGCAAGAGCCGCATCAAAATTAGAAAAGATCTATTGTCTCGTGCTGTCTGAAGACAATAGGAATTATTTATACCATAAACCGGTGTTCGAACCTTTTCAGGCTCGCCTTCAATTGGTGCACAGAACGTTACGTGACTACTTTATAGTATTATGCTGGATGCTGCCTCTATAACAAGAAGATGGAACGTGGTTTAACGTGTCACTATGAGTACGCTTTCTACGCCGAATTGAGCCAAAAATGAATTCTGTAATTACTGTGATCGTATTTTTGGATCAATTCGCCATACAAACAATACACATGAAGATATACTAAAGAATGTTCCATCTTCTTGTCACAGAGCCTGCGCCCAGCACGAAGCCCCGAAAAAGTCACGTAACCTACTCTGCACCGTCTGAAGACGAGCCTCAAAATGTTCGAGAGCATATTTATGGAATGAACAACAATTCAAATAAGTGACTGGTTGCGGTTTCCGGTATTCATATCGAATAAACAATCACGGGTTCTTAAACAATGGTAATGGTTAAGCTTAATAAGAATATGTCGAAACTCCCAACATGAGCATACGATGGATGTTGATGAAGTTGTAGTTATCAGCTCCAAAAAATTAACTTACCTGATTAATGTTGTGTTTCTTTACTGGTATGGGTCTGCAAGTGTGGTATACATTGAAACCTTATGTCACAATCCTGTAGTACAATGGTAGAGGAGCCAACATAAAGCTGTTATCCTGGCATACACTGAAATTCTCGCACCGCGGAATCGTAGCACTTTGACAGAGTATCCGAAACAAAATGGCGCATTCTACTGACACAGGTGCCCACTCCGTGGGGCTTGAGGGAGCTCGAGCACCCTCAAAAATTCGTTTGGCGGGGGTGGAGCGGGGGGGGGGGGGGGGGGGCGGAGCCTCCCAATAATTTAAGAAAGTTATTAGTTATGTTATGCTTTCTAAAATCACAAAATTACGTTGGAATTTTTTATTTTTCTTGTTTGAGAATAGTTACCTTTTAAAATAGATTCAATAATGATTTTGCAAAAACAGACATAATGTCTTATGGGACAACAGAAATCAGTGATTTTATAATGTTACTTAAAAACCGTCTTGATTGCAATTTTTTTTTATTCATATGATCGGTTGCGGTTCATTCAGAACTACGTAGCATGTGAAAACTGCTGGATTTGGACGGGTTACTCCTGTAACTGAAATATCAGATCTGAAGATGGTTCTGAATGAACCGAAACCGGTCATATGAATAAAAAAAAATTTGCAATCAAGACGGTTTTTAAGTAACATTATTCAATAATGTATTAAAACAAATAGTTATCGCGGTAGTCTATTTGGGGAGCAAATAACTGATGATGGTGGAAGTAGAGAGGATATAAAATGTACACTGGCAATGGCAAGGAAAGCGTTTCTGAAGAAGATAAATTTCTTAACATTGAGTATTGATTTAAGTGTCAGGAAGTCGTTGCTGAAAGTATTCGTATGGAGTGTAGCCATGTACAGAAGTGAAACATGGACGATAAATAGTTTAGACAAGAAGAGAATAGAAGCTTTTGAAATGTGGTGCTAACGCTGAAGATTAGATGGGTAGATCACATAACTAATGAGGAGGTATTGAATAGATTTGGGGAGAAGAGGAGTTTGTGGCACAACTTGACTAGAAGAAGGGATCGGTTGCTAGGACATGTTCCCAGGCATCAAGGGATCACCAATTTGTTACTGGAGGGCAGCGTGGACGGTAAAAATCGTAGAAGAAGACCAAGAGATGAATACACTAAGCAGATTGAGAAGGATGTATGCTGCAGTAGGTACTGGGAGATGAAGACGCTTCCACAGGATAGAGTAGCATGGAGAGCTGCATCAAATCAGTTTGAGGACTGAGGACCACAACGACAACAACAACATATCACGTTAGTAAGCGGGTTAACTAAAACGAGTGGTATGAATCATGATAGTGTTACGGTGCTGCGGGCACACTTAGAATTTGTTCCGGTGCGCGAACCTTCGGTGAAGCTTGGAGCCGGCGGGCCAGCGCTGCGGCCGCAGCGACGTCAAAAGGACTGGAGCAGAAGCGCCTGGAACCCACCGCCTCGCTTCGCCTTGACGCTTCGAGTCATTACGACGCCGCGGCTGCATAAACCCACTCTACTGTCACAGTCATTCAGTTTGGATAGTTTCGTTCAGTGGATGCTGCAGACGTGTTTAGTGTTCCAACTTTAGTGTCTTGTGGACTATTTTATATGACTATATGTTATTCATTTACTTTAGTCTCTTAGTGTATTGTGAATTAAGTTTGCAATGGATAAATTTGTTACCAAAAAGGCGCGCTTGGAAGTTGATGATACTGCAAATAAACCTCCAACAATTAATCTGTCGTCAGTTTCTTCGTCGTCTTCAGGTGAGAACCGTTCACAACCAAAACCGGGACAATCCGGTAAGGGAAGATCATTTTTCTTTAAAAAAATATACATTTACTTCCATTGGGTTTTCTAACTGAAAAAAGGCTTTGGAAAATTTCCATCTTCATGAAAACACGTTTACGCATCAAGAAGGTGCCCTGAAACTAAATTCTATCATTAACCGAAGTGTGGCCTCCCAATTGAATGAACAGTTAGACAGTGATAAGAAGAAACGCCGTTTAGCTCTTGTACAATTTTTACTACCCTGCAATTTCTATGCCCACAAGGACTAGCAATTAGAGGACCCGAAGATGTAAACTCAAATCTTTTTTCAATTATTGGAACTCCGAAAGAATGACAAACCTGAGTTTAAAGGTTTTTAGGGCATTCAGGGTATAAGTGGACGTCCCACGATATCATTGATCTACTAGGAAAGTCTGTGTTGAGAAAGGTATTGGCTTCAATCAAGAAGACTGAACATTTTTCTATTATGGTTGACGAAACAAGTGATTCTTCAATTCACGAACAAGTATCATTTTGTATTTCATCAATGATGACTTTTTTGGCTTATAGGAGACCCCCAGCACTGAATCACAAACTCTGTTTAGTATTTTAAAAGACGTTTTTGCTCGTCTTGATTTGTCAGTGGATGACTTCGGAGGACAGTACTGTGATAGTGCCTCGAATATGGGAGGTAAGTTCAAAGGACTAAAAAGAAGTTAGTTTTGGATATACAACCAAAAGCACGTTATGTGCACTGCACTGCTCCCAGTTGTAGACAGTATCCACCATCTTACATCTATGAGGGATATTACGGCTTCAGCCAAGGACTTAACAAACACCGTAAGGGAATCCAGCAAAAGGATGGGACTTTTCAGAAGCATACGCTGTGAGATCGTCAACGACCAAGCTGGTCTGCGACTCCTTTTCCCGACTCAATGGACTTTGCGAGCTTCTAGTATATTGAGAACATTGAAAAACTTTGAAGAACTTCTAGGATTTTTTGAAGCATTTTTGGAAGAGAACAAAACAGAGGCAGGTTACAAATGTACAGGCCACCTAGAGTCAATGTTACAATTCAAGACTTATTTCTTTTTATGTCGTTATTGCCATGCAAAGAGCACAGTAGAGGATGTAAATGAAAAAATTCAATGTCCTCATATAAGTGTTGCTGATTTGGGAAAAATATATGAGTGCTTGATTTGTGTATTGAATGGAAGGCGTGATAGTTTTGAACACTTTGGGAATTGTGTCTTAAAGAAAAACCATCACAAGTTGATGATTCTTCGCTTCCTCGGAATCAAAGTATACCAAAGAAGTATGAAAACAACGAAGCCAGCTCACTGCACACTTTCAAAACCCCAAAGAAACAGTACAAAGCTATTTACATGGAAGTTTGTGAAATGGTGCAATCTTGCATTACTGAGCGGCTTGGTTAAACTGGACTCACACAGGTCATTGCACTTGAACCAGAGTGATACAAATTTGGAAAATTCAACTGAGGTTTCCAGAAATGACCTAGACATTGAGAGACTGCGCTTACACTTGAATATGTTAGCCGACATCGCAAATAAAAAACAACTGGTCTCAAAAAGCATGCTTGTTGTAAGAAGGCACATTACAAAAGAGCCTACAGTAGGAGAAATGTTATGTAAAGTAGTGAAGTGCATTAAGCTTCTCCAAGTAGTTCCAATCACGATAGCGTTTGCTGTTCTTCATGCCTACCGAGATGTTTTGGATGAACTGGATATCCGACCATTCTTCTACGACTTCATATTCAGTAATCCAGTCAAACTGTCGTCGTTTGTACCTTTCTAAAGACATTCTAGCCCTAATAATGGCATTTAGAGCTATATTAAAAGTCTGTATAAAACAGATAATTAAATACTTACATAATGTTAAATTTTTAGTTTTGAAATATTAGTACTAGTTTAGTGCTTTATTACTATAGTACTGCATTAGTTATTTTCAAATACTTAAATATTTTTAGAGTGTAAGACACAATTAAAACCCGCTATTTACATACTTTTGACTGAAAATATGAGGCATACTGTATTAACTTTATTAACTGTGTTTATTAAAGCATTAACTTTGAGATATTGTTTTTATTTAATGAACCCTGAGGCTTATTCAAAGTAAGCTTAAACTAGCTATTTCACTTATTAATCAAAGTGCTATTACTGTGCGAGAGCAATATTTTATGTTTTATTCTTTTAATGATTGTTTAGGATTTATTTAAATATAATTTCAGTCTTTTCAGAGCTGTATATTCACTTCTCTGTAATAGTCTATAACCATGATTATTACTGTAAATTAAATCAGCTTTTTACGAAAATACCGTGCATGTTCATGATTTGTTTCTTTTTTCAAAGCCAAAAAATATATCAGGCTTGTCGAGTTTCCCGGAGTGTCGAGTTATCGAGAGTCCCGTTTTCAGGCTTCTAATGTTGATCATATGTCTGGAAAATTCTTAAAAGCTTTAAAACTCACTATTTTTCATCTAAAATTTAGAAAATTTCTCGGGGCGAGACCCCCAGTATGGGCCACCTCAATATTTTTTATTATTCGGCGCCCTGTCTACTGATAAAGTGGTGATTGGCTGCGAAACATTATGTTGTCTCCTCTACCATTGTACTGCATTATCGCGGTGTGGGGTTTCAGTTTATACCAGACTTGCAGACACGTACCAGTAAAGAAACACCAAATTGATTATGTAACTTTATTTTTTTACAGCTGATATCTAAAACTTCATGAACACGCCTCGTTCTACGTTTTGGGTGTGACTGCAACAAAAGTGAGGTAACGCTTCCATTAGAAAGCTGGAAGAGTGTACCAGGGTTTCTTGGAATTCTTCTTTGTTTTCTTCTCTCCCCAAATAACGTTACGTAATGCTTGTGCTGGTTTCACAATTAACAATGTCTCAATTGACTGTGAACTTTCTTTTTTACAGCTGCACAAATTTTTGCACGCGGTGAAGCTAAATCAGCCATTTATTAGTTTCGCTGGGGTCGTAGATGTCAACAGGAAGTTCATGTCATCGGTAAGTGCTACTGCATGAATAGAATGGACGATATTACGAACATTTCGACAACGTCTACGGGCAAAGCAGCTGAATAGTTTTGATCCTCCATGGTGATAACCGAACCAATGTGTCTTGAAATTACAAAAATGTGATGTGTGGTTCATTTGCTGGTGGGGTCTTTTTCTAAAAAATAAGAGCTTCCTTGGTCGTATTCCCGAGTTTCATAAATGTCAAACAATGCTTATTGTGTATTTCAGATTATGAATAATATTTTTATGCAGAAAGAATTAGGCAACTTCTTGTTCACATAAATGTGCTTTCAATTTCAGATTATGAATAATATATTTTTTCAGGAAGAATTAGGCAACTTCTTGTTCACATAAATGTGCTTTCAGTGAAGAACTGGAACTGACTTCTCCGGTATCGTCCCCGCCTTTGGAAAGAGGGAGACAGATGAATGTACTGATAATAATCTGCGTCTTTACCCTACTTTATCATAGATGGTAAAATATACAGGTTGGTTATTATTAAAGTTAAACTTTCAAAACGCTGTAGAAATAACACCACTGGTCAGAATGACATCAAATTGTAATGGAATATTATCGGAGAAGGGAGAAAACGTATGGCAAAAGAAGAAAAAATTAGTGTGAAAATTGATCACTAGATGGCGCTGTATGTCAGAATACATAAATGAAAACACCTGTCATGCGCACGACCCACTGAAGTTGGTATAAACACGCTGCATACACGGTTTTTCCTATCCACCCGCTTTTACAAGGCCCTCCAAATCCTCAAACGCCATGCGCTCCACCTTGCCTTCCATATCCGCCTTCCTTCGCCCACTTCCTCTCCTACTTCTTCCTTTTCCTCCAACATCTCTGCATCCTTTACACTGTCCGCAGGCTTGATCCCCCTCACCCCCTAGTTTCCCCCTTCCTCTCCACCCTCTCCCCGCATGTTGCCGCACCTCTATTGCTGTATCCCTCCATCTCTCCACCTCCACTCCCTCCATCTCCTTCATCAGGGCAATTTGCAGCACCTCCCCCTCCCAGATGATGAACTTCGCCGTGACATATACCCTTCCTCCCAACTATAACCTGGCCTTGTTTCCCCCCTCCCTAGAGCCCCCTTTTTTATTACCGCTCCTCCCAGAGCGGATTTTCCTCCTTACGTCCCTGAGTCCCTGCACCCCCTCCTCGGCTCTTTTCCTTTACCGTCCCTTCCCTCCCCAGCCCTCCTTCAGCGTGCCCCCCACCTCATCCCCCTTTCTCACCCCTCCTCTTCGCCTCCTCCTCGTTCTTCCCATGTCCCTTGCCCCCCCCCCCCCTCCCATGCAGGTCCTCTCAGGGTTTTATTCGGTATCAGTGTGCTACGTTAGTGTTGTGTTTCGGTGCTGTTCTACAATGTCATCTAGTGATGTGGGTTTTAATTGTGTACTCGACCTGTTTATTGTCCATAACAGTTCCTTGCTATGCCGCCCGTCATGTGGCTGTTTTACTCGTTCTACGGGCGTTTATCCTCCGGCTGTACTTTGCCTGGTGCCTTTTAATGTAGTGTGTGGTTTTTTTGTGTAACATACTTGTTTTTAGATTTATGTCTCCGATTTACAGTCACCTCTTTGTATGTCTTATTTGCTTCTGTTCCGCATTTTTTGTTTCTGTATTCCGCCTTGTTATCTCCTTTATATTGTTTTTAAATATCTTCCTGTCTATTTATGTCTCTTGGCTGAAGAGCATCGCTTATTCTGCTGCCAGCCCGCCCCTGATGGGGAATGGAAATGACAATAAAGGAAAACGACAAAACAAGGTTTTTTTTCCTCCTTTCGCGTCTGCGACGTTCGCCATGGCTTTCTCAATGCAAGATCGCGCTCTGCTTACAAAGCTGTATTACAAGAATGATGACTGTGCACACGTCGCTCTGCAGAAGTTCCTGACGCTGAAGGGTATGAAAAAAATGCGTTGGTCCGATGACTGACGTGGGTCCGGAGAAAGTGATTCGGAAATTTAAAAAGTCGGGTTCTTTCGGTGTGCAACCTGGTAGAGGGAGGAAACGAACTGATTCGACGTCAGTGGAAGCAGTGGCCACAGCAATGCAGGAGGCGACGTGTGGTGGTGTGAATGGAGAATTGTCCCAACATTAGACATACCCGTGAGCACGGCGCGTAGAATCCTATGAAACATCCTTCTTTGCTATCCATTCAAAATTATCCATGTGCACGAGTTGCTTCCTGTTCACCTGCCAACAAGAGAGACTTTTGCTTTAGAATCTATTGCTCGCATGAAAGTGGACAATGATTACCGTGGAAGATTCTGTGGACAGACGAAGCCCACTTCCATCTGCCGGGAAATATTAATACACAGAATTGTCTAATATGGGCAACGGAAAATCTACACGCAAATCAACCGGTACCACTTCATTCTGAAAATTTCAGTGTGTTGTGCGGGTTTACGGCATTATTTATCATAGGGCCATACTTTTTCGAAGAGACAGGTGCTTCAAGTCCTTTTACCTGTACCGGCACTGGTAAGTGATATGAGTGTCTTTTGCGCAACCACGTCATTCCAGCTCTCCAACAGCGTGGATGGCATCATTTTTATGCAAGATGGCGCACCTCCGCACATTTCAAATCCAATTAAGCAGCTGCTGAAGCTCCATTTCGGAAATTCTAGAATTATTAGCCGACATTTTCTTGCAGCCTGGGCGTCCCGATCACCTGATCTTTATCTGGGTGACTTCTGGCTGTGGGGCTATGTTGCGTTCAGTGTTCCGATTGCAAATTTAGCTGCAGTGAAGGCACGCATTGCTCAACACATTCTGAACGTGACCCCAGACACACTTCGATCAGTTGTGGAACATGCTGTTTCTCGATGTCAACTTGTTACAGAAAACGGTGGACAGCATATTGAACATGTTTTGCTCCAGTCATGCGGAAATTAATAATCCGATTTGATTTTTTTATGCTTTTTATGCGGTTTTTTACTTCAGTGCAAATTGAAACTGGTGTGATTGATGCTTTTTATGTGGTTTATGGCTTCAGAACAAATAAAAAGCGATGTGAGAGGTGCTTTTTATGCAGGTTTTGCCCTTAGGACAATTAAAAACCGATTTTTCCCATCCGATTTGATGGTGGATGGGCTTACGCAGCTCAGCATCACACTTGTACACATGTGTACACTGAGTAGTAAAGTTTGGTAACGTCAAACGTACGCCTTAGCCATTGTTGTATGATTCATTTGTCATTTGCAGACGACCACTATTAAATTATAATGATTACAGCGCCATCTATTGGTACCTTCTGTAACTATTTATTTTTCTTCCGCCATACGTTTTCCCCCTTCTCCGATCATATTCCATTGCAATTTGACGTCATTCTGATCAACGGTGTTATATCTACAGCGGTTGAAAGTTTAATTTTATTTATAATCACCCTGTATTTCATATTTAGTTATCGGTATAATTTATTGCCACGTTTCTTCTTGTACATGTTTTCCGTATGTTCCTTTCTTCACCAGTTATGCGGCCTTATCAGCCCATCTGATTTAGCACATGTCAAATGTTTCAATACTCTTCTTCTCCAGTTTTTCCACAGTCTATGATTCACTACAATACAATGCTAACCACCAATTTCTCATAAATTTTTTCCTCACATTAAGGCCAATGTTTTATAAATGTTTTATTTTCGTCCAGAATGTCCTCGTTATATATGCTAGTCCTCGTTTTGTGTCGTTCTTGCCATTGATTTTACAACACAAGTGACAAATTTTTAAAGAAGAGCTACGTCAAATCTTATCAGTGTCAGCTTCTGGTCGCTTGTAAAAACATTAAAGCGACCTTACTAGGATTTTATTTAAGGAAGTACATGGGCTATGATTAGTTTCTATGTTCCAAAGAAAACAAAATCGACTCACACTTTCAGTTTTTTTCGCTAGTACCTGGTTCTCCAGCATGACGTGCTTATGTTCTTGGTAGAAGAGACAGTGAACACTGTTGAAGACATTCGTTTTCAGCGCGATGAGGCGCCAGCATATTTTGTGGTTTTCATCCAAACCCACCTCGACGCAATATGTGGAGAAAGGTGAATAGATCAAGGGGGATCAAACGTTCGGCCACCAATATCGACAAATTTAGAGTTTTACTTGATGGTGTACAGGTTTAGTCTTCTCTAATAGATGTCAGCTCAGTCTTATGGTTGCGGCAGATAGTTCTGAGCGAGTATAGCAGATACAGTTTGTCCAATGAACGTTGTGGCCGTCACATTGAGCAGCTTTTGAAGCCAACTACGTACGAAGCGTCATTATTAACGAGACGGGTAAACATGTGAGTCAAATTTGTTTTCTTTGTAACATGGACCTTGATATTTGCCGGACGTATGTTTGTATGTAACATACTACGCAGTACGTTCTTCTGAAATCTCATCAAATGTGTAATGGGGATTACAGAAGTCGTTGCATATATTGTTACTTATACGGAGGCCCTGTACACCGATAACGAAATCAGTAAACAACAAAAATATAAGCATTCTTTTCAGATCACGTTGCATGTTCTTCCTTCAAAAAGACGTGTTGTTTATGTTGACAGTTCGCGTCTGCGATGCTGACCTACATCGTGGTGCTGGCGCAGTTCAGAGTTGGTGGTAATTCGTCTGATCTGAAAGCCCAATTGGCGCTCAGTACTCCTGTGACAACCACAGAAGCAGCCTCATAAGCCTAGGGGGCTATTGTCAGCGCTCATCATATCAGTAAAATGACGTTTTTTTTCTGTTTGCCGACCTCAACAACTTCCACAGTGTTGATGCATTTACAGCCATCCACCAGTTTCTCATCACCTGTATTTCACTATGACATCTTTAAAATTTTTGCGCCTTCTACTCATTGCTTTTACTGCAGAATTCAACTACCCACAGACAACACAGTTGTTAAGGGCAATCAGAATAGAATTCAGGAAGGAGTTCTGATACTGATTTCATAAGCCCACAGAACGGTAAGTCACTGCAGATCTCATAAGTGAATAGATACTTTGACGTAATCAACTTAGCATGTGCCTAGTTCGTAAGCCCACAGAACGCTAAGTCACTGCAGATATCATAAGCGAGTTCATGCAATACGAACGGATTAACAGAACTATTATTACACCAGATGAATTCGCAGTTGCGAATAATGACTACCACCGGCTATAGAATAGAATGACGACAGTGGAAATGTGTGCCCGACGAGGACTCGAACCCGGACTTCCCCTAGTCGCGATCAGTCGCCTTACCATTTGGCTATCCGTGCACGACTCACAGCCAGACCCAACCTTCCATATGTCGTCAACAATACGTCTACGATCTGTACTCGCACGTCCACCTGCCAACACCGGGCCTGCGACTTTCAAGTGCAACGTCTTATCTGTACGGGAATGCACATAATGGATGTGCGAGCACAGATCGTAGACGTATGGTTGACGACATATGGAAGGTTGCGTCTGGCTGTGAGTCGTGCACGGATAGCTTAATGGCTGCCGGCACGGTAGCTCAGAGTGTTCGGTCAGAGGGTTAGCTGTAATAAAAAAAAACTGAGTGTGCAGATCAACAAAGAACCTGAACGGGTGTCGTCGGACTTCCGCCCCGAACAAATTCAACGAACAGTAGAGAACAAAATGAGATGAACAAAAAACAAAATGGTAAGGGGACCGTTTGCGATAAGAGGGGAATCCGGGTTAGGGTCCCGGTTCGGCACAAATTTTCATTGTCGTCATTACGTTCTACAGCTGATGGTAGTCATTATTCGCAACGGCGAATTCATCTGATGTGTTTATTAACGGGTGGTGGCAGCAGTGCATCGTCATCAGAATAACACCGGCACTGCAGTATTGTCGAACTATCATTATTTTACTTATTTCACAAGTCGGCCAGGCAAGGACCACGAAAAGCTTACAATTCTTGTGACAGCTGTTCTCAGTTTCTCTTTTATTGCTTACGCCAGATACGCTTTATCAATGCACCGTGCGTAGCACGGCTTTTATCGGATCTTTTGGCACCAGCCGTTCGTTTCTCTTCTCGAATAGCCCCAAACATCACTACAGCTCTTCTGAAGATTACTCGGCATGTGCGTCTTCCAGTAGTACATTCATGTCATCTAGACCTTTTTTGACATTCATGTACCATGACGTTATGGTTTTTAAGGCGGTTTTCCATCTGCCTTCGGCGGGCGATTGCGGGCTGGTTCTCCTTATTACCCCCCAGTTACGCTATGTCGGCGATTGCTGCGCGAACACTGTCTCCACGTACGGTATGGGTACACCATTCTTCCACGCAAACATCTGGGGTTACACTCGTCTCGTATACGACGTTCCGGCGTGGGGGGGGGGGATCGAACCGCAGAATAAGCCTGGGTTCGGTGTGAGGTGGGTAGATTGCTGTTGCCTGTTGTGGTGTTGTGAGCCACTGAGGGCTACTCCGGGACGAAGCCTCTCCGTAGTTTCTAGGTTCCTGGTTCAATACACAGTACACAATACACACTCCATGACGTTATGGTTTTCGCTTTAGAGTCCAAGATCTCAAAATTCTTTCCGTCCATTTGGAATCATTCATTCCTCTCACGTGGCAACCGAACTCGATCTAGGACCAGTCTTGGGATGGAAGACAACAACAACAACAACAACAGCAGCACAAGTGTTTCTGAGGTAGAAGGTACGCATCCACACATTCAAGTTCGTATGTACTGTAGCGTCCAAGGGCGGCAATGCAGGCACTGACTCAGTCAAATAATCGATTATATTTGACCACCAAGGGTGACGAACTCTGTCTTGGGATACGTTATTCCACACGTGCTGTAAGAATTGAAGGTACATCAGTTGAACGAGTCATTTGTCTTCTCGTGTCCCACATGTGCTCAATTGGAGAAGAGTCCAGCGATCTTTCAGGCAGGGGAATCTGCTGTACGTCTTGCAGAGCACGGGGAGTTTCGCGGTCACTATGTGTGCGAGCATTATCCTATTGGAACAGCACATCACCTATCCGTTCACAGAATAGCAAAAGAACTGGTCGAACAACATTCTGCATGTATCGATCGCTGATCAGCGTTCGTTCCATAAACACCAAAGGTGAACGAGAATTGTAGCTTCTCCCACCTCAAACTATTAGGCATGGGATGGGACCGGTGTATCGAGACAGGTGTACGTCGAACGCACGGACGATTACGACTTGGGTGTTGGCAGAATCTACTTTCATTGCTCAATATCACAAAGCGCCATTCCATCGTCCTGAAGGTTGGCAGCTCTGCAGCCAGGAGACTAGCGCCAGTTTTAGTGTTCTCGTAAGAGTAATTTCAGATTATAAAAACAAATAGTTTAGTACTGAGTACGTGGTAAATAGGTGTATTAGTGCGCCTTTTAAGCGTACCATTAAAGGTTTCATATTTCTTTACTTAATATAGCAGAAAACGCGAAAAGATCGTACAGTCGTATTTTCGGTTTACTTTTTGCCACAGCAAATCTATAGAATTTCGTTTAGTTGTTCTTTGCTCTTTCCAGCAATTTAACTATAGCGTACCTCTTCATTATTTGACTCACATTTCCGGAAAGAAGTGTAAAGTTTAAGTTGTTGTTTCAGAAACTTCGCACTGCTGTTTTTGGTGGTGGTGGTTAGTGTTTAACGTGCCTTCGACGACGAGGTCATTAGACACGGGGCGCAAGCTCGAGTTAGGGAAGGATTGGGAAGGAAATCGGCCGTGCCCTTTCAAAGGAACCATCTCGACATTTGCCGGAAACGATTTAGGGAAGTCACGGAAAACCTAAATCAGGATGGCTGGAGACGGGATTGAACCGTCGTCCTCCCGAATGCTGTTTTTGTTTACACAGAGTCGCGTGTAGGCCAAATTTGTGGAACCATGTTTATATGTAATTTAACCGACTTATTCTTAATAAACTATTACGTTTATCATGAGTGAAAAGTGCTTGACTTGCCGTAGAATTGATAGGTTGGGGCTTTGGTATGACGGGTGCTGTAGTTTTTTTCCATGTAGGTGACTGCAGTTGCGTGGGAACAGGCTAAGTAAATGAGACTCATCAGTGGTTTTGTAGGATATGTAGTAGAGGTAGGAAGATACTAGATCAGGAAGGGAAAATTACCGCCCTTCAGGCTGAGTTAGACAAGGCCAGGGATGATCCTGACAGGTCAAGGAGGGAGAAGGGTGGGAAGTGGCAACTGGCAACGAGAGGAACAGGCCTAGAACTTTGTCTGACAGCTTCGTGGTGAATGTAGAAAACAGATTTGACCTGTTTCTTCAGTTAGAAGCTGGCGAGCCTCAAGCAATTGCAGGTGTACACAAGGCACAAAAACTTTCAGCAGCAACTTGAAAAGTAAGAATGGAGGGAAATCAGTAAAGAGGAAGAAAGTGTTGTTTTTAGGTAGTTTCCATGGAAGAGGTGTTGGCCAACTTTTGCAGGATGAACTAGGATTAGGATACCAGGTCACAAATTTTTTAAACCTAGTGCTGGACTGTAGCAGATGACAGAGGATTTACGATCACTTTGCAAAGATGTCACTCAGGAAGACACTGTGGTTATAGTGGGTCAGGCAGAGATCCTGGGTACAGTATAGAGTGTGACCTTGCAAAGATTGCATCAGCGCCAAAGCATACTAGTGTTGAGTTTGTATCTGTTCTTGGGTGCCATGACCGACCTCATTTGAACTCTTCTATCAAGAGAGTTAACTTGTAGTTGGAATGGCTGCTTATGACAGGTGCAGGGTCACATGTTGGTGTGGTTCCTTTTGATTCTCTCAATATATGGGATTATACTAGGCATGGCCTTCACCTCAACAGGAAAGAGAAGGGTATGAGTGATAAAGTGCCATTGGTTATAGAGTTCAGAAAAGACCCTTTTTTAGGGTAGGAGGACAGAAGAGAAACAAAATTTTAAGAGAGGTTAGGACTGAGACAATCCTTCAATTTGAGAAAGAAACCAAAAAACATAATTCTAGCATATTACATCAGCACAAACAGCTATTGGTTAAGAATTTTCAACAGTCAGCAGACATTTCAACTCTACCCAATTTTAACTCAGTCAACGTGAAATGTCAACTATCTTTATTGCATCAAAATATTCGAGGACTGAGAAATAAAATCAATGAATTAATTATCTGCATAGATGAACTAGAGTCTTCAAACCCAGCTGACATAACCTGCGTCTTTGATCATCATGTGACCACTGGCATAGAACTTTTAAGTGTTACAGGATTTAGGTTAACATCTCACTTTTGTAGATCAAAATGGAGAAAGGAGGAGTTGCCACATTCATCAGGAAATGTCATAAATTTAAGAACATAGACATTCATAAATTTTGCCTAGAACAGCGTATGAAAGCATGTGCAACAGAAGTAGAATTTCACAACAAATCCTTCATAGTATTAAGTGTATATCGAGCACCTGCAGGTGACTTTAATCTGTTCATAAACCACCTTGAAGCTGTACTGGCCCATTTAACAACCAAAAACAAAGAAATAGTGGTTGCTGGTGACTTCAATGTAGATTTCCTTAAAGACTCTCCCACTAAGAACTTATTTGAGTTAGTAACACTGTCAGACAACTTAATTCCCAATGGCCTCTCAGACCACGACATGCAGTTCCTTCTGTTAAATGTTAATACTGAACAGGACATAAAATCACTTAAATCTGAGCTCGAGAGGGTAATCAATAAGCCAAAAATTGATTATTTTAGGACGCTCCTCAGAGACATTCACTGGACTGATGTTTACAGTGATGATGGCATGAATGAAAATTATAAAACTTTTGCTAATAAAGTGCTTACCTTATTTGAACACTGTTTTCCTCCAAAACTAATAAGAATTAGAGCAAAGTCTACAAAAAAACCATGGATTACTCAAGGAAAAGGGGTATCTTGTAAAACCAAAAGAAAACTGTACCAGTCAGTCGGAAACAGTTCTGATGTTGATGCTATAGCACATTACAAGAAATGCTGAAAAATATTAGAGACTGTAATATGGACATCAAAGCAAATATATTACAAGGAAAAGATAGTTATATCAGATAACAAAATTAAGACAATATGGGATATAGTGAAGGAGGAGACTGGTAGAACCAGACATGAAGAGGAACAAATAGCATTAAATGATACATTGGTGACAGATATGTGTAGTGTTGCAGAACTTTTTAACAAACATTTTGTAACTGTTACTGAAAAGGTGGGGTTCTCAGGCTCTGTAGATGCTGCTATGGAATAACGTACTGTCAAAGTCGCAGTTTGGGTTTCTAAATGGTTCTGATAGTGAGAAGGCTATCTACACTTACAGTGAAAATGTGCTTAATTCATTAGACAAAAAATTCCAGGCAACTGGTATATTTTGTGATATCTCAAAGCAATTTGACAGTGTAAATCACAATATCCTCTTAAGTAAATTAGAATATTATGGTGTAACAGGAAATTCTGCAAAATAGTTCCAATATTATATCTGTGGCAGGAAACAAAGAGTGTTATTAGGAAAGAGACATGTATTAAGCTATCAGGCATCATCCAACTGGGAACTAATTACATGTGGGGTCCCACATAGTCCATTTTAGGGGCCTTACTTTTTGTTGTGTATATCAATGACTTTTAATCAGTAACATTACCAGATGCCAAGTTCGTTTTGTTTGCCAATGATACAAACATTGCAATAAATAACAAATCAAGTGTAGTCTTAAAAAGATCGGCTCGTAAAATATTTGTGCACATTAATCACTGGTTTCTAGCCAATTCTTTGTCACTAAACTTTGAAAAAACACACTTCGTGCAGTTCAGAACTTGTAATGGTTGTCCCACGAGTATATGCCTAACATACGATGACAAGCAGATAGAAGAAGTGGACAGTGTTAAATTCTTGGAATTACAACTTGATAATAAATTCAACTGAGAGGAGCACACCACAGAACTGCTGAAGTGTCTTAACAAATCCCTATTTGCAGTGCGAATTGTGTCAGACATAGGGGATATAAAAATGAAAAAGCTGGCTTACTATGCTTACTATCATACCATAAAGTCACATGGGATTATTTTTTGGGGTAATTCATCAAGCCAAGCTAAAGTTTTCCAGGCACAAAAACGTGCAGTAAGAGTGGTGTGAACTCAAGAACATCCTGCAGAAGCCTGTTTAGGGAACTAGAGATACTAACTACTGCGTCCTTAATGAAATTTGTCATTAAAAATATATCACTTTTTCAAACCAACAGCTCAATTCATGAAATCAATACTAGAAATAAGAATAATCTTCACAAGGATTTAAAGTCACTTACTCTTGTACAAAAAGGTGTTCATTATTCAGGAACACACATTTTTAATAACTTGTCAGCAGCCATAAAAAGCTTAACAACCAATGAAATTCAGTTTTAGAGAAGCCTAAAGGATATATATAAGTTCTGCACAATTTCAGTGCAGTAATGTGTTCATTGTAAATAAGTGTGTGCGTGTGCGTGTGTGTGTGTGTGTGTGTGTGTGTGTGTGTGTGTGTGTGTGTGTGTGTGTGTGTGTGTCTGTGTGTGGATGTGTGTGTGTGTAAGTACAATCTAATTTCTGCACCATTTCAGTGCAGTAATGTGTTCATTGCAAATAAGTATTCTAGTAGTTCTATTACATGTTTATTACCTTATAAATAAATAAAAACTTTTTATTTTAAATTCAGTGCATTAGTGTTTATAAAATGGATTTTTTAATATAGTGTTCATTAAAAAAATGACGATCATTCCACTTGGGACCTATGAAAGGTACATTAGCTTATTTGTTTCAGTTGTAAATATTTGTCATGTATTTTTGTTTTTCTGACATGTTCTACATCCTGGAGGACCTCCTCACCAAGGATCAATTGGAATGAAAGTAAATCTAATCTAAGCTAATGTAAACCTGGTGATCCTCTGACAGCACCAGTTGAGCCATACATGTGGGTGTTGTGGTGTGAGTGGAAGACTGGCTGGAGGCGTGGCTGCCCGTGGTGGTACTGCTAGTAACCGGTTCGCAACAGTTCGTGTTGACACTTGCGGGTTCACATTTGTCCTTACCTGTGCTGTGGTAGCTGTACGATCTGCCACTGCTGCCCTTACAATACGTCGGACTGTGTTGGTGTCAGAGCTGCCAGTACGTTAGAATGTCGGCTACGAGTGTGAGAGTGCTCACCAGTTCACAATTGCGTGCGTCCGTTAACAACTGATGCGCCACGTCCAACCTGTGTGAAATTCTCCGAGACCACCATTCCGACACTCGAAAGGCCACAATTTGATCCCTCTCAAACTCACTAAATCGGCTGTAGGAACCACGAGCGAGACTCAGAAGAATGATAAATGCTTGTTTCACACATCTGCACCACACTGAGCCTGATGGGCACGAGCTTTCTGTTTAAAAAGGTAGACACATACTACCCACTGGTAGCTGTGCTACTACGGCAACTGCTGGTGGATGATGCTGAAACCATTATAAATGCATCTAGTGTGCCCCACGTGGCATATTCTGTCGTCGAATCGATTCGACATCGTCTTCCAACGTCTCCAAATTTTTTTCCGGCAGTTTATTTACATGAAGTGCAAATTCTTTGATGCCATTCTACAGAAGTCTTTCTCAACCTTTCTGAGGCCATTAACCCTGACTGCAGTCAGATATTAACTAGAAAGCCCCACCTCTAACGTTGTTAGCATCAGTGCTAATTGTGGTAAATTTTAGAATTAAAAAAATCTATTTGAACACTTTTGTTTTGAGAATGACGAAAGATAGTTTCAACAGGTGTTTTATTATATCATGAATTAATGATTTTGCTTGCTTCTAACATCGTTGTTTATAGAATGATGAGACACTTAGCAGTGAACAGCTAGAGCTACCTATGACCCCTCTTCAGAAAAGAAAGCTAACTATCCACGTCGACGATAAACACTTGTTACAAAACATGCTTCCTCTGCACCACTCCCCTCCCTAGCGACTCTTGCTCCAGCCACACTCTACACCCCCATTTAAAAGCAATCGAATTAAAAAAACGTGCGCTACACTTACTGTTAATAAATTACTTCAGTGCTGGACGCCTTACTTCTGAAATGGTAGGAATTAGAAGATCTTTGGTTGCCAAACCTTTATGTCTGCCAACTACTCTAACAATAATAATACTGTGAAGGCCCTGCAGCAATTTAGTAACCATTACGTAGTTACTGTTGCGTCGTACCGTCAATTAGATGGATTATCTGTTGTCAAATGAATAATGAAGCGATTTATGATGTATTGCCAGAACCACCTAAAGCTCAGAGAAGGCATTTTGATGAGATATTAAAGCATGAGTGACGTATACGTATCGATTTTACTGTCATAGACTCATGGCACAAGGAAAACAGTTTGTGTGTAAAAAGTGGACAAGTGGACTATGTGAGTAGAGGTTGTTCATACAATCGTTTGATAAGCTTTAACATCAACCAAATTGTTTCAAGGGTTAAAGTTCACGTGTGAAAAAAACAGTAAGGATTGGTAACTTAGTAATCAGTATTAGATTCTTACGAAGTATAATAATGATGATGATTAAAAAATAATTTAGTTTCCTAATCGTGACGAAATTGAGTTCTTTCGTTTGTTTCTCTTAGAAAACTTCATGTTACCCCTCTGGGGGTAACTACCACCAGACTGGAAACCTTGTCCCATAGCGATGTATTAAGTACTGATTTTAACAAATTAATATTATCGCATTGAAACATTTTATTTATTGTAATTGTTATTATTACCATCATAATACAAGGAATCTGTGGCCTCTTAAACCTAGGGGTAATGGCAAGATGTATTTTTATAGGGAGGAGGGAACGAAGCAAAAGCTGACATGGGTAATCAAGAACGAAAATCTGTAGTGGACTGTGAATCAGTCTCAGACCTCATTCCCGCAACAGAGACGCTCAATATGAAACATATTTTGAGAGTCACTAACAGTCCAGAACAAACTGTGACCCTCTCCCCTCCAGACCTGAGTAGTGGATCCACGCCTCTCCATTGGATCACATTTCTTTCCCCATGGAAATTTTGTCAGTCGTGTTTGAGAAGCGCCATACTCTCCCAACGTGTGTACCCTGCAAATTCCTGTCAACGATTATTGATAGTCAAAACTAATCCAAGTATGGTTTTACATGTAAAATATCCAAGAGACAATATTGTAGACAGTATGTGAATAGTATGCTTTTCTATTAATGTATACCGTCGTTTATTATTATGTTGAATCTCTTAGCCTTCAGATACTTAATTTCTTCTCGGTTCCTGTTTTCTGAAATTCAAATTACTGAACTGAAGTATATGTATAAGCATTTCAATTGAAAATAAATGTCATATTAAAAGATGAATGTGTTTAAAAGCAAAGTTTCATCCTGCACAGAAATATGATCATATGCTTTTCTACCCATAGTCGCCTTATTTCAGTTGTGAAACCACTATTAGTATTATCAGAAGTTAAAATATATAATACATATTTTAAAACTATGGAAATTGTTAACCTCAAATTAGTAGAATTAGAGCATAATGGAGTTAACTGACGTTTTTGCGTTTCAGGCGAGCTTTCGTAGTTTTTGCCTTCAGATGCTGAGTATTTCCTTCTGAGAGTTTCCCATTTGTGAGCTTTTCGTTAGGCTATGGTAATATTATGTGACGAGTATAGATTTCTTTTTCAAGAATGAGCACAGAAAATGCTGGTATCTTGTGGAGATACTGTGTAGCTCATCGATGTATGAATGGTTTCGATACGAGAAACTAAAAAAAATTGGGACTCAGTGTGCTCAGATACGACTTACAATATTTTACTAACGAGAGTTAATCCATGTACAAAGCAAATGTTTCATAGACAATTAAGTTTTGTGCGATTTCTTTCACTTGTGAAATGAGTTAAATGTTTTCATTCCATCCCTGCTTAAATCGAAGATAACAGATTTATGTGAATTGTACAACGAAGAAAACTTCTCGTCAGGGTGCTGTCTTATGGGGACTAAATTAACTAATGCTTCGAATACTGAACTGTAAATATAATACGTTTCAAGGTGTTTAAGGCGTACAGCCGAAGAGGAAAATCAACTAAAGGTTTCTTCTCTTCTTTTCTATTTATTTAGAGACTAATTTCTACTAAATGAAGTTCGTTTGAGACTTAATAAGAACACATATTTATTTCGGTTTTCTGTGTGAATCTCTCATCCCTAATTACTTAGTCATTAAAGATATATTTCCTGGTAGACTTTAATATGCACTAGTAACACCCATATGTGGAGTTGAGAAATAACCTATTATTGCCGATCGATTTTTCTCCTTTCAATCTTTCGAATTATTGGAGAAATGTGCCATCGTCTCAATGAAGAGTAGCCTACAGCAATACATTGATTCAATTTATGTAACTTTTTCAAGCTTTGATTGCACGTACTTTTTACTTCATTACTAGTTTCGATTCATAACGATGATCTTCTAACTTGTCGAAGAAAGACAAAAAGAATATTCACACATGAACTATAAGTTGGAGAGTGTTGTCCCGCTCCCAATTATATTCATGCACATTCCTTTCGTGTCTGCTATGCCAATCTGAAGTCATTATAATGCGTTGAAACTATTAATCAGTTAGACATCATTGCGATCAAATCCTGATCCAAGTTAGGTAAAGTGAAAGTCTATATTTTCAAAATCTTGAAAAATTAGCCTACGGTACAGTATTGACTTGCTGTTTTTAAGAGCGACTAATGAAATAACTGTCAGTTTGACTTCCATGAAGACTTCCTTACGGAATAGCCGTATGTGACCTCACCGTCGAATTCCTGGGAGAGTAAAATTAAGAAAAGTCACTTTTTTGGTAATTTAAGCGGCTTTCCCAAGATCCTTGATGGGACAGGTTATAAAACTGTATTTAGTGAACCTAATTGTAATCGAAGTAATGAAAGGGTGAAACCTACCCTTCGTGACAGACATTGCACTGACTGAAATGTTCCACTGTAACGAAAGCAAAGTGAGGAGGACGGGACATAAAATACAGAGTAGCGCCATGTTCAGGGATGGGTCCACTCCTACCCTTATTATAAATCATTATTTATACTGTTGATATCCAATAATGACTATAAAAACTCTTGGGTTTCTGATGACAGAAACAATTATATAGATTCGAAATACAACCATAATAGGCACAAGAGAGATGTTAGTTGAAAATGCCTTAATCTCACGTTGTGTCAAGTTGTCCAATTTAAAACACAATATTTCCGTGCTGTACAATAAGCTAAATGAAACACTATGAGAAAATTCTTTGACAGGTAAATGGGTAAAAAGTGATATTAAATTTTAATATTGGTAAGCTAATCAAGATATCTAGTTCGCCATATTGTGCGTCTAGAAATACTTCTCATTGTGTTGACTTAATAAGAATTGTTTACATTATTCTGGGCATTTTCACACCTAGCTGCGTTATGGAACTGCCTTCTGTGACAATATACTTCATTTTAAATGCTTAACAAAAGCGAGTAACGAGAATATTGTGCAATGTACACTGGCGTGTAGAACTTAAAGTACGAAAGTAACTTCCGCATGATGTTTCACTTCCACGCAACATAGTCCGGTGAAACGTGGAGCGTACGTAAAAAGTACTGCTACAATATAGTTCAGAAGGTAACTGAAAGACATAGGCAATGAGACGAAGAGAAATGGTACTTTTATTCAAAGACAATAATTACACAGAAGTCACCGCGATTTATGATGGCCCCTGGACACTACAGAAGGTGGGATATGGTTGTTAATAGGGTGTGTGATCATCATGTTCAAGTTCTGCAGCGTGCTCCCGTGCTGGTAACATGTTTAGTAAGGAGTTCTAGGAAACATTCCTCACACACAAAGAAAGAAAATATGTTACGTGGACATGTGTCCGGAAACGCTTACTTTCCATGTTAGAGCTCATTTTATTACTTCTCTTCAAATCACATTAATCATGGAATGGAAATACACAGAAACAGAACGTAGCAGCGTGACCTGAAACACTTTTTTACAGGAAATGCTCACAATGTCGTCCGTTAGCGAGGATACATGCATCCACCCTCCGTCGCATGGAATCCCTGATGCGCTGATGCACCCCAGGAGAATGGCGTATTGTATCACAGCCGACCACAATACGAGCACGAAGAGTCTGTACATTTGGTACCGGGGTTGCATAGACAAGTGCTTGCAAATGCCCCCATAAATGAAAGTCAAGAGGGTTGAGGTCAGAAGAGCGTGGGGGCCATGGAATTGGTCCGCCTCTACCAATCCATCGGTCACCGAATCTGTTGCTGAGAAGCGTACGAGCACTTCGAGTGAAATGTGCAGGAGCTCCATCGTGCATGAACCACATGTTGTGTCGTACTTGTAAAGGCATATGTTCTAGCAGCACAGATAGAGTATCCCGTATGAAATCATGATAACGTGCTCCATTGAACGAAACTAAAATGAGCTCCAACATGGAATTTTAGCGTTTCCGGACACATGTCCACATAACATATTTTCTTTATTTGTGTGTGAGGAATGTTTTCTGAAAGTTTGGCTGTACCTTTTTGCAGCACCCTGTATGTGCACGATGGGAGTTAAGTTGGCGGGAAGGGCAGGCCAGTCCATTCGGCGAATATTCTAAGAGCTCCACCTGCACAGTTCGGTGCGATCGCGCACTTTCATTCATAAAAATAAAGTCGGGATCAAAAGAACCTTTGAAAAAGCCCACATGGGGAAGGAAAACAGCGTCAGAATAACGTTGACTGCAGAGAGTTCCGTGTTCGAAGATTTAGAGCTCAGTACGCACATACAACGACCATGTATGGAAACGTTACTTCGTGCCTTACGTGTTCTCATTTCACGCCATATGAAGGTACGGCCAGAAATATTACTCAGACTAAATCTGCTCTCATCCGAGAAGAGACGCGACCCTACTTATCGTTGGTCCAGTCCCTATGTTTTTAGCACCATAGCAAATGGTGGCGCCGAAATGCGGGTGTCAACGTGAAAATTCTCTTTAAATAATAACAATAGTGACTGCGTCCTCTGTTTTGAATAATAAAAGTTGTGCAGAAGTAATAATGAATCGTAACACAAAATTATACTGTCTTAACGTGAAGGCAAAGCTGCATTGTAATAATAATTAAATGTCGTAATGACAAGGAAAGTGTTTCATACAGTAAAAGTATCAATTTTACTGCAAGAATTATGAACTGTATAAACTGCCTGAATAAAGACGTTTGCACAAAACCTACAATAATTAATTTTGCAAAAACTGATGACAAAAACTGTCTCTGCATGACATAAGTTCGTCATGACTGAATAAATAAAAACTATTCTGCGCAAATCTGAATAACGCGTTGCAATACTGCTCTGTCTTGCGTGCAGCTACGCAAGAGCAGCAAATTACTGTATCTACGCAGATACGCTCGTGATGTGCAATGAGTTCTCTGTTAGTTGTAAATCGAAGTATTTTCTGAACACACTTGGTTCCCTGTTAGTTGTAAATCGAAGTATTTTCCGAACACACTTGGTTACCTTTCCATTTAAAAAAAAGACGTGGTCAATTAAAAATTGTAAGAGATAGGTAGATAAAAAATGATAACACTAAGTTTTTTTTTAGTGTGAAAAAGTTATCATGGCTGATTTCTAATTTAATGAACGTCTTAACATCCAAATAATACACTTTCCTGTCTTTGAAATCTATCAACTGTCGGTACAATAACCAAGTGAGTCCGATGGCGCAGCAATAATGTTACAAAGAGTAACATCATTATAATATTTACCTGTGACATTCCACTTCCGATATACATTCAGTTCCATTTCACATTCTCCTTCACAAATCAGTTTCCGTTACGTTCTTGATATAATCATGTTCACTAAGCACACTAATAAATTGAGACTTTACATTTGAAACGCAACATTGTAATTGTTCCCTCACTCCAATAGAGCTTAACAATACCTGGAACCGCGCCTCCGCACACATCAAAGATAATATTGATTTACAAAATCGCTCCTCGCTCACAATCGATTCAGATACCAAAATTATGCATGACACCTATTAAGCGGAACACAAAGTTTTGGTCTTGGACAAAGACACCATCGCCATGCAATCACCCTGCCATGTTGTGCGGAGTGTTAAACTACGTGCCTTACAGTCCTGTTAAATGAGGCTGCAATTGCACCCGCTCTCTGAAGCGAGTCCCTCCCTGTGTGTTGCACAATGTGACTGTCATTAGTTGCTGTAGCAGACCGTGATCGACCACCCGCTCTCTTTCGGACTGCAGTGTCTGTGGTTCAGAACGCTCCCCATGCATGTGAAACAATCCTACGAGCAATAACGAACTTCTGGCCTGCATTCATCAAACTTCTTCCTTATTCCAGTTTCCCAAAGGATTCTTCTCCGTGTGAAAGAATCCAAATGTTGTGTCTGTGCCGTGTTGTAATAAACAACACGACCACAGTGTGTCGGCCGGGGTGGCCGAACGTTTCTAGGCGCTACAACCTGGAACCGCGCGACAGCTACGGTCGCAGGTTCGAATCCTGTCTCGGGCATGGATGTGTGTCATGTCCTTAGGTTAGTTAAGTTTAAGTAGTTCTAAGTTCTACGGGACTGTGTTCTGTAACTGCTCGTTGACAGACAAACACTGTTCCCATTCCTTCAACTGCCTCGTGTTGCGGTGGCAGCCCTTTTTGAATTAGACTTACTCTGACCTCACGCCATATGACGTCCAGCTTTCTGTGCACGACTGGGAGCCCACTGGCATCATGCTCCCCCATTTTCATTCAGGTTCCATCCAGTAGTTAAAATGTTACGTTAATTTATCTAGATCGTCCTTAAGTTTTACAGAGCATGTAGATATTGAATGTCTGGTGAAGATACAACATTCGGTGCAACGTTCTGCCGCGTTTTGCCTGTATGAGCCACACCACACTCCTAAGATATTTTGTAAATTTCCGCCTTCTCGAGTAACAATGTGTCATTCTCTGATCTCAGCATATCGTCTCTCTTATATGGGCGGAAAAACACTTTCACCCGAAAATTATGGTGGATTTTTACTATTTTAAACGAAATGTAGCCAACAACGTGTAAAAAAGCTAGAGATTTTGCCTGCGTACTCTCCTATTTACCCACTTCCTGGTTCTTGGTTTTAACCGATCCTGCCCTGTTAATCTGTCGGGTATTTCCTTTAGTTGGAGATACCCATGTCGGAAAATCTTATGAACCGTGGCAGGGGCAGCCAGAGGGATAATGCGTGGAAACCTGTAATCTCCAGGATTTGCTCTTATCGAAGAGGACAGAGCACTCCGATGGAGCGGCCGTACAAATATCTCTGGAGTGAGAGCTCGTTCTGCGCCACATTAAGCTGAAATTGTCATGTTATTCTGGACGACGTAGTTTGTTTAAGGCCAGTTCACACTGAGGACCTAGGAAAAATTACCAGTTGGTGTGAGGAATGGCAGGTAGCCCTATGTGTGGAAAAATGTAAGCTAATACGAGTCACCCGGGTATGTAAAAAATCTGTCTTCTAATGCCTTTTAACTTCTGTCTTCTGGCGCCGAGGCTGCTGCTTGCTACTCCATTACAGTGGCGGACTTGGTGCGTCTGTGTATGATGTAGTCTCTTCTTGCATGACGGTCTTCAGCACCGAAACTGACTGAAAACAACTGCTGCTGTTCTCTTCTTCCTTCTTCTTTCTCTCTCTGCGTCTCGTGTATTTATTCACTTCAGTCCACTGGAGGTGAACGACTTCACTGTCATTGCCCCGTCTGTCACGTTGAAAAGCTTCCCGAAGTATCTTCTTAACGTCGGTCATTGGCTTTTGGAATGTAGGCGAGGGCCTATGCTCACATGTGAAAACTGAGAAACACGTGAGCCGGGCGGGCGGTGTCCTGACGGCTGAATCGACAGCGTCCGCTTATGTGGAACTTGCTGACCTCACGGTCATTGTCTCGTCTGCTCTGCTGCTCTGCCCGCTGTTTGCCAGTTTGTAATTCTTCTAAACTAAACTAAGTTTTTCATTTATTTTCTAATTTCTACTTTGTGAGCACTGTGGTAGCGAAGGCGAATGTTCGACTTCAGTTTAAAGGGAAAAGCTTACGAAAGAATGGTTCACCTGCAGAGGAGACACCACATAGGACGCTGGTGTGACCTACTCTTGTGTACGGCTCAAGTGTTTGGGATTCGTACCAGGTCTGATAGAAGGAATACATCGAAGCATTTCAGAGGGGGGCTGCTAGATCTGTTACCGGCAGGTTAGAACAACACACAGGTGTTACAGTGATGCTTCAGGAACTAAAATAGGAATCTCTGGAGGGAAGGCGAGGTTCTTTTCAAGAAAAACTATTGAGAAAATTTAGAGAACTGGCATTTGAAGCCGACTGCCGAACGATTCTACTGCCGCCAACGTACTTTGCGCTTAAAGTCCAGGTCATAGCAATCTATAAAAAGGGTAGAAGATCGGATGCACATAATTACCGGTCGATTTCACTGATGTCTATTTGTTGTAGAATCATGGAACATATTTTGTGTTCAGACATTTCTAGACTCTGAGAAGCTCATATGCAGAAACAAAAACGGCTTAAGGAAACACCGGTCATGCGAGACACAGCTGGACCTCTTCGTGCATAATACCGGCTCCCAGATTGACGGCATATTCCTTGACTTTCGAAAGGCGTTCGACCGCACTGTCACTTGCTCCAAAAAGTCCGCGCTTACGGTCTATCCCCTCGTATGCGGTTGCACAAAAAGTTTTCTAACAGAGAGCAGTATGTCGTCCTGAATGGGGAGACTTCAACAGAAACAAGCGTAACATCAGGTAGTAGGGCAGTGTAATAGATCCGCTGCGTTTTTACGATTTACGTAAACGATATGGTTGATGGTATTGACAGCAGCTTTAGACTGTTTGCCTATAGTGTACAGGAAAGTAGTACCACACGAATGTTGTGAGCAAATCAATGAGGATTTGCAGGAAATAAATGCGTGGAGTAATTATTGGCAGTTATCTCTCAATATTAGTAAGTGTAACCTACTGCTTATAACAAAGCGAAAATCCCCATTAATGTACGAGTACAAAATAAATACTCAGTCTTTGGAAAAGGTAACATCCGTCAAGTATCTGGGCATGACTATTCGAAATAATCTCAAATAGAACGATCAGATTACACAAGTAACGGGTAAGGTGATTTCTAGATTGCAGTCCTTCAACAAAGGAAATTGCTTACAATACTTTAATTTGTCCACCCTTAGGGTATTGTTCACCCGTATAGAACACTTACCAGTTGGATCTGATTGAAGAGATTGAGAAGGTCCAAAGAAGACCGGCAAGACTCGTGACTGGTACATTTAGCTATCGTGAGAGCGTTACACTCATAGAAAGTTTGAAGTGGGACACACTTGCAGATAGACGACGCTCTAAACGGAAGGGGCTGCTCACTAAATTCTAAAATCCTATCTTCGCCGAGGAGGTAGAGCATATATTATTACCACCAGCTGTCAAATCGCGCAATGATCACCATTCAAAAATAAGGATAATTAGAGCTCGTACTGAGGGGTTCAGAAAGTCGTTTTTCCCTCCCTCGATCCGCGAGTCGAACAGAGAGAGGAGAGTGGGGGGAATATGACTTTGGCGCGAATAGTGCCCCCCGCCACACACCGCTTGTAGATGTAGAAGATAAGCTATGAGAAATTAGAACTCATACGGATGGATTTAGACAGTCTTTTTCGCTCGCTCCATTTGCTAGTAGAACAGGAAAGGGAAAGAAATGACTAATAGTGGTACAGGGTACTTCCATCAACGCGCCATGCTGTGACTTGCGGAGTACTTATGTAGATGCAGATGTAGATGTCACGTCACATCAACTCGCATTTCAGATGGCGGCATTCATGTAGTCCGTCAACGGACCCTCACATCACATTACGGCACATTATGACATATTGATGTTTCTGGTCAAGAAAGTTTTGACGGTATGTTGTCTGCCTTCACGCATGTTATAGTAGTGGATTTCGTGCTTTTGTTCATCTTAATCTTCATTTCATTATTATGCTTTTCGTGACGAATTGCAGATATTCTTTGATGAGTTGGATATTTTTTTTTTCCATTCAGTATTCCTAGACAAGCGAGGTTATTTACAATAAAGAAACAGAACTGACACAGTTGATGTGGACAGGGTGCTTTAAAATTCTCCTTAGAAACTTGTAGGACTTGTTGAGGCGACTGAGTAAATAATACAGGGCGTATCAAAAAGAATCATCCGATTTGATACGTCTATATTTCTGAAGCTAATAAACATGTACAATGAATGTTGTTTTTTGATGAACGGAAAAGTTAAAAAGATATTTTTGCATACCTTCACATGTGTTCAATATGCCCCCCTTGAGTGTACGGCATATGTCAACGCGGTATTGTTCCCACACCGGAGCGAGCATACCTTGACTTACAGCTTCCACAGACGATGTTATGCGATGTCCCTGTTAATTCATTGCCGTTGCTAATGGAGGCACATAAACAGTCTTTTATAAATCTCCCACTAGTGATAATCACATGCAGTCAGGTCAGGTGGACTTGGAGGCCAGTAATGTAAGGCTGAATCATCAACCGATCCGACGTAAACAACCTCCACCCCCCAACCCGCCCCGCCACTACTATCCTATTGCATTCCGACCTGGCAAACATGACGGTTTAAGGACATAGTAATAATTCAAGATATTGGCTACTCAGTTCCCTCTATAAGTTTTAGAAATTTTTAAGGGGAATTTTAGAACAGCCTATATAAATAAGAATGTAAGTTAACGATGCAGTTTCTCTTAAATAACGTTTTAAGTGGAAAGTCCAGTTTTAATGAAGCATAAAAATGCAGTTGTTTATGACGTTTCTAGTGAAGTACGGAAAAAGAAAACATGATAGTATATTAACTGACATGACGTGATGGGCAGTGTAAATGCATGCTGACGTGACGGTCCCGTTATGCGATGTCTGTTCATTTTGATTTTCAGAGCTAGGAGAGCACTTTATTCCAGGTGTCATGTGCAAACTGTAATGGTATCTACAAACCGGCTATACGAAATCCAAAGCACCTGTGAAGAGTATCTGTCTGTAAAAGCGATATAATTGACTTCAAAAATTTACGCCATCTCGAGATCATGTTGACAACAGAAAATCATTTCTTTGCCTCTGAATGCTCCCTCCAGCGATACTTCTACTCTATGGCTACAGCGAGCGGCAATGATGAGGACAGATGTGTACCGCAGTTCCGCCAGCGTGGGCGCTGCCGCCGGCTATTATGGTCCGTCTGGCATCATGATCGCTACAGTCGCAGGTTCGATTCCTGCCTCGGGCATGGATGTGTGTGACGTGCTTAGGTTAGTTAGGTTTAAGTAGTTATAAGTTCCAGGTGACTGATGACCTCCGATGTTTAGTCCCATAGTGCTCAGAGCCATTTGAACCATTTTTTGTCATAATGATCTTGACACCACGCATGCATTGTGGAAAGGAGCCTTCAATGGCTCACCTGAGTAAGAGTGGCACTTACCCACTCCAAATATTGGGGAGCGTGATTGAGGATGACCAGCTGCAAGGCCAAAATCTCTTCGAACACTCAATCTGCCGGAAAAAAGTTAAAATTCGCAAAGGAAAGTATGTTTTTAGTACACTTTAAGAGGTTAATAACACTTCTTATCATAGTGTCTAATTTAAAATCTAGGTTTCATATTTCGTTTGGACAAGGTGATTATTTGACTTGAGAAATAATAGGTAGTTCTGAGCCGTGCACGGCACGTGTTCATTCCATTTATTGTTTGTCATCTTCTATTACTGTACTCAAATGGTTCAAATGGCTATGAGCACTACGGGACTTAACATCTTTGGTCATCAGTCCCCTAGAACTTAGAACTACTTAAACCTAACTAACCTAAGGACGTCACACACATCCATGCCCGAGCAGGATTCGAACCTGCGACCGTAGCAGTCCCGCGGTTCCGGACTGAGCGCCTAGAACCGCTAGACCACCGCGCCGGCTATTACTGTACTGCCGCCTCGTTTTCTTATTCCATTTACTGACGTCACTAACTTCCTGCCTTACTTGCCCGTGCGCGGCAGCAGCAGCACGTATCGATAAGTGCACTGTCGTACCATCTCTGGAGCTATCAATAGTATTTCCGGGCCGTCGTGTGTCTGGCTAGTCGGCTGGAGACGGACTAGGAGAGCAGTCGGGATGCAGCTGCAGTGAAGTCGGAGACGGAGCGCCAGTGAGGCGCGGACAGCCAGTGATCGCCGACCGCTGGCGACACACGTGAACTCTCCAACGGAGGGTGATTGGAGCGGGACGGCCATTGGTTGGTCGTTCCGTTGGTTATCTTATCCGCTGACGTATCTTTGGTCCTTTCACTGTTTCCGAGCCAGGGAAGTTGGTCGGTTGGCATGCAGCAGTGTCAGTGGCGCGTGTCTGGGCGGCCTTGCTGGCGGCGTCCACGCACGGTTACATTGTGAGGGGCTGTTCCCATTGCTATGTGGTCCATGGCTCACCGATCCCGGACACGAAAGTCGAGTCTTTACTTAATCTAGCAGCCAGTCCCAACTGTTCACATTATGTCGTTTGGATTTAGTTGTGGGCTATTGGGACATTCCCGTGAGCAACAATGTGTATTGGCAACTTTGCGAAATTCTAGCCACCCTACTGTGGACTTTTAACTTAACTTGATTATTTCTTAATTGAAGTGCACCAGCGGAATCTTCTGACTTGCGGCCGTTGACGTTCTGATTACCTGCCCTGGCCGTTGACATAAATTCAGGCAGTGTATTTTCCTTGTCATGTTGCGGCTGTCCAGTACGGCGTGTAGTTTGACAGCTGAATATGTAATTCGTCGTGGGCGCCGATACTTTCTGCATTGCTCCATTGAACTTCCTGTTGTGTGTTGGTCGGGTGGAGTGGAAGTTATCCTGTCGCTTGGTCCGTAGACTGTCTGTCGGTTGGGTTGCTGTCAGATTGAGAATTGTTGGGATGAACGCCTGTCTCACCCAAGCGAGAGTTAGGGAATTTCTGGCCGACCCTTGGAAACTTCTGAGCGCCGTTTGATGTGCTGCCTTTTCTTATTTGTCCTTGTTGTTTGTTTATGTATGGCTTCTAGCCGATTTAAATTAAAGTTGTTTTAGCCTTACGGCGCGAGATTGTTTGGGCTTTCAGCTTGATTTAAAGAAATTTTTGGATAACGCCTTCTGCCGTTTAAAATTCAAATTCCTGTTTTGAGCATTAAGTTATTGGCCTTCAGCCGATTTTAAGTGAAGGTTGTTTTGCCCATAGCGCGTGAGATTGTTTGGGCCTTCAGGGTAATTTAAAGTTTTGAGATAAGGCCTTGTGCCTTTTAAATTTAAATTCTCAAGTTCCTGTTTTTGAGTCTTATGTGATTGGCCTTAAACCGATTTTAAATTAATGTTGTTTTGCCCTTAAGGCGTCAGGCTGAATGGCGCATTTATCCAGGAATTAAGTTCTAAAATTTATTTTGGCTTGCTCTATTTTTAATGTTTTCTTTAATCTTGTAATGTTTGTCAAATGAATGAAAAAATAAATAAACAAATGTTGTGTGCCTAGGGCCTCCCATTGGGTAGACCGTTAGCCGATTTTTAATGTTTTCTTGACTCTTGTAATGTTTGTCAAATGAATCACTAAATAAATGTCGTGTGCCTAGGGCCTCCCATTTGGTAGACTGTTTGCAGGGTGCCAGTCTTTCGATTTGACGCCACTTCGGCGACTTGCGCTTCGATGGGGATGAAATGATGATGATTAGGACAACACCCAGTCCCTGAGCGGAGAAAACCTCCGACCCAGCCGGGAATCGAACTTGGGCCCATAGGATTGACATTCGGATGCGCTGACCACTCAGCTACCGAGGGCGGACTCAAATGAATAAAGTAGTATGTTCGAGTGCAACTGACAGCCACTCATTTTGACCCATGCCATAAATTCAACTATCCGTCCTGTCCTGAGGGTATAGCAGGTGATCTCAAGTTTGTCTCTTTTTTGCCTAAGTAAAAATTCGTATTTAAGTTAGAGTCTTTGAGGGCATCGTTTATGCGTGTCAGAGCTGAAATTGATCATTCGGTATTAAGTACCCTTGCCAACTCAAGTGCCGTGGTCAGCTGCACTAGGTTTCTCGATTCAGGATCCATGGTGCGAATAACCCGAACGAGGAGGCTCCTCAGATTCTCGATTGGGTTTAAATCCGGAGAGTTTAGTGACCAGGGGAGTATGACAAACTCATCTTGGTGTTCTTTGAACCACGCACTTCGAGCCGTGTGAAACGTCACATTGTCGTACAGGTAGATGCCACTGTGGCAAGGAAAACAAAACTTCATGCAGAGGTGGACATGCGGCGGGGTCAGGGATTTTCTCTGCCTCGTGATGGCTGGGTGTTGTGTGTTGTCCTTAGGTTAGTTAGGTTTAAGTAGTTCTAAGTTCTAGGGGACTGATGACCATTGATGTTAAGTCCCATAGTGCTCAGAGCCCTTTGTACCATTAGAGGTAGACATGGTCCCTCATGGATAGGTGCATATTTGTGTTGATCCATTGGGCTTTCCAGAATAACCCAAGAAATGCCACATAACCATCTCACAGACCATAACGCTCTCCAAATTGGACCCTCCCGATGATTGCTGCAGCGCGGTACACCCCAAGGCCATATGTCTGATGGAGCAGAAAATTTGATTCATCTGAAAGGCCACTTGTCGCCTCTCGGTGATCGTCCAGTAGCGGCACGGGGTTGCAAATTCCAGCCTTCTTCGCTGACGAACAGCACAGGTGCATGAACAATGCGTCTGCCGCGGAGACCCGTATGTAACAATGTTTCCCAACAAGCCGTTGAGGTGACATTGTTTGTAGCCCTTTTGTTCACGTGGGCTGTCAATTGCTCAACCGTTGCACTTCTGTTCACTGGAACACAATCCTGCGTTCAATCTTGTCATCTATGGCCAGTGGTCCACCACAGTTTCCAGTTTTAGATAGCGCCGTTTTGCCATGCGCAATATACTTTAACCACGGCGGGAGCAAACGGTGTACACGCTCAGCCGTTTTGGAAATGTTTCCACCTTGGCCACAAAGTCAATGACCAATGCCCATTCAGACGTTAGAAAAAACGCTCCTTTTCCGCATTGCGACAACGACTGCTCTGTTTTCCACGTGCCCACGATGCACTTTCTATACCCCCCCCCCCCCTTCCACACTTCTAGTGCTGCCCTGCCACCTGCTGTCAATGAGTGGTTGTTGCAAGTTGACGTCGAACATAGGCGGTGGACACATTACTGTGAATGGACTATGTAACAGGCCTTAATTGAAATGTACACACTCTTTTCGCAGAATCTGAATTCAGTTGCAGTAAAGAATTTTGTAATACACCTAGATTGTAAGAAAATAAATATTATTTTTACTGACGAAGGAGCAAGACGTTACAGCTTACTCTTCTTCAGGATTTGAATAAACGTGTAAAAACCATTTCTACAAAATATGAATCACTGGGAACAGGGTAGAAGAAAAATTACTGTCGTGTTACATATTCCATAGCAAGAAATGGGAAGGGAACAGCTATGCCGTAAGATATCAGTATCTGGCACTGTTCAAGCACATTATATGCTCTATCAAGTCTGATAGCAACACTAAATACGAAAAGCACTACTGCATTCTGATGACAGTTACAGAGAATTGCAACTCTAATCATTTACATATTCGCCAATGATGTGTACGAGCCTGAAGTTACACTGACATTCGACTATGTCCTCTCGGTGCTTTATTTTTTCCCAGGTGGTGTATATAAAGATGTTGCTTTGTCGAGTTGTTTCAGAAGCAATTAAAATTGTGTCTTAATTTGTCAACAGTTATTAAGGAGGTTACGAGTTCCCTGACATAAGATTTCCACACATGTCGATGACTGCAAGATATTTTTGATGATTTATAGGTGCTTATTGCGAATACTGACTAATGTACAGATTTGTAAATTTTAAAGAGAGATGAATGATGATGAAGTCCCATACTCCGTGATCGATGCGGGAGACCCGCACCGCCGTACTGGGGAAGGTCCTAGTGGAGGTGGTTTGTCACTGCCTTCCTCCGACCGTAACGAGGATGAACGATGATGAAGACGACAAAACAACATCCAGTCATTTCGAGGCAGGTGAAACTCCTTGACCCCGCCGGGAATCGAACCCTGGACCCCGTGCTCGGGAAGCGAGAACGCTACCGCGAGACCACGAGCTGCCGACTTAAAGACAGAAGTCCGTGAATTGAAGCGTTTCTGTTCATCTGGAATGAATCTTTCACTCTCCATTGTTTCTGGAAATTCAATTCCTAAAGGATGCACAGTATTCAGAAAATATTTCGTTACATTTAAAAGTGTTAAAGGTAAATTTATAGAAACTGGGATGAGAGTTGCTATGGAAATATTGAGCTCTGTTTTGAATCTTCCTGGCAGATTGAAACTGTGTGCCATACAGGGACTCGAACCAGGAACCTTACCTTTCATGAGTAAGGATCACATCGGCTGTGCTATCTAGTCGCTGATCACGAACCAGACTCACGCCTTCAATACTTCCATTACCTCTATTCTACTTTTCAAACTTCACAGAGGCTCTCCTTCATACCTAACGGTACTAGCATTCCTGGTAGAATGGTCGTTTTCATTGGTTACAGTACTTTATGGTGATATTTCCTTGTTTCCTATTACGTACGAAAATATGAAAATCATTCTTTGTAATAAATCCTCTTTATATGATTGTTCATTGTAGAATCTTTTACAAGCAGGAGCTACAAAAGCGTTATAGTACACTCATGTTCAGAAGAAACAGAAACACCTTGGACGACTAGACGCAGCACGTTCATATCCACGGGACATGTACGAGCATCACTATGTTCTTCAGAAATGACTACCATTTCAGTCACCTCGGTGTCTAGTCAGTAACGTGCCCGCCATGGACCCTGCATATGTGAAGGTATCACCGCTTCTAAGGCGCGAATGGCGTCCTGTGGTATAGCCATCCATACAGCACTCTCCTAGTTGCAAAGTTCATCTGTAGCGGTTGGCATTGGGTTATAGCGCTGCACCCGTCGTTCCCCATATCACACACATTTTCAATTGGTGACAAGTCTGGTGATCTGGCGTTCCAGGGCGAAAGGCTGACATCCTGTGACACTAAGAAGGCACTTGTTAGTGCAGCAACATGTGATTGTGCATTGTCTTGCTGAAACATGGCGTCTGGACTGTTGTGGCAGAAAGGGTATGGCTATGGGTGGCAGGCTGTCATTCACAAATTGGTTGAAATGGCTCTGAGCACTATGCGACTTAACTTCTCAGGTCATCAGTCGCCTAGAACTTACAACTAATACACCTAACTAACCTAAGGACATCACACACATCCATGCCCGAGGCAGGATTCGAACCTGCGACCGTAGCAGTCCCGCGGTTCCGGACTACACCGTTGGGTGGCTTGCGGAGTATAAATGTAGATGTAGATGTAAATGTAGACACTTACCAACTGTGATTTGTGTTTGAACTCAATAGCAAACCACACCGTAAGGCCTTGGGTTGGCCCTGTATGTCTTATAAGAAAGCAGTCACTGTGATGCCGCTCCCCTGTCTGCGGCGAACCAAAATGTGGCCATCATTTTCAAACAAACGGAACCTGGATTTCTCCAAAAACACTATCTGATGCCATTCCTGTCCTCAGAGACGTCGTACCATACCATTGTCGGGTAGCATGTTTCTGCACATTCGTTAAAGGTAAGCGGAGAAGTGGAAGACACGCATGTAACCCATGCCGTAAGAAACGGTAACAGACTGTCACCCCTGTTAGTGTACGATGTGTTACACTGTTCTAGTGTTGCACCAAAGCCAAGGAGGATGCACATCGGTCCTGCAGTGCCATTTGGATGAGGTATCGATCATCTCGGTGGTGGTCTGGGTGGTGCAACCTGACTCATCTCGTCATGTTCTACAGTCTTCCATCAACCATTCTGCACTCACCCGTTGCACTGCCGAAACACTTCGTCCAACACAAGCAGCAATTCCCAGGTTGATGTATTACATTTTCTCGTGTCAATAATGTGCCCCCTTTCAAACTCTCTGACTAAGGCCGTGTCCTACGTGAGCTACAGAAGCGAGCGGCTGCGAGCGACTTCTGGATACGCGACACTCCAGCGACAAGCAGCAGCATCGGGCGACAACCTTCGGTGTCCTGCGTGCGAGCGAGCATGGCGCGCTACAAGATGGCTGCTTAGAGCCAACCAGCTGTTCCTATAAAACGGCGTCCTTAACCTGTAGAATACTATAGCTGGAGAGTAAGGCTACAGAATTAGGTTTACTTAAGGAAATAAAGCGAAAAGGAATGCTGAGCATGAAGTTTACAAAGGAAGGAATATCCATGGAGAATTTCATAAGTATCATCAACTAGAAGCTCACCAGACAAAGTCTTCGAATACACGTGAATGAGCAGAGGAGCATTCAACTATCTCATCAATAAATTTAAATGCGAATGTTTTCTTACATGATCAAGAACTTTTAACAGCCAATAAATGTGGAGGAATGACTATTACATGAGTAACTACGCTAAATGCACAGATAAGCATTCACAATTATGACTCTGAGCAACAGCTATCTGTGGTGTAGGGGTAGCGTAGACGGTTTGTAATAATGTGTTTGGGGAAGGTCATGGGTTGGATGCTGGATGGTTCTTGTATTTTTACTGATTCAGTTTCTATTCTGTATACTAAGTTTCATGTATACTGTTTACATTGCATCGCTAAGTATATTTTTAAGGTCTTGCCAAAGAACTTGATCTTCACACCTATCTCAATATATCACACACATGTAATTCCTAATAAATTACAATGAACCATGAAATGTTACAAATATTTGATGTTGCGAACATAATTCATTAGCAGTTAGTGTTACGGCCAAGCATTTCAATTACTCTAAATAGTCTGTAAAAGTAAAGCTTCAAAAATGTTTTAAAAGAAAGTCAAACGTTTTGTGTGATGATTTGTCTAAAACTATGAAATAAAAAATATTAGGCAAACGTTGGGTGCACCTCATTTTCTATTCATGATTTTAAGCATTGTTCAAAGGCACGTAGAACGTTTCTCTGATCTACTTATTTCATTTACACAAACCGTTTCATAAAATATCTGACTGATTTCTTCTATTTTTGAATTTCAAGTTTTATTCAGAAAGCATGATATTACTGACTTCTCGTTTGCCTTCCTAACGTACTTGATTCGAATGAAGCGTTTTTGACATTTAAATACCACACCAATGTATCTTTTTATGTGCAAAATAGTTAGGTCTTGAACAGATGAAATTTTTGACACTTCATTTACAGCAACTTTGGGTGAAATAATTAAATTTTTCCTCAGCTTATTAATTAAGTTTTCGTTCATTACCCTGATAACTTTCAAGTAGTTAAATATTTTCATGGCAAACTAAATCTTACGCTGGTCACTTTGATACCCTGTTTACCTGTTTCTCTCCCCTTGTTTGGCTATGAAAATTAGGATAAAACCTCATGGTGTAATTTAGAGGGAGTCTTGTTTTCGCTCTGCTGACGCGTTTACAAAAACGTATCGAGTGTTAATCATGTGACAAAAAAGTCCTTTCTGCGTGCTGTCATTTCCAAAATACGTCGTTTCGTACCTGTTATGAAATACGACGATTTTTAGGACCAGTTGATTCCTGGAGCGCTGGAAAAGTTAGGACGCGTCGTGAGCGACATTGCGGAAGAATGAAATTTTTTCACCGAATAGTTTTCTTAAAATCGGATGTAAAGTAATTCATAGCTGCCGTCGGGTCCTCTCCACTGCTTTGTCAAGAAGACATGTGGCTGTCGTTCTGTGTCGCGTGTGCTGCAGCGACGAGATTCAAACACGGTTGAATTCAAACGTCGCCAGTTGCAGCGGGAGACAGGCAGCATCACAGATGTCTCACGTAGGACACTTCCGTAACTACACCTGCGGTTGTGTTCTATCGCCTGAAGTTGTCGCACGCTGTCCCTCGCTTCTGTCGCTCACGTAGGACACGGTCTAAGAGAACCGCAGGTGGCGTTGCGCCGCGATATCGATGTTGACCTTGAACCCGCGGGCCCGATGTGGTTCAAAATGGCTCTGAGCACTATGGGACGCAACATCTGAGGTCATCAGTCCCGTAGAACTTAGAACTATTTAAATCTAAGGACATCACACACATCCATGCCCGAGGCAGGATTCGAACTCGCGACCGTAGCGGTCGCGCGGTTCCAGACTGAAGCGCCTAGAACCGCTCGGCCACACCGGCCAGCCGACATTGTTCGGATGCTAATCATTTCGGCAGAATTTACTAATGTACATGTCCTGTGAAAATAGACGTCCTATCTCTAGTAGTTCAAGGAGTTCTGTTTTCTTCTGAACGTGAGTGTGCATTCATACTTTTATGAGTTTTGTTACTACACCTAGGCACAGGCTGAAAACAACGAGATTACTAAATGCGAATATAATGCGTGAAGAAAAAATTACGTCAATTATCCACTGATAACTGTTGTTGTGCCATAGAGAAAGTGAAGCATGCAAACATAAGTGTTTGAATGTGCACCTCTTGATTTAAAGATCATGACAGATATTGAAAATGAAAACCATTTTTCTATCGAAGATGTACAAATAAATACATGGACAGTTAATATTACAACAGTTAGTGTCTGAATGTGTGTAAATGTAAAGCTATAATTATATCTGAAGGTAAAATCTGTTAGCTTATTAGGATGCGTCATATTTCTTCTCACACAATCGACATTAAGCCATTTTGATGGGATCTTCTTCAGCATCTTCTGATGTTCCTGGTAGGCTAAATATTATCGATGTCAAGTGTCACTTTCTGTTTGTAAAACGGAGGTTTCCAGCGCTTATTCTGACGAAGTGGGATTATAGCGAGAAATTTTTTCAGCTACTATTGGTGGGCAATCGCTCTTGTGAACACGCAGAGCAAGAGAGGGGAATGTTTAGCGAAGTATCATTGTCGTGCTGCAGAGGTGGTTTCCTGTTCGTTGTTTATATTCCTCAATCACTGCGGCTTTATATTTACTTTTCTGATGGTGGGAAGTGACAAAGCTGGATACCTATAGCTGTTTTCTCTACTGAAATTGCATTTGTTCTTTTAAATATCACCCGCTTCTCGGTCTTTCTTTCTATGAACCTTGCTTTCCTTTACTAGGATTCGTACGTTGTAAAATCTATATCTTGGCAGCAGTTCTTGTAACGTTCCGCTACAGTAGATTCAACACTTTGTTTTAACCTTGTATGGTGTTCGTTATCTTTAATACGTTCTCTTACTGTCTTCTCAGTTTCTTCTTAATAATGTCTTGCAGAATCACGTTTTAACAATTTGGGAGATTATAGAGGATAACTTTCGGATCGTTTTGTCATAAGGAATCTATGGCTGCAAAAGCGAAATAACGTTTCTACAGCAGTAGGAATCATTTGACCTTGTGTTACGTGGGTGGTTGCCCATCCATCCTGTTAAGCACGCGTGTTGTGCCACGAGGCGATCTGTATGGCTGGAAATAAACACACTTACTACGCCGCGATCGCGGTGTAGAAAATGTTCCCTTACGACCGGTTTCAACAGTCTCATGCTGCCATCAACTGATCTAAGCGGCGAATATGAAAATTATGAGTGGGGGAGACTACAATTAATTTAACCTATCACATAAAAAATACAAAATTCCACGTACCTCACGGAGCTTGCTTGAGAATGCATACATTACATACAAAGTCAGAGCACATTACATACACTCCTGGAAATGGAGAAAAGAACACATTGACACCGGTGTGTCAGACCCACCATACTTGCTCCGGACACTGCGAAAGGGCTGTACAAGCAATGATCACACGCACGGCACAGCGGACACACCAGGGACCGCGGTGTTAGCCGTCGAATGGCGCTAGCTGCGCAGCATTTGTGCACCGCCGCCGTCAGTGTCAGCCAGTTTGCCGTGGCATACGGAGCTCCATCGCAGTCTTTAACACTGGTAGCATGCCGCGACAGCGTGGACATGAACCGTATGTGCAGTTGACGGACTTTGAGCGAGGGCGTATAGTGGGCATGCGGGAGGCCGGGTGGACGTACCGCCTAATTGCTCAACACGTGGGGCGTGAGGTCTTCACAGTACATCGATGTTGTCGCCAGTGGTCGGCGGAAGGTGCACGTGCCCGTCGACCTGGGACCGGACCGCAGCGACGCACGGATGCACGCCAAGACCGTAGGATCCTACGCAGTGCCGTAGGGGACCGCACCGCCACATCCCAGCAAATTAGGGACACTGTTGCTCCTGGGGTATCGGCGAGGACCATTCGCAACCCTCTCCATGAAGCTGGGCTACGGTCCCGCACACCGTTAGGCCATCTTCCGCTCACGCCCCAACATCGTGCAGCCCACCTCCAGTGGTGTCGCGACAGGCGTGAATGGAGGGACGAATGGAGACGTGTCGTCTTCAGCGATGAGAGTCGCTTCTGCCTTGTTGCCAATGATGGTCGTTTGCGTGTTTGGCGCCGTGCAGGTGAGCGCCACAATGAGGACTGCATACGACCGAGGCACACAGGGCCAACACCCGGCATCATGGTGTGGGGAGCGATCTCCTACACTGGCCGTACACCTCTGGTGATCGTCGAGGGGACACTGAATAGTGCACGGTACATCCAAACCGTCATCGAGCCCATCGTTCCACCATTCCTAGACCGGCAAGGGAACTTGCTGTTCCAACAGGACGATGCACGTCCGCATGTATCCCGTGCCACCCAACGTGCTCTAGAAGGTGTAAGTCAACTACCCTGGCCAGCAAGATCTCCGGATCTGTCCCCCATTGAGCATGTTTGGGAGTGGATGAAGCGTCGTCTCACGCTGTCTGCACGTCCAGCACGAACGCTGGTCCAACCGAGGCGCCGGGTGGAAATGGCATGGCAACCCGTTCCACAGGACTACATCCAGCATCTCTACGATCGTCTCCATGGGAGAATAGCAGCCTGCATTGCTGCGAAAGGTGGATATACATTGTACTAGTACCGACATTGTGCATGCTCTGTTGCCTGTGTCTATGTGCCTGTGGTTCTGTCAGTGTGATTATGTGATGTGTCTGACCCCAGGAATGTGTCAATAAAGTTTCCCCTTCCTGGGACAATGAATTCACGGTGTTCTTATTTCAATTTCCAGGAGTGTATAAAGTTACATTAGATATAAAGTCAGAGCACAAAAGGCTCTCCATGCCTATGCATATGTTCCTAAAAAACATTCAGCTGATAAAATGCACACAGTTCAGAGCATTCTGGTATTGTCCATACATATCGGCGTTGGACATGACTCTCCAGTGTCTGCCGCACAACGCTACGCTTCAGGCGGACTTTTAACATAGCGGTAGCATATCCGCCACAAAGTTACATATCTCGCCCCTGGACGGCGTAAATAGTACACGCTAAATGATCATATGGTCTGGTTACAAGGAATGAATAGCGGTGCACCAGAAATAAATGTGGATTTTTCAAAGTGCCCGATACAACAATACGGAATGACAACTGACCTTACGTTTAAAATTACCATGGACATACACTCCGTATAAAATACACAGCCGTAATTACTGTTTGGCCAATGTACAGTGAGGAAATTACAGTAACAATCAAAAAATTAAAGTAGCGTATATCTCCAGTTAACAAAGCAACTTGACGTAAAGAGAAAACCACAATGGTAAGTGCGCATATGCTAAGCCGGCTAGACCTATACGGGTCCCGCAAAGTATCACTCATGGTTAGCGTGCGCAAAAACCACGAGGAGCTGAACTTACTTTGAAAGTCCCACAGTTTAGATGCAAGCCTATTGGGTGTGAGGTGACAATTATAAAGTCAAATCGAAATGATGTTACTGGATCGTAACAGTGCGTATGTGAATGGGTTATGAAAGCTCGCGAAGGTGGTCTGTAATCCACGGTGTATGTCATAAACTACTACGAACAGGGGCATTGAAACAAATAGCCATGACGAAAATCAAGTAACTGAGCTGAGTCCGAGGTTAATGTTTAGTATCACGGCTAAGGGACAAGACGGACTATGATGTATACGCAACCGCTGATAGTAATGCAATTATAAAGCTTTAGATTCATGCACTAGACGATCAAATGATAAATGACTATCATGTGATATACCCGTTGCGTGCTGGATGCAAATTTGGTATTCGTTACACTCTGAGACGTTTATACAGGTAACCTATAAGGTTTGGATGATGACGTGGTAGCTAAGGGTTGTATTATTACAGGCGCCTATGTCTGTGTATGTACAGGGTGTCTCACAATTAATGTTCGAGAGGTTGTAGAGGGGTCTGCGTAGGTCAAGTTTTACATTGGAACACATGTCTGGAAATGTTGTCCAGCGCTGGCCGCTGTGACCGAGTGGTTATAGGCGCTTGTCCGGAACCACGCGGCTGCTACGGTCGCAGCTTCGTTCCTGCCTCGGGCATGGATGCGTGTGGTGCCCTTAGATTGGTCATGTTTAAATAGTGCTGAGTCAAGGGGACTGATGACCCCGGATGTTGGAAATCCCATAGTGCTTAGAGCCATTTGAACCATTTTTTGCCATCCACCGACGCTGCAGAGCATCGAAGTTACACGCGCCGGTATCTGTACTAGTGTATATACACAGGGTGATTCCGTGATGATGTTGCAAACTTTATAGGACAGTGGCATACAGGTACTGATAATGTTGTTGCTAAGATTGTAGGATAGGTAACTTTCAGAGGTGGTATACAGACGAAAACAAAGAAAAAATGTCCCGTAAATATGGATCTCAAATGCATACCTGAGGAACTATGGGCATCATCGCTACTTTGAAACACATCTCCTCTATTGAACAAGTGCTCATAGTGCTTAAACTTTGCATTTTAGAGTCCATGTTTGCAAGACATTTTTGCTTTTTTTTCTTGTTTTGGTCCATAACAGCACCTGTGCGAGTTGCCTACCGTACAGTTTTAACAACTACAGTAGTCCACTGTCAGTGGTAGGGGAACGATATTCGCTTATTATTTTCGACTCGTTCGTTTCCTCCACAGGGACCATTACGTCAAATTGATACATTTATCCTTCACCGTCGTCGTAGAAAGTTTGTGACATCATCATATACAAACAGTTACAAGCGCCGGCGCCTCAAAGTTGCAGCTCTGTAGTGTCGTTGGATGACGCATCCGGACATGGGTCCCTACGTAAAACTTTATCTACTAAGTCCCCTCTAAACCACTAGAACTGTACAACATAAACTGAGAAACACACTGCAAACACAGCAGCCTACCTGAGCTTGTGTACAGGGACCGAGCGAGGTGGCGCAGTGGTTAGCACACTGGACTCGCATTCGGGAGGACGACGGTTCAATCCCGTCACCGGCCATCCTGATTTAGGTTTTCTGTGATTTCCCTAAATCGTTTCAGGCAAATGCCGTGATGGTTCCTTTGAAAGGGCACGGCCGATTTTCTTTCCAATCCTTCCCTAACCCGAGCTTGCGCTCCGTCTCTAGTGACCTCGTTGTCGACGGGACGTTAAACACTAACTACCACCACCACGGTGTACAGGAAATTACATATTCAGTGTTAGTCGTTCTTCGGTTCTCCCTCCTCCTCACCCTCGCACCCACTGGCGCTGTGCTATAAACTGTCTGATAGTCAACGAGAATCATTGTGCGGTTGTCTGCTTATTGTCTGGTTACATGCTGACTTCACGTAGGGTAATTACACATTTCGAGAATTTGCTGATATGCATTTGTAGTATGGCGAAGCTCACGGGAGTGCCAGTGGAGCTAGCCTGGCTCTACGCGGGGTAGTCTCCCACACAGACAACTTCTCAGCATCCCCGTAATAACGGCCTTCATACGCCTGGGCATTGAGTCAAACAGAGATTGGATGGCGTGTGCAGGTACAGCTGCCCATGCAGCTTCAACACGATACCACAGTTCATCAAGAGTAATGACTGGTATATTGTGACGAGACAGTTGCTCGGCCACCATTGACCAGACGTTTTCAATTGGTGAGAGATCTTGAGAATGTGCTGGCCAGGGAAGCAGTCGAACATTTTCTGTATCCAGAAAGGCAGGTAAAGGACCTGCAACATGTGGTCGTGCATTATCCTGCTGAAATGTAGGGTATCGCAGGGATCGAATGAAGGGCAGAGCCGCGGGTCGTAACAAATCTGAAATGCAACGTCCACTGTTCAAAGTGCCGTCAATGTGAACAACAGGTGATCGAGACGTGTAACTAATGGTACCCCGTAGCATCACGCCGGGTGATACGCCAGTATCGCGATGACGAATACACGCTTCCAATGTGCGTTCACCGCGATGTCGCCAAACACGGATGCGACAGTCATGATGCTGTAAACAGAACCTGTATTCATCCGAAAAGATGACGTTTTGCCATTCGTGCAACCAGGTTCGTCGTTGAGTACACCATCGCAGGCGCTCCTGTCTGTGATGCAGCGTCAAGGGTAACCGCAGCCATTGTATCCAAGCTGATAGTCCATGCTGCTGCAAACGTCGTCGAACTGTTCGTGCAGATGGTTGTTGTCTTGCAAACGTCCCCATCTGTTGACTCAGGGATCGAGACGTGACTGCACGATCGGTTACAGCCATGCGGATAAGATGCCCGTCATCTCGACTGCTAGTGATACGAGGCCGTTGGGATCCAGCACGGCGTTCCGTATTACCTTCCTTAACCCACCGATTCCATATTCTGCTAACAGTCATTGGATCTCGAACAACGCGAGCAGTAGTGTCGCGATACGATAAACCACAATCGCGATGGGCTACAATGCGACCTTTATCAAAGTCGGAAACGTGACTGTACGCATGTCTCCTCCTTACACGAGGCATCACAACAACGTTTCACCAGGCAACGCCGCTCAACTGCTGTTTTTGTATGAGAAATCGGTTGGAAACTTTCCTCATTTTAGCACGTTTTAGGTGTCGCCATCGGTGCCCACCTTGTGTGAATGCTCTGAAAATCTAACCATTTGTATCTCACAGTATCTTCTTCCTGTCGGTTAAGTTTCTCGTCTGTAACACGTCATCTTCGAGGTGTAGCGATTTTAATGGCAAGTACTGTACATCGCGCAGTAGAAACTTTATTTCACATTTCCGGCTATGGGTTCGTGATTGCAAAATGTTTGGAACTGCATCCTCAACAATCTCCCAAACTTTAAAACGTCATTCTCTGACACGTTGTTTACACTTTAGCACAGCCACACTTCACTTCTTAGACTCCCGTAGTGTGGAGATGATCAGAATCGTCTATTTAGCGCCGAGCAGTTACAATTGCGTATGAGCTTACAATTGCGGGCGGCATTCAATAAGTGGCGCAACACATTTTTATCAGACAGTTCCGTCCGAAAAAATGCGATTTGTGGCGGCGCTATACGTAAGCTTTAAAGTTGTGACTGTAAAGGATGTCCAATCCAAGCAGAGAGTTCTCATTTAGTTTGTCTTGGCGGAGAACCAGAGCATCGCAGACATTCATAGGTGCTTGCAGTATGTTTATGGAGGTCTAGCAGTGAACAAAAGCACGGCGAATCGTTGGGCGACACGTCTGTCGACATCGCAACAAGATCGCGCAGACCTGATCTGTCTCTCGCGAGCTTGCGGCCACACACTGTTGTGACTCCTGCAATGTTGGAACGCACGGACACTCTCATTTGAGGTTATCGGTGGATCACAATAAAACTCCTGGCTGCACAACTGGACGTCTCTGTCGGTAGTGCTCACAAAAGTTCACTGAACTGTTCTTCCTCATACACCCTACAGCCCGGATTTCTCCCCTTCCGACTTCTAACTGTTATTAATGCATTAACACGTTGGCTCCTACGTCGACCATCACTGTAGTACCATGTGAGTATACAGGTCCTCCCAGTAATGTGGCGTAAGGCCGTCGCACTGAGCGGAGATTATGTTGAGAAACAGGGTTTTTTAACCAAAATAGTGCAGAGCGATATGGTTTACTGAAATACTAAAGAATACAAACCGGATTTCAGAAGAAATGTGTTGCATTAGTTATTGAATGCCCCTGGTACAAAACTTAAAATTATACATAAATCATACCATGACTTCATCTATTAGTTGATGACTAATGTATGTACTTACAATCACAGAAAGAATGAGTTGTTTTTGATCAGTCAGAAACTTTCTTTTCGTAAGATATGTTGTACATTATTTATTTAATGTATAAGGAGCTTACTAACTTTGAAAACTGTTTAAACTAAAGTCGGGTCTTGAAAGCCATTCTTGAAATACAGTATAGTTTATTCGCTTTGTCAACTTACATCTCGCATCTGTTCTATAATATCGTCCTAGAAATCTCTTGGCTATTTTGGACAGTACAGTATTCACTTTTACATGTGCGGATTCATCACGACTTTAGATAATCAGATTTACATACCAGCAAACATCAATAAATAGATCAATAAATAACAAACTTCTGTACAACCATACTTCTATTTGACAACTGTTCTTTAAAACTCTTCTGATGTACAGATTTAACTACATCCATTACATAACATTGATCTCCATATACATTTAGCCTACTTTACACAACACATACTTCAGTATTATTTGTAAGTACTCACTTGAAGATATCCACTTTCATTCTTCTCGAAACTTATCTCGCTATAGTTACATAACGTAGGGATCGTTTGGTTAAAGCATATTACAGGACGTCAATGCATAATTTTGTAGTAAGGCTTCAAAAGTTAGGCAACACACTTGGGAACAGAAGGAGTGAATCCAGTGCACGCTACAAACATTTCAGTTGCATCCTTATAGAACTCATGTCTCTAGCTCTGTAGCTCGATACGATGAACCTAGCTTACACGGCACTCAAAATGGGCAAGACCGTCCAAGCTCCAAATTTTATTCTATTCATCAGAGAGGAGAATGGGGAAGCAAAGAAAATATTTAGGCGATCGCGTTATGAAATGTGAAGATTTAAACAACAATGTCGCAATTATTCCCAAGGATTCACCTGACTCCCATCAGTGCCGTATGAACTAGATTTCACATTTTCCCGCTGAATATTACTGTATCTCAGACACAGAGACTTGTGGCCTCCTAGTAGAATTGACGCATTGTCTTATTATTACATTAATTACATATTTAATATACATACAACTGTACACTTAAGAATATCTAGCACATTGAGTAGACAGGAGTAACAATTGAGTATTCCCATTTGTAACCATTAAGAAGGCACCGCTTAGAGAAGATAATGAGTGGTGATATACTAGGCCCAGGCACCCCATAACCGACCAGAGAGTACGCCCATGATGCCAGCTACGTTCGAGGCTCGAAACGTCCAGATAGCGAGTAGATGAACGACAGTGTTGGATCATTACCGGTTCTGTTTTCTGCTTCCATGGAGCCGACAAAACACAGTACGCCGAAGACTTAAGTAACGTCGTATGTACGTTCAGAATTTAAATCCCCTTTAGAGTAATTTTATGCATATGGACACTGCGTTACTGTAGTGTACAAACGGCGGTCAGATAGCTACGACGTCTGCTTTTCTGTCCCGAAAGAATGAAACAATAAGTAGAATTCGAATTTAGTTTTCCACGAAAACCGTTACATATGGCACATTTTTTGTCTTTGCTGTGACGCAGTAAGGAAAGGAAAAACATACGTACAAGTCGTGTGAAGTATCGCTGCATTCTCTTGTTGCCGGTGCAACACCTAGTGTGTATTTACCATGTCCTGCTATATTTCATATAATTGTTGTTTTATCTCTATCATATATAAAAACAACAGAAGTCTGGTCCACCATGAGCCTAGACTATTTTTCTGATGTCTCTGAAAGAGAAAAAGAAATCAATTGTTTCCACTTTCGTAGAGCCATAAAATACAGCTGATTCATTCCTTCCACATCGCTATTCTCCACGCGCCAAATAATGTGCAAGAAAAGGCGGATTTCCATATGCTCCGACGACCATCGTGAGAAGTGTCTTCTTATTGTGACAAACTGTATTCATTTGGCGATGAACTGCTTTGTCCATAGTTTGCAGATGGCAGCACTGTTTACAAAATTTCTGACACCGATGTGTCGTTTGAGAGAGCGTGCCGTGATGAGAACTACTCCCAATGAAACACAGCTCGTCGATAACACTACTCCCAACAGCTGAAGGGAGAAACAACAGCCAAATTATGTTTCTTGCTGGCAAAGGATGAGTGAAGTCAGTCACTGAAATATTTTGTTGCTGAAAAGTTTTATGGATGACGAGGATGCAAAGTTGTGTCTTTAACCAACAAAGACTCAAGCAAAGCTTGAGTGGCCACCTTTTGTAACGTTACGGGGTGGACAGAGTAAATATTTTGTTCAACATTTCGACAGGCGATGAGATTTCAAGTTCTTTCTTTCAACCTGAATGGAAGAGATTATCTGTGGAAGGCTTATTTACCGTGTGGATCTCTGGCATGTAACTGATTACTAGGAAGAATTGTGTATAGATGGACTGTGCTTGTTGTGGGATGTAAACAAAGAGCAGGCCATACAGCCTTTCTAGAGTTAACGACTGGAATCTGGAGTAAATCAGATTAACATTGCATTCAAATCATGATGTATATGGTGGATTTCACGCCAATGCTGCCATATTGCTACGAAATGTGAACTGTTTACCACTGATTTATCAAGAAACTTCACTCTTTCCAGCAGTACAAATTGTACTCATTACTGAGACTACGTGGCAGAACTACTAAGTCACCCACATTCAACTTCTGGAATGTGCATAAATGAAAAGTGTTAAAGTCACTAACGTTACACACCTGATGAGATAATTGGAACACATTGGCCGTATGAGTCATGCCAAAATTATTTTGAGTGTTTTATAGAAAGTCGTGTGTCCGTGTTGATTTAAGGACTAGATTAAACATGTAATGGATCAGTATCAATCCAAATACCTGAAAGGAGCCTGTAAAAGGTCGTCAACTGTAGTACCGATCTGTCTATAGGGGTATCAAAGAAAAACGCCGCTTACGGAAAGAGCAGAAGAGATGAATACCTTTTGCTTTGTCAACATTTATCGCAACTATTTGAGTATCACTGAATGTGTCACCACAAGTTAAAATGATACTCCATAATAATGGAAAACATTCGCATAACACAAAGGGAGCAGTAAAATTGGAATAAATGTGTACTCAAATCGGGAGACGTTGCTTTCCAAATGATCCGAGCAGCGAGATTTTTTTTCATGTGTCAGTGGTTAAATGTGAAACAAAAATATAATGCACCGGATCATATCACGCACTTATAAAACGAAATATCTCTCTCAGAAAAGACAATATGAAACTGACTGACTGCGTAGCTACAGTAAGCTAGACATTCAACATCAGTTTACCATCAGCAAGGATGAACAAGGAATAAATGGAGAAATCTAGGTGTGGTAAAAATTCCGAGATTGTTTGCAATTGTGAATGTGCCCGAGGACAATGAGACTCGTCTGAGAAACTCTAATTTCGATTCACACTTCCATTTCGCCTCTGTCTTAGGACGTTTAGTTATTCGAGAACAACTTACTTATGCACAGTGTCCCCTCCCCCACTAAAATAAAAAATAAAAAAAACAAGAAAACCACATCGAAAAACTTAAGGTACAGGTTAGTTACACCAAAGCAAGAAAAAATGTATGGTAAACAAGGACTCTAAAGTGCACGTCTTAAGAGATACGAGCTCTTGTTCAACTTCGATACTATGAAACATCTCTCTTCTACTGCAAGCTCTTTGCTTTCCATATTTTGAGGGGAAACAAGAAAAAATGTCTAAGTAAACATGGGCTCTAAAATGCATACCTTAAGAGCTGTGATCCCTTGTTCGGTAGAAGAGATGCATTTCACACTAGCGAAGAGGAACAAGTGCTCATAGCTCTTCAAGTATGCGTTTTAGATCCATGTTTACTTAGACATTTTTTTCTTAGAACTTCCTCCTCCCAGAATATGAAAAGCAAAGACCTTGCAGTAGAAGGTATCTGTTTCGTAGTATCGAAGATGAACACCTGCTCGTACCACTTAAGGTATGCATTTCGGACCCCATGTTTACAAGAGACTTTTTACTTATTTCTGTATAAGGAACCTGTCCATGAAGTTTGTCAGTGGTTATTTGGGATACCACGTATATCATTAGGTTAGAGTGTCCTATAAATCTGAGTAGACTTTGATTGAATGTACTAACTTAAAACTGAACAGTGTCTTTTTAGTGTAAAGATTGTTATTATTACTATTATTATTTTTATGGCTTTTGCTCCAGGAATCTCGCTGAGAGTGGAGTATCTTCTGGGGTTTGGTTCATAACAAATTTCCCTTGGTTACAAGGTCTTTCATGAAGACTATCACAAAGTGACAGAAAAAAATCGTTCTCCCTCAAATGGTAGTCTCATTCATCACCCGTATACGAAATACGAGTTCCATAATATCTAATGAGGACTTCTTTACATTGTAAGCGACTCTTGTATCTGATGGTAGTTTCTGCAGTAGAAAATCTAAATGCGCTTTAGAAAACCATTGACTATCTGTCAGTCAGAAATCAATACTCAGCGGGTAGAACAACGACAGGTCACTTCCTAGTACACATCTTCTGTAGTCGTTTAGGATCTCTGTTGCAGATACTAACCACAATAGGAATATGGTACAGTTCTGGATATGGGGTTTGATCTCTTGTGTCTGTGATTATTAAAAACTTCGTACATTAATGCGGTATATCTTGAATTCAGAAATTATTTATATGTAATATAAACAACAGGATGCAGCGCGATGGCTATAGTATTGACCTTTCATGTTCTACCAAAACGTCCTTTCTATTGCGACAGACATTTTCCTTACCCTCGAAAGTATGTCGCGGTGAGCTTACAACGTCTTATATTTCAGGAAACACGGCTGCTGAAGCTATACAGTCAATCGTAAGGATGTCTACTCAAACAGGCTCACGTGCATGGAGAGCCATATCCACCACTGTCAAGCGCTGTACCAGCACAGAACACTTTAATGTCTGGGCAGTTTCGACCTCGATACCAGCGGCTTCATGCACGCACTGAAAGAGAGCTACTTCGTCTGTCTGGAACACTGTACGAAGTGTGATTAGGGTCCGCCTGCTGCATTTCTCACTAGCACTTATACCTGAAAACGCATCACATGGACAAGTATGCTGACACACGAGCCACGTTACCTCGGCTTACTGGAATCTCGGTTTATTATAAGCACTCTCTTAGTTACACTACAGAAGTAATGATGTCCGACAGTATTTGAAGTATAAAGCATTCATTGGGACACATTTTAGCTGTTCACTCCTATATTCAGAACAAAGGTTTTACATTCAGTTTGCGTTATTCTTCAGGATGTTTGAACTTAGGGCTGCAAACATATGTACCCCTGATAACCGGCGGAACTGACTACGTAACTCTTCAATGGTAGTCAGCGAGTCGTGATTAATTATTGATCTTTCAAATAAATGTAACAAGTTAAGGAGTTTGAACCGGACAGCAATGCAGATGCTTTTCGGTGAAGTACTACCAACGGAGTTAACAGTGCTCATTCCAGGAACCAACTCCAGCCTGTTCTCTGTTCTTTGGAACACCATGAGGCCGTTGTTGAGTCGAACTCCCTGATTCATTCATTATCACGAAATTTCTGTAACACAGCGTTGTGGAAGAGACACAGAGAAAGTCGCAGAAAGAGTTACGATCTGACAAAAAGCAAAAGCAAGCATACCTCCGCCGCTTGGTCCACAGACGCGCCAATCGGGACGAACCGATCGCCGTATCACCTTGGCCAATGGCGTCATTTGGAGGCTGTACGGACGGGTATGGAATCAGCCCATCGCTCTCCTGGACGTTGATGGCCTTGCAGACCTTCGAGCCGCTATTTCTCGTTCGGACAGCTCCTGAATTGGTGTCACGATACTGCCTGGACCACTTTCTAGTCCTATCAGCAAGGAAAAATCCCTGTCAGCCAGGAATTGAAGGCAGGTCTTTCACATAGTAGTTAGCGACGCTGGCCACTCAGCTACGGAGCCAGCTCTAACGAAACATCTAAAAACATACAAGATGACACCGAAGTCTACCGGCAAAGTTTTAGTAGTTGACGCTAATAGTGGGTTGTGTGTGTCATTGTAAGGAGCAGTTGGTCTCTACTATAAATGCTGATGCATATGGCACTGTGATGCTCACTTAAGACGAGGTGAAAAGCACAACAGAAGGTATCATGCGGAACACTGAAAACAAAGACGGAATGCATACTGATGTAAAGGATGAAGGAAAAAAAAGAAACTCTACTGCCTACACGCCGATTAAGATTCAAACCAACGAAAAAATTCAGTTACCTAAGAACTTCATTTCAAAAGAGAAAACATAAATAGTCTGTTAACATGGTTCTCCAGCGATGCGGCGGATTTTGTTGTAAAATTTCAACAATATTTCGTCGGCGCAATTGACCGACACCTCCAGGTATGGCGAACACAATGCAACAGTGTGTTCACTGCACGTCGGTCAATTGCGCCGACAAAATATTGTGAACATTTCACAACGACACTGTAGCAGTGTGGTCGCCTCACCTCAACATGTCGGTCAGTTGCGCTGACGAAATATTGTGAAAACTTCACAACGACATCCGTCGTCTCCACCGAGAATCGTATTTACCAATAGTCCCTCGGGAAAGCCTCAAGCAACAGATAAATATGTTGTTTTTTTTTCAGTTTGCGAAAGACGCTGAATTACGAAGACTTGCCATCCAGACCAAAGTTTAACATTGACAGCGTCATCATTCGTCCAGGTATACTCTAAGCCTTCAAAACGGAGTTAGCTAGTAAAACGGCGCGAAACTTGAGATCACTGAACGAAAAATGATGTGGAGAATCATTGGATCCACTAGAGGCAAAGGAGAGTGGTGAAAACCTACGGAAATGTTTGATACAATGATCGGAAATTTGTTTACAAGCACCGTGATATACAAGCAAATCGAGTTAGTTGGTGATATTACAAGTACATCTGAGAAAGCAGTCCCTGTAACTGTGATCTAGGGGCAACCACAGCAAATTCGTCTCCTCTGTAGTGAGCTATAAAGCGAGGCAAATGAGCTCCGTGTTTCAGGTCAATAGAAGAAAGAGATACTGGATCAAAGTAAACGGAAACAACGCGTTAAGACAGAACGTACGCTGCGACCGAGCAAAATGTGAGCCGAACCCTGTGCCGTGTTGTGCTTCAGAAATCAATAAATGAAGCTGTTGACATACTTACGAGAAAAGAAAAATGTGATACGGAATGTAATATTCCACATTTCGTTGTTATTGTACTCTCTAGAAAAGGAATACAAAAGACTAATAAATGTAGACGCCAAGGGCACCTTCCATCTCCAGTAGTTTGATAATTTGTGGCTGTTCCAGATACACACTTCTTGGTCTGTAAAACTCCACAGGGTACATTGCAGCATATTTGAATATGGGTTAGCTTCGACAATTATTGCAAGACAACTAAGGAAACGAAATATATTGAATTTTCTGCAAATAGCAAACGTCTGAATCGCAGAGGCGTGGAAAGAGTAGAAAGGTAAATGGACAAACTAATTCAGTATGACATTTTGAAAAATATGGTCTCCAACATGATTAATTTCACTGCACCCAACCCAGAAGGTCAGTTTATATGATAAGGTTACACAGAAACACTGAGGGAGCTCGTCACAAAATTTTTCTGCACCAACATGAAAACTCACACAAGAGCTGTAGAATAGTCCCTGAAGAACTTCAGTGGAATGCAGCCGAGGAAAGAAAATCATCATCATAAACATCTACTTCGATAAACTATCTTCATCATTGCTTTTGCCGATGCATTTCAAAACTTCAGAGCGAATCGAATGTCTCAAATCCAATTTCTGGTATGAAAACCTGTCAGTAAGTTTTTGTAGTTACGGTCTCAAAAACAATTTCTGTGTTATTAAGAATAAAATGGCGTTTTCCATGACTTATGAAAACATCGTAGGCATATTATAAAGTTAATTTCAGGCAGTTCTTAAGATAGCTCAGATGGCAGGAAAACAGCATACAGAAAGCAACATATCTAGCTGAGTGACTCATGTCGAAGAGCTATATCTATAATTTATAAACAAAGTCAGTGAAAATTATGTTTGTGGAACAGCAATTAGCTCTACGTAATTATGCCATTTCCTATCTCAGTATAAGCTAGGTATGATTGCGATATCTGACGTCATTGCGTTTAATATTTAACGCTGTTAGAAAATTACAGGGGTACATCTGTAATTGTTCGACATGCCTGCATTTATTTTCTACCGATGGTTGTCTAATTCCGGAATATATTAATCTTAGGTGGAATTGCTAGAGATCTTCTTTTTGCATAAGCCTGACCGATTCAAGACATGAAGATAGTGCCAGAAGTCTATTTATTGCCACTAGTTTGACCAATTTTCAAGACATAAAGAACAGATTCCCGGACCCTTACAAGATACAGAAGTTACTGTAGTTTTGAAAATTAATTGTATACCAGGATATTATTTTGACTGATCAACAGACACTAAATTTTCAGCAAATTCCGTGAATATGACTGTTGGGTGTGATTTTACTTACAACTCTTCGAATCTTCAATAGAATGGTCGAGGACTGACTTTATCATAAAAAAGTCACGTGACTAGATTAAAAAAAATAGCTGTCGGACATCATTATGGAACAAAGTTAGTAATAGAGAGTGAAATAATGTCATTTATACTTATTCTTGGCGCTCCTAATTTATGAGGAACTTATTTTTATTCTTGCTATACGCTTTTGTCTGCGTGAAACAGGGCATTCCTATTCCTATTTAGAGTAGTGTGGAAATCTCGTGTTAGGGCGTCCAAGAACGCAGCAAGTAATGGATGCTAGATCGAGGAAGGTCGAACAGGTGGCCCCTTGTCTGCGATTCGCCTAGCTAGAAAGTCTTGCTTCACTTAGCAAGCGAAACTGTCTAATGACGATTCCTTCAAGATAAATGAAACGAAAAATTCCATTATTGTCTTACGTCTGATGTACGAATAATGGCATCAGGTAAGTACCACAAGGATGATATAACATACTGACTATGAACAAGCATTAGTAGCAAAATGTATTTTATTAAAAAGACGAAAACCGAACTTAAAACTGAACTGGTATTGAGAAAGGAAAGGGCATGTAAAATGAAAAAGATATATCATGTTCTAAGAGACAAAGTTTCTCGGTTACACAGTACGCAAGAAAGGGTATGGAAAGAAGCCTCTTATACATAAAGTGGTAACAGAGTAGACTCTTTCTGCCTTTCTGTCTTCTACTCCGCACGGTGTTCAAGTCATACATGTTTCCAATCCGTCTAATGGTCCCAAAGCTTTGAAAGACCTCACTGCTTCTCTTTTTCGCATGTGGTCTTCTGCTCTTCGCTCCATCGCAGTACTTTCGACAATAAACGGGTGATACTGACTTCTCAAATTGGAAAAATTGAAAGGCAGAGAACAGAAACGGAGATACAATTTATCCCGGAAAGTCTCAAATCAGAAAGTGGGAAACATAAGCGTGAAGGGAAGGAAACGGAAATGGAAATATATTTTTATTAGTTCTGCGTCCATGGCTCCTCAGATAAGTAAGCGCAGGGCAGAAGTAGAGAAATAACTTCTTCAGATATGCTTACATAGTAAGAGTGAGCCTCAACATTATTTCTGTATTCAGAATATAACAACACTGTAAACCGCTAATAGGTACGTACATGGCTGTACCTCCCTCAAATGCTCTTGCACAACGTACTGCGTTCAAGACAGGCAGATCGCAGACAACAACAGACGGAGTAGCTCTGTCTTTCTCATCAGATGTCGCCGCCAGCACATACACACATACACAACAGACGAACAGCTTAGCTGGACAGAAGCTTTGCTGTTTGAGAAAGTAAATGACGAGCTTGTGCCGTGCGCTTTGCGCTGATAGAAATTTAGGCAGAAAAGTACGAAAAATATCATCTATCACATGTGAAAACAACGAACATCCATAACACACATATATGTACTATACAAAAGTTTCTGCTTACGCTACAGGCACCCGCACCAGTGGTGGATGCTGTAAGTGGCTGATCAGGAGAGGAGGAGAAAGGTTTGCTTTCACTACGGCAATTGACAATTGACGCTTGACTCGCTGTTGCAAGTTGTCCATGTTGTAACCAGCTTAGCACAGAAACCACTAACAAGCAGATTTAGAAAATAAAAACACCAGTTCCTCTATTGGCTTTACTCAGTGTGGTTCTTCAAATGTTGTTCCCATATTTTTTTTTAAACCCCTCCTGCAGACGGTGGGCCGTCTTAACAGTCGGCTTCCGTCCACAAAGATCATTGAGCACTTTTACTTGCTAGGCAGACGGCAAGGTTATTCGTATAATATATTTCCGACCAAATGTAGCCGCATGTTAAATCGTGTCATGACAGCGCGCTGCCTATTTAGTTCTCTTATGAGTAACGCAATAAGACATTGTGTGTGAAGTCCCTGAAACTTCTGGGGTTATTCGCTTAGATTGGCACTCGTAGTTTAGGGAATTAGTACATGATGTGACCTTGGTGTTCTGCTTCACGGACGGTGTTTAGTTCCGCACTGAGAGAAAAAATCGGTAAAATTATCTTCTATCAATATTCATTACATCCCAAAAGGGGGAAGTGTTTTGCCATTGTACTGACCGGAAAGAATATTTGGTCGACAGTACATAAATAGTAACATGGACCTGTGAACAGAGTAGTGAGGAAGTAACTACGGTTTTTTTGTGGATGAATATAGAGTAGGAATTGCGTGTGAGGTCTCGCAGTGTTGATAACAAACTAGTGTCAAACAAAATGTTATCTATCGATCGAGTTTCCTCCGAAAGGAGGAAAGAAATCACTGTAGATTATGCACGCACGAAGCACTAAATGTCGTCACAGTTTCGTCCAGTGGGAAGCAGGTGTTTATTGCAGTCGCAAAATCCCACCTGGGTTCCTCTAGTCCTCGTCCATCCGTGTTGTATATACGGAAAAACAGCGAGCTTGCGAAAACAATCTTTCAAAACTGAAGCCTGGGTAGGTTCCTCAGAATTCGCTCGCCTTTCGCCTATCTTTCACAATGCCGTGGGCATTAAAAACATTATCACAAATTGGATTAGATGGCGGTACCCTTTTAGAATGTGTCTTAGCACTCACTAAGCTTCGTAACTGTATTGTCAAAGAGGGAGGTTACATCAATAAAAATCCCAGTATGTTAGAGGTCAGAAAGAAGTTGTATTTGTGGAACGTATTGCCCCAAGAAGCATAAGCACTGCTCCGTATCTGACAGAGTGCAACACGTCAGAACGCAAACGTTGCCCTTGTACTCTAATTTGTACAGTGTGATAGCTGGACGAAAGGTTGGTATGTAACAGTGGGACTCTGGAGCTGGAAATGTCCGCTGCAAGGGGTGTGAAACAATAAGATGGGGGAGAAGGAAGTAATAGCCCTTTCTATGGTGGAATAGATGAGGAGCAGTGTGATAACTCGCGCAGCCGTAAGGGTCGTTGCGCCGGAATATGTCTGCAAGGTTTCGACCGAACTCGCGTCCGTGTTGTGTGTTCGGAGAAAGGGAGAACACACAGTGTAGTGACAAGCAGCGTTAGCTGGACCCCGAACCCGGGCGAAGAGGCGGACCTTGCCGTCTGCCTACGCGTTGGATTCCTTGAGGTCCTGCAGCTGCGCCAGCTGATGGGGTTCGAGCTCGTCAGGGATGGACGCGCGGCCTCCGAGCGGCTGGCGCATCGGGGGCACGGCGCACTCTTCCTCCTCCTCCTTTTGCTGCTGTTGTTCCTCAGCCGCCGGGGGCGGCGGCGGAGGCGGAGGTGGCGGCGGCGGGGGCGGCGGCTCGTCGTCGCGCGGCAGAGCCGCCACCTTGACGGGCGCCTGCGTGCTGTTGTCTGCCGTGCTGGGGGCCGACAACGACTCGTCCTCGTCGCTGGCCGTGCTGCTCGAGGCGGGGAACGGCGCCGAGTCGGTCGGCATCTCGTCGTCCAGCTGCGCCTCCGCCACCGTCTCGCCTCGCGTCTCGCTCGTCGTCGTCGTGGTGGTGGTGGTGGCCGCGTCGTACGTGGGCGGCTCCTCGTCGTCGTCGGGCGCGCTGTCCGGCCCCGCGTCCGCCTCCTCCGAGTCCGCCCCCACGAGGCCGGGGCCGCGCGGCGGAACCTCCCCGTCGGCCTCGGCGGCCGCCGCCTCCGGTGCCTCCTCGTCGGGGTCGGGCGGGGGCGGGAAGGGCTGCTCGGGCTCCTCGACGGTGGGCGTGGCGGCGGTGATGACGATCTGCGCGACGCCCAGGCCACCGCCCATGCCGACGCCGGGCAGAGTGGTGGGCGGCGCCGACGGCTCACACGCCGAGGATTCGCCACCAGGTTCGGGGCCGCTGCTTGCCGCCTCCACCGGCAGGCCGGTGCCGGATTCTTCCCCAGCCTGCCAACAGGAAGTGGTATTCCACAACCTCGTTTCGTGGGATCACGTCACGTACCGAGAAAGAACTATTTTTTACTTAAACGCTAATATTTAATTGTGGTCGAGCCGTAATAAAAAATTATCGCCCACAGTATAATGGAATTGATCAGTGGCACACTTGCACTTTTAATGTTGTTGTTGTTGTCGTCTTCAGTCCTGAAACTGGTTTGATGCAGCTCCCTATGCTACTCTATCCTGTGCAAGCTTCGTCATCTCCCGGTATCTACTGCAACCTACATCCTTCTGAATATGCTGAGTGTATTCATCTCTTGGTCTCCCTCTACGTATTTACCCTCCACGCTGCCCTCCAATACTAAATTGATGATCCCTTGAGGCCTCTGAACATGTCCTACCAACCAATCCCTTCTTCTAGTCAAGGTGTGCCACAAACTCCTCTTCTCCCCAAATCTCTTCAATATCTCCTCATTAGTTATGTGATCTACCCATCTAATCTTCAGTATTCTTCTGTAGCACCACATTTCGAAAGCTTCTATTCTCTTCTTCTTTTCTATTTATCATCCGTGATTCACTTCCATACATGGCTACACTCTATACAAATACTTTCACAAACAACTTCCTGGCCCTTAAATCTATACTAGATGTTAACAAATTTCTCCTCTTCAGAAACGCTTTCCTTGCCATTGCCAGTCTACGTTTAATATCCTCTCTACTTCGACCATCATCAGTTATTTTGCTCCCCAAATAGCAAAACTCCTTTACAATTTTAAGTGTCTCATTTCCTAATCTAATTCCCTCACCGTCACCATACTTAATTCGACTACATCCCATTATCCTCGTTTTGCTTTTGTTGATGTTCATCTTATATCCTCATTTCAAGACACAGTCCATTCCGTTCAACTGCTCTTCCAAGTCCTTTGCTGTCTCTGACAGAATTACAATAAGTTTTTATTTCTTCTCCATGGATTTTAATACCTACTCCGAATTTTTCTTTTTTTTCCTTTATTGCTTGCTCAATATACAGATTGAATAACATCGGGGAGAGACTACAATCCTGTCTCACTCCCTTCCCAATCACTGCTTCCCTTTCATACCCCTCGACTCTTATAACTGCCATCTGCTTTCTGTACAAATTGTAAATGGCCTTTCGCTCCCTGTTTTTACCCCTGCCACCTGCAGAATTTGAAAGAGAGTAATCCAGTCAACATTGTCAAAAGCTTTCTCTAAGTCTACAAATTCTAGAAACGTAGGTTTGCCTTTCCTTAATCTATCTTCTAAGATAAGTTGTAGGGTTAGTATTGCCTCACGTTTTCCAATGTTTCTACGGAACCCAAACTTATCTTCCCCGAGGGCGGCTTCTACCAGTTTTTCCACTCGTCTGTAAAGAATTCGGCTCAGTATTGTGTAATTTTCACATCTGTCAACACCTGCTTTCTTTGGGATTGGAATTATTATATTGTTCTTGAAGTCTGAGGGTATTTCGCCTGTCTCATACATCTTGCTCACCAGATGGTACAGTTTTGTCAGGACTGGCTCTCCCAAGGCCGTCAGTAGTTCTAATGGAATGTTGTCTACTCCCGGTGCCTTGTTTCGACTCAGGTCTTTCAGTGCTCTGTCAAACTCTTCACGCAGTATCACATCTCCCATTTCATCTTCATCTACATCCTCTTCAATTTCCATAATATTGTCCTCAAGTACATCGCCCTTGTATAGACCCTCTATGTACTCCTTCCACCTTTCTGCTTTCCCTTCTTTGCTTAGAACTGGGTTTCCATCAAAGCTCTTGATATTCATGCAAGTGGTTCTCCTTTCTCCAAAGGTCTCTTTAATTTTTCTGTAGGCAGTATCTATCTTAGCCCTAGTGAGATAAGCCTCTACATCCTTTCATTTGTCCTCTAGCCATCCCTGCTTAGCCATTTTGCACTTCCTGTCGATCTCATTTTTGAGATGTTTGTATTCCTTTTTGCCTGTTTCATTTACCGCATTTTTATATTTTCTCCTTTCATCAATCAAATTCAATATTTCTTCTGTTACCCAAGGATTTCTACTAGCCCTCGTCTTTTTACCTACTTGATCCTCTTCTGTCTTCACTACCTCATCCCTCAAAGCTACCCATTCTTCTTCTACTGTATTTCTTTCCCCCGTACCTGCTATTTGTTCCCTTACGTTCTCCCTGAAACTCTGTACAATTTCTGGTTTAGTCAGTTTATCCAGGTCCCATCTTCTTAAATTCCCACCTTTTTGTAGTTTCTTCAGTTTTAATCTACAGTTCATAACCAATAGATTGTGGTCAGAGTCCACATCTGCCCCTGGAAATGTCTTACAATACTTTTAGTACACAATACAAACAATAAAGTTTCCATCTCATTTGCTTTAAAATTCATGGAAGTAAATGTAATTAACGATTTTGATAATTACATTGTAAGTGTTAGAAGTGATCATAAAAATAGTGGTTATAAAAATAATAACAATCATTACGAATCTTTTTCAAAATCGTAAAATGTGTCTGGCAGTTCGTGGAGGTATGTTCCATCTATGCATCTAATTGAAGGCAGTTTGTTTATTTCCATACGCGTTTCCCTTCTGTTATTTGCGAAGCATCTTCAGTGGTGATTTCCAGCGCTGTTAAACCATGCTTGTGGTTCTGGAGATGTAATCGTTTGTTTCTATGCACCACCTGGCCGATATACGGTGTTCCCTCGCCCGCATTTGATTCAACACATCGTATACATCATTTTCATTTTCATTTTGTAATCAACATATGTACGAAAACACACATCTCTAGGACCACAGGCACGAGTTAACAGCGCCTGAAATCGCCACTGAAGATGCTTCGCAAATAAAAGAAGCGAAGCGCTAATGACAATAAAAAAAATTCCCTTCAATTTGTTGCACAGGCGGAACATACCTCCACGAACTGTCAGACACATTTTGCAATTCCCAAAAGCATTCGTAATGATTGTTATTATTTTTATAACCACAATTTTTATGATTAAATTAAAGATCAGGGAGAAGAAATAAAAACATTGAGGTTTTGTCGATTACACTGTAATTCTGTCAGAGACAGCAAAGGACTTGCAAGAGCAGTTGGATAGTATTTTGAAAGTTAGGTTAAAATGAACAACAACAAAAACAAAATAAGGATAATGAAATGTAGACGAATTAAATTAGGTGTAGCCTATCGAATTAGATTAGGAAACGAGATGCTTAAAGCAGAAGATGAGTTTTGCAGTTTGGGTAACAAAATAACTGATGATGGCCTAAGTAGATGGCTTATAAAATGTAGACTAGCAATGGCAAGGAAAGTGTTACTGAAGAAGAGAAATTTTTAACATAGAATATAGATTTAAGAGTTAGAAGTCTTTTCTGAAAGTGTTTGTATGGAGTGTAATCATCTAAGAAAGTCAAACACGGGCGATAAACAGTTAAGACAAGAAGATAACTGAAGCTTTTGAAATGTGGTGCTACAGAAGACTGCTGAAGATTGAGTGCGTAGATCACATAATTAATGAGGAGATACTGTATAGTACTGGGGGAGAAAATAAATTTGTGGTACAACCTGACTGAAAGCAGAGAACGGTTGATAGGACACATTCAGAGACCTCAAGGGATCATCAATTTAGTAGTAGAGGGCAGTATGGGAGGTAAAACTCGTAGAGGGAGATCAAGAGATGAATACAGTAAGCAAATTCAGAAGGATGTAGGATTCAGTAGTTATTCGGAGATGAAGAGTGTTGCACAGGGTAGAGTAGCACGGACAGATGCATCAGTCCAGCATCCGGACTGAAGTCCGAATACAACAACCACGCTGTCTCGCCACCCTTGTGTGTGTTCTCAGCGTATTGAGAATTATTTAAGCAGACAACATCAGTTTCCACAACTGGAGTTTACTGATCAATTTTAAATATTTTTTATCCCATTGCAAAAGAGTAAGTTGGAAATACCACTGTTAAAATTGCCACCGTGTTCCTGTTGTTGTTGTTGTTGTTGTTGTTGTTGCTGCTGTGGTTTCAGTCAGCAGGCTGGTTTTATGCACTTCACCACGCTATTCTGTCGTGTGCAAGCCTGCTAATTCCCAAATAAATACTCAAATTTACATCGATTTGAACTTGATTACTGTAGTCATCTCTTATGCCACAAGTTTCTTTTTCCTCCGTTTCGCTTCAGAACCTGTACATTACTTACTCAATCCACCTTTCCAATCTTCAGCAATGTTCATTAGCATCACATTTAAAATCTCCTATTATCTTCTTGTCCGAGCTGCTTAGCGTTCACGATTTACTTCCGTACCTGGCTACACTGCAGACAAATACCTTCAGAAAAGACTTCGTCAGACAAATTTGTGTTAGATGTTAACAAATTCCTCTATTTATGAAATAATTTTCGTCATATACCCTGTCTGTTTTTATGTCCTTGCTACTTCGGCCATCATCAGTTATCTTGCTGCCAAAATAGCAAATCTCATCGACTACTTTAGAGTCCCATTTCTTTGTCTAATCCCCTCAGCATTACCTGATTTAATTCGATTACATCCTATTACCCTTGTTTAACTTCCACTGATTTTCACGTTATAATCTCTGTTCAAGACACTATCCACTCCGTTCAGCTTCTCTTCGAAGTCTTTTGCTGTCTCGACAGAATTATGATGTCATAGGAAAAGCTGTAAGTTTTTATTTCTTTTTCCGTCAGTTTAATTCCTGTTCCAAATTTCTCGTTGGTTTGCTTCGCAGCTTACTCAGTGTACAGACTGCATAACTGCGGGGATAGGCTACAGTCGTGTTTCATTCTCGTCTCCTTTCGTGTCCTTCAACTGCAGTCTGGTTTTTGTACAAGTTCTAGAAAACTTTTCCTGCTACCTTCGGAATTTCGAAGGGTGTATTCCAGTCATCACTGTCGAAAGATGTGTCTAAATCTACAAATGCTATATACTTGGGAATCAAAACTGATCTCCCATGAGGTCGGCTTCTACCAGCTTTCCAATATTCTATATTAGAAATCATTGAGCCGTTAATTTCGAAATGTTTACAAATAATTTGATTTCCACTAACCCTTGTTGCAAATGTGTGTTGTGTTTCTGATTCTACTAAAGGTAACTGTGGCGTATTTCCCAGGATTAAGAGACTCTAGAGTTTCTGACGAAAGTAAACGCAAAGTTTTTCAGCGCTGTCATACTTGCTGGCAACATCAAAAAGATTAAATTTATTGTGTGTAACAATCATTTACATCATCATTTCCTAGGGGTCCTTCTGTGCTTAAAGTGACTAACAACGACAAAATTACTTACGTATAAATCCGTAGCTGCTTCCCTAATCTTCAACAGTTATCTAATGGCCTCATACCACTACATGGAACTTACCTCCTCTGTTACCTGCACCGTGACGCTTGGCACGTCGTCTCCTGAAGAAGCGCAGCGTGAAACAGAAACATTCAACCTGTCGTAAACAGCGAGCACATATACTACATTATATAGTCAGACGTTAAAGACTAATAAAAATACCATATTAGTGGTCGGAAATATCTAATACTTTGGTTACAGTTCCAGATATGAGTTGGTAAACTATACCGTATGAAGTCCACAAAGTTCTGGATCTTTTCTATGGCTCCGTATTGTTGAAAGCAGAGAGAATGAAAGGGTTTAATGTTAGTGTCTACAAGGAAGGTGATAACGGATAGGCTAAGATCTGTTGGCGGCAGTCGCAGTTGATGGACTCGACAAACGGATGCAATATTCGTATGAAGTTCAGAGAACTTTAAACATAGTGGGCTTTTTTCGGAGGAGACGACCCTAAAAAATATAAAATCGAATAGTCTCACATCCTGGAACAAAGCACTCCCGCGCTTTATGAGTTGGTGAAAATCGTAGATTTTCTTGCTACAAGTTCATGTAATGAAATTCAGTTGAAAGGTGACTGTAGAAGTAAGGATCTTCGCGACACATCGTGGACCATTATGCCCAACAAGAAACATATGTATTGTACTGAACATCAACAGATATGCATTAGTCAGTCTCCGAGTTATTTTTCGTAATACACAGTGTTAATTAGGATTCTGTAGAAAATAGTTCAGAGGCCTTACAGGGTGTCTGTTGACTAATTTCATATGAGTAGCCCTTGGAGTTCTTTCACTCAGTGCTGTTGTCATTGTCAATCTAAAGAATGGTTTGATGCAGTTTTTAATGTTACCTGTGTTTGTCTCTTCATGTTTGAGTAACAAGTGTAAGTACATCTATTTGCACTTACTTTCTTTATGCATTTCTCAATTTCTCTCGACAATTTTTGTCTCCCTAAATTCATTAGCTCATTAGGTATTCCTTGATTCCTCAGGATATGTCCTACCACTCAATTCCGTCTTTCAGTCAAGTCGTGTCATGTAGCTTCTTTTCTCCTCAAATCCATTCACTTCATATTTATTGGTTACCCGATATACCACGACCTTCAACATTCTTCTGTCAAAACCAGTTTCAAAACCTTTATTTCAAAAGCCCTACGTCCTTATCATTCCAAACTATGTACTCCACAAGCCACGAAAATCAGCTAATTTCCGTGCAATTCCATCCGCGTACTGAGCGAAGGAAAATGAACGTCTATATAAGCGTCACTCTTAATTCATTCTTATGATTCCTAAAGGATATACGATGGTGACAGCACAGCTATCACACATTCTCTTTCGAATACAGATTGTCTAAATTTTCCCAACACGGATTCCTGAGAACAACGTCGTCTTCTTACAAACAGGTAACTATCCGGGGAGCCTCTGTTCCACTTTCGTAAGGGCTATATCGAGCTGACGCAGTCCTAACGCCACGTCTCTGAATTTGATTGATTTGTAGCGTGTTTCCTACTTGATAAGGAACATAAACACTGGAACAATACTCAACAGTTGGTGTGACTAGTGCCTTGTAAGCGTTTTCCTATATAGGTGAACTCACCGGGGATTACCGCCTTGCCGGCCGCGGTCGTCTCGCGGTTCTAGGCGCTCAGTCCGGAACCGCGCGACTGCTACGGTCGCAGGTTCGAATCCTGCCTCGGGGATGGATGTGTGTGATGTCCTTAGGTTAGTTAGGTTTAAGTAGTTCTAAGTTCTAGGGGACTTATGACCAAAGATGTTAAGTCCCGTAGTGCTCAGAGCCATTGATTACCGCCTTGCATGGGATTACCTATACAGGTGAAGTGAACGTTTCTAGAACATAAATCTTCAGTCGCTTTTCGCAGCACTGATTTTCTGTCGTCTTGGTGATACGTGTTAGGTCGTTTGCTAACAAGAAAATGGGAATGTGGCTGCGAGTGGAGTGGTGTGGTCTAGACAGGCTAGTATGCGCTGTTATACAGGGTGGTCCATTGATCACGACCGGGCCAAATACCTCACGAAATAAGCGTCAAACGAAAAAACTACAAAAAAACGAAACTTGTCTAGCTTGAAGGAGGGAACCAGATATCGCTATGGTAGGACCGCTAGATGGCGCTGCCATAGGTGAAACGGATATCAACTGCGTTTTTTAAAATAGGAACCCCCATTTTTTTTATTACATATTCGTGTAGCACGTAAAGAGATACGAATGTTTTAGTTGGACCACGTTTTTCGTTTTGTGACAGATGGCGCTGTAATAGTCACAAACATATGGCTCACAATTTTAGACGAACAGTTGGTAGAAGGTAGGTTCTTTTAATTAAAATACAGAACGTAGGTACGTTTGAACGTTGTTCCAATGTGGTACATGCACCTTTGTGAACTTATCATTTCTGAGAACGCTGCTGTTACAACGTGGTTACCTGTAAATACCACATTATTGCAATAAATGCTCAAAATGATGTCCGTCAACCTCAATGCGTTTGGCAATACGTGTAACGACATTCCTCTCAACAGCGAGTTGTTCGCCTGCCGTAATGTTGGCACATGCATTGAGAATGGGCTGACGCGTGTTGTCAGGCGTTTTCGGTGGATCACGATAGCAGATATCCTTCAACTTTCCGCACAGGAAGATACCCGGGCACGTCAGATCCGGTGAACGTGCGGGTCATGGTATGGTGCTTCAACGATCAATCCACCTCTGTCATGAAATATGCTATTCAATACCGCTTCAGCCGCACGCGAGCTATGTGCCGGACATCCAACATGTTGGAAGTACATCGCCTTTCTGTCATTCAGTGAACCATCTTATAGTATCATCGGTAGAACATTACGTTTAGCAAAATGTTACGTGATACCACGTACTTATACGTTTGTGACTACTACAGCGCCATCTATCACAAAGCGAAAAAAGTGGTCGAACTAAAACATTCATATTTCTTGACGTACTACACGAATATGTAATGAAAATGGGGTTTCCTATTCAGATTGCCGTCTATAAAATGTGGGCCAATTATCCTTCCTCCCATAATGCCGCACCATACATTAACCCGTCAAGGTCGCTGATGTTCTACTTTTCGCAGCCATCGGGGATATTCCGTTGCCCAATAGTGCATATTATGCCGGTGTACGTTACCGCTGTTGGTGAATGACGCTTCGTCGCTAAATAGAACGCGTGCAAAAAAACCTGTCATCGTCCCGTAATTTCTCTTGTATCCTGTGGCAGAACTGAACACGACGTTCAAAGTCGTTGCCATGCAATTCGTGGTGCATAGAACTATGGTACGGGTGCAATCGATGTTGTAGCACTCTCAACACCGACGTTTTTGAGATTCCCGATTCTCGCGCAATATGTCTGCTACTGGCGTGCGGATTAGCCGCGACAGCAGCTAAAACACCTACTTGGGCATCATCATTTGTTGCAGGTCGTGGTTCACGTTTCACACGTGGCTGAAGACTTCCTGTTTCCTTAAATAACTTAACTATCCGGCGAACGGTCCGGACGCTTGGATGATGTCGTCCAGGATACTGAGCAGCATACATAGCACACGCCCGTTGGGCATTTTGATCACAATAGCCATACATCATCACGATATCGACCTTTTCCGCAATTGGTAAACGGTCCATTTCAACACGGGTAATGTATCACGAAGCAAATACCGTCCGCATAGGCAGAATGTTACGTGATACCACGTACTTATACGTTTGTGACTACTACAGCGCCATCTATCACAAAGCGAAAAAAGTGGTCCAACTAAAACATTCATATTTCTTTACGTACTACACGAATATGTAATAAAAATGGGGTTTCCTATTTTTTAAAAAAAAACGCAGTTGATATCCGTTTTAACTATGGCAGCGCCATCTGGCGGGCCAACTATAGCGCCATCTGATTTCCCCCTTCAAGCTAGACGAGTTTCGTTCTTTGTAGTTTTTTCGTTTGATGCTTATTTCTTGAGATATTTGGCCTGGTCACTATCAATGGACCACCATTTTCTTGGATGCAACTACGCGAAGATTGTAACAGTGACTAACGTGAGGAGGCTGAGGGGACGTAAATACACTGGTGTGACGGAAGTAACTTTCGCACGACGTGTCACTTCCAAGTGACACAGCTGGATGAAACTTGGACCACATAAAGAAATAACTGCTACACTACAGTACAGTACATTACAAAAGGTAACTGAAAGAAATGCGCAATGACTCTAAGAGAAATGACACTTTTATTCAAAGACAATAATTATACTGAAGTTACCGCGATTTATGATGGTCCCCCTATACATCACAAAAAGTGGGCCATGGTTGTTAATAACGTTTGTGGTCAGTAAGGACGGCAATGGGTACTCTGCAAAGCGCTCCCATGCTGGCCACAAGGTTACTGAGGAACTCTTGCGGTACGGCGTTCCATTGCTCCACCAGCGAGACTGTCAGCTGGTGGATGTTCGCTGATGCATGTGCACGTACTGTGCTACGTCCTCCCAAAGAATCCCACACGTGTTCGACGTGATTTATGTGGGGGAACGGACAGGCTAGGCGATTCGCCGAATATTATCTCCTTCCAACAGCTCCTTCATCCGCGCTGTTAGATCCAGTCGCATAAACACAAACATGATTTCAGGCGGAACGCACCCCTGGAAAGATACACGGTTTGTAAAGTTGGTCGGTAAGAGTACCGTGGTCAACGTTCTGCAGGTCAGTACATCCATGCATCATTATGTCTCCACATATTGCAGTACCTCGACCTCCAAAGTGATCATGTTGGACAATGCTGGACGTCCCCTCATATGACGAGAGGAGGAAACACGTAACGCACCCAGGAAAAATGCCTCTTTCGCAATACCAGATTCGTGCAAAAATTTTCTGAGTTTCGTAATGTCTTCTCCGCCAAATTCGTGCGATATGAAGCCGATGGTACATGAGGGATGCAATTGGCCTTCAACTCTGCATCCACAAGTCACCGCCTTTAATTTACGGTAATTGTGTGACCTTTGCGTAGACATCTGATACCAAATATGTCCGGTAACATAGAAAAGACTTCTCGACTTTTTGCCACGCAGAAGAATAGCTGTTGTATTGTGGTCCAGCAAGCTATTTCACATGTGCTCATAATGTCTTAGCTCATCTCTGTAAACAGGTAATTAGTTGATCACGTTCGTTTCAACTGACAGTTTGAGACAGAATAAAGCAGTAATTTTAAACGAAGCAACGACGGATGCTTGACGCTTGTCGGGAGGCAGGAGTGGCAGTTTCAAACGTGGTGCCGGCCCCTAGTGCTAAGTGACGTCACTCGGTCCCGAGCGGGGCAAACAAGACCTGCAACGAACTTGTGACGTCACACTAGACGTCTTGCCCACCACATCTCGCGAACGCTCGGCTCCGTGCAGGGCCCACAGGAAATTAATATTTAATTGTACAAATACATAGTAAAGGTCTTAATTTATTCGTGTGCTATTGAGAATTTTCATACATTTAAAAATATAGTGAAGAATTATTAAACTCGTCTGAAATAGTTACTCTTTCCGTGCCAGAGACGGCTGCTGGCACTCCTAAGACCTGCAGTGTCACGTGTTGTGACGTATGCGTCACTCCCTGTCTTTGTCATGGGCCTCGGTCCCACGGCGGTTCGGAACTGCTAAGAGCTGACCAACTTATCTTCCGCACATGCGTCGTTTCGACCCTCTCTGATTGGTGCCAGAGGCTGAAGTAATGCCTGTATAAGCGGGAAACCTTGCCAGCCGCAGCAATCAGCGGTTTTACTCCTGGCGACGATGGCGGAGACAGCCATCGAAAGCTAGAGATTTTTATTCGAACTGGCTATGCTTGAGAACCGAGAAGATTTTATTCAGTTTTAAAAGTGTAAGCAGTTTACTTCCATCAAAGTACTTCTCAGTCAAACTCAGAGCGGAGTATCTTCAGTTGTTGTGCAGATGGAAATTCCTGTTCTTACGGCATTTGGCAATTATATTTCGATTTCGACATGTGTCTGGAAACGTGTCTGAAATGATGAACAACATCACACACTATAGTTTCACTAAGTTCTTCACAACACCACCTTGTTCAGTTTAAACTGATTCTGCTCCGCACTTTTTACATTTTGGATATGTTGTATCCCACGTGACACTGACACTCCATGCGGTACTGCAGTCTGATTTGCGTTTCCTGATATGCAGGCGTAAGGCGTGAGACGACGTAAGGCTGAAATTGTAACTCCGGTCTGGGCAATGGAAAGCGACACCTTACGCGCCCTACTTTGCATTGCCAGTCGCGTGGGCGGAAATAGTGCATTGGTACGTATCATTCCGCCCGCCGGGCATTTATATGGGCTACAAGACCCGACAAGTAGAATCGGTTGGATAGGCAGTCGGCGGGTCTGCTTTCGGAGCCAAGTCGCAGCCCCTAGTAACAACCAGGACCAGAAGACAACAGTCTGCAACCAATCTTTGACGGCCACCATTCGTCCACGAATTCATTGCTTCTCTACTGGACTGTAAAGAATTTCAAGGGAGTGTCTACGAACCGAATTAGGACTTTGATTCAGTGTGATACTTGTGATCGTGTAAACATTGAAGCTGAGCAGTCACTCAGCACGTGTGTTAGTCGCAGCAGCATAGGTAGAACTGATATAATCACTTTCACGCGCGGTAAATAATGCAGTCGCCAGGCTCAGCAAACCTCACTGCCAAAGTGTACCCTACAAAAGAGCACAATACAGACGAAGTCTTCAGGAATTCCTATGATTCAACAATAATTGCTACCAAGGGTTTATTGTGGGTAAAAAGTTGCGCCAGGAGCGGACAACCCTTGCCGGCCTTACCTCCAATGGTCTCAGGTCCCGTGACGATAGAGGGCGGGCCTCCAGAAAACTGCGACCCGTACTGCTGGTGCTGTGCTCCCGTCATCTGCATGGAGAATGCTGAAACACCAGAAGATTTTGAGGATCACGTCTGGAAATAGGGATCCCATGATCATACAACTATGGTGTGAAAGTTAAAGGCATGTGGAAATACACTACTGGCCATTAAAATTGCTACACACGAAGATGACGTGCTACAGACGCGAAATTTAACCGGCAGGAAGAAGATGCTGTGATACGCAAATGATTAGCTTTTCAGAGCATTCACACAAGGCTGGCGCCGGTGGCGACACCTACAACGTGCTGACAAGAGGAAAGTTTCCAACCGATTTCTCATACACAAACAGCAGTCCACCGGCGTTGCCTTGTGAAACGTTGTTGTCATGCCTCGTGTAAGGAGGAGACGAAATGCGTACCATCACCATGATAAAGGTCGGATTGTAGCCTATGGCGATTGCGGTTTATCGTATCGCGATATTGCTATTCGCGTTGGTCGAGATCCAGTGACTGTTAGCAGAATATGGAATCGGTGGGTTCAGGAGAGTTATACGGAATGCCGTGCTGGATCCCAACGGCCTCGTATCACTAGCAGTCGAGATGACGGGCATCTTATCCGCATGGCTGTAACGGATCGTGCACCCACGTCTCGATCCCTGAGTCAACAGATGGGGACGTTCGCAAGACAACAACCATCTGTAGGGACAGTTCGACGACGTTTGCAGCAGCATAGGCTATCAGCTCGGAGACCATGGTTGCGGTTACCCTTGACGCTGCATCACAGACAGGAGCGCCTGCAATGGTTTTACTCAAGCTGTGTGCACGAATGGCAAAACGTCATATTCCGGATGAATCCAGGTTCTGTTTACAGCATCATGATGGTCACATCCGTGTTTGGTGACATCGCGGTGAACACACATTGGAAGCGTGTATTCGTCATCGCCATACTGGCATATCACCCGGCGTGATGGTATGGGGTGCCATTGGTTACACGTCTGGGTCACGTCTTGTTCGCATTGACGGCACTGTGAACAGTGGACATTACATTTCAGATGTGTTACGACCCGTGGCTCTACCCTTCATTCGATCCCTGCGAAACCCTAAATTTCAGCAGGATAATGCACGACCGCATGTTGCAGGTCCTGTACGGGCCTTTCTTGTTACAAAAAAGTTTCGACTGCTGCCCTGGCCAGCACATTCTCCAGATATCTCACTAACTGAAAACGTCTGGTCAATGGTGGCCGAGCAACTGGCTCGTCACAATACGCCAGTCACTACTCTTGATGAACTGTGGTATCGTGTTCAAGCTGCATGGGCAACTTTACCTGTACGCGCCATCCAAGCTCTGTTTGACTCAATGCCCAGGCGTATCAAAGCCGTTATTACGGCCATAGGTGGTTGTTCTGGGTACTAATTTCTCAGGATCTATGCACTCAAATTGCGTGAAAATGTAATCACATGTCAGAAGTTCTAGTAAAATATATTTGTCCAATGAATACCCGTTTATCATCTGCTTTTCTACTTGGTTTAGCAATTTTAATGGCCAGTAGTGTAGAGAAGCCGCTTGGGATGTTCAACATTTCGATCACACCCTACCTGTTATGAGCACTAACAGCTCTCAGCAACAAAGTAATGTCGAAGGATAACACCATTTGTCTTATGAGTATAATGAGTGACTGAGCAATAAAGGAAAGGGACGTGGCAGTACTTTCTCTGGGTATCATCTCAACATCAAGCCGAGACCCTCCTCACAAAGAGTGGAATGTAGAGAAGCCGCGAACATATCCCTGATTCGAATCAGGTCTCTGAACGTAAGTGAAGGCACATAGCGCGTGGAAAGAAGAGCGGAAGAAACACGAAGGCAGTGAGGCCGGCGGCACAATATGTTGCAACGTGGTCCTCTTAGAAGATTATAGTTTACGTAGCAGACAGTCTGTAGACGACACCTATCAGTCGTAATAAGTCTCGTTCCTGCTCCACTTTCTCCTTGGGCTGTGTCATTTTGATTTGTCCCATGTAGCTGCGTGCTAAGGTACCGCGGTGCGGAGATTCCAATGTATACAAGCACAGGAGACATTTACCTGCAAACAAGTAAAAATGTAATTACGTAAACTCATTTTTGACATAATGATAACCCTGGTCTGGGGGGAACATCTTTACTTGTAATGAATACGTCCTGGGACCCGATGTCGATTCCACTCACTACTTAACTATGAATCAAAATTTTCAGTAATACAGGCTGGCGCAGGGTAACGGGACATTTTGAACGTTACAGTTGGCAGCACTGTAGTGCCGGCAGATTTCCGAAACTTTGCACAATTGATGTGAACGCATTGCCATTTAGTAATCATGGAGAATTGGACTGGTGCGGAACGTGCAGTAGCTGTGAGAGCGTTTTACAAAAATGGTGATAGTGGGACTGCCGCGCAGAGAACATTTTGACAGCATTACCAGCTTGGACGTCATGGTCGTGTCCCATCTGCGCATGCGATTACAACGTGGGTGCGTAATTTTTGAAGAAACAGAATCTGCCTTGGAAAAGAAGCCTCAAAGTGGCATTCCAACGGTACGTACCCCAGATAACATTGCAGCTGCTAGAGCTGCAATCGAGGGAAGTCCTCGCCGCTCCGTTCGACAGCATGCATCTTCGCTAGGGATTAAGCGACGAAGGTTACAAAGAATGCTGCACGAATTAGACTTCCATCCCTATAAGTTGCAGATTGTGCAACACTTACATGAACGAGACCAAGCGTCACGTATGGAGTTTAGTAGCCAGATATTGGCTAAAATCAACGAGGACGCGAATTTCCTTGGTAACTTATGGATATCAGACGAAGCCCATTTCCACCTGAACGGATTCGTGAACAAACAGAATGTTCGTTATTGGGCACAGTACAATCCTTGTGAGTTTCACCAGCGACCACTACATAGCGCCAAGGTCACAATATGGTGTGCTGTATAATGTCATGGTGTTATCGGCCCTTATTTTTTTGAACATGAGGATGGTAGTGCAGTGACAGTAACATTCGCTCGATATGTTGAAATGCTTCAAACATTCTTTACACCGAGACTGTACGAGCTTATTCTTAACGTTGAAAACATGTGGTTTCAGCAGGACGGAGCCACGTCACATTCTGCTCGACAATCGATGGCAGCAGTTCGTCAATTGTTTGGAAGACGCATTATTTCACGTAACGGTGACATTTCGTGGCCCGCGAGATCCCCTGATCTTAGTGTGTGCGACTTCTTCCTGTGGGAGCCCGCCGATGTGGCCGTGCGGTTGTAGGCGCGTCAGTCTGGAACCGCATGACCCCTACGGTCGCAGGTTCGAATCCTGCCTCGGGCATGGATGTGTGTCATGTCCTTAAGTTAGTTAGGTTTAAGTAGTTCTAAGTTCAAGGGAACCCGTACCCGTGGTCTAGGGGTAGCGTCTTTGATTCAGAGTCAAAACGTCTTCGGTCCCGGGTTAGATCGCCGCCACTGCCTAAATTTTGATAAATAATCAGCATTGGCGACCGAAGACTTCCGGCATAAGAAGTCAGTCTCATTCTGCCAACGGCCTTGTCAAAGAGAGCGGAGGAGCGGATAGAGGTTCAGGGCACTCTCTTGTCTTAGGGGTGAGAAATTGCCCCTACAGGCGGAAGAATCAGCAATGATCAACGACATGAGGATGCAGAAGGCAATGGAAACCACTGCATTAAAGACAAGTAACGTGTATCCACAGGACATGTGGCCTGTAGTTGAAGAAGTGTCATGATGATCTCTCCATTGGCAAAAGATTCCGGAATAGTCTCAAATTCGGATCTCCGGGAGGGGACTGCCAAGGGGGAGGTTACCATGAGAAAAAGATTGAATAATCAACGAAAGGATAATGTTCTACGAGTCGGGGCGTGGAATGTCAGAAGCTTGAACGTGGTAGGGAAACTAAAAAATCTGAAAAGGGAAATGAAAGGCTCAATCTAGATATAGCAGGGGTCAGTGAAGTGAAGTGGAAGGAAGACAAGGATTTCTGGTCAGATGAGTATCGGGTAATATCAACAGCAGCAGAAAATGGTATAACAGGTGTAGAATTCGTTATGAATAGGAAGGTAGGGCAGAAGGTTACTGTGAACAGTTCAGTGACCGGGTAGGTCTAATCAAAATCGACAGCAGACCAACAACGACATCGATAGTTTAGGTATACATGCCGACGTCGCAAGCTGAAGATGAGCAGATAGAGAAAGTGTATGGGGATATTGAAAGGGTAATGCAGTATGTAAAGGGGGACGAAAATCTAATAGTCATGGGCGACTGGAATGCAGTAGTAGGGGAAGGGGTAGAAGGAAAGGTTACAGGAGAATATGGGCTTGGGACAAGGAATGAAAGAGGAGAAAGACTAATTGAGCTCTGTAACAAGCTTCAGCTAGTAATAGCGAATACCATGTTCAAGAATCACAAGAGGAGGAGGTATACTTGGAAAAGGCCGGGAGATATGGGAAGATTTCAATTAGATTACATCATGGTCAGACAGAGATTCCGAAATCAGATACTGGATTGTAAGGCGTACCCAGGAGCAGATATAGACTCAGATCACAATATAGTAGTCATGAAGAACAGGCTGAAGTTCAAGACATTAGTCAGGAAGAATCAATACGCTAAGAAGTGGGAATGACGAGATACGTTTGAAGTTCTCTAACGCTGTAGATACATCAATAAGGAATAGCGCAGTAGGCAACACAGTTGAAGAGGAATGGACGTCTCTAAAAAGGGCCATCACAGAAGTTGGGAAGGAAAAGATAGGTACAAAGAAGGTAGCGGTGAAGAAACCATGGGTAACAGAAGAAATACTTCAGTTGATTGATGAAAGGAGGAAGTACAAACATGTTCCGGGAAAATCAGGAATACAGAAATACAAGTCGCCGAGGAATGAAATAAATAGGAAGTGCAGGGAAGCTAAGACGAAACGGCTGCAGGAAAAATGTGAAGACATCGAAAACGATATGATTGTCGGAAGGACAGACTCAGCATACAGGAAAGTCAAAACAACCTTTGGTGACATTAAAAGCAACGGTGGTAACATTAAGAGTGCAACGGGAATTCCACTGTTAAATGCAGAGGAGAGAGCAAATAGGTGGAAAGAATATATTGAAAGCCTCTATCAGGGTGAAGATTTGTCTGATGTGATGGAAGCAGAAACAGGAGTCGATTTAGAAGAGACAGGGGAACCAGTATTAGAATCGGAATTTAAAAGAGCTTTGGACGACTTACGGTCAAATAAGGCAGAAGGGATAGATAACATTCCACCAGAATTTCTAAAATCATTAGGGGAAGTGGCAACAAAACGACTATTCACGTTGGTGCGTAGAATATACGAGTCTAGCGACATACCAACTGACTTTCGGAAAAGCATCATCCACACAATTCCGAAGACGGCAAGAGCTGACCAGTGCGAGAATTATCGCACAATCAGCTTAACGGCTCATGCATCGAAGCTGCTTACAAGAATAATATACAGAAGAAGGGAAAAGAAAATTAAAAATGCGCTAGGTGACGATCAGTTTGGCTTTAGGAAAAGTAAAGGCACGAGAGAGGCAATTCTGACGTTACGGCTAATACTGGAAGCAAGTCTAAAGAAAAATCAAGACACATTCATAGGATTTGTCGACCTGGAAAAAGCGTAAAAAAGTAGGGGTAAGCTATAGAGAGAGACGGGTCATATACAATATGTACAACAACCAAGAGGGAATAATAAGAGTGGACGATCAAGAACGAAGTGCTCGTATTAAGAAGGGTGTAAGACAAGGCTGTAGCCTTTCGCCCCTACTCTTCAATCTGTACATCGATGATGGAAACAAAAGAAAGGTTCAGGAGTGGAATTAAAATACAAGGTGAAAGGATATCAATGATACGATTTGCTGATGACATTGCTATCCTGAGTGAAAGTGAAGAAGAATTAAATGATCTGCTGAACGGAATGAACAGTCTAATGAGTACACAGTACTGTTTGAGAGTAAATCGGAGAAAGACGAAGGTAATGAGAAGTAGTAGAAATGAGAACAGCGAGAAACTTAACATCAGGATTGATGGTCACGAAGTCAATGAAGTTAAGGAATTCTGCTACCTAGGCAGAAAAATAGGCAATGACGGACGGAGGAAGGAGGACATCAAAAGCAGACTCGCTAAGGCAAGAAAGGCATTTCTGGCCAAGAGAAGTCTACTAATATCAAATACCGGCCTTAATTTGAGGAAGAAATTTCTGAGGATGTACGTCTGGAGTACAGCATTGTATGGTAGTGAAACATGGACTGTTGGAAAACCGGAACAGAAGAGAATCGAAGCATTTGAGATGTGGTGCTATAGACGAATGTTGAAAATTAGGTGGACCGATAAGATAAGGAATGAGGAGGCTCTACGCAGAATCGGAGAGGAAAGGAATATGTGGAAAACACTGATAAGCAGAAGGGGCAGGATGATAGGACATCTGCTAAGACATGAGGGAATGACTTCCATGGTACTAGAGGGAGCTGTAGAGGTCAAAAACTGTAGAGGAAGACAGAGATTGGAATACGTCAAGCAAATAATTGAGGACGTAGGATGCAAGTGCTACTCTGAGATGAAGAGGTTAGCACAAGAAAGGAATTCGTGGCGGGCCGCATCAAACCAGTCAGTAGACTGATGACCAAAGAAAAAAAAAGTTCTAGGGGACTGATGACCACAGATGTTGAGTCCCATAGTGCTCAGAGACATCTGAAACATCTTCCTGTGGGGATATCTTAAAGGCAAGGTGTCCTGCAACAATCCATGAACTGAAGGAGAACATTGAAAACGAAGTCACTGCCATTCCCCAAGATTTGCTACACCGCGCATTCCAGAGTTTTCATAACAAGCTGTTAGAGTGTGAACGCCGAATGGGAGCACATCTTTCCGATGTCATCTTTAAAAAGTAGAGAGACACTTTTGGACATTTTGATTGTAAAGACGTACTGAATAATGGCATACTGAATACATTCACTTTCGTTAGTAAATTACTAGTTTTATGAATTTATTCATGGAAATGACGTTATTTCGAAATTTCCAGTTTCCCTGCGCCACCCTGTATCAGTCGTAGATTTCCAGGGTATGTGATTGCTCTCGTTTTGTTACACGCCTTATCGAATAGGGCGGAAAAGCGGACAGAGGTTGAAGACACTCTTTTCCTCTAGGAGTGGAAAATTGCACCTGTAAAATGGAAGAAACAACGACGATCAATGTCATGAGGTTGTAGAAGGCAAGAGCTGCAATGAAGTTAGTTAATGTATAAACAAAGCCTGTAAGTGAGAAAGTGTCATGATGAGCTCTCCATTGGTAAAAAATTCTTTATAAGCCACCCATTCGGATTTTCAAGAGGGGACTGTTAAGGGAGATGTGGATATGAGAAAAAGAATATCCAATTACATGGTAACGGCCCACGAGTCTGAGCGTAGCATGTCAGAAGTCTGGCACGTGGTAGGAAAGTTAGAATTTCGGTAAAGGAAACTGCAAATGCTCAGCCAAGATGTGGTGGAACTCACTGAAGTTATCTGGAAAGAAGATAAGAATTTCTGCTCTGTCGAGTACGAGGTTGTGTCAACACCAAGAGAAAATGATGTAACTCGAGTAGGATTCGTTATGAACATACAGTACTCACAAGGTAGGTGAGAGACTAAGTTAATTTGAACGATCCAGTGATAGGATTATTCTCATCAGAATCGAATGCAAACTAACTTAAACAACAATAATGCAGATATACATACCGACGTCACAAAGTAAGATGATGAGGCAGGGGAAGTATATGAGTGCACTCAACGAGTAGCTCATTGTGTAAAGGGACATGATAATTTAATCATCACGAAGGATTGGAGCGTTGTAGTAGAGCGCGGAACTGAAAGTCGAATTCCGGGAGAATATGAGCTAGGTAGTAGAGTGAGAGTGCAGACAGGCTCATAAGGTTCTGCAGTAAACTTAAGCTAGTAATAGGAATAGAAAGAGACCTGGGGATACGAGTAGATACTAGCTAGAACACACCATAGTGATACACAGATTCTGAAATCCGATACTGGATTGTAAGGGATATCTAGGAACACACATAGATCCAGACCACAACTTAGTAACCATGGAATCTAGGCCGAAGGGTAAGGGAATCGTCACAGGAAGTATAAACATGCAAAGAAATGGGCTACTGAGGAATGATGATGTGTATTTTAAGTTCTTTAAGGCCGTAGATAATTCTAAACTGGATCCCACAATAAGCAGGTCGTTGGAAGAGGACGTGAACCGAGAGTAAACGGAAGAAAGGTGAAAGTATAGTGTATAGGCTCAAAAAGAAGTTACTCCGGCGATAGAAGTGGTGCAAGCAAACTATGGGTGCGCAAAGGAAGTACTGTTCCCATGCGAAGAGCTGTGTAATGCTCATTCACTATACTTAACCTTCAGCGGTGTGAGTACAATCTACGGATATGTGGAAAACATTTCACAACATATTTTGCATTAGGCAACAAAATTAGTTTAATATGGGTTCGGAAACATGTTTGATAATTAATAAATGGTGAAAAATAATAGTGCAAGAATAAAAACGGAAGTCAAAATCTCGTTTACTGGATGTCATTTAGTTTAGTTTTGTGTGTCCCTGAAGTCTTCTAGTAGAAATGAAAAGAAGAAAGATGCTCTACTTAAGCGAAGAAACTAATAATGACGTGAGAGAACTGGCGCAAAAATGCATTGCAGCAGAGGCAGATAGCATACGTGTACTTCTAAAAAATGGAGCATCGTTTATCAATGCATCATGGCAAGTTTACACTGTTGCAGGAGAAATACAAATGAAAGATAAATGAATGCCAAAATCAAACTCCAGAAATTTCTCTTGTCTAAGTTCTACGCATTGTCCTTATTAATAAAATTTTTCATCACAAGCTTCCTCAGATAGGAATTCGTGGATTGCAAATTCTGAGTCAAGTGGCTTTCCTATGGGAGTTGTTGCTTAATTTTAGAATGAAGATTAGAATTCAACGTCTACTCGACAAAAGAGGTCACTGGAGACAGGGCACGAGCTTGGATTAGGGAAGAACGAGTAAGGATAACGGCCGCGCCCTTTTCAAACGAACCATACCGGCATTTGTCGTAAGTGATTTAGGGAACTCAAAGGAAACCCGAATCCGGATGGCCGGACAGGATTTGAACCGTCGTCAGTCCCAAGTCGAGTCCAGTGTGCTAACTACTGAGTCATCTCAAAAAATGGTTCAAATGGCTCTGAGCACTATGGGACTCAACTGCTGTGGTCATCAGTCCCCTAGAACTTAGAACTACTTAAACCTAACTAACCTAAGGACATCACACACATCCATGCCCGAGGCAGGATTCGAACCTGCGACTGTAGCAGTCGCACGGCTCCTGACTGCGCGCCTAGAACCGCGAGACCACCGCGGCCGGCTGAGTCATCTCGCTCGGTAGTTTACCATCGGTGGAAAAACTACTTGCCTCAGAATCATGTGTGTTTTACTAGTATTTGAAGATGACCGTGCTGAAACTTGTAATTAATAAAGAAAAACGGGAAAATGCGAGTACATTGGAGTTAGATAAAATAATAAGAACACTTGAAATAAAGACAGAATTTGATTAGTTAGCTCTTGGACCTCGTTTAACAAGAAGAATTACTGCTCGGATCCGTCGTGCGGGGGTGTTAATAAACTAGAACTCATTCACAACAATAGTACCCACTACTCTTACGAAAATGTCGCTGATTCATGAAGTATCCACTGGCCTTGGAGGGGTGGATGACGGCGCAGCTTGTTTTCTGAAACACCTCACAAAGATTATGTTTAGATCAGCTAGCTGAGGTGGCCACAAGAGGTGTTTAGCTTCGTCACAGTGTACGTTAAACCAATTTTGGGCAGTTCCAAACGTGTGAATGGATGCGCTGTCGTCAGCCTACACAGGTATTTTGCCGAGAAACACAATGTGTTGACGGTTGCTCAGAGCAACCTGTTTCCCTCCCATACTGGGCACCAAGATACAGCATCGCGCCCCAACAGTGTCACTGAACCGTTCACAGCACCTCACAAGAGGACTGAGAAAGCCATCGTACAATAGGCTTCTGTTAGCGTTGCCCAAACGTAGTGACCTACACTGTCCACGACAATTCTTCTGAGTATGGTTTTGAAATAGATATTCTATCACGAATGTTTGAGGCACGCAGTTCATGATGGATAATTTTTGATGATATATTTCCCTGTATGTATGTGTTCATGTCTCATGTTGCCTGGGATTCTCTCGATTGTGCTTAATGGCTACAATCTGCTTCAAAATTCTTTGAACTCCGGCCCCTGCTGCTGTAATAACAATCGACATGCTACTTTTCAAGCTATCAATGAAGTTTTCTGTTTTCGTTAATGAGCCCACTGCTGCTGTTTCGAAAATCGTAAGATCAGCCATAAAATTTCAAAACTGCAGTATATTTCACGTCCGACAGCTATTCCTACTAGCCGTGGACTGATGAGTGAAGATTCTCAGTAGCTATGTGGTACGCATCAACAGATGAGAGCGGAGTATATTACATGATTCTTTCAAGTACTGTTATTATACAGATGTTCACATTTATTTGAACAGCCAGTGTAAATATGAATGACGGAATAGCGAGTAGCTGAAAATAAAGATAACTTTGTGTATAAGACTCTAATATAATGAATAAAATGGAGGTGTGTTGAATTCCGGAAAGAAGATGCAACAGAAACGGATTTGATTTGCGTGAGATACGCTGCTGTTGATACGCAGAACTTCTGACAGAAGTAAGGGTAGAGACGAACCCCTTTAAAACTGATTAGAGACGATGGCACAGGCTAAATTCAATGTCTGCTGGGCACATAAGATCTTCTCTGAGTCACGTATTCGATTACTTGAGCATGCGAAGCATCACGCTCTATACTTCAAGTTGACAGTGTGGCCTCAAGAATCACATAAAAATGCCATTATTTAGCATAAAGATTTGATGGCATTCATTGGTAGTGCCAACCAAACATAGCAGAGAAGAGTTTACAACTTGGAACACTTTTCACACTTTCGTCTCTAGCCGGATCTGTAATAAAAGTTTAATATATCTTCTTATGTGATTTTTAAATTGCAGCATTCAACTTCTGCATGCTGCAGACATTTTCTGAAATCACAAAAATCAGACGAAAATGTAATATTTTTTCAAATGTCAAAAAGTGTTCCAAAGTAAAAAAAAGTCATATACTTAAGAACGTATATTTCTTTGTAATTTAAAAGTGTTGCTATCAAGAAAATTTTGTCAATACAGTATTCAGTACTCTATCTGCTGCATTATTACTCGACCAAATGCCAATAATCACTACGTGAAATCAAAATAAGAAGAAGTATTATCAGAAACAAATTACTAGTGTAAAAAATTTTGAAAATGAAGGTATTGAAAGATAAAATGAATTTCCATTTTGAAGACAGGTAAAATTGTTAGGACAGTTGTAAGGAGGCAACATTTTGCCACCATACATTTAATATTCTTTTAGATTTGCATTTATATTAGGTCCCTGTTTACGATGCGCAATCGGATTATTAATCATTTGATTGTCCGATACTGGCTAACATCACATGCTAACAACTTTTGTAGTGTTGCATGTCAGGGAATTAATTAGAACTGAGCACTGCTGAAAAGGACGAAGTGTGCGATGCATTCCTCAGAAGCTGCTATCGGCTAAAGAGAGGCTGGAAAGAGAATTGTGTTCTGCAGGGGTGGACATTTACTGCCCTGAGAGAGAGCAGAGAATAGAGGCGGAGTTTACAATGCTGGAGGCCACAAAATCCCCAAGGAGCAGGCAGAATGAGTGGGAGGTTGCTCTCTAGTGGGGAGGAAAAAACTTAAGAATAGCGTGCCGACAGAAAGAGAGACGGGGCAGAGCAGTGGAAAAGACGTCCTTTTAATGAGAAGGAACGCTTGGGGGTCACAAACGATGGTCACGAGCTAAGGTTCAGGTGACTGGCTGGTAGGTTCCTGACCCATGTAGTAGGAGATAATGTTTTTGTAACAGGCACAAATTCACCGTCTGAGCGCAAAAGACGACACTCCGTGTCCAGGAGTGAGTGGGGTATGGCGTGAACAATCACTTATCAGTTGGGGTATCGGTCGAGGGCACGTCCTTGACGGAATCGATCAAAGATAGTTACCTCTGGGAACCGACTTAGTGACTGAAATGGTGAGAGCCACAGTGGAGAATCTAACGGTTAAAATTCGTGAATTGCTTTCGACATAGGAAGGGTGTGAAGTCGGTTCCTCCGTGAGCGGCAGAGTTATTATTCCGCTTATTCGAGTGACGATTCTTCATCTCCCTGTGGAGTCTGACACACAATGAAGTGCTCCTTTCTGGGAAAATGATTGACTCGAATTTCTGTTTGAGGTTGGCTAGTGAGCAGACAGAAATCTTGACTGGTGTTCTGTCTTCTAATGAGGTAATTTCAGGCCTGGGAGTCCGCGGACGTCATATTGCCTCTACTGTGTAGGCAGAGAATTCCAGGTACGCCACGTGCGTCGTCTGCACAGATGCCAACGCCCCAGCAGGCAGATCACTGGTGATGTAAAACTACTATCCGTACTTGACCAGGTGATATGCACCCTCCAGGTCAACAGATGGAGAAACACTAGCAGAAAATGTGTTGGGTTCCATCTCCTTATCCACTGAGCGTTTTCTGACAGTGTCACTCAAGGTGTAGGACTTCAGCTTCTCACCGCTAATCAGTATGAGCTGACTTGTGTCCGCCTAATAACGGGGGGACTAAGTCTGAAGAAAGTACAAAATACGTTCTGCCAATTTCAAAATTACATGTAGGGCTGAATCTGACATCGTCTACTTCATATTTATACAACTTTTTGCACTCTACCTGCTTTTTGAAAACAAATGATTTACGATATCCTCTTTGTGATTCATTCCACTAGCATCGCGATAGGAACGGCTGGTTTGATGTTTTAAAGTGAAATGAAGCAGAATCACAACAGATTACCTAGTTTTATGGAAATCCCTAGGAATAGGTTATTACTGCAGGCGTGAGAATTTCATTCTGGAGACAACATTGGGCATCCACACATGCACACGTTATGTACTGAAGCGCCAAAGAAACTGGTATAGGCATGCGTATTCGAGTACACAGATAAGTAAATAGGCAGAATACGGCGTTGCGATCGGCAACACTTGTATAAGTCAACAAGTTGTTAGGTCGCTTACTGCTGCTACAAGGACAGGTTATCAAGATTTATCTTAGTTTGAACGTGGGGCTATAGTCGGCGCACGAGCGATGGGACACAGCATATCCAAGGTAGAGATGAAGAAGGGATTTTCTCGTGCGACCATTTTACTAGTGTACTGTGAATATCAGTTATCAGGTAGAACATGAAATCTCCGACATCGCTGTGGCCGGAAAAAGACCCTACAATAACGGGACCAATGACGACTGAAGAGAATCGTTTAACTTGACAGAAGTGCAACCCTACCGAAAATTGCTGCTGATTTCTATGGTGGGCCATCAACAAGTGTCAGCGTGCGAACCATTCAACCAAACATCATTGATGTGGTCTTTCGGAGCCGAAGGCCCATTCGTGTGCCCTTGATGACTGCACAGCAGAAAGCTTTACGCCTCGCCTGGGCCCGTCAACAGCGACATTGAACTGTTGATGACTGGAAACATGTTGCGTGGTCGGACGAGTCTCGTTTCAAGTAGTATCTAGCGGATGGAAGTACACGGGTATGGAGACAACCTCATGAATCCATGGAATATGCATGTCAGCAAGGGACTATTCAAGCTGGTGAAAGCTCTGTAATGGTGCGGTGCGCGTGCACTTGGAGTGATATGGGAGCCCTGAAAAGTCTAAGATACGACTCTGACAGGTGACACGAACGTAAGCATCCTGTCTGATCACCTGCATCCATTCACGTCCATTGTGCATTCCGACGGACTTGGGCAATTCCTGCAGGACGATGGGCCACACCACACGTCCAGAATTGCTATAGAGTTGCTTCAGAAACACGCTTCTGAATTTAAAAACTTCCGCTGGCCACCAGACTCCCCACAACTGAACATTATTAGCATATCTGGGATGCCTTGCACCATGCTGTTCAGAAGAGATCTCCACTCCCTCGTATTATTAACGGATTTATGGACACCCCAAAGGATTCATGGTATCAGTTCACTCCAGCGATACTTCAGACAATAGCCAAGTCCATGCCGAGACGTGTTGCGGTACTTCTGCGTGTTCGCAGGGGCCCTACACGATATTACCCAAGTGTACCAGTTTCTTTCGCTCTACAGCGTGCGTAAGAAACGCCACTGCGTTTACACATTAGAGAAACTCAGTTCATTTGCAAATATCACGTGTTCCACGGCAGAAGACTTTCTTCTATTTCAAGGTACGGGATGGTGAACGACGGGCGAAGTATGACTTAACTGTCCTCAAGTTATATAATTAGTTTTAAAAATGTATAGAATTCTATTCAGCGTAAAATTTTATAACTGAAGGATTCGTAATAGCTTCCAAACACATTCAATAGATCATACGAGGAGAGTTTGAAAAGTTCGTGCAAAGTCCGAGAGATGGCTCCACCTGCGCGTATCGAGGTCATGTTTAGTTAGTAGCATCTTTGGAAAGAACGCACAACAAGTTTCAGGCATATTTGTCTATTTATTTGTGTTTGGCATTCGTGTGAATCAAGGAAGTCGAGTGATTGTCAGAAAGTGGACGAAGAAGTATTTCGTGTGGTGATTAAACATTATTTTATGAAAGTGAAACGCCTCAGGAGACCAAAGAGAAGCTTTATGAACATTACGGTGACCCTGCACCTTCGATTAGAACAATTTGTAAGTGGTATCAAAATATTCGGAGTGGCCATATGGGCACAAGTGATGCTGAACGTTCTGGACGTCCTGTGGAGCTTACGACTCCAGAAATCATTGATAAAATCCATGTTATGGTGATGGATGACAGAAGAGTTAAGGTGCGTGAGATTGCTAGTGCTGTGGGCATCTCGAATGAACGGGTACACAATATTTTGCATAAACATTTGGACATGAGAAAGCTATCCGCAAGATGGGTTCCGCGATTGCTCACGCTTGACCAGAAATGGAATCGTGTGAAGGGCTGCAAAGATGGTTTGCAGCTGTTTAGGAAGCATCCGCAGGACTTTAAACGTCGTTTCGTCACTGCGGCTGAAACATGCATACATTACTACACTCCTGAGACCAAAGAACAATCTAAACAATGGAGTACCATGGGAGACTCTGCACCAAAAAAGGCGAAGGACATTCCTTCGGCCGAAAAGGTTATGGCGACTGTCTTTTGGGATTCACAAGGGATAGTTATCATCGACTACCTGGAAAACCTCCCCATGACCCATGGACCTTGCCGTTGCTGGGGAGGCTTGCGTGCCTCAACGATATAGATAGCCGTCACTTAGGTGCAATCACAACCGAGGGGTATCTGTTGAGAGACCAGACAAACTTGTGGTTCCTGAAGAGGATCAGCAGCCTTTTCAGTAGTTGCAGGGGCAACAGTCTGGATGATTGACTGATCTGGCCTTTTAACACTAACCAAAATGCCTTTGCTGTTCTGGTACTGCGAACGGCTGAAAGGAAGGGGAAAATACAGCCGTAATTTTTCCGTGGGCATGTAGCTTTACTGTATGATTAAATGATGATGGCGTCCTCTTGGATAAAATATTCCGGAGGTGAAATAGTCCCTCATTCGGATCTCCGGGCAGGGACTACTCAAGAGGACATTGTTATCAGGAAAAGAAAACTGACGTTCTACGGTCTGAGCGTGGAATGTCAGATCCCTTAATCGGGCAGGTAGGTTAGAAAATTTAAAAAGGGAAATGGATAGGTTAAAGTTAGATATAGTGGAATTATTGAAGTTAGGTGGCAGGAGGAACAAGACTTTTGGTCAGGTGAATACAGGGTTATAAATACAAAATCAAATAGGGATAATGCAGGAGTAGGTTTAACAATGAATAAAAAAACAGGAGCACGGGTAAGCTAGTACAAACAGCGTAATGAACGCATTATTGTGGCCAAGATAGACACGAAGCCCACGCCTACTATAGTAGTACAAGTTTATATGCGAACTAGCTCTGCAGATGACGAAGAAATTGATGAAATGTATGGTGAGATAAAAGAAATTATTCAGGTAGTGAAGGGAGACAAAAATTTAATAGTCATGGGTGACTGTAATTCAAGAGTAGGAAAAGGGAGAGAAGGAAACATAGTAGGTGAATATGGATTGGGGCTAAGAAATGAAAGAGGAAGCCGACTGGTAGAATTTTGCACAGAGCATAACTTAATAATAGCTAACAATTGGTTCAAGAATCATGTAAGAAGGTTGCATACATGGAAGAACCCTGGAGATACCAGAAGGTTTCATTTAGATTATATAATGTTAAGACAGAGATTTAGGAACCAAGTTTTAAATTGTAAGACATTTCCAGGGGCACAATCTATTGGTTATGAATTGTAGATTAAAACTGAAGATACTACAAAAGGGTGGGAATTTAAGGAGATGGGACACGGATAAACTGAAAGAACCAGAGGTTGTACAGAGTTTCAGGGAAAGCGTAAGGGAAAAATTGACAGGAATGGGGGAAAGAAATACAGTAGAAGAATAATGGGTAGCTTTGCAGGATGAAATAGTGAATTCAGCAGAGGATCAAGTACGTAAAAAGACGAGGGCTAGTAGAAACCCTTGGGTAACAGAAGAAATATTGAATTTAACTGATGAAAGGAGAAAATATAAGAATGCAGTAAATGAAGCAGCCAAAAAGGAATACAAACATCTCAAAAATGAGATCGACAGGAAGTGCAAAATGGCTAAGCAGGGATGACTAGAGGATAAATAAAAGTATGTAGAGGCTTATCTCACTAGGGGTAAGATAGATACTGGCTATAGAAAAATTAAAGAGACCTTTGGAGAAAGGAGAACCACTTGCATGAATATCAAGAGCTTTAATGGAAACCCAGTTCTAAGCAAAGAAGGGAAAGCAGAACGGTGGAAGGAGTATATAGAGGGTCTATACAAGTGCGATGTACTTGAGGACAATATTACGGAAATGGAAGAGGATGTAGATGAAGATGAAATGGGAGATGTGATACTGCGTGAAGAGTTTGACAGATCACTGAAACACCTGAGTCGAAACAAGGTTCCGGGAGTAGACAACATTCCATTAGAACTACTGACAGCCTTGGGAGAGCCAGTCCTGACTCTACCACCTGGTGAGCAAGATGTATCAGACAGGCGAAATTCCCTCAGACTTCTAGAATAATATAATAATTCCAATCCCAAAGAAAGTAGGTGTTGACAGATGTGAAAATTACCTAACTATCAGTTTAATAAGTTACAGCTGCAAATTAATAACGCGAAATCTTTACAGACGAATGGAAAAACTGATAGAAGCCGACCTTGGTGAAGATCAGTTTGGATTCCGTAGAAATGTTGGAACACGTGAGGCAATACTGACCATATGACTTATCTTAGAAGAACGATTAAAGAAAGGCAAACCTACGTTTCTAGAATTTGTAGACTTAGAGAAAGCTTTTGACAATGTTGACTGGAATACTCTCTTTCAAATTCCGAAGGTGGCAGGGGTAAGATACAGAGAGCGAAAGGCTATTTACAATTTGTACAAAAAGCAGATGGCAGTTATAAGAGTCGAGTGGTATGAAAGGGAAGCAGTGATTGGGAAGGGAGTGAGACAGGGTTGTAGCTTCTCCCCGATGTTACTCAATCTGTATATTGAGCAAGCAATAAAGGAAACAAAAGAAAAGTTCGGAGTAGGTATTAAAATCCATGGAGAAGAAATAAAAACTTACTGTAATTCTGTCAGAGACAGCAAAGGACTTGGAAGAGCAGTTGAACGGAATGGACAGTGCCTTGAAAGTAGGGTATAAAGCGAACATCAACAAAAGCAAAACGAGGATAATGGAATGTAGTCGGATTAAGGCGGGTGATTCTGAGGAAATTAGATTAGGAAATGAGACATTTAAAGTAGTAAAGGAGTTTTGCTATTTGGGGAGCAAAATAACTGATGATGGTCGAAGTAGAGAGGAGGTAAAATGTAGACTGGCAATAGTAAGGAAAGCGTTTCTGAAGAAGAGAAATTTGTTAACATCGAGTATAGATTTAAATTTCAGGAAGTCGGTTCTGAAAGTATTTGTATGGAGTGTAGGCAAGCATGGAAGTGAAACGTGGACGATCAATAGCTTTGACAAGAAGAGAATAGAAGCTTTCGAAATGTGGTGCTAGAGAAGAATGCTGAAGATTAGATGGGTAGATAACATGATGAGGTATTGATTAGAATTTGGGAGAAGAGGAGCTTGACTAGAAGAAGGGATAGGTTGGTAGGACATGTTCTGAGACATCGGAGGATCTGCAATTTAGTACTGGAGGGCGACGTGGAGGGTAAAAATCGTAGAGGGAGACCAAGGGATGAATACACTATGCAGATTCAGAAGGATGTAGGCTGCAGTAGGTACTGGGAGATGAAGAAGCTTGCACAGGATAGAGTAGCATGGAGAGCTGCATCAAACCAGTCTCAGGACTGAAGACCACAACAACAACAACAACATCTTAATAAGGGTAAAACTATTACAGGTGCATATTTTTCATCGTTATTGGACCGTTTGAAAACCGAGGTGCAAGAAAACAGCCGGAGATTGGACCGCAGAAAAGGCCTTTTTCACCACGACAATGCACCAGATGTTGTGCTCGCATAACTAATGGAAATAGGATTCCAACTAGTTTCACATCCCCCCTATTCTCCAGACTTGGCTCCCTCGGACTACCATTCGTTACCCGATTTGAAGAAATGGCTGGCGGGACGAAGATATTATTCAAACGATTGCAGTAACTAATACCTATTTTGCAGACTTGGACAATTCCTATTATTCGGAAGGGACCAACAAATTAGAACAGCGTCGGACGAAGCGTATAAGTATAAAAGGAGACTATGTTAAAAAAAAGCTTTACTCCAAAACACGTAAGTAGTTTTTATTATTGGACGGACTTTTCAAACGCCCCTCGTAGAGTACTTAAATTAGTAAAATTCAACGTATTTACAAGTGCTGCACAGAACAAAACCTCTTGTCTCGAAACAACAAAAGTAGTAGAAATTGACGGAATATACATATGGAGGCCACTTGTACGCATTTTTTCATATTATTGTGAAATCGGCCGGTAGACTGAAATACCGACCGCGACGTGTCAATGTGTTCCTAGGTACGCTGTCATCAAGCTAAAACACTCCCGTGTACCAAAACTAGTGTCGTGTTCTAGAGGTGAACATCGTGTGAAGAGTCTGTCGCCCGTGCAGTTTATCGTGTCAGACCTTGTATTGTATGTATTGTATGGTAACCGGGGACCTAGAAACGACTGAGAGGCTATGTACCTGCCGCTGCCGCAGAGGTCCACAGCCCCACGACGACTACCGCAGTCCACTTCACCCCTCCGCCGCCCCGCACCGAACCCAGGGTTATTGTACGGTTCAGCCCCCAGTGTATCCCCCCCCCCCCCCCTCCCAAGGGAACGTCTCACACCAGACGAGTGTAACCGCTGTGTTTGTGGGATAGAGTAACGGTGGTGTACGTGTACGTAGAGAACTTGTTTGCGCAGCAATCGCCGACGTAGTGTAACTGAGGCGGAATAAGGGGAACCAGTCCGCATTCGCCGAGGCAGATGGAAAACCGCCTAAAATCCATCCACAGACTGGCCGGTTGACCGGACCTCGACACAAATCGGCCGGGCGGATTCATGCCGGGGACCGGGTGCTCCTTCCCGCCCGGAAAGTCGTGCGTTAGACCGCACGGCCAACCGGGCGGGCTTTGTGTCAGACCTTACCTGAGCTCTCGATTTCTGGCGTGGGCTGCGTGACGACCGTCTGCGGGGCGAGCAGGAAGCTGGGCACGTCCGGCGGCGTGAACACCGGCGGCGCCGAGCTGGGAGCCTCGTCGTCCGCCTGTGGGCAGCATGCAGGCGCTCGCGTTATTACGGCGCTGCCACACACAGCAACTAACAGTCGAGTGATATTTTTGGCTTGGAGACCCTAAGGCTACGGTCCCACCCGCGCTTTTTGCAGACGGACACGAGCTGGAAAAACTTAGCAGGAATTCCAACTAGTGTGGCGACCACAGGGAGTAGAAAAACACTGCTGGCTAGTGGCAGTCGGATGGCCAAGTACACGTGCCGGAGTCCTTGAAACAGGCGCAGCCACAGGTGTAGCTGAAACATTTGGCGACGGCGCAGTTTCGTCAACATTTACATCTACATCTACATCTACGTGATTACTCTGCAGTTCACATTTAAGTGCTTGGCAGAGGGTTCATCGAACCACAATCATACTATCTCTCTACCATTCCACTCCCGAACAGCGCGCGGGAAAAACGAACACCTAAACTTTTCTGTTCGAGCACTGATTTCTCTTATTTTATTTTGATGATCATTCCTACCTATGTAGGTTGGGCTCAACAAAATATTTTCGCATTCGGAAGAGAAAGTTGGTGACTGGAATTTCGTAAATAGATCTCGCCGCGACGAAAAACGTCTTTGCTTTAATGACTTCCATCCCAATTCGCGTATCATATCTGAGACACTCTCTCCCCTGTCACGTGATAATACAGAACTAGCTGTCCTTTTTTGCATCCCCTCTATCAATCCCACCTGGTAAGGATCCCACAGCGTGCAGCAATATTGTAACAGAGGACAAACGAGTGTAGTGTAAGCTGTCTCTTAGTGGACTTGTTACATTTTCTAAGTGTCCTGCCAATGAAACGCAACCTTTGGCTCGCCTTCCCCACAATATTATCTATGTGGTCTTTCCAACTGAAATTGTTCGTAATTTTTACACCCAGGTACTCAGTTGAATTGACTGCCTTGAGAATTGTACTATTTATCGAGTAATCGAATTCCAACGGATTTCTATTGGAACTCATGTGCATCACCTCACACTTATTTAGCGTCAACTGGCACCTGCCACACCATACAGCAATATTTTCTAAATCGCTTTGCAACTGATACTGGTCTTCGGATGACATTACTAGACGGTAAATTACAGCATCATATGCGAACAACCTAAGAGAACTGCTCAGATTGTCACCCAGGTCATTTATATAGATCAGGAACAGCAGAGGTCCCAGGACGCTTCCCTGGGGAACACCTGATATCACTTCAGTTTTACTCGGTGATTTGCCGTCTATTACTACGAACTGCGACTCATGTCGTTCATGCTCCTTTTTCGATAGCACGCGTTATTCGTAATATCGAGTGTGGCTACACAGAAACCGCTCAGAAAACAGTTCATAAAGCAACTAACATCAGGAGACTGGACAAAAATGAGCCAGAATTTTGAGATTAAGGCCAGTTTCCCTAGTTGGTAAGGCGGGTTCCTGGTTAAGATTTATTGGGAGAGTCGTTAGAAAATATAGTCCATCAACAAAGACGGTGGTTTACAAAACACTCGTTCGATCTACACTTGAGTAGATCCCATCAGTGTGGGATCTGTACCAGGCCAGGTTGAGACAGGAGACAGAGTAGGTCCAAACAAGAGCGGCGCGTTTCGTCATAGGGTTATCTGGTAAGCGTGATAGCGTTACGGAGATGTTTAGCAAACTCAAGTGGCAGACTCTGCAAGAGAGGCGCTCTGCATAGCAGTGTAGCTTCCTGTCCAGGTTTCGAGAGGGTGCTTTTCTGGATGAGGTATCGAATATATTGCTTCCCCCTACTTATGCCTCCCGAGGAGATCACGAATGTAAAATTAGAGAGATTCAAGGGCGCACGGAGGCTTTCCGGCAGTTGTTCTTCCCGCGAATCATACGCGACTGGAACAGGAAAGGGAAGTAATGCCAGTGGCACGTAAAGTGCCCTCCGCCACACACCGTTGGGTGGCTTGCGGAGTGTGGGTGTGGATGTGTGGATGGATGTAGTTCTGTAGCAGCGACTGATGGAAAACACATTCTGATTACACGACATTGAGGATTATCAAGTGAATTTTTCGACTAAAGACAGTTCTTTTCGGTTGTCCAAGTATCCGTGGGAGATAGAAATTACTGTTTCAGATAGAATGTTGTGGGAGGCTACATGTAAGAAGGTGATTCAAAATTGTTCAAAGCAACTGATCTACAGAAAAAAATCTGTAGCACAAACATTAAATCTGTCACAGACGAGCCGACCGATGTGGACGAGCGGTTCTAGGCCCTTCAGTCTGGAACAGCGCGACCGCTATGGTCGCAGGTTCGAATCCTGCCTCGGGCATGCGTGTGTGTGATATCCTTAGGTTAGTTAGGTTTAAGTAGTTCTAAGTTCTAGGGTACAGATGACCTCAGATGTTAAGTCCCATAGTGCTCAGAGCTATTTTTTGTCACAGATGAAACTTCTTCCGAACTTGGTTCAAATGGGACTTAACAGCTGAGGTCATCAGTCCCCTAGACTTAGAACTACTTAAACCTAACTAACCTGAGTACATCATACACATCCATGCCCGAGGCAGGATTCCAACTTGCGACCGGAGCAGCAGCGCGGTTCCGGACTGAATCGCCTAAGCCGCTCGGTCACAGCTGCCGGCTCTTTCGAAGTGTCGTGCTCTTTTATTTGTATTTGTGGCTGAGGTGGCATTTGCTCCGTGTGAAAACTTGTAATGGTAATTGCTTGCCACAACTCCATCTTCATATTTCTCTTCCTATAGTCTGCGCACCTTGTATCATCAATACATGGGTAGTTTTGTACTTCCAGAACTAGGAAATCACAAGTTACAAAACTGCGTTCTGGCTGGGAGCACGCGACAGACTGAACGGTGCGTGAAAAATGCTCGCCTGACCACTGCGGCAGTTGGAATTCCAACAGAAGAATAGGGCGCGGTGCACTTCGGTGCTGGCGACCACGGAAACGAGCGGCGGGTTGTGCAGCAGCCTCGTGAATTCCAACACCGTGTGTCCACTCTTTTAGACGCTGAAGTTTATTTCTGCTGCGTTTTCTCCAGCTCATACACCGCTGGAAAAAATTCACGAGAGGCAATATCCTGACTGGTAATTGCAGCCGCTGAATGGGAAACAGTTGTAATATTGCTCCCAGAGTGACAGCTTTCTCGCATTGTATGATAGGTATCTTGTCACCATGTTGAGTGTATAGGACTGTAGAAGACACGGTGTAAATATATGCACCCTCTCCTGTCTTTGACAAAAATATACTTTCTTTTGTGAAAACTCGAGATTTTTTACCTTCATTAACAACTACAGTATCTGATCGAACGTGTCCCGACGGCGTGTGTTCATCCTTTGCTTCTGTGAGCGCCTGATCTCTGCTGTGGACTCTTACAGGGCGGTGCTGTAATGCCTGAGGAGGAATGGTGGCCCATTCTTCCCACAGCGCCGAAACCAGGGAAGTTATGCGCTGGAGTTCGGAGCGAAGTCTACATCTACATCTACATCCATACTCCGCAGGCAACCTGACGGTGTGTGGCGGAGGGTACCCTGAGTACCTCTATCGGTTCTCCCTTCTATTCCAGTCTCGTATTGTACGTGGAAAGAAGGATTGTCGGTATGCTTCTGTGTGGGCTCTAATCTCTCTGATTTTATCCTCATGGTCTCTTCGCGAGATATACGTAGGAGGGAGCAATATACTGCTTGACTCTTCGGTGAAGGTATGTTCTCGAAACTTTAACAAAAGCCCGTACCGAGCTACTGAGCGTCTCTCCTGCAGAGTCTTCCACTGGAGTTTATCTATCATCTCCGTAACGCTTTCGCAATTACTAAATGATCCTGTAACGAAGCGCGCTGCTCTCCTTTGGATCTCCTCTATCTCTTCTATCAACCCTACCTGGTGCGGATCCCACACTGCTGAGCAGTATTCAAGCATTGGGCGAACAAGCGTACTGTAACCTACTTCCTTTGTTGTCGGATTGCATTTCCTTAGGATTCTTCCAATGAATCTCAGTCTGGCATATGCTTTACCGACGATCAACTTTATATGATCATTCCATTTTAAATCACTCCTAATGCCTACTCCCAGATAATTTATGGAATTAACTGCTTTCAGTTGTTGACTTGTTATTTTGTAGCTAAATGACAAGGGATCTATCTTTCTATGTATTCGCATCACATTACACTCGTCTACATTGAGATTCAATTGCCATTCCGTGCACCATGCGTCAATTCGCTGCAGATCCTCCTGCATTTCAGTACAATTTTCCATTGTTGCAACCTCTCGATACACCACAGCATCATCTGCAAAAAGCCTCAGTGAACTTCCGATGTCATCCACCAAGTCATTTATGTATATTGTGAATAGCAACGGTCCATTGTGACTCATCCCAAAACGTATTCCACTGGGTTCAGGTCTGGGCTCTGGTCAGACCAGTCATTTCACGAATGTTACTGAACATAAATCATTGTCTCACAGATGCTTCTTTGTATAGTGTGTATCATAATGTTGATACAATCATCGTCTTCGAACCGATCCTAGACGGTATGCCCTATACAGTGCTGTAGAATCTGTCCTTATCCTTCCACACTTGGCGTTTTCCTAAGCGCATTGAGCAGACCACACCCCAACCACGAAAAACACTCCCGTGCCGTAAGACCACCACCTCCGTACTTCACTTTTGCCACTACACATGATGACACGTTCTCCACCCATTCCCCAAACGCGAGTTTTTGCATCGGACTGACACAGGGTCAGTCGTCCACTGTGCAATTGACTCGTTCTTTACATCATCTCAAGCGTCGCTTAGCCTTACCTACACTGGTGGGTGACTTGCGTACAGCTGCTAGACCATTGTACACATTCTTTTAACTTCCTGCACACGGTCATTGTGCTAGATGGAGTTCTGGTAGCACTTCGGAACTCACATCTGATTGCTTCCGCTGATTACAAGCAATTTTCACAACCACCCTCCGCCATAGACGACGTTTCCAGCCCGTCAGTACATGAGGTCTTTCTGTTGAGGTTTAGCAGTGATTATTCCTTCCCATTTACACTTCAAAATCACATCACCAACAGTCAACTTGGCCAGCTTGAAATTACCCTGATGGATTAATTAGACAAGCGATATACAAAGCCTAGTCCATGTCCGAAATCATTGAGCTATTCTGACTGAATTATTATGCTGTAACTGCTTTTCTACTGATAACTCAACACACCCCGCCTCCTTTCATACTGGTGGGTATGCCTCTTGTGGCTGTGGCATTTAGTGCTCAATCCGTATTAGATACGGTGTTCAGGTACATCTGAACGTATAGTTTACATGTTTACTAAATGATAGGCGGCAAAACGAAGATTGATATCAATTTTTTCTATTCGAAAACAGAGATTCACAAACAGCTCATATGTGAGCGCTAAAAGTGGGGTGAAAATGTAAGTAAAGTCACAAAACTCTTTTAAATGGTTTGATATAACTGGATAAAACAATACAAAACGATAGACTGGCATACAAATACCAACTTGCGTATTTAAGTGTTTTAAATGAACACCAGTTCATAAATTATTTACATAAATTGCGCCGGCCGCTGTAGCCGAGCGGTTCTAGGCGCTTCAGTCCGGAATCGCGCTGCTGCTACGGTCGCAGGTTCGAATCCTGCCTCGGGCATGGATGTGTGTGACGTCCTTAGGTTAGTTAGGTTTAAGTAGTTCTAAGTCTAGGGGACTGATGACCTCAGATGTTAAGTCCCATAGCGCTTAAAGTCATTTGAACCATTTTTTTATAGTACTACGGCGCGCGACGGCGTTGTAGCCAGTGCGACTGTGGTATCTCCTAAACGAAGCTGCCTTATATGGCAGCAGCAGCAGCAACAGCAGAGTACTTCCACTTCAACTTCCGACCTTTAACGACCATCGACAGGGCCTACGGGGCGGAGGACATCGTTTCCACGACATGGAACCGCTTGTTTTTCCTATCCGTATTGTCAACGGCGCGGGTACTTTCGAACGATCCAACACGTTAAAGTTGCCTGGTCAGGGTTGTGGAACCATGTATACCTGGCTGGATGTGCCACAGTACTGTGTGGCCTCAGTTATTATCCAGAAACACTCTGGTCGTGATTCAGAAAATAGCCGATGTTGCTGGCCTAAGACAAGTTGATTGTTGCAAGAGTTATAAGCATGGTGGTCCAGTTTTGTTGGTTTGCTATATTTAATCATAGAGATATATTGGATAGCTTTCGTTACCTGCGTAGCTAAATGTTGATGGGTGTTTTAGCTATGTAAAAATTTGTTCGGTATAATTTTAATGCAATTCATGTCATGGCAGTATTTTCTGTGGTTGGACAATGAGGGATTGTAAAATGTAAGCATAGTGCTTTGTTGGCTAGCTTGTATAAAATTATTGTAACTTGTGCTGTCTTACGAGCTATGCCCAGAAAGTTAGTTCCGATTGGTCACAAAAATAGAAACCATAGTCAAAATCCGGTAACGCTTTGCCTAGATGTGTTGGGTAGTGTCTCTAGCATATTCTAGTCGATCGCGTCACGTTGTGCTTTAGAGTTTTGAACGCAGAGCGAGCAAGATGCCTAGAAAATAGTGTCTCCAGCAAAGTATGGGTGCTGCAGAGAAATTTCGCCTGATTTCATGCAACCCCACATAACGTAACTGCCATGCATTTCCTTCTTCATGATAACTGTCAGCTGCACACTGCAGGGGAAACGAAGAGGCTCCTGCAACGGTTTGATCACCAATCGTATAGTCGTTGACCTTGCCCTTCGACTCGGTTATTCTGTCGCATTTTCATCAGAAAAGATTAAGTTGCACCGCTCGAGTGTGCTGTCTCCACATAATTGATATTCACGTCATTATCGCTTCACTCAAGGAAAGAGTAGCAGGGGTCTGATACAGAAGCGGATCTTTCGTTTTTCCAGCGCTTTCACCTATACGGCGTTCAACTTCGGAAAAACTCAGCAACGTCTTCTTAACTGCACTTTTGTCAAGCGACTTCGTCAACTGATCGTTGTATGGCAATTCAGTGATGAGACTGACACATGCTGTTTTGCGTTTCTGAGTGGTGATTCTCATTATAACGTTAGGTATAGGAGTCATGTCGAACGGAGAAATTTGCCAAAAGTTTCATTTTTTGAAGGCAACTGCAACAAACTTGGAGAAAGAAGCGGCGGCACTTGTCTGCAGGACTGGCCTTCGTTTTGCAGGACAATGCTCAGGCGCAAATGGCACAAGTCGTGACTGATTTGTTCGATCGATGGGCTGGGAAGTGAAAATAAGAAGTATTTCATGTCATTCGCTTGAGAACCGTTACCGAGATTCGTAGGGCAATAGATGCTCAAAAAAAATAAATATGTATGAAATCTTATGGGATTTAACTGCTAAGGTCATCTGTCCCTAAGCTTACACACTACTTAACCTAAATTATCCTAAGGACAAACACATACATCCATGACCGAGGGAGGACTCGAATCTCCGCCGGGACCAGTCACACAGCCCATGACTGCAGCGCCCAAGACCGCTAGGCTAATCCCGCGTGATAGATGCTCCACTCGAACTATCAACACAACAGGTGCTGTTAAGGGTGTCCCACGCTGTCAACAGGCTACAGACAATGCTAGTGATATTTTGAAGGACAGTACAATTTGGAAACATGTATGTATTTGTTGTAAGCAGTAAATAAATACGGTGTACGCTGCGAAAAACAATAAAAGGATCACTTTTTAGAAAACCTGTAATTGTCTCCCATTGTGTGGCGTAAGTTTCAAATTTCGCTCAAAGGGGCCTACAGCCTTCTTCTGTAGCCTCTGTATGTCCATCTTTTAGCGGTGATGTTTGGTCATTGTAGTAAGTAGATATTTATTAATACCCTTGCTTCTATCACAAGCGAGATAGATTATTCCTTCACGTCGGTCAGGGGCTTGAAGATGGCGTAATAAAGCGCCGAAACTGGTTGCCTAACAAAATAAGGTTGAAAATGGACGGCTGAAAGGTGTTTAGTTTGACATCATTCTTCCGAAGCGGTGCAAAAGCATGGCGCTCTGCGACAACACCCTCAGCTTCGGTTACGCTTCAAACAGCAAGGCATAGACACACGCGAAAAATAATAAAATGCCAACAGCTGTTATTTTGGTTTTACCTGTTAGGCAGCTAGTTGCGGCATTACATTATGCCATCTTCGGGCCTGCATACAGGTACATCTACGTCTACATTCTACATTTATACTCCGCAAGCCACCCAACGGTGTGTGGCGGAGGGCACTTTACGTGCCACTGTCATTACCTCCCTTTTCTGTTCCAGTCGCTTATGGTTCGCGAGAAGAACGACTGTCTGAAAGCCCCCGTGCGCGCTCTTATCTCTCTATTTTTACATTCGTGATCTCCTCGGGAGGTATAAGTAAGGGGAAGCAATATATTCGCTACCTCATCCAGAAACGCCCCCTCTCGAAACCTGGCGAGCAAGCTACACCGCGATGCAGAGCGCCTCTCTTGCAGAGTCTGCCACTTGAGTTGGCTAAACATCTCCGTAACGCTATCACGGTTACCAAATAATCCTGTGACGAAACGCGCCGCTCTTCTTTGGATCTTCTCTATCTCCTCCGTCAACCCGATCTGGTTCGGATCCTACACTGATGAGCAATACTCAAGTATACGTCGAACGAGTGTTTTGCAAGCCACCTTCTTTGTTGATGGACTACATTTTCTAAGGACTCTCCCAATGAATCTCAACCTGGTACCCGGCTTACCAACAATTAATTTTATATGATCATTCCACTTCAAATCGTTCCGCACTCATACTCCCAGATATTTTACAGAAGTAATTGCTGCCAGTGTTTGTTCCGCTATCATATAATCATACAATAAAGGATCCTTCTTTCTATCTATTCGCAATACATTACATTTTTCTATGTTGAGGGTCAGTTGTCACTTCCTGCACCAAGTGCCTATCCGCTGCAGATCTTCCTGCATTTCACTACAATTTTATAATGCTGCAACTTCTCTGTATAATACAGCATCATCCGCGAAAAGCCGCATGCAACTTCCGACACTATCTACGCGGTCATTCATATATATTGCGAAAAGCAATGGTCCCATAATAGTCCCTTGTGGCACGCCAGATGTTACTTTAACGTCTGTAGACGTCTCTCCATTGATAACAACATGTTGTGTTCTGTTTGCTAAAAACTCTTCAATCCAGCCACACAGCTGGTCTGATATTCCGTAGGCTCTTTTTTGTTTATCAGGCGACAGTGCGGAACTGTATCGAACGCCTTCCGGAAGTCAAGAAAAATAGCCTGTATCTAATATTTTCTGGGTCTCATGAACAAATAAAGTGAGTTGGGTCTCACACGATCGCAGTTTCCGGAATCCATGTTGATTCCTACAGAGTAGATTTTGGGTTTTCAAAAACGACATGATACTCGAGCAAAAAACATGTCCTAATATTCTACAACAGATCGACGTCAGAGGTATGGGTCTATAGTTTTGCGCATCTGCTCGACGACCCTTCTTGAAGACTGGGACTACCTGTGCTCTTTTCCAATCATTTGGAACCTTCCGGTCCCGTAGAGACTTGCGGTACACGGCTGTTCGAAGGGGGGCGCGTTCTCTCGCGTACTCTGTGTAGAATCGAATTGGTATCCCGTCAGGACCAGTGGACTTTCCTCTGTTGAGTGATTCCAGTTGCTTTTCTATTCCTTGGACACTTATTTCGATGTCAGCCATTTTTTCGTTTGTGCGAGGATTTAGAGAAGGAACTGCAGTGCGATCTTCCTCTGTGAAACAGCTTTGGAAAAAGGTGTTTAGTATTTTAGCTTTACGAGTGTCATCCTCTGTTTCAATGCCATCATCATCCCGGAGTGTCTGGATATGCTGTTTCGAGCCACTTACTGATTTAACGTAAGACCAGAACTTCCTAGGATTTTCTGTCAAGTCGGTACATAGAATTTTACTTTCGAATTCACTGAACGCTTCATGCATAGCCCTCCTTACGCTAACTTTGACATCGTTTAGGTTCTGTTTGTCTGAGAGGTTTTGGCTGCGTTTAAACTTCGAGTGAAGCTCTCTTTGCTTTGCTCACTAGTTTTCTAACTTTGTTGTTGAACCACGGTGGGTTTTTCCCGTCCCTCACAGTTTTACTCGGCACGTACCTGTCTAAAACGCATTTTACAATTGCCTTAAAGTTTTTCCATAAACACTCAACATTGTCAGTGTCGGAACAGAAATTTTCGTTTTGATCTGTTAGGTAGTCTGAAATCTGCCTTCTATTACTCTTGCTAAAGGTATATCGAGTAACCATCGTGTTAGAAACAAATGCGCCACTGTCAAACGGTATCGTGAAGAATTTTTTCCCGCGGGCAGGTGCGCTCCTTGGACAGTTGCTGACATCTCGATACATGCAGGCCTGTTGGTATTTTGTTATTGGACATGCGCGAAAGGGTCAGAGCTGAGAAGTTCATGAGAGGTGTAAGGGGGCTTAATGACGTCACATTGGTACCAAATGTTGTCAAAATTCTGGTCAACGCCACACTGTATGTGTCACACGATGTAAAGGTCGTCGCACCACGTCTTACTCACGTTTCACGCCTTGACAACCCCCAGAACCTGCATACCTACTAGCTGGTGGCCAGAACTCTCTCGCGGGTTTTCTCTGTGCAGCTACATTTTTAAAGTGTTCAATGAGCGTGGGTGGGTGGCACCGACATTGTCGAACTGTGGTTGTCTTGGAGAGACGCTTTGCCGCTTTGTTCACGCTTGTGTCGATGTCACATCCCTCAGTGATCATGCTCCAGGAGGGCACAAAACATGAGGGGTGCAAAAGCGTATACATTCTTTGCTGTTTCGAGTCGAGAAGCGCCAGCAGGGTCAAAGATAGTCAAAAGCCTCGTCATGTTGCCAGTCGCAATGCGAAATGTCTTTTTCGACCGCGAAATGTGTAGAATCAGTGCCTCAGTGGAAGACGTGGTTTCACTGACGCCTTTTATGATACGCCCTGATACCTTTTCGTGTCGATTCCGAGCGGTCGTGTGTCTGAATTGTTTTCATCGGCCTCATGATTTAAATGCCGGGAGCGGTAGTCCTAACCTTCATGCCGTAGGAGTCAAAACATGGCGTAAACGTGGGCAAGAGGGGATGTTACGACCTTCCCATCGTGTGACACATCGATGGTGGCGTTGGGCAGAATTGTGCCGACGTTTCGTGCCTATGTGACATCACTGACCTACCTTAAACGCCACATGAACTTCTGAGCTGTGGCCTTTTCTTCCCATATGTCGACACCTTGTCGTTTGTAGAGTCGCAGAGACCGAGGGTAATGTAGCACTGTGCCTCGCTTTTGCACCATTACAGAGAAAGTCTCTGTGTGTCCATCTTTTTAGAGGTTGTTGCGGGACTCGGCTTTTCGATACAGGATATCAAATTAAACAGATGATGGTTCAAGCGATCGCTATAGAAAAAATCTACTAATGCCCGTGAGCCGTGCGTGGCTCTTGTTCGTGCCGTATCTCATTTGACATCCTGTTTTTACTGTACTACCACCTTGTTATGTTAGTCTCAATTACTGGTGTCACTGAGTTGTCGCCTTGCCTGCCCGTGAGCGGCAGCAGCGAAGCTTATCGATATAAGCCCTGGCGTATTATCTTTTCTGACTGCTATTACTTCCCGGTTGTCGTGTGTTCGGAGTTGGTACGGATCTGCCAGTTAGTTGGGAGGCGCTAAAGGTGCAGTTCGGCCCTGGCAGTGTTTGCCTTAGGACGCGGCAGAAGTTTAGTCGGGGCGCGGCTGCAGTGAGGTCCGGACAGCCGTGACTCGCCAGATTTTTGCCGATACTAATTCACTTGCGTGCGGACCGCCTTGGTTGGTCAGCGGTCGGTCGTCTTGTCGGACGACGTATTTGTTGGCCGGCGATCGCCCTGGCCGTTGACGTAAATTCAGGCAGTGTACTTTCCTCAGCCTGTCAAACACGGTGTGTAGTTTGACAGCTTGATGTATGCTTGGTTGTGGGCGTCCATGCCTTTTACGTTTTGCATTAACTCCCAGTTGTGTGCTGGTCGAGTGGAGTGCAAGTTACCTTGTCGGTGGATCCGTTCACTGTCTGTTGGCTGGGTTGTCGTCGGATTGAGAATTGTTGGGCCGACTGCCGGTCTCACCTAAGTGATCGTTAGTATTTCAAGTGCTGGCCGACCCCCGAAACTTCTGAGCGCCGTGTTGTGTGTATTAGTATGGCTCATTGCCAATGGTTTTCAATTAAAGTTGAATTGTTTTTAGTGGTGTTTTAAGTCATGGGCCTTCAGTCGCTTTAAAATTAAAATTCTTTGCTTGTTCAGTGTTACATTGTTTGGGCCTTCAGCCAGATTAAAATATTGTTTATAGATAAAGCCTTGGGCCTTCTGCCTACTAAAAATTATTTTAGTTGTATTTTAAGTCATGGGCCTTCAGCTGTTTTAAAATTAAAGTTCCTTGCTTATCAAGTGTTAGATTGTTTAGCGCCTTCAGCCGAATTTAAGAAAAGGCTTTGTTGTTTTAATTTATTTTACCTGGAGTTTTAAGCCATGGGGCCTTCAGCCGCTTTTAAATTAAGGTTCTTTGTCTTTCGAGCATCAGACTGTTTTGGGCCTTCTGCGTAATTGAAGATAAAGCTTTCTGCCTTGTGTTTTTTTATTTGCTTTTACCTTGAGTCTTAAATCATGGGCCTTCAGCCGTCTTTAAATCAAGGTTGTTGCTTTTCAAGTGTTAGACTTTGGGTTTTCAGGCAAATTGTAGAACTTACTTACTATGAGGCCTTCTGCCCTCTAAGTATTCTCTTTGGCGTCTGAATTTTGAGTTAATGGCTTTTAGCCGTTTTTTTTTTTAATTAAAGTGTTGTGCCCTTAAGGTATAAGATAGTGTGGCGTATTCAACTGATAACTAAGTTCAGGAATTTGTACTTTAATGTTTGGTCAAATAAATAAAGTTATGTGTGTTCGAGTGTAAGTAACAGCCGCTAATTTTGGCCCCTTTCCACAATTCCAACTACCTGTCCTGTCCTGCGGGTTTAGCAGGGCGTCTCAACCAGTATTGCTGACCCCTGGTTTGATCACAACCGAGGTAGACTCTTCCTATACAGGGACCTGAAGATGGCATAGTAAAACGCTGAAACTTGTTGACAAGTAAAATAATGTTGGAAACTAGACGACTGAAATGTGTTTAATTTGACATCCTATTACAGAGGAAGGTTGTAGGCACACTCGAGATAAATCTGAAACTTATGCGTCGAAGGGGGAGACAATTTGGGGATTTCGAAACTGCTGAGGTCATCGGTCTCTAGGCTTACGCACTACTTAATCTATCTTAAACTAACTTACGCTAAGGACAACAGACACACCAGTGCCCGAGGGAGGACTCGAACCTCAGACGGGGGATAGCCGCTCGAAACGTGGCTAGGCGCCTTAGACCGCGGGGCTACCCCACGCGGCTCGAAAAAGTGATCTTTTCATTGTGTTGCGCAGTGTAGGTGCCAGTATTACATTTCCAACCGTCGTAGAGCTATCGTTCGCATTGCCCGTGTCATGCGCAGTGAAGGGGAAGGGACACGAAAACAGATGAATGGAACAGGAACGTATAACTTGCTCACAGACTGTTTGAAAGCCACCGGCATCCATATTTAAATTATGAGTTTCCGAGGTTCTCATTTTTACGTGGCATCATCCAGTTCACAATCGGGTGCGTAATTTTGTGTTTCATTTTGCATATAGGTTTCTATCAGCACATTAAATTTTCGTTATTGCTCTCTTGTGCATTTTATGTCACTGTTCTACTGGCACTAATGTACATGCTTTTAGTTGTACTGTGTTTGTCATTTTGAGTTTTACTTTTCTTTCGGTACGTATGCGATACTTCTTACATTGATACACACAGAAACGCCAAAGAAACTGGTATAGGCATGCATATTCAAATACACAGATACATAAATAGGCAGAATACGGCGCTGCGTTCGGCAGCACCTACATCAGACATGGCACAGTTTTTACATCATTACTGCTGCTACAATGACAGGCTATTAAAATTTAAGTGAGTTTGAACGTGGCGTACGAACGATGGGGCACGGCATCTCCGATGTAGCGATGAAGTGAGGATTTTCCGTACGACCATTTCACGAATGTAACGTGAATATCAGGAATCCCGTAAAATATGAAATCTCCAACATCGCTGTGGCCGGAACAAAAAAGCCTGCAAGAACGGGTCCAACGACGACTGAGGAGAATTGTTCAACCTGACAGAAGTACAACCCTTCCCAAGATTGCTGCAGATTTCAGTGCTGGGCCATAAACAAGTGTCAGCGTACGAACCATTAAACGAAACATCATCTATACGGGCTTTCGGAGCTGAAGACCCTCTGGCGTGCCCCTTATGAACGCGCTACACAAAGCTTTACTCCAGGGCCGGCCAGAATATCTGCACGCGTGCGGTGCTCCTGCACGTGTGCAACTTCCGGCTCTCAGCGAGCACGCCGCAGTCTTCAGCGTTCGTGTAGTGCATCTTTCTACGCACAGATGTCGCTTTATCCACTTCTGGGATACTCCGTACCGGCGCATTCTAGTGCTATTTCCACAGCTTGCAAGCCAACCATGGGAAGGTATTTCGCGTATTAAACATTTAAAATACTGTCACAGTCTACTCATTGAGACGTCTACTTTTATGCTAATAGTTTAACCCAGTAAGACAAGTAATACAGTTAACAACAGTGGGTTTTTATTAAGGCAGCCTGACTGAGGGCACGTAAATACGCGTAATGTTTTGATCTAGTATTTAAGAAAGAGAGCACTTAGCGACTTCCAACGAACCTTATTCATGATTTAAAATAACATTAAACTAATGCAAGTTTTCCCATAACTAATTCTCGGTGCCCTCAGTTACACCCACATAAGTTCTGTCTCACTGACCTCTGAACAGAATTATGACCGCAGATCTCTCGATGATCACCTGTTATTTCAATACCATTATTACTATATCTTTCATCAGTTCCGTCTGAAATCTGCATAATAACCGACAATTAGGTGAATGTTATGTTTTATCGACTTCAGCTGAGCGTAGCCCTTCACATACACTCCTGGAAATTGAAATAAGAACACTGTGAATTCATTGTCCCAGGAAGGGGAAACTTTATTGACACATTCCTGGGGTCAGATACATCACATGATCACACTGACAGAACCACAGGCACATAGACACAGGCAACAGAGCATGCACAATGTCGGCGCTAGTACAGTGTATATCCACCTTTCGCAGCAATGCAGGCTGCTATTCTCCCATGGAGACGATGGTAGAGATGCTGGATGTAGTCCTGTGGAACGGCTTGCCATGCCATTTCCACCTGGCGCCTCAGTTGGACCAGCGTTCGTGCTGGACGTGCAGACCGCGTGAGACGACGCTTCATCCAGTCCCAAACATCCTCAATGGGGGACAGATCCGGAGATCTTGCTGGCCAGGGTAGTTGACTTACACCTTCTAGAGCACGTTGTGTGGCACGGGATACATGCGGACGTGCATTGTTCTGTTGGAACAGCAACTTCCCTTGCCGGTCTAGGAATGGTAGAACGATGGGTTCGATGACGGTTTGGATGTACCGTGCACTATTCAGTGTCCCCTCGACGATCACCAGAGATGTACGGCCAGTGTAGGAGATCGCTCCCCACACCATGATGCCGGGTGTAGGCCCTGTGTGCCTCGGTCGTATGCAGTCCTGATTGTGGCGCTCACCTGCACGGCGCCAAACACGCATACGACCATCATTGGCACCAAGGCAGAAGCGACTCTCATCGCTGAAGACGACACGTCTCCATTCGTCCCTCCATTCACGCCTGTCGCGACACCACTGGAGGCGGGCTGCACGATGTTGGGGCTTGAGCGGAAGACGGTCTAACGGTGTGCGGGACCGTAGCCCAGCTTCATGGAGACGGTTGCGAATGGTCCTCGCCGATACCGCAGGAGCAACAGTGTCCCCAATTTGCTGGGAATTGGCGGTGCGGTCCCCTACGGCACTGCGTAGGATCCTACGGTCTTCGCGTGCATCCGTGCGTCGCTGCGGTCCGGTCCCAGGTCGACGGGCACGTGCACCTTCCGCCGACCACTGGCGACAACATCAATGTACTGTGGAGACCTCACGCCCCACGTGTTGAGAAATTCGGCGGTACGTCCACCCGGCCTCCCGCATGCCCACTATACGCCCTCGCTCAAAGTCCGTCAACTGCACATACGGTTCACGTCCACGCTGTCGCGGCATGCTACCAGTGTTAAAGACTGCGATGGAGCTCCGTATGCCACGGCAAACTGGCTGACATTGACGGTGGCGGTGCACAAATGCTGCGCAGCTAGCGCCATTCGACGGCCAACACCGCGGTTCCTGGTGTGTCCGCTGTGCCGTGCGTGTGATCATTGCTTGTACAGCCCTCTCGCAGTGTCCGGAGCAAGTATGGTGGGTCTGACACACCGGTGTCAATGTGTTCTTTTTTCCATTTCCAAGAGGGTATTAAAAAAAACCTAAATATAAGTATACATTGGAAAAATCGGTTTAATGACCAACTTTCCTAATAATTAAGTAACATGGAGCAGAATGAGGCAATAATGCACAGTTAGTAAACAATAATTTTTAATTATGAAAGGAATAAAACCAAACACGTTTATCACTGGTCATGAGAAATGATAATCGAGTTGATGTGTCTCATCCATTTCCTTCAGGACATTTAATTTGGCTTGCCGTTTTTCACTCTTGAGTACACTATACTCGTCCTTGTGTGTGTGTCTTTCAATTGAAAACTTACGCTGGCCGCCTATTATTCGGCGGCACGGCAAACACTGTGAGTTTTCACCAACGACTACAAAAAAGAATTGCAGTTCCCAGTCATTTTTAAACGACTGAGAACATAGATCTCCCGTCCTTTGCTTTTTCACAGTACCTGCCATTTCTCGGTACTTCTCTGTTAAGGTTACGGTTACCAGGAGTAAACGAGACTGGGTATATTGCGCTCTTGCTTGTACCACATAAATAGGGAAGTGGAGCCGCCGCCGTTGATTTAAGACACATGTCTAATAACAGATGTCGCTGTCGCACACGTGCGCACATGTGCAGCACTTCCGCACGTCTGCACACTGTGCAGCGTTTGGCCGGCCCTGCTTTACTCCTTGCCTGGGCCCGTCAATACCGACATTGGACTGTTGATGACTGGAAACACGTTGCCTGGTCGGACGAGTCTCGTTTCAAATTGTATCGAGCAGATGGACGTGTTACGGGTATGAAGACAGTCTCATGAATCCATGGAGCCTGACTGAATGTCAGCAAGGGATGGTGGAGGCTCTGTAATGGTGCGGGGCTAGTGCAGTTGGCTATATGGTACCTACGATTATGACAAATGGCACGTACGTAAGCATCTTGTCTGATCACCTGCATTCATTCATGTCTGAAGACCTTGGGTAATCCCAATAGGACAATGCGACACCCCACACGTACAGAATTGCTATAGAGTGTCTCCAGGAACACTCTTCTGCTTGTAAACACTACCACTGCCGAAACATGAACATTATTGAACATGTGCGATGCCTTGCAACGTGCAGTTCAGAAGAGATACCCACCCTTGTAATCTTACGGATTTATGGACTGTCCTGGAGGATTCTTGGTGTCAGTTTCCTCCAGCACTACTTCAGACATTAGTCGAGTCCATGTCACTTCGTGTTGCGGCACTTCTGCGTGCGTGCGAGAACCTTAAAGGATATTAGTCCGGCGTACCAGTTCCTTAGCTCTTCAGTGTATTATGTACTGTGTATGCCCTTTCATGTTTTGTATTTTACTATAAGAGCATGTGCATGTTTGGCATAATGTTGCTGTATAGTGCTGTCTGTAATTCTGCTCTAGTGTGATTGTCATCACTGCCGCCGGCTGTCTGGTGTGTGTCTAATTGAGCTTTTACTTTAGTTTTAGAGTGTGTATGTAATCTTACTACGAAATTTTGTGGTATTCTCCTTTCTTGCAATTACGTTTCTTTGGCACTTTTATAACCGTTGTTGGTTGTATGCTACTCGTAACCTAAAGCCAAAATACACTGCTGGCCACTAAGATTGATACACCACGTAGATGACGTGCTACAGACGCGAAATTTAGCCGACAGGAAGATGATGGTGTGATACGCAAATGATTAGCTTTTCAGAGCATTCACACAAGATTGGCGCCGGTGCCGACACCTACAATGTGCTGACACGAGGATAGTTTCCAACCAATTTCTCATACACAAACAGCAGTTGACCGGCGTTGCCTGGTGAAACGTTGTTGTGATGCATCATGTAAGGAGGAGAAATGAGTACCATCACGTTTCCGACTTTGATATAGGTCGGATTGCAGACTATCGCGGTTGCGGTTTATTGTATCGCGACATTGCTGCGCGCGTTGGTCGAGATCCAATGACTGTTAGCGCAATATGGAATCGGTAGGTTAAGGAGGGTAATACGGAACGCCATGCTGGATCCCAACGGTCTCGTATCACTAGCAGTCGAGATGACAGGCATCTTATCCGCATGGCTGTAACGGATCGTGCAGCTACATCTCGATCCCTGAGTCAAATGATGGGGACGTTTGCAAGACAACAACCATCTGCACGAACAGTTCGACGACGTTTGCAGCAGCATGGACTATCAGCTCGGAGACCGTGACTCCGGTTACCCTTCACGCTGCATCAGAGACAGGAGCGCCTGCGTTGGTGTACTCAACGACGAAGCTGGGTGCACGAATGGCAAAACGGCATTTTTTCGGATGAACCCAGGTTCTGTTTACAGCACCATGATGGTCGCATACGTGTTTGGCGACATCGCGGCGAACGCACTTTGGAAGCATGTATTCGTCATCGCCATACTGGCGTATCACCCGGCGTGATGTTATAGGGTGCCATTGGGTTACACGTCTCTGTCACCTCTTGTTCGCATTGACGGAATTTTGAACAGTGGTCGTTATATTTCAGATGTGTTACGACCCGTGGCTCTACCCTTCATTCGATCCCTGCGAAACCCTACATTTCAACAGGATAATGCACGACCGCATGTTGCAGGTCCTGTACGGGCCTTTCTGGATACAGAAAATGTTCGAATGCTGCCCTGGTCAGCACATTCTCCAGATCTCTCACCAATTGAAAACATCTGGTCAATAGTGGCCGAGGAATTGGCTCGTCACAATACGCCAGTCACTACTCTTGATGAACTGTGGTATCGTGTTGAAGCTGCATGGGCAGCTGTACCAGTACATGCCATCCAAGCTCTGTTTGACTCAATGCCCAGGCGTATCAAGGCCGTTATTACGGCCAGAGGTGGTTGTTCTGGGTACTGATTTCTCTTTATGTACCCAAATTGCGTGAAAATGTAATCACGTGTCAGTTCTAGTATATATGTCCAATGAATACCCGTTTATCATCTGCATTCATTCTTGGTGTAGCAGTTTTAGTGGCCAGTAGCGTAAATAATAAAAAAAAGGGGGCTGAGGACAGGAACTGTGACGTGGTGCGTTGCAGTGTGAGGGTGGGTAAGGTACTGACCGGCGGCGTGAGCGGTTCGCCGTCCTCGCGGCATTCCTCGACGACGAGCGAGGGGAAGAGGCCGACGTGGCCAGTTGCGGCGATCTCGCCGGCCCACCAGCCGTCGTCGACGCTGTGCGGCTCCTTGCTGAGCACGCGGATCACCTGGCCCTCGCTGAACGTCAGCTCGTCCTCGCACGTCGCCTCGTAGTCGTACAGCGCCACGCAGTAGCCCGACGCGCTCACCGTCAGCGGCGACACCGCCTCCACTGTGCAGACACACAGACACACCAGCAGGCTCATTACAGGGCATTTGTAAATTAATTACACAAAAGTAACCATTAATTGTGAAAAGGGTACGTTGTTGTTGTTGTTGTTGTTGTGGCCTTCAGTCCTAAGACTGGTTTGATGTAGCTCTCCCCGCTACTCTATCCTGTGCAAGCTTCTTCGTCTCCCAGTATCTACTGCAACCTACATCCTTCTGAATCTGCTTAGTGTATTCATCTCTTAGTCTCCCTCTACGATTTTTACCATCCACGCTGCCCTCCAATGCTAAATTAGTGATGCCTCAGAACATATCCTACCAACCGATCCCTTCTTCTAGTCAAGTAGTGCCACAAATTCCTCTTCTCCCAAGTTCTATTCAATACCTCCTCATTAGTTACGTGATCTACCCACCTAATCTTCACTCTTTTACTACTTTAAGCACCTCATTTCCTAATCTAATTCCCTCAGTATCACCCGACTTAATTCTACTACTTTCCATTATCTTCGTTTTGCTTTTGTTGATGTTCATGTTATATCCACCTTTCAAGACACTGTCCATACCTTTCAAATGCTCTTCCATGTCCTTTGCTGTCTCTGACAGAATTGCAATGTCTTCTCCTTGGATTTTAATACCTACTTCGAATTTTTCTTTTGTTTCCTTTACTACTTGCTCAGTACACATATTGAATAACATCGGGGATAGGCTACAACCCTTCCAAACCACTGCTTCCCTTTCAAGTCCCTCGTCTCTTATAACTGCCATCTGGTTTCTGTACAAATTGTAAAGAGCTATTCGCTCCCTGTATTTTACCCCTCCCACCTTTAGAATTTGAAAGAGAGTATTCCAGTCAATATTGTCAAAAGCTTTCTCTAAGTCTACAAATGCCAGAAACGTAGGTTTGCCTTCCTTAACCTTTCTTCTAAGATACGTCGTAGGGTCAGTATTGCTTCACGTGTTCCAATATTTCTACGGAATCCAAACTGATCTTCCCCGAGGTCAGCTACTACCAGTTTTCCCATTCGTCTGTAAAGAATTCGCGTTAGTATTTTGCAGCCGTCAATTATTAAACTGATAGTTCGGTAATTTTCACATCTCTCAACAACTGCTTTCTTTGGAATTCGAATTATTATATTATTCTTGAAGTCTGAGGGTATTTCGCCTGTCTCACACATCTTGCTCACCAGATGGTATAGTTTTGTCTCACAAGGCTGTCAGCAGTTCTAATGGAATGTTGTCTACTCCTGGGGCCTTCTTTCGACTCAGGTCTTTCAGTGCTCTGTCAAACTCTTCGTGCAGTATCTTATCTCCTATTTCATTTCTCTCTAAATCCTCTACCATTTCCATAATATTGTCCTCAAGTACATCGCCGTTTTATACACCCTCCATATACTCCTTCCACCTTTCTGCTTTCCCTTCTTTGCTTAGAACTGGGTTTCCATCTGAGCTCTTGATATTCATACAAGTGGGTCTCTTTTCTCCAAAGGTCTCTTTAATTTTCCTGTAGGCAGTATCTATCTTACTGATAGTGACATAAACCTCTACATCCTTACATTTGTCCTCTAGCCATCCCTGCTTAGCCATTTTGCATTTCCTGTCGATCTCATTTTTGAGACGTTTGTATTCCGTTTTGCCTGCTTCATTTACTGCATTTTTATATTTTCTCCTTTCATCAATTAAATTCAATATTTCTTCTGTTACCCAAGGATTACTACTAGCCCTTTTTACCTACTTGATCTTCTGCTGCCTTCACTACTTCATACCTCAAAGCTACCCATTGTTCTTCTACTGTATTTATTTCCCCCATTCCTGTCAATTGTTCTCTTATGCTCTCCCTGAATCTCTGTACAACCTCTGGTTTAGTCACTTTATCCAGGTCCCATCTCCTTAAATTCCCACCTTTTTGTAGTATATTCAGTTTTTATCTTCGGTTCAGGGTACGTAACTTACCGAAATGTTCGATACACCACACACTGTGGTATATTTACACATTTTATTCCCGCCTAACACTGTCACTTCCCGACATTCCCGCTAGGTGGCACGTGCGAATGTCTTATGCGTACAGTCAACATGGAGTCGTGTAACGGTGCAGAGCGAGGACAGTGTTGTTAATGGTTCCATGAATCCCATCCTCTACTACAGTCTACAGGCAATTCAGAACCACAAGGGTCGTTCCGAAAGTAATGCCTCCTATTTTTTTGTGGTAACTTTGGATGCCTGCGCCAAATGTAGTTGTTGGATTACTAAGGTTTGAACCTTCCTCTTTCATTTGCAGGAGATCTCGCTGTTCTGCGGTAGCTGGCGTCATCAGAGGAGTGTTCTAAAATGGAGTCTGATACGGGCGCGCTTATGAAACAGCGATGTGTGATTGAATTTCTCACTGCTGAAGAAACTGCGCCGATTAAAATGCGTCGACGCATGTTAAAGGTGTAAGGAGACGACACAACAGACGTGAGCAATGTGAGGCGATGGTTACGGAATTTTCAAGCTGGTGAAAACTGTGTGCATGACAAACCCACACAGCCCTGCACAGCTGTTGTCCCTCGGAATGAAGAGCGTCTTGATCAGATCATTGGTGCTGATAGGCGGGTAACGACCAGAGAATTGTGTGCAAAGCTGAATGTCGGCTACAATGCCTTGGAAACAATGTTGGAACATCTCGGTTATCGCAAAGACTGTGCCAGATGGCTCCCACTGATGCTTACAGAAGACCTAAAAACTCACCGAACGGAAATTTATTTGGACCTGTTGGATCAATATAAAGCTGGAGGTGACAATTTTCCGAGTAGCATCGTCACCGGAGATGAGATTTGGTGTCACCACTAGTACAGTCCATGGAATGGCGACATGTCAATTCTCTGTCAAAGTAGAAATTCAACCGTTTGCAGGTAAAGTGACGTGCATAGTCTTCTGGTATTGCGAGGGTGTAATTCTTTTGGATGTCCTGGAGCCTGGATAAAATGTCAATTCACTACGCTACAAGACGACACTCTCTAAGCTCACAGCAAGAATTTCCATGGTAAGGCCAGATAAGATGACCAACTTTCACCTGTAACATGATAGCGCCAGGGCCCCCACCAATTTTGCTACCACCTAACTCACTGCAAAATTCGGCTGGACTGTCTCACCACATCCATCGTACAGACCCGATTTAGCGCCTTCAGACTTCGTCTCTTCGGGCCTCTGAAAGATGGACTATGTGGAGAATATTTTCAGGACCCGGATACTGTTATCAAAGCTGTAAGAAAGTGATTAGCCTCAGCTGTTTCCGATTTTTAGAAGCGTGGCATGGAGGACTCTGTTTCATCGATGGCAGAAGTGCATGACGAATGGTGGGGACTATGTGGAAAAATGACAGTCCATAGCTGAAATATTGTTCTATTTAGGTGTGCTGTTGTGATTTATGTATCTCCTGAGTTTCCATGAATAAATGTAGGAGGTATTACTTTCGGAACGACCCTCGTAAATATAACAAGCCACCAACTCAAAGAGAGGCTGTTAGTAATTAGTACAAACTGACTGTGTATCACGCAGGATGCCGGGTCATGGTCGACTAGCAGTCTCTGCCTTCAGCACTGTAACGCTGTAGCGCGCTGAAAGTAAGTTGCAACTTTTGACAGTTCAGTACGAGGCGAGTGGAGGGAAGCGTAGTTGCCAGCGTGTGATGGGCGCGTCAGCAGGTTACCACACTATACCGCTAGGCCTATTCGCCGCAGAAGCTGGCAGCCTTGTTTGACTGTGTGAATAGCAAGCCGCGTAAGCCGGCCTATCTCCATTCTTTCTCAAACGATTTCAAGGAAACTATTCGGTAATAAACTCTCATTTTCGCACAGCTTATAGTTTAATTCGTCAGCTTCATGATGAACTGCCTATCATTTCGTTAATGATCATAGTTATTCTGATATTTCGATAGAAGGTAGAATACTGCAAGAAAAATAGTTATAGCTATGAATTCGTGTTTGATGCGTGTTAGGTTATATGTTGCTGTATTAAATGTAGATAATATTGAATTATTCTTTTAACTTGGAAAAATATCGATGTCTGGACTCGAAATTGTGGGGTGTATATAAAGCACCCCGTCACTAATTCGTGCATCAGTGAGCAAACTAGAATGAAATATTCATAAATTCCGCGCATCTCATAAATGGTACATATCGAAACAAGTTTCTGGGAAATGATGTGGAGCAAAGGAGGGTGTTTTTTGCCTTATGTTTAATAAGCGAAACCTTCATATCTACCGCGATATTTAAAAGACTACAGATCCTTTCAATGTAATAATTATTGTGGGCCATCGATACCTGGAGAAACGAGAGCAATATAAGTGAAGAAGTTGGAAGTTTATTTTTATACTGACAATGGGCTGTTTCATACTGTCAACCTGACTTGCATTAAGTTGTTAGTTTAATAATACACTATTTCAAGATTCTGCCACAACTTCAACTGAATTAGAATGTTAGTGAGACAAATATTTCTATACTCTTCTGTGTTTTGACAAAGAAGCATATTTCAACCTGGCAACAAGACAAGTTACGTATTCCTCAAATCTCGTGACAGTCCATCATGACTCAATGTCTCCTCAACTACCTTCTTGGTAAGGCTGGCAACTCAAGACCATTCCAGTCGTGCAACATTTGTAGTGGCTTCTTTTGTCAGCCTTTCAACCTCAATGAGCGTAAACCTGTCGTTCTTTTTTCAAAAATGGCTTAACATCTGAGGCCATCAGTCCCCTAGAATTAGAATTACCTAAACCTAACTAACCTAAGGACATCACACACATCCATGCCCGAGGCAGGATTCGAACCTACGACCGTAGCAGCAGTGAGGTTCCGGACTGAAGCACCTAGAACCGCTCGGCCACAGCTGCCTGCTGTTATTTTTTGCCACATTGCTTTTCACCTAGGCCGATATACTCGGTGATATTTAAATGAGCATGATACAGGAGAGGCCAGATTAAACTATTCCCTTTATCGTTAGCCAGTTCGTCGACCTGGTAGCGTGAACTTCTTGGCTTCTACAGCACTAATATTGTATTAACTTCGCCTTATACGAGCTAGGTACAATTTTATCTCATGGAACATTTCTTCTTACCCTGAGCAAAAAATCCGCATGCGTCCACTGCGTTGTTGGAGCCTTATGCATCACAACAGAGCGGTACTGTTGTCGAATTCCGAGGAATGTTTTGCAGCAGAACGTTATCTTCTCAGCCGGTGAACGTGTATTCATATGTACTGCGCTGTTGTAATTATTGCGACGCCAACACTAAACACTTGTTTACAGTACCTGACGACTACAAAACTACTACATCGCCAGAAAATACGACAACGAGAGCTGAGGAACGTTTGATGCATCTAACGCATGACACCACTTGGCAACAGGCGCCCTTTACCAACCAAAACGCTGGTGGCGTGCTAGGGAAACCCGGCTCGCCGTTCGTATTACCTGTTCAACGGCGTCACTTCCCACGTCAGCCAAGCGTCAAAAGTCGCAACAAATTTTAAATGGGAATTGGAAATTTGTGTTGATATGGGACCAAACTGCTGACGTCATCGGTACCTTTGTTTACACACTACTTAATCAAACAAAATTGCTAAGGACAAAACACACACACACACACACACACATGCCCGAGGGGGGCTCGAACCTCGCGGCTACCCCACGCAGCAATGTTAAATGCACTATAGGCACATTCAGTTCTAACACAGAACATCTCTTTGATTTACCCAGACTACGAATGTAAGACTGCCGAACTCTTTCAACTGCAGTGTTATACACTGCTGCCGTGCTCTGACCTGACTATCTAAGTATTACACAGCAAGTTTCGATGAAACCAAATAACAACAGCTTATTTTTCAGGTGGTGGCTTACGACATTTAGTACTGATCTGTCTCCGAACTCCATAGCGGATTTGGATTCATGAAACCATAAATAAAAATGCGCAAGCTCAGCACTGTTATACGACTTCATGAATCCATGATGGAATAACTCATTCGCGCATGCCACCTAGCGAGAACGTGAGGAACTGACATTGTTACATGCAGTATCAAACATCCAAGTTATTTAGTCCTTCATGATAAGAGGTTACTTTTGTAAAACTCATTAAATTTTGTTATCATCATGCATGTCGTTGTGGTCTAGGAATAAAGCTTTTTCCTATTGTTGTGGCTTCCAGTGCGAAAACTGATTCGATGCTGCTCTCCATGCTACTCTCCCCTGTGCAAGTCTTTTCATGCCTCAATAATTACTGCAACCTACATACACTCCTGGAAATGGAAAAAAGAACACATTGACACCGGTGTGTCAGACCTACCATACTTGCTCCGGACACTGCGAGAGGGCTGTACAAGCAATGATCACACGCACGGCACAGCGGACACACCAGGAACCGCGGTGTTGCCCGTCGAATGGCGCTAGCTGCGCAGCATTTGTGCACCGCCGCCGTCAGTGTCAGCCAGTTTGCCGTGGCATACGGAGCTCCATCGCAGTCTTTAACACTGGTAGCATGCCGCGACAGCGTGGACGTGAACCGTATGTGCAGTTGACGGACTTTGAGCGAGGGCGCATAGTGGGCATGCGGGAGGCCGGGTGGACGTACCGCCGAATTGCTCAACACGTGGGGCGTGAGGTCTCCACAGTACGTCTATGTTGTCGCCAGTGGTCGGCGGAAGGTGCACGTGCCCGTCGACCTGGGACCAGACCGCAGCGACGCACGGACGCAAGACCGCAGGATCCTACGCAGTGCCGTAGGGGACCGCACCGCCACTTCCCAGCAAATTAGGGACACTGTTGCTCCTGGGGTATCGGCGAGGACCATTCGCAACCGTCTCCATGAAGCTGGGCTACGGTCCCGCACACCGTTAGGCCGTCTTCCGCTCACGCCCCAACATCGTGCAGCCCGCCTCCAGTGGTGTCGCGACAGGCGTGAATGGAGGGACAAATGGAGACGTGTCGTCTTCAGCGATGAGAGTCGCTTCTGCCTTGGTGCCAATGATGGTCGTATGCGTGTTTGGCTCCGTGCAGGTGAGCGCCACAATCAGGACTGCATACGACCGAGGCACACAGGGCCAACACCCGGCGTCATGGTGTGGGGAGCGATCTCCTACACTGGCCGTACACCTCTGGTGATCGTCGAGGGGACACTGAATAGTGCACGGTACATCCAAACCGTCATCGAACCCATCGTTCTACCATTCCTAGACCGGCAAGGGAACTTGCTGTTCCAACAGGGCAATGCACGTCCGCATGTATCCCGTGCCACCCAACGTGCTCTAGAAGGTGTAAGTCAACTACCCTGGCCAGCAAGATCTCCGGATCTGTCCCCCATTGAGCATGTTTGGGACTGGATGAAGCGTCGTCTCACGCGGTCTGCACGTCCAGCACGAACACTGGTCCAACTGAGGCGCCAGGTGGAAATGGCATGGCAAGCCGTTCCACAGGACTACATCCAGCATCTCTACGATCGTCTCCATGGGAGAATAGCAGCCTGCGTTGCTGCGAAAGGTGGATATACACTGTACTAGTGCCGACATTGTGCATGCTCTGTTGCCTGTGTCTATGTGCCTGTGGTTCTGTCAGTGTGATCATGTGATGTATCTGACCCCAGGAATGTGTCAATAAAGTTTCCCCTTCCTGGGACAATGAATTCACAGTGTTCTTATTTCAATTTCCAGGAGTGTAATTTTGAATCTGCTTAAGGTACTCAAGCACTCATTTTTGCTCTGCGATTTATGCGCTCACCACCCCACACTTCCCTCCATTAAAAAATTTGCTTCTCCTAGATATTTCAGAAGGTCTCTTCTCAATCTAGTGCTTCTTTTAGTCAAGTTGTACCATGAAGCACTTTTATCTCCTGTACTCTTCGATACCTCTTCATTAGTTCCTCGATAAACCCATTAAATAAATAAATATAATTTGCAGAATTCTTCTGCAGCGCCACATTTCAAAAGCTTTTATTTCTTTGTATCTGTACTGTTTGCCATTCACATTTAATTTTTATATAAGGTTACACACCCCACACATACATTTAGAAACAACTTTCTGACATTTCAATCTCCTTTACTATAAACGAAATTATCTTCTTCTGATTGTTAAAAGCCATTTAAAATGTTCAACATAGAGGGTCAATTTCTTTTATAAAGTCGAATTTTATTGTGTCAAGTATTACATTACTGGCCACTTTCACCCTGTGGCCATTTCCAAATGCCTGCACAATCAAGTATCAACAATGTAAAAATGTAAAATATTTTTTATCATTATACTTCGCATATTACATTTGCAGTTACTTTAACTGCACAGGGTGTATCATAATTAATGGTGTAAACGAAGACACGTTACTAGAAGCGAAAAGTCTCACTAAACATGGGCCCTAAACCGCATACCTTCTACGAGCACTTTTTCGTCTTCAGTACTGTGAAACACATATCGTCTAATGCAAGCTGTTTGGGTTCAAATGGCTCTGAGCACTATGGGACTTAACTGCTGTGGTCATAAGTTCCCTAGAACTTAGAACTACTTAAACCTAACTAACCTAAGGACATCACACACATCCATGTCCGAGGCAAGATTCGAACCTGCGACCGTAGCGGTCGCGCGGTTCCAGACTGTAGCGCCTAGAACCGCTCGGCCACTTCGGCCGGCCAAGCTCTTTGCTTCCCATGTTTTGAGAGGAGCTGGTATGGACTAAAACATTGGAAAATGTCTAGTAAACATGGGCTCTAAAGTGCATACCCTAAGGCCTATAAGCGCTTTTTCATCGTCTATAATATAAAAAAAATCTCTTCTACTGCAAGCTCTTTGCTTTCCACATGTTGGGAGGAAGTGGTATGGACTAAAACAAGGGAGGAATTTCTAGTTAACAAGGGTTTTAAAGTGCATACCTTCACTTGTTCAGTAGAGGAGACATGTTTCACAGTAGTTAAGACGAAGAAGTGCTAATGGTTCTTAAGGCACTGCCGCCCATAGAGGGGAAAGGTGTAGGCGCACCCCGACAAATGTCGGAGGCCAGGGCTTTTGGGGGACTGTGGAAAAAAATTATATCCCTGTATGTACTTTTGTTCTTTATTCGATTGTGATATTTTTAGCGTGGAATTTTTGCCGAACTGTCCGTGTTGGGCTGTCGTACAAGCACGCACAGTCAATGTTCTAGCGATGTTTTTGTAAATTTAAAATAACAGAAAATAAATCGACGCAACAAAACGATTTTGTAGTTTAACTTTTCTTGGGACATTGCCCCCTAGCACTGCTTTGCACTCGTCGACAGAATTTTCTACTGTTTGTCACAGCTGCCAATCTACGAAAGCTGACACCGACGTGGGTGGCGCTGCGGTAGGTATTACGCAGTACTCCGCTTATTGTTTGACCATGATTTGTGGCCTTAATTTAATATCACTGTAATTGCTGCGAATATGTACCACACGTAACATAAACTTCGTTCCAACGTGGTGTCACGAAATCTCGTTACTTCCGTGCGTCATTTCCTTTACAGCAAGTGATCATAATGCTGCAAATTTTGTCAGAACTCGCAATATGGATTTATCGGCTTCGTTTGGCAATAAGAATTTATGGATTTCTTTAAACGTCTTTGTTGACAAGAATGGCGTTTATTGCATTGTCAATGGACCTAAGGAAACTACGAGACTTCAACAGTGCGTCGTTCCTATTTTCACGAAAATGGTGATGGCGACAATATATATTTTCGCGCATGGCTCTGTTGATAGGGAGGGCTGTTTTGCGTGCAGTGTGTTTCAGATTTAAGTGCTGTGCTTATTTTTATTTATTCAGTGAATGTTATGAGTGACGACAGTGCACACGTTGCTGTTTTCGTGAAAATTAGGTTTCTATCAGGCAGTTGTTCTGATACTGTTTTTTGTATGAGATAGGTTAAAAAATTTGAAAAATAATTTAATACTAGTAGTACTACTTTCACTATCATGTAGAGCGTTCCTTACTCGTGTAAAACTATTTTAGTAGCTGTTTTAATTATTTATTTCCAGGATTATGGTGGATTATGCACATAAATCTGGTGCACAGAATTGATCATAAAAATGTGAATGAGATAAAAAAATTTGAGGAAGAGCTACAGAAAATTAAAAAAATGTCAGCAAGTATTTACTTTTTGCCAAAAGGTAATCCAGTGTCGAATGTAAGAAACCTTTCAACGTCAGCAAAAACAGAAACTTGTTCTGAGCAAAAACTTAAACTAACTGCCATTTCACCCCTTTAGGAAGGAGAGGTAAGCGAACAAAAGTCTGAGTCTGATGGATAGAGTGACTGTGACATGACCCTTGTGATCCTGGCAAATGGCCATATTCATGTAATAACAGTGATAGGGGCAGAATTGGTGGAATGGGCGTTTCAGATATTGACCTCAGAGCAGCTCAACAGCTTGCAGACAAAGTAGAAAATTTACCAAGCATCACTTTGTGTTCCAAATGCTCTAACAATAAAATTCACTTAAACATAGATTGGTTAGTGTGGGCTGGCAGCCAAAGAAAACTTTTCTGTTGGCCATGCTTATTATTTCAGAATGATCCCAAAAAAGCCTATTAATGTTAGGTTAGCTAAACTAGATGAATGATTAGATCACAGGAAAACAACCTGGAAAGAGCTGTACTCTGTTCTTCCTGATCACGAGAATATTTTGTTGCATAAAATTAATTATTTAGCGTTTAGATGCTGTGCACAAATCCTATTGGGTAGAAGTGTGCATTTCACGTTCCAGAAATAGCCATTTTTACATGAGCAGTTAAAAAGAATTTTAAACGTTATTATTTTTTTAGCCACTTGAAATTTGCCTTTTAGGGAAAGTAGCCACCTGAAGGAGAGTCGGATTATGGAAACTTCTTAGGGCTAATTGAGTTATTGGCTAAATATTGCCAATCTTTTGTAGAATATATCATTTATGTTAAAAGATGTTAAGAGAAACATGAAAAGGTAGCGCACTGTTTATCTTGGAGAGCACAGAATGAGCTTTTATCTTTGTGTGGCGATCTTAGAAGATGCCTCTCCAGAGATATATATATATATATATATATATATATATATATATATATATATATATATATATATATATATATATATATATATAAGATCGAACAGAATATTCTGATTTTAACAAAGAGGTAAATATATGGGAAATTCATGAGAAGTTACTGGAATATCTATTATAAGTTAAAAACAGTGCAGCAATCAGTCGTCCTTTTTTCGATTTTATTACGCAAATCCAGATTTCGAGTAGTGGCTAGCCATTCTCAATGCACTACTTTCTATTCTAGATGCATGTAAGTCTCTGTTGTTCGGGCGTCAGTCACATTTCTTTGAATACTGGAGTATTCAAAGAAATGTGACTGACGTCCGAACAACATGCATTGAGAATAGAAAATAGTGTACTGAGAATGGCTAGCCACTAACAGACGACTGATTGCTGCACTCTACAATTTATAAGCCACATAAAAGTCGATGAGTGCACTCACTTTCCGAATGGAAGTTAACCCGATGAGTTACTGGAACATTTTGATTTACAGATAAAGACAGGTGATGCATCTGGTAATGTTATCATAGATAATTTAACAGGCATGAAATTGATATGCACCACTGTCGTGGTCAGTGGTTTGATAATGGATCAAATACGGCTGGACGAAGAAAAGATAAGGAAGAAAAATATTATAGAAAATTATTTTAAAAAATGTTCAAATGTGTGTGAAACCTTATGGGACTTAACTGCTGAGGTCATCAGTCCCTAAGCTTACACACTACTTAACCTAAATCATCCTAAGGACAAACACACACACCCATGCCCGAGGGAGGACTCGAACCTCCGCCGAGATCAGCCGCACAGTCCATGACTCGGCTAATCCCTCGGGCGAAAATTATTTCCTGAAACAGTTTCCCCTCGTGCAGCTCATACTCTGGACTTAATAGTAGTATATGCTATAAGAATTAATGAAGTAGCATACACATTCTTCAGCTGTCTGAACCAGCTGCAATTTTTCAGTGCAAACCCACATTGACGCGGAGGGTTATGATAACGAACTGGCGGCTGATGTCTTCATGACCTGTCTCAAACAAGATGAAGCGCAAGAAAGAAGGCAATGAAACTTAGGGCAGAAAAAATTGCCAGAAGTAACAAAAGCTTTAAAACACACAAAAAATCAAAGCAGTTTCTCTAGTAATGGAATAGCAGAAGTAAACTGGCTGACCTACTATTTCTCCATGTTCGAAACATTGGTTCTCTTGAATATTTGGAGCGGCAAATGACACTTAAATGAAAAATATTAAAGCTCTTACGTTTACCATAGGTAAAGATGAGAGAGCTCTCTAGAATTAAATACTATGCAGGCTAAAAAAGACTGCTACTGAATTTAGGATTCAGGCAGTTTTTTTTTCAAAAAAGAGAGGAGGGAAATGAAAGGTTTTCTTGATGAATTTGATTGGGGCAGTAATGGAGTACCTGACACACTCTCAGATGAAACAGAAGCACAACAGTTCCAATAAGAGACATTTGATGTAGTCACAGGACTGTTTCTCAAATGGATTCAGGGTATGAAGGAATGATAAATATTTTAAAGCCATTCTCAGAATAAATACAGCTTTGTATGAGAGTGATACGATTAAGCCATTAATCAGAACTTATCCTGATTATGTGAGTGATAATCGTATCGGAGAAATATAAATGTTTAGTTCAGTGCGTGTTACTACTTTTTCGGATTTGACAAAGATGACAGAAAACAAAGGGCTTCCATTTCTTTTCCTAAACGAAATTTATAAATTGAAGTTAGAATCTGCGTTTTCTAAACTCTACTTTGGATTTAGGATTTTTATTATCCTACCAGTGACTGTTGCTTCAGTTTGGAGAGAATTTCGTAAATTAACGTTAATCAAAAATCATTTATTATCAGCCTTAGGACAAGAGAAACTTAGTTATTTAGCACCCCCCCCCCCCCCCCCCCCCATGAACCATGGACCTTGCCGTTGGTGGGGAGGCTTGCGTGCCTCAGCGATACAGATGGCCGTACCGTAGGTGCAACCACAACGGAGGGGTATCTGTTGAGAGGCCAGACAAACGTGTGGTTCCTGAAGAGGGGCAGCAGCCTTTTCAGTAGTTGCAGGGGCAACAGTCTGGATGATTGACTGATCTGGCCTTGCAACATTAACCAAAACGGCCTTGCTGTGCTGGTACTGCGAACGGCTGAAAGCAAGGGGAAACTACAGCCGTAATTTTTCCCGAGGACATGCAGCGTTACTGTATGATTAAATGATGATGCCATCCTCTTGGGTAAAATATTCCGGAGGTAAAATAGTCCCCCATTCGGATCTCCGGGCGGGGACTACTCAGGAGGATGTCGTTATCAGGAGAAAGAAAACTGGCGTTCTACGGATCGGAGCGTGGAATGTCAGATCCCTTAATCGGGCAGGTAGGTTAGAAAATTTAAAAAGGGAAATGGATAGGTTAAAGTTAGATATAGTGGGAATTAGTGAAGTTCGGTGGCAGGAGGAACAAGACTTCTGGTCAGGTGACTACAGGGTTATAAACACAAAATCAAATAGGGGTAATGCAGGAGTAGGTTTAATAATGAATAGGAAAATAGGAATGCGGGTAAGCTACTACAAACAGCATAGTGAACGCATTATTGTGGCCAAGATAGATACGAAGCCCACACCTACTACAGTAGTACAAGTTTATATGCCAACTAGCTCTGCAGATGATGAAGAAATTGAAGAAATGTACGATGAAATAAAAGAAATTATTCAGATAGTGAAGGGAGACGAAAATTTAATAGTAATGGGTGACTGGAATTCGAGTGTAGGAAAAGGGAGAGAAGGAAACATTGTAGGTGAATATGGATTGGGGCTAAGAAATGAAAGAGGAAGCCGCCTAGTAGAATTTTGCACAGAGCACAACTTAATCATAGCTAACACTTGGTTTAAGAATCATGAAAGAAGGTTGTATACGTGGAAGAACCCTGGAGATACTAAAAGGTATCAGATAGATTATATAATGGTAAGACAGAGATTTAGGAACCAGGTTTTAAGTTGTAAGACATTTCCAGGGGCAGATGTGGACTCTGACCACAATCTATTGGTTATGACCTGTAGATTAAAACTGAAAAAACTGCAAAAATGTGGGAAATTAAGGAGATGGGACCTGGATAAACTGAAAGAACCAGAGGTTGTACAGAGTTTCAGGGAGAGCATAAGGGAACAATTGACAGGAATGGGGGAAAGAAATACAGTAGAAGAAGAATGGGTAGCTCTGAGGGATGAAGTAGTGAAGGCAGCAGAGGATAAAGTAGGTAAAAAGACGAGGGCTGCTAGGAATCATTGGGTAACAGAAGAAATATTGAATTTAATTGATGAAAGGAGAAAATATAAAAATGCAGTAAATGAAGCAGGCAAAAAGGAATACAAACGTCTCAAAAATGAGATCGACAGGAAGTGCAAAATGGCTAAACAGGGATGGCTAGAGGACAAATGTAAGGATGTAGAAGCTTATCTCACTAGGGGTAAGATAGATACTGCCTACAGGAAAATTAAAGAGACCTTTGGAGAGAAGAGAACCACGTGTATGAATATCAAGAGCTCAGATGGCAGCCCAGTTCTAAGCAAAGAAGGGAAGGCAGAAAGGTGGAAGGAGTATATAGAAGGTTTATACAAGGGCGATGTACTTGAGGACAATATTATGGAAATGGAAGAGGATGTAGATGAAGACGAAATGGGAGATACGATACTGCGTGAAGAGTTTGACAGAGCACTGAAAGACCTGAGTCGAAACAAGGCCCCCGGAGTAGACAACATTCCATTAGAACTACTGACGGCCTTGGAACAACCAGTCCTGACAAAACTCTATCAGCTGGTGAGCAAGATGTATGAGACAGGCGAAATACCCTCAGACTTCAAGAAGAATATAATAATTCCAATCCCAAAGAAAGCAGGTGCTGACAGATGTGAAAATTACCGAACTATCAGTTTAATAAGCCACGGCTGCAAAATACTAACGCGAATTCTTTACAGACGAATGGAAAAACTGGTAGATGCAGACCTCGGGGAGGATCACTTTGGATTCCGTCGAAATGTTGGAACACGTGAGGCAATACTGACCTTACGACTTATCTTAGAAGAAAGATTAAGAAAAGGTAAACCTACGTTTCTAGCATTTGTAGACTTAGAGAAAGCTTTTGACAATGTTGACTGGAATACTCTTTTTCAAATTCTAAAGGTGGCAGGGGTAAAATACAGGGAGCGAAAGGCTATTTATAATTTGTACAGAAACCAGATGGCAGTCATAAGAGTCGAGGGGCATGAAAGGGAAGCAGTGGTTGGGAAAGGAGTGAGACAGGGTTGTAGCCTCTCCCCGATGTTATTCAATCTGTATATTGAGCAAGCAGTAAAGGAAACAAAAGAAAAATTTGGAGTAGGTATTAAAATTCATGGAGACGAAGTAAAAACTTTGAGGTTCGCCGATGACATTGTAACTGTGTCAGAGACGGCAAAGGACTTGTAAGAGCAGTTGAATGGAATGGACAGTGTCTTGAAAGGAGGATATAAGATGAACATTAACAAAAGCAAAACGAGAATAATGGAATGTAGTCAAATTAAATCGGGTGATGCTGAGGGAATTAGATTAGGAAATGAGACACTTAAAGTAGTAAAGGAGTTTTGCTATTTAGGAAGTAAAATAACTGATGATGGTCGAAGTAGAGAGGATATAAAATGTAGACTGGCAATGGCAAGGAAAGCGTTTCTGAAGAAGAGAAATTTGTTAACATCGAATATCGATTTATGTATCAGGAAGTCGTTTCTGAAAGTATTTGTTTGGAGTGTAGCCATGTATGGAAGTGAAACATGGACGATAACTAGTTTGGACAAGAAGAGAATAGAAGCTTTCGAAATGTGGTGCTACAGAAGAATACTGAAGATAAGGTGGATAGAGCACGTAACTAATGAGGAGGTATTGAATAGGATTGGGGAGAAGAGAAGTTTGTGGCACAACTTGACTAGAAGAAGGGATCGGTTGGTAGGACATGTTTTGAGGCATCAAGGGATCACAAATTTAGCATTGGAGGGCAGCGTGGAGGGTAAAAATCGTAGAGGGAGACCGAGAGATGAGTACACTAAGCAGATTCAGAAGGATGTAGGTTGCAGTAGGTACTGGGAGATGAAGCAGCTTGCACAGGATAGAGTAGCATGGAGAGCTGCATCAAACCAGTCTCAGGACTGAAGACAACAACAACAACAACCAATAGAGCATGCAATAAAACATTAACCAGCTTTTAAAATCAGTTTCAGAGATATAGTGGATAACTTCATCATCTGCAAGAATGGAAGATTCAGTGTTCCACGTACAGTTGTCCGAAATTGTTCAGATGACGATAACAGTGCCAACCAAAAAATTGGTTCAAATGGCTCTGAGCACTAAGGGACTCAACTGCTGTGGTCATCAGTCCCCTAGAACTTAGAACTACTTAAACCTAACTAACCTAAGGACATCACACACATCCATGCCCGAGGCAGGATTGGAACCTGCGACCGTAGCAGTCTCACGGTTCCGGACTGCGCGCCTAGAACCAGTGCCAACCAGAGTTTTTAAATCAAGACAACGAATTATGCTGCCAAGGTTTACAAGTATAAGTTAGGCTTAGTTCTTTTGGTAGCCATTGCTATTGTTATTATTATTATTATTATCATTAGTGTGTGTGCAGTAATAACAGTGATGGAGGCAGAATTGGTGGAATGGGCGTTTCAGATATTGACCTCCGAGCAGCAGTTAGTATTTGTACCTATTGAAATACACCACATTCAATTAATAGATAAATTATTGACAGTACATCTTGCAGGCAGCATTTATTTACAGCTCTCGTGTTAAGACAACGTACTGAAGGATCAATGTTTGTGATAATTAACTCCTATGGGCTGGGAAGGCTTGGGAGGCCTCACAAAAGTTTGTCTAGCGGCCCATGAAATCTATGCGCGGTTCTGATTTAGGTAGACACTTTAGAACCTCGGTTACCTGACTTTTTTTCTTACTTTGGTCCACAGTATCACCTCTCAAAATTCAGAAAGCAGAGAACTTACAGTAGAAGAGATTTATTTGACGGTACCTAAGATGAAGAAGTCCCCATAACTCTTATTGTATTGGTTTTCAGGCCCATGTTTACGGAGACATTTTTGCTTTCAGTATCGCATTCTTTCAACTGTGTGCGTTTACGCCATTGATTGTGATACATCCTGTAGTTGCATCGGTGAAATTTCTTACATAAAAATATGTCGTGCTGCATGGGAACAGATACTCTCCCCATCCTGCCCCTCCCCCTCACACACACAAACATATACATAAACGCCTAAAATCTGCATACTTCGTCTAAGCATTTTTAAGACACACTGCATAGACTTTTTACTAATAATAATGACAAGGCAGCTATTGCGCGCAATACTGTGACCAGACGACTGTAATTCTCTCTGACCCATAATAAAATGTCGCAGTATAAACATTTTGTTTGAGCGTTGCCTGTTCCCGCATTTTTATAGCTGCGATGTCCATGCCTGTTAAAGTGATAGGATGCATCGTGTTGTTGTTTAGTACCTGTATCTAAAATGGTTTTAGCACTCTGGAATTAGGTCGAGAGTACGGATACGCATGAAGAACCTGACGGAATTCTATCTTTTTCAGAAACGATGTTCTTGGTATTGCGTTTCTGAATTTTATGTTCCCTTTACTTGGGTCATTTTCAACTATTTTGCTTCTACAATAAAAAGGACCCCTAACTACAACTTTTAGTCGTTGCCCCCTACTTCGAATGTATCGGGTCCCGATTTCTATCCCAGCCGGTGCCTGCATTCTGAATGAAAATCAACAGTTTAAGGAGTCGCTCTCACTCTGCGAACTGCCTTGTCAAGGAGAGGGCGAGCGAGTAGGCTTAAACTCAAGACATCTTATTATTTGGGTATAAAATCACAAATCCGCAGAAGAGAGTAATCAGTTTAATTTTCGTAACGTGTGAATCGTAAGTCCTAAAGACTCCGAAACTAGAAATCGGATTTTAAAGAGTTCTACGCCGCTAAATCTGTCTCTTTTAGAGCCACGATACTACAGACAAAAATCATCATATTTCTATTTAAAAAAGCGAAGTTTATATTTTTAAATAAAACAGCTATGAAAAGAGATCATGCGTCATTTACTGAGGTCGTTTCTACAGTTCATTTGGGTGAAAACAGACATCTTAAATGGTTCTACAGCTGGCTGTGTCTACATAAATTCTGAAAGAGTTTCGTTTCCCATTCTCGAATAGTTGATCTGAAATGTCTGTGTTCACGATTTCTTTCAAAACACTTTGATTGCGCATGTTTTCTGTCCCTCTAGTCTTCCCCATCGTTTTAAACGGCATATTTTCATTTAAGCGCATTCTGTCATCGACAGTGTCCAGTCTCCACATCCAAACTGCGACAGACCACCCTGTATCTTTCTTCCTCTTCTGTACTAAAAAAGTTGTTCACTAACAGGTGCCTTCTCTCACTGACTGCAAGTTTTGTTTCAACAGTTCGTTTTTTGCTTTTTTTTTGCAGCACCTGCAGTCTTTTCTGTTTTATTTCTTTTAATTTTGAGTTTAGGTGTCCTCTTCTTGTTTTATTTGCTTGATGTTGTTTATTTTAATATGAATTTTAAGTATGAAATTAGGGAATTGAAAAAAAGATAAATCTTTTCTGTGTTGTTTCTTTTAATTTTGAGTTTAAGTGTCCTCCTCTTGTTTTATTTGCTTGATGTTTATTATTTTAATACGAATTTTAAGTATGAAATTACGGAATTGATGTGACTTCAGATAGTATGCTCTCCCCTTGTTTTTACTATCAGCTGCTCTAAACCAGAAAGTCCAACTTCTCTATAGCTCGCAAGGAATTAGCTGCTTAACAGTTTATAGCATTATAGCGTTCTACTTAGTACGGTTGCCTGTCTGACATCAACAACGAAAATACTGCGACGAAGTAATAAAATCTCTTTGCAAAGACTGTTCACTGTTTGAATTTAAGCGGAAACGGACGTATCAAAGATCTTGCTAAACAATTTAACAAACGTTATAAATTGACTCTACTGCTCCATATGTCTCAGGGTTGAATATCGCTGACTAGATATGCGGCCATCAGCAAATTTCCTGATCTCGCGGCTGAAGATACAGCAATACAGGACTACGTTTCCTTGAGGAACGATTTCCGCTGCTCGCTAGAGGGAATCTTATTACTGCTAAACGCTGCTAGAGAGACGCTCAGTATGGCACGCTAATGTAATTCTAGGGGCGATACAGCTGTGCCATCTCTTGGTTCGTTTAAATGCAAATTGTATTCCTAAGAGAATATGGATCGAGCATTTGAGGCAAGATTGGAAAGCAGCCAAGAATTAATGTGTAAAACGACTTAAGGCGCCTAAAAGCCTCTTGGGAACAGTTGTAACGATCGTACTTACCTAGGACTGAGAATCGTATCACGTATTTTAAACGAATTAGCAGCTTCTTGGTCTGTCTGCTTCTTCCCCAAAGCACCTCAAACTCTGCTCCATATTTGAAGCTTGCGATAAATGTGTGACTTCCCACTAATGCTACCCTCTTCTGATCCCCGTAAGTAGCAAAAAGGAACAAGAACACGGGCACCACTTGAGCTGTGAAGTGCATGAGTGTGATGCAAATAACACAAGCCAGTTTTTTGTTATTTTCGGCAGACAGGAAATAAGAACATAAGATTAATAATTTCCTCCCACCTGAAAAATTGTATCGAAACCTGTAATATTTAACATGCAACATTTTAGCATACACATTGTGATCGTTTTAGTATGTAATTGAGTGTGCTTCCCCCCCTCCCCCACCCTCCCCCTTTTGGAAAAGAAGCTGGAAGAAGAAACTAAGGAATGGAAAGCAACAACAGACTGCGTAGGAAAACAAGATTGGGAAACCTGTATTTGACTGCTTTACTGAGCAGCCAAAAATAAGAAAACTAATACCCAAAGCGAAGAGAAAGTACCACAATATCGGAGGTATTGGATCTCCACAGCATTTTTAATGATGTCTGTGACGAAGATTGCATTGACCAGTTTACTGACGTACTTAAAATTACTACCTACGGTAACTAGTTTACGGACGTACTGAAAATACTACCTACACGTAGTAATGAACTTATGAATGAAGTTATGGTGCATCTGGGGAAAGGTAGATGAAGACAAACAATTTTGATACACGTTTGTTGTGTCCTCTGCCTGCAATAAAGCTGTATGTACTGGAGAAGTTATATCAAGACCACGTTTGTGTTGATTTCTTATCCAAGAAATGAACAATGTGAAAACTGTAAAATGTGAAAATGAAGGAGATTACACATTTAATGTTACTCTTTAAACACATTTCAGTACTATAGTTTACTAACAAATTGGCAGATAATTTAAGTAGGAATTATTTACACTCATATACATTAGCATGCGTGCGACAGCAAGCGCTACCAACATGTTCCAAAATGCTGCGCATAAAAGCAGGATTTTTCCGGGGCTCGTACCTCGGGTTCTGTTGGTGATAGAAACTTAGGGTGAAATGTTTTGGTCAGCCCTTTTGTTACGGACAATTTATATACTCAACTGAAGGATCGTCTTACTGAAACTATCCTGCAGTACAGAGCCAACCTCTGAATATTAAGCATTTCGTCCATTTTAGGCAAATGAAGCAAATCGGATGGTTCCTTTGCATTAGATGTGATGTACGGTGCGCCTTAAGGGGATTGTGGCGATACAATTTGGTTCATGGGCTCTTCCTGAGAAGATCTGAAAAAATCGTTTTTCACTAACTTCCCGCCGTCAGCAGCGGATACCTAAATAACGGCAGTAATTGCTCAAATTTTAAAGGTATATTCTCTAGGCATTTATCTTGAAGTGATATCTTTCTGCTACAAAAAAACCTTGTCGATTAACGTCCGCGATACATGGTTTTTGGGTACCAAACCCATGCCGCGGATTCCAAGACAGCTATGCGCAGCCAACGGTTGAAATTTTTACGATGTATTTCTAAGATCCAGATCCCGAAAAAAAAACTTTAAAATTTTCTTGATATCTATATCCGTTTCCGAGATAACGAGGTTCAAACTTACCTTACTTGTACACGTAAAATCTGGTGTGAGGCGAAAACGTAGTTTATAACGTGCCGTAACACGGAGAAATGTGCTACAAAGTACCAGAATTGTCATCAGAAAGGTTCTGGAAACCCTCTGTTGTGGTACTGGAGCACACGAAAAATTTGGTCTGAGGTGTTAATCAGTTTTTGCGATATTTCAGTTTCATGTAAATAAACCATCAAAGTTTTACTGACGCGTAAAGTGCTTTTCATATGGGTGTCATGCCCCGATGTAGCAGGGAAAAGAAGGGAATTAGCGACAAAAGGCGAATATGCTCCTGTTTAAATGACGCTGACTGAAAACTGGAGTACCAGCTCCTTCATTCTACCTTCCTCAGTAACTTTACAGTTTTTCTTTTTTTTTTTTGCATGTGAGCATATTGGCGCTTTTTATCCTGAGAGAGAAGGAGGAGGGAAAGAGACGGAAAAGTAATAAATATTGGAAGATAGTAGACAGTGGTAGCGTTACAGAAAGGGCGAAGGAGAGAATGACAGTATGGGGGAAAGAGAGGGATACAATGCGAGTGGAACATAGTTGACACAGAGTTGTCCTAGCAATAGACTGAAGTAGACATTGCCAGTGGGAGAGGAATAAAGAGGCGGAGGAAGCGAAAATGGGTGAGAGCTAGTGAATATAAGAGACAGTCTATGGCACTGACAACGAGGAAGTTAGAGATAGTGACAGTGACAAGAGACGGCAGTAGTGGGAAGGAATGAATGACATAGAAGCAGTAAGAGAAAAGGGAAACAATGATAGAGAGAGGAGACGGTAGTAGTGGGACAGAACTAAGGAGACAGTGGTTGTGAGACAGGTGACAGTGACAGCTAGAGATACAAAAGAGATAATGAGAGTGAGTTGGGCTGAATCAATGAGTAAGAATGGGAAAGCCGGCCGCTGTGGCCGAGCGGTTTATGCGCTTCAGTCCGGAACGGCGCCACCGCTACGGTCGCAGATTCGAATCGCACCTTGGGCATGGATGTGTGTTATGTCCTTAGGTTAATTAGGTTTAAGTAGTTCTAAGCCTAGGGAACTGATGACCTCAGATGTTAAGTCCCATAGTGATTAGAGCCATTTGAACCATTTGAGAGTGGAAAAGTGGGAGTGGATGGGTATGAGCGACTTGCCGCTTTGGTCGAATGGGCGTGAGCGAGATACAGCGTGAGAAGGTTGTGGGAGTGAGAGGTGAGTTGCATATTAAAAAGAGAGTGAATTTATTCGCATGCCACAATTTTTGGGATGCTTTTTAAAGGAGCTTGAGGAAGGTAGAATGAGGCAACTTGTACCTCACTTTTCAGACAGAGTCTTTTAAACAGACACAACTGACATCTAGCGGCAATGAATATAAACCACACAACGTATTCATTCGTCCAATAACCGTACAGCGGCGCAGAAATAGGATGTTTTAACAACAGAATACTTTGTAATACGTGTATTATTTTTGAAACAACCTGTATTTTCAACACATGTAACTTCACTACTTCCAGTTCTTTTACTTGTATCTATCTAGTCAACATCACTTAATGATTTGTCTTTTATTTGGAGTTTTTTGACAGTGAACAGTCGATGGCTGTGAACTATTATTCTGAGGGTTCTGTCAAAGCCAGAAAAGGTAGAGATACTGTTTCTAGAGATCCCCATTCCATCTCGCGTCTGGCCTGCCCCCCCCTCCACCCTTATGAGTTTTCTCACTCTGTTAGTCCCCCCCCCCCCTTAGTTTTTCCTCTTCCCCTCGTTTTTCCCCTCATCCGTCCAGGTCTCCCCCATCTGTCCTTGGCTGTGACGTTTCATCTTCGTGCCGACTTCTTAGTGCTGTGTTTCCAGTGAGTATTCAGTGTTGTGCGTCTTTTCCGAAGTGTTGCGGACAGATATCATACTGTCGCTGGGTGTAATTTTTATATATCTTGCGAACAGAAACCAGACTGTCGCCGTGTTTTTTTTAATTGTCTGTCTACTATTTTCCCTGTCTGCTTCCTGTGTATTTTATTAGAATCGCCAACCCTTTGTTTTATGTTTTAAAATACATAATTTTCCGCCATTTTACAATTTAAGTCACCGTTTTTATCGCCTGCTTTTATTGTTTACTATCTCCTTCTTCTGTTTTAAAAATCTGTAGGCTGAAGATCGGCGTACTAAGCTGAAATTCTAGAAAAACAAATTTCTAGAAAACGTTGATTCTGCCCCAAGATATCATAGAGAGAGGGGTCAGCTGTCGCTGCTATCTACACACACTAGCTGTTTATGGGAACTAAGGTGTTGCAATAATGGTAGCGCGATCCACATTCTGTGCAGCTCTTTACCTGCGGGGCTTGCCACACCACTTGTGTTGCTTAACTTGGATATAGTTTGGGGCTTCTTATTGTAAAATTAACTTTGATTTCACTACTTCTGCATATATGCAGATCTTACTCCATACAGTCTTACACACTTTCTGGTGCCTCTACGCAGTCTTAGCGCCGTTTTGTAATTTGACTTGTGTTGTATGGATCTTTGCTCACTGTTATTTTCATTGTGATTTAGCTCGATCCTTAGAGCAACTAAATAACTGTTAATTCGCGGAATTATTTAGATTTCAAGACAGTGAATATGGAAACTTGAAAATGAATCGTATAATCGCTTGGAGATAGGGCACAAGCCCGAAATCGTTCGTGTCTTAAATAAATCACCTTCAATTTTGAGAGGTAGCGGATTTATTTTACAGCCTATAAATGAAAAGTCATAGAGTTCTACAGCGTCCATTACAGATAAAATTCAAATGTTAGTAAGCAAAAGATAAAACTTGGCGTACACAGATGTTACGACAAAACTGTTTCCTACAGATGTTTATAGGCGATACTAACGTGTTCCATATTAGGACATAAACATTTCTGTTAGTTTCAGAGCCTACATGCATGAATACATCTCATAAATAACATGGCTCATTTTGCACAATGTTAAAAAATTGAGAAGATATTCATCGGTAAATTGCTGAAAAAAATTGCGGCTACAGAATTCTATTTTTTCATTCTGAAAATTTGCTACCTGCTTAAAATTTCACAAATAAATTTTCAGTTCCTCTAGCAAACAGTGTATTTGACCCTTTGCTGTAAGTTTTATATATTTAGAAGATTTCGTGGCCTGTGTCACGTATGTTTTCAGATTGTAGATGATTTGTTGAAATGGTTCAATCTACATGTTTCAAGAAGTACTTCTTGGGCGGTCGGAGTACACTCTCGCCTTCAAATAACCCCGTAGGTAAAATCTGGCACACTGTAGTCAGGCGAACGAGGGAGCCACTCGACACAAGCGCGTTTGGGAATTACGGGGTTGCCCAACGCTTCACGGAGAACTTGAAGGGTCTCGTTGGGTGACTGACTTGTCGCGCCGTTTTGTTGAAACCAAGTTTTCGTAACGAACGACGAGGGCTTGCGTGTAAACTCCTAAGCACACGTTCCATGTTCTCGGACGTTTTTCCGAACACCGGTTGCCTTTAGATTCGATGTACTGTCAGTTTTTTACTAGGTTCAATATTGTTCTACGAGCAGGAATTGGATGTCGCAGCTGAATTTTAAACTGCTTACGAAAGGCACATTGCACGTGCTCTTCAGATTTGCCGTAGCGAAAATAGCACTCTACCGCGAACATACGATGGTGCTTCGATCAGTATGACATGATTACTGACCTGTATATGGAATGAAACTTGATACTACGCACTGTCTCTTGTTTTTAACCCGCGTTATTCAAATTTGAAGTCGTCAAAACATTGTGAAATATCTTGCATTTTTAAAGTAAGTGTACGTTTCATATTAGAGAGAAATCATGTCACATAATGATTGTATGTGCACGAGAAACGTGAGTCTGGGAGTCGGGGTAGGAGAAGGTGGAGATTCTTCTCGGTAAAGTGCAACAGATAGGGCTTCCCTACGTACGGAGGAGGAGAGGTCGAGATTCATTATGGGAAAGTGCGACTGACAGAGATTCCGAGTGTGTAGGTGAAGGAAATGTGGAGATACTGCGTGGGAAAAAGTCATATGCATATGGGAGATTGGAGGACTGGCAGAAGTAGAATTTTACGATTATGGACGTAACTCATGTGCAGGGTGCACCATCACCACCACCATCATCAATGTACACTACTGGCCATTAAAATTGCTACACCAAGAAGAAATGCAGATGATACACGAGTATTCGTTGGACAAATTTATTATACTAGAACTGACATGTGATTACATTTTCATGCAACTTGGGTGCATAGATCCTGAGAAATGAGTACCCAGAGCAACCACCTCTGGCTGTAATAACGGCCTTGATACGCCTGGACATTGAGTCAAACAGAGCTTGGATGGCGTGTACATGTACAGTTGCCCATGCAGCTTCAAAACGATAGCACAGTTCATCAAGGGTAGTGACTGACGAGCCAGTTGCTCGGCGACCATTGACCAGACGTTTTCAGTTGGTGAGACATCAGGAAATGTCCTGGATAGGGCAGCAGTCGAACATTTTGTCTATCCAGCAAGGCCCGTACAGGACCTGCAACATGCTGTCGTGAATTATCCTGCTGAAATGTAGGGTTTCGCAGGGATCAAATGAAGGGTAGAGCCACGGGTCGTAACACATCTGAAATGTAACATCCACTGTTCAAAGTACCGTCAACGCGAACAAGAGGTGACCGAGACGTGTAACCAATGGCACCGCATACCGTCACGCCGGGTGATACGCCAGTATGGCGATGACGAATACACACTTCCAATACGCGTTCACCGCGATGTCGCCAAACACGTATGCGACCATCAAGATGCTGTGAACAGAATCTGGATTCATCCGAAAAAATGACGTCTTGCCATTCGTGCACCCAGGTTCGTCGTTGAGTACACCATCGCAAGCGCTCCTGTCTGTGATGCAGTGTCAAGGGTAACTGCAGCCATAGTCTCCGAGCTGATAGTCCATGCTGCTGCAAACGTCGTCGAACTGTTCGTGCAATGGTTGTCGTCTTGCACACGTCCCCATCTGTTAACTCAGGGATAGAGACGTGGCAGCACGATCCGTTACAGCCATGGAGATGAGATGCCTGTCATCTCGACTGCTAGTGATACGAGGTCGTTGTGATCTAGCACGGCGTTCCGTATTACCCACCTGAACCCACCGATTCCATATTCTGCTAACAGTCATTGGATCTCGAGCAGCAATGTCGCGATACGATAAACCGCAATCGCGATAGGTTACAAATTCCATCTTTCGACATAAAAGTTTTCTGGGTTTGGTACCGCGTCGCAATGTAAAAACTGCTGCTGCTATAGAAAAACCAACGTTTCGGCCACGATATTGTTTGAACAATATGCACGGGAAGATACAGTTCACGCTGGAAGTAGAAAAGAATGATGCTATCCCATTTCTAGACGTGTATAGAAGAACGGAGGGCACACTGGGGCACAGAGTATATCGTAAGCCTACACATACTGACAGGTATCTGCACGCCCAATCCTACCACCACCCAGCGCAGAAGAACTCTGTGATCCGCTCTTTGGCAATCCGTGCGCAGCGCCCAAGTGATGCTCAAAACATCACACCTGAGCTTAAAAGGTTACGTACAACGTTTCTAGCCAATGGCTATTGCCTTAAGTTGATAAACACAGCCTTGTCGACCAACACAAGGAAGAAAGATAAACAGGAAATAGACAAACTGCAGCCAACTGTGCGCTTACCCTATGTGAAAAACGTTACTGACCGAATAGGCAAACACCTTCGCCGCGTTGGGTTGCAGCCTGTCTTCTATAGTGGTCATAGGATCCAGAACGTGCTAGGCTCCACCAAGGACGAGGTGGATGCATTACACACTGCAGGCGTTTACAAGGGGGAATGCGAATGTGGAGAGGCATACATCGGCGAGACTGGTAGGCCAATAGCAACGCGCATTCGGGAGCACGAGCGTTATATTAGTCTAGGGCAACACAACAAATCCGCAGTGGCCGAACATCACCATGACTGCGGAAAAAAATAAAATTCAGGGAAGCCTGTGTATTGGCCAAGCAGCCAATTATGACGTAACGCAAAATCAGAGAGGCGATCGAAATACTTAAACACCCTAACAACATGAACAGGGCGGATGGACTCAGGCTTGCCCCGTCTTAGCTGCCAGCAATCAGAGCCCAACAGACCGCACTGTCAACACTGCACTGCCGACAAGTAACTGCCGCCGCGCGGCCGACGTCCAGCAGTTGGTAAACAGCAGCCAACTTCTCATTCGACGGTGGCCAACAATCATGGCACATAACACAAGAGCCAATAGACGACAGAGGTCACGTTCTCCCTCCACCGCAATAACCTATTAAAATAAAGTTCCTTCTCCCTTTTCCTTAAGTGACCAATGAAACTAACAACATTTTTAAAATTATGACGTAATGGCATGCGCAATAAACACTAACAACAAAATATAAAAGACACTGCACAGCTAGAACGCACCATCAGACCCAGAAGAAGGCCGCTGCAATCGTGGCCGAAACGTTGGTTTTTCTATAGCAGCAGCAGCATCAGTTTTTACATTATGACGCGGTACCAAACCCAGAAAACATTTATGTCGACTGACTCTGACCGTGGATTATAAATTCGATCTTTATCAAAGTCGGAACATGATGGTACGCATTTCTCCTCCTTAGACGAGGCATCACAACAACGTTTCACCAGGCAAAGCCGGTCAAGTGCTGTTTGTGTATGAGAAATCGGTTGGAAAGTTTCCTCATGTCAGCACGTCGAAGGTGTCGCCACCGGCGCCAACCTTGTGTTAATGCTCTGAAAAGCTAATCATTTGCAGATCACAGCATCTTCTTCCTGTCGGTTGAATTTAGCGTCTGTAGCACGTCATCTTCGTGTTGCAGCAATTTTAATGGCCAGCAGTGTATCAATATCATCATGATGTGACTGTGAAGCGGTTCCCCATCCGATCCCATATCTCGTTACCAATACCCTAGTGTGGTTCCAGAATGAGATTTTCACTCTGCAGCGGAGTGTGCGCTGATATGAAACTTCCTGGCAGATTAAAACTGTGTGCTCGACCGAGACTCGAACTCGGGACCTTTGCCTTTCGCGGGCAAGTGCTCTACCAACTGAGCTACCGAAGCACGACTCACGTCCGGTACTCACAGCTTTACTTCTGCCAGTATCCGTCTCCTACCTTCCAAACTTTACAGAAGCTCTTCTGCGAAACTTGCAGAACTAGCACTCCTGAAAGAAAGGATACTGCGGAGACATGGCTTAGCCACAGCCTGGGGGATGTTTCCAGAATGAGATTTTCACTCTGCAGCGGAGTGTGCGCTGATATGAAACTTCCTGGCAGTCGTGCTTCGGTAGCTCAGTTGGTAGAGCACTTGCCCTGCGAAAGGCAAAAGTCCCGAGTTCGAGTCTCGGTCGAGCACACAGTTTTAATCTGCCAGGAAGTTTCATATCAGCGCACACTCCGCTGCAGAGTGAAAATCTTATTCTGGAAACATCCCCCAGGCTGTGGCTAAGCCACGTCTCCGCAGTATCCTTTCTTTCAGGAGTGCTAGTTCTACAAGTTTCGCAGAAGAGCTTCTGTAAAGTTTGGAAGGTAGGAGACGGATACTGGCAGAAGTAAAGCTGTGAGTACCGGACGTGAGTCGTGCTTTGGTAGCTCAGTTGGTAGAGCACTTGCCCGTGAAAGGCGAAGGTCCCGAGTTTGAGTCTCGGCCGGGCACACAGTTTTAATCTGCCAGGAAGTTTCACCCTAGTGTGTAATTATCGTAAGATTGGTGATCCCTGTTCCACAATATAGTGAGGGTGTCGGTGACGCACCAGGTTGCTGTTGCTGTTGCTGCTGCTGCTGCTGCTGCTGCAGCTGCTGCTGGTGCTGCAGCTCGTCCTCGGGCACGACCGCGGTGTCGTCGTCGAGCGTGTAGTCCACGGAGCTGAAGGAGATCTGCTGCGCCAGCTCGAAGGCGGCGCCAGCGGCACTGGCCGTCTGTTCGACGTCCAGGTAGTTCTGCGGCACGAAGCCCTCCTCGCCGCGGTAGTTGCGCGCCCGCAGCCAGCCGTCGCCGTCGCCCTCGCCCACCACCTCCAGCTGCTCGTTCTCCACGATGCTCAGCTCGTCCGCGTTCTGCGCCTGCGCACGACAACGCCCGACGCAGCGGTCAGAGCCAGCAGACTACTGTGCCACCTTCCAAAGCTGCGGCACAACACGAAACAGTTATTTGCATGTCAGAAAAGTATTGTCGCTACATTACCGGTAGAGGCACGTACGCATAGGCTCCAACATGAGGGTTGCCCCCTCCTGGAATCTTAGGTACTGACAGAATATAGTCCCCCACCGTAACCATACAGGGTGTTACAAAAAGGTACGGCCAAACTTTCAGGAAACATTCCTCACACGCAAAGAAAGAAAATATGTTATGTGGAAATGCGTCCGGAAACGCTTACTTTCCATGGTAGAGCTCATTTTATTACTTCTCTTCAAATCACATTAATCATGGAATGGAAACACACAGCAACAGAACGTACCAGCGTGACTTCAAACACTTTGTTACAGGAAATGTTGAAAATGTCCTCCGTTAGCGAGGATACGTGCATCCACCCGCCGTCGCATGGAATCCCTGATGCGCTGATGCAGCCCTGGAGAATGGCGTATTGTATCACAGCCGTCCACAATACGAGCACGAAGAGTCTCTACATTTGTTACCGGGGTTGCGTAGACAAGAGCTTTCAAATGCCCCCATAAATGGAAGTCAAGAGGGTTGAGGTCAGGAGAGCGTGGAGGCCATGGAATTGGTCCGCCTCTACCAATCCATCGGTCACCGAATCTGTTGTTGAGAAGCGTACGAACACTTCAACGAAATGTGCAGAAGCTCCATCGCGCATGAACCACATGTTGTGTCGTACTTGTAAAGGCACATGTTCTAGCAGCACAGGTAGAGAATCTCGTATAAAATCATGGTGGTGAGTCGAGGAAGTACAGTACATACTGCCGAAACTAAAATGAGCTCTAACATGGACATTAGGCGTTTCCGGACACATGTCCACATAACATCTTTTCTTTATTTGTGTGTGAGGAATGTTTCCTGAAAGTTTGGTAGTACCTTTTTGTAACACCCTGCATAGCCTCCGACCGAGTGATGTGGGAAATTTCAGGATATTACAGCATTCCTCAACATTTAATAAGGTCAATGCAGAGTTTGTATACTGACTACAGCACCAATATACGCGTTGATTCATCCAGTAGTACTGCAGCGAAAAGAATCACAAAAGGTCGTCCTTTATCGCGCAGACTATCATACTCTGTCGAAAAATACCCTATATGATCAAAAGTGTCCGGACACCTGGCTGAAAATGACTTACAAACTTCCTGGCAGATTAAAACTGTGTGCCCGACCGAGACTCGAACTCGGGACCTTTGCCTTTCGCGGGCAAGTGCTCTACCAATTGAGCTACCGAAGCACAACTCACGCCCGGTACTCACAGCTTCTGCCAGTACATCGTCTCCTACCTTCCGCACGTTTCCGCACACTCAGCTGCAGAGTGAAAATCTCATTCTGGAAAACCCCGCAGGCTGTGGCTAAGCCATGTCTCCGCAATATCCTTTCTTTCAGGAGTGCTAGTTCTGTAAGGTTAGCTGGAGAGCTTCTGTAAAGTTTGGAAGGTAGGAGACGAGGTACTGGAAGAAGTAAAGCTGTGAGTACCGGGCGTGAGTCGTGCTTCGGTAGCTCAGTTGGTAGAGCACTTGCCCGTGAAAGGCAAAGGTCCCGAGTTCGAGTCTCGGTCGGGCACACAGTTTTCATCTGCCAGGAAATTTCATATCAGCGCACACTCCGCTGCAGAGTGAAAATCTCAATCTGGAATGACTTCCAAGTTCGTGCCCCCGCCCCCCCCCCCTCCCCCATCTTCGGTAATACTGGAATTCAGTATGATGTTGGGCCACTATTAGTCTTGTTGACAGCTTCCACTCTCGCAAGCATACGTTCGATCAGGCGTTGGAAGGTTTCTTGGGGAATGGCAGCCCATTCTTCACGTTCTCCTCCACTGAAGAGAGGTATCGATGTTGATCGGTGAGGCCTGGCACGAAATCAGCGTTCTAAAACATCCCAAAGTTGTTCTATAGCATTCAGGTCAGGACTCTTTGCTAGCCAGACCATTTCAGGAATGTTATTGTCGTCTAACCACTCCGCGACAGGCCGTACGTTACGAACAGGTGCTCGATCGTGTTGAAAGATGCAATCGCAATGCCCGATTTGCTCTTCAACAGTGGGAAGCAAGAAGTTGCTTAAAACATCAATGTATGGCTGTGCCGTGATACTGCTACTCAAAACAAAAAGTGGTGCAAGCCCCCTCCATAATAAATACCATAATACCACCGCCTCCGAATTTTACTGTTAGCGCTACACACGCTGGTAGATGACGTTTACCGGGTATTCGCCATACCCACATCCTGCCATCGAATCGCCTCATTGTGTACCGTGAATCGTCACTCCACACAACTTTTTTCCGCTGTTCAATCGTCCAACGTTTACTCTCCTTACACCAACCGAGGCGTCGTTTAACATTTACCGGCGTGATGTGTGGCTTATGAGCAGCCGCTCGACCATGAAATACAAGTTTCCTCACGTCTCGCCTAACTGTCATAGTACTTGCAGTGGATCCTGATGCAGTTTGGAATTCCTGTGTGATGGACTGGATAGATCCAGAATGAACTTTTCACTCTGCAGTGGAGTGTGCGCTGATATGAAACTTCCTCGCAGATTAAAACTGTGTGTCGGACCGAGACTCGAACTCGGGACCTTTGCCTTTCGAAGGCAAATGTTCTACCATCTGAGCTACCCACGCACTTCAATTCTGCCAGTACCTCGTCTCCAACCTTCTAAATTTCACAGAAGGTCTTCTCGAACCATGCAGAACCAGTACTCCCTGAAGAAAGAATATTGCGGAGACATGTTTCCAGAACGAGATTATCACTCTGCAGCTGAGTGTGCGCTCACTTGAAACTTGCTGGCAGATTAAAACTGTGTGCCGGACCGAGACTCGAACTCGGGACCTTGCCTTTCGCTGGCAATTGCCTGCCATCTGAGCTACCCAAGCACTACTCACGACCCGTCCTCACAGCTTCTGTAATGTTTGGAAGGTAGGAGACGAGGTACTGGCAGAATTGAAGCTGTGAGGACGGGTCGTGAGTCGTGCTTCGGTAGCTCAGATAGTAGAGCACTTGCCCGCGAAAGGGAAAGGTCCCAGGTTCGAGTCTCGGTTGTGCACACAGTTTTAATCTGCCTTGAAGTTCGGTCTGGATAGATGTCTGCCCATTACACATTATGACCCTCTTCAACTGTCGGTGGTCTCTGTGAGTCAACAAAAATGGCTCTGAGCACTATGGGACTCAACTGCTGTGGTCATCAGTCCCCTAGAACTTAGAACTACTTAAACCTAACTAACCTAAGGACATCACACACATCCATGCCCGAGGCAGGATTCGAACCTGCGACCGTAGCAGTCGCACGGTTCCGGACTGCGCGCCTAGAACCGCGAGACCACCGCGGCCGGCTCTGTGAGTCAACAGACGAGGTCGGTCTGTACGCTTTTGTGCTGTACGTGTCCCTTCACGTTTCCACGTCATTATCACAACGGAAACAGCGGACCTAGGGACGTTTAGGAGTGTGGAAGTCCCGCGTACAGACGTATGACACAAGTGACACCCATTCACCTGACCACGTTCGAAGTCCGTGAGTTCTGCGGAGTGCCCCATCCTGCTCTCTCACGATGTCTAATGACTACTCAGGTATACTTAATATGAAAAAGTATGTTCTTTGGTGTGTCCGGATACTTTTGATCACATAGTATAGCTTTTGTGGATTGTGAAAAAACCTTCGGCCGAGTGATGAGCTCTAAGTTATGGGAAACTTCAGGAAAATGTGGATTAATCAACACTTAATAAGGTCAATGCAAAGTCTGTGAGATGATTATAGTACCAAGATACGCGTTGGGTCAACCAGTAGTTTGGAACGAAATGAATTGCACAAGTAGTCACACAAGGTTGTCTTTTATCGCACAAACAATCATATACTGTCGGAAAAAATAGTATTGGAAGTGATACAAATATGGAATACCATTTTGTTTTTCGTTCATAACCTGCTCAGTTTTTCACATTAAGCAAACATACTACCTTTAGTACATACTGTAGGATATATATTAATGCTTCTCCTATTTTCGAATACATACTACGTTAGGAACATTTCTAAATTAGGCTTAACACAATGTTTGACTTTTAGATACTTCATATTATAGGGTACAAATATGGAATAGTCCATTCTTTTCAAGCTTGTTAAAACAAATAATGGAAAACCTAATAATTAATTGTCAAAAACACGATAAAACATAATAACACAATAGAAAAACACACAAAATATATCATTTTCAGTTATTAAATTTCTTACTCTAAGTCAGTGGTTCTCAAAGTGGGCGCCAGGGCGCACTGATACGCCCTGGAAAATTTAGGGGTGCGCCTTGTAATATTTTAGGAAGACATATGGCCAAATATAAGAGAACATATAGCTACTCAATTTTATCCATTTCACGACAGGTATAATACGGAACGACTCCTTAAGTTTTGTCGGATAGTTCAGTGTGGTTCAGGAAACAAGGTGGCTTATTCTCCTTGTAGTGTCGACAGTATTCGGAACGTATCATGCCGACTGTCCGCTCTCTTCCATTGCTGCTAATCTTAGTTATCTATCAGCCGCGGCTGGTTGGGAACCTGCCAAAGGCATTTCAAAAATAATGAGTGATGATAAAGCCATTGCTGCCATTCGAGGTCATTCCTTACACCGCCAAGAAGTGTATGGAATTCTAGGGAAAGTAAATCCCAATGGGGCGAAAAAATAATTATTCGGATGGCAGAATGCTCCGCCCTGGAGAAAAAGTATGGTCAGGTAAGTGCAACATTGCTACAGTCATAACAATATGCAGTGGTGGGAGTGATTAATTCATTTAATAATGAATGTGACCGTATTTATAAATGTAACACTTGATCCATGCTAAAGTTTGGCGTGGACAACACAGTAACTTATTTCATATGTTGTAAAAAAAAACTTGCAGTCCAAGACTGCAACAATGGACTACAGGTTTCTTACAATATAATGCTTCATGGTCATTCGCAATTAATACATGCCTCAAATGTTATTTTCTTCAACTCCTTGCACTAGAACTGCATTACAACAGCCTTACCTTAATTTCACAATTTTCGATGAAAATAATGCGCTTGTAGCGAACACTTTTTACTTGTGTCGCTCTTAATGTTAGTGTATAAACATTGAGTTAATCCAAATTGTTGTCAAGCTTTAATGGGTTTCTGGTCAGATCCAAACGTTCAGAATCTGGAGAAAACGGCGAAAAAATATTTGACGACTGACGGATTTTTTCGACTGAAACTCTTACGGATATTATCTGCTCGGTTCGTGCTTTTGTTTCGCAGTTGATTTGCCTATGGACTCTTTTTCTTTTATGATGGTAGCCATGTTTAAATTGAGCCTGCATGTGAGCACAAGTTGTCCATATAATTCTGAAGGTTTGGTATCGTTCCCAATGATTGCGAATCTATTCCACCTAACTCTGAGTGGTTCTGGAAATGAATTGCACATTATTATTATTATTATTATTATTGTGGCCATTATGACCTATTTAGGTACCGCGAAAGTGTATCAAAAATTATAAACATCCGCAGCCACTCACTTTTTAATGATATTTTATTGAAAATACATATCTTTCTGTTGACAATAAAATATTATTGAAAAGAGAAACGGGGACAGGAAATTATTTATGAGAGCTGCTTATCGTTTGACCTCGAGCTAACCGTGACTAAAATAATTTCATTTCATGTTCTTTGCTACACATGAGTAGCTCATGTGAACATGATCGTCATTGTTCATGAAGCCTTGCTACTTCTGAGCGTCATTTCCGCTGTAGTTTAATGATCCAGCGGGTTCATGACAGAAGTTTCCAGCAAGGTTAACGGAACTTGAAAATTATCGTTGGCAGCACTGTTAACTCATGGAAGCACAAAAATCTAGGCCCAGAATAAAAACGCGATTCCATTGTTGTACGCTTGACTTTATCGCAGTGCTTTCAGGTGATATGTCAGTAAAGCGCTAGAACTGAACCTTATATGCGAAATGCAATCGAACAAAATGGGTAGATTTCTGAAAAACAAGCATCCCGTAGACGAATCCTATTCTGGAAGTGAACAAACGCTAAGTGCAAGTAAAAAAGCAGAACAGCGGCCTACTCATAAGTATCATAAGTACAATGAAAGCTACTTAAGCTATGGTTTCACTTGGACTGGAAGTGAAGATTATCCTTTCCCACTATACTTAGTACGTGGATATAAAATGGCAAGTGAATCTCTGCTTCCTAATAAACTGAGCAAACACTTCAAAGCAATGCATTCAAATTTTCAAAACACTGTCCGAACAGCACACAAGGGCAGCAAATTCTTAAGTGCAATATCTGTTTCCGATAAAGCTCTGATCACTTCCTTCAAGGTCTCTGAACTAATAACATAGAGTATGAAAGATCATACTACAGCTAAATCACTTATTTTGCCTGGTTGCAAAAAAATGGTCATGACGATGTTAGGAAATGAAGCAGCTATGAAAATAAGCAATATGCCTTTGTAGAATGATACAGTTCACAGACGTATTATAGAAATGTTTACTGATACTGAGAAAAATGTATGCAGTGGTAAACTCAAGCACTCAAACTCTGAATTGCAAGTCAACAGGCGTCACCTAACCTGATTCATTAATCAAGATCAGATAGCTTAAATCAGTTTCTTTTTTGCAAGGAATAAAGTGTATCTACTAAAGAAGAGGACGTTTTCATCATTTAAATAAATTATCTTAATAAGTGGCAGTTAACATAGAAGTCGTATGTAGGCATTTGTACAGATGGCACCCCTTCAAGGTAGGCTGTTTAAAGAACCTTATTTCTTATGTCCTCCCCCCATGAACCATGGACCTTGCCGTTGGTGGGGAGGCATGCATGCCTCAGCGATACAGATGGTCGTCCCGTAGTTGTAACCACAACGGAGAGGTATCTGTTGAGAGGCCAGACAAACGTGTGGTTCCTGAAGAGGGGCAGCAGCCTTTTCAGTAGTTGCAGGGGAAACGGTCTGGATTATTGACTGATCTGGCCTTGTAACAATAACCAAAACGGCCTTGTTGTGCTGGTACTACGAACGGCTGAAAGTAAGGGGAAACTACAGCCGTAATTTTTACCTAGGGCATGCAGCTTTATTTTTTGGTTAAATGATGATGGCGTCCTCTTGGGTAAAATATTCCGGACGTAAAATAGTCCCCCATTCGGATCTCCGGGGGGGGGGGGGGGGGACGACTACTCAAGAGGATGTCGTTATCAGGAGTAAGAAAACTTGTGTTCTACGGATCGGAGCGTGGAATGTCAGATCCCTTAATCGGGCAGGTAGGTTAGAAAATTTAAAAAGGGAAATGGGTAGGTTGCAGTTAGATATAGTGGGAATTAGTGAAGTTTGGTGGCAGAAGGAACAAGACTTTTGTTCAGGTGAATACAGGGTCATAAATACAAAATCAAATAGGGGTAACGCAGGAGTTTAATAATGAATAAAAAAATAGGAGTGCGGGTAAGCTACTACCAACAGCATAGTAAACGCATTATTGTGGCCAAGATAGACACGAAGCCCAAGCCTACTACAGTTGAACAAGTTTATATACCATCTAGCTCTGCAGATGATGAAGAAATTGATGAAATGTATGATGAGATAAAAGAAATTATTCAGGTAGTGAAGGGAGAGGAAAATTTAATAGTCATGGGTGACTGGAATTCGAGAGTGGGAAAAGGGAGAGAAGGACGTATAGTGGGTGAATATGGATTGAGGGAGAGAAATGGAAGAGGAAGCTGTCTGGTAGAATTTTGCACAGAGCATAACTTAATCATAGCTAACACTTGGTGCAAGAATCATAAAAGAAGGTTGTATACATGGAAGAATCCTAGAGATACTCGAAGGTATAAGATGGATTATATAATGGTAAGACAGAGATTTAGGAACCAGGTTTTAATTTGTAAGACATTTCCAGGGGCAGATGTGGACTCTGACCACAATCTATTGGTTACGAACTTTAGATTAAAACTGAAGAAACTGCAAAAAGGTGGGAATTTAAGGAGATGGGACCTGGATAAACTGACTAAAACAGAGGTTGTACAGAGTTTCAGGGAGAGCATAAGGGAGCGGAGGATCAACTAGGTAAAAAGACGAAGGCTAGTAGAAATCCTTGGGTAACAGAACAAATATTGAATTTAATTGATGAAAGGAGAAAATATAAAAATGCATTAAATGAATCAGGAAAAAGGGAATGCAAACGTCTCAAAAATGAGATCGACAGGAAGTGTAAAATGGCTAAGCAGGGATGGCTAGAGGACAAATGAAAGGATGTAGAGGCTTATCTCACTAGGGGTAAAATAGCTACTGCCTACAGGAAAATTAAAGAGACCTTTGGAGAAAAGAGAGCCACTTGTATGAATATCAAGAGCTCAGATGGAAACCCAGTTCTAAGCAAAGAAGGGAAAGCAGAAAGGTGGAAGGAGTATATAGGGGGCCTATACAAGGGCGATTTACGTGAGGACAGTATTATGGGAATGGAAGAGGATGTAGATGAAGATGAAATTGGAGATACGATACTGCGTGAAGAGTTTGACAGAGCACTGAAAGACCTGAGTCGAAAGAAGGCCCTGGGAGTAGACAACATTCCATTAGAACTACTGACGGCCTTGGGAGAGCCAGTCCTGATAAACCTCTACCATCTGGTGAGAAAGATGTATGAAACAGTGCGAAATATCCTCAGACGTCAAGAAGACTTCCAATCCCAAAGAAAGCAGTTGCTGACAGATGTGAAAATTACCAAACTATCAGTTTAATAAGTCACGGATGCAAAATACTTACGCGAATTATTTACAGACGGTTGGAAAAACTGGTAGAAGCCGACCTCGGGGAAGATCAGTTTGGTTTCCGTAGAAATATAGGAACACGTGAGGCAATACTGACCCTACGACTTATCTTAGAAGCTAGATTAAGGAAAGGCAAACCTACGTTTCTAGCATTTGTAGACTTAGAGAAAGCTTTTGACAATGTTGACTGGAATACTCTCTTACATATTCTAAAGGTGACAGGGGTAAAATACAGGGAGCAAAAGGCTATTTACAATTTGTACAGAAACCATATGGCGGTTATAAGAGTCGAGGGGCATGAAAGGAAATCAGTGGTTGGGAAGGGAGTGAGACAGGGTTGTTGCCTCTCCCCGATGTTATTCAATCTGTATATTGAGCAAGCAGTGAAGGAAACAAAAGAAAAATTCGGAGTAGGTATTAAAGTCCACGGAGAAGAAATAAAAACTTTGAGGTTCGCCGATGACATTGTAATTCTGTCAGAGACAGCAAAGGACTTGGAAGAGCATTTGAACAGAATGGACAGTAACTTGAAAGGAGGATGTAAGATGAACATCAACAAAAGCAAAACGAGGATAATGGAATGTAGTCGAATTATGTCGGGTGATGCTGAGGGAATTAGATTAGGAAATGAGACACTTAAAGTAGTAAAGGAGTTTTGCTATTTGGGGAGAAAAATAACTGATGATGGTCGAAGTAGAGAGGATATAAAATGTAGACTGGCAATGGCAAGGAAAGCGATTCTGAAAAAGAGAAATTTGTTAACATCGAGTATAGATTTAAGTGTCAGGAAGTCGTTTCTGAAAGTATTTGTATGGAGTGTAGCCATGTATTGAAGTCAAACATGGACAATAAATAGTTTGGACAAGAAGAGAATAGAAGCTTTCGAAATTTATTTATTTATTTATTTATTTATGCATTTATTTTACCTGGCAAGATTAGGGCCTTCAGGCCCTCTCTTACACCTAACCAGGCATACTCAGGTTGAACGAGTTACAGTTTCTACTTAACATTAAGGACATATAGCCTATGATGCTGTATTGATGTTAAAGAAAAAAATAGATATTATAACAGTAGTATAATGATAATTATAACAATAAAAAAATAATTATAACAATCAATAATAATAATAATAATAATAATAATAGTAATAATAATAATAATAATAGTAATAATAATAATAATAATAATAATAGTAATAATAATAATAATAATGACTATGTATATGAAAGTAAACATACTTTTCTTTTCTGAATGTCAGTCCCATTGTTAGTTGGGAATTTTCTCGTTATGTTCTTGCAGCTTGTGAGTTATTCTCATCGAGCAGAGACATAAGACGATAGAATGGGGTGAAAGAGATATATAAGAGGTAGATAGGTTAGAGGAAGAGAAATAGAACGGTAAAATTCGAAGTTGTGATGGAGAGGAGAAAGAAAGAGATGGGAGGGGCACAAGAATGGTGGTTATACCGTCCCTAATATGTAAGCTTTGAGTTCCCTCTTGAATGTTGAGTAGTTCTGGATAAGACGCAGATCACAGGGGAGCGCGTTCCATAGTCGTATGGCTGAGATGGAGAATGACACGGAGAAAGATTTTGTGTTATGTAAAGGTACAGCCAAGATGATAGACGTATCCGATCTGGTGTTGCGATTGTGGAATGACGATAGGTGTTTAATGTGAGAAGATAAGTATTGGGGGCACCAGTGGCTAAGAAATCGATGAAGTAAGCACATCGTGTGGAGATCGCGTGCCGTATGTGGGCGTATCCAACCTAGCTGGGAGTATGAAGGACTGATATGATCATACAACCGAATATTGCACACGTATCTAACGCAAGCATTCATCACTAGCTCGAGGCATCTAGAATTTTCACTATTTGTGCCGTGTTGAACTACATCGCAGTAGTAAAGATTAGGCAAGACTAGTGTTTGGACTAATTTTTGTTTAACATGGGTTGGAAATATTTTCCTAAACTTTTGAATTGCATGTAGGGAGGAGAGCGATTTCCGGCAAGCTGTGACTGTTTGTTCTTCCCAGTTTAGGTGTTCATCCAAGATTATTCCAAGGTCTTTTACTGTTTTTTGGTATGGTAGTTGGGTACCATTGAGGAGTATTTTAGGGACTGTTTCGCGAAAGTACCGGCTGATTAACTTTGGATGAGATATAAGTATGACCTGGGATTTCTTGGGGTTTAGTTTCAGACCTAGGTTCTGTGCCCATCGAGAAACAGAACAAAGATCTGCGTTCATACTCGCTACTGCGCCAGCAATGTTTTTGGGGCTTGCACTTATGTACAGTTGGATGTCGTCGGCATAAAGATGGTAGTTGCAGGAGTGAATCACTGAAGAAATATCATTAATGTACAGTGAGAAGAGTAGTGGACCAAGGACGGAGCCTTGGGGAACTCCAGAGCGCACGCTTTTCCATGATGACTTTTCCGACCCACAAATGACTTGTTGACTTCTGTTTTTGAGGTAGCTGTCGAACCATTGTATTGCGCTGTTTGAGAAATTCAGCTGTTTCATTTTAATTAGTAATATATCGAAGTCAACTGTGTCAAAAGCCTTGCTAAAATCAAGCAGTGTTAGGATAGTAGCTTCACGTCTGTCCATAGCATGTTTAATGTCATCAGTTACTTTGATTAATGCGGTTGCTGTACTATGGTGCTTTCGAAAGCCTGACTGATATTCGTCATGGATGTTATGAGTTTTGAGGTAATCCGTCAGTTGTTCATGGACGATGTGCTCTAGGGCTTTAGAAATTGCAGGTAGTATGCTGATCGGCCTGTAGTCACCTGGCGACTTAGGGTTGTCAGTCTTGGGTATAGGCTTAATTAAACTTTGCTTCCACTCAGTAGGATATGTACTACTGACAAGAGACAGGTTGAAGATGTCTGTGATAACTGGAATAATAGTGTCTACGACGTTCTTAATCATGCCAATGCTCACTCCATCACTTCCTACTGCCTCGGAAGAGATTCTCATAATTGCCTTGTGTACTGTGCCGGTAGTGACATGTTTTAGGAAAAACTTGTCTCTCGAGAGATTGATATCTTGGGGCTGGTAATTTGTCGCTGCGTGGCAGTTTGCAGCTGTTGAGAAGAAATCGTTTAATTCTTCTGCAGACGCTTGATAAACAGCGTCAGATCTTCGCTTCCCTATACCGAAACTGCGCAGCTTTTTCCACAGTGCAGCAGGTTTTGATATGCCGCATACGACAGAGCGGGCATGTCTGATTTTGGCATTCCTCACGCTTTGCTTGGTTCTGTTTCGGAGTTTCCTATAAGCTTCGTACGCCTCGGGAGTTGGTTTACGCTTGAAGGCCCTATGTGCAGCATCACGTTTATTCATTAACTGACGTAATGCAGTGGTGAGCCACGGAGCGGGAGCTCTCTTTACCTTAACAGTGCGTTAAGGAGCATGTTTATCATACAGTGCAATAATTTTGCGACATAATTGCCGAATTTTTTCGTCTAAAGTCGGTTCATCGTTTATATCATGCCAAGGGATGTCTGAGCAATCCTTTTGAAGAGCGTCATGGTTAACATTTTTTAGGTTTCTGTAGGTTACCAGGTGAGATTTTTCTTTGGTAGTATGCATTGAGTAATTTAAAAATATCACGTCATGAGCAGAGAGTCCCGGAGCGGATGTCTGATTGGCGCGGATTATTTTATCTGGTCGCTTTGTTGCTATTATATCTATGATTGTGTGGCTGTGTGGCGTGTGATGAGTTGGGTCCAGCGGTGTTAAACTCATATCATTGGAGTGGAACAGTCGCCTTAGTTTTTCGGCAGAGGGAGATTTTAACTGTAAGTCGATGTTTGTGTCGCCCATAATGATTATGTGTTCATACTGTGTCACGAGTGAGGACAGGGCAGACTGAAAGGAGGACATGGCACCGACGTTTGGAGGTTTATAGATTACTCCAATTAGCAGTTTCTGATTTGATGTATTTATTTCGAAAAACAAGAACTCTGCTTCTCCTTCGCCCTTTGCATCCGATGTGCATAGCACAGTAGGTGTCAGATCAGAGCGAACATAGGCACCCACACCACCCCCGCGTCGTGTTTCACGATCTGCCCTTAGGAGAGAGTAACCAGCGATTCGGATAGCGTCGGAAGAAATGTTTGGTTTCAACCAAGTTTCCGAGACGAGGATAATGTGGAACAGCGATTGGCAGAACAGGTCACAGAACTCGTCGAAGTGAGCCGTTAGCGACTGCGCGTTCGCGTGGGCCACAAAGAGCCCGCCGCCGGAACCGGTCCGTCCCATTGTGGCCGCCTGTAGGACCGAGCGCGCTCCGTTTACCTGCTGGCCGGAAGAGGGACAAAAGCTGGATTTCGCGGGGCAAGACATATTTACAGGTGTGTCCAAGGTCGTGACTGACTCAAGCGTCTGTGGACTAAAGGTGAAAAACACGCTGGAAGTATCGAAGAAGGGAGTGAAAAGAAAGATGGAAAGTGGCAGTAGTAGTTACGAAAAAGATAGTAGTAGTAGTAGTGGTAGTGGCGAAGATGGAAATAACAGATATAGAAAGGCGGTTGTAAGGAGATTCCTGTTAATGGAGGATGTTAATTCCCATTTGACTGACAATATGAATATACATGAGCACTTATAATAGACAAATAAAGAAACAATATTTTTGTGAAACAATTGACTGATTTTAAATAGAGTACTTATGGTACTTATAGAAATAACGGAGCAGTATTTAAGCTAAAAAAAATGAAAAGAAAGAATAAAAAAATTAACTTATATTAGACAGATTACAATATGAGACTTTGTGTCTCGCGAGATTTCGCTCAGTCTTTCAGTTCGAACATGTTTGTCACCGTTTTCCTCCCTCCTTCCGTCTTGATTACGATCCTGCCATCCTGGGTCCATACATTTTGAAGGCCAAACTGTGTGATCGCAGCGTTCAAAACTTTTAGTCTTTCGCGCGTCAGATCTTCCCTCAGGGTAACCCCACTCTTGGCGAGTTTTCTTTTCTGAGCAAACATTTCAGCTCTTTTCCGGTAAGACACAAATTTAATTATTATGGGCCTGGGTTTCATGGCACCTGGTGTCCTGCGCCCAACACGGTGGCTTCTGTCAATATCGGCCACGTCGATCTGCACGCCAAGTTTCTCACGCACGAGGCTAATGGCCAGGTCGTCGGTGTTTTCGCGATCGTTTTCAGCTACCCCGAACAAGCGCAAGCTGTTCCTTCGCTGATACTGCTCAATTTCATCGGTGGCAGCAGACAGTTTAGCCTCTAGGTCGGCGGCTTTTTTCTCTTGTGCGGCCAGGGACTTTCTAAGAGACTGGATTTCGGTGCTGTTGCGCCCGACAGACTCTTGTAGTTTGTCCATGACCGCGGCCGTCACGGAGTCCGTGATGGATTGGACGATTACGTCTAGCGTGTCTTTACTGTGCAGCGCCGCACTCACCTGGGACCGGACGAGCTCCCCGATGTCGGGAAGCGGGGCCTCACCTGCCGCCGGAGACCGGGCGCCCGCGCTGCCTGCACCCCTGTAGCCTCGCCTGCTGCCGCTTACTCGTGCTCTTCCCATTTTTCACTCACTTATCACTTGTGGTAATCAACGGAGAACAATACACTACGGCAAGTAACACTTGTTTAGTCGGATGCACACGTTGTGGACTGCCGCACTTCTCTGTAACACCTTCAATGAGCGGAAAAACTCGCGAGCCGAAGAAACGCGCGTCACTCAGTGGCCGCCATATTGATGTGGTGCTACAGAAGAATGCTGAAGATTAGATGGGAAGATCACATAACTAATGAGGAGGTATTGAATAGAATTGGGGAGAAGAGGAGTTTCTGGCACAACTTGACAGGAAGAATGGACCGGTTTGTAGGACATGTTGTGAGGCATCAAGGGATCACAAATTTAACATTGGATGCCAACGTGGAGGGTAAAAATCGTAGAGGGAGACCAAGACATGAATATTCTAAGCAGATTCAGAAGGATGTAGGCTGCAGTAAGTACAGGGAGATGAAGAAGCTTGCACAGGATAGAGTAGCATGGCAAGCTTCATCAAACCAGTTTCAGGACTGAAGACAGCAACAACACTTCTTATGTAAAAAAAAAAAAAAAATGAAGATTTTTCGTAACACACTGTTTTATTGATAGGAAGGCCTTAATAGGAAAGCATTGGGAGAAAAACTGAGAAAAATCTTAGAGCAAGTTGTTCGGGCAGTCAAACGTATTAAAATAAGACCTGTCTCAACCCGTTTATTCGAAAAATCTTGTATCGATATTGAGTCAGAACACAGATGATTACTTTTAGACAGAAATAAGGTGGTTGTCGAGGGAGAAAATACTAACCCGTGTGCATGAGCTACGACAAGAACATCTCTTGGTTTTCGAAGAAATGAAACATTAGCATTCTTACAACCGCCTTTGGATTGAATTTTGGATTGCCAGATTGCAGTATTTGGCCGATGTGTTTCAAAAGTTCAATATTGTGAACACTAGCGTGGAAGGGAAGGAAGAAAATATCATCACACCCAAAGACAAAATTAAAACGTTTCACAGAAAACTACAAATATGGAAAAGAAAAGCTGTTCAACGTAGCTTGGAAATAATCCCGTTGGTAAGGAGCTCGTGCATAAATTAAATTCTTCCAGTAGTAGTAGATCAGTTAATAAGTTTAGAAGAGAAACTGAGTTCGTATTCTCCATCGCTCAACACTGATCAGTACCATTGGATTCGAAACTCATTCAAAGAAACTTCATGTGATTTCGGCTTGACGTTAACAGAAGAAGAACTGTGAGCAATATCTGCTGATCGTGGACTTATGTTTAAGCATAAGGAATTGTCTCTTGTAGCCTTTTAGATTTCTATAAAAGAAGAATATGTGTCGATATCCAAAAAGGCTTTGAACATTTTACTTCAATTTTCGACGTCATATTTATGTGAATTAGGATTTTCTGCTCTCAGAACAATTAAATGTCAAAAGAGAGGAACTCTTCAATGTATTACCGAGGAAATATCTACATCTACATCTACATCCGTACTCCGCAAGCCACCTGACGGTGTGTGGCGGAGGGTACCCTGAGTACCTCTATCGGTTCTCCCTTCTATTCCAGTCTCGTATTGTACGTGGAAAGAAGGACTGTCGGTATGCTTCTGTGTGGGCTCTAATCTCTCTGATTTTATCCTCATGGTCTCTTCGCGAGATATACGTAGGAGGGAGCAATATACTGCTTGACTCTTCGGTGAAGGTATGTTCTCGAAACTTCAACAAAAGCCCGTACCGAGCTACTGAGCGTCTCTCCTGCAGAGTCTTCCACTGGAGTTTATCTATCATCTCCGTAACGCTTTCGCAATTACTAAATGATCCTGTAACGAAGCGCGCTGCTCTCCGTTGGATCTTCTCTATCTCTTCTATCAACCCTACCTGGTGCGGATCCCACACTGCTGAGCAGTATTCAAGCATTGGGCGAACAAGCGTACTGTAACCTACTTCCTTTGTTGTCGGATTGCATTTCCTTAGGATTCTTCCAATGAATCTCAGTCTGGCATCTGCTTTACCGACGATCAACTTTATATGATCATTCCATTTTAAATCACTCCTAATGCGTACTCCCAGATAATTTATGGAATTAACTGCTTCCAGTTGCTGACCTGCTATTTTGTAGCTAAATGATAAGGGACCTATCTTTCTATGTATTCGCATCACATTACACTTCGCTACATTGTGATTCAATTGCCATTCCGTGCACCATGCGTCAATTCGCTGCAGATCCTCCTGCATTTCAGTACAATTTTCCATTGTTGCAACCTCTCGATACACCACAGCATCATCTGCAAAAAGCCTCAGTGAACTTCCGATGTCATCCACCAGGTCATTTATGTATATTGTGAATAGCAACGGTCCTATGACACTCCCCTGCGGCACACCTGAAATCACTCTTACTTCGGAAGACTTCTCTCCATTGAGAATGACGTGCTGCGTTCTGTTATCTAGGAACTCCTCAATCCAATCACACAATTGACCTGATAGTCCGTATGCTCTTACTTTGTTCATTAAACGACTATGGGGAACTGTGTCAAACGCCTTGCGGAAGTCAAGAAACACGGCATCTACCTGTGAACCCGTGTCTAAGGCCCTCTGAGTCTCGTGGACGAATAGCGCGAGCTGGGTTTCACACGATCGTCTTTTTCGAAACTCATGCTGATTCCTACAGAGTAGATTTCTAGTCTCCAGAAAAGACATTATACTCGAACATAAGAGTTTGTCTTTCAGATACATCTCCAAACATTGAAGAAATCGCGAGGACACATCAGGCTCATGTTTCTCATAAACACTAGAAAGAGTAGACGTAAGGTACAGTTCATTTGTATTGCATTATTAGTTTTCTCTATAATTTGAATTAATCGTTAGTTTTATTGCATATTTCATTTCAATACGTTTCACTTGATAGTTTCTCTTGCCTTTCGCCTTGACAGGGTAGGAGGCAACACGGCGCTCGGCCGACGCATTTGAGTGACAATCATGCTTAATGAATCTCTTACATTTTTATAAAAAATTATTTGTTCATATTGTGATAATATATGTTTTTTTTGTGTAGTCCGGAAGCGAAATTCAAAATAAAATGCCTTAATTGTCATTTTATCACAGTTTTTATATCGTGTATTGACTGTTGTAAAATATTCCTCAGAAATGTGTATATAGTGCGCCCACAATTATTTGAGGCCTTTAAATGCACTCGAAACTCCAAAAGTTTGAGAACTACTGCTCTAAGTAATTTCGTTGCAGAAATGACACACGTATCGTCCTTTACCGTAACCTGCACATTCAGTGTGCGCACACATTTCGCGCATTAGACACATAACCCTTTCTTCCCCTGCGTCGTCCGGAAGAATTTACCTGAGTGGGTACACTGCTGTTCATAACGCTGCTGAGGGTGGACGAATCATCGCTCACACTTAAAGCATCATCCTTAGAACCAGCTGATTCTCGGTTCCTAGGCTTTGGCAGCCTCTGCTTGTCTTCTGTTTATTTTTTGCAGTCGACGGTATTTCCAGAGCTCTCTTGTACGGATACAAGGTTAGGACCGCTGAAGGACCGGTCTTTCTTACCCTAGTGCCTGGCCTCTTCGTTATTTGTGCAACGGATGAGAGTTGCCAATGTGTAATTTCAGAGGTGGCGGCGAATGTTCCTCCCTCGACTTCAACATTAGCCTTTCCACTTTTAGAAGACACAGGTCCTGCAGATGGTTTATTGACTGGATCATTGGCTAAACCTTAAATTATTTCTTCAATGCAGGCTATGAAATCTGCATCCGTGAAAATATGAGGGTTTAATGGGTGTATTCCTGTCACCCTAAACCCTCCCCTGTCTGGCACTTAAGGTAGGCCTTCCCATTCAGTTCGGCGATATCCATGTTCTCTAATGAACCTGCATTTTCCCTCATCCATACGTGTACTGTCTTCCAAAGAACTCATGTAAGTTCTATCCAGCGGTTGCATCTCGTGGGAGGCATGAGAAGACAGACACAATATGTTGACATGGTTCCGCATGCGAGATTTGTAACATACAGATTTTTGCAGTGGTCCATTTCCTTTTCACTAAAGTTTTTACTTGCTATTTGCAGTAGGACACGCAGTCCACTGATATACAGCTCTTGAAGTCATTTCTGAATCACTTCAAGTAAAACAGATTGCGAAAATACGGTAGAAGTATGGAATATTAGGGTACAAATATGGAATACTAGTAGTCCATATTAGTGGAGTAGCCTTCTTGAAATTGATAAAAGCAAAAAAAAATCGAAAATTAAATGTAAATAGACAACAAACATGCATGTTACGCCAGCAGTGGCGGCCGTGCGGTTCTGGCGCTTCAGTCTGGAACCGCGTGACCACTGCGGTCGCAATTTCGAATTCTGTCTTGGGCATGGATGTGTGCGATGTCCTTAGGTTGGTTAGGTTTATGTAGTTCTAAGTTCTATGGGACTGATGACCTGAGATGTTAAGTCCCATAGTGCTCAGAGCCATTTGAAGCATTGTTTTTGCATTTTACGACTGATGGTATTAGTTAAAACTCTGTTCACAAAGTATACTAATAATTTAAGTATTATGACAAGAATGAAACTGGAATCCACCAACATGCAACAATTACTGCTCGTAGCGAATTCGTTAAACCAGCTTCACTCACTTGTCAACTGTAAAATGAATGCGTCCCAAAGCAGCCTACAGTTGTTGGACGTAGCTTTCGAGCAGTTCACGAAAGTACAGCACTCGCAAGGTGAGAAACCATAGTATTACATATTACTACCCCTATTCCACAATTGTACCTCTTCCTCTACACATGGAAAGCCGACGCCGATTTTGATACGATGATGGCATATGCCCCTGGGGGATAGTAAATGTACTGCAGCAACACTACATTTCAAACGCTTCCATTCTCCTTCTTCTATACTGTTTTTCATCCGCGTTTCACTTCCATTTACTGTTACACGCCGAACAAAAACTTTCACGAAATACTTGCTAATATGTAAATTTATTTTAAGACATCCCTAATTTGACGCGTTAATATGAAGACATGCCAAATTAACTGCAGAATTTGTATCTGTATGATTGGTTGTTGTGCTGTGTTGCACCCCATACTCCTATTCCTAGAGACGTCATCTCTTCTACGCTGCCCTCATCTCGTGGTCGTGTGGTAGCGTTCTCGCTTCCCACGCCCGGGTTCCCGGGTTCGATTCCTGCAGGGGTCAGTGATTTTCTCTGCCTCGTGATGGCTGGGTGTTGTGTGATGTCCTTAGGTTAGTTAGGTTTAAGTAGTTCTAAGTTCTAGGGGAATGATGACCTAAGATGTTAAGTCCCACAGTGCTCAGAGCCATTTGAACCATTTTTCTTCTACGTTGAGTCTTCACACATTTTTACTCCCTTCTTTTCGACTGATTAAATTGGATCCATGTATGAAATACACATGAACACATCCACTGTACAACTTGGCTATATCCTTCCGAGTTAACTACACTCCTGGAAATTGAAATAAGAACACCGTGAATACATTGTCCCAGGAAGGGGAAACTTTATTGACACATTCCTAGGGTCAGATACATCACATGATCACACTGACAGAACCACAGGCACATAGACACAGGCAACAGAGCATGCACAACGTCGGCACTAGTACAGTGTATATCCACCTTTCGCAGCAATGCAGGCTGCTATTCTCCCATGGAGACGATCGTAGAGATGCTGGATGTAGTCCTGTGGAACGGCTTGCCATGCCATTTCCACCTGGCGCCTCAGTTGGACCAGCGTTCGTGCTGGACGTGCAGACCGCGTGAGACGACGCTTCATCCAGTCCCAAACATGCTCAATGGGGGACAGATCCGGAGATCTTGCTGGCCAGGGTAGTTGACTTACACCTTCTAGAGCACGTTGGGTGGCACGGGATACATGCGGACGTGCATTGTCCTGTTGGAACAGCAAGTTCCCTTGCCGGTCTAGGAATGGTAGAACGATGGGTTCTATGACGGTTTGGATGTACCGTGCACTATTCAGTGTCCCCTCGACGATCACCAGAGGTGTACGGCCAGTGTAGGAGATCGCTCCCCACACCATGATGCCGGGTGTTGGCCCTGTGTGCCTCGGTCGTATGCAGTCCTGATTGTGGCGCTCACCTGCACGGCGCCAAACACGCATACGACCATCATTGGCACCAAGGCAGAAGCGACTCTCATCGCTGAAGACGACACGTCTCCATTCGTCCCTCCATTCACGCCTGTCGCGACACCACTGAAGGCGGGCTGCACGATGTTGGGGCGTGAGCGGAAGACGGCCTAACGGTGTGCGGGACCGTAGCCCAGCTTCATGGAGACGGTTGCGAATGGTCCTCGCCGATACCCCAGGAGCAACAGTGTCCCTAATTTGCTGGGAAGTGGCGGTGCTGTCCCCTACGGCACTGCGTAGGATCCTACGGTCTTGGCGTGCATCCGTGCGTCCCTGCGGTCCGGTCCCAGGTCGACGGGCACGTGCACCTTTCGCCGACCACTGGCGACAACATCGATGTACTGTGGAGACTTCACGCCCCACGTGTTGAGCAATTCGGCGGTACGTCCACCCGGCCTCCCGCATGCCTACTATACGCCCTCGCTCAAAGTCCGTCAACTGCACATACGGTTCACGTCCACGCTGTCGTGGCATGCTACCAGTGTTAAAGACTGCGATGGAGCTCCGTATGGCACGGCGAACTGGCTGACACTGACGGCGGCGGTGCACAAATGCTGCGCAGCTAGCGCCATTCGACGGTCAACACCGCGGTTCCTGGTGTGTCCGCTGTGCCGTGCGTGTGATCATTGCTTGTACAACCCTCTCACAGTGTCCGGAGCAAGTATGGTGGGTCTGACACACCGGTGTCAATGTGTTCTTTTTTCCATTTACAGGAGTGTACAAGCGGTCTATCATGAATGTAGTCTCAGCACTCCAGGGCTAGTCTTGTGATTAAATTGTGGGGGAAGAGATGGTTTCATCATCGTCCGCCAGCAGATAGCGCAGTGGCATAGCCACAAGAGCGCCATCTGTGTCTACTCTTCAACGAGAATGCTCTCTGCCAGAAGGATCAGTGTGGTGCAAACATGTGAACCATGCCGACAACCATGCGACGGAGATGCATTCTTGCTTCCTACAGCCAACTGAGAGAGTTTGAAAGGGGTCAAATTGTGGTCTACCGTAGGGCGGGATGGTCCTTTCGCAGAGTTGCCACACAAGTATGGCGCGCTGCGTCAGTTGTGCAACGAGCTGGTATCAATGGTTACGTGTGGTTACGTGAATACTGTCACACCAGTAGTCAAGGTTTTGGATGTCCTCGCAACACACACGCCCCCCAGCATCCTCGTAATGTAAGGGCAACAGCGAAAGATCGTGCATCTGCCGCAGCACAAATAAGAAGTCTTGTGCGCCCAGACGTGTCAACGCGAACTGTTGCGAACCGGTTATTACCAGCGGTGCTGGAGGTACGCACCCCTCTAGCCCGTCTTCCACGCATGCCACAGCACCTACGTATCGTCAACCAACAGTCTTACAGTACTACGTGAACAGTTCGAGAAAGCGTGACACAGGGCATCCCAGGATAGTATTCGCCATCTGTACGATCAACTTGATGTTAGAGCCAGTACCTGCATTGCCGCCCATGGAGACTACAACACGTACAAATATGGGTGTTGCGACATGGATCGACACCTGGTGCCTCAGAACCACCTGTGCTATGGTCAGTAAATGTAATTGTTTCATGTACTCCATATGCACTGTTGTGACTACAAATCTTGAGAGAACTGGAAACCTCCAAAATTGGGAACCTGTTTTTTTTCCGGCAATGTATATATAAATGACAATGGCAATAAACGGCAAAAGAATATGGAAGATTCCTACACATTGAGATGTACAGATTTTAGCTCACTCCTTTTTGCAGATGGCCAGGAAGTATTCGCGGATAAGGAAACAAAGGTCAACGAGCTGCATCATCCTTGCCTGTAATGGCAAAGCATTATAATCTATTTTCATCATGGCACCGACAACAGCAACCGTTACGAAATTGTCTCGAATGAAAAACAGCCCACAGTTGCACTAAATTATGTTTGTTTCAGACCTTGACCATTGTTTTTGCTGTAATAATATTGCCTTTTTCAGAAGTCATACACACTAATACATGAAAAATGTCTTAGCCCAGCCTTAGCTGGCCTCCTTTGAAACACAGTATTCCAGTCAACATTGTCAAAAGCTTTCTCTAAGTCTACAAATGCCAGAAACGTAGGTTTGCCTTTCCTTAATCTTTCTTCTAAGATAAGTCGTAGGGTCAGTATTGCCTCACGTGTTCCAATATTTCTACAGAATCCAAACTGATCTTCACCGAGGTCGGCTTCTACTAGATTTTCCATTCGTCTGTAAAGAATTCGCGTTAGTATTTTGCAGCTGCAAAATACCAATGGAATTGTTGATATTAAACTGTCTGAAATGTGATTGTCGTATATGTGAATGTAACACACGAGACATACGTACCGTGTAGTTGTAGAGTGCGATGCACTTGAAGGTCTGCCCCGGCGGGAAGATGCGTGGCTCGGCGTCCTGTGCGCCCAGCGCCTCCGCGTCGTGCTCCGTGCCGGTAGAGTCCGCCCCCGCGGACGGGGGCGGCTCGCTGTCGTCGGGCGGCCCCCAGTCCACGTTGGTGGGGTCGTCCCAGCCCGCAGTCAGCTGCTCCAGCCGCTGCCGCTCCGCCTCCACCATGGCTGTCAAAGCGAGGCCTCTAAAGTCTACCGGCACCCAACAGGGGACGCGAGAGCGCAGGCTCGTGGCCGACGCGAGTACGCGCAGTGCAGCTCTGCAGCAGTGCAAGCCATTGGCGGCAGCAGCTGGGGTAGTACCGGGTGGTTATAATTAAATTTTCCCTATTTAATACGCCATAACACGTAAACAAATTACCGCTATATTTGGTAGCGTTAATATCAAGGACATTGGGAAGAGAAATAATGTCGAATCAGTTTATTTGAAACACTTTTAACGTGCTGCTACGATACATCGTACCATTACATACCGGTACCATTATTGCTACAAAAGGGGCTCAATGTCGAGACACTGTGGGATGATGATGGCATTGAAACAGAGGACGACACGCGTAAGGGTGAAATACTAGACACCTTTTTCCAAAGCTGTTTCACAGAGGAAGACCACACTGCAGCTCCTTCTCTAAATCCTCGCACGAACGAAAAAATCGCTCACAACGAAATGTGCCGAAGGAATAGAAAAGCAACTCTAATCACTCAACGAAGTCCACTGGACCTGACGGGATTCGATTCTACACAGAGTACGCGAAAGAACCTGTCCCCCTTCTAAGAGCCGTGTACCGCAAATCTCTAGAGGAACGGAAGGTTCCAAATGATTGGAAAAGAGCACAGGTAGTCCCAGTTTTCAAGAAGGGTCGTCGAGAAGATACGCAGAATTGTAGGCCTATATCTCTGACATCGATCTGTTGTAGAATTTTAGAACATGTTTTTTGCTCGCGTACCATGTCATTTCTGAAAACCCAGAATCTGCTCTGTAGGAATCAACATGGATTCCGGAAACAGCGATCGTGTGAGACCCAACTCGCTTTATTTATTCATGAGACCCAGAAAATATTAGATACAGGCTCCCAGGTAGATGCCATTTTCCTTGACTTCCGGAAGGTGTTCGATACAGTTCCGCACTGTCGCCTGATAAACAAAGTAAGTGCCTACGGAATATCATACCAGCTGTGTGGCTGGATTGAAGAGTTTTTAGCAAACAGAACACAGCATGTTCTCAATGGAGAGACGTCTACAGACGTTAAAGTAACCTCTGTCGTGCCACAGGGGAGTGTTATGGGACCATTGCTTTTCACGATATATATAAATGACCTAGTAGATAGTGTGGAAAATTCCATGTGGCTTTTCGCGGATGGAGCTGTAGTATACAGAGAAGCTGCAGCATTAGAAAATTGCAGCGAAATGCAGGAAGATCTGCAGCGGATAGGCACTTGGTGCAGGGAGTGGCAATTGACCCTTAACATGGACAAATGTAATGTATTGCGAATACACAGAAAGAACGATTCTTTATTGTATGATTATATGATAGCGCAACAAACACTAGTAGCAATTACTTCTGTAAAATATCTGGGAGTATGTGTACGGAACGATTTGAAGTGGAATAATCATATAAAAATAATTGTTGGTATGGCGCGTGCCAGGTTGAGATTCATTGGGAGAGTCCTTAGAAAATGTAGTCCATCAAGAAAGGAGGTGGCTTACAAAACACTCGTTCGACCTATACTTGAGTATTGCTCATCAGTGTGGGATCCGCACCAGTTGGGTTGACAGAGGAGATAGAGCAGATCGAAAGAGGAGCGGCGCGTGTCGTCACAGGGTTATTTGGTAAGCGTGACAGAGCTACAGAGATGTTTAGCAGACTCTGCAAGAGAGGCGCTCTGCATCGCTGTATAGCTTGCTGTCCAGGTTTCGAGAGGGTGCTTTTCTGGATGAGGTATCGAATATATTGTTTCCCTCTACTTAGACCTCCCGAGGAGATCACGAATGTAATATTAGAGAGATTAGAGCGCGCCAGACAGTTGTTCTTCCCGCGAACCATACGCGACTGGAACAGGAAAGGGAGGTAATGACAGTGGCATGTAAAGTGCCCTCCGCCACGCACCGTTGGGTGGCTTGCGGAGTATAAATGTAGATGTAAATTTAGAATATGCCATCCATCAGTGTCCAGAAGTGTATGATTGCATCCTGCACAGCGGATCGAAGCATGTCCGTATGCATGCTGCCTACCTGATACGCTGCCCTTCAGATCAGCAATTGTGTGAACATTCCCCTGGTAAACCCTGTCCTTCAGGTAGCCCCACAACCAGAAATCACAGGGAATGAGATAAGACGGTCATGCTGGACTGGAATTTGGAAGCGATCGGCTGATAATTTTATTGTTCCCAAATGTGTTTCGGAGAAGCAGGTGAACTTCACGAGCAGTGTGCCTTGGGACCCCATCTTGCAAGAAAACTGTTGAGCTCAATGCGTCTCTCTCTCTCCTGTAGGGCGAATATGACATACTGGCGAAGCATATAGCAATAACGCTGGCCAGTCACACTGGTTGTTTCGGTTCTTGAGTGCCAACCTGTTCAAAAATAGAATGGGGCAATGATGAACGTAGCCCTGAAGCCACATCATAGGGTGACACGTTCACCATACACAGGAAGTTCATGCAGAGTGACTGGAGGTGAAGATCCCCACACTCGGCATTTCTGTATGTTCAGCTCACCCGTCAGAGAAAAATGAGCCTCCTCTGTCCATTGGATGGTCCAGAGCCAGCCCTCGCCAACTTCAACCCTTGAAAGAAAGTCGAGAGTGAAGTCAACACATCGTTGTGCGTCCTGTGGAGCAAGCCGCTGTACGATAACGACATAGTACAGATACATTTGAGAACAGTTCGAAGCACCTTCAGTACAGTGAACCACGGGATGTTCAACTGTCGTGACACAGCACGTGCGCTGCCTATCGGGAATTTCGCGCAGCGTTGTCTGCCATAGCAACAGCGATTTTATCAAGCGCCTGTGGTTCAACTGGTCGCCGGCCTTTTCGCGGAGCGACGCTCTGTTCTCCAGCTGATTGAACTACATCATGCAACTCACAGTAGGTGGAGGAAAAGGATCCTTCCGTAATCCTTTCAGCCGGGAATATTCTCGAAGGCAGCTACAGCATTACTGTTGTTTTAATAATAGAGTTTCACCAATAATGCCCTGCTCCTTTTGTCCAAGCTCACTTTGACTCGTCAAGAAGTTCACTGCGACTGGTCAGGTGTGTGAGTTATGAATCACGGCATCTGATCACGACACATGGTGGGAACAGTTGGAAGTGGACGGCGAATCTGTGTCGCATGGAAATCATGCACCCCATTCTCTTGACATTAGTGCTTCCAAGTTTGGTACACGTACGGTACGTAGTGCCCGTATTATGACGTATTAGAAAGTTTAGTTATAGCAGCTCGGCAGTGAGGTGACTAAAGCAATAGGACAGAGATATGTGCACATACAGATGGCGGTAGCATTGCGTACACAACGTATAAAAGGGTAACGCATTGGGTGGAGCTGTCATTTGCACTCCGGTGATTCAAACGAAAAGGTTTCCAACGTTATTAAGGCCGCACGACGGGTTTTAACAGCACGGAATGACAGCTGGAGCTAGACGCAAGGGACATTCCATTTCGAATCAATATTCCGTGACCCACACTGTCAGGAATGCGCCGAGAGTATCAACAGGTGTTACGTCTCACCGTGGACAACGCAGTGGCCGACGACCTTCACTTAACGACCGAGAGCAGCGGCTTGTCAGCGCTAACAGACAAGCATCACTGCGTGAAATAACTGCAGAAACAAATGAGGGTCGTAAGACTAACGTATCCAAAAAAATGGTTCTGAGCACTGTGGGACTCAACTGCTGTGGTCATTAGTCCCCTAGAACTTAGAACTACTTAAACCTAACTAACCTAACTAACCTAAGGACATCACACACATCCATGCCTGAGGCACACATGTGGTTTCCAGACGACAAAAGCACCGGGAAATTCACTTGGGAGGAGCAAGCTAGGCGGTGAGGTAGTGAGCCGAGTTACTAATGTCAGCACATTTATGTGAATGTTTATGAGACCGCCAATCACAAGAGTGATAGCCCAAGAGAGAGTATCGGGGCACTAGAGCTGGAAATAGGAGGAGATTGTCGGTGTTATGGTGGTGTTTGTTGCCCAAGTGTGGATTGGCGAGTGCGGAGAGCGAAGAGAGTTAGTTATTTAGTTTGACGTTCCTTGGAACGTTTGCACAATAAATCGTAATGATGTGGAGCGAGTCATTTTACATTAACATTGCAAATTATTTTGTAACTATGGTTTTTTTAATACGTTGATATAAGATAGTAATTCCTGCCCACCCCTTTTAACATTACAACAACAGAAATTCTTCTACGGAATAGAAAGGGTTGTCAAGGATAAACTTTTCCAGTTTTTTTTTTCATATTAACTTTGCTGTCTGAAATATTTTATGTAATTGGTTAAGTCATCAAAAGTTTTAGTTGCAGCATTATGCATCCATCTTTGTGCTAAAGCCAACCTTAATGTGGCATAATGAACGTCAGTTTTCCTTTTGGTATTGTCATAATGTACATCATTATTTCTTTTGAACTGCAGTACATTATTTACAGCAAACTTCATGAGGGAATAAATACTCTGTGTAGCAGTAGTCATAATGTCCTACTCCTTTAATAGATGTCTACAAGATGATCGTGGGTAAGGACCGCATATTGCTCTTACAACACGTTTTTGAACAATGGAGACTTCCTTTCGTAAAGATGAGTTAGCCCAGACCGCTATTCTATATGGCATCATTGAATAAAAATATACAAAATATGCCAACTTACTCATTTATTTCTCCCCAAGACTTGCACTGAGTCTAAGCGCAAATGTGGCTGAACTGTTTTAGGAGTTCCAAAATGTTCTTTTTGCAGTTTAAATTCTCATCAATATTTTTCCTCACCTTGTGTACACCTGTCATTGGGTAGTACGCATAGAAGTGCACAAATGAATATGTTGCGTCTTTTTAATACTGAGGATGACATCATTCGCAGAAAACGAGTAAAGGATACTTCTAAGAACATTGTTTACCTTTTCTTCTGTTTCTGTGTGTATGCTTAGACTAATTACAATAGCAGTGTCATCTGCAAAAAGAACTTATTTTGACAGTTGTATACTAGACGGATGATCGTTCACATATATCAGGAACGAAACGGTACCTAAGCTTGAGCCTTGGGGAACCTCTTACGTGATTTCTACCCAGTCGGAATAACGTCCTTGAACTGTATTGTCTGAATTACTGAGTATAACTTCCGGCATTCTTGTAGCTATATATGACATTACCAAGTGGTTGGCTATATCCTCAGTCCCATAAAACCTCAGTTTATCTAGGAAAATACTGTGATTCACATAGTCAAATGCTTTAGATAGAAGGCAGAAAATACCAACCGGTCATATATTATTATTTAATGCATGTTAAAATTTATTATATTAAGACAGCAGTGGGAACGCTACAGGAAGGGAGGCTGAGAGTTCTGTGTGAAGTGTGTGAAAGCAGAGTCTCCGTAACTCAAGGTACAGTCGCAAAGAAAACACGTAGTGAGTATGCATTTGGGAGGAAGGATCTCTTTTTGATAAACGACTGGAAGACTCGAAGTTTCTGTTTCTGTGGCTAGTTTCCAGGTGTTCCTTACGGAAGTCGGACACACTGACAGCTTATGTACGGAGGCCGGTCCTTCTCCGGTCTTCAGTGAAGGTAACCCGCACCACCAGCCTTCGAGTCGGAGAACTCCACGCACAGAAATCGTCTACTTGCAGTCCTGGTGGGTTGAAGCTGTAAGGTGTCAGGCAAATCCAACACCTTCCATGAAAACCCTGACATGATAACAAATCCGGCACTATGTCACATAGCTCCGAATAAATACTGACATTAAATTAACCAAAGTAATACGATCGACGAGTGAGCAAATGGAACACCACAGACTAACACAAGAACGCCTAAATGCATGTGATACCTTCCCACCGTGAAACAAACGCAGTTCCGAGGGGAGAAACGAGAACAGAAGCTGAGAGCAGAGTCGTGTAAGGGACACCCACATCGCCCGCTGACCGCCAAGATCACCCCCCCCCCCCCCCCCCCAGCCCATGTTAAAAGATAGAGCCCTCCAGAAGAACATTATAGATCTTACAATTACACTAAAAGGGACACACCAGTTGCAAGTTTTAGCGTGAGACTATACGCATCTCTATTACGTAGCAAACATAAAAAACATTGTCCCACCATGAAAAGTATAACGTTTTTCATTGGATAGACAGAATTTTTGCAGACGGAGCTTAAGGTTAACATTGAGACCCTGATTGGTCAGTTGAAAACACAGCCAGATAGTTTTTTTTAACCAACTTCGGTAAATTGTAGTAAAGAGAAGTTAGGAGAGAGTTGCTTCCGAGACGGTGAGGTGAGTGGAGCTGTGCTGCCCGCCACCCCCTGACGAACACCGACAAGGTAATGAACGCACGCGATGCCGCATAACAGCGCATAAAGCTCCACTCAGAACTACAGAAGTCTCATCTGCTACACCCCGTTTTTGCGTAATACTAGTGTCGATCGTCAATTAAAGCTCATGGTGTTCACATTTGCCACTCGAAGTAAAAATCTGAAACGCGATGATTTTTCTGTTATATAGTCATTGAGAAGCCACATCAGCCACTGTAATTTACGACAAGTTAGATAAGTAATTAAAGATAATTGAGGGTCACTGTAGACCATTTTGATAGTTTTCTCTCTTGTGAAACTTAATTTAAAGCTAGATTATAGATGTTATATGGTATAGGTCATCCTTCGATCCATTGTAGAACTTGGAAACCCACTCAGGGAATATTCGCTCACATTTCTGTTGAACGCAGTTGGATTTTATCATCCTGTATTAAAATATTTCCTTTTATCAATAGTGCAATTTATAAACTATGTTTTGTGAGTAGAATGAAAATTCCAATGGTAAACTTAACTGCTTTTTCGACGTTATATTACCACCTAACTAAAAATATGAAAGATTCGAACCTCTTCCACTACATTTAGTATTAAGATTGTTTTACAGGGAGTGCAGTGGAGCTGACGCTGAAATCATTAAGTATTTGGTTATATCATCGCTAGTCTCACTGAACTCTTCTGAACTCTACATGTCATGTTGGTCTGACGTCTCCTTACCAGCAACAGGTCCCAGATTCAAACTAGTCAATTCCCTAAAAACACGCTCAGAGCGTGAAAGTGGTAGGGAGACACGATATAGAACAAACAGACACCACGCAGAATGTTAGAAAGCCATGCAGAGCGCGCATGCTTTGGTGCTCTAGTAGCGGCGGCACGGCACAGACAACAGAGCTTGAGGCGAAGGCGGACAGCAGAAGAAGAGGAGGAAGAGCGCGCCGCTGAGGGAACCCACCCCACTCACCGTCCACCTCCGCGGCCTCCTGGCGCTCCGCCTCCTCGTCGCGGCCCCCGCGCTCCACCGCCGTCACCTCGGAGCCGCTGGCGTCCACGTCGCTGTCGTAGAGAGAGTCCGAGCCCGCCGCCTCCTGCCAGACACAACAGACACTTGTCAAACACCATCCACACCGTGTACGGGAAGCAACAGCAACGCTAACAGGAAACGGCATGGGACGGAAATCGGTAGATTTGGTCTACATGTACAGACAAACAAGTGATCACAATTTTTTGCCCTTATGCGAGTAGTTTTTCGGCTTAGCACTGATTGATAGAGTTGTTGGAAGCCCTCCTCAAGGATGTTGTTGTTGTGGTCTTCAGTCGTGAGACTGGTTTGATGCAGCTCTCCATGCTACTCTATCCTGTGCAAGCTTCTTCATCTCTCACTACTTACTGCAACCTACATCCTTCTGAATATGCTTAGTGTATTCATCTCTTGGTCTCCCTCTACGATTTTTACCCTCCACGCTGCCCTCCAATGTTAAATTTGTTATCCCTTGATGACTCAGAACATGTCCTACTAACCGGTCCCTTCTTCTGGTCAAGCTCTGCCACATACTCCTCTTCTCCCCAATTCTATTCAATACCTCCTCATTAGTTATGTGATCTACCCATCTAATCTTCAGCATTCTTCTGTAGCACCACATTTCGAAAGCTTCTATTCTTTTCTTGTCCAAACTGTTTATCGTCAATGTTTCACTTCCATACATGGCTACACTCCATACAAATACTTTCAGAAACGACTTCCTGACACTTAAATCTATACTCGATGTTGCCAAATTTCTCTTCTTCAGAAACGTTTTCCTTTTCATCAGGTATTCAGTTATTTTCCTCCCCAAAAAGCAATACTCCTTTACTACTTTAAGTGTCTCATTTCCTAATCTAATTCCCTCAGCATCACTCGACTTAATTTGACTACATTCCATTATCCTCGTTTTGGTTTTGTTGATGTTCATCTTATACACTCCTTCCAAGACATTGTCGATTCCATTCAACTGCTCTTCCAAGTCCTTTGCTCTCTCTGACAGAATTACAATGTCATCGGCGAACCTTAAAGTTTTCTTCTCCATGGATTTTAATACCTACTCCGAATTTTTCTATTGTTTCCTTTATTGCTTGCTCAATTTACAGATTGAATAACATCGGGGAGAGGCTACAACCCTGTTTCACTCCCTTCCCAACCACTGCTTCCCTTTCATATCCGAGCATTGCAGTCAACATTGTCAAAAGCTTTCTCCAAGTCTACAAATGCTAGAAACGTATGTTTGCCTTTTCTTAGTCTAGCTTCTAAGATAAGTCGTAGTGTCAGTATTGCCTCACGTGTTCCCATATTTCTACGGAATCCAAACTGATATTCCCCGAGGTCGCCGGCCGCGGTGGTCTCGCGGTTCTAGGCGCGCAGTCCGGAACCGTGCGATTGCTACGGTCGCAGGTTCGAATCCTGCCTCGGGCATGGATGTGTGTGATGTCCTTAGGTTAGTTAGGTTTAAGTAGTTCTAAGTTCTAGGGGACTGATAACCACAGCAGTTGAGTCCCATAGTGCTCAGAGCCATTTGAACCATTTTTTTCCCCGAGGTCGGCTTCTACCAGCTTTTCCATTCGTTGTAAAGAATTCGCGTTAGTATTTTGCAGCCGTGACTTATTAAACTGATAGTTCGCTAATTTTGACATCTGTCAACGCCTGCTTTATTTGGGATTGGACAAGGATATCGTGCGAAATTTTGTCCAGTTGGCATGTTGGATCGTCAAAATCCGTAGCTGGTTGGAGAGCCCTGCCCATTATGCTTCAGTTGGGAAGAGACCCGACGATCTTGCTGGTCAAGGTAGGGTTTGGCAAGCACGAAGTCAGGCAGTAGAAATCTCGCCGTATATGGGCGGACACTGTCTTGCACAGAATGGCTTGCCCCAAACGGCAACAAGGTGGAGCGTAGTATATCGTCGACTTTTCGCTGTGCTCTAAGGGTGCGATGGATGACAACCAAAAGGGGTCCTGCTGTGAAATGGAATGGCACCCCTGACCATCACTCCTGTTTGTCGGGCCCTATGGTGGGCTACAGTCAGGCTGCTGTTCTTCCACTGCCAGGGGCGTCTGCTGACACGTCATTGCTGGTCGAAGGGCCTCAGTTCCAGGGGACACGCGTCACTGAAGACAGTTTCACTGAAGACAGGTCTACTCCAATCAGTGAGGTTCCAGACCGAATGTGCCTGATACCACTGCAAAAGAACTTGCTGGTCTACAGAGGTCCACCCTGTGAACCCAGCCCTCTTACCGTGAGGCGCCTGTAATTTGGCCCTTGTTGTCACTGAAACACCAGCTGCACGTTGTATCGCTGATAATAATGTATCTGTGTTTCTGAGGCCTCTCTGACGATTGGTTAGTCCTGATGTTCTGTCGTCTCTCTATGTCGAGTACTGTATTCTCGATGCTGTGTTAGTCCAATTCCTACAAACATCGACGAATAGTGGCATCGCTCATATTCAAATGTCGAGCAATTCGTTGATTTCTTCGTTTCTTTGAGTTCAACTACACGTCTTCTCTGAAACGCTGCCATGTCTGTATATTGTTTATGCGTGCATCTGCGAGGCGTAGATATTGTCCAACTGAGTACAAGGAACGAAATTCACTAAGACTTTATGGCTTGGTAGCAACATGTCCCATGTTTACTACCCTTGCAAGCTGCTCGGTGACATTGCGCTGCAGCGTCACACGTTGATCCGTCAAAGTTCGCAATTTTGCATTTTCCGCCGGCAGCTGTATGAATGTCAATTTGTGACCAATTTGTATAACTCCTTCGTGGTGCGTCATTGTTTGTCTTAAATTATCTTTAAGGTGCAGGAGTTTGTTTCGTCTGGTATCGGTCTTTTAATTTCATGTGGCGGTGTGGTATCGACAAGTTCAGTTTATCTTTTGTTTTCTTACGTAAAATTTCGGAAAACTCATAAATTTGTCCACCTCTGTGGCCGAGGTAGGTAATGCAAGCCTGTGCGATGGCGGTCGACTCGGAGGTAAGCCGGTTCGAATCCTAGTGGTGGGTGAAATTTTCACTGTCTGTGTGGAGTCGCCAAGGTCACAGATTAAATTCTAAATCTCTCCGCAGTGTGTCTTGAAGTGAGGACGTGGTACATTTTTCATCGTGATCCATCCGCCGGAATGAGGATGTTATGGTTGGCGGTCCACTTGATGCTATTCGTTCGGAGTAGGTTATGTGGCGCCACTGGCTTTTCCTTTTCTCTTCTCTAGTCATCACTGTAAAACATAACACCACACTACACGCAGAAGAAAACCCTTCCGGACTAGGCGGCTGAACTTACCTCTTTGGGTCTCACAGCCAACAATACAATATGATGTTACTTTTTCTTATTATAAATTTAATTTTGAAGCCAATTTTGGATCAATAACGTTCATGGAAGTGATCCTGACGCTCCCACAAACAATTATTAGTAATATTTTTGTATTTATTTTCCTAGTAATATAAAATTAAAATATTTCAAAAATCAGTTTTTGCAAGTTTAAATTATTAGAAAAAATGGTATGTAAGATCGTGTTGAGATTTTCGGCAGGATTTGTAACACATACGTCTTGCAGCGAGCAGACGGAAGCTGCAGCTGAGCGTCCATAATGGAAGGATGTGGTAGTGTGCAGTGTTATATGTCCGATAACTCCAGAATAAATGAAAGTATTAGTGAAATCAGATGTTGAAAATAATTTTAGAAATTGCCAGTTCCACTTGTAGTATACAAATACGAAAAATCCATGCACTTAATGACTGGCTTAATTAACAGTCGCTAGGAGCATAGAGCCAAAAAGATAAGTAAAACTTACTTTTCGCTTTTGCATTGGATTGCAACCTACTCCTTATTTTGTAGTTAACTGCAAATACAGTTAAAATCTTTGTAAACTTAGTAGGCGAGATCAAACAGAAGAGGAACGTTACATTACACAATACAGTAGGAACAATAAACAATTACATCTGTAGATGATTTGAGCGTATACTGCGTGCGGAGTGCGGTACACAGAGGTCCCACATCTGGCAACAAGAACGGCTCTGGACACAGAGTAGACTAGAGATTAGATGACAATTACAGGTAAGTCATTACATGCTGCTTCTACTCTGTGCTAAAGTTCGACAACCATAGAGACTGATGTGTGGTGGCGTAGCAGTCTCTTTACAAACCTTGTCGTGGTATCTCCAATGGGTGGAAAGAACGTGCAAGGCATTGCAACAATCAAACACATTCTGTATGGAGGTATATCAAGACAGCTCGTGCAACATGTGGTCTTGCGCTATTTTGTTGAATGATAAGGTTACAGAGACCTCGAAGATACGGCAGAGCCACAGGCTTTAAAATGTAACAGTGGCTGTGGCTACGCGAACCAGAGGTGACTGGACTGTGTACCCGTTGCCACGCCAAAGCATCACGCCAGGTTCAAGGTCCACATGACGATGACGAATGCAATCTATAAATGTTCATTCAGCTGGGAACGTCTATAATGTTGGTTCTCCTTGGAACCCCCACACACGGATACATCCCTCGTGATGCAGTATACAGTACCTCGACTCGTCTGAAACACGACATGGTGTCCAGTGTTGTTGGGTGCACTACTATTAGTGTGTGCCTCTCTCTGCTGCCGCATGAAATGAAGCCACATTATGGGCCGCTGTGGTGACGTTCGTTGGCGTTCCAGGCGCCGTGGCACTATCCGTGGTGGCACTTGTTTTACTTGAAACAAACTCATTTCTTGACTGAAGTGTGCCATTGGTTGGCACTACTGCTGCCGACCGCAATCATGCCAGAGACATCTCCGGGTCGAGGTGACCTCTTCGACATGTTATTTGTAGAGTGTGCAGTAACGGCCAGGCAGCGAACGAACGTGGACGTTCCGACCGAAGCGACAGTGTAGTGTTTACGAATCGCTTAGACGAAAATGGTGCCGAGAGCAGACTGTTAACTCTTGGGCAATTATTTCTGCATCGTCGAACAACACTGTGTTGAGCTGCATAGTGGTAAGGGGGCCCTGATTAATTTTTGCTGGTGTTACAGAGATATTCGACTGCTTCCCGGACGGTAGTAAGTGTTTCCAGATACATGTTACGGTGTACGGCGGAGTGTGACTGTGCATGTGTGTCCAAAACCTAGTGACAGCAGCATTCAATAAGAAGCCCAGCGATGGAGATCGTGTGATGCTCGCCCTCGTGTGATGCTTATCGGGTCACCTTTGAACTGGATTATGTTTTGGTGATGGTTTCTGAATTGTGAGGCTGTTTTACGGTACGTTGTGGTCGCGTATCACTGAAATTTACTGCATTTGTACATATTAGTCTAAAGATTAATGTCAGAAACTGATGGTCTAGTGGCTAGTGTTGATACCGCCGGATCAGGGGGCCTGGGTTCGATTTCCGGCCGGGTTGGGGATTTTTTCTGCTGGGGACTGAGTGTTTGTGTTGTCCTCGTGATTTCATAATCATCATCATCATCATTCATGAATGTGGCTAGATTGGACTGTGTGCTAATTGGGAATGTGTACCGGCGCTGATGACCGCGCAGTTGAGCGCCCCACAAACCAAACATCATCATAAAGATTAATGCAGCCTGTGCAACTGTAATCTGAATAGTAATTATTTCTATTTGCTTCATGATACACAACGATTACGGTTGTTTGTTCTAGATGATTTTAAGAATATTGTGGTGCTTGTCTTATCCAATGTTACTGAGCTTTTAAAGAAATACTTTGAGGCAGCAGTTAAAATTGATGTCTATGATCTGTACTGTTGTGGTTAATGTTAAGTTTGTCACGTAAGAGTAAGGCTTATGTTGAGGCTGTGCTTTCGCTATATGTTTTTGAGACAGGATTAGAAGTATTGCATACCTCGCTTGACTTTATCACAATTTACTATTGCTCCTCACCTTAAAGATTATTGCTCTCACTTTGCTGTCACCCAGTCTCTTGCTTATGTAGGTTATGCCGTTATCCTGTGCCTGAAGTATACATGTTTCAGGAAACGGACTGCATTATGTTGAGAGTTATACTGTGAAGGTGACGTCAGTAACCACACCGACCGTTAAGGGATTTTCAGCAGATGTGGAAAGTGTGATATAAAGAGTGCTGTGATTTCCATAGATCAAATTGCTTTAAAGCCAGTCTCTCGTTTCTTGTATTGTTATTATTGTACTGAATGATTTTGTGTTTTATTAACAAAACTAAACACTTTACCTAATGTTTTCTGTAATTTTACGCAACGTTTGTGCTTCTTGGTTTAAAACTTGTGTTGGCATACTACTGTGACATATGAAGAAATTGTTTTAAAATTGTTGAGACTTTGTGAGAGCCGGCCGGTGTGGCCGAGCGGTACTAGGCGCTTCAGTCTGGAACCGCGAGACCGCTACGATCGCAGGTTCGAATCCTGCCTCGGGCATGGATGTGTGTGCTGTCCTTAGGTTAGTTAGGTTCAAGTAGTTCTAAGTTATAGAGGACTGACGACCTCAGATGTTACGTCCCATAGTGCTCAGAGCCATTTGAACCAAACATTGTGAGAGTTTTTCTGAGTTTTGGCAAGATATGCGTTCTTAGATATATTGGTCAGTAGCTGTGTATTGTAATGTTGTATTGATGTTAAGAACTTCTTGGCCTGATATTTAGTGAGTAACGGCTTTCTATTTGAAGATTATATAGATGTGTTAATTTTGGAGGGGTACTTGTTTTTGAAATGAATTTTACATGCATGGATCCTGTGAGTGAACCTTTGGTTATAATTCTATCCTAAAGTCGCAGTCAACCACGAAATTTAGGTACGGTGCTTAAATTAACTAATGGCACAGAAGGTATGTTTCATGGCTGTACGATCCTACACCTCTGACCGAACATGTCAGTCCTCTTGGGCGCTAGTCATATTGGGTAGTTCAGATTTTACTTGGCGATAATTATGACTCTCTTGAACCCATCGATTCAATATCGGTTCGACAGTCGTGAGATCCCAAACCAACGCGTGCAGCAGTACTGCGGAAGAATAAACTGTTGTCTCGTTAGGCCACAGGCCTTCCACTGTCCAACTGCGACACTTGCTGACAGACGTTCGTCGCTCTTACACAATTTTGCACGTGGTCTCAAACACATGCAAAGAACATTCAAAACTGCCTTCTGAATGAGAAACGACCTAGTAATCTTTCTCCTACTCACTTCGTGCGTTCTTAAAATACTAATCACTTGTATATCCAAGCATGTACGAGCGCTGTTTGGAAAGTAAGGTCCAGTCAGTGGCGAAATGGAAACCACAATGAAAATCAAAAATGTTTTAGTAGCAACAAGTACTTACACCTTCTAGCTATTTCTCTACATAGTCGCCCCTCCGACTTGGTATTTGTCGTAACGTTGTACAAACTTTCCAATACCCTCGCCATAGAAGGCAGCCGCCTGTGCTTTGCGCCAATTCTCTTAGCTGGTCCACAGTTCGTTGTCTTTTATTAAAACGTTGTCTTCAAGGCCAGAGATTCACGTGAGCAGAGATGAAAATGAGAGAGAGAGCTACATCCGGGCTGTAAGGTGAGTGACCAAATACTTTACATAGAAAACGCAGCGAGAGCGTCCTCATTGCCCCTGCAGTGTGCGGCCGAGAATTGTCATGAGCAAGGCTACGCATGACAGTTATGTTATGTGGGCTGCATGAGATCAGGCGAAATCTCTCACAGACACACACACTTGGCGCGATTACTTATTTAGGTATCTTTACGTGCTCACTGTGCGCTCAGAACATTAAAAAGCGAAATGACGCGATCGACAGGCGTATTAGAGACACTGCCCAACACATCTGTGCAGAGCTTCGGTAGGTTTCCACTTTGGTTTCCTTTTCGCGTCCGATCGGACCTCACTTTCAGAACAGACCTCGGAGTACACTTGTTGGCAACTGGATGTCTATTACGTGCTGCCTTCATGGTGTTACATGGTGGTGCAAGCAATGCACTTTTTCCAATCTTAGATGGGGTCATTCGTATGAAAATAATAATAATCGTAATAATAATATCACAGTGACACGGAAGGATTCATGATTGAAATACAGGATCAAACAATAAACACCAGATATTACAGCAAGCATATTATTTAAGATCCCAATAGCACAACAGATAAATGCAGACTCTGCAAACAACTAATAGATACAGCAGATCACATCACAAGCGGATGTACAATAATAGCAAACACAGAATACCCCAGAAGACACGACAATGTAGCAAAAATAATACATCAACAACTTGCCATACAACATAAACTAATAAAACAACACGTTCCCACATACAAGTATGCACCACAAAATGTACTGGAGAATGATGAATACAAATTATACTGGAACAGAACCATTATAACAGATAAAACAACACCACATAACAAACCTGACATCATACTCACCAATAAAAAGAAGAAATTAACACAACGAATAGAAATATCCATACCCAATACAACAAATATACAGAAGAAAACAGAAGAAAAAATTGAAAAATACATCCAACTGGCTGAGGAAGTCAAGGACATGTGGCATCAGGATAAAGTTGACATTATACAAATTATACTATCAACTACAGGCGTCATACAACACAATATCCACCAGTACATCAACGGAATACAGCTACATCCAAACGTGTATATACAGCTACAGAAATCTGTAATTATTGATACATGTTCAATAAACCGAAAGTTCCTAAATGCAAAGTAACAAATACCGTACAGTTAAAAGGAAGTCACGCTTGATCAAAGTCCACGTCACTTTCCATTTTTGACCAGACATAACGTCTGAGAAAAGAAATAATAATAACAATATTAGTTCATACTCATCATGAAGAGTTCACATTGTTGTGACTGGGATGTATGTACGTTACATTTAGGCGTTGCGAGCGGTCACAACCCATCTGCTGTGAGGTAAAGGCTGAAGACTGAGGTGGCTGTGTGTGTCCTATGGTAAGGACACCAGTATTGTCTTATCCTAGTTACCTGCGTCTTTTGGAGATTATTTATTGTAACAGAACTTATGTTTTCCACCTATATTAAAATTTTTCACTTCAAGTGTAGAGAAAAGCTGGGTACACTTTGCTTCAGCTTGATAATGGTCTACTGATCGAAACCGGTAACACCGAGCATAAAAATAAATAGCTGTTGGTCATCTACAATGAAGTTTCATAAATGAGGAAATCTTCAGAGAAAGGGAAATCTCAAAGAATCAGAACTGAAGTTTAGTTGTTATGTATTTTTTGTGTTTGAGTATAATCAGCTTCACAAAAAGTACGTGGCTGGTTGAGGGGAACTGCACAAAAAAATCCTAGTCCCGCGAGAGGTGTAGTACTGCCAGTGCTAGCTGCGGAGCGACGTTTTACGTCACTGGTTGGGAACTGACCGTGACATTTTCGGTGAAAATAAAAATAAAATAAAGTGGTTTCACACGTTAAGGTCTCTGTTTTCCACCTTCGAGGGAAAGTGCCTTGCATGTTTCGGTGTAGGAAATATGAATAACGGCCGTCTGTTCAACGTTTGATGGGTGCAGTGCTGAGTGCTGTTTCTTCTTCTTTGCCGGAGTGAGAACGCCGTGCTTGAAAGGCTTTGCTCAGCGTTCCTAAGCCTAGATGACTGCTGTGTTATGAGTTCGCATAAGTGCACGTCAGCGTCCATGTGCTTACAGTGATCCTGATAACAATAGTTCCACTAAAAATTCGACGTCAGCAATAGAGCCCCATTGTTTAAGATAACAACCGAGCAGCTCCAGCGTTTGCTCATGCGTATCAGTTCGAGCTTCCTGATTTGGCCTCTGGATTTCTCTACTTTAGCTCTGGCGGCTGTGGTCATAGGTCACGAGAACGTAATTTTCCGGAGTGCATGTAATTCATTAAAAAAGTAGCCTGCAGTTTCACAAATATGGGATACTATAGAGAGCCGAGCAGCGAGTTGCAGACAAGCACTCACCCCTTGTCCCGAACCGCCGTCGGTCCGCATGGAGAGCGAGCTGGCGGAGCGGGGCATGTCCTGGACGCTCAGGCTGTCCGCCTCCTGCAGCCACTCGTCCACGTTCACTGCCACACAAAACAAAAGCATAAACATCTGTTACTCTCTCCCTCTGCAACACACAAATAATTCTTAAGCATTTCGTCCTCACTCTACAAGCTATAGTTAAGCCATCCTATCACGGGACGTGAAAACCCTCGTGGGCGGGGAGCTGATGACTTCACTGCATGGAATTCCACGTTCCACTATGCTTCGAAGCGTGAGATATAGAATCTAGCTTGTTAGATTTCTGCCTCGTGGAGAGGAAAGTGGCCAATGAGATGCAACATCGTTTTACAAGCAGAACGTAGGAACCCTCGTACCTTATGGCTTTAAACATAGTATTTGGAGAGGTTTCTTTCTCACAGAGTACGCGGTACTAACATAGATGTTTCAAAGCATCAGTAAATAGAGGAGCTCTAAAAAATACGTCGTTTTAGCTACGATTTGATATAATAAAAAGGCAGGAAACTATAAATCGGTAGGTAATGGCTGCGTTAGTTGTTGTTTTTAGTGTTATATTATGTTCGTGCATACGTTCGTGGCCTCAACCCTCTTGACTTTCATTTGTGGGGGCATTTGAAAGCTCTTGTCTACGCAACCCCGGTACCAAATGCAGAGACTCTTCGTGCTCGTATTGTGGACGGCTGCAATACAATACGCCAATCTCCAGGGCTGCATCAGCGCATCAGGGATTCCATGCGACGGAGGGTGGATGCATGTATCCTCGCTAAGGGAGGACATTTTGAACATTTCCTGCAACAAAATGTTTCAAGTCACGCTGGTACGTTCTGTTGCTGTGTGTTTCCATTCGATGATTAATGTGATTTGAAGAGAATTAATAAAATGAGCTCTAACTTGGAAAGTAAGCGTTTCCGGACACATGCCCACATAACATCTTTTCTTTATTTGTGTGTGAGGGATGTTTCCTGAAAGTTTGGCCGTACCTTTTTGTAACACCCTGTATATCTGCGTTTCTGGACTGGCCCATGTTTTTATTTTGCCGGTAAATATGTTTTTCAATTATAGTGAACAGCTTCGAAAAAATCTCCTCTTCCATTTGAATAAAATTACGAAACGAATTTTCATCTTCAAATCGTTACTTTATTTCAGAGTGTTGGTGGTCAATGCAACATCGACAATATAGACATTAGACACAGCACGATAACCATATTAAATTTAAAAACCAAAAAACCGAAAATGGGATGAAAATGCAATTGAGTTAACTAATAACTTCTGTTACTATGTATCTCATACCGTTGTACAGAATTATGTAGTGTTCCCCCACCAACAATTTTCTATTCAACACATCGACACGTCCAGAATCGACCTTGATTTTCTCCGCTCTTCTTCAACAATCGCAAAGAGAGAACGCAAGTTATTTTACGCGCTTCCATTATCGTAAAGGGACTGTATGGTTTGCGAGACAAATAAAGCCGAGTACGGTGGCTCAAGATCACAAATCACGTTTACCAGCTCGTCCCGTGTGACGACGGGTCTGTCCCTCGTGATGTCGGATGTCCCGTCCACGTCCACGCCGTTTGCACCCTCGTCCCGTAGGACGGCTTTACTGTGTATCCGTCATCACTCATGTTTCAGTTCACTGCCTAGTACATTATTTTAATGCAGGGTGTTGCGGAAAGGACTATGCAAGTTCGGCAATTCATTGAAACATAATCATTCACCTTACAGCCCTAGTCTTGGCATAATTATGTAGCAAAATACAGCAAAATTTTGGCTCAGGTAGTATGCTAGTACGAGTCACAACACAGGTTAAGTATAAAGGACTACATTCAACAGGAGAGACGTTTTGGTGTTTATCAAAAGAGTAGCCTATATAGCAACTGAAATTAAACTGACAACCGCAATAAAACAGAATAAATATAATTGGGCAGTATCTATAAGGAATAACATTCAACAGCAGAAATATACGTGTATTAGAAGAACAACATAGCTTCACGAGAGTCGTAATTATTTTCTGTTATGACACTATGAGTGTCAGTTTCGTTTCAGTTGTCGTGTAGACTATTCTGTTCTTTTAATAGACGTAGTCTACGTCTCTCCTGCTGCATATAATTTTCTATATACAGCGTGTTACACACAAATAAAGAAAAGATGTTATGTGGACATGTGTCCGGAAACGCTTAATTTCCATGTTAGAGCTCCTTTTAGTTTTGACAGTATGTACTGTACTTCCTCAATTCACCGGTAGTTAGCCCAATTGAATAAAGGTAATGTTGAATCCGCACGCAATTGTGCAATCACGTCATCAACACAGATTTTCTGTGAACGTTTGGGCAGTCATTGTTGGCGATGTCTTAATTGGGCCCCATGTTCTTCCACCTACGCTCAATGGAGCAAGGTATCATGATTTCATACGGGATACTCTACCTGTGCTGCTAGAACATGTACCTTTACAAGTACGACACAACATGTGGGTCATGTACGATGGAGCTCCTACACGTTTCAGTCGAAGTGTTCGTACGCTTCTCAACAACAGATTCGGTGACCGATGGATTGGTAGAGGCGGACCAATTCCATGGCCTGCACGCTCTCCTGATCTCAACCCTCATGACTTTCATTTATGCGGGCATTTGAAAGCTCTTGTCTACGCAATCCCGGTACAAAATGTAGAGACTCTTTGTGCTCGTAGTGCTCGTATTGTGGTCGGCTGTGATACAATACGCCATTCTCCAGGGCTGCATCAGCGCATCAGGGATTCCATGCGACGGAGGGTGGATGCATGTATCCTCGCTAACGGAGGACATTTTGAACATTTCCTGTAACAAAGTGTTTGAAGTCACGCTGGTACGTGCTGTTGCTGTGTGTTTCCATTCCATGATTAATGTGATGTGAAGAGAAATAATAAAATGAGCTCTAACATGGAAAGTAAGCGTTTCCGGACACAAGCCCACATAACATATTTTCTTTCATTGTGTGTGAGAGATGTTTCCTGAAAGTTTGGCCGTACCTTTTTGTAACACCCTGTATATATAAATTTGCCCGTTATGTAACACTTACAACTATGACAAATTTAGATTCAGCTTTTTGCTTATATCACCTTCCTCGTATAACTCACACACACACACACACACACACACACACACACACACACACACACACACACACACACACACACACACGCCCGCGAGCGCGCGGGCACACACACAAACACAGTTTTCTCAATGTTCAGTCTTAATTTTTTTTTGGTAAATTTCCTTCATATCTTTAACTGTTAGCTTAAATATTCTAACTGTATTGTAACTACATTGCGAGAGACGGCACTCATTTTGTTTCTCCACTTCTCTGTACGAGCGTAAGAGTTTCTTGACAGTTGCTTAACATTAATGTACCCTTTTTGTCGACGGTAGTTAACTGAAGTCTAACGATGGCCTTCCAAGCCGAGAACTGGATAGCTAGATGGGTTAAATATTCATTTGCTCTTACAATCAGCGACGGAAGAATCTATTAACATCCTTACAGATTAACCTGGTAGAACCAGTGATATGCTGTTACGAAACATAGCCATCCAAATACACATCTGTTTAGAGGATATAAAAAGGGACTGCATACCACTATATAGGTACCTCAATATTGAGATGATGTTCGGCAACTGCTGCCATTTTACGAAAATTACATGATATCGGCTGCTTGGTTGAGTGTGGACTTACCTCCCCCTGCTCTCAAGCACTCTATGCGAGCTTCTGCTTTCACCTTGGAAGTCTGAAACAAGAAACACGTGGGAAAACACTCATTCAGCGTGCCGTCTCACTTGTGTAAGCTGAAAATAAACCTCTGTATTTAGTACTACATTTCTAATACCAAAGGGATCTGATGAGGTCGCAACACACGCAAGGACATAGCAAAATAGTGAACTTCTGTGTTCATTAAAAGAACGTAATTATACACACACAGGCTTCTGCTGATAAGACGAGTAACATACAACACCTAAGCGTACCTACCTCAGACCTTCTAATGCTGTGTTTCAGGTCTTCGATTTTCGTCTCCAGATCTGGTCCGTTTACATCATTTGGATCGACCTGAAATTAACGAAACAGCAAGAGGTTAGCAACCTGAACAGGAAACTTGAAGTACTGAGCCTACACTTTGGCAACAGTCTTTCTTGCTCTGTAGCAGAAATGGAGCCTTTATTGCTACATAAATGTGATGATTGACATTTTTTGTCACAACAACCTAACGAAAGCATTTGGGTGTATTTCCACGCTTCTGAGTTCAAAACATGTTCTTCGCACAGCTGCAAAGACAGAGACACGGAGTTCAACATCATGCTTAGCAGGAATCTCAAAATAACTGAAAATGTGTTCATTTCTGCTGTCCGCTATCAAACGATTTAAGTTGCTTTCGTAGTGCCTTGCTTATTCACTCTAGTTCGTCCCAAGATACACTTCTGGAGAGCTGAAATTTACCTCTGACAAAGGGACATGGCAGAAATGATTTACTTACCATAATCATAATAAGAAATAAAAGATGTAAACAATTTTAGGATCTATTCAGTTGATCTTAATGCCACGTAAATGGAGCGATATGTAAATCGCTACTTCTGATGGGCAGTTGCAGAAAAAGCAGTGACCAGTTTGATGCTCTTATTGTGTAAGTTTTAAGTCAGAGGATGGCGAAGCATCAAAGACGTTCAGGTTAGAAACACTCAGATGCGTATACAAATGGGTCATACTTTGGGCCTCTGTCTGTCAGCATTGTTCGTAGAATACCGGGTCTTAACGATTCCGAGCACAGCGCACTGGAGCGGATCAATTAAGATACGGTCTAACCAAAAGAAACACAGTACATTTTGCCAGTAATGCTCTGATAGCCATTGCTATAGTACGGAACACGAACACAGGCACACGAGAGACAAGCTGTAACTGATTGGAGTATAAAATTCTCATAAATTCAACAGCCATCGCGGTCATTATTGGCGTCATTAACGTTTCAGTCATCAATTCGATGACAATGAATGAAGTTGCTCTCGTGTGAACAGTTTGTCTTTGACTCCAACGCATCTTTAAACTCATCTTCTGTGAGGTCAGCAGCATCAGCGTCGCAGACGTCGGGTCTGTCTTACACAGGACACGCCGGCTATGGACCTAGCTGTATGGCGAGGGCTGCTATCATTTAAGATTCTGATGCCATTTCAGTGTTTGCAGAAGGCCATCTGTTTAATTCTAGCTATTACGTTCACCAGATTCTGCTGCTATTTATCTAACGTATCCCGAGCAACATTCTGTGAGAGGTGCACACCATACGCTATATTACAGTTACGTATGGTTACAAAAGGGTACCCACACCTTTTTACGGTCAGATCGTTTACATTTCGTAGATAGAAGATTTGTAAGTACAACTAAAATCTTTTGCTTCTGCAACTACGACATGCAAACGACCTTTCCGTGTAACGAGTTGCCTTTCAACGTGACAATGTACCTCACGATATTACAAGGCAACTGAATTGTAGTTAAAGCGCAGAAGGGTTGCAATGTGTACGAAAAGGCCCCAACGGTGTTGGTCGGGGGAAGGGGGTGGGGGTTGAAGGGGTTCTTGGTATTCGCTTCTGTTTGAGCTAGAACATGAGGTAAAAAGTTTTTGGTTTAGCCCGGCATATATACACACATTCGAACATCTGTCTTACTGTAACTGTCTTACAATATACTAAAAAAGTTGAACGACGAACCGGAACTGGCGCCCAGGTTAACTGTGCCAATCAAATAATTCCTTTTGCAAAAGATATTAATTAGGCTGAAATTAATACTCAGTTAATGGCGCCATTTCTATACGCACCGGTCGAATTTTACGTGTCAAAACATTCAGCTTTGTTCGGATTTTACGCGTAAAAACAGTCACCCTTAAATGACTTCGGACTGGAGCGTGGCTCATATTGCTCAGATCTGATTCACCGCTGTATGATCTGACCCTGCTCTATAAAATTTAACCATTTGATAAAATCTTGCTTCGTTTGGATTTTACGTGCAGAAAATATGTTTCTCTGGAAGATTTTCTAAGCTCGCCACTTCTGTACTTTAAACTTGTGCGAATCGGTTCAAACTGCGGGAAGGTAGATAAATCTATAAAGTCAAAAGGAATTTTTTTTATCCAGTTGTCTTTTGCCGTTTGTCAAGGAACGCTATTTAAAGTACAACTAAACGTACTAAGCAAAATTCGTTCTTGCGCGGAAACGGCTTAAACTTATCAAATAACTAAAAAAATGCTTCCTTACGATAAAACTGAATACTCACTTTGACAAATCTAGCTTCATTCGGATATTACGTGTAATAAACACGCTTTTTATCGGGTTTCTTACGCGCGCCACCTCTAAACTTTACATAGCTACAAATTAATAACTTCCGACGTCATTCACTATGCTATGCGCCGTCAGCATATCTGTAAATATAAGAACGGCACACTATCAGACTTAACATTTGCAGACACACATTCCATGTAACTGGTCACATTTTAGTTAATGTGAAAATAACTCCGCTAATGCACAGAATGAATAATCACAGTATCCAGTATACACCTTAAAATTTTCAGTTTCTCCTACAGATACCTTTATACGACATAAAGTTTCATCTGTAACTCATCTTGACAAATCTGATTAGCTTCTAGAGTATTTCAAATTCTCTCCTTATATTTAAGTCCACTATGGTTATAAGTTACCGCAGGCCTTTTTGAAATGTAAAATTATACATGGACACCTGCACTGAGATCCCGCGTTTTCTCAGTTATTGATCTTAGAGTGAACAAATGACCCAGTAAGGTGCTAATTCTGCGTAAGCCGCATTGGTAGTTCCCGGTTAGTTCTTCAGACTGTGGAACCCGCGTGAAACTTTCGCACTTTTATCGTTTTTAAATAATGACAGTGTGTAGAATAAGTATGTATGGGATAATGGTAGACGTGAGAATGAAGTGAAATCATCTCTAAAATGAACCGAACGACGTGTAATAATAATCATGAGTTTATGATACATCCTGTATATACGTGTCCAAGTGTGCAAAAACGTGTTTTCCATTCGGAATGTTCTTCCCGGCTTATACGACGGGCAGAGATCAGGGACTGTCAGTAGGGCCACGTAACCTATAACTGTAACTCGACAGACGTTTTCATTTACAGTCAGCAATTTACGCCACGACAGCAATGGGTAAATCACAATTCAAGGCGACAATGGCACTTACGTTTGTCATTTCGGAAAATATATTCGTTTAGGAAAGTCATCTTGTCTGATGGGCACAGATGATGGACTACCGCAGTGACAGTGCTGTATACAAATTACTGCTTATTCGTGATTAATAATTTAGCTTCGTAAAATATGACTATGTAGCTGAGTATCTACGGTGCCCTTTTGCCTGTAATAATTGAAGGTCTCTTTTATGTCAAAATTTTCCACAAATTGTAAGCTTTAGCGCAAAATCGATCTATATCTTCAGAAGCCGGTTATAAACCTTTCTAACGATACCTCATTCATACCTATGTGATAAGTATGTGTTGAGAAAAAGGAATGTTGACTTGAGAAATTATATATATGATACAGAGATGAAAATGTTTAATGGGCACATCAATAGGATTTTAAGAATGGCATATAGCAAAGCAGCTCCTTTGTAGTTATCGCACAATAGGGATCATTCTTCTTAAATATGGGGCATATAACTCGGTTTTCCAGTCCGCATATATGGTTTGAGTCTTATAAATCCTTTCTATTAAAGACTGTAGTTATAAGTCTATACCACTGGCCACTGAATTTACAGCAGCATGAAGAAGGCAGCCAACGAGCGTCAAGTTGTCAAGGTGTGTACTGCATGTTTCAATGTGCAAATGATCAGGAATTTCTGCAAAACCGCTCGAATTATGTAGGAGTAACTCCATCAACACTCTGTCTATAGGGAAAGATTACGCAGCGGATTTCTCATTCCGAAATCACATTTTTGTATTGGTTCTTTGTGGAAAGAACTTGTTATATCTCGTGTAAGAAGGAGGAACGTCTATTGGCGGAATTGTAACCAGTGGACACTGCGGGTTGTTGTTCCTCGATGTTGCTGCTTATGTTCACTGATTCCATGACTATCATTCGATACGGAAAGGGTGGATCTAGGACGACCATACTCAAGGACATGCGACTAGCGCCCGAGAGGACAGACATATTGCCTGATGAGGAGCGCAGGATCGTACAGCCATCTCAGGCATCATGAATCAAGAAAATAGTTTGGTTGCATCGAGGAAAGTATCCCACATGACAGTACGGCTGAGTCTGTAGCGCCATGGACTGTCAGCACGGCGACCACAGAGGACGCACCCAGTGACAACACTGGACACCCATGTCTTTTCAGACCGAGTCCCAGTCGTGTGTACAGAATCCCAACGGACGATCCGTACGTGGCGACTGGGGAGCGAATGAACTTTTCCAGCACATTCGTAGTCGATATACGTGTCCAGCAACTGGCGTGATGTTGGAGTACACATCATCATCGCTGCTTTCAAGCCGGTAATGTGGAGGTGAGTCGTTACATTCTCGATGTGGTAAAGCTGATGGCCGAGCCCTGTCTTCGAGGTGTAAGTGAAGTTATCTTTCCAAAATAAAGCGCCAGAACAACTGCTCCCTGTGCTGTCCTAATCCCCTATGGAGGGTGTTCTACTGTTGCCGTATTGCACGTTCTCCAAATCACTCATCCATTGGAAACCTCCGGTAATGTTGAACCGAACTTGAATAAATCGTTTTAAGTAATGATCTTCTAACTGCCGGCATCGTTGCATTATAGCAGCATCTTCAAACTGCTGGTAGTACCACATGGAGACCCCCCCCCCCCCCCCTGTCCTATTCCAGGTTACGCAACTAACAACATGAAGATGCTACTTTAACGCAGTGAAACCTGTCGTTAATAAATAATCCCTTAGCAGATGTTTGCAACTATTCAAGTTCAGTTCACAACGAATTTCAACGGCTGTGGCTTCCTACATTACAGAGTCTCTGGTAACTTGTTGCCGCGAGAAATGCCCACCCCTACACGCCCACTTGTATGACTGATGAACTGTCAGAGGCTTGAAGTAGCGTGGAACGACGTACCCGCATCTGTCAGCCAAGTTCAGTTCAAGAGCCTTTGTTGCCAACAGATGTAGAATCAGCGTTTAATTTCGCAACCTGTCAAATTAATCACTTACACCCCCTAGTACGACGCATATTTATATTCAAGTAATATTTCGTTATTTTCTCTTCTTTACTTGCAGTTTTAATCGCCAGAAGTGTATTATTTATAAACGAGAAACTTCTGACACACTGTGTTACCAGAAAGAAAAATGCTTCTATGATGGCACAAAAAAGTCGAATATGTCCTGGGCAGACATAGTGATAGAAAGGAACCAGCCTTACAACATAAGCTAGTTCCCTTCTTTTATACCCCTAACTCTGTCCAGGACATATTCGCCTTTTTGTAGCATGACAGAAACGCTTTCGATTCTGGTTCTCAACTTTTACTCCAGCGTAATTTTTACATAAGGTCGCCACAGATTGGCAACCGATGTAAATTTTTTTGACTCGGGCGACGACTTACCCGTGATAGACTTTTTCTGTTGTCTTCCTAACCATGTTGCTCATATCGTGACAACGGATAAAGCTTTCACAAAACAACAAGACGACCATTAATTAAAAATGTTTGTCTGTCTTCTTGAAAAATATGAAACAATTCGTACAAGTTTGAAACATAGAGGTGACGCGCGTAAAAGCGTGTTTATTGCACGTAATATCCGAATGAAGCTACATTTATGAAATCGAGTATTCAGTTTTATCGTAAGAAAGCATTTTTTTAGTTATTTGATAAGTTTAAACCGTTTTTAGGCAAGTGTAGCTCACTTACAAAACGTACCGCATATAGAACACTTGTGCAACCCCTTCTTCAATACTCCTAGAGTGTATGGGGTCAGCCCCACGTCAGATTAAAGGAAGATACCGAAGCATTTCAGTGAGTTACTGCTAAATCTGGTGCTGGTAGGTTCGATCAACATCCAAATGTTACAGAAATACTGCAGGAATTGTCGAGGGGAAGAAGATATCCTTTTCCCGAAAACTGTTGGGAAGACAAAACCTGCATTTTACGCAGACGATGTTACTGCCACCATGACACGCCTCGCGTGAGAGCCGCAAGGACAAGAGTAGACAGGACTTGCAAAGAAGCTTGTAGGCAGTCGTTTTCCTTTCACTCCATTTGCGAGCGGAAAGGGAAGGGGAACGATTAGCATTACTACAAGGTGCCCTTCGCCATCTGCCGCATGGTGGCTCGTGGATGTGTATACTGATATACTTATTTCTTCTCCATGGATTTTAATACCTACTCCGAATTTTTCTTTTGTTCCCTTTACTGCTTGCTCAATATACAGATTTAATAACATCGGGGAGAGGCTACAACCCTGTCTTACTCCCTTCCCAACCACTTCTTCCAGTTCACGTCCCTCGACTCTTATAACTGCCGTCTGGTTTCTGTACAAATTGTAAATAGGCTTTCGCTCCCTCTATTTTACCCCTGCCACCTACAGAATTTGAAAGAGAGTATTCCAATCAACATTGTCAAAAGCTTTCTCTGAGCCTACAAATGCTAGAAACGTAGGTTTGCCTTTCCTTAATCTTTCTTGTAAGATAAGTCGTAAGGTCAGTATTGGTTCGCCGATGACACTGTAATTCTGTCGGAGACAGCAAAGGACTTGCAAGAGCAGTTGAACGGAATGGACAGTGTCTTGAAAGGAGGATATAAGATGAACATGAACAAAAGCAAAACAAGGATAATGGAATGTAGTCGAATGAAGTCGAGTGATGCTGAGGGAATTAGATTAGGAAATGAGACACTTAAAGTAGTAAAGGAGTTTTGCTATTTGGGGAGCAAAATAACTAATGATGGTCGAAGTAGAGAGGATATAAAATTTAGACTGGCAATGGCAAGGAAAGCGTCTCTGAAGAAGAGAAATCTGTTAACATCGAGTATAGATTTAAGTGTCAGGAAGTCATTTCTGAAAGTATTTTTATGGAGTGTAGCCATGTATGGAAGTGAAACATGGACGATAAATAGTTTGGACAAGAAGAGAATAGAAGCTTTCGAAATGTGGTGCTACAGAAGAATGCTGAAGATTAGATGGGTAGATCACATAACTAATGAAGTATTGAATAGGACTGGGGAGAAGAGACGTTTTTGGCACAACTTGACCAGAAGAAGGGATCGGTTGGTAGGACATGTTCTGAGGCATCAAGGGATCACCAATTTAGTATTGGAGGGCAGCGTGGAGGGTAAAAATCGTAGAGGGAGACCAAGAGATGAATACACCAAGCAGATTCAGAAGGAAGTAGGCTGCAGTAGGTACTGGGAGATAAAGAAGCTTGCACAGGATAGAGTAGCATGGAGAGCTGCATCAAACCAGTCTCAGGACTGAAGACCACAACAACATTGCTCTTTAGGCGAAGTCCCAAACTGTGACCTCGCCTGGCCGCGATGAAGCCAGCTGGAGGGTAGGAGGCACTTGGCGACCACGTTGGGTGCCGCACAGTGCCGACTCACCTTCTGGCCCTGGTCGCGCAGAGCCTGCAGCGCGACGAGGCGCCTCTCGTACTCGGCGACGTTCTGCTTGTCGCGCGCGATGCGCGTCGCCCAGCGCTTGGCCTCCTTGCTGAGCTGCTGCTGCGCCGACGAGTGGTCTGCCGTCACCTTGTCGATGCTGTCGTTCTCGCACGGCTCGAACTCGTACTGGATGTGCTGCTTCAGCACCGGGTAGAACAGGTACAGGCACTGCAGGTTGTACTCGCGCGTCAGCTGCAACAACACCACGCACGCCCGTCCTCCACAGTTGCTGCTGTGATATTTTAATGTCCTTTGCAAGTAAATAAACAGTTACTAGTTTCTCGTGCTCAGAGGATGCTGAGTCCGCTACTGTATGTTGAATTAATGAAAAGCTGCTCCAGTTCTGTATAATTTATAAAGATCAGTCAACAAGACACATGGAGCCATAGCAATGGATTTACCGAACACACCACAAGATGACAGCCATTTAATATGAACGAAGTGAGTTATTATTTAATAGTTTTTTATGTAATCAGTAGACTAAGAAAAACCGTACATATTCCCTCATATTATAAATTATAGAGTGCAGAAATCAGTCGTCCTTTTTTAGATTTTACTAGGCAAATCCAAATTTCAGCTAGTTGGTAGCCATTCTGAATGCTAAAAATACAAGAAGTACATAGTCATGTTATATGCATATACATAATAAAAGCCGGCCGCGGTGGTCTAGTTTTCTAGGCGCTCAGTCCGGAACCGCGCGACTGCTACGGTCGGAGGTTCGAGTCCTGCCCCGGGCATGGATGTTTGTGATGTCCTTAGGTTAGTTAGGTTTAAGTAGTTCTAAGTTCTAGGGGACTGATGACCACAGATGTTTACTCCCATAGTGCTCAGAGCCATAATAAAAAGTTACAACTAATGGCGTAACTTAAATGGCTTGTATATTTTCTGTTCTCGATGCATGTAAGTCCCTGTTGTTCAGGCGTCAGTCACATTTCTTTGAATATTACTGTATAGAGAAGGTAAGATAAAAACATTCAAATCAGATCAACTCTAATAGTTGCATGTAGCATGTGCCTTCTCGTCTCTTATAAATAACTTTTTTTTTTAAAAAAAGGGTTTACCTATCTGACGTGACTTAGGTGTTTAAAGAATAAAACAACTGACTCACAATGAATGAACCTGGAAATTCCTTATATACATTTCTATATTTATAGGCAAACATGACATAAGTCGGACAGTAATGTAAAGAATTTTACTTATGTTTTGTTTAATGTCATTCCCATGCAAATTTGAAGTTTTTTTTTACTTCCGTTAAATATTGTATACACAGCTCATATAGAGGGCGCCATACAACCAACCTATGTGTTCTCCACACAGCCTACCTTTTTTATGCAGTAGTATTCAAATAAATGTGACTGACGCCCGAACGAACAGCAGGGATTCACATGCATCGAGAATAGAAAATACAGTTATGTAATATACAAGCGATATAAGTTATGGCATTAGTTGTAACTTTTTATTATATCACCTGACTGTGTACTTCTTGTATTTTTAGTATTGAGAATGGCTAGCCACTAGCCGAAATCTGGATTTGCGTAGTGAAATCAAAAAAATAACGACGGATTGCTGCACTCTATAATTTGTAAGCCACCTAACAGTCGCTGAGTGCACACATTTCCCGAATGGAAGGTAATCTGATTCCCTCATATTAGGTTATCCATCTTTTTTTCCACAGGATAGTCACTTGCCAAGGCTATAAAGAAATCTAATATCTATGAGTACTGTAACATATTTTTGTATAGCCTTTATAGCTTGTTGATGATGTTCCATTATTAAAAAACGAGCTGAGAACCTAGCGTTGCCCACGTATGTATTTATTCCAATCTCCTATTTGTCCATTTTCTCCTTCTTCCTCTCTCTTTCCACCTAGTCCTTCCCCTCTTTCTGATCATCTCCTCTATCTGCTCTGTCTGTCCCACTTCTCCAAACCCCTTTTGTCAGTCTCTTCCTACTTCTCTCTCTATCCATCTGCTCCATCCCCCTCTCTCTATCCATCTGCTCCATCCCCTTTATCTGTCCATCTGCTCCTCCCTCCTCCCACCATCTGTTCCTTCCTCCTCTGACCAACTCCTCCTCCACCTCTAATTAGATCTCTCCCTCTCCCCCCCTCCCCCCCCCCCCCCACACACTCTCTCGCTATCTCTTCCTCCCACTGTCTGCGCGTCCTCATCTCCCCTCTCTCTATGTACATCTCCTCTACACAGACACTAGTGGGAGAATCCTGACATTGGAACACAAAGAATCTGAAAATCTTCCTGTTCATTTAAATGATTCTGACCGAAAATGGGATATCAGCTGTCTCATTCTACCTGCCTCAACACCTTTAAATTTTCCCCAAAAATTTTGTCATACAAACATATTCGCGCTTTTTTATGCTGAGAAAGAAGAAGACAGTATTAGTCGCAATGAGACACGAAAGTAATGAATACTAGAAGGTAGTAGTCAGTGGTTTTGTTATAGAAAGAGTGAAGAAGACGATGACAGTCTGAGAGAAAGAGAGAGTGGCAGTGGAACATAGTTGACAGTGTCAGAGCAATACTAGGAAAAGAATAAGGAGAGAGTGCCAGAGGGGAGCGGGAAATAAACAGAAAGAGAAAGTGGAAGTGGGTTAGAGCCAGTGATAATGAGAGACAGAATATATGACAATGACAACGAGGAAGAGAGAGAAAGTAACAGTGAGAGGAGACAGCAGTTCTAGGAAGAAAGGAATGAGATATCAGCAGTAAGAGAGAGCAAGAGGGAGACAGTGACAGTGAGAGACGAGTCCAGTAGTAGGACGCAACTAAGGGGACTGTGGCTGTGAAATTCGATACATGATAGAGAAAGACAAAGAAAAGATGACAATGTGTTGGGCTGAATGAGTGAGTGTGAAAGGGCAACTGGTAGCGGATGGGCATGACCGATTTAAAGCGATGAACTAGTGGGTGTGAGTGAGTTATGGCTATGCGAGCTTGTGGGAGATCATGATGAGTTAAAAAAGAAGCACCAATGTGTGCATGTGGCAAAATTTTTGGGAAACGTTTTAAAGGTGCTGAGTAAGAGAGAATGAGGCAGCTGGTACCCCACTTCTCGGTCAGAGTCGTTTGAATAAACAGGAACATATTCAAAATTAAAACTGTGTGCCCGACCGAGACTCGAACTCGGGATCTTTGCCTTTCGAGGGCAAGTGCTCTACCATCTGAGCTACCGAAGCACGACTCACGCCCGGTACTCACAGCTTTACTTCTGCCAGTACCTCGTCTCCTACCTTCCAAACTTTACAGAAGCTCTCCTGCGAACCTTGCAGAACTAGCACTCCTGAAAGAAAGGATATTGCGGAGACATGGCTTAGCCACAGCCTGGGGGATGTTTCCAGAATGAGATTTTCACTCTGCAGCGGAGTGTGCGCTGATATGAAACTTCCTGGCAGATTAAAACTGTGTGGCCGACCGAGACTCGAACTCTGGGTCTTTGCCTATCGCGGGCAAGTGCTCTACCATCTGAGCTACCGAAGCACGACTTACGCCCGGTACTCACAACTTTACTTCTGCCAGTACCTCGTCTCCTACCTTCCAAACTTTACAGAAGCTCTCTTGCGAACCTTGCAGAACTAGCACTCCTGAAAGAAAGGATATTGCGGAGACATGGCTTAGCCACAGCCTGGGGGATGTTTCCGGAATGAGATTTTCACTCTGCAGCGGAGTGTGCGCTGATATGAAACTTCCTGGCAGATTAAAACTGTGTGGCCGACCGAGACTCGAACTCTGGATCTTTGCCTTCCGCGGGCAAGTGCTCTACCATCTGAGCTACCGAAGCACGACTCACGCCCGGTTCCCGGTTCCCGAGTTCGAGTCTCGGTCGGGCACACAGTTTTAATCTGCCAGGAAGTTTCATATCAGCACACACTCCGCTGCAGAGTGAAAATCTCATTCTAGGAACATATTCACATTTTTTTGCCCTTCGACAGTAGCGTTTTTCCACGGATGTCTAGTATAACGTGTCATAAGCGGATTTATTAGTGTGGGACATGCTTTTGGCGCCTTCAGCGGACGAAGTCTGAAAAATGGCCTATTGAATTTGAATAAACACTCAGTAGACGCTTGTTTACCACTAGTCCGTGAGTTTTGAACAAATAATTACGTCGTTCCTGGCGTTGCAGGAGCCGGCAGCAGCGTCTGGGACTACCCAGAAACCCTGAACGCTTTCAGCACCCCAGTACAGACGATGTCCTGGATGCCACCGTCCATCCGCGGGGAAGTAACACGACAGTAAGTTCCTAATAAGACAAGCTTTTGTAGTAATTGTTTTCTATCTCACCACCGTGAGAATTTCTATTTTCAAAAGGCCGAAAGAAGGGTCACAAGGCCGAGGTGTGTAGTACAGCACATAAGATGTAAGTGAATAGCAGACGTTTACGGGCACCGGCTTTGACAGTGACCATGAATTCTCAGGCTCAGGTTAACACAGTTTTACAATGGTCCACAACAACTTCATATCTGGGTGCGACGATCGACGGCACCGACATCACGTCCCAGATTGATATGAGTTCCTGTTTAAAGATTCTTAATTTGTGAACGTACTGAAGGCTAGGCTAACCACAGATCCAATCGTTCCACGTTAAGCTGACCAGCAACAATAATGACTGCATAACAATATATGGCCAATTCTGCACTAATGTGCTGTGTAAAGATGTCACTGACGCAGCATGGTTGCTGGCGGTCAAATCGCAAGATGCTAGTAACATTCTGTGCCTCGGTCTGGAAGTGGACGACTTTAGGCAATCAGATGCGGGTATCTGCAACTCAAAGGTACGTTACGAGCATCTTACGGAAATTCTCATATATCTTTGATGACAAAACAACTTGGGTCAAGGACAGCGACGTGTATATTATGCTGAAATCTTCAGTAGTACCTAAATGTTGCAGTGCAACAGAAGTACCGTTTGCCTTGAAGGATCATCTTCGACTTCGCTTAGAATTGCAGCGCTTACAGGACGAAGGTGACATTATCCCGCTCACCAATAGCGAATGGTCTACATCTAGTGTACAACTCGAAAATCCGGATGGCTATGCATTCGTCACGATTTCAAGTCCACCATCAGTCCACGAATGATCGTGGATATCCATCCAGTTTCCAAAATGGAAGATATTACGACCAAGTACACTCCATACACTGGTACTCCACGTTTCTGATAGTCTGATAAATGCATGGCATGCCACAACTGTAAGGAATACCACAGGCACGCGCCTGGGGGCACACTTCTTGTAAAAATCGATCTCAAGGTAGCTTATCTCTAGTTATTCTATGGGACTTAACATCTGAGGTCATCAGTCCCCTAGAACTTAGAACTACGTAAACCTAACTAACCTAAGGACGTCACACACATCGATGCCCGAGGCAGGCTTCGAACCTGCGACCGTAGCTGTCGCGTGGTTCCAGACTGAAGCGCCTAGAACCGCTCGGGCACAACGGGCAGCTTTTGGTGATCAACCCGCAACAGTTGCACTTATTTAGATGCAACCATTCATTGTGCGGGATCTGCAGCGCACCTGCTATTTTTCTACGGTACACGGCACAATAAACGAGTGGCGTCCTGTAACTGCCGTTAGCTGCAAGAAATCATTGTCATGGAGACGGATTCGAAGGATCTCTTGAGCAGTCTGGAAGCGCTCTTTCATTTTCGTGAATGCTCAAACTTCAAGGAGTTTTTTTTCTTCCCCCGGAGCATATCTAGATCATATCTTCGAGCGCAGCAGGCATCAAACCCACACCGAAAGGTGTAGAGGGTATTCAAAACATCCACCTCCCATAGATGAACAAACAGCTGAAGTCTGTGCTTGTCAACTAAATTATTATATGAAGTTTATTCTTCACACCAGCCATTTCGAAACCATTTCATCATTGTTCAAATAATTTACGGGAAAGCACGGGCGACGTCGTCGACAACAGCCGAAATTTCGACATGTGACCACCCTGTCATTTTCAATATATATTACTGTAAAAACTAATGCTACCACACGACGAAAGATGATCGATGCCAGAATTTACTGACAGTGAAAATTACCACAGTGCGTGTGAGGTAGCATTAACTCTGTGTAGAGAGCAGGATTGCACCCAGAATTCAAGCAAAAACCTCCATCCCTAATTAAAAGGTTACTTGCTACTTTAGTCTCAACTGCTTCCTTCACAACACTACACCAGGAGCATGAAATGCACAGCAGAAACTCTGTGTCGTTATATTTCAGAGGTTGACTGGTGCCGAAGCAACTTTCTGCAATAGCCGATTTGCTCGGCTGTTGTAAGCGCGCGTGACGCATGTGCTCAGTACACTGGTACTCCACATTTTTTATAGTCTGAGAAATACATGACATGCCACAACTGTAAGGAATTCCATAGACACGCGCCTTAGGCAAACTAAGATCGACAACCCTAATCGTAGAATGAGAACGGAAAACACATTTCACATTATGTTTCTGCAAGATACGACCAATCTTGCTGGAGAATCTCCCTACGTAAGGCCGTAGACAGTAGCGCCAACTCGGTATTAACATCCTTCACCCGGTGGACGGTTGGACACCTTCCGTCAGAATGGATACAGTGAAAGACAGATCAGAAGAGCGTTACACCGGCGAATAATATTAATGCTGCCTCACCCGTTGTTTAGTAATTTCGCTATGGATACATTCTGGTTTCGGTCCTCTACGGTTGTTTGGTGTCACTAGAGTTTACAGTGTGTGTGTGTGTGTGTGTGTGTGTGTGTGTGTGTGTGTGTGTGTGTGTCTGTGTCTGTGTCTGTGTGTTATCTTTCCCGAACTGCTCTGCAAACCGAGGTTTTAAGTCCACTTGCACCGCGCTTACCTCTGCGGTTTTGCCTTGAAAATAACAGGGTGGTCATTTGTCCAAATATCGGCGGTCGTCGACAATGTCGCCTGGCTGCTTTCCCGTAAGTTATTTAAACGCTGCTTAGGCAGGAAGAAAGTCAGGCTTCACGTTTCGTTATTTATTACTCAAAAAGTGTGAATGGCACTGGCCACCCGACTCCCAACACTCATTTCACCAACCTAAGCACTAAGCTCACCACTTAGTCACTTACGACCCTAAGAATATGATGATAATGGTTGCGGATACATTGGAGTGCACGCCGGGAGATCATAAACAAATACCTTTTGCCTCCAATATACTGTATGTAGCACAATGACAATAGAGCCAAACTGAAAAAGAATCTTCAGCCATTGTGATTCTCTTCAAAATGTACCACGACTACAACTGTGTTCAGAGTTTTCATCTGCTGACAGACCCTAAGTCGTTGCTCTGTCTCTGTTTCTCTTTCTCACTACAATAATAGTGCTAGCATACCGCAGAGAATGGAGCGGCGTCTTCGGCGGTGGCTATGTTCCTCTCTAACTAAAACTGGGACATTTAGTATAGTACCACCACCCAACGTGCGATGGCCGACGTTCTTACCCTCCTACCGACTGAATTGGACGCTTCCCTCCACGCAGCACATGAGGCTCCTTTTCACATGGACGTCTCAGCGAACCTCTCCTCCTTCCCTCCCATCCGTCATCACATACATATCTTCCCTGAGCAATGCTAATGATTAAATGACAATAAAGGAAAAATGACAGCTACTGTAGTCCATTTGTGTGTTGTACTATCCACACAGCACAGAATTGTGCCGTAGCAAATCATGCACTGTGAGAAAACCAGAAAAGAAGGCAATCCTGCAGTTGTGTATATGGTGTTATAGACAGCTGTTGTAAGTTAAAGAGACTGATTAGATAAAAAAAATGAGGACGTTCTCCGCAGAATCGATGAAGAAACCAACAGTGGATAACGCTGATTTGAAGAAGGGACAATATGTCAGGGCGAGTTACGACATCAGGAAATAGCTTACATGTTTCTAGAGGGAGAATAGAGGGTAAAACTGCAGGTAGAATATTTCCAAGACATTGAGTGCAAGTGCTGCTTTGAAATGAAGAGGTTGCCACGAGAGGAGAATTTGTAGTGAGCCATATTAAAAAAAAGCCTGGGTAACGAACCATTTATAATAGGTAATGAAAGTTTACTTTAAAAGTAGTTGGTGTCAGTATTGAGATACATGCTATAGTTATACTGCAAGTTAGAGACATAGGAAACCTCTGAGTATTTTTGGAAATACGTATTCTACTATCAGGATGGGCGAAGAAAAAGAGAGGCCAAGAGAATTTTGTACTTAGAAGAATGTGCGGCACTTGAGAGTGCTATAGCACCGTGTCTAGGTGTGATACGCTCCGTCCTTCGGAGTCATCTTGCCGGGAAGCTCCGCGAGTCACGACCGAGCGACTGTCTGACGGCGATAAGGCCGGATCCGCCCTAATAGGATTAGTCCGTAGCCGTTGCGGAATCTCCTTCGCCCTTCTGCATCGCCAGCATCAATTATTTTTGGCCGCCAGACTCTATGGCGTCGGGGCTCCGAGGATCGCACGGGCTCTTAATTTGCACTTCACTAATCATTTTTAGTGTCAGTATACCTCCTGCCCCACGAGACCACCATCTCTTCACGAGACGTTTCGCTGCTTCAGATCATATATGACAATAATTCGAACTTATCTTCAATACAAAGACATGCTTGTAACATTTATATCTGAACGAACCTTGACCTGCCACTAGTCACTGCTTTAACACATCTCATAAATATTATTGGACATTTCGTTGCCTCTGTCTTCTTCTGAATAAGCAGTGGGCTAACACTTAAGCAAATAAATCAGAATAAATCAACAACGATTACCAGACTTCGAAGTTCTGACAAAGCATTAATCTTTTGATATTTTCATATTAACTTCAGTTACGGCACACAGTGTTTTTCGTACCAGACAGTAAATTTCGTTCTATGGAAACCATCTTCAAACCTGTGTACAAACAATTTTCAAGTCACATCGGGCCAACAGATATATAAGACAAAGTAGTAAGACACAAAAGTAGTCTGCTAAGTCGTTTCATAGACTCAACATGTCTGTTACAACAGGGTACGTGGTTATAACATTTTTATGTAAAAATGATTGAGCTTGTTTGGCTTATTACTTGAACTGTACCATATTTAGATATGTTGGTTCGATGTGATTGGAAAATACCTTCCTGGACCACTGTCGGATTTTAGTGCATTTGTAGCAACTCGTCAATCTTTTTCTTATTGGTCAACTTCAGCCACAATGTTCTGTAATAAAGATTACAAAATTATTATAGCACAATAGGCGTTTTAGCAGGTAACGCTTCCATCTTCTGGGAAAACTAATATAAGACTCGTAACTTTGGTCTGATGATGTGAGTGTGATCTTTCGAAGCACATCTTTTTTGTAATAATGCGATTAAATTACTGAATACTACTGTTAAAGCCGACAAATAACATTCAAATGTTTTATACAATCACGATTTATTATTTATTTATTTATTTATTTATTTATTATTATTGATTAAAATGGATGCAATTAAAACAAAGTATGAATTGTTTTTAGAGAGTGCTGATTTCGCGGGAACAGGGGTAGGCAACGAACATATTTACCCATAGAGTGTGCTAATACACTGTAGAGCCAAACAAGGTGGTGCGCCTGCATGACATCATGTAGGGCCCTCGCGAGCACGCAGAAATGCTGCAACGCGATACGGCATGGACTCGACTAATGTCTGAAGTAGAGCTGGAGGGAATTGACACCATGAATCCTGCAGTGCTGTCCATAAATACGTAGTAGTACGAGGGGGTGGAGAACGGTTGCACTTCTTTCACTTTGAACGATTATCTCCAGTCGTCGCTGGTCCCGTTCTTGCATGATCTTTTTCCGGCGGCAGCGATGTCGGAGGTTTGAAGTTTAACCGGGTTCCTGATATTCACGGCACGCTCGTGAAATGGTCGCACGGGCCAAGCAGAATACTTGTCGCAGATTTTTTTGTTTTGCACGTCTAGTTCCGCAGGAAAAAATTTAGGAGCATATCTCCAAGGTCATGGAACGTTTACGTTAATCAATATAAAAGGGCGAGAAACAAAGGAGATTGCCGTGTAGTCGATTGATTTTCCGTATACATCACATGTTTTCTGTAGTCTCTCGTAAACCGATATTCTTTCAGCAAGGCTATACTTTGTGAGGAATTCTGTAGAATTTGACGTTTTTCTCAGTGCAGATGGGAAGTCAATGTGGGGAATCTAGACTGGAGCGCCAGAGAAACTAGTGTAGGTATTCGTATTCAAATACAGAGATATGTAAACAGGCAGTGGCGCAGTTGTTAGATCGGTTACTGCTGCTATAACGGTAGGTTATCAAGATTTAAGTGGGTTTGAACGTGGTGTTATAGTCGGCGCACGAGCTATGGGGAACAGCATCTCCGAGGTAGCGAGGAAGTGCGGATCTTTCAGTGCGACCATTTCACGAATGTACCGTGAATATCAGGAATCCGATAAAATATCAAATCTCCGACATCGCTGGGGCCGGAAAAGGCCCTGCAAGAGCGGGACCAACGACGAGTGAAGAGAATCGTTCAGTGTGACAGAAGCGCAACACTTCCGCAAATTGCTGCAGATTTCAGCACTGGGCCATCAACAAGTATCAGTGTGCGAACCATTGAATGAACCATCATCGATATGTGCTTTCGGAGCGGAAGGTCCACTCGTGTACGCTTGATAACAGCACCACACAAAGCTTTACGACTCACCTGGACCCGACAACACCGAAACTGGACTGTTGCTGATTGGAAACATGTTACCTGGTATGACGAATCTGGTTTCAAATTGTATCGAGCGGAAGGACGTATACAGGTTTAGAGACAACCTCATGAATCCATGGTCTCTGGCTATCGGCAGGGGATTTTTCAAGCTGGTGGAGGCTCTGTAATAGTGTGGGGCGTGTGCAGTTAGGGTGATGTGGTACCCCTGGTACGTCTAGATATGACTCTGACAAGTGACACATACGTACGTGTGATCACCTGCATCCATTCATATCCACTGTCCATTCCGACGGACTTGGGCAGTTTAAGCAGGACAATGTGACACCCCACACGCTTAGAATTACTGCTGAGTAGCTCCAGGAACACTCTTCTGAGTTTAAACACTTCCGCTTGTCACTAAACTCCCCAGACATGAACACTATTGAGCATATCTGAAATCAAAAATGCCTTGCAACGTTCTGTTCCGGAAAAATATCTACTCCTTCGTACTCTTACGGATTTATGGACAGCACTGCAGGGTTCATGGTGTCAACTCGCTCCAGCACTACTTCAGACATTTTCGAGTCAATGCCGCGTCGTGTTGCGGAACTTCTGCGTGCTCGCGTTGGCCCTACGCTATATTAGGCAAATGGACCAGTTTCTTTGGCTCCTCAGTGTACATTTCAATACAACATTAGCCTAAGTACAGACATTTTCTCAATTAGTTGTTGTGCTACAACATAGTTTGGAACAGCTAAACACAGGGGGCACATTGAAACAAGAATCAATGAAGCACCGGAAAACATTCCAGTATACCGCACAAAACTAAAAATTGAGTTGAAATACATTTATCCTATGTCAGATTGTGACTTTTGGTGTATTGTTTCGTTTTAGTTGTGAGGAATGAGAAATGGTGCATCATCGTGAAAGGACTTCAGAACATATGCGCATTTCATAAATATTGAATGAATGAACACATGAAACTAGTTCAGAGTGGAGTGAGTATTCGTAAAACAATCAAAATGAAAGAAGTAAAGTATCCATCTCCCTTTCGACGTGTGCATGAAGCAAGAACACGTAGTCCTTAACAGGGGGAAATTATGTTTAGGTGACACCATGAAACCAGGGGGAGTTTTGCTGTATAGCAGAAGAACAAGCTAGCAGATTACATTTTATCAAGTGCAAAAACATTTTGTGGCCTCAAAAGTGAAAGATGAATATGAAAGTCTGACTAATAATCAAATACCCATCATGAATGGAAGAGCACAAGACACTGATGTTACATTCTACAATAATTATTACCAAACAACGGGAAGCCCGATGTGGAATAACAATAATATTCGGAAAGCGGTAGATTGCTACTCACCACATAGAGGGGTCGTTGAGTCGCAGACAGGCACAACAAAACTAGTGCACTTTAGCTTTCGGCCAAAAGGCCTTGTTATGAAGCAGAAAGCACACCAACATACACACGAGCACAACTCTCACACACATGACTGCTGCCTCTGGCCCAAAGATAAAAAGTGTAGCAATATTCTTGTTCTGCCTGTCTGCGAGTCGTCGTTTCATCTATATAGTGAGCAGCGATTTTTCCTTTTTACAATGCTTATTATGTTAGAAATGGGTTTTCGGCTTTTACGCCGTCATCAGTTGAAGACAAATATGTATGGGTGTGAAATATTGTGGGATCAAAGATTTTAAACTATTGCATCTACAGATAATGCCAGTTGTTTGCCACAGATAGCAAATGTCAATGTTTGTTTTAGGACTAAAACCAGACATTTTATTTCAGAACAGATGTCTTAAGTCGCATTTTTACTTAAATAATTCCTCTATTTGACAGGCTGACATGTCACTTACGTGGGAGTATAGTCACAATAATGAAAAACCAACGAGTAAAGTTTCAGCACAGAGATTTTAGGATTCCGTTTTTAATTGGGTTCAAACACGGAAGACGTCCATAAAGGATGTCATAAACCTTTTGGGTCAAACTGAAACAGGTGACAGCGGGTCCAGAACCGATTATATGGACTGAGGGAATCAAATGTTGAAAATGCATATTTATTGTGTTATGGACATACACAGCGTACACCAGATAACAACAACGTAGCTGATAGTAATTACTTAAAGCGACGACTTCCAGTCGCAGTGGATATACGCATTGCAACGCCGCATGTAGTTCTGCCGCACTCTCGCAATGATCCCGGTTGTCTGTTATACAGGGTGTTACCAAAAGATACGGCCAAACTTTCAGGAAACGTTCCTCACACACAAATAAGGAAAAGATGTCATGTGGACATGTATCCGGAAACGCTTAATTTCCATGTTAGAGCCCATTTTAGTTTCGTCAGTATGTACTGTACTTCCTCGATTCACCACCAGTTGGCCCAATTGAAGGAAGGTAATGTTGACTTCGGTGCTTGTGTTGACATGAGGCTCATTGCTCTACAGTACTAGCATCAAGCACATCAGTACGTAGCATCAACAGGTTAGTGTTCATCACGAACGTGGTTTTGCAGTCAGTGCAATGTTTACAAATGCGGAGTTGGCAGATGCCCATATGATGTATGGATTAGCACAGGGCAATAGCCGTGGCGCTGTACGTTTTTATCGAGACAGATTTCCAGAACGAAGGTGTCCCGACAGGAAGACGTTCGAAGCAAATGATCGGCGCCTTAGGGAGCACGGAACATTCCAGCCTATGACTCGCGACTGGGGAAGACCTAGAACGACGAGGATACCTGCAGTGGACGAGGAAATCCTTCGTGCAGTTGACGGTAACCCTAATGTCACCGTCAGAGAAGTTGCTGCTGCACAAGGTAACGTTAACCACGTCACTGTATGGAGAGTGCTACGGGAGAACCAGTTGTTTCCGTACCATGTACAGCGTGTGCAGGCACTATCAGCAGCTGATTGGCCTCCACGGGTACACTTCTGCGAATGGTTCATCCAACAATGTGTCAATCTTCATTTCAGTGCAAATGTTCTCTTTACGGATGAGGCTTCATTCCAACGTGATCAAATTGTAAATTTTCACAATCCGCACGCAATTGTGCAATCACGTCATCAACACAGATTTTCTGTGAGCGTTTGGGCAGGCATTGTTGCTGATGTGTTGATTGGGTCCCATGTTCTTCCACCTACGCTCAATGGAGCACGCTATCATGATTTCATACGGGATACTCTACCTGTGCTGCTAGAACATGTGCCTTTACAAGGACAACCCAACATGTGGTTCATGCACGATGGAGCTCCTGCACATTTCAGTCTAAGAGTTCGTACGCTGCTCAACAAGAGATTCGGTGATCGATGGATTGGTAGAGGCGGACCAATCCTCTTGACTTTCATTTATGGGGGCATTTGAAAGATTTTGTCTACGCAACACCAGTACCAAATTAGAGGCTCTTCGTGCTCGTATTGTGGACGGCTGTGATACAATACGCCATTCTCCAGGGCTGCTCCGGCCGGAGTAGCCGTGCGGTTCTAGGCGCTACTGTCTGGAGCCGAGCGACCGCTACGGTCGCAGGTTCGAATCCTGCCTCGGGCATGGATGTGTGTGATGTCCTTAGGTCACTTAGGTTTAATTTGTCCTACGTTCTAGGTGACTGATGACCAGAGCCATTTTTTGAACCAGGGCTGCATCAGCGCATCAATGATTCCATGCGACGGAGGGTGGATCCATGTATCCTCGCTAACGGAGGAAATTCTGAACATTTCCTGTAACATAGTGTTTAAAGTCATGCTGGTACGTTCTGTTGCTGTGTGTTTCCATTTCATGATTAATGTGATTTAAAGAGAAGTAATAAAATGAGCTCTAACATGGAAGTAAGCGTTCCCGGACACATGTCCACATATTTTCTTTCTTTGTGTGTGAGGAATGTTTCCTGAAAGTTTGGCCGTACCTTTTTGTAACATCCTGTATTTTGGAACAGGCAGTGGGTGATAAACAACGCACACCCATGACCACCAAACAACTTAGTTCACGTGTGTCTTCTGACGACCCCTATGCGCACCTGTTGGTGTGTTCAACATATATGTCTGAAGTGAAGACAATCCCCATGCCGCCCACATCGGTGGCCACCAGCGACGGTTCTATGTCAACGAATGGCAGAGCACTGTCCAAGATCACGTAATAGGATCTTATTTGGTACCTCCCCGTTCGACCGATCCACGTTACATGATGCTCCTGTGATTTGTGCTACCACAGTTCTTGGAGAGTGTACCATTTTCTGTTAGCGAAATAATGTGGTTTCAATGCGACAGTGCACCAGCCCACTTCGATGTTAATGTCCGTGAACACATGAGCAACACGTACTCTCCTCGCTGGATTGGGAGGTCCTCACCCATGGCCATCAGTATCACCGGATCTCACCACCTCTGGAGTTTCTCCTCTGGACGTTGGAGTATGAAACCTCTGTAGAAACGGATGAAGACCTATTCACTAGGGTCTGTCTCCTGTTTGCAATAGACATCCGGGATTTCTGCGGTAGTGTGGAAGAACTTCACGCGCCGTTGCCATGAATGCATTGAGACTGGCGTTCGTCACTGTGAACAGTTACTATGAGCTTCGTTGATATTATGCAGTGCTTTGTATGTCTGCAACACAATAAATATGCATTTCCGACCATCTGTTCCCTATCTCAACATAATCGATTGTGGACCAACTATCACATGTTTCAGTTTGACCCACAAGGTTTGAGACACCCTGTAAGTAGAGAGAAATGGCGACCCATGGAGATTCTCTGCTAGAGGTATGATGTAGCATTAGTCTACCAGACTGAGGTACGGACGCACCTGTTGCGCTTGGTCCCGGATGCGGGTGAAGGAAGTCTGCGTGGCGGTGCAGGTCAGCAGCTCCGTGCGGCCAATCAGCGACAAGTAGTCGGCCACCTTCTCGAACACGCGGTTCTCCATCGACTGTAACACAAGGAAACATTCATAAAATTGTCGGTTGATCACAGTGACACAGACCATTTAAGTTTCAATAAAAATTGCGTTTGCTGCTGCAATGTGAATTTCTCAGATTTTGTTTCTAATCACGGGACAATCTACTGCTGAGCAGCGTGTGGTAATAATGAAAACATTTTATGGGAAGAGAGAAAGTTATTCAGAAGCTGAGACTTTTCCGCTTAAATGAAGAAATCAATGAATCAAGAGATGACAGATTTATTGCAAAGTCCAAAGGAATGGGTTCAACAATGAACAGCAAGTGTTCTGGGCGCCTTCATCGGTGGTTCATGACAGTGTGGCTATTAGTCCAGTGAAGCCGGTACTTCAGCGTTACCAGGAATTGAACAAAGGATATTCTTAATTACGGCTGATTCTCCAGTATGATTTACATTACCACCCTTAACGCATTACCTGAAAGAAGCCAATCGTGAGGAAATGTGACATTTTGTTGACTAGCTTTTAAGAAGACGATGGTTTTGTGAGGAAAATTATCTTTATTCACGAGGCTTTCTTCCACTCAAATGTATTTTTGGATAAACAGAATTGCGTCAGAAAATCCTCGCATGGTTCGAGCGAGAGAAATTCTCGCAAAACGAGTGACAGTTTGTTGTGGTTTTTAGGCGGGCGCAATCATCGCTGCCTCCCTCCCCCCCTTTTTTTTAAGAACATTGACACCGATGATAAGAGGTTTTCTTTTCAGTGGAATGGAAGTCCAAACGTTTTGGTCTCAGCAGGACAGGGCCACATGCCACACTTTCCGCGAAGCAATTTTGTTGCTTAAGCTCGCCTCACGTAATGGTGACCAACAACGGCCAACAAGCTCATGTGAATTAGCCCCTCGAGATATTTTCCTTTGGGGTTATCTTAAATCATTGGTGTACGTCGATAAACCCCCATACATCCGCGAGTAGGAAATGGTAATTTGGCGTGTTGTTAGCGAAATGCAGGTAGAGTATCCTCTGGGAGTCGTAGCGAACATCACGGACAGATTACTTGCATGCCAGCGCAGTAGAGAAGGCCATATTCCAGACATCACTATCCATACCGAAGCTGGAAATTGCGATGAACATGTGCATGTGTTTTGGAAAAATGCAGTTCATGATTTGATTTACCAAACCCGGCGCTCATATTAAAGGACTGTATAATTGGAAAACCGATGGAAATTACATGGAGTCATGAGGTCAACAAATATCATTACATCATTACAGAGTAGATAGTCCAACTTGAATGTGGATCTAGAATAATGAATCACCCAGTATTTGGTAGAACGAGTGTATCCTAAGCAAGCTCTTTCAAGAGGAAATTACCCTTTCTTAGGATAAGTACGGACTTTATCATCTGCTTTCTACACTGCTGCTTTTTATGACTAAATGACAAAGCTATAAAATAATTGTGATTTACATGCGTTGAACAGAAGCTGGTACAGCTAGTACAGCGTCTCGTGGTAGTAATACGGTGAAGCTTGTTTTAAGTGTAATCAATAGTATGCTGTTATAGTGAGAATTTATTAGATGACGTATATTTCTGCGAACATGATTTATGTTGGAGTTTATAGGCAAGGTGTCGGGCTGCCAATGAGGATTATGATGTACTAGGAAGATGTAAAAGGCGACAGGTAAGGCGGCCAAAGAAATCTGCGTTTGTGGAGGCTATTTCTGGCTACGGATAAGTCTGCCAATTAATTAACGGTGATTGAGTTGTTAGAATATATAAGGCGATATCGTATCCACTAATGAGTAAGGAAATGTTAGGGAACAGACATATACTTTTGGTAAAAACGAGATACAGAGTTAGCAATGCGAAGGCCACAAATGAGACAAGAAATGGTACGTAAAAATATTGACAAAAAGCCCCCCGTATGCAGTGAACATATAGGAACGTCATGCCAATAAAAATGTCACTTTTATGTGACACAGCTGATTAACCCGGCTTACTTAGCTTCATGAGATGTACCACAATTTTCATACGAGAATATTTATTGCAACTGGGAGAATGAGACAGCGAGGAGGAATATTTTGACAGTTTGATTTTTGTGTACACACATACACACATGATTCACAAACATGATTCCATGCTTTTTTAAATAAAGATAAACAAACAGTACGTAAAAGGTTTGGGAAAATGATTGTAGATGACAAGTAAGAATACTGAAAAAAAATGTATCTCGAAGTGTGGAGTGAAAGCGACAACATATTATACTAGCAATTCAGTTTTCATTTTATAATCTTGTTAAAGCGTATTGTCAGAAACTATTTGAGATACAGACCAAAGTTTTCTCTGTAAATAGCCATGAATTACAGTTTTTTAATTAGTAAGACAAAATGCTACTGTCAAAGCAAAATACACATAGTCTATGTGTAAGAAGTTATGACAAACTGAAAGACACTGAAATGTGACATTCCACAAGTATTTATGACTAGCTTAGCGCCCGCTGCTTCGCTTGTGTAGACTGCAGAGATTTTCTTTTGTTTTTATTTTATCGAATTTTTATATTTTTCACAAACTGCAACACCTTCTCAGTTTTTCACACTAATTAAGGCCATATAAGCAAGATCTTTTCCGAATTCACTTCTGACCAAAAGCGATTCTGGAAGCTGAGGTCCAAAGTTTTTCTCGATCATGCCTTTTGCGTTCTTGTGCAGATATTTCCACAGCAACTTTCATCCCCTAAAAAATATTTCTTTATATCTAACGGAGGGATGAAATAAAAATTTTCTAAAATTTAGCTATAATTTTTTTAATGCAATGAAATATTTTCATCCCCCATTGCACTCCCTTTGGGTTTGAATTTCCAGAAACATTTAAATACGTATTTTTTTTATTTCTACCCATCGTCATAGATACAGCCTAAAAAATCCTTTAGTAGTTTTTTAGTAATTATTTATTTTTCGAAAGAAATTTCACACTCTATTTTATCCCCTTAGTGGTTTAGTATCCAAAAATGCCGAAACAAGTATTTTTAATTTATGGCTGACAAACAAGCTACCAGTTTTCGTAGTTCTATTTTCAAAATTCCCTTAATAGCGACATACTTTCAAAAAGGTTTTCATTCCCTGTTTCATCCCCTTCGAAGTGGAATTTCGGACAATCCCTTCTTAAAAGATGTCTACATAATAAGATCCACACCCTCTCCAAGCTTCAAGTCCCTGTTCTTAGTGGTTTTAGCTGGGCGATGATGAGTCTGCGAATCATTCTGATCCTGTTTGACCCCCTTAGTGGTTGAATTTCCAAAAATAGTGACGTGCGTATGTTTAATTCCAACAGAGAAGCCAAATACAAATCTTCATAGATTTAACTACCAAAAATGCTTGTACAGTGAAATATTTCCATAAAAATTTTGATCTCTCCCGAATCTCTAAAAACAGTGAGACACTTCTTTTTTTATTTGTAACTTAGAAACCAAATTTAAATTTTCATAGATTTACCTTTAAAAATGATTTCATAATAAACTATTTTCATAAAAAATCTCATCCTCTGTTTCACTCTCCTTAGGCGTTCAATTTACAAGCACAATTCTTCACCAAAACAATCGATATTCAACTAAAAAATCGCCTGTTTCTTATAATTGCAGTAAAAGTCAACGAAATGAAGCAGACTCTCACACATTGACAACATCAATACAAGTGACATAATACCCACAAAAAACGCACTTGAAAATGGGAATCATTTCCCGAAACGCATCGTGCGAAAAGTAAATAAAGAAAATCGTGACTGGTAGCAGAAAATTTATTTATAAACAAACCAATAATTATTAAGTATTTTTTTAGTTGAAACTAAGAAGTCAAATACCAGTGTTTATAGATGTAGCTTAAAAATGCTTTAGTAGTTCTCTAATAATGATATATTAAAAAGAAAACTTTCACCCACCAAAACCCCCTTAGGATTAAATGTCCAAAATGCTGAAACTCATATTTCTTTTATCTGACGGAGCAAAATTGCGTTAATAATAATGTTTTTTTTTAAAAAAATGACTTCATCTCCCATTTCACCTCCTTAGAGATGGAATTTCGAAAAAGCCCTCCTTAAATGACACCTACAGTATAAGATCCACACCTTCTCCAAATTTCAAGTCTTTATTCTTAGTACTTTGGGCCGAATAATAAGTCAGTCAGTCAGTAAGTCAGTCAGGGCATTGCTTTCTATATATATTTATGATTTATGATAAGGTTTGTGTATTACTTGACACAAATGTTAAGGTTATAGAATGACGCGAAAATATCGTAACACCAAAAAATAATTAATGTTGAGTGATGAAATTTCGGGAATACATTTGTCTAGATACCATATTTAGGCGATTCATTTTGCAAGATGACAGGTGAAATACTGGTGAATTAATAACTGCTGTAACAGTCAGAACGTTGAATACAAGCATGCAAACGAGTTAGTATAGTGTTGTACAGGTACCGGGTGTCAGTTTAAGGGATGGTCTGGGTCAATCTGGAGACGGTTAATGCTGTTTGTGGATGACGCTCTTGTTGTCGTTTGATAATGTCCCATATGTGCTCAATTGGAGATAGATCTGGTGAACCAGCAGGCCCAGGCAACACGTCGACATTTAGAGAGCGTTATCCTGCTGGAAAACAACCCCTGGAATTCTGTTCATGAAAGGCAGCACAGCAGGTCGAATCACCAGACTGATGTACAAATTTGCAATCAGGGCGCGAGGGATGAACACGAGAGTGCTCCAGCTGTTATACGAAATCGAACCCAGACCATAACTCCAGGTGTAGGTCCAGTGCGTCTAAAGCAGAAAGGTTGGCTGCAGGCCCTCAGCTGGCTTGAAGAACTAGCTTTCATCAGAAAGCACAACAGAACTCCATCGAGCTCTGGTTTGACACCAATGAAATCACAACTGGCGGTGGTTTGCGATCAGTGGAATACACGCAACAGAGCTTTTGATCCGGAACTGTCCTTGAAGTAAGCGATTCGTCACAGTTTGTGTCATTGTGGTGTCAACTGCTGCTCAAATTCCTGCGCCGAAGATGATGGTCTTCCCTCTCGGTAGTGCCACTTGGCCGTCTGGAACTCCGTCTTCTGGCGACCGCACGGTCTCGTGGCTATCGCTGTCATTAATCATGCACAGTGCCTATATCCTACATTCCCGTCAAGAATTTCTGCAGTATCGCAGAAGGAACATCCAGTTTTTCGTAGGCCTATTACATGACGTCGTCCAAACAAAATGAGAAGTGTTGACAATGGCGTCTTTGTGGCCTTAAAGGCATATGTTATTACACATCAGCTCACCACGTCTATTGTCAAAGACAACAAACGCTCACGACTGTTACAGCGTGTATTTAAAGCAAACCAGATTTGCATCCCCATTGTGACGCTATCAGCGCGACTATAATGCAACAGGCGCGAAATTTTAATACAGATAATATTTTTGGTTTCTTGTTGGTTGAATGGTTGGTTGACTGGGTGGGGGGGTGGGGAGGGGCCCAAACAGAGAGAGGTCATCGATCCCATCGGATTAGGGAAGAATGGGGAAGGAAGTCTGCCGTGCCCTTTCACAGGAAACAAGCCGGCATTCGCCTGAAGCGATTTAGGGAAATCACGGAAAACCTAAATCAGAGACATCTTATTTGAGATGCAGAAATACGCCTACTAATACTCATTTAGTCGAACAACCTGATTTTTTTACGGCAGTGTATATTTATGTATAATATGACTGGAGGAGTCAAGTGACGCTGCGTAATGTAAGTCAGTCATGGGATGGTAAGGCGAAAGGCAAATTTAATGCATACGTGCAGGTAGATCAGTGAACTCGCATGACTTGTATAAGGTGTAGTACAATAGCGTTGGCAGTTCGCTGACACAGTGACCAGCTTACACAAAGCGAAGTGTTTTAAAACACATGATTTGTAACAACATTTAAACACACGATTTCAGATTGTACCTCGGAATTAAACGAATAAATTACACCAAATTTATAAACGTGTCATATTACATACACTACTGGCCACTGAAATTGCTACACCAAGAGGGAATGCAGATGATAAACGGGTATTAATTGGATAAATATATTATACTATAACTGACATGTGATTACATTTTCACGCAGTTTGGGTGCATAGATCCTGAGAAATCAGTACCCGGAACACCTCTGGTCATAATAACGGCATTGATACGCCTGGGCATTGAGTCAAACAAAGCTTGGATGGCGTGTACAGGTACAGCTGACCATGCAGCTTCAACACGATACCACAGTTCATCAAGAGTAGTGACTGGCGTATTGTGACGAGCCAGTTGCTCGGCCACCATTGACCAGACTTTTCAATTGGTGAGAAATATGGAGAATGAGCTGGCCACGGCAGCTATCGAACATTTTCTGTATCCAGAAAGGCCCTTACAGTACCCGCAACATGCGGTCGTGCATTATCCTGCTGAAATGTAGGGCTTCGCAAGGATCGAATGAAGGGTAGAGCCACGGGTCGTAACACGTCTGAAATGTAACGACCACTGTTCAAAGTGCCAGCAATATCAACAAGATTTGACCGAGACGTGTAACCAATGGCACCCCATACCATCACGCCGGGTGATATGCCAGTATGGCGATGACGAATACACGCTTCCAGTGTGCGTTCACTGTGATTTCGCCAAACGCGGATGCGACCATGATGCTGTAAACAGAACCTGAATGCATCCGAAAAAATGACGTTTTGTCATTCGTGCACCGAGGTTCGTCGGTGAGTACACCATCGCAGGCGCTCCAGTCTGTGATGCAGCGTCAAGGGTAACTGCAGCCATGGTCTCCGAGCTGATAGTCCATGCTGCTGCAAACGTCGTCGAACTGTTCGTGCAGATGGCTGTTGACTCAGGACTCAGGAATCAAGACGTGGCTGCACTATGCGTTACAGCCATGCGGATAAGATGCCTGTCTTCTCGACTGCTGGTGATACGAGGCCGTTGGGATCCAGCACGGCGTTCCGTATTACCCTCCTGAACCCACCGATTCCATAGTCTGCTAACAGTCATTGGATCTCAACCAACGTGAAACGCAATGTCGCGACACGATTAACCGCAATCGCGATAGGCTACAATCCGATCTTTATCAAAGTCGGACACCTGATGGTACGCATTTCTCCTCCTTACACGAGGCATCACAACAACGTTTCACCAGGCAACGCCGGTCAACTGCTGTTTGCGTATGAGAATACGGTTGGAAACTTTCCTCGTTTCAGCACGTTGTAGGTGTCGCCACGGGCGCCAACCTTGTGTGAATGCTCTGAAAAGCTCATCATTTGCATATCACAGCATCTTCTTCCTGACGGTTAAATTTCACGTCTGTAGCACGTCATCATCGTGGTGTAGCAATTTTAATGACCAGTAGTGTATTAATGAAGATGCTGACGATCAATCAGTGTTGTTAGGAATTATTTCACTTTTTGACTAAGTAAATTAAGTTGATAACTTATGTCATTTTTTGTGTCTTGCATGTAAATACGCACTACTTCCATATTCTGACGTTGGAGACGAGAGGAGGAAGACAGAATAATCACTCTGGCTGCTGCATGGAGCAATATGACATCACGCAGAGACAGGTCACACTACAGATAACGGAGTCATGTCCAGACATCGCCGTCGTTGACACATCTACGCCAGTCCCCAGTAGCTATGTGAGCTGAGCGAATCCTTCGTCTGCACGTCTATGAAAAGCACTTAACCGTAAATATTGTTAAAAAAAGGCCAAAGAAACGTGTGGAAGGTCGTTAAAAATTATTTAAGTGTAGCGTTTTATAAAAGAGAACATCTATAGGACGAGATTATTTTATGTAGAGTGAAAGAAGTGCACCGTGTCGATAAAAAATTTTTACAAAAAAAATACATGTGTTAGTGTTAAATTTCTACCTGCTTACAGGACTACTCATGCACAACTCCAGCAGACAAATGCTAAATAAAATCTTAAGGGTAGGACTTTGTAGAGTAAATGAGCTGGTTGATGATGTATTACAGCCTTGAAAGCTATTTTTCATTTTAAAACAAGAGAGTGAGGTTTTAAAAACAGCCATAATGAAATGATCACAAAATTATTTGCTTCAATTGTGATATACCGCTTAAAAACTAGTTTGAAGAAATATTGCTCTAGGTAACAAACGTATTTGTAACTGTGAAATAATGAAAATGAAAACAATCTGGTATTTATTGTAAATGAATTAACTATTGGATTAGTGTTTCTAATATTGTTCATTCAGCTCTACAATTATACAAATTAATTTTCGGGATCAGGTAGAATCTCAGCATGACGAAACTGCTGTTGAAAGTCGTTGTTTACTGTTTTCGTTTTTTAAAATCTGATCTCAACTTATTTCAAAATTTTCTGTTATCTGTGAGAACATTTCAGTTTTGGATAGCTCACAAGGAGGGGGGAGGAGGGGGGAGGAGGGGGGGGGTGAGTAACATTTCTGACATTTAGGTGCCGTAATATCATAGACCAAGCTTCACTTCATGGTTGGGTTGAGATCGTGTTAGCTGATGGGTGACATGAGAATCAGAGTTGACGTGCGGAGAACAGATTGTGCAGTGAACACGAATTCCGTATGAAATTACGATACCTTAGTAGCTGCATAATGTGACTGGCTTCCACAGCAGACCCATTGCGCAAAATGTCTAGTTTTCGGTTATTAATATTTTTAAACTTGATATTTATTGTCTATCTTGCTAACTAACCTCTCAAGAGTAAGCCGTCACCCACTAACTTCAGAGTCATTTTGTCATTTTTATAATAACTTTCAGTAACATTAAAATAACGATGTTCAGAAGAAGCACATAGAGCACCATCGGTTTCTGGTACGAGCAGTTAGATACGTCAGCTGGGAGGGTGTAGTTTGGTGCAGAAGGGTCACACGATTGACATCTGAGCTGCGCGGCGTATAAAATGATCTTAAACAATCGTGACTCTGTGGGCAATACAGAGAGTATCAGAGTAGAGGGTGTGTAACTTAATTTACAATGTAATTTCAATAATGTATTTACTATATCAGGATTATAAGTGTCACAAACATGAACTGTGATACGTATGACTTTGTAGACGTAAGTTTGTAAAGTGTATTTTATCAGTTTGTGACTGTTTGCTACGTGATTTGTATGTTGATTTAAAAAGCCTCTAGCTGCTCCACTGAAATTTGACTTATTATATCGGAGTGTTGAGGCCTTAGCCTAATCACTAAGTACTTTGTTGCTGAAACTTCAAGAACAATGAGCTCCCGACCTAAGTGCTAGGTCTTCACAAGGACAAGGATATCTTCAGTAGACATCAGGTTTGTAGACATTTATAGAATCTCTGCGTTCTGTCTTGATGCAGCAGAGCACATACAGGCCCCTAGCATGTTCTGCATTTCCAGCACAACTGGGAACAATTACATGTTATCTTTGGTTACGCAGAGGAGGGAATGAATGAATATTCAGAGGGCGTAGTATATTTAGTTCATTCCGCGATCATCATTCTTTCGTTGTATTTCCGTACAAGTTGTGACATCACAGAGTTCGTCGAGTTTCACGTTAACGTCGCTTTCATGTCCCATGTGAACCTGGGTTTAGCGGTTTCTGCGATTTTCTTGTGATACGGGTGGAGGTGTTCGGCGACACGTGACGTCCTGAATACAGTGCGATTTGTTGTAAGAAGTTCCGTTGCGATCCGTCAACGTACGCACTAACGTTTACAGCAGGAGGGGTGTACTAGCGACCATAAATTCCTGGAAATAGGCGTTTTTAGTTCTTCGTCCAGTATACCATGTGTGATTCTGTATCAAATACGGTAAGTACACAGTCTGGAACCTTCAGTCATGGCGCAGATTGAAATCAAAGAGCATGTTGCCATATTCTATCTTGCTCCTTATTAGCTCTTGATAGAGACAGTGTCGGCCCCCTAGTACGAATGTCTCAAAACGTTAATGAGAGTTAATCTTCTTAAATAATTCAAGCTGGAGCTCGTTTATTCGTCTTGGACATGAAACTCGTATGTCAAACCATGTGCCCAGAAGCTTAATATGGGTAGTTAACGGCACTTGTGGTCCTGTGAACGAACAGGAAGTGTTGAGTATTCGAAGACGTCAGAAGTCCGTTTAGATGATAGAAATACCGCACCGTGTGTGAACAGTATTTTAACGAATCAAATTTTCACTCTACAGCGGAGTGTGCGCTGATATGAAACTTCCTGGCCGATTAAAACTGTGTGCCGGACGGAGACTCGAACTCGGCAGAGCTTCTGTGAAGTTTGGAAGGTAGGAGACGAGGTATTGGCGGAATTAAAGCTGTGATGACGGGGCTGAGTCGTGTTTGGGTAGCTCAGTTGGTAGAGCACTTTCCCGCGAAAGGAAGAAAAGGTCCCGAGTTCGAGTCTCGGTCCGGCACACAGTTTTAATCTGCAAGGAAGTTTCAGTATTTTAACGATACTGACCCACTCTGTATCATAACAAGCATGTACACCAATCTCTACCTGTCTGTGCCTTCTTTTAATAAAATGCTACAAATTGACAAGTATTTAGCGAAGATTGCGATCCAGTAATGATCGTGACTATTCTACTTGAAGAAGTCAGCAGTTCGATGAGTTATCAGAAAAAACTGCATTGTTAATTGAGGTGTGTGGTTGATTGTCTTCTTTTATTTCCTTACGAGAAAATTAAAAAGATATTTCACAATGTATAACTCTTTACTGGCACGTAATAGTAAGAAATAGGAAACGTAATCTTGGAAGAGGCGTCAGCACCCGAAGGTATTCCGCAAACAGCGGAATGCTTTTGCGATATTTTTCGTGTGAGGATTCCTCGCTGCGCAATAGCCACTAGCCAGCTGTCACAGGAGGGCCTCCAGAGAGTTTCCAGGCTGGATGCTGTCCAGGGTACTCAGGACTGCATCCCGAGGGAGATCGGGGGTCTGTCGGCGCGGATCACAAGGCAGCGCCGAGCCAGGGGACCCCCGCAGGCAAATGCGACGGCAGAACTAGCGTCGGAGCGATGGGCGGAGTTGCGTTCCACTCGAGAAATTCTGTCCGTTCTTCTCATAAACATTTTCGACTAGCCTGCGGCCGATTTATACGCGGTGGATTATACACCAGAAAAGGATGCGTGCAGTATGTTGTCTTTCGTATTATACCGATCAGGACAACAATTCTTTTGTAATCTTAACAATACATTGTGGTCTGTACGAGACTGAGATAAATAGTGGGACCCAAGGATCAAGTTCAAAATGGTTCAAATGGCTCTGAGCACTATGGGACTCAACTGCTGTGGTCATTAGTCCCCTAGAACTTAGAACTACTTAAACCTAACTAACCTAAGGACATCACACACATCCATGCCCGAGGCAGGATTCGAACCTGCGACCGTAGCAGTCGCACGGTTCCGGACTGAAGCGCCTAGAACCGCGAGACCACCGCAGCCGGCCAAGGATCAAGTACAAAAGAGGGGCAGGTTGGGAAGTAGAAAGGACCTTAAGCGAAAAGTGTTATGATGAGTATTTTGCGATTATTGTATTGTGTGAAATCCGTACGTTCAAATACCTATGTGCTGTGCGATCACAGAGCGCTGTTTTAAAAGAAACCCACAAAGACTACGAGCGACATTCAACAACTAATGCAACACTTTTTTTTTCAGAAAGCAGGTTGGTTTTATTCAGAATTCTAATACATCATATTATTACCCGCGCTTTTGTCTACAAAACAATATTTTCAAAAAAAAATGGTTCAAATGACTCTGAGCACTAATTGACTTAATATCTGAGGTCATCAGTCCTCTAGACTTAGAACTACTAGAATCTAACTAGCCTAAGGACATCACAGACATCCATGCCCAGGGCAGGATTCGAACCTGCGACTCTAGCAGCAGCGCGGTTCCGGACTGAAGCGCCTAGAACCGCCTGGCCACAGCGGCCGGCCAATATTTTTCATCTACGTTCAATACGACTGCCTTAGGCCACCTTACTACGAGGGACCGTAAGCCCGCATGGCTCGTTGGAGCCAATGCCTTGCTACATCAATAACCTCCATATCAACCACGTACTCCTTCCTTCTGAGTGCTTTCTTCACTAGACCAAACAGATGAAAGTCGGATGGTGCGGATGTCGGGCTATGCTGTGGATAACGAACAGTTCAATTAAGTTATGTGAGTTCCTCTCGGCTGCGCAGATTTTCGTGAGGCCTTGCATTGTCATGGAGGAGGAGAAGTTCATTTGCTGTTTTGTGGCAACGAACACGCTGAAATACTTTCTTCGGGTTCCTGTGGGTTGATCGCTGCACCATGAGGGAGACATCAAACAGAATAACCCCTTCACAGTCCCGGAAGGTCTTCGCTATGATTTTACCGGCTGTGTGTGCATCTTTGAATTTTTTCTTTGGAAGAGAGCTGATGAGGCACCACTCAATTTCCTGTCGTTTTGTTTCCGGTTCGAAGTGACGAACCCCAAGTTTCATCGCCTGTAGCAATGTTCGACGAATAAAGTCCCGATCTGCCTAGAACTCGAAGCAGTTCCGCACAGATGGTCACTCGCAGCTCTTCATTGTCTGCAGTTAGGCGGCGAGGAACCTAGTGGGCAATCAACTCGTGAACCAGTGTGTCAACACTACCAGCGGAGATGTCCAGTTATGGAGCGAGGTGTTTGATGGCGATCCTTCGATCAGCTCGAATGAGAGTGTCCGCACGTTCCAACATAGGAGGAGTGACTGCTGTGTGCGGGCGGCCGGCACGCGACAGATCTGACGGGTTTGCGCGATGTTGTTGGGATGACGACAAAAGGTTAGCCCCACGATTCGCCGTGCTTTTGTTCACTTCCAGGTCTCCGTAGACATTCTCCAAGTGAATATGAATAAATGCGAAGCTCTGGTTATCCACCAAATCAAACTCACTGACAGCTCTCATGTTGAAACGTGCTTACCTTACAGGAGTCACTTTGAGGGATACTTGTAGCGCCGCCAACTATCTGAATTTTATGGAACTGTAGTGGTGAAGCGGAAATATTCCACGATATCCTACAACAAATTCCGTGTTTTGCAGCTTCAATTGGCAGAGAAAAAAAAGTGTTGCGTTACTTACTGAAATCCCCTCGTGCATCTACGTTAGAAAAAACTGTTGGATTTTGAATGAAACATAAAAAGGGATCACTTGGTTAGCACAGTACGAGTGAAGTGTTCATGTGGATTTTTTAGTATGGACACGGCCGGTTTAAGGCCAAAATGACTGGAGCGGCCGCTTATGGTGCCAAACGGAAAGGGGTACCAGAGACGTCGGAGTGAATAATAGTATGCAGCGTGTGTTATACATTGAAGCGCCAAAGAAACTGGTATAGGTATGCGTCTTCAAATACAATGTACAAACAGGCAGAATATGGCGCTGCGGTCGGTAACGCCTACATACGACGTATCTGGTGCAATAGTTAGATCCGTTGTTGCTGTTACAATCGCATATTATCAAGATGTAAGTGAGTCTTACTGTGGTTTTACAGTCGGTGCACAAGCGATGGGACACAGCATCTCCAAGGTTGCGATGAAGTGGAGATTTTCCCGTACGACCATTTCACTAATGTACAATGAATATCAGGATTCCGTTAAAACATCAAATCTCCGACATCGCTGTGGCCGCAGAAAGATCCTGCAAGAACGGGACAAACGACGACTGAAGAGAATCGTTCAGTGTGACAGAACTGTAGCCCTTCCGCAAACTGCTGCAGATTTCAATGCTGGGCCATCAAAAGTGTCAGCGTACGAACCATTCAACAAAACATCATAGATATGGGCTTTCAGAGCCCACTCGTATACCCTTGATGGCTCCACGAGACAAAGATTTACGCCTAGTCTGGGCCTGTCAACTCCTACATTGGACTGCTGATGGCTGGAAACATGTTGCTTAGTCGGCCTAGTCTTGTTTTGTATGGGTATGAAGACAGTACCCGTGGTCCAGGGAGAGCGTCTTTGATTCATAATCAGAAACGACTTCGGTGCTGGGTTCGATCCCTGCCACTGCCTAAATTTTGATAAATAATAAGCATTGGCGGCCGAAGACTTCCGGCATAAGAAGTCAGCCTCATTCTGCCAACGGCGGATAGAGGTTCAGGGCACTCTCTTGTCCTAGGGGTGGGAAATTGCCCCTAAAGGCGGAAGAATCAGCAATGATCAACGACATGAGGATGCAGAAGGCAATGGAAACCACTGCATTAAAGACACACAACGTGTATCCACAGGACATGTGGCCAGTAGTTGAAGAAGTGTCATGATGATCTCTCCATTGGCTAAAGATTCCGGAATAGTCCCCCATTCGGATCTCTGGGAGGGGACTGCCAAGAGGGAGGTTACCATGAGAAAAAGATTGAATAATCAACGAAAGCATAATGTTCTACGAGTCGGGGCGTGGAATGTCAGAAGCTTGAACGTGGTAGGGAAACTAGAAAATCTGAAAAGGGAAATGGAAAGGCTCAATCTAGATATAGTAGGGGTCAGTGCAGTGAAGTGGAAGGAAGACAAGGATTTCTGGTCAGATGATTATCGAGTTATATCAACAGCAGCAGAAAATGGTATAACAGGAGTAGGATTCGTTATGAATAGAAAGGTAGGGCAGAGGGTGTGTTACTGTGAACAGTTCAGTGACCGGGTTGTTCTAATCAGAATCGACAGCAGACCAACACCGACAACGATAGTTCAGGTATACATGCCGACGTTGCTGAAGATGAACAGATAGAGAAAGTGTATGAGGATATTGAAAGGGTAATGCAATATGTAAAGGGGGACGAAAATCTAATAGTCATGGGCGACTGGAATGCAGTTGTAAGGGAAGGAGTAGAAGAAAAGGTTACAGGAGAATATGGGCTTGGGACAGGGAATGAAAGAGGAGAAAGACTAATTGAGTTCTGTAAAAGTTTCAGCTTGTAATAGCGAATACCCTGTTCAAGAATCACCAGAGGAGGAGGTATAATTGAAAAGGCCGGGAGATACGGGAAGATTTCAATTAGATTACATCATGGTCAGACAGAGATTCCGAAATCAGATACTGGATTGTAAGGCGTACCCAGGAGCAGATATAGACTCAGATCACAATATAGTAGTGATGAAGAACAGGCTGGAGTTCAAGACATTAGTCAGGAAGAATCAATACGCTAAGAAGTGGGATACGGAAGTTCTAAGGAATGACGAGATACGTTTGAAGTTCTCTAACGCTGTAGATACATGAATAAGGAATAGCGCAGTAGGCAACACAGTTGAAGAGGAATGGACGTCTCTAAAAAGGGAAGGAAAAAATAGGTACAAAGAAGGTAGCTGCAAAGAACCATGGGTAACAGAAGAAATACTTCAGTTGATTGATGAAAGGAGGAATTACAAACATATTCCGGGAAAATCAGGAATACAGAAATACAAGTCGCTGAGGAATGAAATAAATAGGAAGTGCAGGGAAGCTAAGACGAAATGGCTGCAGGAAAAATGTGAAGACATCGAAAAAGATATGATTGTCGGAAGGACAGACTCAGCATACAGGAAAGTCAAAACAACCTTTGGTGACATTCAAAGCAACGGTGGTAACATTAAGAGTGCAACGGGAATTCCACTGTTAAATGCAGAGGAGAAGGCAGATAGGTGGAAAGAATAGATTGAAAGCTTCTATGAGGGTGAAGATTTGTCTGATGTGATAGAAGAAGAAACAGGAGTCGATTTAGAACAGATAGGGGATCCAGTATTAGAATCGGAATTTAAAAGAGCTTTGGAGCACTTACGGTCAAATAAGGCAGAAGCGATAGATAACATTCCATCAGAATTTCTAAAATCAATAGGGGAAGTGGCAACAAAACTACTATTCACGTTGGTGTGTAGAATATATGAGTCTGGCGACATACCATCTAACTTTCGGAAAAGCATCATCCACACAATTCCGAAGACGGCAAGAGCTGACAAGTGCGAGAATTATCGCACAATCAGCATAACAGCTCATGCATCGAAGCTGCTTACAAGAATAATATACAGAAGAATGGAAAAGAAAATTCAGAATGCGCTAGGTGACGATCAGTTTGGCTTTAGGAAAAGTAAAGGCACAAGAGAGGCAATTCTGACGTTACGGCTGATAATGGAAGCTAGGCTAAAGAAAAATCAGGACACGTTCATAGGATTTGTCGACCTGGAAAAAGCGTTCGACAATCTAAAATGGTGCAAGCTGTTCGAGATTCTGAAAAAAGTAGGGGTAAGCTATAGGGAGAGACGGGTCATATACAATATGTACAACAACCAAGAGGGAAAAATAAGAGTGGACGATCAAGAACGAAGTGCTCGTATTAAGAAGGGTGTAAGACAAGGCTGTAGCCTTTCGGCCCTACTCTTCAATCTGTACATCGAGGAAGCAATAATGGAAATAAAAGAAAGATTCAGGAGTGGAATTAAAATACAAGTTGAAAGGATATCAATGATACGATTCGCTGATGACATTGCTATCCTGAGTGAAAGTGAAGAAGAATTAAATGATCTGCTGAACGGAATGAACAGTCTAATGAGTACACAGTACGGTTTGAGAGTAAATCGGAGAAAGACGAAGGTAATGAGAAGTAGTAGAAATGAGAACAGCGAGAAACTTAACATCAGGATTGATGGTCACGAAGTCAATGAAGTTAAGGAATTCTGCCACCTAGGCAGAAAAATAGGCAATGACGGACGGAGGAAGGAGGACATAAAAAGCAGACTCGCTAAGGCAAGAAAGGCATTTCTGGCCAAGAGAAGTCTACTAATATCAAATACCGGCCTTAATTTGAGGAAGAAATTTCTGAGGATGTACGTCTGGAGTACAGCATTGTATGGTAGTGAAACATGGACTGTGGGAAAACCGGAACAGAAGAGAATCGAAGCATTTGAGATGTGGTGCTACAGACAAACGTTGAAAATTAGGTGGACTGATAAGGTAAGGAATGAGGAAGTTCTACGCAGAATAGGAGAGGAAAGGAATATGTGGAAAACACTGATAAGGAGAAGGGACAGGATGACGGGACATCTGCTAAGACATGAGGGAATTACTTCCATGGTACTAGAGGGAACTGTAGAGGGCAAAAACTGTAGAGGAAGACAAAGATTGGAATACTTCAAGCAAATAATTGAGGATGTAGGTTGCAAGTGCTACTCTGAGATGAAGAGGTTGGCAGAGGAAAGTAATTCGTGGCGGGCCGCATCAAATCAGTCAGTAGACTGATGAGCAAAAAAAAAAAAAAAAAAAAAAAAATAAATAAATAAATAAAAAAAATGAAGACAACCTCATGTATCCATGGACCGTGCATGTTAGCAGGGGACTTTTGAAACTGGTGGAGGCTCTGTAATGGCACGGGGCGTCTGCAGGTGGAGTAATATACGACAGCTGATACTCCTCGATACGGACAGCTCTGCAGGATTCATGGTGTCAGTTCACTCTAACAGTCTTTCAAACATAGTCGCGTCCATGCGGCAGCTCTGCGTGCTCGATAGGGCCCTACATGATATTTGGCAGGTGTATCTGTTTTTTGGCTCTTCATTGCAATTAGTAGCGAAATCTACCTAGGCGAAAGTTAACGATTATAGAATTAAAACGTTACAGCGAAAGAGGATCCACAAACCAGACGTGTGAGGGGTAACTGCTAATGTATCGCTATGAGCCACCACTGTCTTCTGTTTCAAACATTTTCCTAGTTAGTACAAACGTATTTGATGTGGTAACTTACACTGCAACAAAAGTCATGCGACAGTGATATACACATAGACGGAGGTAGTATCACGGATACGAGGTACGAAAGGAGAATGTACACTCCTAGAAATTGAAATAAGAACGCCGTGAATTCATTGTCCCAGGAAGGGGAAACTTTATTGACACATTCCTGGGGTCAGATACATCACATTATCACACTGACAGAACCACAGGCATATAGACACAGGCAACAGAGCATGCACAATGTCGGCACTAGTACAGTGTATATCCACCTTTCGCAGCAATGCAGGCTGCTATTCTCCCATGGAGACGATCGTAGAGATGCTGAATGTAGTCCTGTGGAACGGCTTGCCATGCCATTTCCACCTGGCGCCTCAGTTGAACCAGCGTTCGTGCTGGACGTGCAGACAGCGTGAGACGACGCTTCATCCAGTCCCAAACATGCTCAATGGGAGACAGATCCGGAGATCTTGCTGGCCAGGGTAGTTGCCTTACACCTTCTAGAGCACGTTGGGTGGCACGGGATACATGCGGACGTGCATTGTCCTGTTGGAACAGCAAGTTCCCTTGCCGGTCTAGGAATGGTAGAACGATGGGTTCTAAGACGGTTTGGATGTACCGTGCACTATTCAGTGTCCCCTCGACGATGACCAGAGGTGTACGGCCAGTGTAGGAGATCGCTCCCCACACCATGATGCCGGGTGTTGGCCCTGTGTGCCTCGGTCGTATGCAGTCCTGATTGTGGCGCTCACCTGCACGGCGCCAAACACGCATACGACCATCACTGGCACCAAGGCAGAAGCGACTCTCATCCCTGAAGACGACACGTCTCCATTCGTCCCTTCATTCACGCCTGTCGCGACACCACTGGAGGCGGGCTGCACGATGTTGGGGCGTGAGCGGAAGACGGCCTAACGGTGTGCGGGACCGTAGCCCAGCTTCATGGAGACGGTTGCGAATGGTCCTCGCCGATACCCCAGGAGCAACAGTGTCCCAAATTTGCTGGGAAGTGGCGGTGTGGTCCCCTACGGCATTGCGTAGGGTCCTACGGTCTTGGCGTGCATCCGTGCGTCGCTGCGGTCCGGTCCCAGGTCGACGGGCACGTGCACCTTCCGCCGAACACTGGCGACAACATCGATGTACTGTGGAGACCTCACGCCCCACGTGTTGAACAATTCGGCGGTACGTCCACCCGGCCTCCCGCATGCCCACTATACGCCCTCGCTCAAAGTCCGTCAACTGCACATACGGTTCATGTCCACGCTGTCGCGGCATGCTACCAGTGTTAAAGACTGCGATGGAGCTCCGTATGCCACGGCAAACTGGCTGACACTGACGGCGGCGGTGCACAAATGCTGCGCAGCTAGCGCCATTCGACGGCCAACACCGCGGTTCCTGGTGTGTCCGCTGTGCCGTGCGTACGATCATTGCTTGTACAGCCCTCTCGCAGTGTCCGGAGCAAGTATGGTGGGTCTGACACACCGGTGTCAATGTGTTCTTTTTTCCATTTCCAGGAGTGTATTTCTGGAGTTGTCATTTGACTTAGGTGATTCGTATGAAAAGGTTTCCGGCGTGTTTATGGGCGCAAGACTGGAATTAACAGACTTTGAACGCGAAATGGTAGGTGGAGCTAGACGCATGGGACATTCGATTTCAGAAACCGTTAAGGAATTTAATATTCCGAGATCCACAGTGCCGAAAATTACCAATTTTAGACATTAGCTACCACTAAAGACAACACAGTGACCGAGCACCGTCACTTAACGACTAAGGGCAGTGACATGTGAGTAGAGTTGTCAATACTAACAGACAAGTAACGCCGGCCTCGGAGGCCGAGCAGTTCTAGGCGCTTCACTCCGGAACTGCGCGACTGCTACGGTCGCAGGTTCGAATTCTGCCTTTGGCATGGATGTGTGTGATGTCCTTATGTCAGTCAGAGTCAAGTAGTTTCAAGTTCTAGGGGACTGATGACCTCAGATCTTAAGTCCCATATTGCTCAGAGCCATTTGCACCATTTTTTTAGACAAGCAATATCGCTTGAAATAACCGCAAAAATCGATGTGGGACGTACGACGTACGTACCCTTAGGACAGTGCGGCGAACTTTGGCGTTAATGGGCTATGGCAGCAGACGACTGACATGAGTGCCTTTGCTAACAGCTCGGCATCGTTTGCAGCGCCTATCCTGGCCTTCCTATTATATCAACTGAACCGTAGACGAGTGAAAAACCGTGGTCCTGATGTCAATTGGTAAGAGTTGACGGTAGTGTTCGGGAGTGGGGCAGACCCTACGAACTCATGGATCCATGATGTCAACAAGGCACTGTAAAGGCTGGTGGAGGCTCCATAATGGTGTAGGATCTCTTTACGTCGAACGTATTGGGTCCTCTGGTCAAATTGAACAGATTATTGACTGTAAACTGTGATGATAAACACTTTTGCAATTAAGAAACGCTATAGAGGCAGCATGGCTCAGTGTTTCTTCAGGAGACTTCGAAGAATTTGTTGAGCCCGCTTCAAGTCGAGTTACTGCATTACGTACGGTAAATGGAGATCCGTCACGATGTTGGGAGGTATCCCACGACTTTTGTCGCCTCTGTGAACTTTTTTAATACTTTTGTACAAACTAGGACAATATTTTGTAGTCAAGTCAGTGGTGGGACATAATCACACAGTTATCTCACAACTGGCTCGTTGTAAATCCATATTTAATGGAAAGTTTTTGCTTTTGCAGTCGTATGCTATCACACGACAGTTTTTATTAATTGTGGCCTACCCCATATACACAGTCTGACTCTGTCGCTCTACCGCTGTCGCTTCATGCAACCCGCAATGTTATAGCTGGGCTCCATAAACCACGTGCGAAATTTTCATATTAGTTCTCTCGAAAAGCACAAACTTTAGTTCCACTGACAAAATGAACAGTACTTTTTGTCGGAAATTTAATGTAGTCAAATTTTGTACTGGGATAGGTTTTTGCTAGAGGCAGAAATTTTCTAGTTATTCAAGAAAAACGTGCAAAAATGACCTTCAAACGCACCGCCATTGCCACCTTCAGCTCCCACTGGTCAGAAAATCTAGTATGTTTGTGCATGGCACCACCTCCTACGACTGTACAAGTATTTGCGGCTTCACGAATTGTTTCCCACATTCGATCTTTATTGGTCTTCATTAACTGGCCTTACTACGCCACCAGCTTAGTCGGCCTCTTACAAATTTTACCTAACAGTTTTGTGACTTTTTATCAGCATAAAATAAAGAATTAAATTTTTCTATTCATCTGAGCCCCTGGCTACGAAACTACTGAGCTTGTACTGGGTAAGTCCGAATCGAATTGGCAACGTTATTAGTTTTAGCGTAGCGTTTACCAATGTCGCCTTTCGTACAGTACCCTCATAGCCACTTTGAAAAGAATGATGTTAACAATGAAGTAGCTGACTATGCTAGTGGTGTAATAACCCAATCAATAGGGACCAAAAAAGATGGAATATTTGCTCGTGTAGCCGGCAGCGGTGGTCTAGCGGTTCTAGGCGCGCAGTCCGGAACCGCGCGACTGCTACGGTCGCAGGTTCGAATCCTGCCTCGGGCATGGATGTGTGTAATGTCCTTAGGTTAGTTAGGTTTAAGTAGTTCTAAGTTCTAGGGGACTGATGACCACAGATTTTAAGTCCCATAGTGCTCAGAACCATTTGTTCGTGTAGTCGGAAATGTTTGTATAATGATAGGAGGGTGCGCAACGAACAATATACTAGAAATACTGAGTAGCAAAGCATGAATGTGGGTTGAAGGTGCATTTTAAATTCTTTTTTGTACGTTTTTCTTGTATAATTCGAAAATCGTGGACTCCAGTAGAAACGTATCCCAGTATAAAATCTAAATTAAATTTCGTGAAGGAGATCCTGTTCAATTTTTTTGTAGGGTTAATAGATCGTGCATAGCGAACAAGAGAAGATGAGTATCTCGCACATGTTTTATCAAGGCCAGGTATAACATTGCGGGTTTCATAAAACGGTAGCGGTAGGGGCAGCTGAATCACCGAGTCTACGAGGAAACCATTGAGGGAAAGATGTTTTATTTGCAACATTTAGCTACTAGTTCATGCTATTTTTCTACATAGTCACCGCTCCGATTTGACATTTGTCATAGTGTGGTACCATCCTTCTAACACCCTCGTCAGAGGAGGCAGCTACCTGTGCTTTCCACCAATTGTCTTCGCTGGTCTACAAATTCTTGTCTGTGCCAAAATGCTGCTCTCAAATCCAGCGGTTCGTGTGAGAAAGGAGATGAAAATCAGAAGGAGCCGAGTTCAGGATTTATCGTTACTGTGGAAAACGTTGCAGCAGCCTCTTTGTTGCAGCTGCACTGTGTGGCCGACCATTATCAGGGAGAAGGACAACGCCTGATGACAACATTCGTCTTTACTCGTTTTCTCGAATCGCCTGATCCACTCACTAAACAAAATCATCAATTGACACTCGCTTCCATCCCTGACCGCCTACATCACGAACGTCTGTACGTCCTCCTTCGAAGTTCCTGCAGTATTAGATGACATCTGTTGTATATTTTAGTATTTCTGTCCCACTTTTTCCGATTGAAAGTGAAATAATTTTTAAGTTATAAAGAACTATTACTAAATTAAAAAATGAACAATACAAATTTAATGTTTTCATTGTTTTTTCTCAGTTTAATATCTGGCACATTTTATTGAAGGTAGAGCAATACAATTTATTTAGTTCTTTCTGCTTTGACTAAAACATATTAAAGACATTAGAAATTTCGTTTAATGTAAATGAGTTGTTAGTTCTTTTAGTATGTTGCATTGGAATAACTTGACATTTAGAAAATTATTTATGTTACAGAATATTGTCAATGAGGTGGAAAACGAAAATAATCAGAATTTTTCTCTGGCATTTGGAAGAACACGCACTAGTTCAGAGTTCCCCCAATACGTGCCTTCACTGTTGTGTATCAGCTGCACTGGTGTGGGAACATTATTCTGTTCAAAATGGTTCAAATGGCTCTGAGCACTATGGGACTTAACATCTGTGGTCATCAGTCCCCTAGAACCTAGAACTACTTCACCCTAACTAACCTAAGGACATCACACACATCCATGAGGCAGGATTCGAGGTAGGGTTCGAAACTGCGACCGTAGCAGTCGCGCGGTTCCGGACTGAGCGCCTTAACCGCGAGACCACCGCGGCCGGCTATTGTGTTCAGTGCAACTGTTTTTGTAAGAGCCACTTCAGCGATTTTTTAGTGGCAAATAAAAAATATTAACATGTCAACAACAAGTTGTACTTCCTGTTATGAAATGTTGCCATGCTTCGGACGCCTTACGGGAAGTAATCTTTGAGCTAGAGAAGGGTCGGCGATTCATTTTCTCGTTTTAAAAGCGGTCAGTTGACAGCTGAAGACGAATCACGACCGAACGTCCCTCGACTCCCGGAACAATCGATGGATATTTGGAAATGAGTGGAATATGCTAGAGTTCATACCAACAAATTTCGACTGAAGATGGAACGTGTTACAGCAAAACTCGTTCTCCGTATGCTTTCCGACGACCAGAGAGCCAGCAGTTTGTGCGTGTTCCGGGAATAGAATGGTCAGTAGAAACTGATCCGGATAGTGAAGCAAAGCTCGTCAAAGGAGACAAACAGTGCTATTATGGTTACGACCCATAAACCAAACAACAATTCAGCCAGTGGACTTCAAGGGCATAGTGCACTGTAACAAATTAGTTTTCCAAGGTACCCACAATTAACCAACATTACTACCTTGAAGTGTTGAAAATTCGCGAACAAGCGACATATTATTTGACGCCCATTCCCTCTCCCCGGCCCCCTTCCCCATCCTCCTTGAGACATTTCCTGCCATTCGTTTTATTTGTATCATAAACACACTCTATGATACAGGAACTGAGCACCACGAAGGACTCATCCAGGTGGGACGAAAAACGGCAGATGTGATGTACATGTGCAGACAAAAAAATTATTACAATTTCAGAAATTTTTTTGATGTATTCAAGAAAAAGAAAGAGCTTCACAAATTTAGCAAGTCAATAATGCGTTGGTCCACCTTTGGCCCTTACTCAAGCAGTTATTTTCCTTGGCATTGATAAATTATTTGATTTCCTTCTGAGGAATATTGCGCCAAATTCTGTCCAATTGACGCGTTAGATATCAAAACCACCATCTGGTTACAAGGACCTACCTATAATTCTCCAAGCTTTCTCAATTGGGGACAGATTCGGCTACCCCACTGACCAAGGAACGCTTTGGAAAATACAGAAACAAGCAACAGAAACTCTCGCTGTGTGCGGGCGGGCATTATTTTGCTGAAATATAAGCCCAGTATGGTTTGCCATGAAGGTCAGCAAAACGCGCGTAGAATATCTTCCTCTTGCCTCTGGGATGTAGGTGTGCCGCGGATGAGGAGCAAAGAGGTCCTGCTGTGAAATAAATTGGACCCACAGACCACCACTCTTGGCTACCAGTTTCACTCGGGGTTTTCAGACTGGTAGTTAATAATGACTTGTGTTCGCGCAGCATCCAAAACATTTAACCACATCACGCATTTTCCCAATTATTCGCTGAGAATCTGTTTTATAAAACAGCAACGGGTCCAATTAAACTGGTCGCTCACCGTCACCACCTCCACCACCACCTGCCGGGAGCGTCCGTTTCGCGCCTGCTGACGCCAGACCTCTGGTCCGCACGTCGATACGGCGGCGTTCGTTTATTAACACGCTGCTCTCGTCGGGGTTTACTGGAGCGGAAGCGTGCGTGGATCTGTTATTGCACTCCAGCCACGTCCCACGAAATCAACCGGGTGTGGGTAATGCGCTAGGTGCGCGGAAGCAATATGGCAATCAAATTTTAAAGCTTCCCCGTCGCGGCGAGCTCAAGCGGAAAGGCCGCCGCTCCAGCGAAATCTGCCAGGGATATTAGTGGTTGCGCATGCCAGGGAGGCAATATCGTCGTCGAGAAAACCGCCTGCCACCTGTTGTTCGGCATGCATGCGGTAAGGTGACGTGGCTCGCTATCGCAGAGAACAGCTGAATATTTTGAGGAAACTAAAGTTAGGTCGCTACTCAGATGCATTCGTAGGTTGACGATCTCTGAAATCTAGTTGATATAGCCTACCAAGCGAATTATTTAAACCTTAATACTGGGTCCCGTATTTTGGTATATACTCTACAGAACCTACGGTGTTTATTACCACACTTTTACTATTACTACGCTGTTACTAGAGATGTTTTTCTATAGATACTATTAACATAGTTTATTCATTCACAGATGTACAATTTATGACCTGAGGCCAATCTCACATACCTTATTATCTTTTTTTTTCAAAAACAATGTATAAATGTCAACAGAAGTACCTGAGAGTGTGTGGTATATGTTACGCACCGTTATTCTGCATGAGTTTGTAATGTTATGTGAGCCTCACTGCCCCCCTTCCCCCTTATTTTTAATCAATTTGTGTCTGATTTTATTCCGAGAAGCTTAGTAATGTACGTAAATACCGTAAATGTAAATTTAATTCAAAAAGTACTTGAAGTGAAGCGCGCAGCCGGACAGCAGCAAACCTTTTAGCGCGCAATCCCTGCACCGATAGTAGTTGTGAATTTTTGAGTATATACTTTTTAAAGGACAGTTGATTTATTAAAAAAAAGAGAACTGTTAATCTGTATCTCGTGTAAAGAGGACGTGTTGCTAGGCCGTCGCTCAGAACGTATTGTTACATTTAATGAAAATTGATATTTTAATGATAAAACCGAGTAAAGTGTGTGTAAGAGTTGCCAAACATTTATGTATACAAATTTTCTAGAAGTGAAGAATAGAAATATTTTGTTTTTGGAAAAGGAGGTGAGCTTCATTCTCGTCACCGTCTATCAATCGACAGAATTGTAAGTGTACAAAGTTCACTAAAATACAGGAAAAGAAATGCATTCTCTATAGTTTTCATTCAGTATGTAACAACCTCTCATAATTTCTTAATTACTGAAACTGGGTTATCTTCTTGTACAATAGTATGGTCGTGAACTCCACTGACCAATTTTGATGCAGCAGGACGTGTAGTTTGAAGGAAGTTTGTGTGCCAAGCAATCTCCTTTTCTCACGAAAAGCAGATTGCTGTTTGATGTTATTTACTTACAACAGTGGTTCCTTAGATATGAAAATCTGCGAAAACTTGAGCTCAAAGCTATCCGCAATACGGCCAAGCAACTAACAGAGTCGTATTTTAAACCTTAAAGAACAATAACTACCTCCAAATTGTAATACGTCACCAACTGGTGCAGAAGCTGATCATTCAACGAGGCACCAACCAAAATTCAGGTACCAGTTACGACTTAAAAGTAAAAAATCTCAATCAAAAGTCAATCTCTCGCTCTCCAAACATATATATATAAATATTCATATTATTAAGATAAAAGTCATTTTATGAGCTGAGACCGTTAATTGTTACTTTGAACAATGTCTATTGTGGGGAGGGTGGCGACTAAATGAGATCGGTACTTCCCCGCCACCTGGCCTGCAGGGGTTAGACCAACCATGCTTGTTGTGTACACAAACATTCAGTTGTATTGTGCAACTATCTAAACCAAAATTAAATACTTAAATAACGTCACAATATCTTGCTAGATGTCTTAAAATCATACCTGTGTTACATATTTTGTGTTTCAGTATGATCTAATGATTAGTTTTCACAAAAAAATCCACTTCTTTACGAAAATTGAAACATTAAAGACTAGCTGCAGTGACAAGCGTTGCCCAGGATGTTAAATATGAGCTGCATAAAATGCTCTACCGATTGAACAGAACATCCACAAGCAAACAGAATTACACACAGGAGCTAAACACAACAAAACAAATAGCAGAGGAAAATTGTTATTAGTTATGATAGAGAAATTAAACCAACAAATTTGTAAACAGAAAAGAAACGAATGCTCCATACACACACACACACACACACACACACACACACACACACACACACACACACACAGCTGTGAAACCCCCCACACACAAAACGAAATGGCACATATTCACCTACAATAACAAAACTGTCCTCAGAATACGCAACACATTGAAGAAACTTGGACTTCAAATAGGTTACAGGACAGACAACACAACCTAGAAAAAACTCAGAACACAGGAGACACCCACAGATAAATTCAACAGATTAGGAAAATATGAACTCACATGCTACACTTGCTAATCAGTAGGCATAAGACAGACATGCAGGAACTTTAAAACAAGATACACAGAACGCCTCAGATCCCTAGAAAATAACAGCACCCATAGCACATTTGCTGACCATCTAAGAGGCTATAAACACTATGCAACAACAATAGCAACAGACTTAAAAATACTGAAATCCGGACATAGCCTATACCATAACCTAACAATAGAAGAAACTCCCATATATAGAAGACACACACACACACACACACAGGTACACAAAAGAGATAAAAGCAAACAAAATTCAAATTTGGCAACAAACTCAGTCACGAACAAATGAGCGCCGGAAGGGTTAGGACACGCAACGACACTGAGGACATAATAAAACGGAAAACATTTTTCCACACCAAAACCACATTTTTAAAAATCAAGGGATGTGTTAAATAGATGAATGAATTCACATTTACATCGTTTGTTTTGCAGATGACAAGTATCAGTGCAGGACACCATACAGACGGTACAGCAAAACCATATAATGTAAAATCCAGGTAAGAACGAAAACGAACAAGAATTGTCTCTAAGCCTCGATTTGTTAGATCAGTTACAACCTAAAATATATTCACTTTTTACGGTTTTTAAACAAACAAAATCCACTGATGATAGCAGAGAGATGCCGTAACATGATTGGGTAGCAAGACGAAACAGTGTTTTGCATAAAAAGCGGAACATATATCCATTAAAGTTTACTGCAAACACTGAAAAAATACGTACAACAGCTGCAAATCCAAAGGATTAATGAGAAGAATTACAGCTGTTAAAACGCAGCCTGAACACCTACTGACAGAAGATGAAAGTTGAAAACCGACTTTGGAATTGTCCTAAACGTCGTTCAGGAGGCCTGCAGATGGCGTAATAAATGGGTTAAACTGGTAGCCCAACAAAATAATAATTTGAAAACTAGGCGGCTGAAAGGTGTTTGATTTGACATTCTGTACTGAACACCCGAGTCCTGCAATCATCTCTGAAAATACAGACATACAGAGATTTTCAATAGATGCTCTTGACACCAGCAGGCGAATATATGTCCATCTTCGGCGTTATCGTGATGCTCTTTCTCAAGCGCCGGCTGATAACAAACTGCCCTTTGTAAAAGTCGCTTATGCCAGTGGACTCACCCATTTGTCCATTGGAAGTGCTCATAATGTGTTGGCTCATCGATTATGCTGAGCAGCGCCGTGAGCATCTTTCAGAACAAGACGTTGTCGTGAAGGCGGGATATCCGGAGCAGATTTAGAGGAAGATTGCGATTAGATGATGGCGTGGGTGTGGTGTGAGGGGAGGGTGAGAAGCCGCGAACCACTGCAGGGGAGGCGGGGGCGGGGGTGGGAGCTCGGAGGAAATGGCAGTGCGACAAAAGAAGCGTCTTGGCTAAAGATAGGGGAGCGGCCGCTGCGCCACCAGACGTCACTGGGGTGGCTGCCATTGTGCCTGAATTATGCAGCCAGCCGATGGTGGGCGATCACCGCCTCCACCCTGCACCGCCGCACTCATTCTTTCCGGAGACCTAATTTGCGTCCTGCTGGAATTTTAACGAAACCCTGGCTCCGCATTACCCTAAGTATAGGTGAACTGCATCGGCCGATCGCTTAATATGCAGGGTGATCATAAAGGAAAGTGCGGATTTTACTTTTCTGTTACATAATTAAAGATTGATGTACCTAGAAGCATAATATACCTATGAACGCACGATATTTTTTGGTCGGTACTTCAGTCTAGTGTCTTGAAAGGAGGATATAAGATGAACGTCAACAAAAGTAAAACGAGGATAATGGAATGTAGTCGAATTAAGTCGGGTGATGCTGAGGGAATTAGATTAGGAAATGAGTGACTTAAAGTAGTAAAGGAGTTTTACTATTTGTAGAGCAAAATAACTGATGATGGTCGAAGTAGAGAGGATATAAAATGTAGACTGGCAATGGCAAGGAAAGCGTTTCTGAAGAAGAGAAATTTGTTAACATCAAGTATAGATTTAAGTGTCAGGAAGTCGTTTCTGGAAGTATTTGTATGGAGTGTAGCCATGTATGCATGTGAAACATGGTCGATAAATAGTTTGGACAAGAAGAGAATAGAAGCTTTCCAAATGGGTACTACAGAAGAATGCTGAAGATAAGATGGGTAGATCTCATAACTAATGAGGAAGTATTGAATAGGATTGGGTAGAAGAGAAGTTTGTGGCACAACTTGACTGGAAGAAGGGATCGGGTGGTAGGACATGTCCTAGGCATCAAGGGATCACAAATTTAGCATTGGAGGGCAGCGTGGGGGGTAAAAATCGTAGAGGGAGACCAAGTGATGAATACACTAAGCAGATTCAGAAGGATGTAGGTTGCAGTAGGTACTGGGAGATGAAGGAGCTTGCACAAGATAGATTAGCTTGGAGGGCTGCATCAAACCAGCCTCAGGACTGAAGACCACAACAACAACCACTTCAGTCTAGTGAATGATTTTAGAAACACATGAAGGAAAGCGCACTAGAGACCACAATAACAAATTTCTGACGTCTCCTACAGTTTTTAATCCCGTTAACCATGAACTTATATTTGCAGAGCATTTGTAAATAATTTATAGTTCTACATATTTAAGTGCTGTATAACATATGAAAGATATTTCGAGTATATTGTTAATTATTCAGGTACAGAACTGTGACTAAAATGACTTATATTTTTACAACTATTTATATAATTTGTTGACAGTTAAGTCATACTTGTTGGTCATGCACCGTCTTGAATCTTGAAACAGAAGTAGATCTATTGCTAAGGATCATTTGACACTTGCAAATGAACTGAGTTTCTTTAATATCTAAACAATTTTATCTGTCTTGAAAATGAAAGTTTGTGTTAGTTTCCAGTAGCTTATGTTTCAAATTGTAATTACTTTCTAACTGCTTTTTTTATAATACTTCTGCCTCATTTCAAAAATGGTTCACATGGCTCTAAGCACTATGGGACTTAACATCTGAGGTCATCAGTCCCCTAGACTACGTAACCTAACTAACCTAAGGAGATCACACACATCCATGCCCGACGCAGGATTCGGATCTGCGACCGTAGCAACAGCGCGGTTCCGAACTAAAGCGCCTAGAACCGCTCGGTCACAGCGGCCGGCTCTGCCTCATTTGATGTCACTTATTGGCTATTGGTGTACACTGGAGTAACAATGTAACACAGAGACCACAGCAATTTTTTTCTCCATATCGGATACTTTTTTCCTGATACGTGGCCATATTGTAAGAGATTTTCACATTTCGAAAGGAAATGACGCACCACAAAGGAGTTACCCAAATAGGTCACAAATCGATATTCGTACAGATATCGATGAAAAACGCAAAATTGTAAATTTTGGTGGCCAATGCCTCGCAGATAGGAGCGTGTACATTATATGCAGGTAGCATTTGAGAGAGGATGTACAGTTGAGCTCAGAGAAGCCAGTCGGCGTAATCTCCAAATCGTTCGACATCTGATAGGAGCGATGCCACTATTCGACGATGTTGGAAGGAGTGGGTGAACCATGGCGGACACGGCGTCAGGACGTAAGCGGTCGACCTAGAGAAACGATAAAGCGTAAGGACCTAGCAAGCTCCAGAAAGGCACACAGAGCCCCGTATTCATCATTATCATCGATGCGTAGTGCAACTGGTGTTTCGGTGACCCCAAGGACCGTTAATAGGCGGCTGACAGAAAGGGGGGGGGGGGGGGAGGGCTGAGTTCATGGTGTTCCTTGCTCCCACTACCATTGACCTCTGTAGACCAACAAGCCAGTTTTCGGTGCTGTCGGATGCATTCGGCCTGGAAGCTCATTGACTGGAATAGAATTCTCTTCAGAGATGATTCCCGCTTCGAACTGAGTCCCGACGACTAGCGAAGAAATGTCTGGAGAGGCCTGGGACAGCGGTGAGATATCAACCTACTTGTTGCCCGCCATACGGACAACCAGGAGTGATAAAATGTAATAATACTGTGCATACAGTCGTTACTTTGATATTGTTTTAGTAGGCAACCGGTTTCGACGTTCCAATCGTGTCATCTTCAGGCCTATCGCTCGAATGACACGAAGTACCACTCGTGCATCTACAGGGTGTTACAAAAAGGTACGGCCAAACTTTCAGGAAACATTCCTCATACACAAAGAAAGAAAATATGTTACGTGGACATGTGTCCGGAAACGCTTACTTTCCATGTTAGAGCTCATTTTATTACTTCTCTTCAAATCACATTAATCATGGAATGGAAACACGCAACAACAAAACTTACCAGCGTGACCTCAAACACTTTGTTACAGGAAATGGTCAAAATGTCCTCCGTTAGCGGAGATACATGCTTCCACCCTCCGTCGCATGGAATCCCTGATGCGCTGATGCAGCCCTGGAGAATGGCGTATTGTATCACAGCCGACCACAATACGAGCACGAAGAGTCTGTACATTTGGTACCGGGGTTGCGTAGACAAGAGCTTTCAAATGCCACCATAAATGAAAGTCAAGAGGGTTGAGGTCAGGAGAGCGTGGAGGCCATGGAATTGGTCCGCCTCTACCAATCCATCGGTCACCGAATCTGTTGTTGAGAAGCGTACGAACACTTTGACTGAAATGTGCAGGAGCTCCATCGCGCATGAACCACATGTTGTGTCGCACTTGTAAAGGCACATGTTCTAGCAGCACAGGTAGAGTATCCCGTATGAAATCATGATAACGTGCTCCATTGAGAGTAGGTGGACGAAACTAAAATGACCTCTAACATGGAAATTAAGCGTTTCCGGACACATGTCCACATAACATCTTTTCTTTATTTGTGTGTGAGGAATGTTTCCTGAAAGTTTGGCAGTACCTTTTTGTAACACCCTGTATAATACAAAGCAGTAATATTCGTGCCGCACGGGATTAGCCGAGCGGTCAGAGGCGCTGCAGTCATAGACTGTGCGGCTGGCCCCGGCGGAGGTTCGAGTCCTCCCTCGGGCATGGATGTATGTGTTTCTCCTTAGGATAATTTAGGTTAACTAGTGTGTACGCTTAGGGACTGATGACCTTAGCAGTTAAGTCCCATAAAATTTTACACACATTTTTGAACTAATATTCTTATATCGTTCCGTAGATAGAAGAACTTCATGAGCATGTATGCACAGTAAATTTTCCACTGTTGGTATTGTATGTATTGTATTGTATGTTAACCAGGGACCTAGAAACTACGGAGAGGCTACGTCCCCGCCGCAGCCGCAGTGATCCACAACCCCACGACGACGACCGCAGTCCACTTCACCCCTCCAGAGCCCCACACGAACCCAGGGTTATTGTGCGGTTCGGCACCCGGCGGACTCCCCAGGGAACGTCTCACATCAGACGAGTTGTTGGCGTGGTAGGGTAATGGCGGTGTTCGCGTACGTAGAGAACTTGTTTGCGCAGCAATCGCCGACATAGTGTAACTGAAGCGGATTAAGGTGAACCAGCCCGCATTTGCCGAGGCAGATGCAAAACCGCCTAGAGACCATCTACAGACTTGCCGGTTCACCGGACCTCGACGCATCCGCCGGACAGATTCATGCCGGGCCATGCCAACGGCCGACCGGGCGGGCTACTGCTGGTGTAGTATTATTACATTCCATTGACCAGCCGCCTTGTCACGCTTCTGAGCCCCTGATGAAGTTAGACTCACCAGGTAAGATTTTCTGCGGAGCCATTTCTTTTCATATCAGGACTCCTTTTGTTATCATCTGCTGCACCCTCACAGCACAACAGGACATCGACAATATTCTACGTCCCCTTTCGTTGCCCTTAATGGCAAGCCATTCTGGGCTTATATTTCAGCACGATAATGTCCGCCCGCATATGGGGAAAGTTTATAGTGCCTGCCTTGCGAAACCCTATCTTGGCCAGCAATGCCACCGCGTCTCTCCGCAATTGAGCATGTTTCGAGCAAGACCCTCCAACGAGCTCAGGATTTTGACTATCTAATGCACGCACCAATTGGACAAACTTTGGCACGATATCGCTCAGGAGAAAACCCAACAACTCTAGTAATCAGTGCGATGCCGATTTATGGCTTGTATAAGAGCCAGAGATTCATCAACACGTTATTGACTTTCTGCATTTGAGAAGCTCTTTCCCTTGAATAGATCATCCAGTTTTACTGAAACTGTAATCATTTGTTTGTCCGTACAGGTGCAGCATATCTACCGATTTCCGTCCCATTGGGATAATTCCATTGCGGAGCGTCAGCTTTGTTTTTCTTCTCAGACTGTATTTTGTGATCTAAAGTTGTACTGGAGTACAAACAAGCCCAGTAAGTGACGCCAACTAGCGTTCGGTTGTTGTCCTGTTTCTCCGTGATGCAATTTGCAAAAACGGGTCTGCGGCCTAAATGCAACATGCGTTCCGTCACCACGACACCGAAAGCCCTCGTCGTCACAAGAAATTTGCAAGTACCATAAAAAACATGTTTTTGAAAATATCTGCTCGAAACAGTTGATTTCACTGCTTAGGCAAAGAATTCCTGTATGGTGTGGCACATGGACTATTTCCCTCTGCCCACAGCTTCCAGTAGAATTATAAAGTTGCTGGTCGATTTAATCACATATTCTTCCATACCAGTGCCAGTTTCATAAAGAAATATTTCTAGATTAGTTTAAATACTAAGTGGTGAGGTAAAGTTGCTTTTTGGCGGTGGCGAATAGTTATACACGGTGTTTCCGGAGGAATACTAAATGTTTTAGGAGGTGCTGGCACGCACGATTTTGAATACAACATTACCTATAATACACTACTGGGCGTTAAAATTGCTACACCACGAAGATGACGTGCTACAGACGTGAAATTTAACCGACGGGAAGAAGATGTTACGATATGCAAATGATCAGCTTTTCAGAGCATTCACACAATGTTGGCACCGGTGGCGATACCTACAACGTGCTGACATGAGGAAAGTTTCCAACCGATTTCTCATACACAAACAGCAGTTGGCCGGCGTTGCCTGGTGAAACGTTGTTGTGATGCCTCGTGTAAGGAGGAGAAATCTGTACCATCACGTTTCCGACTTTGATAAAAGTCGGATTGTAGCCTATCGCGATTGCGGTTTATCATATCGCGACATTGTTGCTTGCGTTGGTCGAGATCCAATAACTGTTAGCAGAACATGGAATCGCTGGGTTCAAGAGGGTAATACGGAAACCCGTGCTGGATCCCAACGGCCTCCTATCACTAGTAGTCGAGATGACGGGCATTTTATCCGCATGACTGTAACGGATCGTGCAGCTACATCTCGATCCCTGAGGCAACAGATGGCGAGTTTTGCAAGACAACAACCATCTGCACATCGAACAGTTCGACGACGTTTGCAGCAGCATGGACTATCAGCTCGGAGACTATGGCTGCGGTTACCCTTGACGCTGCATTACAGACAGGAGCGCTTGCGATGGTGTACTGATCGACGAACCTGGGTGCACGAATGGCAAAACGTCATTTTTTCGGATGGATCCAGGTTCTGTTTACAGCATCATGATGGTAACGTCCGTGTTTGGCGACATCGCGGTGAACGCACATTGGAAGCGTGTATTCGTCATCGCCATACTGGCGTATCACCCGGCGTGATGGTGTAGAGTACATTGGTTACACGTCTCGGTCACCTCTTGTTCGCTTTGGCGGCACTTTGAACAGTGGACGTTACATTTCAGATGTGTTTCGATGTGTGGCTTTACCCTTCATTCGATCCCTGCGAAACCCTACATTTAAGCAGGACCGCATGTTGCAGGTCCTGTACGGGCCTTTCTGTACACAGAAAATGTTCGATAGCTCCCCTGGCCAGATCATTCTCCGTATTTCTCACCAATTGAAAAGTCTGGTCAATGGTGACCGAGCAACTGCCTCGTCACAATACGCCAGTCACTACTCTTGATGAACTGTGGTATCGTGTTGAAGCTGCATGGGCAGCTGTACCTGTACACGCCATCCAAACTCTGTTTGAGTCAATGCCCAGGCGTATCAAGGCCGTTATTATGGCCAGAGGTGGTTGTTCTGGGTACTGATTTCTCAGGATCTATGCACCAAAATTGGGTGAAAATGTAATCATATGTCAGTTCTAGTATAATACATTCGTCCAATGAGTACCCGTTCATCATTTGCATTTCTTCTTCGTGTAGCAATTTTAATGGCCAGTAGTGCATCTGAACAGTTTTTTTTCTTTTTTTTTTTACTTGCAGGGATACAGCTAGTTACAGAGATAAGTTTTCAGAATGCGTAATGGTAATCCAGTTACAATTGGTTCGTTTATCGATGTTTTTTTTTGTTTTGAAGCTCAAGTTGTGAAATCAACATCCTCTGTGACTTGTTGAACATTTGGGCCTGTTGTGTTGCTACATCGTCTATCAGGGCCCCACTATCTAGATTTTTTCGGAAAATGAGGTTCAAATGGTTCAAATGGCTCTGAGCACTATGGGACTCAACTGCTGTGGTCATTGGTCCCCTAGAACTTAGAACTACCTAAACCGAACTAACCTAAGGACATCACACACTTCCATGCCCGAGGCAGGATTCGAACCTGCGACCGTAGCAGTCGCACGGTTCCGGACTGCGCGCCTAGAGCCGCGAGACCACCGCGGCCGGCCGGAAAATGAGGTTCCAGCATCATTTGACTACGTGGATGATTATTAACTTTTAGCATGGTAGCGCTCCTGCATATTTAGTAGTCTAGTGACACATTATCTGAACCTAACATTCCCCGGAAGACGGGTGAGCAGCAATTTTCATGTTTCTTGGCCACAAGTTCTCTGGAACATACCCTTTTAGATTTTTGTCTGTTGAGGTGGTTGAAAGTAAATTCTACAAGGAAATGTAAACACGAGAGCTTAATTGATAGTTCGGCATATGGACAGAGCAGCTGTCATAAAAGAACGCCAAGAAGACCTCAGAAGAGCTGCACGTGGTGTTGTCAAGGGATTTAGAAAGTGCACTAAAGTCTGGGGCTGAAATTTATGAAAGTTTCAGCGATTTACTACGCCATCTTCAGACCGCCTGCCCGACGTTTAGGAAGATTCCAACGTCGGTTTCCGTCAAAATGGGGACCAGCATTCAATGACTGGTATTGTAGATTTCTGCTTGATGCAGGGATCACTTCAGAGATTTTCTGCTGACTGATAGATAAACATTGAATGGCCCCTATTTTGACCGGAACCGAGACTGGAATCCTTCTAAAAGTCGGTCAGGAAGCCTGAAGATCGCGTAATAAATTGCGGAAACTGGTAGCCGAATAAAAATAACAGTTTGATAGTTAAACGACTGAAAAGTCTTTGATTTGACTTTCTCTAGGGAAAGTGGTTGAAGGAAGGTGAAACCATGCGAAGGCGAAAAAGTGTTCGACGTCCATACCTCGCCACAGAAAATGGACGTCGGAGGCTAGATAGCTGTGTGAGGCAGGATAGGCGGCCATCTGTGGCATATCTAATGGCAGACTCCTACATCGTTGACGTCAACGTCTTGTAGAATGATGGGACATGCTTTATGTTTGAGAATTAAGACGTTTTTGGAGAAGGAAAATCTCCTGTATAAAAATCAACATGGATTCCGCAAATAGTCACCTTGCGAAACTCAGCTCGCTCTGTTTCTCCAGGAGATCCATAGCGCTGTATACAACGGCGCTCAGGTTGATGCCGTGTTCTTGCCTCCCGAACACATTTGGCACCGTTCTCAACTGCCGTTTAGTGGAAAAATGACCTTACCGAGTATCGGACCAGATTTTCGACTGTATTCAAGACGTCATAGCAGACAGAACTTAAAATGTCGCTCTAATCGCAATAAAGTTGACAGATGAAAAAGTAATTATCGGAGTACTCCAAGGAAGTGTGGCAGACCAGTTACTGTTTACAGTGTATATAAACGATCTAACACAAAGCGTCGGATGCTCTTTTAGACTGATGATGTTAGTGGTACGAGGCTTGTGGAGTATAATGTAGATGTAAAGTTGGGCGCTGGTGCAGTGACAAGCGTTCTAGAGCACACGGTTAAGCATACATTGTTTAACATCGGGATCAGCAGCAGACGACCAATTCATGTTAGCACGTTAACCATAGCCATTCGAAAATCGGGACAAGAGAAGGAAATTGATCCCGTCAGGATTCTGGGAGCTACGCACTTTTTGTTTGTTACAAAACTCTCTCCAATTTCCAGAAAAGTTTGTCTGCGACTCGTCTGAACCGCAGATGTAGACATACTCGGCGCTAAGGGAAGTGCTGTAGCGTTAGCATTGGCCATGCATTTTCTAGTTGAAACGCAGTTCTCTGAATTTTAGACGGCTTCCTTGGCATGGCAGCGGTCTCGGCACCGTCCTTCAGTTAAGGTGGATACCAAACCCTTCGGAACCGAAATGAGATCTTTCCTCTGTCACGCACTCGTCCAGGCCTCATCGAGCTCAAGAGAAGGACCGACCCAACACACGGTGCGAGGATTCCCACAGTTGCCAGCAAGTCACAAACATGATGTACCGGGTGACCAAAAAGTCAGTATAAATTTGAAAACTGAATAAATCACGGAATAATGTAGATAGAGAGGTACAAATTGACACACACGCTTGGAATGACTTGGGGTTTTATTAGAACCAAAAAAATACGAAAGTTCACTAAATGCCCGACAGATGACGCTTCATCTAATCAGAATAGCAATAATTAGCATAACAAAGTAAGACAAAGCAAAGATGATGTTCTTTACAGGAAATGCTCAATATGTCCACCATCATTCCTCAACAATAGCTGTAGTCGAGGAATAATGTTGTGAACAGCATTGTAAAGCATGTCCGGAGTTATGGTGAGGCATTGGCGTCGGATGTTGTCTTTCAGGATCCCTAGAGATGTCGGTCGATCACGATACTCTTGCGGCTTCAGGTAATCCCAAAGCCGATAATCGCACGGACTGAGGTCTGGGGACCTGGGAGGCCAAGCATGACGAAAATGGCGGCTGAGCACACGATCATCACCAAACGACGCGCGCAAGAGATCTTTCACGCGTCTAGAATATTTTTTTTGTTCTAATAAAACCCCATGTCATTCCAAGCATGTGTGTCAATTTTTACCTCTCTTTCTACATTATTCCGTGGTTTATTAAGTTTTCAAATTCATACTGACTTTTTGATCACCCGGTATACTGGCCCACCGCTGTCCCGTTCCACAAGGACATCCACTCCCCTTGTTGCACAACGTAATCACAACAGTAGTTTACCAATGGCTTACTGGGTCTACATTCAGTTCCACATGGCATAGCTGTTTTTGTACACTATGATCAATAGTTCTATGCTTTACATTAGGTGTGTACACATTTAAACCCGAGAACCGAAATGAAGGAGCCGAGAATAGAGGGAAAAATTTTGAATTTAAAGTTCGGGAAAGTTTCTTCTCAAGGAACTGGAATCTTCTCATAGTATTTGGAGTACAATACTTCTTGAAGTGCAGTCACTGAGCTGTAAATCCTGCATGGCAGGTCAGTGTCAAACTGAGGCGACAGTAATCGTCTTGGTTCAGTCTTGTTAGATGATTTTACTGCCCAATTTCAGGATCATTTTTTGAGGACTTGCAGCGTTTATCTGGACTCTAGATTATACAATCCCCAAAAAAACCAAAACAGTGTACTTTTGAAAACACGTTTTGATCACTAACAGTTCTGATGCTTTGTACTGTATGACGATCAAAGGCAAGAAAATAACCCACTTAGTTGATCGCTGTCGAATAAGCGTTCTTTATGTTTGTTTCCTGTTTCTCGACTGTCAGAAGAATTTATATGCCATTTCTTGCTGGTTAGTTTTTTTGCTGTCCAACAGGATGTTTTTTATGTTTCGCGTTTTAATTTTTTATGTTAAACTTAACATTACTTCCATATGAGTCAAAATATGAGTTTGTGAATACCTCACTGGATTACGTAGGCTTTACTCGTACGAAAATGTAATTTCAGATTATTGAATTAGAGAAATGACATACACGAAGAAGCTATGGGCAAATAATCTTTGTGTGAATCAAACTGAAAGATTAAAAGTATAATAATTTATGCCAAAACAGTGCACAAGTTAATTCTTGCACAAACTACTATGTTACATGGACAAAATACACTGAAGCACCCAAAAGCTGGTACACTCATGCACATTCAAGTACAGAAATATGAAAACAGGCAGAATACGGCGTTGCTGTCGCAACGCCTACATAAGACAACGACTGTCTGGCGCATTTTTAGATCGGTTACTATTGCTACAATGGCAGGCTATCAAGATTTAAGTGAGTTTGAACGTGGTGTTATAGTTGACACGCGAGCGATGGGACACTATCTCCGAGGTAGCGACTAAGCAGGGATTTTCCCTTACGGCCACTTCACGAGTGTACCGTGAATATCAGAAATCCGGTAAAACATAAAATTTACGACCGCTGCGACCGGGAAAAGATCCTGCAAGAACAAGATCAACGACAACTGAAGAGATATGGACTTTCGAAACCTAAGGCCCACTCGTGTACCCTTGATGACTGCGAGACACAAAGCTTTACGCCTCGCCTGGACTGGGCAGCACCGACATTGGACTGTTGACGACTGGAAACACGTTGCCTGGTAGGACGAGTCTCCTTTCAAATTGTATCGAGCTGATAGACGTATATGGAGACTACCTCATGAATCAATAGACCTGCATGTCGGTAGGGGACTGTTCAAACTGTCGGGGGCTCTGTAATCGGGTGGGGCGTGTGTCGTTAGAATGATATGGGACCGGTGATACGTCTAGATACGTCTCTGACGAGTGACACGTACGTAAACATCCTGTCTGATCACCTACATCCACTAATGTCCATTGTGCATTCCGACGAACTTGGAAAATTCCAGCATGACAATGCCACACTCACGTCCAGAACTGCTACGCATCGCCTCCAGGAGACTCATCTGAGTTTAAACAGTTGCGCTGGCCAGCAGATTCTCCAGACACGAACATTATTGAGCATATCTGAGACGCCTCACAACGTGCTGTTCAGAAGAGATCTCCACCCCTTCGTACTCTTACGGATTTTTGGACAGCCTTGTAGGACTGATGGTGTTAATTCGCTCCAGCGCTACTTCAACCATGCCACGTCGTGTTGCGCCACTTCTGCATTTTCGCGGGGCCCCTACATGATATTAGGTAGGTGTGCCAGTTTCTTTGGCTCTTCACTGTAACTGGTGAATGTGGTGAGTAAACTAGGACGATGGGGATGTGGCCAGAGAGCGAAAGCAGTGAATGGGGTGTTGGAGGAGAAGAGTTTTACTTTTACAAGCATATTATCTTAAGTTAGCCTTAGTGGTGGTCAGTTTGTCTGGTTAGAACTCGGAAGACTCGGGTCCATGCCAGGTACTGCCGTGAATCTTTTCCTCGTGGAAGGACTGGAATGCGATGCAGTCATCCTCTGATACTAACCTAGGAGTTACTCAAGTGACGAGCAACGGCTGTAATGTCTCCCTCCAAACGGTATTCTAATAATGCTATTGGCAGAGGATGGCAAAGTGGTCGGTCGGGTCCGAACGCTGAGCTTTCCTATATTATATTATGGTGAGAAACTATTAACTGGCTGCAGTTACTGTAGCAAGGGTGAGAATGGAACTGTACTGCAGTTAGTGAGAATGGAATCGTATTTGATCACGAAAGTTTGTGGTTGGTATTTATGTTTCTGCTGTTATTTGGTCTAAGGAAAACATCTTATTTAATATCATAAGAATGGCATTCATTCAGAGTAATTTAAAAAAGGTGGAATTTTTATTATTATTATTGTTTTTATTTATTTTCTAATTTTTAGGGTTCGGTACATCAATCAATAGAAACGGATCCGTTACAGGAGCGCTTTTTTGTCCGTCTATCTGTTCGAGCATTTGAAAAACATTTCCTCCGAACAGGTAGACTTATTGAAATTTATGCCATATACTGAGGTCTGAGGTCCCTTGACGGTATAAAAGATGGAAGATTCTAAACCAAAAAGCCGTTTACGTCACATAATTTGATACTCGCAAACTAATTCATCAAAACCTACAGCACACGTTCTGTTGACGTAGAATCACGAAATTTGGTAAAAAGCAAGGTTTCACGTTACAGGTAAAGAAAAAAGTACCGAATCTTTAATTTGTAAATATATCAAACGAAAAAACATTTTTTGTCGTTTGTTATGCGGCTGTCTATCCGTCCGTCTGTCCGTGCGCCTGTTAATACCCTTTTTACTATGGAACGGGTAGACGTATCAAGTTAAAATTTATGTCGCATACTAATACCTACAGTCCCTTGGCGATGTAATTAATTCAAGTCAAATAAAATAAGATAACGAAGTCAAAAGATATGGCCATTCATATCACACATTTAGCTATTTGCAAACTCACTCACCAAAAGCTATAGGGTAGTTCCCGTTGATCTAGAATGATCGAATTAGGCAATAAGCAAGGTTTCACAGTACAAGCAAAGAAAATGACCCGAAAATTGTTAATTTTTAATTATAACATATGGAACAAAAATATGTGTTTGGAATTCTAAGGACCAATATCTTGCCAGTATCGATATCTATAACTGGTAAAAATCGTCGGGGTTGTGAACTCCCGGAATGGAGGAACTGTCAATGTAGATAATTAAGTTTGAACGGAACTCTCGGTGCATGAGTCCTGGTCGCACTTGCCTGGATTATTCTTATTTTATTTTTATTTTTTTATTTTATTTATTTATTTATTTATTTATTTATTTATTTTTTGAGCCTCCTTTCCTGCTTCTTGTGGTGTGAACGGAGGCAACACAACGAGACTAGTTCTATAACGCAAGAAATACGTATTCTTCTTTGCTCTAGAAAATAAGCTTTTCGTTTTACAAGACAGTTTATCCCTTTCGTTTGGTAGAGTTAACCTTTTTATTTGAACTTTTATGAAAGCAGCTTTCATCGCCAATACTGAATTCTGTAAGAGCACCAGCGTAGCTTTTCTCACTTAGTGATGGCGGCCAGGTCGACCGCTGAAATATTGTGCTCGGATGACAGTTTGATCCGAGTGGAAACCAGACAAGAATCTGATAAGAGTACCATATATTTTTGGTATTTCTGCGTTACGTCTTTAGAGGAGTTCAATTTTCGTTCTGCACAACTGTAGTAACATGCAGACGCCGAAGTTCCATTCCCACTGTCAGCTGCTCCAACTGAGTGGAGGTTCTTCTTATATCAAATTCACGGTAGAGGTTACCAGCTCTCCTTCTCTTTTCCCGGCGGTATATAAAGTGTAGCAGCGGTGGCTGACGTCATCACGTTGCCGCAGTACGTTCGCCTTTCGAGAAACGAGTCCCACGAGATTGACTGGAGACGCACGCCACGCTGTAAGCCCTCCTGGGAACGCGTTTCTCTTTTGTGGAGAGCTGCCGGCTCCAATCTGAAGCTCAGCTCGCAGGACGCCGGCTCGGCTACAACTCTGCGTTGCCAGCGGACGCACGGGTCGCGCACGTGGCCTAGTTGTAGCGGTCGATAGTGCATTGTACGCCGGCGCGCCTGGCAACGCGGCTACCCGCCTCGGCCGCCGTTACCTCCGAGGGCGGGCAGCCTCGCTGCCGACACTTTCATAATCCCAACCACCGGCACATTCTGTAGTCAGTCCTGCTTTTGAGGGTATCGGTAGCAAAAGTCCTTTATCGTAGAGAACGTTTCATTCGTTAGTGCCAAAAATGTTTCTCGTATTCGTACTAGCGTTTTGCCTAATATCGTATAGGGCCGCCTTGGCCCTGCAGAAGTGTAGCAGCACGACGTGGCATGGACTCGACTAATGTCTGAAGTAGTGCTGGAGGGAACTGACACCATGAATCCTACAGGACTGTCCAAAAATCCGTAAGAGTACGAGGGGTGGAGATCTCTGATAAACAGCACGTTGCAAGACATCAGACATATGCTCAATAATGTTCATGCATGTGGAGTTTGGTGGCCAACGGAAATTTAAACCCAGAAGTGTGTTCCTGGAGCCACTCTGTAGCAATTCTGGACGTGTGGGGTGTCGCATTGTCCTGCCGGAATTACCCAAGTCCGTCGGAATGCACAATAAACATGAATGGATACAACTGATCAGAAAGAATGTTTACATACATACTACGTGTCGGAGTAGTATTTAGGCGTATCAGGGGTCCCATGCTATTCGACCTGCACACGCCCAACACCATTACAGACCATCCACCAGCTGACATGCAGGTTCCGTGGTTTCATGAGGCTCTCTCCATACACGTACAAGTCCATCTGCTCGATACAATTTGAAACGAGACTCGTCCGACCAGGAAACATGTCTCCAGTGATCACAGTCCAACGTCGGTGTTGACGGGCTCAGGTGAGGCATAAAATTTTGTGTGTTGCTGTCATCAAGGGTACACGATTGGGCCTTCGGCTCCGAAAGCCCATATCGTTTATGTTTCGCTGGATGGTTCTCACGCTGACACTTGTTTATGGCCCAACACTGAAATCTGCAGCAATTTGAGGAAGGGTTGCACTTCTGTCACGTTGAACGAATCTCTTCAGTCGTCGTTGGCAGCGTCCCTGCAGGATCTTTTTCGGCCGCAGTGATGTCGGAATTTGACATTTAATCGGATTCCTGATACACTCGTCGTACTTCACCGCTACCTGGAGATGCTGTGTCCCGTCGCTCATGCGCCGACTATAACACCACGTTCAAACTCACTTAAATCTTGATAACATGCCATTGTAGCAGCAGTGACCGATCTCATAACTGCACCAGTCTCTTGTTGTCTTCTATACGCAGCGCCGTATTCTACCTGGTTACAACTGCACCAGACGCTTGTTGTCTTGTATGGGCGTTGCGACAGCAGCGCCGTATTCCCGTATTCTGCCTCTTTACCTATATCTGTATTTGAATACACATGCCCATACCAGTTTCTTTGGCGCTTCAGCGTATTTAACTATACGTATTTTCGTAGCAGATGTACAGTGTTACATGGCAGCTTATTTAAATTATCTAGCTACAGATGTTGGACAAAAATATGCAAATACAGCGAGAAATGCTTACTTGAACATAAATGCAGATGCTACTCAAACCTGGAGGCAGCGCTGTTGTCTTTGACCGCGAGCAGCACCTGCGCGGCGCCCCCGGTACGTTGCAATTACCAGCCGTGGTCAGAACAGAGATCTGTGTAGTCGTGAGTGCAATATGTAGCAGCTAAGTGAATGGGAACTGGGGTCAATTGTTGCTGCTCCTATGATGAGTGCTTCTGCAAGCAAGGTAACCGAATGCATGCTGCAATGACTGAAATGGAATGTATTAATCAAACTTTGTGGAGATTTTCATAATTTAACAGTATTTAATGCTTAAAGTTTCATTCCATTTCATACTGGAGCCGATCATCACATTAGTATGAAACTTGATGTTCACAGGTATGAGTACACTCTTGTATTCGTTGTAGCGCTGAAGCAAATGCCCTCCGACTGTTATTGTGAGCTTTGCTTGCCATACCATGTCAGTTCATAATACATCTTTCATTATGTTTCACTTAGATATACAAGTCAAACATACGTACTGACTCTGTGACAAATTATTGACCAGAGTAACATTGTTTGTACGGTAGCAGTCTGTTGCACTCCATGTTACTCGTACGTTCTGTATCAAGAAAATGCATGTAACATCATTACCTTTTCTTCTGGAGCTGTACAGGAGGGGGGAATTGTAATTGAATTTTGCGTTATCGATGCCACAGCCGATCATACAAGTTACTGAACTTAATGAACGAAGATTGATTAATAAACGTTTCTCGTAACAGGTAGTGAGACTTAACAAAATTCCTTACTCGTCTTTGTTATTACTAATCTCTTCGTTTAAGATTTCAGGAATTTATTTTCGCATGGAGAAATTAGGAGTTTGATGAACCTGAGCGAACCTGCAGACGGTCATTAATTAGTTTCACAAACCCCGCAAGAAAGTCATAGAGCTCTACAATCGTGCGCCCACTGTACTGAGATAGCTGTATTCCGGCCACTACTTTCTTTACAGTAATTAGAATTTTCACTGCTTAGGCTTTATGGGAACTTCTGAATTGTTTCAGAACTAATTTTAATTCAAAAGTCCAAAGACAATTAAAAACGCAATCAAAATTTTTTATTTCAAATGAATTAGTTTTCTGAGATAGATGACGAAAATTATGAAGAGTGATGACTGGAAGTAGGTATTAAACGATACATATTTCCATCGCACACCACACATGTGAGGGGCATGTCAGGGGACAGAGCTAACGAGTCAAGGACCTGTACATACATCAACGTGTTGGTAGCATGGTCTGCAGTGTGAGGTCTTGAATTATCGTGCTGGAATTTTCCATTTGGTAACCTGTTCACGGACGTAAGGCAACAGGGTATACCAGTCTCGCCATGAACTGTCGACCATATCAACAGATATTAAATCAGCTTTGTTCTCCAATTAGGTGGCTGAACCTGCTCTTCGGGATCTCCTAGCCAGCAATGCCATACGAATTTACTTTACTGGGGCAACAGTATGGCAAGAAAATTAGGCACATGTCCGTCGAAAAGGGTAACACCAAGACAAGAGCATAGGGTTATCCGCCTGGCTCTGATGAAGAGACGGATTACAACAGCTGGTCACATGTTAAAGGTAGAGTGTCATCACAAACCATCAGGGACAGATTACTGTAAGCTACATTGAGATTACGAGTTGCCATGCGTCTTTTACAACTGGCACCAAAACACAGACAACAGGGACATGCATGATCTAGAGCCAGAGTCAACCGGGGACAATGAGTGGATTCTGTGCCGTCCAATAGCTCCCCAAGCCACAATCGCACGTATTGGAGACGTACGGCTCTCTATAATATCTTCTTGCTGTGACCTCTCACCATATCGTCTACGGACATGCTGGCTTCAATCTGATCTCCAAAGACAAAAGCGAGACTCTTCGCTGAACAGCGCAGAAACCACTCAGTGTCCCGATTGATGTTGGCTCTAGATCATGCGTGGTTCTATTGTCTGTTTTTTGGTGCCATCTGTAAACGACACACGGCAATTCGAGATCTCAACCCAGCTTCCAGTAGTCTGTTCCTGACGCTCCTTGGTCGCACACTGCTGTAATTTCTGTCGGGATTTCAGATGTTGTATCCATCTATTCATTAGAGCCATTCATAAAACCCTGCGCTCTTCTCTTGGTATACTCGTTCTGAACAGACCCGTGCCTATTCTTGTAGCCATAGAGTTCCACTAGTAATTTCGTATGGCATTTTTTGCTATCATATCCCTTAGGGCATGTACATCTGTCTAATTGGAAAGGTTTTTATGTCCTTTCCCCTCAATGGCACCTTTCCTTCGCTAAATGTGAGGTTTTTTTTACTAGTGATCTGATGACTGCAGATAACTACAGTGAGTGTGCGTAGTGCCGTGTCATGTGTATTGGGTGATGATAAGAAAAGTGAGAGGGTGAAACCTGGTGTCGGAATGTGGCACTCCTTTCTAATAACACCAACGGGGCTACATTTCGGACGGATCGCCATCAGCGCGTTCATACACTCTCACTTCAGGAACTACTGCGGAGAAGTTTGAAATTTAGCTCTGGACATTGGCACGAAGTCTGGTAATCAGGATCTTTACGCCACCATCCCTCCTCCCTTTTGGGCGTAAACGCAAAGTAAAAGTAGCCAACACCACGTGGTGTACATAGGCTGTTACCCATCGAAGCATTGATCAGACCTGGCATTGCTTAACTTAAGCGACCTTGACAAGAGCTGGAGTATTCAATGAGACCACGCCGCTGGCACAGTTACCCAGTCATCTCGAACCTCTTGTCCTGAGATCATTGTATTACAGGCAACTGTCTGTGTGATTTATCGTACGATATTCCTATGGCGAGGAGTCAGCCTCTCACGAAATCCGAAAGAAAGCGACAAGCTTCGCGAGCATGTCCTCAGGGTGTGCAGCGTTGCGTGTTCCACCTGAAGAATTCCAGTTAAGTTAGACATGCCCGACAGCCTTTATATAGTCATACTATTCTTCACGGGTAGGAATTCTTTTTTATACGCTGAAAATAAGCTCGCCTGATGATGAAATTTTGATCAATATATCCCGCAGGGACGGAACTAGTGGAGAATCATTTTGGTACCGTATGGTCAAGGTGTTAGTTGTATGATACTTTCTGTTTCCGTCAGTGTATAACGTCAACAGAAGAATATGAATATGTAACTTGAATGCTCCAAGTATACAAGAGAGGACTGTATGTACGTACCACCATGGTGTTCTGCAGGTCCTTGGTGAAGTAGCGGTTCTGGTGGGCGTTCGCAGCTGCTATGCTCAGCAGGTAGTCGTTACGGGCCCCCGTAGACTTTTCTTCCAGTTGCTCGCGTTTCGATGATACCTGTGGAGGAACGAAGAATGTTACTCTGACAGCGAAATGATAGTCGTACTGCATAGAAGATTTGAAGCTTCGACAGCAGGTCGAAATAGCAGACCCGCATATTGATACACTAACAACCAGAGTGTACTGACTGCAGTTCAAAAATTCGCTGCTCTTAGTAACGAGTTGCCGGCCGGTGTGGCTCAGCGGTTCTAGGCGCTTCAGCCTGGAACCGCGCGACCGCTGCGGTCACAGGTTCGAATTTTGCCTCGGGCATGGATGTGTGTGATGTCCTTTGGGTAGTTAGGTTTAAGTAGTTCTAGGTTCTAGAGGACTGATGACCGCAGATGTTAAGTCCTATAGTGCTCAGAGCCATTTGAACCAAGTAACGAGATGGAGCCAGTTACTAGTCTGTAGAATTCGAATTCTTGGTCACATTCTAGTTTATATGAAGAGATAACCTGTTTCAGCTCAGACAGAAAAGCAGCGACTTCCAGGAAGCGCAGACGGTTACCTGTTCGAAAAGAATTTACGGAAAAGGAAAGCTGTCAAGCATTTTGCGAACTGATTGGACTAACACTGAGAAGTGAAACTGAGTAGAGAAACATTTGACATGACATTGAATAATGTTCTGAATAATGTGCAGCCAATTAGACTGCAATGTGTACAAAAGCCACAGCCAAACATCCTCTAGTACTCTTTCAGATTCCACGGTACTAAGTCAAACATTGAACTTCAAATTCTCAGTCGACGCCTCATTTCTGTAAATGATTTTTATGATTTCGAGTATCATTCAAAGGCGCATTAATGTTTGTCTAATCCGTTTTATTTCTTACTTTTAGACAAAAGCATTTCACATGACATTTAACCATTTTTTTAGTATTAGAAATGATACTGTTGTAATTAAAACAGCTAGTAGGCTTTGAAGAGATGCAGTTTTTGAAACTTCACTTAGGTAGTTAGCAGCAGCAGCTGTTCATGAAGAATTTCAATTTTCCCTCAAGCGACTAAGTTTTTCTTTATTACTTTGATTTCTTTCAAAAATTATAGCCTTCCTATGCTCATTCCCCACTCCTCGTTTGGCTACGAATATTCAGACAAAAACTTTTCCTCAAATCGCCAAATAAGTAATGCATTGTCTAATTTTCCCCAAAATCGTTAGTTAGCCTTTCTTTATTACGAAGAATAATCCGAAGCAGTTAAATATATTTTACAAAATTAGACTCGCTAATCATCCCGCCACCTCATTTGTCTATTCCCTTCTTCGTTTGGCTGGTAGCGTTCAGCGTACACTGCTATATCTGTGGTTGTAGTTCTGTGACATTCACAGTAAAATGACATCATATGTAGTTTTTCGTCATTACTGAAGATCGGTATATAGACGAGACGGGCGAAAACGTCACAAGCTATACCAAAACAGGGAAACTGCCCAAAACGTATGTGAAATGCGTCACAGAGTACTTTCCTGTTTGCCACCGACAGCAGTACAGCAGGCCCGAGAAGGAGACGCTAGTCGACTGAACGGCGTAGGTAGAATGTGCGTACTCACGTGGTCTATCTGCATCAAGCTGCAGCACTGTGCAGGCAATCCTTGCCCTGCTCATTACGGCAGAAACCGCGGCGGCTTTGACATGCTTTAAAGTGTAGCATTTCAGAACGCACGATGTTTACAACGGTGAAACCAAGTCTGCCATCACCAACTGTACCTCTAGTTTTCATTTCCACGGAAAAAAAATACACGCGACTTTTAAAAACACTCAAATTTGTTGTGAAAATGGTGTTCGTTGACCTCTGTGGATCATGCATTCCTGCCCGTTGTGTGAGCTACTGACATAGGTACATCCCTGGCCAATTGAATTTTTCACGTTTTGTTTCCTTTCGGAAATGTAAGAGGTGGCAGCGCTAGGTGGGACACGCTATATTCATGATATTTGCCTCCTACGAAAAGATATTACAAAGCATGCAAAAAGACCTTTTATTTTGCACCATTAGATGGAGTTTAGTATTACATTGAAATAAGTTTTTTAGATCTCGTTTCGTACTGAAATAGACACTGTACTGACAACAACAGAAATGGAGAAGAATAATGAATCTGTTACTGAATACGAAAAAAAGTTTGATTCAACAATGGATTGCACAAGAAGAAGAGATGTTCACAGAGGAGATCGTTTCACAAGGTATCCCAGGAGGAATGGGAATAAGGCAGGATCTATCATTCGAAGAGAAAAATTGTAGTAAACAACTGCTCTAAAATAGATACCTTAAGATCTATGAGCACTTACTCATCTTCGCTGCTGTGAAACATAGCTCTTCTTTTGGGTCATCAGTCTTCTGATGGCTTTGATGCGGCTCGCCACTAATTCCTCTCCTGTGACAACCTCTTCATTTCAGAGTAGCACTTCCTCAATTATTTGCTGGATGTATTCCAGTCTCTATCTTCCCCTACAGTTTTTTGTGCTCTACAGCTCCCTCTAGTACAATGGAAGGCATTCCCTCATGTCTTAGTAGATGTCCTATCATCCCGTCACTTCTCATTATCAGTGTTTTCAACAGATTCCTTTCCTTTCCGATTCTGCTCAGAACCTCCTTTTTCCTTACCTTATCAGTCCAGTTCATTTTCAACATTCGTCTGAAGCACCATATCACAAAATGCTTCGATTCTCTTCAGTTCCGGTTTTTCCACAGCCCATGTTTCACTACTATACAACGCTGTACTCAAGACGATCATTTTCAGAAATATCTTCCTCAAATTAACGCCTATGTCTGATGCTAATAGACTTCTTTTGGCCAGGAATGCAATTTTTTATATTGATATTCTGCTTTTGATGGCCTCCTTGGTTACTGTACTGTGAGCAAGCAGTAAAGGACACAAAAGAAATATTCGGAGTAGGTATTAATGTCCATTGGGAAGAAATAAAAACTTTGAGGTTCGCCAATGACATTGTAATTCTGTCAGAGAGAGCAAAGGACTTGAAAGAGCAGTTGAACGGAATGGACAGTCTTGAAAGAGGATATAAGATGAACATCAACGAAAGAAAAACGAGGATCATGGAATGTAGTCTAATTAAGTCGGGTGATGCTGAGGGAATTAGATTAGGAAATGAGACACTTGAAGTAGTAAAGGAGTTTTGCTATTTGGGGAGCAAAATAACTGATGATGGTCGAAGCAGAGATGATATAAAATGTAGACTGGCAATGACAAGGAAAGCGTTTCTGAAGAAGAGAAATTTGTTAACATCGAGTATTTATATAAGTGTCAGGAAGTCGTTTCTCAAAGTATTTGTATGGAGTGTAGCCATGTATGGAAGTGAAACATGGACGATAAATACATTGGACAAGAAGAGAATAGAAGTTTTCGAAATGTGGTGCTACAGAAGAATGCTGAAGATTAGATGGGTAGATTACATAACTAATGAGGAGGTACTGAATAGAATTGGGGAAAAGAGGAGTTTGTGGCACAACTCGACAAGAAGAAGGGACCGGTTGGTAGGACATCTTCTGAGGCATCAAGGGATCACAAATTTAGCATTGGAGGGCAGAGTGGAGGGTAAAAACCGTAGAGGGAGACCAAGAGATGAATACACTAAGCAGATTCAGAAGGATGTGGGTTGCAGTAAGTATGGGGAGATGAAGAAGCTTGCAGAGGATAGAGTAGCATGGAGAGCTGCATCAAACCAGTCTCAGGACTGAAGACAACAGCAACAACAACAACAACAACAACAACAGGGAGGCAGGAGAATTCCTTAACGTCATCAATTTCGTGACCATCAATCATCTTGTTAAGTTTCTCGCAGTTCTCATTTCTGCTACTTCTCATTACTTTCGTCTTTCTTCGACTTACTCTCAGTCGATATTCTGTACTCATTAGATTGTTCATCCCATTTAGCGGATCATGAAATTCTTCTTCATTTTCACTCAGGTTAGCAATGTCATCAGCGAATCGTATCATTGATATTGAATTTTAATTGCACTCCGGAACCTTTCTTTTATTTCCATCCCTGCTTCTTCGATGTACAGACTGAACATCAGGGGCGAAAGACGACTTCTCTGTCTTACACCCTTTTTAAACCGAGCACTTCGTTCTTCGTCGTCTACTCTTATTATTCCCTCTTGGCTCTTGTACGTATTCTATATTACTCGTCTCTCCCTATAACTTACCCCTGCTTTTCTCAGAATTTCGAACATCTTGCACCATTTTACATTGTCGAAGGCTTTTTCCAGATCGACAAATCCTATGAACGTGTCTCGATTTTTCTTTAGCCTTGCTTCCATTATCAACCGGAATGTCAGAATTGCCTCTCGCGTGCCTTTACCTTTTCTAAAGTCAGACTGATCGTCATCTACCACATCCTCAATTTTCTTTTGCATTCTGTTGTGTATTATTCTTGTCAGTAAATTGGATGCATGAGCTGTTAAGCTGATTGTGCGATTGTTCTCGCGCTTGTCAACTCTTGCAGTCTTCGGAATTGTGTGGATGATATTTTTCCGAAAGTCAGATGGTATGTCGTCGGACTCATACATTCTGCACACCAGTGTGAACAGTGTTTTGTTGCCACTTCCTCCGCTCTTCTAATGAACAAATACTCATAGCTCTCAAGGTATGCATTTTACAGGAAATGTTTACTAGACATCTTGTTCTTGTTTTGGCCCATTCTACATCCTACCAAAATATGGAATGCAAAGAGTTTCCAGCAGGAGAGTCTGGTGTTATAGTACCGAAGATGAAGAAGGCTAATAGCTCTTAAGGTATGCATTTTAGAGCCCATGCTTACCACTATTTTATTCGAATAATCATTGAGTATTGTTCTCCTGGGACACACTATAGTTTTAGTCATTATGTGAATGATATGAAACCCCTCAAATATAAATTTTTCTGAGGGAAGCATCACTTACCTTTGCACTGTTCTTCTGAAGTGATGTAATTGACTGGAAGAACGAACCCTTCTTTTTCTTTAACCTGGAACATACAAAAATGTGCAATAAGAACTCACATAAAAATAACGAAGACCATTGTACTGCAACGGTGGCACATTGTTAGAAAAGAGTACATGTTCCGGGTTTCCTGTAGACACAGTTTGTAACACAACACAGTGCCCACATACAATTTTTTCCTGCATTATCAACTATGTACGTTTAAATGAAGTGCATAAATATGTTGTGTATATTATTATGAAGTTTATACGTTTAATTTACTGCGTGAAAAATAACCAATTAAAGAGAATGTAAAGAATTGTAGTATACGCACTGGCCAAGACAGGAAATATAGTTATGTAAACCAAAGAGGTTATTGTTATTGTCATACTATCGCTGGGCGCAGGAGCGAGGCGCGGTCGGGCACTGTCGGTCAGTTGGTAAGGAGAATCGGTTAGCAGCCAGTGGACGGGTCGGACGCAAAGGAGGAATTCTGCAGCGAGAGGGCGTAAGACTTGTTACACTGCAAGATCACACGTACAGTATGGCCAGGCATAATGTGGAGAAGTAATTGGTCACAGCGCAAAGCATCGAGGATAACCAGCAGTGTTTAAGAAGAACGCTGGTGCCCCAAAGCTAGTGGTGGTGAAGAGCCTATGTTCGTACATTGTCGTTGTGTAATGGACCTCGCCGAGCCGAACGCACAGCTGTTAATTTAGACCCGAACAGATTATCATTTAGAATTGTAAAAGGCTTGCCAGTGTTAGTTGCGAATCGTTCAATAACAATTACGAGGCGTGTTTTTTTAAGTAAGTACTGTTTTCAAATTTAAAAAAAGACGTGCTAAGATATCTCAATAATTTTATTTTTACATGAAACCCTGTACCTTAATCTACTTTTCTTCATACTTTCCGTCAATTTTGAGGCACTTGCCATAACGTTGAACCAGTTTTTGAATACCCTCCTCATAGAAGTCTGCCGCATGACTTGCTACCACTGTTTTGACTTCGTCATCGTCTTGAAGACCCTGACCGCCCAGGTGTTTCTTCAAGTGCAGGAACAGATGGCAGTCACTGGGGGCAAGATCCGGACCGTACGGAGGATGATCTAGAGTTTCCCATCGAAAAGATGTGATGAGATCTTTTGTCTGATTCGCCACATGCGGACGGGCATTGTCTTGCAGCAAAACGATGCCCTTGCTCAACTTCCATGGACTGTTGCTTTGATTCTGGTGTGACGTAGGCCACCCATGTTTCATCGCCCGTTACAATTTGGCTTAAGAGATCATCACCGTCGCTGTGGTACCGCTCAAGGAAAGTTAATGCCCTGTCTAAACGTTTGGTTTTGTGCACATCCGTCAACATTTTCGGTACCCAACGTGCGCACCATTTTCGGTAATTCAAGTGCTCAGTCACAATGCCATACAAAACACTTCGAGAAACATTAGGAAAGTCATCCCGCTAGGAGGAAATCGTAAAGCGTCTGTTTTCTCTCACCTTTTTGTCCACTTCCTGCACTTCAGCCGGCCGGAGTGGCCGAGTGGTTCTAGGCGCTACAGTCTGGAACCGCGCGACCGCTACGGTCGCAGGTTCGGATCTTGCCTCGGGCATGGATGTTTTGATGTCCTTAGGTTAGTTAGGTTTAAGTTGTTCTACGTTCTAGGGGACTGATGCTCTCAGCAGTCCCATAGCGCTCAGAGCAATTTGAACCAATCTTTGAACCAAACTTTCATTAACGACCGAAGGACGCCCACTCCATTGTTCATCATGCACATTTATGTGGGCATCTTTAAATGCTCTCACCACTTTCTTACCATTCCATCACTCATAATGTTTTCTCCGTAAATTGCACAGATCACACGATGAATATCGAACGCTTTTAGGCCTTTAGCACTAAGAAATCTTGTAACAGCCCGTACTTCACAGTCTGCGGGACTCACGATTTTCAGAGGCATCTTAAACACTCAGTACACAACGTAAACAAGGTAGAATCAGACTGTAATGGCGTCAGTGCATAGATTAAGGTACAGGCTTTCATGTAAAAATATAATTATTGAGATATCTTAGCACGTCTTTTTCAGTTTCCAAACGGTACTTACTTAAAAAACACGAGTCGTACTTTAGTAACTATTGTGTTGAGGAGTGTAATTCTCAGTAACAACTGAGGATCCTATCCATAATTAACCGAGTGTTTGGTTAATGAACTGAAAGTAAATGATAAGAAGAGTGAAGTTTATCGAATTGATTAATAGTTTAAATGAAAGTGAACAAAAAAGTCAGTTTTTTATTTGCTATTTAAGTGCTGATTATTGACAAATAATTTGAGAAAGCAATATATAGTAGTTAACAATATTTCATATTCAGATAATTTTGTGTGAGAAGTAATTTATCTAACAAAAAGTTAGTTTTTTGGACTTGCACTTAACAGTGCTGATTATTGACAAGTCCTATGAACCATGGACCTTGCCGTTGGTGGGGAGGCTTGCATGCCTCAGCGATACAGATAGCCGTACCGTAGGTACAACCACAACGGAGGGGTATCTGTTGAGAGGCCAGACAAACGTGTGGTTCCTGAAGAGGGGCAGCAGCCTTTTCAGTAGTTGCAAGGGCAACAGTCTGGATGATAGACTGATCTGGCCTTGTAACAATAACCTAAACGGCCTCGCTGTGTTGGTACTGCGAACGGCTGAAAGCAAGGGGAAACTACGGACGTAATTTTTCCCGAGGGCATGCAGCTTTACTGTATGATTAAATGATGATGGCATCCTCTTGGGTAAAATATTCCGGAGGTAAAATAGTCCCCCACTCGGATCTCCGGGCGGAGACTACTTGAGAGGATGTCGTTATCAGGAGAAAGAAAACTTGTGTTCTACGGATCGGAGGGTGGAATGTCAGATCCCTTAATCGGGCAGGTAGGATAGAAAATTTAAAAAGGGAAAAGGATAGGTTAAAGTTAGATATAGTGGGAATTAGTGAAGTTCGGTGGCAGTAGGAACAAGACTTCTGGTCAGGTGAGTACAGAGTTATAAACACAAAATCAAATAGGGGTAATGCCGGAGTAGGTTTAATAATGAATAGGAAAATAGGAATGCGGGTAAGCTACTACAAACAGCATAGTGAACGCATTACTGTGGCCAAGATAGATACGAAGCCCACACCTACTACAGTAGTACAAGTTTATATGCCAACTATCTCTGCAGATGACGAAGAAATTGAAGAAATGTATGATGAAATAAAAAAAAAAATTATTCAGATAGTGAAGGGAGACGAAAATTTGATAGTCATGGGTGACTGGAATTCGAGTGTAGGAAAAGGGAGAGAAGGAAACGTAGTAGGTGAATATGGATTGGAGCTAAGAAATGAAAGAGGAAGCCGCCTGGTAGAATTTTGCACAGAGCACAACTTAATCATAACTAACACTTGGTTCAAGAATCATAAAAGAAGAATGTATACATGGAAGAATCCTAGAGATATTAGAAGCTTCTATACATGGAAGGACCCTGGAGATACCAAAAGGTATCAGATAGATTATATAATGGTAAGACATTTCCAGGGGCTGATGTGTACTCTGACCACAATCTATTGCTTATGAACTGTAGATTAAAACTGAAGAAACTGCAAAAAGGTGGGCATTTAAGGAGCTGGGACCTGGATAAACTGAAAGAACCAGAGGTTGTACAGAGTTTCAGGGAGAGCATAAGGGAACAATTGACAGAAATAGGGGAATAAAATACAGTAGAAGAAGAAATGGTAGCTTTGAGGGATGAAGTAGTGAAGGCAGCAGACGATCAAGTAGGTAAAAAGACGAGGGCTAGTAGAAATCCTTGGGTAACAGAAGAAATATTGAATTTAATTGATGAAGGGAGAAAATATAAAATGAAGCAGGCAAAAAGGAATACAAACGTCTCAAAAATGAGATCGACAGGAAGTGCAAAATGGCTAAGCAGGGATGGCTAGAGGACAAATGTAAGGATGTAGAGGCTTATCTCACTAGGGGTAAGATAGATACTGCCTACAGGAAAATTAAAGAGACCTTTGGAAAAAAGAGAACCACTTGTATGAACATAAAGAGCTCGCACGGAAACCCAGTTCTAAGCAAAGAAGGGAAAGCAGAAAGGTGGAAGCAGTATATAGAGGGTCTATACAAGGGCAATGTACTTGAGGACAATATTATGGAAATGGAAGAGGATGTAGATGAAGATGAAATGGGAGATACGATACTGCGTGAAGAGTTTGACAGAGCACTGATAGACCTGAGTCGAAACAAGGCCCCCGGAGTAGACAACATTACATTGGAACTACTGATGGCCATGGGAGAGCCAGTCCTGCTAAAGCTCTACCATCTGGTGAGCAAGATGTATGAGACAGGCAAAATACCCTCAGACTTCAAGAAGAATATAATAATTCTAATCCCAAAGAAAGCAGGTGTTGACAGATGTGAAAATTACCGAACAATCAGTTTAATAAGCCACATCTGCAAAATACTAACACGAATTCTTTACAGGCGAATGGAAAATCTTGTAGAAGCTGACCTCGGGGAAGATCAGTTTGGATTCCGTAGAAATACTGGAACACGTGAGGCAATACTGACCTTACGGCTTATCGTAGAAGGAAGATTAAGGAAAGGCAATCCTACATTTCTAGCATTTGTAGACTTAGAGAAAGCTTTTGATAATGTTGACTCGAATACTCTCTTTCAAATTCTAAAGGTGGCAGGGGTAAAATACAGGGAGCGAAAGGCTATTTACAATTTGTACAGAAACCAGACGGCAGTTATAAGAGTCGAGGGACATGAAAGAGAAGCAGTGGTTGGGAAGGGAGTAAGACAGGGTTGCAGTCTCTCCCCGATGTTATTCAACCTGTATATTGAGCAAGCAGTAAAGAAAACAAAAGAAAAATTCGGAGTAGGTATTAAAATCCATGGAGAAGAAATAAAAACTTTGAGGTTCCTCGATGACACTGCAATTCTGTCAGAGACAGCAAAGGACTTGGAAGAGCAGTTGAACGGAATGGACAGTGTCTTGAAAGGAGGATATAAGATGAACATCAACGAAATATATGAGAATAATGGAATATAGTCGAATTAAGTCGGGTGATGCTGAGGGAATTAGGTTAGGAAATGAGACACTTAAAGTAGTAAAGGAGTTTTGCTATTTGGGGAGCAAAATAACTGATGATGGTCGAAGTAGAGAGGATATAAAATGTAGACTGTCAATGGCAAGGAGAGCGTTTCTGAAGAAGAGAAATTTGTTAACATCGAGTATAGATTTAAGTGTCAGGAAGTCATTTCTGAAAGTTTTTGTATGGAGTTTAGCCATGTATGGAAGTCAAACATGGACGATAAATAGTTTGTACAAGAAGAGAATAGAAGCTTTCGAAATGCGGTGCTACAGAAGAATGCTGAAGATTAGATGGGTAGATCACATAACCAATGAGGAAGTATTGAACAGGATTGGGGAGAAGAGAAGTTTGTGGCACAACTTGACCAGAAGAAGGGATCGGTTGTTAGGACATGTTCTGAAGCATCAAGGGATCACCAATTTAGTATTGGAGGGCAGCGAGGAGGGTAAAAATCGTAGAGGGAAACCAAGAGATGAATACACTAAACAGATTCAGAAGAATGTAGGTTGCAGTAGGTACTGGGAGATGAAGAATCTTGCACAGGATAGAGTAGCATGGAGAGCTGCAGCAAACCAGTCTCAGGACTGAAGACAACAACAACAAACAACAATGACAAACCAGTATATTTAACAATACTTCATGATCAGACAATTTTGTTTGAGAATTAATTTAAGTAACAATAAGTCAAAGTAGTGAACTTCATAATCATTTTAAAAACCAGTTGTTCTTTTCAAAATGTTGACTTTTTGCAAAACACTTCAAAAGCAATTAACATTACAGTGCGAAATGCACTTCAGTTGTTACGCAATTCGTAGTGTAAAGAACTAGTAATTAATTTCATGAAGAAGTTGCAAGTTTGCTTGAGCCGTGTTGCGGCTCGCGTTGGTGCTTTGTAAGTTTCCATCCTCCGTTGGAGACCAAACCGTATCGTTCAGTTGACATGGTTGCGATTGTTTCTCTTCTTCTTATGTTGACTGGCGCCACTTCGTTTCGCAAGCGTTGCCTGTCCGCTAGTGGCATCAGCGGCGGTTATCGATATGCAGTAACGGTTGCCCTATCTTTGGGGCGACGTCGTTGTTTTTCCGGGTCGTCTGAGTATGGAGTCAGGTGGGGACTGACGAGCAGCCAGGTCCGCGCAGTGCGTGAACACGCCGGGACCGCTGGCGGCGCGCATGGACTGCCGGGTCTAAGGGCTGTTGTCACGAGGGTTGTAAAGCGGATCCTGCAAGCTTTAAGATGAGAACACTTGAATTCAAGCAGATAAACCATCACCATTGTGATATCTCGCGATTTTCCAGTGACTTGGGTCGTGTTGCTGTTCGTAGTGTCGCCGAGGCGAAGAGCAGCGAGTGGAGTGCTTGGGGAAGGTGGATCTGATTAACTTTCCTCGACTTCTTATTACTATTTACTGCGTTCAGCTTGTTACAATTTGTTAAGCTCAACCAGCGGTATTTTTCCTTCCTGGTGGCCGCTATCACCCCAATTACCAGTCCTGGGAGTTAGTGTTTGCAACGGTAGTGTACGTTTCCTCGCTTTGCCGTTACTGTCCGGTAAGGCTTGTAGTTGACAGCTTTCTTGATTGTAGGCCGGTTGGTGATTTTTCTACTCTCGTGTACTCTGAACACAGTATGCTGGGGGCGAGGTGCAGACCACCGGTTCCGGCTTTGACGTATTGTTGCATTTGGTTTGTCGGATGTCAGGTAGCTTCAGCAAGTTATCATTAGTCATTAATTAGACTGCCACTAGCGTGAGTTACCATCTTATGAAGTGAATGCAACTCTTGCCTGTCTGTCTCATTGCTCGCAAATGTGTTTGTTCTCAGAACCGGTCCTTGTGTTTTATTATTGTATTATTTATTATAATACCTTGTAATGAGTACATTAAGATATGTATGCCTAGTTAATAGTTCTGGTTACCTTCTTCAATAAATGTAGCACTGTAAAGCTTGCGTTACAAGGTTTACCATCATTTTGTTTCACCTGTTTGGTGATCAGTTGCTTGCTCTTCTTTTTTTTTAAATTAACTTTGCTATTGTATATGCTGTTTCACGGCAGGTTTCTAAATTTTTTATATAATTGCCGCTCCTGGAGTGTAAGGCCTTCAGCTGTAATTGTGACTATTTGCCTTAAAATTCTAATATTGTACTGTTACTTTTTTTAGCAGAAAGGCTTAAATTAAAACCTTATTTACTGCCATGTCTGGCATCTGATGCCTTCTGCTGCGTTTGTGGCTACTTACCTGTAACATTTTAATATTTCAAAGTTGGAAGTTGCAGCCAGTTCTTAAAAATTCTTAATTTATTGCCATTCTTGGTGTATAAGGCCTTCGGCCGTGATCACAGTGGCCTGTTTTTAAAACATTATCTGTTGTATCTGTATTTTATGGTGATTTGCTAACTTGTGGCGCACTGAAAAGACTATTATTTTACACAGTTGTTCATTCCTTCAGTAGTAAAGTGTGGTTCTTTTAATATATTGTTGAGTCTGGAATTACTGGCTTAAATTAAATGTGTATAATTGTAAAAGGCAACCTATACTAAGTGACTACGGCCCCGTCCACAATCGTAACCGAATCCTGTCTTCCCCTGACTTCCAGGTTTCATTGCTTTTGTCCATGACTTAAATTTTTCTGGGCCACCATTATGTTTTTATAATAGGGCGAGTCACTGCCTTTTGCAAGTGTCCACGCCTGCCGACATGCTACAATAATGACGCAATTTCATTTCGAAGTCAAAAGTTTCAAATAATTTTGCTCACACTAATTGAGCTGGCGAACTTTTATTTACTGTAATTTCCAAACAGAGTCAAAATTAATTCATAATTTTGGACCAAAATTTCACTAGTCAGTTTCCGTATATATATATATATATATATATATATATATATATATATATATATATATTCTGCCTATCGTTATTGCGTGAAGTAAACTGCACAATAGCGATCAAGTTATGACAGCATCTGACTTCTTCTGGGTAATACTTTTACTTGGGATTCGATCCTGTATCCCAAATTCATATCAAATCATTGGTAATTGTTTAATTAGTCATCCACCCGGAGAGGAAGGAGAACGCTGAAAGTTCTGCTGCGGTACGGATGACAAGTGGATCACAGTGCGCTGATGAAAAGGCGCCACAACTGGATACATACTCCCAAGCAGGAGTACAGGGGACAGTACGTTTCTTGTGGGCAAAACTTGTAAATAGCACAAAGATTTACCCATCAAATTCTGACGATGTATGGACCAAATGCAATGTCGCGTCCAGTCGTACTGAAGTGGTACTAACAATTTGACCATAGGCGCTTAGACTTGGGTGATGCTAATCGGGAAATCTATATTCTGCACCAAGCAATTTCCACCTGTCCGGCAAAGTTGTAAGAACATCTTGGGGCAAGATATTTTATAACTATGAGGACGTTGACACAGTAGTTCTCGAATGGCTCAGTGACCAAATAGCTTATTGGTAGAAGGTTCCTACCGTTCCTATTCAGAGACTTAGTGACATACTGAAAAACAGTATCGTGTATCTGTGTCATTTTGATGTGTAAAGTGGCATTCAAGTTACTTGAAATGCTGTAATAATATAATTTACTTTCTGAAGTACCGCCGCACGTGCCACATCGTGGGATCTAACGAAAAGTTTCGTTATTGTTAAGTTATTAGCAAAGTCACTATGTTGGTACAGTATCCGTAACTGCTAGTGGAACACCATTATTATTTATTGCGCGTTGTTAATTTCACGTAAATGACTCAGGAGTGTCGTAGATTTGTTTAGAGGAGTCGTAACTTGTTTCGATCTTTAATGAGGCTTCATCTATAGAGATTTTATTTTGTTGAAAAAGATCAACAAGTTTGTCGTTACTGTAATTTCAACGATCAGCCTTTCAGCAAGGCGTACGTATTAGACTAAACGCGAGACTCTTCCAGGGTAGAAGAATAAGAACTAGTTCATGATTCCTGCCACCATGCTTGTGTTATACGGAGGGACGTTGAGTGTTTGTAAACGGTTTACGGGTTCCGTGGAGAAATCTTGAGTTTCTCTCCTCAGTCTCCGAGTCTGCCTGATACCTGCAATTACTTTTGAGTTTCAATTTACAACGTGGATGAGGAGTGCGTGCACAAAAACAAAGTAAACAGGGCAAACAACGGCGAACAGTTAATTAATTCCCAGTTCACCAGAACTGTCTTACTTTGAAAGTAGTTTACAACATCTAATCTATGACAGCTATACATATTAATGCTATGGACAATTTACTCAAAAACGTATCGGAAATTGCCTATAATAATGCTAGTCGATGAAATCTAGAAACAGACAATTCACGCTTGGATGTATAAAGATTGCATTATAATACAGTGTGTTTAAAAAATGACCGGTATATTTGAAACGGCAATACAAACTAAACGAGCAGCGATAGAAATACACCGTTTGTTGCAATATGCTTTGGACAACAGTACATTTTCAGGCAGACAAACTTTAAAAATTACGGTAGTTACATTTGTCAACAACAGATGGCGCTGCGGTCTGGGAAACTCTATAGTACGATATTTTCCACATATCCACCATGCGTAGCAATAATATGGCGTAGTCTCTGAATGAAATTACCCGAAACCTTTGACAACGTGTCTGGCGGAATGGCTTCACATGCAGATGAGATGTATTGCTTCAGCTGTTCAATTGGTTCTGGATTCTGGCGGTACACCTGGTCTTTCAAGTGTCCCCACAGAAAGAAGTCACAGGGGTTCATGTCTGGCGAATAGGGAGGCCAATCCACGCCGCCTCCTGTATGTTTCGGATAGCCCAAAGCAATCACACGATCATCGAAATATTCATTCAGGAAATTAAAGACGTCGGCCGTGCGATGTGGCCGGGCACCATCTTGTATAAACCACGAGGTGTTCGCAGTGTCGTCTAAGGCAGTTTGTACCGCCACAAATTCACGAAGAATGTCCAGATAGCGTGATGCAGTAATCGTTTCGGATCTGAAAAATGGGCCAATGATTCCTTTGGAAGAAATGGCGGCCCAGACCAGTACTTTTTGAGGATGCAGGGACGATGGGACTGCAACATGAGGCTTTTCGGTTCCCCATATGCGCCAGTTCTGTTTATTGACGAAGCCGTCCAGGTAAAAATAAGCTTTGTCAGTAAACCAAATGCTGCCCACATGCATATCGCCGTCATCAATCGTGTGCACTATATCGTTAGCGAATGTCTCTCGTGCAGCAATGGTAGCGGCGCTGAGGGTTTGCCGCGTTTGAATTTTGTATGGATAGAGGTGTAAACTCTGGCGCATGAGACGATACGTGGACGTTGGCGTCATTTGGACCGCAGCTGCAACACGGCGAACGGAAACCCGAGGCCGCTGTTGGATCTCCTGGTGCACTAGCTGCGCGTTGCCCTCTGTGGTTGCCGTACGCGGTCGCCCTACCTTTCCAGCACGTTCATCCGTCACGTTCCCAGTCCGTTGAAATTTTTCAAACAGATCCTTTATTGCATTGCTTTTCGGTCCTTTGGTTACATTAAACCTCCGTTGAAAACTTCGTCTTGTTGCAACAACACTGTGTTCTAGGCGGTGGAATTCCAACACCAGAAAAATCCTCTGTTCTAAGGAATAAACCATATTGTCCACAGCACACTTGCACATTGTGAACAGCACACGCTTACAGCAGAAAGACGACGTACAGAATGGCGCACCCACAGACTGCGTTGTCTTCTATATCTTTCACATCACTTGCAGCGCCATCTGTTGTTGAAAATTGTAACTACTGTAATTTCGAAAGTTTGTCCGCCTGAAAATGTACTGTTGTCCCAAGCATATTGCAACAAACGGTGTATTTCTATCGCTGCTCGTTTGGTTTTTATTGCCGTTTCAAATATACCGGTCATTTTTGAAACACCCGTAGGTGAAGAATTGTGGAAATCGCCGTTATTCAGCAGTGGATGCAAAGTCGATCTGATTATGCTTATGGCAAACACTCAGTGATTAGTCGGTTATGACATTGCACAAATAAGGACAATCACAGCAGATACTGAGTGAAACCATCAGTCAGCAGGTAGTGAACATCCGACCGTGTGGGAGTGATGGAATCGTTTTTCATTCTATATCTTTTAACTTATAAAAATCATTGTATGCACATGTATGTATGTTCCACAGACCCTCCTAAACCAATGGATCTATTTCAAACAAACTTGGTACACATTTCAGTTACTATGACGAAAAAAACACTGTGGTTGTAAACACATTTCAGTTACTATTCAGAGAAAAGCACTGTGGGTGTAAAGAATACCTACACCCTAAGTGGGTGGGGGCGGGGTGAAAAATGGGCTGACGTGGAAACATAACCCAGAAAAGTCTGCAGTAATTTCAACCATTTTTTATGTATGACTCAAATTTGTATAGAATTGCAGTGGAAGTATTATACCCCTCCCAGACTAAGGGCTGGGCTGGAGATGACTAGCTATGTCATGTAAAAATCTATATATCTATATGTTTTATAGAAACGGTATGTATTTATGTTAGACATCTCCTCCCAAACCACCTGATCGACAGTTAACCAACTGATACAAATACCACTTATTGTCTGGAAGAAAGCACTGTGAGGGTAAGAAGCACCTACTTCCCATGGGACAGAGATGTATTTGAAAGCGGGGAGAGGGGCAAGGAGATGAAAAGAGAGTGGGGAGAAGGGGAAGATGGGCATCAGGGAGGGAGGGGGAGATGGACAGAGGGAGAGTGTGAGGAGGAGAGAGAGGGTGAGAGGAAAGGAGAAAGAGATGGGCAGAGGGGAGGAAGAGGTGGACAGAGAGAAGGTGAGGACGAGATGAACAGAGAGAGGGTGAAGAAGAGAAGAGAGAGGGAGGAGGAGAAAAAAGAGAGTTGGAGTGGGAGGGAAGAAAAGAGATTGACAGGGAGAGGAGGGAAGAGGGGATGGACGGAGAAAAGGTGGAAGTGAAGATAGGCAGATGGAGGAGGAGGGGATCGAGAGAGAGGGGGGGAGCGATTGTGGGGAGGGAGGAGAGGTTTGTGTAAGTGCAGGTGGAAGATGAATAGAAGTAGTGAGCAGCCAAAAAAAGAAGAGGGTGTGAAGAGGCAGGTTAAAGAAGGAGAAGGTGTAAGGTGAAAGAGGTCAAGAGTATGAGGAGGCCAGTGGAAGAGGGACGGGTTGCAAGTAGGCAATTGAAGAGGTTCACAGTGTGAGGAAACAGCTGGATGAGGGACAGCGTGTGAGGAGGCAGGTAGAAAATGTACAGCAGGTGGTTCAGGTGAGAGAGAAATAGAAGGGAAAAAGTAGATTAGGGGAGAATTCATATATATATTTGTGTGCGTGAAAAATATTTGGTATACGCGCTTACAGGAGAAGTCATGGTAAAAAGCAAATAATCGATAACGACCGATATTTGTATAGAATTCGCATTTGTTAGAAATTCTCGACGCTGGTGAGAACCCTAGGGTGCGAGTTGGGGGTGGAAAGACAGATGTCATATCAGCATATCTCTGTATCGCCCGAAGGAATTTCAACTAAACATAGCAAACACATAACGTACTGCTTGGAAAAAATTACTGTGACAGTAAGACATCCCTAGCAGCCCCAAGGGCGAGGGCCGGGATGCAAAGGGATGATGTGAAAGCATAGCTCAGGAACGATTGGAACAATTTCAACCAAACTTGGTTTATACTTTGCTTATTATTTGTGTAAAAATGTTGTGTGAATAAGATACCTGTACTTACCCTAAGAATGAGGCTGGGGATGGGAAGAAGTGCCGCATAAAAATATTAGAAAACGACCTGTTGCTGTTTCTCTCCCTACTTAATTGGCTTGGTATACTTTAAAAGTATAAAGAGAAATTTCTCTCTTATTTGTGCAACATTCAGGTCACAAGAATGATCACTACAGTGAGCTTCGGTGCCAAAGATCACGTCACAAGTCTTGACTATTCATTAAGTCCAGACTCTTGCAACAAACAAAAATCAAGGAAAGAAATAATGTGAAAGAATATTCAGAAATAAGATGAAATACTTAACCTATTTTAAATGCGAAAAGTATTTGTTTTGTTTTCACAGTTGAAGAGACTGTTCCTTACCAACCTGTGTGTGGGCAATACATGTGACATACGCGCACCTGGACGAAGCCGCTAGCAAGAAACTAATGTTTTACAAAGGGCAGGCTACAGCATAGTACAGGACAATACCTTGAACTCACAAAGTTTTAATCTTAAAGAGAAGTCTTAGTTAACAGACTACATACACACGCCGCAAGCCACTGTACGATTTTGAGGGAGAGCACCCTGTACCACCATTATTCATTTACTTTCCTGTTCCACTCGCAAATATGGAGAGGGAAAATGATTATTTATGTGTCTCCATGTGAGCCCTAATTCCTCGTATGTTATCTTCGTTGTGCTTAGGCGAAATGTATTTTGGCGGCGGTAGAATCGTTCTGCGGTCAGCTTGAAATGCGGTTCTCTAAATTTTCTGAATAAAGTTCCTCGAAAAGAATATCGCTTTCCATCCAGGGATTCTCATTTGAATTCCTAAAGCATTCCAATGCACTTGAGGTGATAGATTTGTTAGCGGTAGTTTCGAACAACCTCAACATTCTTTCTTTTCTTCAATTATTTGTTGGATGTATTCCAATCTCCGTTTCCCCAAGAGTTGTTGCCCTCTGCGGTTCCTTCGTATACCGTGGTAGTTATTCTCTGGTGTCTTAACAGAATTTCTATAATCATGTCCCTTCTTTTTGTCCATGTTTTCCTTATATTCCTTTTTATGACGATTCTGCAGGGGAAGTTCTATCTCTACTGGCTTATCACTCATCTTAATTTCCTGCATTCTTCATTGTCACGACATTTCAAATGCTCTGTTTCGACTTTCTCATAGCACTTGATACATCTCCATACACTTTTGTGCTTCAGACGTAGATTCTCAGAAATATACGAGGGTCATTCTGAAAGTAAGGAACATTTGTTTTTCTATATATTGTTCTTCAAGGTTATTTTTGTTGTGTTCTTCAGTTCGAGGACTAATCTGATACAGCTGTCCACAATAGTCTATCCTGCGTAAGTCTCCTCATCTCTCCATAACTAATGCAAGCCGGCCGTAGTGGCCGAGCGGTACTAGGCGCTACAGTCTGGTGCCGCGCGACCGCTACGGTCGCAGGTTCGAATCCTACCTCGGACATGGATGAGTGTGATGTCCTTAGGTTAGTTAGGTTTACGTAGTTCTAAGTTCTAGGGGACTGATGACCTCAGAAGTTAAGTCCCATAGTGCTCAGATCAATTTGAACCAACTAATGCTAACTACATCCATTTGAAACTGCTTACTGTATTCATGCCTAGGTCATCCTCTACAAGTTTACCGCTCAGACTTCCCTTCATTACACAACTGACAATTTGTGTATCTCTCAACATGTTTCCTATCAACGGATCCTTCTTTTAGCCTAGTTGTGCGATAAATTTCCTTTTTCCCGATTCGATTACGCACCTACTCATTTATTATTCGATCTACTCATCTAATCTTTGGTAGTCTTCTATAACACCACATGTCAAAAAGAAGATAGCTTTCTTGTCTGAACCACTTATCGACCACGTTTCGCTTCCGTACAGGGCTACACTCCAGACAAATGCCTCTTTATATAGAAGTGCTTCCCTTGCTATTGATTTCGGGAAAGCTTTTGACACCGTTCCTCACAAGCGACTTCTAATCAAGCAGCGGGCCTATGGGGTATCGTCTCAGTTGTGCGACTGGATTCGTGATTTCCTGTCAGGAAGGTCGCAGTTCGTAGTAATAGACGGCAAATCATCGAGTAAAACTGAAGTGGTATCAGGTGTTCCCCAGGGAAGCGTCCTGGGACTTCTGCTGTTCCTGATCTATATAAATGACCTGGATGACAATCTGAGCAGTTCTCTTAGGTTGTTCGCAGATGATGCTGTAATTTACCGTCTAGTAAGGTCATCCAAAGAGCAGTATCAGTTGCAAAGCGATTTAGAAAAGATTGCTGTATGGTGTGGCAGGTGGCAGTTGACGCTAAATAACGAAAAGTGTGAGGTGATCCACATGAGTTGCAAAAGAAATCCGTTGGAATTCGATTACTCGATAAATAGTACAATTCTCAAGGCTGTCAATTCAACTAAGTACCTGGGTGTTAAAATTACGAACAACTTCAGTTGGAAAGACCACAAAGATAATATTGTGGGGATGGGGAGCCAAATGTTGCGTTTCATTGGCATTAGAAGATGCAACAAGTCCACTAAAGAGACAGCTTACACTACACTTGCTCGTCCTCTGTTAGAATATTGCTGCGCGGTGTGGGATCCTTACCAGGTGGGATTGACGGAGGACATCGAAAGGGTGCAAAAAAGGGCAGCTCGTTTTGTATTATCACTTTATAGGGGAGAGTGTGTGGCAGATATGATAGGCGAGTTGGGGTGGAAGTCAATAAAGCAAAGACGTTTTTCGTCGCGGCGATATCTATTTACGAAATTTCAGTCACCAACTTTCTCTTCCAGATGCGAAAATATTTTGTTGAGCCCAACCTACATAGGTAGGAATGATCATAAAATAAAATAAGAGAAATCAGAGCTCGAACAGAAAGGTTTAGGAGTTCGTTTTTCCCGCGCGCTGTTCGGGAGTGGAATGGTAGAGAGTTAGTATTATTGTGGTTCGATGAACCCTCTGCCGAGCACTTAAATGTGAATTGCAGAGTAGTCATGTAGATGTAGATATCGATGTAGATGCTAGTCCGTATTCCATAATCTCGATTCTTCGGTCATCATCAGTTATTTTACAGCCGAAATTTCAAAACGTATCTGCTACTTTTTGTTTCTCATTTCCAAAACGTTTTCCTTCAACATCACCCGATCTAACGCGATTACAATCAATTACCCTTGTTTCACTTTTGTTGGTGTTCTCCTCTATCAAGATAATGAAAGAGAAAATTATTTTACAACTATTTTTTATATTTGAATTTAAACATTTGTCGCAGCGCTCTAGAGGTCCTAAAACTTCTGCATGCTCAGTTGCCGGCCAGCTGTTTAACCTGTCACTAATGTCCTCTTTCAGTTTGTTTTCATTTCAATAGTGCTTCCCGCATAACAGATCAAGATATTTGAGTAAATGATGGTAATCACTGTGAGTCAAGTCCGAGCTATAATGTGGATGTCACGTAACTTACCACCTCAACTGCCGAAGCAGAATGCGGTAGTGCGTTGTCGTAAAGAAGTGCAATGCTGCTGAGCAACAATCAACACCGTTTGTTTTTAACGACGTGGCGTATCCGTGCGTGGTGTAAGGGAAGGCCGCTGCACTTATGATCTCCCTATGCATTAAGTCGATGACCAGAACGGCTTTTCGATCCCAAAAGACTGTGTCCATAACGTATCTGATGCTCAGAAATTTTCTGGGTTTTTTTTGGGGGGGGGGGGGGGCGGGGAGGGAGAGGGATAGTGTTGGTGGGGGGGAGGGGTGGAAAGGGATCGTGAACGATGCCATTCCGTAGACTGATGCATTGTTTCTGGCCTTTTACGAGTCACCCAGGTCTTGTAACCTGTAACAATGCGCTTCAAAAACTCGCCATATGCAACGTACAGAATGAGAAAAATACGATCACCTCTCATTCATATGAAAGTGACCTAAGGCATCTAATTGCTTGCGAATCGTATAACTGGGGCGGGTATTGCGTACCATCGCGCTATTCACCTAGGAAACCGCCTGAAATCAGACCCGGGCTCGCCGGGACAACAACCAGGATGCCAGGCACACCGGCCCTCGTCGTTAATACGCCGGAAGGATTCGATGCTGCGCCGGCATATGTCCCCGTCCCGCGACAACTTAATGCGAACAGCTAACAGGGCGGGTAATTTCTATACAACATTACTAAATGTAATTGATCAGGATGACATATTTAAGACAAGCCTTGTGATGTGTGAAGAGGCAAACTTCCCTCTGAAGGGGCTTGTCAATGAACAAAATGTCCAGTATTTTTCGGACACGAAGTAAAGCCTTTGGTAGTAGTATAGTATGGAGGGCGACAATTATGTTAGTATCCCGCCACTGTCCGGGATGTCTCTAGACTGGTCTTCGCTGGTCATCACGTGTCATTTCGAAACGGGATTCATCACTGAAGACAGTTCTACTCCAGTCAATGAGATTCCAGGCCGAATGTGCGCGACAGAACTGCGAAAGAGCTTGTTGGTGTACAGAGGTCAACGGCAGTCGGCGCGAGCTCAAAACACCTTCTGTTAGTCGTCTGTTTACGGTTGCACGTCGAATCGATGATGGTGATGAATCAAGAGCTCTCAGTGCCTCGCTGACGATTACTCGGTCCTTCGTTATGTCGTACCTCGAGGTAGACCGCTTCCTTCATGACGCTGCGTTCGGCTGTGGTTCACCCATTCCTGCCAACATCGTCGAACAGTGTCATCATTCCAATTAAAATATGGAGCGATTCGCCTGTTACTACAACTGGCTTCTTTGAACGCAAGTACACGTCCTGTCTGAAATGTTGACGTATGCGTACATTGTTCACACATGTGTCGAGGCATAGTTACTGTCAAGTTGCGTACACTGCTATCGACAGTTCTAAGCAAAGTAGGGAAGGCGGAAAGGTGGAAGGAGTATATAGAGGGTTTATACAAGGGCGATATACTTGAGGACAATATTATGGAAATGGAAGAGGATGCAGATGAAGACAAAATGGGAGATAAGATACTGCGGGAAGAGTTTGACAGAGCACTGAAAGACCTGAGTCGAAACAAGGCCCTCGGAATAGACAACATTCCATTAGAATTACTGACGGCCTTGGGAGAGCCAGTCATGACAAAACTCTACCATATGATGAGCAAGATGTATGAGACAGGCGAAATACCCTCAGACTTCAAGAAGAATATAGTAATTCCAATCCCAAAGAAAGCAGGTGTTGACAGCTGTGGAAATTACCGAACTATCAGTTTAATAAGTCACAGCTGCTAAATACTAACGCGAATGGAAAAAGTGGTAGAAGCGGACCTTGAGGAAGATCAGTTTGGATTCCGCAGAAATGTTGGAACACGTGAGGCCATACTAACCTTACGACTTATCTTAGAAGAAAGATTAAGAAAAGGCAAACCTACATTTCTAGCATTTGTAGACATAGAGGAAGCATTTGACAATGTTAACTGGAATTTGTACAGAAACCAGGGGAAGGGAGTGAGACAGGGTTGTAGCATCTCCCCGATGTTATTAAATCTATATATTGAGCAGGCAGTAAAGGAAACAAAAGAAAAATTCGGAGTAGGTATTAAAATCCATGGAGAAGAAATAAAAACTTTGAGGTTCGTCGATGACATTGTAATTCTGTCAGAGACAGCAAATGACTTGGAAGAGCAGTTGGACGGAATGGACAGTGTCTTGAAAGGAGGATATAAGATGAACATCAACAAAAGCAAAACGATAATAATGGAATATAGTCGAACTAAGTCGGGTGATGCTGAGGGAATTTGATTAGGAAATGAGACACTTAAAGTAGTAAAGAAGTATTGCTATTTGGGGAGCAAAATAACTGATGATGGTCGAAGTAGAGAGGATATAAAATGTAGACTGGCAATGGCAAGGAAAGCGTTTCTTAAGAAGAGAAATTTGTTAACATCGAGTATAGATTTAAGTGTCAGGAAGTCGTTTGTGAAAGTATTTGTATGGAGTGTAGCCATGGATGATAAATAGTTTGGACAAGAAGAGAATAGAAGCTTTCGAAATGTGGTACTACAGAAGAATGCTGAAGATTAGATGAGTAGATCACATAACTAATGAGAAGGTATTGAATAGAATTGGGGAGAAGAGGAGTTTGTGGCACAACTTGACAAAAAGAAGGGACCGGTTGGTAGGACATGTTTTGAGGCATCAAGGGATCACAAGTTTAGCATTGGAGGGCAGCGTGGAGGGAAAAAATCGTAGGGGGAGACCAAGAGACGAATACACTAAGCAGATTCAGAAGGATGTAGGTTGCAGTAGGTACTGGGAGATGAAGAAGCTTGCACAGGATAGAGTAGCATGGAGAGCTGCATCAAACCAGTCTCAGGACTGAAGACCATAACAACAACATCGACAGGTCCGCTATCATTGCCAGTTGCGCGGTGGAACTGCACTGGAGCGTCACACATTCGTCCTTCGCCCGCCAATGTTTACTATTTCACATTTTTCATCGGTATCTGTGTGAATATAAATTTGGGGGCAACTTCTTTGTGGCATTTTTTCTGGCAGGCCATGAGGGGCGGATATAGCAAATGGTGTCCAACGTGTGTGATGAAATACCCTGAGAGATACTATGGGACAGCGGCGGGTGAGAACAGCGCAAAGCATAGGAGGGTGAAAAGAAATGCCGAAGGTAAGAGAGTAAATGTGTTTAGACACGTGTAATATGTGGAACATGTTATGCTGTTGGTGTGCTACCAGGGCGGAAAGAAAGAAATGGAGAGCGGGATAGTGGGTAGAGATGGGGATCTTGTTTGTTCCAAGATTGTATGTTCTTGGTAGGCCTTACGTGTACAACAATAGATGATGAGGCCACAAGTGACACACAGTTTAAGCGAATTCTTTGCAGCCATCAAAACTGTACAAGAGGGTACCATGAAGTTTTAATCATGACCTCGAAAAAATGGATCTGCGACCACAGAACTTGGTGATTCACACTTTGCCAAAGATGGGTTGCTTGCCGGAGACCTTGTTGTAGAAGTCTGCATTTCAGCTGTTCAGTAAGCGTTCCACCTCGAAAATCATCTCGTTCTCTTATTGGCTTGCAATAGTTTATTCATCCTAGCATGGAGGAAGAAGTCATTGGGTGCTGGCAAGTCTGGAAAAAACGATGGGGGTGAAGGGTAGGCGATGGGAGATAGAGATGTTCAAATGGTTCAAATGGCTCTAAGCACTACGGGACTTAACATCTGAGGTCATCAGTCCCCTAGACTTAGAACTACTTAAAGCTAACTAACCTAAGGACATCACACACATCCATGCCCGAGGCAGGATTCGAACCTGCGACCGCAGCAGCAGCGCGGTTTCGGACTGGAGCACCTAGAACCGTCCGGCCACAGTGGGCGCCGATGGGGATGTGTGAGATCAAATTTGAGAAGCAAATAAGCAGCAAGTATAACTGTATCCTAAGTACGTAGAATGAGATGGAGCATTTCCGCGAAGCAAAGGTATCGCCTTGCACAACTGCGCTTGATGATAGTCTCCCACCATCTGGTCCGGAGATTTCAGTAGTATGCCTCTCTGACCGTTTGTATTTACCAGTATATTCTCATAGTCCTAAGAACATTCAGTATCACCTTTCACGATGATGGCTGGGTCTTGGCCTTTTGCTGCGGCCGTAAAAGCACATGTCTCCATTACTTGCTTTGCTCTTTTGCGATGGATTCTTAGTGATACACCAAGCACTATGGGACTTAACATCTGAGGTCATCAGTCCCCTAGACTTAGAAGTACTTAAATCCATGATGTCACGGCTACAGAAATCATCTCGACCGATGTGATACAGACGTGTAATATGCGCTGATGCCTGAGTTTGGTGGGCGTAATGGAATGGATGTGAAGCGTCACAGAAACTAGCGTGCGGCGACTTTTGTCATGATCGAAATGCCGTGTAAGATGTTGGAAGCTGACGCGGGACAGATTTTGACTTTTTGCAGTATGTCCTCGATAGTGATGCGCCGGTATTCGATTCTTCAAACAGAGATGGTTCGCTACGTCTTCCTGCGTCTTTCACACTGGAAGCATCGTATCACATGACGGCGAATTCTTGCCGAACACTGGCACCAATTCAGCATTTTTTCTTGCAAGGTTGTTCCCCACAAAAAGAATTTTGCACATAACTCCTTATTTTGCCGCCTCTGCAATGGAGGCGAGATCTGCGGCACCCAGTGTTGAAATCACGCAGTTTTCTTATGGGTGGTCGAAGGAAATAATTCAGACACATCGCCGCTGAACCCATTTAGCCCGCACGATACTCCACTTTATCAACAGGCTGTGCGATTTTGGTTTGGCACCTCTGTCGGTATTCTGGGATATTAGTACCAAGTGAGAACACTTGTACCTAAAAATATACTGACGGAAAAAATCGCAGCACCAAAAAATAGTTAATGTAGCCTAATGAAATTTCGGGCATACATTTGTCTAGGTAAGTGATTAACAGTGCAAGATCACAAGTTAATGTAAGCGCGAGATAAGCCGTTGCAAATGTGAAGTGCTCATACATTAATAACCATCAGAATGTTGACTGCAAGCAAGCAGACGAGGAAGCATTGTGTTGTATAGGTGCCGCGTGTCAGTTTTTGGGATAGAGTTCCACACCTCTGGCACTTGGACGGTCAATACAGGGGCAGTTAATGTTGGTTGTGGATGACGCTAAAGTTGTCCGATGACGTCCCATATGTGCACTATTGGAGACGGATATGGTGATCGAGCAGGCCAAGGCAACATATCGACACTCTGTACAGCATGTTGGATTACAACAGCGTTATGTGGGCGAGCGTTAACCTGTTGGAAAACACTCCCTGGAATGCTGTTCATGAATGGCAGCACAACAGGGCAGATCACCAGATTGACGTACAATTTTGCAGTCAGGGTGCGTGGGATATCTCCGAGAGTGCTCCCAGTGTTATACGAAATCACTTCCCACACCAGGTGCAGGTCCAGCGTGGCTACCACCCAGTTTGATTGCAAGCCCTCAACTGGCCTCTTTCGAACCAACACACGGCCGTCACTGGCACTGAGGCGGAACTAGCTTTCAACAGAAAATACAATAGGCCTCCACCGCTCGCACCAACGAGCTCTCACTTGAGCCACAGAAGTCTCAAATGGTGGTGGTTTGAGGTCAGTGGAATGCAGTCTACAAGGCGTCTGGCTCGACGCTGTCCTTGAAGTAACCGATTTGTAACATTTCGTTGTGTCACTGTGGTGATAACTACTGCTCAAATGGCTGTTGCAGTGCGATACGCGAGTCTTGCACCGAATATGATGGCCTTCCCTTGGGCGTTAGCACCACATGGTCTTCGGGAGCCCGGTCTGCTTGTGACCATACTTTCTCGTGACCACCGCTGCCAGCAATCACGTACACTGGACAGAACCCTGCCAAGTTTTTTTCTGCAATATCGTAAGAGGAATATCCAGCTTTTCGAAGCTCTATTACACCGCCTCGTTTAAACCCACTCCGGTGTTGATAATAGCGTTTTTATTGCCTTAAAGGCATCCAAGCATTACTAAATCATCGACAGATTTGGATGGTCGTGAAATAAATGTAACAACAGATGTTGCTGTTGTTGTTGTTGTAGTCTTCAGTCCTGAGGCTGGTTTGATGCAGCTCTCCATGCTACTCTATCCTGTGCAAGCTTCTTCATCTCCAAGTACCTGCTCCAACCTACATCCTTCTGAATCTGTTTAGTGTATTCATGTGTTGTTCTCCAGCTACGATTTTTACCCTCCACGCGTCCCGCCAATACTAAATTGCTGATCCCTTGATGCCTCAGAACATGCCCTACCAACCTATCCCTTCGTCTAGTCAAGTTGTGCAACAAACTCCTCCTCAGTTTTATTCAATACCTCCTGATTAGTTTTGTGACCTGCCCATGTAATCTTCAGCATTCTTCTGCAGCACCACATTTCAAAAGCTTCAATTCTCTTCTTGTCCAAACTATTTATCGTCCATGTTTCACTTCCATACATGGCACAGACCGGTTTTAGAACACACTGCTTTGCATCCTCATAGAAGCGCTACTAACGCCACTATTAGACAACTGGAGCGAAATTTGAATAGACGTCATATTTCAGATGTAGAAACAGGCCTACTAACTTCCATTTACGTCGCTCAACCCCTTCTTGGTCTTGCGATTTTACTTCTGTCAGTCTACAGTGCGCAACAAAATTAGAGGTTCTTTCATCCGAAACCACGTAATTGTCTCCTGTGGCGACGCATACGTTTGAAGTTTCTCTCAAAGGTGCCTACAATCTCCCTCTGCAGAACGTTATTGCCGTGCATCTGTTGTTGAGAAGTATGATGCACTGTAACTTCGTACAAGCATACATTGTATCATATTTCAAAACAACACAGATACTAAAATATCGTATTTGTCTGCCGACACTGGCAAGCGAGTTTCAATTAAAATTTTATATAATGAATGTACAAGTGCATGCTGTAGACATGTGGTTGACGGCATATGGAAGTTTTGGTACGGCCGTGAGTCGTGCTAGCATAACCTAATGGTAAGGCGAAAGCTCTCGATGAGCGGTAAATCTTTGTTCGGGTACCGGTCTGTCAAAAATTTTCGTTACCATCTGTAGGCAGCCGGAAAACGCGCGGTTAAGTTCTGTGCTTCCACAGTCCAAACGAAGATATATCACTCGTTGCAAACGAAGGTCGTTTGAAATTAAAGTACATACGTGATTGGTAAAAGTGGACTGTTTTTGTAGGCTACATTGAGAAACACAGATACAGAATCGTGCGCGCTGCTTGGCCCGTCTCCGCCTGTCCAGGCCAGTTCGGCCGTGCATTGTGTGGACGGGTGGGCAGAAAAAGTACTTACCTGCAGCGAGCGTCCGGTCGTTACATCTACATCTACATCTACATACATACTCCGCAATCCACAATACGGTGCGTGGCGCAGGGTACCTCGTACCACAACTAGCATCTTCTCTCCCTGTTCCACTCCCAAACAGAACGAGGGAAAAATGACTGCTTATATGCCTCTGTACGAGCCCTAATCTCTTCTTATCTTTGTGGTCTTTCTGCGAAATATAAGTTGGCGGCAGTAAAATTGTACTGCAGTCAGCCTCAAATTCTAGTTCTCTAAATTTGCTCAGTAGCGATTCACGAAAGGAACGCCTGCTTTCCTCCAGAGACTCCCACCCGAGTTCCTGAAGCATTTCCGTAACACTTGCGTGATGATCAAACCTACCAGTGACAAATCTAGCAGCCCGCCTCTGAACTGCTTCTATGTCCTCCCTCAATCCGACCTGATAGGGATCCCAAACGCTCGAGCAGTACTCAAGAATAGGCCGTATTAGTGTTTTATATGCGGTCTCCTTTGCAGATGAACCACATATTCCTAAAATTCTACCAATGAACCGAAGACGACTATCCGCCTTCCCCACAACTGCCATTACATGCTTGTCCCACTTCATATCGCTCTGCAATGTTACGCCCAAATATTTAATCGACGTGACTGTGTCAAGCGCTACACTACCAATGGCGTATTCAAACATTACAGGATTCTTTTTCCTATTCATCTGCATTAATTTACATTTATCTATAGTTAGAGTTAGCTGCCATTCTTTACACCAATCACAAATCCTGTCCAAGTCATCTTGTATCCTCCTACAGTCACTCAACGACGACACCTTCCCGTACACCACAGCTTCATCAGCAAACAGCCGCACATTGCTATCCACGCTATCCAAAAGATCATTTTTGTAGATAGGAAACAAGAACGGACCTACCACACTTCCCTGGGACACTGCAGATGATACCCTCACCTCCGATAAACACTCACCATCGTGGACAAGGTACTGGGTTCTATTGCTTAAGACGTCTTCGAGCCACTCACATATTTGGGAACCCTTGTGGCACGTTGCACCAATGCAGAACACCATCTTTCCATTATACAGCTGGATGTTGTCCACATTGGCGACTGTGAATAAATTTCATGTATTCCGCTGAAATGAGGCAAAAGCGTGGCACACTGCAACGTCACCCTCGAGCTCAGCGACGCTTCAAATAGCAAGGTCAGATTTCGTCGAATGTTTTTGAACTGTCCCTAGTGCTTCCACCCTTACCAGAGTGAAAGCTTCAGTCCCACTGGACTCGAAAGGATCCAGAGAATGTCTGACCTGGTGAGCGGCGACGTGTGTGAAATGTTTCCCTCGACCGCTTGACATTGCATACCCTAAACCCCAAATCGACGAAGGATAAACGAAAACCATATCTATTCAAAAACTCATATAAAAAGTCGCTTCACGTCTTCCGGAGAAACTCTCTCCATTCCTTCCAAATGAACACTGTAAGTGTAGACCAGTTGAGGTTTGAATTCAAAGAAACAGTATCGACAGCAATTGAGAGATTTATACCAAATGAATTAACAAACGAAGGAACTGATCGCCAATGGTACAGAAAGCAGATCAGAACACTGTTGTGGAAACAGCATGCCACATTTAAACGAACGCTAAATCCCCAAGATTGGCGATCTTTTTAAAAAAATGGTTCAAAAGGCTCTCAGCACTACAGGACTTAACTTCTGAGGTCATCAGTCCCCTAGAACTTAGAACTACTTAAACCTAACTAACCTAAGGACATCACACACATCCATGCCCGAGGCAGGGCTCGAACCTGCGACCGTAGCGATCGTGCAGTTCCAGACTGTAGCGCCTAGAACCCCTCGGCCACCCCGGCCGTCCACGCTCTTTTACAGATGGTTCAAATGGCTCTGACCTCTATGAGACTTAACTGATGAGGTCATCAGTCCCCTAGAACTTAGAACTACTTAAACCTAACTAACCTAAGGACATCACACACATCCATGCCCGTGGCAGGGTTCGAACCTGCGACCGTAGTAGTCGCGCGGTTCCAGACTGTAGCGCCTAGAACCACTCGGCCACCCCTGCCGGCTCTTTTACAGAAGCTCGAAATTTAGCGCGGACTACAATACGAGATGCTTTCAGTATTTTCCGCAACGAAATTTAGTCTCGAAACATGACAAAAACTCCAGATAGCGTCTGCTCGCGTGTAAAGTAGGCTAGCGGCAAGACATAATAAATGTCTTCTGAGTGCGATAGCAATACGAATACTGTCGGTAACAGTGCTGCTAAAGCAAGGTTACTAAACACAGCATTTCGAAATTCCTTCGCCAAAGAAGACGAAGCAAATATTCCAATTTCGAATCAAGAACAGCTGCCAACATGAGTAATTTAAAAGTAGTTAAATCAATAAAAGCAAGTCTTCCGGTCGAGATTCTATACGAATTAGGTTTCTTTGAGAATATGGTGATGCAATAGCTCCATACTTAACAACCATATACAAGCGCTTTCTCAACGAAAGGTTCGTACTCAAAGACGGGAAAGTTGCAAAGATCACACCAATATACAAGAAAGGCAATAGGAGTAATGCACTAAATTACAGGCCGGTATCATGAACGTCGATATGCAGTAAGATTTTTGAACATATATTACGTTCGAACATCATGAATGATCTCGAACAGAACGGTCTGTTGACGTACAGTCAACACGGGTCTAGAAAACATTGTTCTTGTGAAACACAAGTAGCTCTTTACTCGCACAAAGTGTTGACTGCTGTTGACAAGGGATTTGAAATTGATTCGGTCTAAGGCGCTGCAGTCATGGACTGTGCCGTTGGTCCCGGCGGAGGTTGAAGTCCTCCCTCGGGCATGGGCGTGTGTGTTTGTCCTTTGGATAATGTAGGTTAAGTAGCGTGTAAGCTTAGGGACTGATGACCTTAGAAGTTAAGACCCATAAGATTTCGCGGACATTTGGACATTTTTTTGAAATTGATTCCATGTTTTTAGATTTCTAGGAGGCTTTTGACACGGGAGAGGTGCACGGTGGCATTTGGCAGAATTGTGGTGAAAATTGATGCCAATGTGACACCATTAATCCATCTGAAGGCTCACTTGAGCTTCTGAACTGTGGTCTCTTTTCCGCATTTGTCGACACCTTGCCGTTTGAAGTGTCGCTGAGCCTTAGGGTGACGTCGTAGAGTGCCACTCTTTTGCACCCTACAGATGGAGGTCTTAGGCACTGTTCAGCCAGTTTTCAAACCTCTGCGCCGGAATGGCAGACAACTGAGGGATTCCGAAAAAGTGATCCTCTAAGTTTGTTACGCAGAGTAAACAACCAGATACACTACTGGCCATTAAAATTGCTGCGCCACCAAGATGACGTCCTACAGACGCGAAATTTAACCGACAGGAAGAAGATGCTGTGATATGCAAATGATTCGCTTTTCAGAGCATTCACACGAGGTTGGCGCCGATGGCGACACCTAAAACGTGCTAAAATGAGGAAAGTTTCCAACCGATTTCTCATACACAAGCAGCGTTTGTTCGGCGTTGCCTGGTGAAACGTTGTTGTGATGCCTCGTGTAAGGAGGAGATATCTGTACCATCACGTTTCCGACTTTGATAAAGGTCGGATTGTAGCCTATCGCGATTGCGGTTTATCATATCGCGACATTGCTGTTCGCGTTGGTCGAGATCCAATAACTGTTAGCAGAATATGGAATCGGTGGGTTCATGAGGGTAATACGGAACGCCGTGCTGGATCCCAACGGCCTCCTATCACTAGCAGTCGAATGACAGGCATCTTATCCGCATGGCTGTAACGGATGGTGCAGCCACTCATCGATCCCAGAGTCAACAGATGGGGACGTTTGCAAGACAACAACCATCTGCACGAACAGTTCGACGACGTTTGCAGCAGTATGGACTAGCAGCTCGGATACCATGGCTGCGGTCACCCTTGACGCTGCATCACAGAAAGGAGCGCTTGCGATGGTGTACTCAACGACGAACCTGGGTGCACGAATAGCGAACTGTCACTTTTTCGGGTGAATTCAGGTTCTGTTTACAGCATCATGATGGTCGCATTCGTGTTTGGCGACGTTACGGTGAACGCACATTGAAAGCGTGTATTCGTCATCGCCGTACTGGCGTAACACCCAGCGTGATGGTATGGGGTACCATTGGTTAAACGTCTCAGTCACTTTGAACAGTGGACGTTACATTTCAGATGTGTTACGACCCGTTGCTCTACCCTTCATTCGATCCCTGCGAAACTCTACATTTCAGCAGGATGATGCACGACTGCATGTTGCAGGTCCTGTACGGGCCTTTCTGGATACAGAAAATGTTCGACTGCTGTCCTGGCCAGCACATTCTCCAGATCTCTCACCAGAACATTAACGTCTGGTTATTGGTGACCGAGCAACTGGCTCGTCACAATATGCCAGTCAATATTCTTGATGAACTGCGGTATCGTGTTGAAGCTGCATGGTTAGCTGTACCTGTACACGCCATCCAACCTCTGACTCAATGCCCAGGCGTATTAAGGCCGTTTTTACGGCCAGAGGTGGTTGTTCTGGGTACTGATTTCTCAGGATCTATGCACCCAAAATTGCGAGAAAATGTAATCACATGTCAGTTCTAGTATAATATATTTGTCCGATGAATACCCGTTTATCATCTGCATTTCTTCTTGGTGTATCAATTTTAATGGCCAGTAGTGTAATTGCCTAACTTTCTATTTTCGAGTTGTTAGTTGAAAGTTTCTAATTATCTCTCGTATCCAGTTAATGATGATGTATATTTTTAATTTACTCCTGGTATGCTAATAAATGAGTGAAAGTAGAGGGGTCACAGTGCAAGGTATTTAGTATAGTGACTGATGGGGGTAAGTCATGTGCAAAGAGTGGCGCGGTACTCACTTCTCTTCGATGTCCTTGGCCTTGTCCCTGACGTCATGCGCGCTGTGTTCCTCGTCGAAGTACAGCTTCTTGGTCTTATCCACATCCTGCACGCACTGCTGCAGCTCCTTCTGCACGACTACCAACTGGTCGATGGACTGCAAGACAGCGGGAAAGACAATACACCTTAGATCAGAGAACGACAAGAGGAGTGCAATGTTTGTACGAAGGTTATAGCATACTTGAACAGACAAATAGCTGTGCACTAAAAATGGTTTCTTAAATCAATTCATTTTTTTAGTTTTTTCCATTTACTACCCACCAACTTCTATGCACGTTTCCTGTCTTATGAAGACTCTTTGTATGGCCTGAGCAAAGAATTCATTACCGCTACATTACCAGTTAACTTGATTAAATGATGACTAACTGAAACCCTCAGCTGCCGACAGGTGTTGTTGATATACCTCGATGCGGACAGCTGGAAATGTGTGCCCCGACCGGGACTCGAACCCGGGATCTCCTGCTTACATGGCAGACGCTCTGTCCATCTGAGCCACCGAGGACACAGATGAATAGCGCGACTGCAGGGACTTATCCCATGCACCCTTCCCGTGAGACTCACATTCCCAACTGTCCACTAGTCTACATACGTAAAGTACCTTATAGACATTTGCCCATCCACTCATTACTCGCGCACTGTCCACATCGAGGTATATCAACAACACCTGTCGGCAGCTGAGGATTTCAGTTAGTCATCATTTAATCCAGAGAAAAGTTGCACGGTCATCAACAGTATATGTTCTTTCAAGAACAGTTACTGTCTTCATATATATAGTTAAATCGATGCCACAAAAAACTTCTTTAATTAGACCAAACAGATAAAAATCGGAAATGGGCAAGATTAAAACTGTGCAGAGAATGAGACAGTAGCTCCGAACCGGTTTTGCTAATAGTTTCCAGCTTAATTTGTGCCGTATGAGGCCGAGCATTGTCTTTAAGAGGAAGTGTAGGGTTATTCACTAGTTCCTCCGAAGATGACTGTATACAAACACACAGAAAACAGACACATATCACTGGACAGTCTCTCCAAGCGTTAACTCACATTATGCGTGCCGTTTGTGACACGGCAAACGCATTACAAGCAAGCAATTCTTTCATCACTGCTGCCCCCTACGAAGACAAAGCGGCAGCAGCCCGTTTTGGAAATTTGATCACCTACAAGAGCAAACTAATTCGATGCCACAAAAAGAAGCGGATAATCTGTCTACGTGTTCTGACACGTCTGGCATCTAGTGGTGCGATCTGCAACTACCCCACTGCAAGTAGTACTAATCTAAACATGGAAATAGGCTCTTCCCAGTGAAGTGTGTCATTATTCTATGTGTTTCGTCATTTCTGCACAGTCGTCTTCTGAAGTCCTAGAGATGGTGATTGTAATTAAAGCGCAGCTACTCACGGAGGGCCATAATTATCGTATGTCAGCGAAACTGGTAGATATTCTAATACGTTAATGTGGAACCGATTTACTCTGGAAAAAATTAGTTCTAATATCGGCCACTAGATGCAAATCTGGCGCTGCGCAGCATCTCGTCAACGTTTCCAGTGTTCATATTAAGTGGTTGTAACAAAATCGACATTATGCCTTTTCACTTGCTGGGCCATTTCTGCCCATGAACCTTTCCTAATCCATTACATATGAAAAGATTTCTACACGACTTTCCTGCGCTCACAGCGCTAGATATGCACCTGGTGGCCAAAATTGGAACTTCTCTTTTTTCAGCGTCAATCCTTTCCACATTGACGCATTAGCGTATCTACCGCGTTTCTCTACCATATGATAATTACAGCCCACACTCGGCCTCTGTGAGCGGCTGCACTTTAATTATGGCCACCCAGTACTTCTGAATACTGTTTAATTATAACCGCCCTGTACTTATGCGTGATGCTGTATGTCTTCCCTCTATTATCCTGGGCATTTCCTCTTCAGTGTGAGCTTGACTTTGTTCTCAATCACGTCTGAGTGCTACACACAATTGATAGCCCGTTTCTCCTTCGAAAACTCAGGGAAAATCTGAGCAGGGACGATTCACATGAACTTCCGAGCTGATGGTTGCGTTTTATAGTTTCTTATGGACAGGTGATTCAGGGAGCTTCCACTGTATTCTTTGACATTTGAATTCTGTCTCAAAATGAAAAACGCGAGTTTCATGGCAGGTTAATACTGAAACACGTCAGGCTGGAGCGATTCCATTGTTTTATTTTTATTGTTATTATTCCCTCCTCAACCATCCAGCAATTACATTCGATTCTCTTTACCCTGCTTAAGTGTTGCAAAGATTTTATATTCAGTTTTAGACGCAGATGATCGCAGAGGTCATAACGTCATTACGATTAATTTCATGTGTTGTACTAGGCTGATAAATTGGCCGGCTCTCAACGAACCTTGGTAACGCCGGGTGGATTGTTACACCCACTTGTCCAGTGACAGCTGTCAGCCACCCGCCCACTGAACTTTGCGTGCAGAGCGCCGCTTTGGTCATGCAGGAACTTCTTTCACAGAGCAGGCGTCAGGCAGACGATCTGCACAAAACAGCCAATGAGAGCGTGAAATGAAGGAATTGTTGAAACTGCAGGAGCCACGTGCCTTTCGTTATGGTCTGTTCTATTCACCGAAACTGCCCTCTGTAGCACTTGCTGGCCACAAGCCACTCTATGCAGACTGGGTGCAACGTCACTGGGTATGTAGGAGTGTTAACCCCCTGTTCTCCGTAACGCGGACACAAAGCATACGTGTGCACCCTTATTTAACTCACTGACGTCGGGGCGGCGAGTGCGCGACAGAAAATTGCACGAGTCTTTTTGTGGAAATAATGAGGCCACTGAAAAAGAATTAGGGTGTACATTAAAACTAAAAGTGCGCTTTTATTCAAGTGTCAAATGAAAACGAGTCATATGGAAAAAAGTAAGTAAACTATTTATTATATCAAAAGTAACAGCCATAATTGTTGCTCCATTTATCCTATTGAAACAGTGAATGTCTTCATGGTCCGGCCGGCGTGGCCGAGCGGTTCTAGACGCTACAGTCTGGAACCGCGCGACGAGTGGCCGAGCGGTTCTAGGCGCTACAGTCTGGAACCGCGCAACCGCTACGGTCGGAGGTTCGAATCTTGCCTCGGGCATGGATGTGTGTGATGTCCGCAAGTTCGTTAGGTTTAAGTAGTTCTAAGTTCTAGGGGACTGATGGCCTCAGCAGTCAAGTCCCATAGTACTCAGAGCCATTTTTGTCTTCACGGAAAAATGTTTATAGTTGTCTGTGGAACAATGATTGTACACAGGCGCACCTATTCGTTCGAAGCAAATCGCCTGCCACGAATGTCTCTCCATAAATATGGAAATAGCATGGGGAGATTTCGGGACTGAATTGAAGATGTGTAAGGGCCTCCCAGCAGAACTTCTGCGACGCAGTCAAAACAACCTGGACAACACGTGAGCGGGCATTACGGTCGTTTCACTTGACCGGTTTCCGTGTAAATGGAGCCGGTACCCGGTTGTCGCGATGTACAACGTTTGAGACTTAACACTTGCCCGGTGCCAGCTCCACAGTACATGGTTGCTATGATGCTTTGGCAATCCGGTAGCTCCCACGGCAACAGCCGGCCGCCGGAGACGACAAACGATCCGACCAATGGAATGGGGGCTACGATGGATTGGCGTTCTCGTCTGGCGGTATTTGTCGTTTGTTGTTGTAGTCTCCAGTACTTTTGTGTATTCTGGTTCCGCTGATGTCCAAACTTCTTGAGTTTGTGTATGCCAGATACGACTATTCGAGTTTTGTATTATACATGCACGAGTGGTACTTGATGTCATTCGTGAGACAAACCTGAAGATGACGTGATTGGAAACTCTAAATTTGTTGCGTAATAAAACAGTATCAATAAAACGGCTGTTGGTACAGTATTGTGACAAAATTTTTACAACCATTACTAGGCCAACAAGGGGAGAAGAGGTGGTGGTTCAAATGCCTCTGAGCACTTTGGGACTTAACATCTGACGTCATCAGTCCCCTATAACTTAGAACTACATAAACCTAACTAACCTAAGGACATCACACACATCCATGCCCGAGGCAGGATTCGAACCTGCGGCCGTAGCAAGTGCGCGGTTCCGGACTGAAGCCCCTAGAACCGCTCGGCCACCGCGGCCGGTAGTATTGTGACATTTCATGGAGCAGCCACTGTCCCACGCTACTGAACCCAGGATGGAGATACATTTAAGTAAAGGAAATGACCAGCAGCGGTACGGGGTACACCCCGCCATGAGCCGTACGGTTTCATGCGGAGGATGGATGTAGATGTAGATGTAGATGAAGAACCATCTCATTCCACACAGAGCGTAGACACTACGATTTGCCAGTGCCTAAAAGGTAGACACCATGGGAATCAGGGCGCCTTCTTTCCAGGAAAATGACCATGGGTTTGCTCGTACTTGTCTGACATGAAACATTTTCCGTGAGTCGTAATCTATACCAGATTGTTAACATTTTGTTTACACTTGCGAAATTCAGAGATTGGCTGGCGTATAAGTATAATTTTCGGAGGAAGGAGGGCATGGCTTGTTTCGCAGCATCGCAATGAGAGATCGTTTAACAACATTGAGGATTGGAAAATAGACAGTTTTTCGTGGCTTCTTTCCACAGAGTTCGGGGCAGAGTTATTCTTGGTCAGTCTCTTCGTGGGGACTCTTCGGCAAATTCTTGGACAGAGTATTCTCCGAAACTTTTCGACTGGGCCTTCAGCGCGCACTTCTGCTGAGGCACATCTTCTGCAGATGGCTTTAATCTCGGCCTCTGCAACTACTTACGTTGCAGACTAGCGTCTTGTATCGCGGCCAGTGTGATTGCGGTTTGATATTGTCAGGTCAATGTTACACGAATTGTTCTAATTCTTCTGGAGTTTAGGGTATTTTGTTTCGAATTATGTTGTGAACGATGGATTGTTCACGACTGAAGTAGTTGGGCTCCAGCACGTGTTTCCATTTACCCCACAATGATCGATGTGACCATCATGTCCGGGTTCGAAATCGTGTGTTTAATCCTTTCCAGTGAAACGAGAGTTTGGTTCCAGATGCTTTCCCTTTCTCTATCCCGCACACTGTGACGCACCGTATTGTTCTCATTTTACCGGAATATTGTACGTATTCTATAGTTCAATATCCTCTTATCTATCGGCTTGGAAAAGTGACGGTTTCATTCATAAATAAAGTTTTTGTTTTATTTTAGTCCATTTTCAGAACAATAAATATTGGTGAAAGTGAAACCGTCTTAGATTCGAGTAATTACATGAATCGCTTCACAGTTTCAGTACTATGGCCGTACGCAATACGTGCGCGCATTAGTTGGCTGTGTGAACGGCGTCCGTGTCCAGTCACTGAATACTGATGTAATGTTTTTCATTACACCAAGAGAATTATTTGCACTTATAGCCGTTGTACCTTATGTACATGTTTCATTACAGAATGATCCTCGTATGTTATTAACGTAACGTCCGCCTCGGTAGCTGAGTGGTCAGTGCGATTGAAGGCCAGGCTAAGAGGCCCGGGTTCGATTCTCTGGTGGGATGGAGATCTTCTCCACTCATGGACTGGGTGCTGTGTTGTCTTCATAATCATCATCTCATCCCCATCGACGCGCAAGTCGTCGAAGTGGCGACACATAAGAAAGTTGCACCAGGCGACTGGTCTACCCGACGGGAGGCCCTAGCCACACATTTCATTTTCATTAACGAAACAAAAGTATCAGCTGCGACAGAGGAAATTAATACACTTCGTAAAAGGACTTTCGTAGTCGCTATGCACTTCTTGACGAAAGATGGAACAGATAACATTAGTTTTAAAAATCCCCTTTGACCGTACCAGGAACCTTAGACGGACAATGGACACATCCGCGATTAGTTACAGGGGAGGTGGGAAGGGGGGGTTGGAGGCTATGGTGGCTATAGCCCCCCAGCCCCCAAAGGAGTATCATATTACACTGGATAGAATGACTTCATAAATCTGCGAATGTATTATCCCAACATATTCAATCTTTTTTTTTTTAATAATTATGTAGCAATATAGGTTGCAACGAAAACTCTCTTTCAAATTCTGAAGGTGGCAGGGGTAAAATACAGGGAGCGAAAGGCTATTTACAATTTTTGCAGAAACCAGATGGCAGTTATAAGAGTCGAGGGACGTCAAACGGAAGCAGTGGTTAGGAAGGGAGTAAGACAGGGTTGTAGTCTCTCCCCAAAGTTATTCAATCTGTATATTGAGCAAGCAGTGAAGGAAACAAAAGAAAAATTCGGAGTAGGTATTAAAATCAATGGAGAAGAAATAAATACTTCGAGGTTCACCGATGACATTGTAATTCTGTCAGAGGCAGCAAAGGACTTGGAAGAGCAGATGAAAGGAATGGACAGTGTCTTGAAAGGAGGATATAAGATGAACATCAACAAATTCAAAACGAGGATAATGGAATGTAGTCGAATAAAGTCGAGTGATGCTGAGGGAATTAGATTAGGAAATGAGACACTTAAAGGAGTAAAGGAGTATTGCTATTTGGGGAGCAAAATAATTGATGATGGTCGAAGTAGAGAGGATATAAAATGTAGACTGCCAATGGGAAAGAAAGAGTTTCTGAAGAAGAGAAATTTGGCAACATCGAGTATAGATTTAAGTGTCAGGAAGTCGTTTCTGAAACTATTTGTATGGAGCGTAGCCATGTATGGAAGTGAAACATGGTCGATAACTAGTTTGGACAAGAAGAAAATTGAAGCTTTCGAAATGTGGTGCTACAGAAGAATACTGAAGGTTAGATGGGTAGATCATATAACTAATGAGGAAGTATTGAATAGAATTGGGGAGAAGAGGAGTTTGTGGCAGAGCTTGACCAGAAGAAGGGACCGGTTTTTAGGACATGTTCTGAGGCATCAAGGGATCACCAATTTAGTATTGGAGGGAAGTGTGGAAGGTAAAAGTCGTAGAGGGAGACCAAGAGATGAATACAATAGACAGATTCAGAAGGATGTAGATTGTAGTAGGTACTGGGAGATGAAGAACCTTGCACAGGATAGAGTAGCATGGAGAGCTGCATCAAACCAGTCTCAGGACTGAAGACCACAAGAACAACAGGTTGTAATGTATTTCTAACACATTTTAACGAAAGAATAAGAGCGGCAAACTGCTTACTGTCTAAACCAGTACATATCATTTAACTTAAAATGGGCGTCTTATTATTTATTAATACACATTTTTTTACCCTGAACGCCAAAACAGTCACCAAAAACTACTTTAAGCAAAACCAAATTTTACCAATTTGTAGGTGGAGGACCCCTACTCTCCTTTTTTTGAAGCGATATTCCATTCCTCCAAACACTCCCCCCCTCCTCCCATTAGCCCCCAACCCTCTTCGAACGACTTCTAAATCGCCTCTGATTAGTTACAATATACCATTTTTTTCTGGTGAATGTACGCCTGTAGTCCGCTTCCGTATGTGAGTGGTCAGAGTGACTGACTGCCACGCAGAGGACCTGGGTTCGACTCCCGGTACCGTCAGGATTGTTCCTTGGTCGGAGGACTGGAACAGTGTGTGCTCAGCCGGCGAATGCCAACTGAGGACCTACTTGACCTAGTAGTTGTGGCACCAGCTCTGCCAACCCGATAGCAACCGGCACTGCGGTGTGGTGAAGCAGCGGCTCCGTACCGCATCCGTGTGACGCCATTGGGTGATGGACTATGCGGTGGTCGGTCGAGCCCGATTCTTCCGTCGGTGGCCAGAATAACGGTGGTTACTGTGTTATTATCGTACGCTTCTACACGGGTTCTGTCGATCGGATTACACACATCAGCAACTGAATTGGAGATAGCCACTGAGTTGGGGAGAGATAGCTCTCCCGTCGTGACGGTGAATGGAGCAGTATGATGTAATTAGAAATTCGTCAGACCCCCTACTAGCCTTCGGTCTGACAGTGGAGCGCAGATCACGGATGACCGATTCAAAGGACAATCAGTTCCCGAGGTTTCGCATGTAAATGTGTTACCTCGCGTTTAGTATCGCAGCTTACAGTTCTCAACAGTGGCTCAGAGACAAACCTGTAGCGGAACAGATATAATACTCCGCCAGCCCTGAAACAGAGCCGTACGCTTGTGACGAGGTTACAGTGATTATTCACAATGCTCTGTAAATCTTGCCGCCGCACAGCAACAAAAGCTACTAACTCTACATAAAATTTATAGCAGGCTATTTTCAGGGGCGGCCGTTCGTCGTGAGCGCAGGCGAATCAACCACCTCCATCAGAACAGCTGGGGTACCGTAAGGTTTAATACTCGGCCCCATACTGTATTCTATCTACACAGTCAATGAAGAGAGTAATGAGAGGATCTAAGTGTGCGACACGACTGTTCTCACCAGATGTAGATGGTCAGTGGTTTTTAATCACGGCCTGCAAGGCGCCTAGACCCAGTAACGAACTGCGTTTAACGTCACGAAAAGCCAAGTCGTGGTAGTGGAGCAGTTTACCCGTTACTCGTCCGCCCCTGGTAGCTGAGTGCTCAACGCGGCGGAATGTCATACCTAACGGCCCAGGTTCGGTTCCCGGCTGTGTAGCAGATTTTCTCCGCTCAGGGACTTGGTGTTGTGTTGTCCTTATCATCATAATTTCATCCGCATCGACACGCGAGTCGTTAAAGTGGCGTCAACTTGAAAGACTTGCACCAGGCGAACGGTCAAGCTGACGGGAGGCCCTAGGCACAAGGCGTTTCCATTTTACCTACTATTCAATGAGACGTTTGATCAATATGTCACATGTGGTTTGATAATCTTTTCACTTTGTATTTACGCAGAGATATACTATGGAAGTGCAGCGTGGAGCAGCACGGCGAAGGCACATTTTCAGAATCTGCAAAGCCTGCAAAATAAGACACAACGCTGAATCTGCCACGGCCTGTAGAAAGTTCTAGCCAGTATCTTTGCGAAAGATCCTGTCCGACATCGCTAAAGCAGTGCAGTGAGGTGGCGTTCGACGGAGAGGCACCTCCGTCGGGTCCTTGTTCAGCAATAGATTTCCATCGACAGTATTTTTCCGACGAGGAGAGAAGTGATGAAGTAATTTTCCTGCGCAGCATACTAAAAGCCAAGTTCCTCGATGCCGGCCGCGGTGGTCTAGCGGTTCAGGCGCTCAGTCCGGAACCGCGCGACTGCTACGGTCGCAGGTTCGAATCCTGCCCCGGGCATGGATGTGTGTGATGTCCTTAGGTTAGTTAGGTTTAAGTAGTTCTAAGTTCTAGGGGACTCATGAACTCAGCAGTTAAGTCCTATAGTGCTCAGAGCCATTTGAACCATTTTGTAATATCAGCAATGTGAAACTCCCATAAACCTCTTAGACTCTTCGACAAGCCCAGTATTTTAACAAGACTTCCTCTTTACCCTTATGGAAGAAGATTTTATTTTTCTTATGATATTCAGGCCTATTTTCTCGAAATTTTTCATGTAGATGGTCCAGAACACATCCAGTGTGTTCGACAGTGTTTGTATTTCCCTTTTCCAGGCGATCGATATGAAGAACTTTTTGGATAGCAGAAAACAGTGGCAGAAGAAGTCGATTTCCCATTCTTTGACTTAGGGTCTTAGGATTAGTCCACTCTTTCTGAAAAATACCGCGCATGTAACCACAAACTAATATCCAACGCTAGTGTAAAACTACTGCCAATCTGACTTATTATGATTCTGATCTACAACGACAATCGGTAAGCTAAGTGTCGTTAACAACGGCCAACGGATTCGGGCAACCAGTGTAACAGCCTACACTCGAATATCTAATACCACTCATCACATCCGGAAGATGGTAGAGACTAAGCAAGTGTCTCTAAATTATAATGTGCCACTGAATTCTAATTACATGTGGCACTAAGCGGTGGGAGGTAGTTTCTGTCATTGTATATAACAGGGAACATATTAACTCCTTGCCCTCGTACGAACCCTAATTTTTCTCATCTTCGTGGTCCTTACTCGAAACGTACGTTGCCGGCAGTAAAATCGATTTGCAGACATCCTGAAATGCCGATCCTCTAAATTTTCCCGACAATGCCTCTCGAAAAGAATTTCGTCTTCCCTACAGAGATTTCCATCTAAGTTCACGAAACATCTTCGTAAAGCTTGCTCGTTGATCGAACCTACCGCTAACAGAACTAGCGATTCGCCTCGGAATTGTTTCGATGCGTTCCCTTAATCCGACCTGGCGGGGATCCCATATACTCGAGGAGTACTCAAGAATGGGTCGTACTAGTGTTCATTACGGGGCCTGGTTTATAGATGAGCTACTCTTCCCTAGAATTCTCCCAGTAAACCAAACATTCCCCTTCCCTATTACTGTCCTTAAGTGCTCGTTCCATTTCATATCGCTCTGCAACGATTCGCCTAGACACTTAATCGACGCGGCTGTGCCAAGCAGCACAGTGCTAAAATTATAATTCGAATTTTCCGAGATTTTTTTCCTTCTCATCTGCGTTAACTTACATTTTCCTACATTTAGAGTAAGCGGCGACTCGTCGAAAGGATTAGAAAATTTATTTAAGTCATCTTGTATCCTCCTACAGTCATTGAACGACGATACACCACAGCATCTTCAACAAAGAACCAGATTACTGCTCACAGATTATTTATTTGCATAGAGAATAAGAATGGTTCTATCACATTTCCCTGGGCACTCTCGACGATACCCTTGTCGCTGATAAACACTCACAATGAGATGGGTTCTTTTATTTGCGAATGCTAATTAATCAATAAATAGATCTCATCACTCGGAACAAAATGCATGCGAGTCACAGACATGTCACACATGACTTCTCTCCCATAGGTTAACTTCCAACTGTGGTAACAAGGAGCCCATAAATTTAAGGGAAAACCAGTTTGCCAAATAACGAACATCAGCGAACTATGCGCGAGGGATAAGTTTTCGGAAAAAATCTGACTGGCTAACTAACTGAAAAGGTAATGTGCTGACATTACTACATTGTATGACGTCTTAGATAGCTATAGGGGATTGTTTTGGAATTTTAGGCCACATACTGTTGAAAGTTACCTGTGAGATATGTAAGCTTATAGATTACCATATTTTACGCATCTGCTAACATTAGAGGACTTTCACTATGATAACCGGTGCCCACTAATCCATGTCTAAGGTCAAGAAAGTCTCAGCTCATTTGAAATGGGAATCTAAACGACGATCTCTGGCCAGCTGAATGTGTCAGCCAATAGGAAATCAGCATGGGCTGTGCCATGCACAGTGTTTGGTATTCTAATGGCACGCAAAAGAGTATTCTGTTCTCCTTAGCCTGTGGTTGATCTAATGCATGTAGACGGAGAGGCTGGCTGATGGTTGCAGCTTGGATTTGCATGTGAAACTTGCAGTGAGAATTTCTTACTGTATTCTGTGGCTACGAGCCATTGGTTTTGAGGTAACGCATTGTCTAGCGCAGCTTGACATGTTATATTAGTGGAAATAGTTCACGTCCGTAGCAGTGAGCCTTTAAAAGTGGTGTTACTCAACATGTTTTGTACGAGTGCTGTGGGGCATCAAACCTCAATTCACATGGGCCAGAACTCGTTTTCTCTACAGTACACATCTGAATCATGGGCGAATTATACAACCACGTAAAAACGCACCGTAGATATTGCAGAAGTGGAAAGTGCCATTGCTGTGCGGTTTTCACAGAATGGTTTGGTAGTCAGGGCTTGTATTGTTAGGCAGTCAACAGATTGTAATAATACTTAAAAGGTGAGTATTTTGTAGAGACAGGCTTTTTAAATGGAACAGTACCTACTGACAATAACAAACTAAAAGTAGGGTAAATTAGAATGTCAGTGGAGTTTGCTGCAGGACTCTAGTGCGAGTTGTTTACGAGATAACGTATTTTGAAAAGTTGCCATACCCACACTTGTACAGTACCTGTGGTAGCAAAACTAAAGAACAACACAAGTGTATACATTAGTTTTGTAGATTCTGGCCAGTGAAGAGACAACTGATTAAACTGATTATAACAGGGTATGTTCAAAATAACCACAGACATAGGTAATACATGCTTCCAATCTGGTGTGGAACGAATGCAAACATGTGCTGGCATTTCAGCAAAGACGTCGGAACAGGGAGCAGTAATACATCATTGCATATCATCGGTATCGTTGGCAACTCCTTGTAAACAGTGCCTTTCAACTTTCCCCACAGAAAATATCTACAGGCTTCATTACGGGGAAGACGCTGTCCAAGGTACAGCTCCTCTGCGTCCAATCCAACGTTTTGGAAACAATTCGTGAACACGTGCTGTAGTACTTCGTGCACTATTGGCCGGACAGCCACCATATTGGTATCACAGAGTCAGCCGGCCGATGTGGCCTAGTGGTTCTAGGCGCTTCAGTCTGGAACCGCGCGAGTGCCACGGTCGCAGGTTCGAATCCTGCCTCGGGCATGGATGTATGTGATGTCCTTAGGTTAGTTAGGTTTAAGTAGTTCTAAGTTCTAGGGGACTGATGACCTCAGCTGTTAAGTCCCATGGTGCTCAGAGCCATTTTTGGTATCACAGATTCCTCCTAGTCTGCGGAAGAAGGCCTTTTAGTATCACAGAGATGGCCTGTTAAGAGGCTGCGATGCTTGTGCGCGTTCAGTATTTCGTCTATAAAAAATGGGGATATGAGCTGATGGTTTACTATCCCACACGACACGTTTACACTCCATGGGCGGTGACGTTCCACTTGTCGAAACCAATGGGCACTGTCAACAGACAAATATTGTATGTTTCGGCGGTTTATCTGGCCGTGACTGGTGAATGTGGCTCCATCGCTTAACAAGATCTGTGATATATCTGGAATATCCAGTCTTAATGCCCTTGTACAAATCCCATCGTACACTCACGACCAACTGTTTGGACTATCACACACTAACTTACAAGTCACAAAAGTCACAATGTACACAAGGCACATAGAAGCTCACTGTGAGCAAACATAACAACATCCTACCTAACAACTATGCAGGACGAATAGCACAAACAAGTGTTGGTGTGGAAACTTTTCAACATACGATATCTTGTAAGCGACTCGCACTAAAATACTGCAACAAACATCACTAACATTCAAATTTATTCTACTTTTAGTCTGTTAGTATCAACAGGCATTTTTCTGCTTAAAAGTGTATGTATGCAAAATGTTCTTAACAAATAGAATGCAAAACATTGTGCTGAAAAACTGAAATAATCTTGTGAGGGTAGAAAACTTTGGTTACAGGGGAGAGATCAGCAGATAACAATGGTAGTACCACAGGGTTCGGTTTTGGGTGCACTCCTATTCCTTCCATATAGTAGGTGTATGAGTTTCCACTTAACGTACACTTTCTAAGTATTATTAAAATCTGTTGATTGGGTAAAAATACGAGCCCCTGAGTACCAATCCATTCTGTGAAAACACATAAACAGCACTTCCCATTTCAGCAATATTTGGTGTCCAAGTTTTAGGTGATAAATCCTTAATAAATCATCTAACGACTAGGTATTTTTATCGGTTTCTTGAACGTGGGTAAATACCTTGTTATGCAGTGGTGTTGGGTGCCATGTGGTTCATGTAGTATTAAATGTCGTCCATGTACTATGAGCTGTCTTTTGAATTGAAGTAGTCAGTAGTTTAGCCATTATTTACGCTCCTTGCCGTTGTTAAACTAATAGCATACATTTAGCGATTCTATTTAGTAAGGGATGTGCTCAGTTGTATGGTAGTCAGGATTTTGCCATGATCATTTACGTTCAGCAAACGTATTTATAAACCGAGAATTGCTTCCACTGTCGGCAATTATTTATTCATCGCAAGACTACTACAAGCGTTTTCGTGTGGTTCTTTCAGGTTGCAAGAGGTAACTTTACATCGATATCTTTGAGCCCCTAATGACATTACAGGATCCATTCAGTGTTCTTCTGCTATTCAGTATTTTCAATCTTTGTGTGGAAATATAACAAACAATTGTGAACCAAGCTTGCTCCTAACACTTATTTCTTCTATAAGGTTTGAGCACTATAATATACATTTTGTAAGTCAAGAGACGGATTCATTGATAGGAAGTCGGCCGGGATGGCCGAGCGGTTCTAGGCGCTACAGTCTGGAACGGTGTGATCACTACGGTCGAAGGTTCGAAGCCTGCCTCGGGTATGGATGTGTGTGATGTCCTTAGGTTAGTTCGGTTTAAGTAGTTCTAAGTTCTGGAGGACTGATGACCTCAGAAGTTAAGTCCCATAGTGCTCAGAGCCATTTGATCCATTGATAGGAAACTGGATCGTTCAGTATTCAATGAAGCCTACTGGTTAACTGTTGCGCAAAGTAAGTGAGCTCAGAGTTAAGGTGTTCTTAAAGTGAAGTTAGCGTTAAAATAAAATTTTCATCGGACGCAGTTACTAAGTGGGCGTTTTGATCTGGGCCATTTTCTGTATATTCTGTAGATTCTTATAAGTATTTAGCTTTTAACAATATGCAATGGATCTACGTTGCACGTAACAGACACACAAGCAGACATAATCTCAGCAGACGTTTGCTGTCCACAGCCACCCCTACACCTAATTGTGTTGTTACCCACGTTCCCTGCTGGTGACCGTGTGATTGGAAGGGAGCCGAACATCTCATCTGGCCTCTTTTAGCGACGCGAGTGGTCAGCCGTTCTTCCAGCGTTTTAATCACGGTTGATTAATCACCGAGACCCCGTCTGGACAGCAAACAGCAGGCGGCTTGATTAATTGTGTTTTGCCGCCGAAACCAGTACTACCGGTCAGTGTGTGTCCGAGAGACTACACCGGCGCAAACAGCAGACCTGGACGGAGGGCTCAGTGCAAATAAGCGAGACCGCAGTGCGGCTTTGGGCGCTTATCGCGCGGAACTGAAAACTGCTTCCGCACGTAGCGGCACCGTACATCATTTGGCTTATCGGATTACCTCCGTACGCCATAAACAGGTTTGCGGATCGCCTGGGGAGAGTAGACTCGAATTTTGATTAACCTGCAATTCATCTGCTGCAATCGCAGCGAAACCTGACACGCTGGGATCAAGGTGAATAAATGACACGACGAAATTTTTGACTGTCCTAATGCCAGGAATTAATGCCGTTTGTACAACTCCGGCATTAGTCTTAACTTGGATGCCTCTTGTAACTTGGATCTGCCTCTGACTCTCTTGTAAATCCGCCGTCTTACACCGGAGCTATTCTGAAAAGGCGGACTACGTACTGCACGGGATAAACTCTAGGGAAGAATAGAAGAATAACACAATAGATAATTTACTTCACGCGTGTTGTTGCCCGACTGAATGTGCACAGTGAATGTAGTGTGGCGGGTGTGTACTGACCTTCTTGGCGTTCTGGACCTTCTGCGACCGTAGCACCTTAGCATCGTCCGCTATCTGCTGGTGGAATACCTCCACGGCTGCCAACCTCGCGCGTGCCAACTTCTCGTTCTCCTCCAGTACCGTGCGCCACACGTTCCACATGTTCCTGCAACACCACAGCACAGCACCACTTAGTAAACAATAGGGACGAAAGTCAAATAAGAATTTCTTTAGATACGTACGCTTGTGTAAATCAGCTACAAAACATGTAGTAATCTGGGAGGTGTTACGAGTACTTAGACGGCACAAAATGGCACTACTTTATTTCTTCAGGATAAGAAGTGAGTAGGGCTCTGTGGCAGCTGAATGCCTATCGGCTTGATCGTTAGAACCAATAGGCAAAGGGCGTTAACCGTCCTGTGTATGGGGAGAAATAAAAGGGAGGCCGCAGCTTTACCGACGACGGCCGACCGCCACAGGCTGAAAGAAGCACGTCCGTCTGAGTCGACACCGTGATGGCGGCTGTTATGCCGGAGCAAAGGGCCGGCAACCCATATTACACCACAGAGGACGAGGTTGTCTACGACCAAGGCGTGCCACAGCCTGCAGGAAGTATCACTACGTCAAAACCTGATTGGCCGGAGACAGCTACTTAGGGACTAGAACCAGCGCCGAAGTTCAGTTCATGCTGGATCCCGACCTCTTGTACTGGTACCATTGAAGATTACGTCTTCGTCTCTGAATTGGACTGTTACTAGTGTGTGTGTGTGAGTGTGTGAGTGTGTGAGTGAGTGTGTGAGTGTGTGAGTGAGTGTGTGTGTGTGTGTGTGTGTGTGTGTGTGTGTGTGTGTGTGTGTGTGTGTGTGTGTGTGTGTGTGTGTGTGTTTTACCACGAACCTTTGTGGCAAATTAGAAGTGAACTTTTGTTAGCCTCAATTAGGAGACTTTTACTGGCATCGTTCATATTACCTTTCGTTTGTTCTTCAGTCATCAACCTTGTGAACTTACATCAATAAAAGCTGTGTTTGTGAAAAATTGCGAATTATCAGTCACCACAGCGGCTGTAGCTCGTATCTTAATGCTTGATCACTGTTTGTGGTCCAGGGTATAGCTCTGATATCGGAATCTTTGTATTTTCTATTTGTGTTGCTGTTTAATACCTCGATAGCGGTGAAGAATTCAGTGCTTATGGTAACATAAAGAATAAGGAACGATATTACCATTAGTAATATATCTCAAGTGATTGGATCGTGATTGTAGTCCTGCTATGTTTGAAGTGTGTGTGTTTTTTGTCATATTTTGGAAGTCCCATTATTATGTTTCAATGTTTCCTCTAGTAAATCAAAATTATTTATTGCCAGTGACTGTTCTGTCTTCAGGGAGACATTCCAATGGCAACACTGTTACTAATATGTTCTTTACATCGTAGGTTCTTCATGGTTGTCTTGGTGATATTAATTACAATACATGAACAATGGATGTACACTACACTTGCAGTACACAGAAACAGACACACAAATACACACAGCAATAAGAGACGAAGAGCAATGGGCACAACTAAATGAATAACAAACAGTATTTCAAAACAACACATGAAGAGTATCTGCGGACACGATTTACAGACATACATGTATGTAACGTAACAACAACCTCCAGACGGTAGGCTTCGATACCTACAGTGTCAGTGAAAACAGCGACACTGCAGAGCAAACCGAGGAGGAGGAACATGAGATGTAACGGTAAATAAGACACCTAGAATTATAAATCAGAAATAATTTGCCAAAACAAGCTGGAAAAATTTTGTATATCATTCAAATAACAATTGAGGATAGCGAATACAGTAAATGCAGTGTAAGATGCTGGCAGCGAGTCAAGACAGTACCGAATGTTGTACACGGATGATTATCTAATGTTCATGCATGGGATTAGCAATGCCATTTCTCTACTACAAACTATAAACTGTTTTGTCGTCAGATCAAAAAAAGCTACTAACAAATCTCTCTTTTATCCCATCATTTTTTAAAAATTCTTCTTAAAACAACAAAATTTTATTCATATTTCAACTTCAGGTTATTGTTATAGTAAAAAAAAGTATTATTCTTTGTCAAATGTTGCAGATGAAAACAAAACAAAAAACTACCAAAAAATGATAAATGAAGTCTGTAATGTGGTACGACCTGTTCTAAAAATCAAATAACACGTCTTTAAATTATCAATAAATAAATAATCAGCCTGCACATAAACGATCTAGTGGATAACGTTTGCAAGTTCCATGGTGCTTTTCGCGAAGGATGGTGCTATACACAGAGAAGTCGCAGCGCTAGAAAAATGCAGCGAAATGCAAGGAGACCTGCAGAGGAACGACACTTGATGCAGGGATTGGCAACTGTCCTCAGGGTAAACAAATGTTGCACATGTATAGGCATAAAAATCCGTTGTTCTCTGACAACACCACTGCTGAACAATTACTGAAGGCAGTCGCACCCGTAATATAGATAGGAGTGTGCGTATAATGAGATTTAAAATTGAGCGGCCATATGAAAGTATTCGCAGGGAAGGCACATGCCAGACAGAAGCACTGGAAGAATCCTCAGGAAGTATGCACTCACAAAGGAGGTAAGTTACGAAATGCTCGTTCAAACAAAACTTATATATCGCTCGTCAGTCTGGGATCCGTACCGAATAGGACTCATAGGTGAAATGAAGATCAGAGCGTTTCATTACAGACTAATTTACTCTGAAGGGTCAAAGAAACTGCTACAGCTGCCTAGTATCACGTAGGGCCCCCGTGAGCACGCAGAACTGCCGCAGCACGACGTGGCATGGACTCGACTAATGTCTGAAGTAGTGCTGGAAGAAATTAACACCATGAATCCTGCAGGGCTGTCCATAAATTCGTAAGAGTACGAGGGGATGGACACCTCTTCTGAACAACACGTTGCAAGGCGTCCCAGATATTCTCAATAATGTCCATGTCTGGGGAGTTTGGTGGCCAGTGGAAGTGTTTAAACCCATAAAAATGTTCCTAGAGCCACTCTGTAGCAATTTTTGACGTGTGTGGTGTCGCGTTGTCCTGATGGAATTGCCTTAAGTCCGTCGGAATGCAAAACGGACATGAATGGATGCAGATGATCAGACAGGATGCTTAGGTACGCGTCACCCGTCAGTATCTTATCTAAACGTATCAAGCGTTCCATATAACTTCAACTGCACACGCCTCACACCATTACAGAGCCTCCTCCAGCTTGAATAGTCCACTACTGAGATGCAGGGTCCATGGATTCATGAGGTTGTCTCCATACCTGTACACGTCTATCCGCTCGATACAATTTGAAACGAGACTCGTCCGATCAGGCAATTTCAAGTCACCAATAGTCCAATGTCGTGTTGCCGGGCACAGGCGAGGAGTGAAGCTCCGTGTGATGAAATCTTCAGGGGTACAAGAGTGAGCATTCGGCTCTGAAAGCCCACACTGATGATGTTTCGTTGAAAGATTTGCACCCTAACGCTTGTTGTTGGGCCAGCACTGAAATCTGTAACAATCTGTGGAAGGTTTCTCTTCAGTAATCGTTTTCACGTTCATGCAGGATTTTTTTCCGGCCGCAGCGATGACGGAGGTTTGATGTTTTCGGATTCCTGATATTCATGGTGCACTAGTGAGATTGTCGTACAAAAAAAATCCCCCTTCATCGCTACCTCGGAGGTGTTGTGTCCCATCGCTCGTTCGCCGTTTATAACTCAACGCTAAAACTCACTTAAATCTTGATAACCTGCCATTGTCGCAGCAGTAACTGACATGACAATTGCGCCAGCCATTTGTTGTCTTAAATAGGTGCTGCCGACCGCTGCGCCGTGTTCTAGTAGTTTACATAGCTCTGTAGTTGAATACGCATGCCCGTACCAGTTTCTTTGACGCTCGAGCGTAGTAAGCACGAAAGCTTCAAGGAGATGCTCAGCCAAATCCAGTGGAAGACGCTGCAAGAGCAGCGTTCTGTATCATGGTGTGGTTTAGTGACAAAGTTCCGACAGCTTACATTTCTGATGATTTTTTTCTCCTACAGTATATCTCGCGAAATGGCCATGTGGGTAAAATTACAGAGATTCTAGCTCACACAGAGGCTTGCCAAGAATCGGTATTTCCGTGAACTATTAGTGACTGGAACAGGAAGAGAGGCTAGTAACAGTAATACACTAGGTACTTTTAGCCACAGACCATTAGGTGCGTTGTATAGATATAGACGTAGATCTGGTACCTTATACGTGCGGAAACATACCAAGGGCTTTCGAATATATGGAGATTCGACGGGACTAAATCAAGACTATATGGAGAATATGGTGTGAAGAATGGCAGCTGTTTCTGAATGTAGGAAAAAGTAATGCGAGTGACTAGGAAAATAAAACGCGTGCTGTGCGGGTGCACTATTAACAGTGTTCTGCTTTAGACAGTCACGTCGTTTAGATACGTATCTGGGCGTAACGTTGCAAAGTGATATGAAATAGAACGAGCAAATGAGGAATGTGTTGGGGAGGGTGAATGGTCGACTTTAGCTTATTGGGAGAATTTTAGGAGAGTGTGGTTAATCTGTAACGGAGTCCACATATGGGACCATGGTGTAACCCATTCTTGAATAGCGTTCGAGTCTTTGGGATACGCATGAGGTCGGGTTAAATAAAGACATCGAGGCAATTCGGAGGCGAGGTGCTAGATTTGTTGACGGTAGTTTCGGACAACACGCAAGTGTTACGGATATGCTTCGGAAACTCAGATGGGAATACCTGGAGGGAAGGCGATGTTCTTTTCGAAGAACACTGCTGAGGAACTTTAGAGAATCGGCATTTCAAGCTCACTGCAGAAAGATCCTGCTGTCGCCAACGTATTTAGCGCAAAGACCATGAAGATAAGATACGAGAAATTAGGGATCATACAGAGGAAAATACGACTGTCCTTTTTTATTTCGTCTGTCTGCGATTAGTGCAGAAAATGAAACAAATGGTATCGGTACAGGATATTCTCCGCCACCCACAGTACAGTGGCTTGCGGAGTATGTATGTAGATGTAGATGCAGATGTAGACATACTCGAACACACCGAAATGCAACATCGTGGAGACTTTGCATGGTGTGGCTGGCGATAAGAGGACGCTTGTTGTCATACAATTTAAATAGTTAAAGAATTCCATTTGAAAATTGGCGTTGACGTCTTGAGGCAGCACCTTGAAATGACAGTTACCTGCACGTATCAGAGGTTTGGGACCGTGGCTTCTTCTGAGTGTAGCTTTAATGGACTTCCATAAGGTTCGGCTAGCTGAGTCTAAAGGTTTCGTACCATTTTTCACATGATATTCTCGTTGCGCTGTTTACAACAAAGGACAATCCCCCAGTATATCTCTGTTATGCTCTCATGCGTCATTAATCGACATTTAACATCAGTGTCTTGACAGTGTTAAATAAACTCTGCAACGTACGGGGAGTTTACTGTAAAATTATCGATATATTGAAAAATATCTATTGGTAGTCTTAGTCGACCATGAGTTGCTATCTGACTTAAGTTGGCTCTGTTTAAACGCGCGGCTATGCCCCCAGTATCATTTGCTTCGAAATTACCATTACACTCTAATTATTATACTAAAATATGGTGATTGTTAGCTACGAAATCAATAATGCGGTGATTAGCATATGATACCAAATTATGATTTATTCAGAAAACAGGATGAGCAACATTTCTAGCCTAACATGACAATACGATACACCCGCTAACCTAAGTAGCCTATCATTGGCACAATGCATTCTCTTTTCCTAACTATTTAAGTCAACACTGAGCCCGCAAGTGACTCTATTGCAGTTGTGTCTGAATGGACACAGACTCAGAGAGCTAGCGGAATACGAACTCATTTAGAATTACAGTGCCCTACTTTGGCTGATGCTTGCTAAAATCACCGTACTTCTCCATGATGATTACGACGGTCAGCCCAACCAACGTCGTGATGCCGTCTTTCCTGTGAGCGAGCTTGGCTTTAATCTCCAACGTGGACGTGGTTTGCGCCCGTAAACTCCTGTACGTAAGTGTTCAATTGCGGAGTCCGTCACTAGTCAACACTCAAGCTACTTGCACATATGCCAAGAGTAGTTGGTCGACTCAAGTGCGTGGCAGCAAAGGTACACTTCAGATTGCATATGAACACCACAAGTTAGTACAAATCTGTTTGTCTCCTCGGAGGAACAGATAACGCTACGTGTGTGGAGTCGTATGCTCTAAACTATTCAGACTTGGAGAGTAACCACTGGACTCAATGCCGGTAACTTCTCCAACCTACTTCTCTCCACGCTCTCCAAGCAGGGCAGCCAGACACCGCGACTGAGCTGTTCCACAGCCGACCCCAGAGCCCACCTTCAGAGTATTTGCAAATCTGTCCGTTCTTCGCCGCATGGATCCGTGCGCGTTGGTAGCCAATCACGACGCACACTTCCATGTATCCGTGCGCGTTTGTACCCAACCACGACACAGAATACTCTCGCGGATGCTGTTGCCGCCTAAATTTTAACATGTATCTCTACGCGCTCTGGGCCAATCCCGTCACAGTCTTCCGCAAGTTTTCCACTGTGGGGCGAAATCGTCTTTCTCTCTTTCGCATATAGTTCCTTCTCGCTTCTTGTTGTGATGGCCCAGCCTCTCCGAACGTCTTTGGTGGTCTGAAGTGCCAGCCGACAAATGGGTCCGGCCGCGGCCATCCCGTTAGTTTGACATGACATAAACACCGTCCTTAGGGGTTCCGGCCGTGTTCCAGCCTCTGAGCCCATCTCGTTAGTCTGACATGACACACACAACTTCCTTTTCTGTGTCCATTCTCTCCTACCGGAGGGCCAATTATCAATTATTATTCGGTGTATTAATACTGATTTAGCATCATGTAAGGTGCAAATCTGCTACCTTACAACTCCTTTGTTTGTGGCATTAAATGTTCTATCCACAGTAGTACAGGCATGCTACGAGTAAGTTTGTGAATGTCTCACTGGAGTGTACTAGAATGCAAAAACGTGTCGCCGCGTAGCAAGAGTTTCAGGAACCGAACGATTAAATGAAACAGGGGTGCGAAACATCAAACATGTGCCGTTATTTTCAACTGCTAAAAAAATCCTTTCTTGTTAAGAGCGTTTCCTTGATGCTGTGCGTTGACTGAGAGTTTTTTTTTCTTTTTTTCGCTACAGGAGGTGCATTCCGAGGCTTTTCTCAACGAGTATGCTAGATAGGACTGTGCTTGAAGAGCACTAAAGTACTTTGCCATATATGTAACAGATTCGCAGCCTTCCCTTGTAGTCGAACCACGAGCTGCCTCAGTTACTGCTCACCCTTGGCCCAAATAGTTCGTGTGATCTGTGTACATGGTGAGAGTGGTTGAAACTGTGGTGTGGCGATAGCTCGCAGCGACAGACAGACCGCAGCAACTTACTGTACAGCGAGTTACTGCCACGCAGTAATTGGTTTAGCATGGCCCGTGTTGGCGGTTTAGCCGGCCCCGCCTGCCTCTGTAATTATCCTCGATAGCCGCCTTCCTGCACAGGGAGGCAAACTTCCGAAGAGCCTGCAAAGTTGGCAGCCGCCGCCTCGTTAACAGCTCACTTGGGCTTCATAAGGCGAGCCAGCTTTTTGCGGTAGGCGGCGCCTCATCAGCCGCGTCGCACGCCTGCCGTCGTTCGCGAGAATGCTTGAAGATGACCGCCTGGATGACGAAACACGCCCTGACATCGCCGCATTTGCATGACTCCTACATATTAATGCGCATCCTCGTTTGTTCCTACGTCGTTGGTTGTGAGAAACGAGGAGGCAGCCTGAGATCGCTTCATCGCAGTGCTCTTTGTCCGAAGAATGAGTGTGATTATGGTTCTCCTCACACGCTTCCTCATTCACAAACCGCAAGTAACCGTACAGTGTGTCGTGCACAGTGTAACAGTGACTTTTAATTAATGTGGCTTCGATGATAACCTTTAGTCCACTAGCACATTTACATTAAAATGTCGCCAGTCAGTATTTTTGTGAAATTTTCAAGGCATATGTTTGTATAGATGTACATGTAGAAATTACTTTCTTTGAAAAAACTCATGTTTTGTGGAACTGATGGCTTTACACAGTTGGTCTGAATCATTTTTAACAAATACAATGCAAAAAAATGTGCTCAAAAACTGAAACAATCTTTAGAGGATAAAAAACTTTGCTTACTGGGGAGAGATCAGCAGATAACAAAGGTAGTACCACAGGGTTCGGTTTTGGGTCCACTCCTATTCCCTTTATACAGTTTGTGTATCGTCGCATATTTTGCATATTTCCACTCAATACTGTGTTATGGAATAGTTTTCTGCGACAATTCACTATCCAGAACGGAAGTATTGATTGCACAAAGCGAGCATTAAGAAAGATATGTGACGCTAAGAAAATTGCCGTAAATAATCCATCACAACTGAATAATTACAGTGACGTTCATACCTACAACACTATAGAGCAAAATGACCTTCATTATCCATTGTTAAAGCTGTCAGTAGCTCGGAAAAGAGTTCATTTACAACTCCCTCTAGTTCCATGAAAGTCATTCCGTGATATCTTAACATTTGTCCTACCATCCTGTCCCTTCAGCTTGTCAGGGTTTTCAACATATTCCTCTCCGATTTTAAGAAGAACGTGCTCATTGAAAATTAGATGGGCTGATAAAGGGAGGTAAGAGTTCAATACGCAGGAACGAAAATCTTTGATCATTTGTGCACTAACATAAGGATATTTTCAAATTTTAAACTAACCTAAAATCATTTGTCCTGCCAACTCCTATTCTATCGATGAAATTATATTGAAAAACTGGTAGCCTATAAAAATTAAAAATAAATATATAAGAAAAAATAAAAAAACGCATTCATTATTTTTAACACTAATCATTTATACATATCCTGCAAACTGACTCATTCCACACAATTTCGATAAAAGAATCACTCAAGTGGTCTAGGGAACACGTAACTAAGTAACACATAACAATTTTTTTAATTTTTGCATGATATACAAACGAGTTTATGCATACAAAATTGTAATATGTGCACAATATAATAAGAATAATAATCATCCAAGATCCAAAACGGTATTTGGAAAAGAAAAAGTTGAATTACATTCCACGGTAGATTCCACGGCAGATATGTCGACAGAGTACGCTGTTGGGCACATACCAGAAGATCCTTTCAGTACAAGTTTTTAACATGGGGCTTCACGCCAGGTGACACTTAAAGGCATGTTGACCCAACGGCGTCATTAGTTAAAACTGCAGTGGGCATGGGATCTTCGAAACTGGAAAGCGGATGAATGGAAACATGTCGCCTGGACCAGTGAATTACATTCACCTGTACTTCTATGTGACTTGTGATATAATCGAAGGTACCATGATAGCTGTGGCCTATTTGAAGATTATTGCGGATCACTTGCGTACGTTCATGCTTGTTGTCCCCCTGTACTCTTCCAGCAGGGTAACTTTTCGCGGCACAGCGCCGAAATCGTGTTACACCATTTTAGACAGTATGATAGTTACCTAACGATGTCATGCTACCAAATTCGTCTGGTTAGAACTCGATGGAAGGCGTCTCACACACTATCGGTCGTCCACATACCACTGGTCCGTAATTTACGTGACCTGTGCGTAGGCGTCTGGTACTGCATAGCTCCGGAAACCTACCAAGGACCTGTTGAATCCATGCCATGTAGAACTGCTGCTGCATTGAAGTCCAAAAGTGAACCAACACGGTATTAAGAAGGTAGTCACACTGTTTTGACTCGTCAGTGTATTTTAAGTAACCATTCCTTACACTGGTTAAATGTTCCCATCTTTTCATTTGTATACAGCAAAAACATCCAGCATCGTCAACAGTCTGTGTTACATATTCCAGTAGGTGCCTGCGCCCACTATTTTTTACCTCTGTTGCTCCTTAATTATTCCGATACTTGTCCCACAAAACTGGCCCTTCTTCTGGTACGTTCTCGACAGATTTCTTTCCCAGAAGTCAGCGATTATACAGAATCTCATTCGTATTAAGAAGATATGTACAGTTAACTCATTTTGACTTCGTATTATGTAAACAAAACAGTTTTTTTGCAACGTTTCACAAAACTGTATCGTTTTCGTATAAAACAGGCTTCGGTCTGTAAGCCCATTTTCCATTACACATTTTACTTCGGCTTACCACGCTTTCCTCGGTTTGTTTGGTAGTATAAAGGCGTAAAATCTGACTTTGTGTTTATGGGATGTGTTCGATTCCGGTCTTGAAACAGCAATCTTACCCCTTTTCTATTTCATTAACGGGACAACGTCTGTAGCGTACCTCAAAGTAAACATCTCTCTCGTTTTATCTCTATTGTCATCACCAAAAGTATATGACGAAGGAAGTAAAATGTCTCTTGAATCAGCATGGAAATTTTGTCTTGGTATTTTAGGAGCAAACAGGTCTTATATCGTCTCTCACTGACGTTTTTAACTGTTTCCATGACCCATTGGTGGTGAATAAATAGACTTAGTAACTGTATTTCTGTCATTCATTCCCATTTCGTTAGATAATTCAAGCACTAAATTTTCCTTAAGGGTGATTACAAGCAAAGAGATCATATGAGAGTTTTAAGATTTACAATGTTTTCAGATACATATAATAACTCTCAACCTAACATTCTCTTATCCACAATTAGACACATGAGATTGTTCTATTTTATAAGGCTCTGGGTGGATACCTCTAGATATACCTCGTGACCCAAAATTTCCCCACACGTTTCTCACTTCACTTTAACGTCAGTGATGTAACTGCCCATATGGTTTCCTGCTGTGTATAACGTACTCTTGAACTGCTCACTTCTCAATCATATTGCCAAACCTACCACGTTACAGCGTAGGTCCTCACAGTGTCGCTGAATATTCGGCTTCAGGCCTTCTACTTTGCTCGAAACCAGCCAATGTCAGCTCCACGGACAACATCCCGTCAAAAAGCTATTAGCTAAGTACGACTGAAATGAGGAACCACTGTACGATATTCTTCGGTGAAACGGTTTCGGTCGTTTGGACAACGGAGCTTGTGTCCGTAACTGAACCTCGTTACATAGCTAAATGTGAACAGAGCCAGCTATAAACAATCGCTGTCTGGTGGGAAGGAGTAACTGAGTAGCTATAACTGTGACGCGACACTGGAGGTAGATAGTGTGCAGTGGTGACCCGACGGGTGTGACCCAGCAGAGAGGTCGTGCATTGTGCACTCGGATGTCCTCCCACCATTGTCAGCGTCCAGACCGATTTCTGGCGGGGATATTAAAGGAAGAGTAGTCCAGCTAAGAGGTATCGATTCTACCTAACTATGCCACTTCGAAGCTTGATTGTTTTATTCCCGTTTAAAATAAAAGTGTTCGCTCTATATGATTGATGGTAATGGCAGTAAATGTCTTGTACATTACGGAGTGGAACATGAATATAAACTGAAGCGCCAAAGAAACAGGTTTAGCATGCATATTCAAATACAGAAATATGTAAACAGGCAGAACATGGCGCTGCGGTCGGCAACGATTACTGCGGCTCCAATGGCAGGTTATAAAGATTTAAGTGAGTTTGAACGTTGTGTTATAATCGGCGTACGAGCGATGGGACACAGCATCTCCGAGGTAGCGATGAAGTTGGGATTTTCTCGTACGACCGCTTCGTGAGTGTACTATGAATATCAGGAATCCGGTAAAACATCAAATCTCCCACATTGCTGCGGCCAGAAAAAGATCCTGCAAGAACGGACCAACGACGACTGAGGACAACTGTTGAACGTGAGAGAAGCGCAACCCTTCCGCAACTTGCTGCAGATTTCAGTGCTGGGCCATCAACACGTGTCAGCGTACGTACCATTCAACGAAACATCATCGATTTGGGCTTTCGGAGCAGAAGGCCCACTCCAGTACCCTTGATGACGGCATGACACACAGCTTTACGCATCGCCTGGGCCCATCAACACCGACATTGCACTGTTGATGACTGGAATCATATTGCCTTGTCGGACGAGTCCCGTTTCAAATTGTATCGAGCGGATGTACGTGTACGTGTATGGAGACAAACTTATGAATCCATGGACCCTGCATGACAACAAGGAACTGTTCAAGCTGGTGGAGGCTCTCTAATGGTGTGAAGCGTGTGCAATTGGAGCGATATGGAACCTCTGATACGTCTAGATATAACACTGACAGGTCACACGACTTAAGCATCCAGTCTGATAACCTGCATCGATTCATGTTCCATTGTGCATTCCAACGAAGTTGGGCAATTCCATCTGAACATGCGACAACCCACACCCCAGAATTGCTACAGAGGGCTTCAGGAACACTTTTATGAGTTTAAACACTTCCGCTGGCCACCAAACTCCCCAGACATGAGCATATCTGGGATGCCTTGCAACGTGCTGTTCAGGTGAGATCTCCACTGCCTAGCACTGTTCGGATTTATGGACAGCCATGCAGCATTCGTGGTGTCAGTTCCCTCCAGCACTACTTCAGACATTAGTCGAGTCCATGCCATGTCGTGTTGCGGGGGTCCTACACGATATTAGACAGGTGTACCAGTTTCTTTGGCTCTTCAGTGTAAATTCGTTAGATATATATAGGTGCTGACGCGAGCACATTGCAACTTACAACGTAGTTCTGGACTTATTATTTTAAAAGTCATAATTGTTTTAATCACAATATTTTACGAAACTGATAACAAAATAATCATTTAAGCCACATAGTTAATACATTACATGAAAACTGACGTCAATAATCACCACAACACGTCATTTTTTAAGTTGGGTATTTGTGTGAACAATTACAGAGAAATTTACTGAACTGATACCTAACTTATGCCGCTGCTATAATTTCTCCATATATGCACGTAATATGAAGGCAGCGTGAGAGTTCCAGATCCCTATATAATGTTCACAGTGTGTCACATACCACAAATCGTGCCTTGGTAAGTGTTAGTAATTTTAAGTGGAGTTTGAATGCGTTGAAATACCGGATATATGCATCTGTTTCTGAACTTCACTAGTAACTTGGTTAACACAGTATCGATAATTTAACGAAAGGTCGCAGTGTGACTATTACAATCCTCTCTATGTTCTAGTATACACAAACGTACGTAATTACCTTTAAAATCTGGTGGTGGTCACAATGTAAATACTTAACTTGGACTCAGTAGTTGTGATATCTAAAAGAACATAAAAGTGCGAACAAACTGCGTTGGTGATCGTTTATTCCGTCAATAATATTGCGCGGTGGAGGGCTGTTAGGCGTACTGTGCAGCGTACGTGCCGTTTTGGCTATATTAACTTCCGTGTCCGCCTGCTTAGCTAGGTGGAAACGTGCTTGCCTCCGATGCAAACGGGCCCGTGTTCGATTCCCCGTCGGGTTGGCGATTTTCTCTGCTCGTGGACTGGGTGTTGTGTTGTGTTGTGTTGTCATCACCCGCGTGCAAGTCGCCCAATGTGGCGTCAAATGAATTAAGACTTCCACTTGGCTGCCAAACTACCCCGCGTGGGGCCTCCCGGCCAACGATGCCATACGATCATTTCCATTTTTTTTTCTTTTCTAGTGAGCACGAACGTTAAATACTTTAACGTTCCACGGTACTTAGAATAATATTGTGAGCTTGAATTATTGGCTTTACCTTTTCACGGGACTTGGTGTATTTCGACTGTGTTTTCGGTGATTATTATTGCCCGACTACCCGAACTTTAACGATGTTTGCGGAGTTGAGACAGGTGGACTCTGATTATTTGATGCAATTATTATCTTTCTTAGTGCGCGATGAATTTGATGAATATTTTCGCGGTAATGATTTAGAATGACTAACTTTTTGCTTACGTTATGAGTATAAGTGGGAAAGAGCACATTCAAACTTTGAATATTTGCTGATGATTCCGAGAGCTACTGTGCCATTATTCGAACTTAATTCGCATGTTACTGTAATCAGACATCTACAATGTATATATACACACAAATTACAATGTAAGGGTAGACCAGATATGGCTTGAATGCAAAGAAATAGTGTCGACAACAATTGAGAGATTCATAACAAATAACAAACGGCGAAGCTGATGCCCAATGGTACACGAAACAGGTCAGAACACTGCTACAGAAACAACGAAAAATGTAGGCCGAATTTAAACGAACACAATACCTCCAAGATTGGCGAACTTTTATAAAAGCTCGAAGTTTAGCGCAGACTTCAGTGCGAGATGCTTCTAATAGTTTCCACAACGAAACTTTGTCTCAAAATCTGGCAGAAAATCCAAAGAGATTCTTGTTGTATGTAAAGTATGCTAGCGGCAATACACAAACAACGCCTTCTCAGTGCGGCAGCAATGGAAATACTATCGGTGACGGTGCTGCTAAAGCAGAGTTACTAAACACAGCCTTCCGAAGTAGTGAAGCAACTCAGATCACTTAATAAAAGGAAGACTTTCGTTCCAGATTGCACACCAGCCAGGATTCTGTCAGAGCATGCTGATTCAATAGCTTTATTCTTAACGATCATACACAACTTCTCGATCGACGAAAGATCCGTACCCAAAGATTGGAAAGTTACACAGGCTACAAGAGCATACAAGAAAGGCATTAGGAGTAATCCATTGAATTATAGGCTAATATAATTAACGTCGATACAGCAGGGTTTTGGAACATATATTTTGTTGAGGCATTGTGAATTACCTCCAGGAAGAACGTTCTATTGACAAATAATAAACAAGATGGTTGGTTGGTTTTTGTTGAAGGAGACCAGACAGCGTGGTCATCGGTCTCATCGGATTAGGGAAGGATGGGGAAGGAAGGCGGCCGTGCCCTTTCAGAGGAACCATCCCGGCATTTGCCTGGAGTGATTTAGGGAAGTCACGGAAAACCTAAATCAGGATGGCCGGACGTGGGATTGAACCGTCGTCCTCCCGAATGCGAGTCCAGTGTCTAACCACAGTAAACAAGAATATGTAACACATCTGTCTTAGCAATTGCCCCTAAATAGTGAGTGCTAAGAGGAATCCATTAAACTTGGTTACACGACAAATCAATCAAATGTAAAGGCCGTAAATTCATCTAAAAACCTAGGAATTACAATTACGAACAACTTTATCTAGAAATAACTCACAGAAAATGTTGCGGGGAAGGCGAACCAAAGACTACGTTTCATTGGCAGAACACGTAGAAGATGCAACAGATCTACTAAAGATACTGCCTACATTACATTTGTCTGTCCTCTTTTAGAGTAATGCTGCCTGTTGTGGGATATTTACCAGATAGGATTAACGGAGTACATCGAGAAAGTTCAAAGAAGGGTAGCACGTTTTCTATTAACGATCAATAGTGAAGAGAATATCCCGGACATAATTCAGGATTTGGAGTGAAGATCATTAAAGCAAAGGCGTTTCTCTTTGCGGCGGGATCTTCTCACGAAATTTCAGTCACCAGCTTTCTCCTTCGCATGTGACGGAAATCAAAGCTCGCACAGAAAGCAGCTTTTTGCTGCTGACTGTGTTCGTGAGTGCAACATTCAATTCTGAGGTGGTTATTGCACCTGTCTTCCCCTTATTTTCCGTCGCCAAGGATGTCCGTCGCGATCATTAAACACACACACACACTTTCGTTAGCGTTACGTTCTTTTGCTTCCTCTGAATGGGTGCCTCCGGATACACGAATCATTTCGGCTACCTTGGCTCGAAGGAATCCACCATGCGAACACCAAAAATTTTCCCAATTTGGAATTCACTTAGTCCCGCGTAATGTACTCACGGCTAAACAGAACACTGGTCTTACAACGACTGACACTTGCAATGTACTGAGAACATTGTACAGCTGCCGCTCGTGGTCAAATACAACAAGGAAACCTGTAAGCTTGGCTAGTACCTGCAGTTACAGTGAAGAACTAAAGAAACTGCTGCCTAAAATTGTGTAGGGCCCCAGCGAGTACAGAGAAGTGCCACATCACGTCGGAGCATAGACTCGACTAATGACTGCAGTAATGCTGGAGATAAATGACACCATGAATCCTTCATGGCTGTTCATAAATCCGTAAGAGTACGAGGGGATGGAGATCTCTTCTGAACAGCAGCAAGTGTCTAAATTCAGGAGAGTGATCCTGGAGACACTCTGTTGCAATTCTGGACGTATAGGGTGTCGCATGTCCTGCTGGAATTTCTCGAGTCTGTCGGAATGCACAATGGACATGAATGGATGCAGGTAATGAAACATTATGCTTAAGTACGTGTTTCCTGTCAGAGTTGTATCAAGACATATGAGGTGACCCATACCAATCCAACTGCACACGCCCCACATCGTCCCGGAGCTTACACCAGCTTGAACAGTGCCCTACTGACATGCAGGGTCCGTGGGTTCATGAGGTTGTCTCCATACCCGTACACGTCCATCCGCTACTTAAAATTTAAAACGAGACTCGTCAAACTAGCCAACATGTTTCCAGTTATCAACAGTCCAATCAGCAACAGTCCAATCAACAACAGTCCAATCATCAACAGTCCAAACATCAACAGTCCAATGTCGGTGATGGGCCCAGGCGAGGTGTAAAGCTGTGTGTCGTGCAGTCATCAAGGCTACACGAGTGGGCCTTTCGCTCCGAAAGCCCGTATCGATGATGTTTCGTTGAATGGTTCGCACGCTGACACTTGTTGATGGCTCAGCATTGAAATATGCAGCAATTCGTGGAAGGGCTGCACTTTTATCATGTTGAACGATTCTCCTGAGTCGTCGTTGGTTCTGTTCTTGCAGGACCTTTTTCCGGCCACAGAGGTGTTGGAGGCTTGATGTTTTACCGGATTCCTGATATTCACGGTACACTCGTGAAATTGTCGTAAGGGAAAATCCCCACTTCATCGCTACTTCGGAGATGCTGTGTCCCATAGCTGGTATGCCGACTATAATACCACGTTCAAACTCACTTAAATCTTGAAAACCTGCCATTTTAGCAGCAATAACCGATCTAACAACTGGGCCAGACACTTGTTGTCTTATATAGGCGTTGCCGATCGAACTGCCGTGTTCTGTCTGTTTACATATCTCTGTATTTGAATACGCATGCCTGTAACAGTTTCTGTGGTTCTTTAATGTATGTTCAAGCAAGCGTTTCTCGCGATGTTTCCATACTTTTTTCCAGCCTCTGTATCCCATCTGTCTCATAGAAAAGAGGAATAAACGACGCGACTGACAGAAAATCTCCTTAGGTAAAGTCTCTTGTGGCTCTCTGGCTGGTCAGAATGGTAGGGTCGGATTTACACTTGGAGATATCAGAATTCATCGGTACATTTACTTCAGATTGTGTGGGAACCATGTTTTGAGTTCAGGCTCTCTGTTTAGGGTAGGTGACTATTACGTGTGTACCATTGAGAACTTATGGAAATCGGTCACAAATTGATATTCATACAGGTATCGATGGAAAATGCAAGAAACCTTGTAAAGTTTGGCAGTCAATAGATGACTGTGTGACGCTGCAGTGCAATTTCACCGCGCAGCATAGTAAATGGACATATGAATACTAGGGTATAAAGTGCGCGAATTTCGTTCCGTGTACTCATTTGGACAGTAAATATGCTTGAACAGGCGCTTAAACAATATATGCAGATATCAACATTTGAGAGGGGACGTGTAGCTGAGCTCACAGAAATTAGTTGGAGTAATCGGCGAATCGCTCGACATTTGAATAGCGGTGATGATCAGGAATAAGTGAATAATGGCCGAACACAGCGTCAAGAAAAAAAACTGTCGACCTAGAGAGACAACAGAAGGAGAGAACCGAGCAATCGTCAGAGAGGCAGTCACAGTCCCGGATTCATCATTGTCATCGAACCGAAGTGCAGCACTCGCATTCGGGAGGACGACGATTCAATCCCGCGTACGGCCATCCTGATTTAGGTTTTCCGTTATTTCCCTAAATCACTGCAGGCAAATGTCGGGATGGTTCCTCTGAAAGGGCACGGCCGACTTCCTTCCCCATCCTTCCGTACACCGATGAGACCGATGACCACGCTGTCTGGTCTCTTTCCCCAAAACAACCAACCAACCAACCGAAGTGCAGCTTATGCTTACCGTAACTAGGTGGCTGAGAGCAAGGGCGCTGACGTCACGGCGCCCATCGCGCCTACTACCATTGACCTCTGTAGACCAACAAGCACGTTTGCAGTGGTGTCATTGATTGGGCTAAAACTGTCTTGAGTGATGAGTCCCGCATCGAACTGAGCTCCGATGACCTGCGAAGGGCCGGTGGGGGTGGCCGAGCGGCTCTAGGCGCTACAGTCTGGAACCGAGCTACCGCTACGGTCGCAGGTTCTAATCCTGCCTCGGGCATGGTTGTTGTGATGTCCTTAGGTTAATTAGGTTTAAGTTCTAGGGGACTGATGACCTTAGAAGTTAAGTCTCATAGTGCTTAGAGCCATTTGAACCATATTTGAACCTGTGAAGGCGTGGCTGAAGATGCCCCAGACAGCTGTCGGATACCAGCTTGATTGTCGCCCATCATACTGCCTGACAGCCAGGAGCTATGGATTGGGCTGTCATTTCATTTCATAGCAGGACTTCTTTGGTTATCCGAGCCGCGCTCAGATAACAGCGGTATATCGACGATATTGTACCCTTTTGTTACCTTTCATGGTACGCCATCCTGGGCTTACATTTCAGCAAGATAATGCCCGCCCGCACAGGGGGAGAGTTTCTACTGCTTGTCTTCGTGCTTGCCAAACCCAATCTTGGCCAGCACGGCCGTCGAATCTTTTCCCAAGTTAGATTGTTTGAAACGTTATGGTCAGGGTCTTCCGACCAGATCAGGATTTTGATGATATAACGCGCCAATTAAGCCGAATTTTGTACGATATCGCGCAAGAGGACATCCAACAACTCTATCAATCAATGTTAAGCCGAAAACTACTTCTGTAAGGGCCAGAGGCGGACCCACGCGTCATTGACTTGCATAATTTGTGAAGTTCTTTGTGGTCAATAAATCATCCAATTTTTACGAATTTGTAATCATTTGCTCGTCTATAAACCAATCTATTTTCATCCTATTCCGATAATTCGTTCGTTTTGCGTCGTTTTCTGCTTTTTGTCTTAAAGTGTATTTGGAATGTTACACAGTTTGGTGATCTGCAACGCTAGGACACCACTTGTCTTTCCCTACTAATGAAGACCACTTCCACTACCGTGGTGGTCAGGGAAGCGAAATCTTTAGCAACATCTGAACGCGACTTGTTTGATCCCTTTTATGCACTTTGCTGACAATTTTTTTAAAATATTTGCTTAAATACCAGCAACAGTTTCTAATGATATTGCTTAAGAGTTATCACTTGAATCTTTTATTGAATAACGAATGGAAACTTAATTTATAGCCACCGTCATCAAAACAAAATAGGTAAATGTTTCCCTTACCCAGACCACATATCACAGAAACTTCTTCGAACTTTACGCGCGAAACTGTCTCATCACACAGGAGGATAATACTGCACATTTCCCATGTTTTTGAGGCTTTTATTAAAACAAATATTGTTTAGAAAATTGCTCTTTCATATTAGCCGGCCGGCAGAGCGGTTCTAGGCGATTCAGTCTAGAACCGCTCTGCTGCTACAGTCGCAAGTTCGAATCCTGCCTCGGGCATGGACGTGAGTGATGTCCTTAGGTTAGTTAGGGGATGATGACCTCAGATATTAAGTCCCATAGTGCTCAGCGCCATTTGAACCATATCAGACAGGTTTATTACTTAAAACCGTTTGAAGTGTTGGTTGTGATACGTGGCTACTACTGTTACACGTTACTGTGCCACGTAGATCATCTAACATTTTCTATCCCATTTTGCAAAGCGAGTGTCAACACAAAGTTTTTATCTGTAAGTGAGAACCACACTGTGTAAGATCACGCACAAAGCGTCATATTTTCTTTCAGAATGACTCTCGGGAGGCAAATAAATGGGTTGGAGAAGGGCGCAATTCAAGAGACTCACTAATTTTGGCAATCCATGTTGTCAGAATTCTGGCGTTCCGGAAACATCCCCAGGCAGTGGCTAAGCCATGACTCGCAATATCCTTTCTTCCAAGAGTGCAAGTTCTGCAAGGTATGCAGGGGAGCTTCTGTGAAGTTTGGAAGGTACGAGACGTGGTACTGGCGGAATTAGAGTTGTGAGGACGGGTCGTGAGTCGTGTTCGGGTAGCTCAGTTGGTAGAGCACTTGCCCGCGAAAGACAAAGGTCCCGAGTTCGAGTCTCGGTCCGGCACACAGTTTTGATCCGCCAGGAAGTTTCAGTCCATGTTGTGGTAAATATTTGTTAGTCCCGAGCTGCGAAGCTGTTTTACATAGTGAAAAAATTTTAGTAAATCTGAAATCGTAATTCGACAATCATTGAGATCGTTGGAACAAACATTCTCCCTCTGGCGCTTAACGCCCACTACAGTGAAAAGCTTATATTGGTCACTTTATTGGCGTTTCAATTATTCCTGATGCTGCACACGCACGCAATCACTGCTGTGAGCACTCCTATTGGTGTTGTGACTTGCTTGCATTTGCATCATCATCAGTGACTGAAAACACCAGAGAAGTGTCAGTTAAAAGCTGTCGCTACAATGAAATTCGTGCACCACAGGCTTAAAATCTTATTGCTTATGGCATATTCGTGTCGATAACTGAGAAACTTAGTCCCATTGCCTGCCCTCATACATATTGAAACATCCGTCACACCGCTAAAGGGGCCAAAACAAAATGGAACAGCCCTGTGACAAAGTGGAGCACGGTGCGGTAATTCGCTTTCGGAATTCGAAGAGACACTACGCTGCAAACCAGTCAAGCTTAGCTGGAGGGATTGTACAGCGACAACGCACCACCATATGGTACAGTAAAGTCTTTCTCGTTCCTCGAATGTTTCCACGAATGCCTCGAATGTTTCCACGAATGTCTGGCAGAGAAGGAGGGGGATTAAGATTTAACGTTCCGTTGACGACTGAGGTCATTACAGACAGACCACGAGCTCGGATTGATAAATCATAGGGAAAGGTGTGGCTCAGTGGGTAAAGAGCCAACCTGTAGATTCAAAGGTCACAGGTCGCCTCCCAGTCAGTTCTACGAGGATCGTTCAGTAAGTAATGCAACACATTTTTTTTTCTAAAAGCAGGTTGGTTTTACTCAGTTTCCCAGTACACCATACAATTCCCCTCTCTTCTGGCTGCAAAATCTTCTTTTTCAACATAATTTCCGTTCGATGCGACGGCCTTGTGCCACCTTACTGGGAATACCTGTATGCCTGCATGGTACCACTCTGCTGGTCGACGTTTTGTTTCATCACTAACCTCCCCATCATCCACGTACCAGCCGGCCATTGTGGCCGAGAGGTTCTAGGCGCTTCAGTCCGGAACCGCGCTGTTGCTACAGTCGCAGGTTCGAATCCTGTCTCGGGCGTGGATGTGTGTGATGTCCTTAGGTTAGTTAGGTTTAAGTAGTTCTAAGTTCTAGGGGACTGATGACCCATAGCGCTCAGAGCCATTGGAACCATCCACACACCGCTTCCCGCAGAGTGCGTCCTTTATTGGGCTAAACAGGTGGAAGTTGAAAGGTTCGATATTCGGTCTGTAGGGTGGATGAGGAACAACAGCGTAACGAAGTTTTGTGAGCTCCTCTCGAGTGCGCAGACTTGTGTGAGGCCTTGCGTTCTCACAGAGAAGAAGAAGAAGTTCTTTGCATTTTTGTGGCGACTAATACGATGAAGTCATTTCTTGAATTTCCTGAGGGTAGCACATTACACTTTCGAATTAATCGTTGTACCATGAGGGAGGACATAAGGCAGTATAATCCCTTCAGAGTCGCTGAAGTATGCCGCCATGACTTTACCGGCTGTGGTTGTCACTTTTGAACGTCTTCTTCGGAGGCCATGTGATGTGGCACCACTCCATGGTTGCCGTTTTCTTTCGGTTCGAAGTGATGAACCCATGTTTCATCGTCTGTGACGATATTCGACAAAAAGTTGTCACGATGAGCCTCATAACGCGCTATCAGTTCCACACAGGTGATCCTTCATTTCTCTTTATGGTCCTCTGTTCGGCGGTGAGGAACCCTGCAGGCAAGCAACTCTTGAGTACCTTAACTGGTGGACGAGTGTGGCAGCACTACCAATAGAGACGTCCAGTTGAGCAGTGAGATGTTTGACTGTGGCCCGTCGATTACCTTGAATGAGAACGTCCGAATGTTGCAACATTGCAGGAGTGGCAACTGTGTGTGGGCGTCCGGCACGCGGGAGGTGAGACAGGTTTGCCTGACCTTGTGGTGATGACAGACGCCTCGTCCAACGACTCGTCGTGCTTTTGTTCACTGCCAGGACTCCGTAGACGTTCTGCAAGCGCCTATAAATACCTGTTGCGCTCTGGCTTTCCGCCAGAAGGTACTCAGTGATAACTTGGAACGCACCTCCATTACAGATGTCATTTTGCAGGCGATGTGCGACGCCGCCACAACCTATTGGAAACTGTAGGAGCTTAAACGGGAATGGCCCACAGCAAAATCAGTACTTTTTCAACCGAAACTGGCCGAAAAAATGGGTTGGCCCTCGTAGGAGTTTTGTCTGACACTTATCACTTCTTTCATCTCTAGCACTGCATCTTGATGTGAAAAATGCCGAGTTGCACCGTGTTTCGGAGTCAGTATTAAACTATATGTCGGCCTATAGCTAGCTGGGTAAGTCAGTTCAAAGGTCGGAGGCAAGAAACGGCAAACCACCTCCAACAGGATCATGTTTAGAAATTCACTGAGGTGTTCAAACGAACCTTCGGGTCGATGACACCTTTACTTAGGGATGCAGTCTGGATGGAAATCCCCCTTAAAAGAATCCTCTGTATGTGCCTTAACTTTTTTAGGGAAGCTAGGAAAAAACTAAATCCGGATGCTCGTTAAAATGTTAACTAGCCCTTTCCTTATACATGAAAGATTTTATGTACCTAAAGGAAAGCTAGATTTGCAATGTCACATCTGCCGAATGATATGTACGTCGACATCTGCATGACTACTCTGCAGTTCACACTTAAGTGCCTGGCATATGGTTCATCGAAGTACTTTCACACTATTTATGTACACTATTGGCCGTTAAAATTGCTGCACCAAAAAGAAATGCAGACGATGAACGGGTATTCATTGGCCAAATATATTATACTAGAACTGACATGTGATTACATTTTCAAGCAATTTCGGTGCTTTGATACTGAGAAATCAGTACCCAGAACAACCACCTCTGGCCGTAATAACGGCCTTGATACGCCAGGGCATTGAGTCAAACAGAGCTTGAATGGCGTGTACAGATAGCTGCCCATGTAGCAACAACACGATACCACAGTTAATCAAAATAACTGAGTGGCGTATTGTGACGAGCCAGTTGCTCGGCCACCATTGATCAGACGTTTTCAATTGGTGAGATATCTGGAGAATGTGCTGGCCAGGACAGCAGTCGAACATTTTCTGTATGCAGAAAGGCCCATACAGGACCTGCAAAAATGCGGTCGTGCGTTATCCTGCTGAAATGTAGGGCTTCGCAGGGATAGAATAAAGGCTACAGCCACGGGTCGTAACACATCTGAGATGTAACGTCCACTGTTCAAAGTGCCGCCAATGCGAACAAGAGGTGACTGAGACGTGCAACCAATGGCACCCCATACCATCACGCCGGATGAGACACCAGTATGGCGATGACGAATACACGCTTCCAATGTGCGTTCACCACGATGTCGCCAAACACGGATGCGACCATCATGATGCTGTAAACAGAACTTGGATTCATCCGAAACAATGACGGTTTGCCATTCGGGCACCCAGGTTCGTCGTTAAGTACACCATCGCAGGCTCCCCCGCCTGTGATGCAGCGTCAAGACTAGCCGCAGCCATGGTCTCAGAGATGATAGTCGATACTGCTGCAGACGTCGTCGAACTGTTCGTGTAGATGGTTGTTGTCTTGCAAACGTCCCCATCTGTTGACTCAGGGATCGAGACGTGCCTGTACGATCCGTTACAGCCATGCGGATAAGATGCCTGTCATCTCGACTGCTGTGTGATACGAGGCCGTTGGGATCCAGCACGGCGTTCCGTATGACCCTCCTGAACCCACCGATTCCATATTCTGCTAACAGTTATTGGAACTCGACCAACGAGAGCAGCAATGTCGCGATACGATAAACCCCAATCGCGATAGGCTACAATTCCACCTTTATCAAAGTCGGAAACGTGATGGTACGCATTTCCCCTCCTTACACCAGGCATCACAACAACGTTTCACCAGGCAACGCCGGTCAACTGCTGTTTGTGTATGAGGAATCGGTTGGAAACTTTCCTCATGTCAGCACGTTATAGGTGTCGCCACCGGCGCCAACCTTATGTGAATGCTCTGAAAAGCTAATCATTTGCATATCACAGTATTTTCTTCCTGTCGGTTAAATTTCGCGTCTGTGGCACGTCATCTTCGTGGTGTAGCAATTTTCATGGCCAGTAGTGTACCTTTCCACTTACAGCGCGCGGGAGTAACGAACACTTACATCTTTTCGTACATGGTCTACTTTCTATCAGTACAATGATCATTTCTCGCTATGTAGGTGTGTGCCAACAAAATATTTTCGCATTCGGAGGAGAGTGTCAGAGATTGAAATTTCGTGGAAAGCTATCGCCACCAGGAAAACAATTGACACCCAAATTTATGTCTTGCTTCAGTAACACTGTTTCCCCTATTCTGTGATAATACAATACGAGCTGCCTTTCATTTATCTTTTTAAATGTTCTTCGTTAGAACTATCTGATAAGGAGTCCCTTACTACAAGCAGTACTCTAGCAGAGGACGGAGAAGTGTAGTGTGCACAATCTGTTAGTAGACCTGTTGTATCTTTTAAGTTCCCTGCCAAGAAAACTCAGCTTTGGATTGCCTTCCCCCCTACATTATCTATGTGCTCGTTTCAATCATAGTTCTGCGCAATCGTAATTCCTAGTATTTAGTTGCAATGTCAGCTTTTGATTTGTGTGATTTATCGTATAACCGAAATTCAATAGATTCCTTTAAGCACTCATATGTATGACCTCACACTTTTAAATGTTTACGGTCAATATCCACTTTACTGACCATACAGATATCTTTTTGGAAAACCATTCTACAAGAATTCACTTTGATATACCCATAACAGGTAGTTCGCGAAAGTATTCTTGCAACCTATTAGAGAGATTTGAGAAAGAGCAAGTGTAAGTTGTAGAAAAATGTTCCAACAAAATTTGAATGAAGAGGACAATATTTGTACGACTATTGGAATGAGAGAACACTAATTCTGCCTAGGAGTAAATAAATAATTGTAGTTTCAAATTAAGGAGAACAGTTGATGATAGCAAAGAACTGCTTAATATACAAAATAATGTCTAAGAGCCTTAAAAAAAAAGATTTAAGTGTCTTATGTACAAGAGCTACAAAGAACAGCTTTGTTCCCGTAGTATTGAGACAATATTTTATTGTTTAGCTACAGGATTAAGCAGTGTAGTGGAGTTTCTTCTGTCTTCTGGTTGGTTTGAAACGGCCCCCCGCAAATTTCACCCCAAATAAGCACACAAAATCTTCAATTATTTGCTGAACCTATTCCAATCTGTCTCCCCCCACAGTTTTTTCCTTCTACAGCAGTCTCACGTACATGTCATATCATCCTGTCCCTTCTACTTCCCAATATATTCCGCCTCTTCCCCTATTAGACATTTCTGCGCAGAACCTGCTCATTACTTATGTCAGCAGTCCACTTAATTTTCATTAACCTTCTGCAGCACCACATTTCAAAAGCTCTCTTCTTTTTCCAGTTTCCCCACAGTAACTCACTTCCATACAGTATTGTGCTCCAAGCACACATTCTCAGAAATTTCTTCCTCAAATTATGGTCGCTGTTTGCAAATTACGGTCAATGTTTCATACTAGCAGACTTTTTTTATCTGGGAGTATCTGTGCTAGGTTGCTTAATATACCCTCTTTGCTTCTTCTATTTCAGTTCATCTGCTTCGTGATCCCAATTTTATTCTAAGTTTATGTCTCATCTCATTTCTGGCATTCCTCATGTTCCGTCTTTCTTCTGTTCATTCTAAATATAGAGGGTGCGTTGATTAGACTGTTCATTCTATTTAATCCTTCCTGCAGTTCTTTCGCACTCTCACTGCCGAAAGCCATACGATAAGAGAAACATCATTCATATCCTTTCGCCCTTAATTTTGATCCCACACCTGAATTTTCCCATCATTTCTGTCATCGTTTCATCGATGTACGGATTGAAGAGTAGGGGAAAAGACAACATCCTTATCCTATACCTAACCCGAGCACTTAGTTTTTTGTCTTCAATTTTTATTTTTGCCTCTATGTTCTTGTACATATTGTACATTATCAGTATTTCCATGCGGCCTACACATATGTTTCTCAGAAAGCCGTTCGCTTGGTTGTGAGGTCATTGCGCGCAGTGTCTAGAAAGTTTGTCACGTCGACACTCCTCCGCCCTTTTCCCGAAGACTCAAGTGACGACAGTTCTCGGCGGTCAACGGCATCCATGGCCAGAGAGTTTGCTTCCTCGTTGCCCAGTCCGTAAGCGTAAAACCAACGGCGCGGAAAACTGACTCGGCCGCTCTCTCTGCCAGTGCTAATGAAATTCCTCCCTGCACCATCTACGCACCTAACTTTTCTCATCTTGCTACGTTTCTACTGTGTGGAAAACTCAAGGCTGAACCCCAGGAAGCTCATTCGTGGAAGTCGTCCTTGAATAGACTTCCGACTCTCACAGAATATTTGTGCCTAGCATTGTCTTGCTTCTCTTCACGCTTGCATTAACAGTGTAATGCACAGGTGGGCAGTGAAATTACAAATCATATTGCGGCGTAAGTTTCTGTCTGCTCATTTAAATCTCCTGGCAGCGAATGTGCAGGGTGGCTACCCCTTGGACAAATCATATTCTATCGACTTCCCCGTATTAATTATGTATCAGTATGAAGGTGGGTTTGAACACCGCAGTGTTTTACTAGACGTAGTTCTATTGGAGGTGCCACACATTTGTCCTTCTTTCAACACACTTACCCTGCCAGCCATCCAATCAGCCAATTACAGTTAACGGCCTCCGAACCATCAAATCATTATACACTGAAGCGCAAAGAAACTGGTATAGACATGCGTATTCAAATACAGAGATACGTAAACAGGCAGAATACGGTGCTGCGGTCGGCAGCGCCTTTAGGGACAACAAGTGTCTGGGGCAGTTGTTAGACCGGTAACTGCTGCTACAATGGCAGTTTATCAAGATTTAAGTGAGTTTGAACATGGTGTTATAGTCGGCGCATTAGCGATGGGACACAGCATCCCCGACGTATCTATGAAGTGGGGATTTTCCCGTACGACCATTTCACGAGTATACCGTGTATATCAGGAAACAGGTAAAACATCTAATCTCCGACATTGCAGCGGCCGGCAAAGATCCTGCAAGAACGGGACCAACGATGACTGACGAGAATCGTTCAATGTTACAGAAGTGCAACCCTTCAGCAGATAGCTGCAGCTTTCAATGCTGGGTCATCAACAAGTGTCAGCGTGCGAACCATACAGCGTAACACCTTCGATATGGGTCTTCGGAACCGAAGGATCACTCGTGTACCCTTGATGACTGTACAACACAAAGCTTTACGTCTTACCTGGTCGCGTCAAAACCGACATTGGACTACTGATGAAAAATGTTGCCTGTTCGGACGGGTCTCGTTTCAAATTATATCGAGCGGATGGACGTGCATAGGTATGGAGACAACCTCATGAATCCACGGACTCTGCATTTCAGCAGGAGGCTGTTCAAGCCTTTGGAGGCTCTATAATAGTATGGTGCGAGTTCAACTGGAGTGATATGAGACCCCTGATATGTCTAGATATGACTCTGACAGGTGACACGTACGTAAGCATCCTGTCTGATCCCCTGCATCCATTCATGCTCATAGTGTATTCCGATGCACTTGGGCAATTCCAGCAGAACAATGCGACACCCAACACGTCCAGAATTGTTACATAGTGGCTCCAAGAATACTCTTTTCAGTTTAAACACTTCCGCTGGCCACCAAACTCTCCAGACATTAACATTATTGAGCATATCTGGGATGCCTTGCAACGTGCTGTTCAGAAAAGATCTCCACCCTTCGTACTCTTGCGGATCAATGGACAGCGCTGCAGGATTCATGGTGCCAGTTCCCTCCAGCACTACTTCAGACATTAGTCGAGTCGTCCATACCAAGTCGTGCTGCGGCAGTTCTTCGTGCTCGCGGGGGCCCTACATCCTATTACGCAAGTGTGCAACTTTCTTCGGTTTTTCAGTGTATAAGGTAGTTATCTCGATTTATTATAAGTGATGTCAATTATTTCAAAGCAGGACCGTATAGGTATGGCACAAACGAACGTCGTGGCGATAATATTCCAGTTTCGTGTTCATCTACTGACGATTGTAATTAAAATGAAGCAAAACACCTGCGACAATTGGAACGTCGATATGGAGCAGATAACGACTAGTTATGCTGCAACACTGATAATCACATAATAATTTAGTATCATAGTAGCTACAGTAATTATTCACATCATGACACATGCACATTAAAATAGTATTCATGGATTGATCAGTATAACTATCCAAACAATGGAATGCAGTTACTGAACTGAATAATTTTCTGCAATGGCGGAGACAACACTGTCATATTGAAAATATATATTTGAATGCCAAAATATTTTGTAATGTAGGATTGTGAAAACAGATAATAAAGGAAATCAGCTGTCAACACTTTCTTTAACTCGTTACTTACAGGATGTGCACGCAAAGTGTCATTCAGAAACTTTACGTTACAAGTAAATATCACTTCGCCGGATTACTGCTGTGACGCGGAGGCTTAGTGTCAGATAAATAATTTCCATGTCCTTCTTTTACTGCCATGTTACATTAATTAGTACAGAGTGTCACATTTCTTCCTGTAGTATGTGCACACACAGCCATTCCTCCATATGTATTTCCTCGGTCCTCACAGAGTGCTTACAATTGTACACAGAACAGTCGCCATTACCGCCACGAACCGACTACTACCGCGGTCTAACATATACAGTCGCGACGCTCCAGCTATTTTTTGTTGTATCTTGCGACATCAGTGCTCACAGCATCCAGCAAGCTATAGCTCTGAATCCGGTATCAGATAACTGCGGATAGTATAGTTTATACTGAAATGTAACATGATTTTTACAACGGTGTGCGTATATAGTGACATAAAAATCGACAATATCTAAAAACTGACACCGCATTTCTCTTTCTTTAGTTACAGAATGTCCCTGAGAGGTATGGAACGGTACATTACAAAACAGTTTATGTGCTGTTCTCTTGTAACCTATCGATATTTACTGAAGAATATCGATTTCTTTTAAGAACAAATAAATAGCGAGTAAACAGCGGAAGATATGATCTTTTGTAGAAAGACACCACATATTTACTCAAGGACGTGAAGCTCTCTCCACTACTTTTTCAGTCAAATCAGTGAATTTGGAACGTAGGATACTTGTATGGGATGCAGCGCCTGCGTTACCTAACATACCCAATATGCCACCACAACTGTAGAAAGGCTAACCACACAGAAGTGATATCGAAACGTCAGAAGTAAAAAAAAGTGTTTCCCAACACAGAAGGAACCAATTCCGCATTTGGTGCTACATCTGACCCACAGACGGCAAGAATATTCAGCACATTCGCTTTCGACGCAAAAATAGCTACATTTGCAAAAATATTCGTGTATTGGAAAGTCGAGTGAAGTGTGAGAATGTGCGAATCGTTAGACAGCATACAAAATCGTTAGGTTTCAAGGAAAGTGCTTATCGTAACAAGAACAGACAACAAAAGAAGTATATGCTCCTCATGCATGAAGAATGTGTCCATATTCTCTTGATTTCGTCGGTATAAGCTGCACTTACACACATATTCGAAAGAATTTCTTCATGAATAAATGCTATCTTATGGCGCTGAATAAGTTAGATTCAGAAGGATGTAGGCTGCAGTAGGTACTGGGAGATGAAGAAGGTTGCACAGGATAGAGTAGCATGGAGAGCTGCATCAAACCAGCCTCAGGACTGAAGACCACAACAACAACAACAACAACAACATTTGTTGTTACATTTATTTCACGACCATCCAAATCTGTCGATGATTTAGTAATGCTTGGAACGCAAAAATGTAATAGCTATTTTGTTAATTAAGTAGAAAAGTAATTAAAAACAAACGTTAATCTAAGGGCTGTTTTCTCGCCGCTAGATGCGTTAGTGTCAGACCAACTGTCAGACGGTAACAAGTTTCATAGCCATGAGTGTCACCACTTTTTGAGCTAGACGGTGCTATTGCTACAGTTGTTACTACAAAGAAAACCTCTGCTTAACTACTGCAGCTCTAGTACAACTACAATACTTGTTTTACATACGTTCTTTATGTGTAACACACATCCAACTTTCCAGTACAGTTTAATTTCTGAAATAACTGATTACATGAATAATATTATCTGCAAATACTAAAGCGCTCAAACATAAATGGCAATATTTATGCAAATTGTTCCTTTCGCTATTAACAGATTTGTCACTAACTAGTTTCAGAACAGCGGCCCATACTTTGATATATTTCGGGTCATACTACACACTGTGATAGATAAACTCGCAATAAAATTTTTGCTGTGCTTTTACGTTTCGTAAGTGCCTGAGTTTAAGTGTATGTTATCGTCTTGACATAACTGTGTCGTTACAATTACAAGCTGTGGAACACGCGACCAGTGACAGGAAAAAATTCCGGGATTGTTTTGAACCTATGACCTCTAACTTTTCCACTTCCACCCCCCTCCCTCCCTCTACGAAGCTAAAAGCGTAGTTACAGTATGGGGATCAATTTATATCTGCATTTCTTTGAATTATTACGCATTTTAATCGTATATTTGTGTTTTAACGGATGAATAAAGGAACTGGAAGACCATCGTAAAAAAGGGAAAAAAGGGAAAAAAGGCGTCAACTTACAGCCTCTCCTTTCTAAGGGGCCCACACAGACCAGCTTTGATAAGGTTTCAGTCGCTAAAAGTGTACTCTTTTTTGCCACTGAATAATGGAAATTCCGTTATTAGAAATTATACCCCACCAGTTCTGTTTTAGATATGGGCATATATTGTTACGTGTGACAAATGAAATAGAATAGGCTGCCTCGCTGTCAAGAGCTGCCTCATCATCGCGTTTCGAGTGCACAATACGGGAGCGTCAAAGAACAATAACGTATTTTGCTAACGTGTACACATGTCCTTAAAGGTAAGTAAAGATACGAGCTACTGTTACCTCCATGTAGTCCAAGCATTTGTTATGTTCTGCGCCGAGAATAAATAGGGAGAACGCTTATTCTAGCTTATTTTTCCACACAGCCTTCCGACGCAACACGTTAACTGCGCAAGAACGGTGCAGAGTTTTCAACATATTTTCAATAAACCTTCACCATTGCTGGCACAATCAGAGCTGAGTAAATGACATGACATAAATGTGAACAACCATCTGAAGATTCTACACCGCCGAAAGCGCTTTTTCTAATAAACAGAATAAGAAAGTGATAATACCGTCAGCAAGAATCGACTTCTATATTTAGGCCACAGTTTTTCCCAGCGAGTATCTACAGTTCGGCGAGGATTCTAAAGTGTAGTTTGTCGCTTACATTAATTGTATGATAGAGTGTATCAATGACTCAAGCGACTCACACTTGTGAAAATTAAACAAATTTCTAGGGCTGTTCCCAAAATGGCGACCAACTGCAGGAAACGGTAATTGAGAGTTTTCAATAAAACTGATGTTGTTTCTCCGTAACACAAAGTCAGTTTCAGCCCCGCTTGAAAATGGCCCAATGTAAAGGCCGAAACCGGTTGCGGACTTAACAAAGTTCTTGTCAGCGACTGGAGCGACATTCCTGTTACTAAGATTTTTGTTGTTTACGACCAGTGAAAAATGTACCGAAAACTTTAACAATGGCTTAAAAGAGAAGTCAGAAGAATACTGAAGAAAATCTCTGAGGAATTAAATTTATGTAAACTAGCATGACCAGTAAAATGATTTTGCAACAATTACGAGCAATGTTAACCAAAGATAGGAAGTCAACAGTCCCAGTTACAAATAATTCTCTATTCTTTTTTAAGAAGATACAAACAAAATCTGTAATAAACAATACATTTTGCTTATATCAAAGTAACGTAGTCAGGGGAATATGTAAGGAATATCTTTGGAACTGCAAAGCTGTACGTTTACGTCCGTACAGAAAACCCAGTAGGCCGAAAAGAATATTTTCATCGACAAGAAGTTTCTCCTCCCATTAGCTTAATTCCACGGGGGCCTACGAACAACCTGTAATAATGGCCGAGGAAAAGATGTAACAATTATGACTATGATAGAAGTTCACAAACCAAAAAAATCTGTAAGCAGTGGCCACCGGAACCAAACTAGTGACAACGCGACAAGGACTGGCGTCAATTCTCATTGCATTCACTCGGTTATTACTGCTGAACTGCGACAGGAGATGATGACGAACTACGAGGGGCGTTCCAGAAATTAATGGAACACTTTTTTCTAGGCCAATTTCGATCGAAAAAATGTGCGGTTTGTTGTGGGACATCGTGCTATATTAATGCTTCAGCTCCTATATCCGCATGAAGTTCCGATTTCTGGCGGCTCTATACACAGCCTTCAAAATGGCGCCTATAACGGAGGTACTTCCAAGCAGAGAGCTGGCAATGAGTTTCTTTTGACGGAAAGCCAGATCGTCGCACAGTTTCTACGGTGAGCTAGCAGCGAACAAAAAGCACGGCGAGTCGTTGGGCGAGCAAGGTCGTGCAAACCCGTCCGATTTCCCGGGTGCCGGCTGGCCACCCACAGCTATGCATTATTGGAACGTGTGGACACTACCATCCGAGGTGACGCCAATGAAACTCGTCGCTGCTCAACTGGAAGTCTCTGTTGGTAGTGCTGACATACTCATCCACCAGTTGGAGTACTCAAAGGCATGTGAACGCTGGTCTCGTCGCCTCCTAACAGAAGACTGTTGTTGTCGTGGTCTTCAGTCCTGAGACTGGTTTGATGCAGCTCTCCATGCTACTCTATCCTGTGCAAGCTTCTTCATCTCCCAGTACCTACTGTAACCTACATCATTCTGAATTGTTTAGTGTATTCATCTCTTGGTCTCCCTCTACGATTTTTACCCTCCACCCTGCCCTCCAATACTAAATTGGTGATCACTTGATGCCTCAGAACATGTCCTACCAAGCGATCCCTTCTTCTAGTCAAGTTGTGCCACAAACTTCTCTTCTCCCCAACCCTATTCAATACTTCCTCATTAGTTATGTGATATACCCATGTAATCTTCCACATTCTTCTGTAGCACCACATTTCGAAAGCTTCTACTCTCTTCTTGTCCAAACTATTTATCGTCCATGTTTCACTTCCATACATGGCTACACTCCATACAAATACTTCCAGAAACGACTTCCTGACACTTCAATCAATACTCGATGTTAACAAATTTCTCTTCTTCAGAAATGCTTTCCTTGCCATTGTCGGTCTACATTTTATACCCTCTCTACTTCGACCATCATCAGTTATTTTGCTCTCCAAATAGCAAAACTCCTTTACTACTTTAAGTGTCTCGTTTCCTAATCTAATTCCCTCAGCATCGCCCGATTTAATTCGACTACATTCCATTATCCTCGTTTTGCTTTTGTTGATATTCATCTTATATCCTCCTTTCAAGACACTATCCATTCCGTTCAACTGCTCTTCCAAGTCCTTTGCTGTCTCTGACAGAATTACAATGTCATCGGCGAACCTCAAAGTTTTTATTTCTTCTCCATGGATTTTAATACCTACTCCGAATTTTTCTTTCGTTTCCTTTACTGCTTGCTCAATATACAAATTGAATAACATCGGAGAAAGGCTACAACCCTGTCTCACTGCCTTCCCAACCACTGCTTCCCTTTCATGTTCCTCGGCTCTTATAACTGCCATCTGGTTCCCCATCGACCAAAAGTGTGGTACCACACGGACATACAGGTCCTCCAGGTAAGGGAACGTAAGGCCATCGCATTGAAAGGAGACTACTAAAAAATAGGGTTTTGAAGCCAAAAGAGTGGGGTATAATACGGTATGTTGCAATGCTGAATCGGTTCTTGGCGCTACAGTCTGGAACCGAGCGATCGCTACGGTCGCAGGTTCGAATCCTGCCTCGGGCATGGTTGTGTGTGATGTCCTTAGATTAGTTAGGTTTAAGTAGTTCCACGTCTAGGGGACTGATGACCTCAGATGGAGTCCCATAGTGCTCAGAGCCATTTGAACCATTTTGTAATGCTGAATAACACCTACCTGATTTCAGAAAATATGTCTTCCATTACTAATTGAACGTTCCTCGTAGAACGAAATACTACTGTGAACTATTAAACTGTCACGGTGCGACTGATAAATTAAATCAGATCTTAAGCCGATGATCACTCCAAGTTTAAAGGCAGCCAAAACCTCTCAGACAAACAGAAGCTAAAGGATGTCAAAGTTAGCGTAAGGAGGGCTATGCGTGAAGCGTTCAGTGAATTCGAAAGTAAACTTCTATGTACAGACTTGACAGAAAATCATAGGAAGTTCTTTCTGGTCTTACGTCAAATCACTAAGTGGCTCGAAACAGCATATCCATGATGATGGCATATCCATGATGATGGCATTGCAACAGAGGATGACAAGCGTAAATCTGAAATACTAAACACCTTTTCACAAAGCTGTTTCACAGAGGAAGACCGCACTGCAGTTCCTTCTCTAAATCCTCGAGCAAACGAAGAAATGCCTGACATCGATATATGTGCCCAAGGAATAGAAAAGCAACTGGAATCACTCAACAGAGGAAAGTGCACTGGACCTGACGGGATACCAATTCGATTCTACATAGAGTACGCGAAAGAACTTGCCCCCCTTCTAACAGCCGTGTACCGCAAGTCTCTAGAGGAACGGAAGGTTCCAAATGATTGGAAAAGAGCACAGGTAGTCCCAGTCTTCAAGAAGGGTCGTCGAGCAGATGCGCAAAACTATAGACTTATATCTCTGGCGTCGATATGTTGTAGAATTTTAGAACATGTTTTTTTCTCGAGTATCTACATCTACATGACTACTCTGCAATTCACATTTAAGTGCTTGGCAGAGGGTTCATCGAACCACAATCATACTATCTCTCAACTATTCCACTCCCGAACAGCGAGCGGGAAAAACGAACACCTAAACCTTTCTGTTCTAGCTCTGATTTCTCTTATTTTATTTTGATGATCATTCCTACCTATGTAGGTTGGGCTCAACAAAATATTTTCGCATTCGGAAGAGAAAGTTGGTGACTGAAATTTCGTAAAAAGGTCTCGCCACGACGAAAAACGTCTATGCTGTAATGACTTCCATCCCAACTCGTGTATCATATCTGCCACACTCTCTCCCCTATAACGTGATAATACAAAACGAGCTGCCCTTTTTTGCACCCTTTCCATGCCCTCCGTCAATCCCACCTGGTAAGGATCCCACACCGCAAAGCAATATTCTAACAGAGGACGAACGAGTGTAGTGTAAGCTGTCTAGTGGACTTGTTGCATCCTGCCAATGAAACGCAACCTTTGGCTCGCCTTCCCGACAATATTATCTATGTGGTCCTTCCAACTGAAGTTGTTCGTAATTTTAACACCCAGGTACTTAGTTGAATTGACAGCCTTGAGAATTGTACTATTTATCGAGTAATCGAATTCCAACGGATTTCTTTTGGAACTCATGTGGATCATCTCACACTTTTCGTTATTTAGCGTCAACTGCCACCTGACACACCATACAGCAATCTTTTCTAAATCGCTTTGCAACTGATACTGGTCTTCGGATGACCTTACTAGACGGTAAATTACAGCATCATCTGCGAACAGTCTAAGAGAACTGCTCAGATTGTCACCCAGGTCATTTATATAGATCAGGAACAGTAGAGGTCCCAGGACGCTTCCCTGGGGAACACCTGATATCACTTCAGTTTTACTCGATGATTTGCCGTCTCTTACTACCAACTGCGACCTTCCTGACAGGAAATCACGAATCCAGTTAGCTCCGCAGCTTGATTAGAAGTCGCTTGTGAGGAACGGTGTCACAAGCTTTACGGAAATCTAGAAATACGGAATCAACTTGAGATCCCCTGTCGATAGCGGCCATTACTTCGTACGAATAAAGAGCTAGCTGCGTTGCACAAGAGCGATGTTTTCTGAAGCCATGCTGATTACGTGTCAATAGATCGTTCCCTTCGACGTGATTCATAATGTTTGAATACAGTATATGCTCCAAAACCCTACTGCAAACCGACGTCAATGATATAGGTCTGTAGTTAAATGGATTACTCCTACTACCCTTCTTGAACACTGGTGCGACCTGCGCAATTTTCCAATCTGTAGGTACAGATCTATCGGTGAGCGAGCGGTTGTATATGAGTGCTAAGTAGGGAGCTATAGTATCAGCGTAATCTGAAAGGAACCTAATCGGTATACAATCTGGACCTGAAGACTTGCCCGTATCAAGCGATTTGAGTTGCTTCGCAACCCCTGTGGTATCTACTTCTAAGAAACTCATGCTAGCAGATGTTCGTGTTTCAAATTCTGGAATATTCCATTCGTCTTCCCTGCGTTCAATAACTCCGCTTTAGCGGCACAGTCGTCGATAACAGTACCATCGGCACTGCGCAGCGAAGGTATTGACTGCGTCTTGCCGCTTGTGTACTTTACATACGACCAGAATTTCTTCGGATTTTCTACCAAATTTCGAGACAATGTTTCGTTGTGGAACCTATTAAAGGCATCTCGCATCGAAGTACGTGCCAAATTTCGCGCGTCTGTAAATTTTAGCCCATCTTCGGGATTTCGCGTTCTTCTGAACTTCGCATGCTTTTTCCGTTGCCTCTGCAACAGCGTTCGGACCTTTTTTGTGTACCACGGGGGATCAGTTCCATCTCTTACCAATTTATGAGGTATGAATATCTCAATTGCTGTTGCTACTATATCTTTGAATTTGAGCCACATCTCGTCTACATTCGCATAGTCAGTTCGGAAGGAATGGAAATTGTCTTTTAGGAAGGCTTCTAGTGGCACTTTATCCGCTTTTTTAAATAAAATTATTTTGCGTTTGTTTCTGATGGATTTGGAAGATATGGTACTGAGCCTAGCTACAATGACCTTGTGATCACTAATCCCTGTATCAGTCATGATGCTCTCTATCAGCTCTGGATTGTTTGTGGCTAAGAGGTCAAGTGTGTTTTCGCAACCATTTACAATTCGCGTGGGTTCGAGGACTAACTGCTCGAAATAATTTTCGGAGAAAGCATTTAGGACAATCTCGGAAGACGTTTTCTGCCTACCACCGGTTTTGAACAAGTATTTTTGCCAACATACCGAGGGTAGGTTGAAGTCCCCACCAACTATAACCGTATGAGTGGGGTATTTATTTGTTACGAGACTCAAACTTTCTCTGAACTGTTCCGCAACTGTATCATCGGAGTCTGGGGGTCGGTAGAAGGAGCCAATTTTTAACTTAATTCGGCTGTTAAGTATAACCTCCACCCATACAAATTCGCACGGAGTATCTACTTCGACTTCACTACAAGATAAACCACTACTGACAGACACAAACACTCCACCACCAATTCTGCCTAATCTATCTTTCCTGAACACCGTCTGAGACTTCGTAAAAATTTCTGCAGAACTTATTTCGGGCTTTAGCCAGCTTTCTGTACCTATAACGATATCAGCTTCTGTGCTTTCTAATAGCGCTTGAAGCTCAGGGACTTTTCCAGCGCAACTACAACAATTTACAACTATAATTCCGACTGTTCCTTGATCCAAACACGTCCTGTAATTGCCAAGCACCCTTTGACATTGCAGCCCGTACCGCACTTTCCCGAGGCCTTCTAACCTAAAAAACCGCCCAGTCCACGCCACAGTGTAGTGAACTCCTGACCTATTCAGCGGAACCCGAAACCCCACCACCCTATGGCGCAAGTCAAGGAATCTGCAGCCAATACGATCGCAAAACCGTATGAGCCTCTGATTCAGACCCTCCACCCGGCTCTGCACCAAAGGTCCGCAGTTGGTTCTGTCAACGATGCTGCAGATGGTGAGCTCTGCCTTCATCTCGTAAGCAAGACCAGCAGCCTTCACCAAATCAGATAGCCGCTGGAATCCAGAGACAATTTCCTCAGATCCAAAGCGACACACGTCATTAGTGCCGACATGTGCCACCACCTGCAGCTGGCTGCACCCTGTGCTCTTCATGGCATCCGGAAGGACCCTTTCCACATCAGGAATGACTCCTCCCGGAATGCACACGGAGTGCACACTGGATTTCTTCCCCTCCTTAGCCGCCGTATCCCTAAGGGGCCCCATTACGCGCCTAACATTGGAGCTCCCAACTACCAGTAAGCCCATCCTCTGCGATTGCCCAGACCTTGAAGGCTGAGAATGATCCTCTGAAACAGGGCAGGCAGGTGCATCTGGCTCAGCCAGAGACAGTGCCTGAAACCGGTTTGTCAGACGCACCGGGAAGGCTTTCTGATCAGCCCCCGGGGACGCCTTTCGCTGCCTGCCACGCCTTGGAACGACCTCCCAATCAACCACAGGCGAGGGCTCAGCCCCACTGCGGGCAGCAACCGGGGCAACCACAGCGGCAGACCGATCTGGGGACAGACGGGACGAGGTTGACATCCCCGTGATACCCAAGTCCGGCTCCCCACAGTGGTGCCCGTTGGCAACAGCCTCAAGCTGCGCGACCGAAGTCAGCGCCGATTGCAGCTGTGAGCGAAGGGATGCCAAGTCAGCCCTCATCTGAACACAGCAATCGCAGTCCCTGTCCATTCTAATCGATGTTGAACAACAGTTGCCGAAACACGAGTCCGTGCGTAGATAACGCAAGCAAAACACGCAAAGAATGTATCAACTAACCTGTACAAATGCCTAACGACTGCGCTACAATCTGCTGAATTTACGATTACAGTAACTAAGACTCGAAATTGCACCTCCTATACGAAACTCACACGCAATTTGAATAAGAATCTACGAAGTAAACACTAAAGCGCGATGCTACAACTGTTAAATACTATAATACGCCCGAAATATATGAATTAAACAATGCAAGTACCCAAAAACACGCAAAGAAATTAATTAAACTATGTAACAAATAAGTAAGCTAGGGTTATACGACTTGCTGCTGCAGCTGCTTATCCAACGGCGGCAGGGAGCACACTGACTGGCCAACCGACTCTGGCCGTTCACAACAAAAACAGAAGACAGACGACTACGCGAATTTACACTATTCAGGTACTAAGGCGCGATGCTACAACCCTCAAATACTATAATACGCCCGAAATATACGAATTAAACAATGCAAGTACCCAAAAACACGCAAAGAAATTAATTAAACTATGTAACAAATAAGTAAGCTAGGGTTATACGACTTGCTGCTGCAGCTGCTTATCCAACGGCGGCAGGGAGCACACTGACTGACCAACCGACACTGGCCGTTCACAACAAAAACAGAAGACAGACGACTACGCGAATTTACACTATTCAGGTACTAAGGCGCGATGCTACAACCCTCAGATACTATAATACGCCCGAAATATATAAATTAAAAAATGCAAGTACCCAAAAACACGCAAAGAAATTAATTGAACTATCTAACAAATAAGTAAGCTGGGTTATACGACTTGCTGCTGCAGCTGCTTATCCAACGGCGGCAGGGAGCACAGGGAAACCCAGAATCTACTCTGTAGAAATCAATATGGATTCCGGAAACAACTATCGTGTGAGACCGAATTCGCTTTATTTGTTCATGAGACCCAGAAAATATTAGATACAGGCTCCCAGGTAGATGCTATTTTTCTTGACTTCCGGAAGGCGTTCGATACAGTTCCGCACTGTCGCCTGATAAACGAAGTAAGAGCCTACGGAATATCAGAGCAGCTGTGTGGCTGGATTGAAGAATTTTTAGCAAACAGAACACAGCTTGTTATTATCAATGGAGAGACGTCTATAGATGTTAAAGTAACCTCTGGCGTGCCACAGGGGAGTGTTATGGGAGCATTGCTTTTCACAATATATATAAATGACCTGGTAGATAGCATCGGAATTTCCATGCGGCTTTTAGCTCTTGATGCTGTAGTATACAGAGAAGTTGCAGCATTAGAAAATTGTAGCGAAATGCAGGAAGATCTGCAGGGAGTGGTAACTGACTCTTAACATCGACAAATGTAATGTATTGCGAATAATAGAAAGAAGAATCCTTTATTGTATGATTATATGATTGCGGAACAAACACTGGTAGCAGTTACTTCTGTAAAATATCTGGGAGTATGCGTGCGGAACGATTTGAAGTGGAATGATCATATAAAATTAATTGTTGGTAAGGCGGGTACCAGGTTGAGATTCATTGGGAGAGTCCTTAGAAAATGGAGTCCATCAACAAAGGAGGTGGCTTACAAAACACTCGTTCGACCTACACTTGAGTATTGCTCATCAGTGTGGGATCCGCACCAGATCGGGTTGACGGAGGAGATAGAGAAGATCCAAAAAAGAGCGGCGCGTTTCGTCACAGGGCTATTTGGTAACCGTGATAGCGTTACGGAGATGTTTAGCGAACTCAAGTGGCAGACTCTGCAAGAGAGGCGCTCTGCATCGCGGTGTAGTTTGCTCGCCAGGTTTCGAGAGGGTGCGTTCCTGGATGAGGTATCGAATATATTGCTTCCCTCTACTTATACCTCCCTAGGAGATCACGAATGTAAAATTAGAGAGATTCGAGCGCGCACGGAGGCTTTCCGACAGTCGTTCTTCCCGCGAACGATACGCGACTGGGACAGAAAATGGAGGTAATGACAGTGGCACGTAAAGTGCCCTCCGCCACACACCGTTGGGTGGCTTGCGGAGTATAAATGTAGATGTAGATGTAGGATTGCCTACAACAGAGTAACAGCACCAAATGGTAAACAAGACGTAAATCGACATGTACAAATAGCTTTATTTATCGAGTCCCCAGGTCGTTTTGTGGAAGTAGCGTTGGCGGTAAGGCTGTCATCCCGGCCAGCGACGGAGGGGTCGCTACGCCGCCCCTGACCTCCGCCGCCGAGGCGCCCCGGAGACGCCCCACTTGTTGGCGCTGCGCAGGCGTGGCAGCGTCATAAATCCGACGCCAGGCGTCGCCGGCGCTCCCCCCGCAATGCGTAGGCGGCGCCGCGACGCCCACTCGGCACTACAGACCGGCTGCCTGCGTACGCCTCAATCGATACGCCGGCGCCTCCGGATACGCGCGTACGTCGTCGCCGCCATTTGATACCAGAGCGTGCAGCCTGTCCCACTTAAAACACGTTACGCTATCTGCGAGTCCGCCATTTGCATCGGTTGCTCACAGGCAGCCTGCTTAGGTTGTGATATAATTCTATTGAATTCTCCGCTCGTTTCGTAAATTAAAGATCGTAAGCACTCAAACTTGTGAGGTTTGTTAGTTGACATGTGCAGAGCCGTAGCCGCTGCAATAAGCATTGGTGTGCTGTGTAAGTATTGCTGTGCTGTGCTTTAGTCAAATATACAGGGTGCTCGAAAATTCCCCTCGCAGACGTCTAGGACTTGCAGTGGGGACTGATTAGACAATGTTGTGTTTTGTGTTAGCAGAAGAGCCAGCACCGTGTTACGAGTGGAGGCCGAAATGCACGCGTTTTAGCTCACGCAGGCTGGCGTGAGTGGGAAAGAACTATACTGACGTGAGGTCTGGAACATGACAAGGAATGAGAATTCAGAAAGCGGACGTAATTAGTTTGATACTTAACTTTAATCCATTAATGATGAACGTCACTTGACGGTACATGATTTACAATATTATCTGTTCAGAATACATTCTTGAAGTACTTATAGTAACTGAATATGGCGCCTTGCTAGGTCGTAGCAAATGACGTAGCTGAAGGCTACGCTAAATTATCGTCTCTGCAAATGAGAGCGTATGTAGACAGTGAACCATTGCTAGCAAAGTCGGCTGTACAACTGGGGCGAGTTCTAGGGAGTCTCTATAGACTAGATCTGCCGTGTGGCGGCGCTCGGTCTGCAATCACTGATGTGGCGACACGCCGGTCCGAAGTATACTAACGAACCGCGGCCTATTTAAAGGCTACCATCTAGCAAGTGTGGTGTCTAGCGGTGACACCACATTATGATCTACATCTACATCCATACCCCGCAACCCACCCGACGGTGTGGCGGAGGGTACCTTGAGTACGTCTATCGGTTCTCCCTTCTATTCCAGTGTCGTATTGTTCGTGGAAATAAAGATTGTCGGTATGCTTCTGTGTGGCCTCTGATTTTATCCTCATGGTCTCTTCGCGAGATATACGTAGGAGGGAGCAATACACCGCTTGACTCCTCGGTTAAGGTATAAAAATGGTTCAAATGGCTCTGAGTACTATGGGACTTAACATCTCTGCTCATCAGTTCCCTAGGACTTAGAACTACTTAAATCTAACTAACCTAAGGACATCACACACATCCATGCCCGAGGCAGGATTTGAACCTGCGACTGAATCGGTCACGCGGTTCCAGACTGAAGCGCCTAGAACGGCACGGCCACACCGGCCGGCTCGGTGAAGGTATGTTCTCAAAACTTCAACAAAAGCCCCCACCGAGCTATTGAGCGTCTCTGTTACAGAGTCTTCCACTGCAGTTTATCTATCATCTCCGTAACGCTTCCGCGATTACTAAAAGATCCTGTAATGGAGCGCGTTGCTCTCCGTTGGATCTTCTCTATCTCTTCTATCAACCATATCTGGTACGGACCCACACCGGTGAGCAGTATTCAAGCAATGGGTGAACAAGTGTACTGTAACCTACTTCTTTTTTTTTCGGACTGCATTTCCTCAGGATTCTTCCTATGAATCTCAGTCTGGCATCTGCTTTACCAACGTCTAATTTTATATGGTCATTCCATTTTAAATCACTCCTAATGCATACTCCCAGATAATTTATGGAATTAACGGCTTCCAATTGCTGACCTGCTATATTGTAGCTAAATGATAAGCGATTTATCTTTCTATGTATTCGCAGCACATTACACTTGTCTACAGTGAGATTCAATTACCATTCCCTGCACCATGCTTCAATTCGTTGCAGATCCTCCTGCATTTCAGTACAATTTTCTATTGTTACAACCTGTCGATGTACTACACCATCATCCGCAAAAAGCCTGAAGCCTCAGTGAACTTCCGATGTTATCCACAAGGTCATTTATATATACTGTGAATAGCAACGGTCCTACGACACTCCCCTGCAGCACATCTGAAATCACTCTAACCTCCGAAGACTTATCTCCATTGAGAATGACATGCCGCGTTCTGTTATCTAGGAACACTTCAATCCAATCGCACAATTGGTCTGATACTCCATATGCTCATACTTTGTTCATTAAACGACTGTGGGGAACTGTATCAAACGCCTTGCGGAAGTCAAGAAACACGGCATCTATCTGTGAACCAGTGTCTATGGCCCTCTGAGTCTCGTGGACGAATAGCGCGAGCTGGGTTTCACACGATCGTCTTTTTCGAAACCCATGCTGATTCCTACAGATTAAATTTCTAGTCTCCAGAACATTATACTAAAACGGCATACGTGTTCCAAACTCCTACAACTGATCGACGTTAGAGATATAGGTCTATAGTTCTGCACATCTGTTCGACGTCCCTTCTTGAAAACGGGGATGACCTGTGCCCCTTTTCAATCTTTCGGAACGCTACGCTCTTCTAAAGACCTACGGTACACCGCGGCAAGAAGGGGGGCAAGTTCTTTCGCGTACTCTGTGTAAAATCGAACTGGCATTCTATCAGGTCCTTTCCTCTTTTGAGCGATTTTAATTGTTTTTCTATCCCTCTGTAACCTGTTTCGATATCTACCATTTTGTCATCTGTCCGATAGTCTAGAGAATGAACTACAGTGCAGTATTCCTCTGTGAAACAGCTATGAAAAAAGACATTTAGTATTTCGGCCTTGAGTCTGTCATCCTCTATTTCAGTACTATTCTGTTCACAGAGTGTCTGGACCTTTTGTTTTGATCCACCTACTGCTTTGACATAAGACCAAAATTTCTTAGGACCTTTTGCCAAGTCAGTACATAGAACTTTACTTTCGAATTCGTTGAAGCTTCTCGCATAGCCCTCCTCAAATTACATTTCGCTTGGTGTAATTTTTGTTTGTCTGCAAGGCTTTGGCTTTGTTTATGTTTGCTGTGAAGTTCCCTCTGCTTCCGTAGAAGTTTCATAACTCGGTTGTTGTACTACGGTGGCTCTTTTCCGTCTCTTGCGATCTTGCTTGGCACATACTCATCTAATGCATATTGTACGATGGTTTTGAACTTTGTCCACTGATCCTCAACAGCATCTGTACTTGAGATAAAACTTTTGTGTTGAGTCGTCAAGTACTGTGAAATCTGATTTTTGTCACTTTTTCTAAACAGAAAAATCTTCCTACCTTTTTTAATATTTCTATTTACGGCTGAAATCACCGATGGTGTAACCGCTTTATGATCGCTGATTCCCTGTTCTCCGCTAACTGTTTCAAATAGTTCGGGTCTGTTTGTCACCAGAAGGTCTAATATGTTATCGCGAAGAGTCGGTTCTCTGTTTAACTGCTCAAGGTAGTTTTCAGATAATGCACTAAAAAAATTTCACTGAGTTCTTTGCCTCTGCCACCCGTTATAAACGTTTGAGTCTCCCAGTCTATATCTGGTAAATTAAATCTCCACCCAAAACTATATCATGGTTGGGAAATCTACTCGAAATATTTTCCAAAATTTCCTTCACGTGTTCTGCCCCAACAGCTGCTGAGCCAGGGGCCTATAGAGACATCCAGTTACCGTGTTTGAGCTTGCTTTAACCGTAACCTTCACCCAAAGTATTTCACATTTCGGATCTCCGTCAATTTCCTTCAATACTATTGCACTTTTTATCGCTATAAACACGCCTCCCCCTTCACTGTCCAGCCTGTCTCTGCCGTATACATTCCAATCTGAGTTCGAATTTCATCACTGTTTACATCTGGTTTCAGCCAACTTCCCGTCTCTAGTACCATGTGGGCATTGTGACCATTTATTAATGAGAGCAGTTCTGGGGCCTCTCTATAGCCGCTCCTGCAGTTTACTATTACCACATTAATATTGTCATTCCCTGTTACGTTTTGCCTACTGCTACATTGTCGCGTCTCAGGAGGCGTGTTGTCGAACCTAGGGAGGGAGTTCTCTAACCTAAAAAACCCACATGTGCACTCCACACTTACTCCGCTACCCTTGTATCCGCTTCCTGGGTGTATTGAACGCCTGAACTATTCATGGGGACCCTGCATTTCTCCACCCGAATGCGGAGGTCGAGAAATTTGCACTCCAGATCTCCGCAGAATAATTTGAAACCCATGTCCGTTTCCGCGCTACATCCATTTAAAAGCATGTTTGCTACGTAGGTATGCAACACGCTTTAGAAAAGGTAAAAGCACCAAAGAGGCAATGCTGACGTTACCGTTGATAATGGAAGCAAGACTAAAAAAAATCAAGACACGCTCATAGGATTTGTCGACCTGGAAAAAGTGTTCGAAAACGTACAAAGGTGGAAGATGTCCGAAATTCTGAGAAAAATAGGGCTGAGCTATAGGGAGAGACGGGTAATATACATCTGTACAACAGTCAAGAGGGAATAATAAAAGTGCACGAGCAAGAACGAAGTGTTCGGATTAAAAGGGTAAAATACAGAGCTGTAGTCTTTTGCCTCAGCTATTCAATCTGTAGATCGAAGAAACAATGCTGGAAATAAAAGAAAGTTTCAGAAGTAGAATTAAAATTGAAGGTGGAAGGTTATCAATGATACGATTTGCTGATGACATTGCTATCCTGAGTGAAAGTGAATTACATGATCTGCTCATTGGAAAGGACAGTCTAATGAGTACAGAATATGGATTGAGAGTAAATTGAAGAAAGACGCAAGTAATGAGAAGTAGCAGAAATGAGAACAGCGGAAACTTAACATCAGGATTGACGATCACGAAGTAGGTAAAGTTAAGGACTTCTGCTGTCTAGGCAGTAAAATAACCAATGGCGGATGGATCAGGTACATCAGAATCAGACCACCACTGACAAAGTGGGCATTCCTGGCCAAGAGAAGTATACTCGTATCACACATAGGTCTTTATTTGAGGAAATTTCTGAAGACGTACGTCTGGAGTACAGCACTGTATGGCAGTGAAACCTGGACTGTGAGAAAACCGGAAAAGAAGAAGCATTTGAGATGTTGTGCTAGAGGCGAAGGTTGAAAATTAGGTAAATTGATATGGTAAGGATTGAGGAGGTTCTGCGCAGAATCGGAAACAAATATGTGGAAAACTCTGACAAGAAGAAGTGACAGTATGATAGGACATCTATCAAGACATACGGGAATAACTTCCATATTACTAGAGGGAGCTGTAGAGGGCAAAAACTGTAGAGGAAGACAGAGATTGGAACACGTCCAGCATATAATTGAGGAGGTAGGTTGCAAGTGCTACACTCAGATTAAGTTGGTAGAGGAGAAAATTTCGTGGCGGTACTATCAAACCAGTCACAAGACTCCAGAATTAGATTTTCGCTTTGCTCGGAGTGTCCGCTGATATGAAACTTTCTGGCAGGTTAAAACTGTGTGCCGGTCCGAGACTGGAACACGGGACCTTTGCCTTTCACGCGCAAGTGCACTACCAACTGAGCTACCGAAGCACGACCCACGCCCCTTCCCCACAGCTTTACTTCTGCCAGTCCCTCTTCTGTAAAGTTTGGAAGGTAGGTGACGAGGTACTAGCAGAAGTAAAGCTGTGGGGACTGGGTGTGAGTCGTGCTTGGGTAGCTCAGTTGGTAGAGCACTTGCCAGCGAAAGGCAAAGGTCCCGAGTTCGAGTCTCGGTTAGGCACACAGTTTTAATCTGCCAGAAAGTTTCAGTCACAAGTCTGATGACTCAAATAAATAAATTTTCAACAGGGTAGTCATGGTGGAGGGTGCTTACGTCGGATCGACTAACGCCGTTTGACGTCTATTCTAATCCACTTACATGGTTCGAGCTTCATGCACGTGTCAGTGTGTATCAGATCGACATGGTTGAGTACACGTTTGCAGAATACACCGACACGATTCTGCTGCATGGCGAAGCTCGCGGTAACGGAAGAACAGCTCGTTTCTTTAATCAAGATCGTTATTCACAATGTCCGACTCTATCGCATACACAGCGGCATCGAGAAATTGTGGCTTCGCCGCCGGCAGGCGTGACTGTGCCGCTGAAAGGAAACGCCGCACACCCGAAATCGAAAGGCCGTACGGTACCACGTTGAAGAGAACCCGTCAACGAGTATACGAGCACATAAACTATATAGTCACTAATGCCAGCCGATTCCATGGCAAATAAGGCTGCACAAAAGAAGAACCCTGCCAGTAAAAATCAGTAGAAACTTCCTGGAAGAAAACACGAGGTTTCAAATTCAAGTAACAACGATTACAATTCTGATGAACAATACCCGGCTCGGATGCTGATTTGGATATGAACTCCGATAAAATTGGTGCCACATGCAAGTTTTTCCAAGTTCAATACCAGGACGATTTCAACAGTTGCAAAATGGTAGGATGCTGTTTCAGACTCAGTTGGAACCGTGAAATTTGAGATGTATTCATTGCTGAATTACAGGATTATGTTTTCTCATGTTTTCTCATCATTTCCTTAAGTTATACGAAACTGAGGACGGGGCAGGAAAGAGAAAGGGTGAGTGAGAAACTTGTGACCTCCAGCAGTACAAGGCATTCTGGTAATGCAATGGTGGACATTGACAGTTTCCGCCGGACCGGATGCTACGTGATGACCCTCACACGATGGTCCTTCAAGTGGATACGGGAAACGCCACTGTACTGTCGCCACGTGAGGTCTATCACCAAAAGGTTTATAGACTGCTGAGTAAACCAACATGCCGGAAGATTGTTGAAGACTCCATAGTGATAGTAGAGAGAAATACGTTAGTGTTATTGAATTCGTCTTCACTTCCACTAGCAGTTGCGAAAAGATTATGACATCATAACTCCGTTCCGCCGAGGCTGTATGTTCTTCCAAAGATCCACAAAGAAGATCTTCCATTACGTCCTACTATGAGCAATATCGGTGCTCTGACTTGTGACTTAGATAAACATCTTGTATCTTCATTGAGATGTCATGTGGGGAAGTGTTCGCATCATATTTGCAACTCAGATGACTTTATTAATAGACTGAAGTCATTTCGAATCTGAGTGTGACATATGAATGAGCTTCGACGCCGTCTCACTGTTCACTAGGGTCCCTCTCATTGATTCGTTGTCTCATCAGCAGTAAGTTCAAAGCTGATAAAAGAGAGTTATTTCGTCATGGTTTTTCCTCAATTTACTTTTTATTCAATAATGAATATTTTGAGCAAATTGACGGTGTTGCCATGGCTCGTCCTCTCTCCCTTCTGATAACAAACATTTTTATGGAATACGTTCAGTAGAGAGCACTTGATTCAGCAAAAATTAAACCAAAATTCTTCTGACGATATGTAGATAATACTTTTTTAATGTGGCCCCACAGCAAAGAAGAACTGTCATGCTTTCTGCAGCACCTGAATTCAATCATCGAGAATATTAAATTTAAGGTGGAAGTGGAGAAGGACTGTTGCCTGCAGTTTTTGGATGTCTTGGTCAGTCAAGAAGTGGATGGATCATTGGGACATTTCGTTTACCGTAAGCCCACACAGACCTATATTTGCAGGCTTCTAGCTGCCACCACCAATCACAAACTATGGGTCTCCTTCGAACGTTGGTGCATTGGGCATATGTAGTGTCTGTTGGAGACCGCCTTATAAAGGAGCTGAACAGCTGCAAGCTCAGTACAAAGACAATGGTTATTCTACAGATAAATTATCATAGCTTTAAGGAGGAAGAAAGGCGACCAGCCACCAACTTGAGAGGGAACGGTTCAAGTCCAGAGCTTTGCTCCAACATTCCAGCAATATTTTGTCTAAATTAGGAAGAATCTTAAGGAAACATCAGGTCAAAGTAGTCTTCCACCCATCTACAAAGATTTGTGCTCTTCTCGGTTCGCCAAAAGACAATTGAGGACTGCGGAGCTCTGGAATCTACAGAATATGTTGCCAATGTGACAAAGCCTAGACTGGTCAGACAACGCGCATACTGCGTGAAAGATACGTTGAACATGATCAAAACACTTGCCTTTCGCAGCCCAATACGTCAGACATACCCGAGCATTATATCTCCACAGGACACTCCACGGATTAGTCTGCGAATGCAGTCTTGGCCTCGACGAGATCCTTTTGAGATTCATTTACTAACGAGTTGTTGGAAGTATATTTCGTGGAAGATCTAATTAATCATGATGGCGGATTGCAGCCAGATAAGGCGTGGGACAGAAAGATTTCTTTAATATATTCAGAAAGAAAACATTTTATAACTAATGGCACGCCTAACGGCAGTTAACTTTATTAACCTGACATCTGAATTTTAGCTGTGTGAGTCCACATTCCGACAGAGAGAGCACGTGGTAGTGTCATCACTATGCATGCATCTACGCACCAATTTGCGTGTAGAGGTAGTGATATGAATTAGCATTCTCCAGTGCAAATCACTCACCTGAAGATGGCTGAAAAGTTTTCAGTCGAAATATCGTGCCAAGAAGTCGATATCATCCGGCTTCAATCCCGAATCTTCATTTCTATAGAAAAAATGGTTCAAATGGCTCTGAGCACCATGGGACTTCACGTCGGAGGTCATCAGTCCCCTAGAACTTAGAACTACGTAAACCTAACTAACCTAAGGACAACACACACATCCATACCCGAGGCAGGATTCGAACCTGCGACCTTAGCAGTCGCGTGATTCCGGACTGAAGCGCCTAGAACCGCTCGGCCACCGCGGCCGGCCATTTCCATACATAGTAGAGATGTGAGCTTTCTCTTTTCTTCCTTTTCCGTTTAACCGGATTGAGACAAAGCAACACATGGCCAGATGTGCTAGTTCTTCATATATGGAAAAGTTACACAACAAGTTTCTCTTTCAGAAATCGTAATTGTTTGGTGCTTGTTTGTGAGAAGATCGTTTTTTACTACATGTCATTACTAACGTAAAGCAGCACAAGTTGCAATTCAAGAATGGAAGCTCATGTCTTATCGTTTCGCAGTACTGCTCCTGGCGTTGATTGGTACGTCACGACTGTTAGGAATCGATGGATTCGGACGACCATACTCGATGCCATTTAGGAACCCAGCGGCCCTGCATTTACTGTCTATTTCAATCCCAAGTGACCAATATTTCTGTATTCCTGAGTTTCTCTAAACATTTTTGTACTTCCTTCTTTCATCGATCAACTTAAGTATTTCTTCTGTTTCCCGTGGTTTCTCCGCACCATACAATTTTTATTTTGTATCCTTCTTGTTAAACGATATACGCATGACATCCAAAGTTTCATTATTTTCTATCCTTCCTGGTGTTGCAATTTTATTGCCAGCAATATATCAACAGAACTGTATGATAGTTTCTACGAGGCAGACTACTGGAGACCAATCCTGGGAATGAGCAATAAAAGAAAGGAGGGTGAGTTAAACGCGTATACGTCAAACGCGTATCATAATGACTATGTTAGTTGTCCGTTAAGTGAAGCAAACGCTTTGCCCATTTACGCCGCTGAACGTCTCTTTTAGTTTACTCATTCGATTCTTGTCCAAAACTGAGTGATTAATTTCGTTCACCGCGTACATTATCGAAGAGTAAGCCACAAATTATGTCCCGTCGCTCCAGATTTGAAACATTAACCGTCAAACACAGTGCATCAAGGGTATTAACGTCACGATAGTCCATCATTTCACATTTACTGCTGTAATGTTTACGCGGAGAGTGCAAACAAAACAGCCTGAAAGGAGCTGTACGGCACCTCATAAATTTCCTACATATCGCTGTCCGCAAGGCGCTTTACCATGACCCTCCCTTACGCGAACAGAGAGCGTGGTGTTCCTTTTGAAACGACCTGATACAAAGCGACGCGGAGGACCCGCATTTGCTAGGAGCGACATCGCAGCTAACATGCCATGTCGCGTGTAGCACAAGAGGCTTTGTTGTATTTAATGGGCAAAGGAGCTCTAGAGTGGAGGAGGCGTAACATGAAGATGTTCAACGGCCACTGAATGCTATGTTGCGGTTTACACGTAATACTGTATCAGTCATCCTATGTTCTCACAGGACGCCTGACACATAAGTAAGGCGAAAAGCAAAAACTAAATTTATAAAAAATGTTGTTGAATATTTTCTATGTTCGAAGTTCTGAGAAAAAGAAGGGTACGTTATAAGGAGAGACGGATGGTATTTACACAACTGGACATTAAAATTGCTACACGAAGAAGAAATGCAGATGATCAACTGGTATTCATTGCAAAAATATATTATACAAGAACTGACATTTTCACGCAATTTGGGTGCATAGATACTCAGAAATCGTTACCCAGAACAACCACCTCTGGCCGTAATAACGGCCTTGAACGCCTGGACATTGTGTCAAACAGACCATGGATCGCGTGCTGAAGTACAGCTGTCCATGCAGCTTCAACACGATACCACAGTTCATCAAGAGAAGTGATTGGCGTATTGTGACGAGCCAGTTGCTGGGCCACCATTGACCAGATGTTTTTAATTGGCGAGAGATCTGGAGAATGTGCTGGCCAGGTCAACAGTCGAACATTTTCTGTATCCAGAAAGGACCGTACGGGACCTGCAACATGCTGTCGTGCATTATCCTGCTGAAATGAAGGGTTTCGCAGGAATGAAGGGTAGAGACACGGATCGTAACACATCAGAAATGTAACGTCCACTGTTCAAAGTGCCGTCAATGCGAACAAGAGGTGACCGAGACGTGTAACCAATGGCACCCCATACCATCACGCCGGATGATACGACAGTATGGAGATGACGAATACACGCTTCCAATGTGCCTTCACCACGATGTCGCAAAACACGGATGTGACCATCATGATGCTGTAAACAGAACCTGGACGCATCCGAAAAAATGACGTTTTGCCATTCGTCCACCCAGGTTCATCGTTGAGTACACCATCGCAGGAGCTCCTGTCTGTGATGCACCGTCAAGGGTAACCGCAGCCATGGTCTCCGAGCTGATAGTCCATGCTGCTGCAAACGTCGTCGAACTGTTCGTGCAGATGGTTGTTGTCTTGCAAACTTCCCCATCTGTTGACTCAGGGATCGAGACGTGGCTGCACGATCCGTTACGCCTGTCATCTCGACTGCTAGTGATACGAGGCCGTTGGGATCCAGCAGTGCGTTGCCTATTGCCCTCCTGAAGGGGTTAAGCCACGGATATAGTCTTTCACTCTACTATTCAATCTGCACATTGAAGAAGCAATAACGGAAGTGAAAGAAAGGATCAGGAGTGCAATTAGAATTCAAAGTGAAAGGACATCAAAGATAAGGTTAGCTTACGATACTGTTACCTTCAGTGAATATGGAGAAGAATTACAGACTATGTTGAATGGAATGAACAGTCTAATGGGTAGAGGATATGGACTGAGAGTCAATCGAAGAAAGGCAGCAAAAAAAGCAATGACAGACAGAGCAAGGAGATCAAAAGCAGACTAGCACTGGCAAAAAGGGCACTCCTGGCCAAGAGAAGTCTACTAACATTAAACACCAGCCTTAATTTGAGGAAGAAATTTCTTAGAATGTACATTTGAAGCACAGCGTTGTATGGTAGTGTAACATTGACTGTGGCAAATCGGGAACAGATGAGAATCGAAGCATTTGAGATGTGGTGCTACAGACAAATGTTGAAAATTATGTGGACTGATAAGGAATGGGAAGGTTCTATGCAGGGTAGGAGAGGAAAGAAATATGTGGAAAACACTGACAAAGAGAAGGAACGGACATCAGGGAATGACTTCCGTGGCTCTAGAGGGAGCTGTAGATAGGCGGAGGCAGAGATTGGAATGCATCCAGCAAATCTTTGAGGACATAGGTTGCAAATGCTACTCTGAGATTAACACGTCGGCAAATGAGAGGAATTCGTGGCCGGCCGCATCAAACTGATGATTCAAAAAACAAAATCTATAATACAGTTGCCTAATCTGATCAACACGCTCCAAATGCCCCCACAACTGAGATCGCCAAAGCACTCCTGATCGATGGCGTTAGAATGGGACGTAGCCGGTTTGAATTCTGCTGGTCGAAGAAATTTTTACGGTCATTACTAGGCCAGCAAGGGGAGAAGAGGTGGTGGTTCAAATGGCTCTGAACGCCACCAGTCACGTAGAACTTAGAACTACTTAAACCTAACTAACCTAAGGACATCACACACATCCATGCCCGAGGCAGGATTCGAACCTGCGACCGTAGCGGTCGCGAGGTTCCAGACTGTAGCGCCTAGAACCGCTCGGAGTGGTGGTGGCGTTAAGTTTCTGCGGACTTTGTCCTAAATTAGATTTGAAATCTCTGCGTAGAGCACCATGAAGTGAGGGCATGACACGCGACACTGGTGAGGCTCATTCATAAGTCGGGTGGGGACGTTAAACTCGGCGGCCCCCGAAAAACTACTGTAGAGGGCCAGAATATACGCTGACGCTGGGGCTATTCTCTCCCTGCTCTGGAAGACTTAGAACGACGAGGACACCTGCAATAAGCGAGGCAATTCTTCGTGCAGTTGACGATAACCCTAATGTCAGCGTCAGAGAAGTTGCTGCTGTACAAGGTAACATTCACCACAGCACTGTATGGAGAGTGCTACGGGAGAACCAGTTGTTTCCGTACCATGTACAGCGTGTGCAGACACTATCAGCAGCTGATTGGCCTCCACGGGTACACTTCTGCGAATGGTTCATCCAACAATGTGTCAATCCTCATTTCAGTGCAAATGTTCTCTTTACGGATGAGGCTTCATTCCAACGTGATCAAAATGTAAATTTTCACAATCAACATGTGTGGGCTGACGAGAATCCGCACACAATTGTGCAATCACGTCATCAACACAGATTTTCTGTGAACGTTTGGGCAGGCATTGTTGGTGATTTCTTGATTGGGCTCCATGTTCTTCCACCTACATTCAATGGAGCACTTTATCATGATTTCATACGGGATACTCTACCTGTGCTGCTAGAACATGTGCCTTTACAACTACGACACAACATGTGGTTCATGCACGATGGAGGTCCTGCACATTTCAGTCGAAGTGTCCGTACGCTTCTCAACAACAGTTCGGTGTATCAGCGCATCAGGGATTCCCTGCAACGCAGGGTGGATGCATGTATCCTCGCTAACGGATGACATTTTGAACTTTTCCTGTAACAAAGTGTTTGAAGTCAAGCTGGCACGTTCTGTTGCTGTGTGTTTCCATTCCATGATTAATGTGATTTGAAGAGAAGTAATAAAATGAGCTCTAACATGGAAAGTGAGCGTTTCCGGACACATGTCCACATAACATATTTTCTTTCTTTGTGTGTGAGGAATGTTTCTTTAAAGTTTGGCCGTACCTTTTTGTAGCACCCCCTAGATCCCCATAAGAAATGATGACATACAGTCAGGTCCGGTGACCTTGGAGGCCAGTACAGTAAAGTAAGGCTGAATCATTTCGTCCAGTAATCGCCTGATTTAAAAATTTTCGCACTTCCAGATGGCCCGCCCCATCCAGTTGGTAAATGAAGTCCTTCGAATCAGTCTCCAACTGTGGGAAAATGAAGTTCTCAAGAATATCGAGATATGTACTTCCTGTAACAGTCTTCTCGGTGAACAAAAATGGATTACACATCTTTTCCAGTGAAAGACATTAAATTTTGGAGAGTCTCTCTTATTTTCTACAGCTTCATGTGATTTTTCTGTAGCCCATATTCTAACATTATTACGGTTCACCTTTCCATTTAAACACTAAGTGTGGAAGAAAACTCTCATCCTCCATCTTGCCAAGAACGAAATTACAGAACACCACACGTTGCCCTTTGTCACCTTCACAAAGAGCTTCCAGTAGCTAAATTTTTTACAGTTTCATGTGTAAACGTAGACACCACACATGCCAGACGGACCTCGGAGGCATGTTGAGCTGTCGAGATGCAAGGCGAACGGATTTCTACCCACTTCTTGTGAAACTATGGCGGATGCGTTCTACGTCTGTGTCAGACACTTGGGAACGGCCCGGCGATTTGCCTTTACACAAACAACCTGTTTCTCGGAATTGTTCATTATATCGTCTAACACTCTGTGCTGTAGGAGGATCCACACCATACTTAGTACGAAAGTCATTCACAACAGTTATCACTGACCCGAACTGCGCAAAACGTAGACCACAAAACGCTTTCTGTTGTCCCAGCACCATTTTTACTAGAACAGAAGTGGGCAGACACTGCTGCTACGTAGCGGGAACCATGTACAACCGATGGTTTGTTCTTTCCGAGAGTTCGTTGCTCACATATCTCAAATAACATAATAGTTGTGATTTTTTTAAAAATCGGATGAGTCTTTTTGATATACCCTGTATATTAAATGAAAAACAATTGCTAAGATAGGTTGGTAATAAATGAGTCCCACATTTTTTTACTGCTGATCAAAACAAGGGAATCTGTCACCAGTATTATTACTGACTTTCTGTCCGATCTGTAGCTGCGGACGATACATGGGTCCACTGCTTCATTCAACAAACTGAACAGCCTTCAAAGCAGTGGGTGGAGTCAGATGGTACTGTACTAAATCTACGTCTGCATGCGTACTCAGCTGTTAACATTAAGTACAGAAGGGTCACCGGGCTGCATTCACGCTGTTTCTGTACTGTTCCACTCTCAAATAGCGTGCGGGAAGAACGAACACCTACATCTTTCGGTGCGAGATCTGATTTATCTTATTTTATTATAATGATTATTTTGCACTAAGTAGGTGAGATTCATCAAAATATTTTCGCTTTCGGAGAGGACAGTTGGTATTGAAATTTCGTGAAAAAAATCGCCGCAAAGAGAAACGCTTTTGTTATAATTATCACTGTCCCAAGTCGCTTGTCTTATCCATAACACTCCGTCCCATTCTTGGCGATAATACAAAACGAACTGGCCTTCTTGGAAGCTGGTATCTGTACAGATATCATTGGTGATCTTGAAGCTCTCGAAGAATGAGGTTATAATTAAATCTAGCCCTTTCGCTTCTTACAGGCGTTGATAAATATCAACGGGGACAGTTGAAAATGTGTGCCCCGACCGAGACTCGAACCAGGGACAGAAAGCTGGAAATTGTGGGTCTCGCGGGGAGCGTGCCTGCAGTCGCACTATCATCTGTGTCCTCGGTAGCAGTCGGCTCTCAGCCGTGATACCGTGCGGACGGGCTCGGCGCGCCGGGCAGTGCTCCGCAGGTATTGTTTACCCGCTAGCGCGCGGTCGCGTCGTTGTATTCCTTACAGTACCTGCACCGACACGCCATGGTGTTCTCATATTGAAAAGCTACAATCAAACTAACATTCAACGCATCGTACACGAGACCGAAAGCCCATGAAATTGAACGGTTTCTACGAGACATCATGCACATAGAATCACAGGAACTGATAGGCATTCATCTGTCTATTGTAACCAGCACAGTGTACCTGAAACTGATTGACGAAGCGGCCTGCGATAGATTACTCCAACGATCTCCAAACGGCTTTCGCTTCTGTCACGCAGACGGTAACGTGAGCGTGGTAGGAGTTGACCATGCTGGTCTGAGGGTGCGTACCGTGCGCTTCTTTGAACTACCGTTCGAAGTTCCTGCCAACCTAGTCGTTGATGCGCTGCGGCCATACGGCACAGTTCTGAGCCACACGGAGTAGCAATGGAACACATTCGAAACGTACCCTGTCCTTAACGGGGTACGACAAGTGCGCATAGAACTTAAGAAGCACGTTCCATCATATATTTTCGTTGGTGGCTGCCGCGCAACTGTTATATAAGATGGACAACCGAGGACCTGCTCGGGCTGCGGCCAGGAGGGCCATGTTAGAACTGAGTGTCTGGAGCGCCGCCTCGTTCAGGTGCCCCGCAATGAACTTCCCCAAGGTCGGCTTCTACTAGTTTTTCCATTCGTCTGTAAAGAATTCGCGTTAGTATTTTGCAGCTGTGACTTATTAAACTAATAGTAGGGTAATTTTCACTTCTGTTAACACCTGCCTTCTTTGGGATTGGAAGTATTATATTCTTCTTGAAGTCTGAGGGTATTTCGCCTGTCTCATACATCTTGCTCACCAGATGGTAGAGTTTTGTCAGGACTGGCTCTCCCAAGGCAGTCAGTAGACCCAATGGAATGTTGACTACTCCCGGGGCCTTGTTTCGACTCAGGTCTTTCAGTGCTCTACAAACTCTTCACGCAGTATCATATCTCCCATTTCATTTTCGTCTACATCCTCTTTTCATAATACTGTCGTCAAGTACATCGCCCTTGTATAGACCCTCTATATACCCTTTCCAACTTTCGTCTTACCCTTCTTTGCTTAGAAATGGGTTTCCATCTGAGTTCTTGATATTCAAACAAGTGGTTCTCTTCCCTCCAAAGGTCTCTTTAATTTTCCTGTAGGCAGTATCTACACTCCTGGAAATTGAAATAAGAACACCGTGAACTCATTGTCCCAGGAAGGGGAAACTTTATTGACACATTCCTGGGGTCAGATACATCACATGATCACACTGACAGAACCACAGGCACATAGACACAGGCAACAGAGCATGCACAATGTCGGCACTAGTACAGTGTATATCCACCTTTCGCAGCAATGCAGGCTGCTATTCTCCCATGGAGACGATCGTAGAGATGCTGGATGTAGTCCTGTGGAACGGCTTGCCATGCCATTACCACCTGGCGCCTCAGTTGGACCAGCGTTCGTGCTGGACGTGCAGACCGCGTGAGACGACGCTTCATCCAGTCCCAAACATGCTCAATGGGGGACAGATCCGGAGATCTTGCTGGCCAGGGTAGTTGACTTACACCTTCTAGAGCACGTTGGGTGTCACGGGATACATGCGGACGTGCATTGTCCTGTTGGAACAGCAAGTTCCCTTGCCGGTCTAGGAATGGTAGAACGATGGGTTCGATGACGGTTTGGATGTACGGTGCACTTTTCAGTGTCCCCTCGACGATCACCAGAGGTGTACGGCCAGTGTAGCAGATCGCTCCCCACACCATGATGGCGGGTGTTGGCCCTGTGTGCCTCGGTCGTATGCAGTCCTGATTGTGGCGCTCACCTGCACGGCGCCAAACACGCATACGACCATCATTGGCACCAAGGCAGAAGCGACTCTCTTCGCTGAAGACGACACGTCTCCATTCGTCCCTCCATTCACGCCTGTCGCGACACCACTGGGGGCGAGCTGCACGATGTTGGGTCGTGAGTGGAAGACGGCCTAACGGTGTGCGGAACCGTAGCCCAGCTTCATGGAGACGGTTGCGAATGGTCCTCGCCGATACCCCAGGAGCAACAGTGTCCCTAATTTGCTGGGAAGTGGCGGTGCGGTCCCCTACGGCACTGCGTAGGATCCTACGGTCTTGGCGTGCATCCGTGCGTCGCTGCGGTCCGGTCCCAGGTCGACGGGCACGTGCACCTTCCGCCGACCACTGGCGACAACATCGATGTACTGTGGAGACCTCACGCCCCACGTGTTGAGCAATTCGGCGGTACGTCCACCCGGCCTCCCGCATGCCCCCTATACACCCTCGCTCAAAGTCCGTCAACTGCACATACGGTTCACGTCCACGCTGTCGCGGCATGCTACCAGTGTTAAAGACTGCGATGGAGCTCCGTATGCCACGGCAAACTGGCTGACACTGACGGCGGCGGTGCACAAATGCTGCGCAGCTAGCGCCATTCGACGGCCAACACCGCGGTTCCTGGTGTGTCCGCTGTGCCGTGCGTGTGATCATTGCTTGTACAGCCCTCTCGCAGTGTCCGGAGCAAGTATGGTGGGTCTGACACACCGGTGTCAATGTGTTCTTTTTTCCATTTCCAGGAGAGTGTATCTTACCACTAGTGAGATGAACCTCTACATTCTTACATTTGTCCTCTAGCCGTCCCTGCTTAGCCATTTTGCACTTCCTGTCGATTTCATTTTTGTGACGTTTGTATTCCTTTTTGCGTGCTTCATTTTCTGCGTTTATATATTTTCTCCTTTTATCAATTAAATTCAATATTTCTTCTGTTACCCAAGCATTTCTACTAGCCCTCGTCTTTTTACCTACTTTATCCTCTGCTGCCTTGACTACTTCATCCCTCAGAGCTACCAATACTTCTTCTACTGTATTCATTTCCCTCATTCCTGTCAATTGTCCCTTACACTCTCCCTGAAACTCTGTACAACCTCTGGTTTAGTCAGTTTATCCAGGTCCCATCTCCTTATATTCCCACCTTTTTGCAGTTTCTTCAGTTTTAATCTACAGGTCATAACCAATAGATTGTGGTCAGATTCCACATCTGCCCCTGGAAATGTCTTACAATTTAAAACCTGGTTAAAATTATATAATCTATCTGATACCTTCTAATATCTCCAGGATTCTTCCATGTATACAACCTTCTTTTATGATTCTTGAACCAAGTATTAGCTATGATTAAATTGTGCACTGTGCAAAATTCCACCAGACGGCTTCCCCTTTCATTTCTCTCCCCCAATCCATATTCACCCACTATGTTTCCTTCTCTCCCTTTTCTACTCTCGAATTTCAATCACGCATGACTATTAAATTTTTGTCTCCCTTCACTACCTGAATAATTTGTTTTATCTCATCATACATTTCATCAATTTCTTCATCATCTGCAGAGCTAGTTGGCATATAAACTTGAACTACTGTAGTAGGCATGGGCTTTGTGTCTATCTTGGCCACAATAATGCGTTCACTATGCTGTTTTTAGTAGCTTACCCGCACTCCTACTTTTTTATTCATTATTAAACCTAATCCTGCATTATTCCTATTTGATTTAGTATTTATAACCCTGTATTCACCTGTCCATAAGTCTTGATCCTCCTGCTATCGAACTTCACTAATTCCCACTATATCTAACTTTAACTTATCCATTTCCCTTTTTATATTTTCTAACCTACCTGCCCGATTAAGTGATCTGACATTCCACGCTCCGATCCGTAGAACGCCAATTTTCTTTCTCCTGATAACGACGTCCTCCTGAGTAGTCCCCGCCCGGAGATCCGAATGGGGGACTATTTTACCTCCGGAAAATTTAATCAAAAGAACGCCATCATCATTTAACCATACAGTAAAGCTGCATGCCCTCGGGAAAAATAACGGCTGTAGTTTCCCCTTGCTTTCATCCGTTCGCAGTACCAGCACAGCAAGGCCGTTTTGGTTATTGTTATAAGGCCAGATGTGTCAATCATCCAGACTGTTGCTCCTGCAACTACTGAAAAGGCTGCTGCCCCTCTTCACGAACCACACGTTCGTCTGGCCTCTCAACAGATACCCCTCCGTTGTGGTTGCACCTACGGTATGGCCATCTGTATCGCTAAGGCACGCAAGCCTGACCACCAACGGCAAGGTCCATGGTTCATGGGGGTACGCAAAGTTTCACAGTACAAGTAAACGAAAAATCCGAAAACTGTTAATTTGAAATTATGTCACACAAAAAATACTTGTTTTGTCATTTGTTATCCGACCTAAAGCATGAAATTAAAACAATCAGTAGTTCTCCAATTAGATTGAGTGTGTCGCAATGGTAAAAGTCAAACATCAGGTAAAGTATGACATTTTCCGTGTTTCAGAATTTATTCGTCATCAAAGATCCAGAATATCTAATGATGGATACATTCCGAAACAAAGGAATCATTTCTTTCCAGATGTTCGACTTTTACCATTTCGACACAGACAACCTGAATGGAGAATTACTGATTATTGTACTAATGGTCGAGTCCCTCCTGTATGACTTAATATCACATTTATATTATTGAAGATATTCTCAAAAATCTTGGAATCCCTGCGACCGACATATTCCCAGTATGTGTCGATGACGTCCAAGAACGGTCAAGAGTCTCCGTTCACGGAATGGATTAACTGTCTATATTCATAATTATGCGGAAGCCTCAGTTTGCGAGTCCTTTACCAGTTGTTAATTTATTTTTTCAGTTGAGCGTGTACAATCATAATATCGTCCAACGCTTAGCCTGCGGACATGCGGAAGTGTGTCGGAACATCCGCGGATACAGCCGTTAATGAGAGATGCGTTGAACTGTTAAGACGACACGGCGGCGAGTTATTTGCGCGGAGTTTACCCGGCCGCGCTACGCCTCTGAAAAAGGAGGGCGAGCTTATCTGAGGCCAGCTGGCCGGCACGCCTGTGCAGACAGCCGTTTAATTACGGAGATTACCGCCAGGGCGCTCCAGGCGCCACGCCCGCTACGTCTCTCCCCGCCTCACCCTGTGCTGTGTGCTCTGCTTCTCTCCGCCGTCAATGGAGAGGCGGGATGGACGACGCTGCGGGTGCGGCGATAAAATCCGTACGCTCAAACACGTCCGAGCTGGACTGTAATAGAGTACTCCCTAAAAAGAGTCGTACAAAAACCAGATCTACGTTTGAGAGAAAAAAAAAACAGTTGTACTGTTCAATGTAACATAGCAAATTATTTCTAGGTTAAAACAGTACGGGTGGCTTGGTTTTGCGTATTTTTAACACAGATAAATACCTTCACCTGACCTATTAATTATGTTCTAATTTCGGTGAGAGGTTGACGCACCTTCATTAAATACAGAGAGTGATATTCGTCATTTCAGATAAGAGAAAGAAAATATCTATATGTTGTGGTCTTCACTCATACGACTGGTTTCATGGAGCACTCCAATACACTGTCTCCAGTGCTTGTGCCGGCCAGTGTAGCCGTGCGGTTCTAGGCGCTTCAGTGCGGAACCGCGCGGCCGCTGCGGTCGTAGGTTCGAATCCTGCCTCGGGCATGGGTGTGTGTGATGTCCTTACGTTAGTTAGGTTTAAGTAGTTCTACGTTCTAGGGGACTGATGACCTCAGAAGTGAAGTCCCGCCGGCCGCGGTGGCCGTGCGGTTCTGGCGCTGCAGTCTGGAACCGCGGGGCTGCTACGGTCGCAGGTTCGAATCCTGCCTCGGGCATGGGTGTGTGTGATATCCTTACGTTAGTTAGGTTTAAGTAGCTCTAAGTTCTAGGGGACTTATGACCTAAGATGTTGAGTCCCATAGTGCTCAGAGCCATCAGAGCCAGTTAAGTCCCATAGTGCTCAGAGCCATTTGAACCAAGCCATCCAGTGCTTGTCTCTTAATATCTACATCTCTCTCTCTCTTTCTTCCTTCTACGAGTTTTCTACAGTGTGCGGCGTCTCTTGCACCCAAGTTTCCATCTTCTATTATGCCAGTCCTGTTCTTACATGGCCCCCTCCTGCATCGCATCCTTCACTCCATCATTCAAATCCAGCCAGGATCTGCCTCTTTTCCTGTGCCGTGGAAGTCCCCAGTGTCATATTTTAGAGGGCCATCTTTCCTCTGGTATTCGTCTAAGATGTCCATACCAAGTCAGCAGTTCTTCGCAGTTGTTTCTATCTTTTGTAACTCCCATCTGTTCTCGGGGCACTTGATTTCTTATTTTGTCTCTTCTTCTTACTTCACAAATTCGTTTCCTAAGTTCCAGTTCCATTGGCTTTAATTTCTTCTCATTGTCCATGGAGACTTCCCACAGTGCTGCACCATACACAACAATGGTCGCGGCTATAGATTCGTATACATCCATTTCAAACTTTTTGACGTCTTCTTATTCCAAATTGTGGAGAATGACAGCTTAAATACCACCTTTGTCTTCCCTATTCTGTGCTTATTTCCTCGTTGCTTCCACCTTTATCCGAATTGATCGTCCCTAAAGATTTATATAACCGGCTGCTCTTTATTATCATCATCCGTAACCCTTCTTATGCCTCCAGCGACCAAGTACTCAATCTTTGCAAAGTTAATTTTCATGCACCACTGCTCACATTCTTCTTTAAGCTTCCTTAAAATATGAGACACATCCTCTTCTTCCTCGGCGAATATGACCTGACCGTCGGTGAAATTTAGGGAGAAAAGGATGTTGTCACCTAGCCCAATTCCTGTGTTTTTGCGCTTCTTTTTCCAGTTTTTCAATACTCCGTTCAAAAAATATTTCAGAGAAGGTAGGCTCTAAATATCAACCGTGTCTCAGTCGTTTTCTAACCTTAAGTTTCTGTGATAGTAACTTCTGAACCATAGAACGACATGTATTATCTGAATTCAGCTCTCTAACGGCTTCTACATAACAGTTACGAATGTTCTGGTTTTTCGTGGCTTCCCACATCCTAGAAAGTGGTTCCCTGTCATAGATCTTATGCAGGTCTATAAAAACCACGTGTGTCTCTAAGTTACGTGCCAGTCTCTTGACAGTCACCTGTTTAACGCCGCAGCTATTGTCGATACAAGACCTTCCCACCCGAAGCCACTCTGTCCTTCTACTTCTTCAACATCTTTCTCAGTTCTAATTTTAAATATCTTACCATATGGTCTCGATATAGAACTGAGAACTGTGATACCTCAATAATTCGGGTAGTCATCCTTGCTTCCCGTTTCAAATATTTTTCTGATGAGCCCTGAACCCTTCGTTAAACACGACAGGGATTTCCTCCCCGCTAAGACAACAGTTAAATAGCTTTCACGATGTTCATGTAACATGTTTGGCCTAGCCTGCAACAACTCTATAATACAGCAACAAGTCCTGGTGCTTTGTCATTTTAGGACTGCTTAACTGCATCGAGTACTTTCACTGTTGTTATCTCCTGGCTTTCTGTGTTATGTTCTTTGCAATCTACATCCTCCAAATCTGCTTACGGTCCTCAAGCCCTGTCTCCCTTTACACCTTTTAGTCCTAACACTTCCTACCATTAGTGAACTGACGATATACTGATACTTTAACATGTGTCGTATCATGCGTGTTCTTCTTTTAGTGAAGTTATTCCATAAACTTTTCTCCCCAGTTTGGTTCAGTACCTGTTCATTTTACATCTCATCTACCCCTCTGTTCTCTAGCACCACATATCTTCTGTACACTTTCCATTACTTTTATTTATTATAATTGATGTTCATCTTATGACCTCTCTTCAAGACACTGTCATTACGTATTACACTGCCTAACAAATAAAGTAAGGCAACCAGTACAGGAGGCGGAAACAGGGGTTGATGTTGTTGTTGTTGTTGTTGTGGTCTTCAGTCCTGAGAGTGGTTTGATGCAGCTCTTCATGCTACTCTATCCTGTACAAGGTGTTTCATCTCCCAGTACCTACTGCAACCTACATCCTTCTGAATCTGTTTAGTGTATTCATCTCTCGGTCTCCCTCTACGATTTTCACCCTCAACACTGCCCCCCCCCCCCCAATACTAAATTGGTGATCCCTTGATGTCTCAGAACATGTCTTACCAACTGATCCCTTCTTCTAGTCAAGTTATGCCACAAACTCGTCTTCTCCCCAGTTCTATTCTATACCTCCTCATTAGTTATGTCATCTACACACGTAATCTTAAGTATTCTTCTGTAGCACCACTTTTCCAAAGCTTCTATTCTCTTCTTGTCTAAACTATTTATCATCCATGTTTCACTTCCATACATGGCTACACACCATACAAATACTTTGAGAAACGACTTCCTGACACTTAAATCTTAACTCGATGTTAACAAATTTCTCTTCTTCAGAAACGCAAGCCACTCTACATTTTATATCCTCTCTACTTCGACCATCATCAGTTATTTTGCTCTCCAAATAGCAAAACTCCTTTGCTACTTTAAGTGTCTCATTTCCTAATCTAATTCCCTCAGCATCACCCTGACTTAATTCGACTACATTCCATTATCCTCGTTTTGCTTTTATTGATGTTCACCTTATTTCCACCTTTCAAGTCACTATCCATTCCGTTCAACTGCTCTTCCAAGTCCTTTGCTGACTCTGACAGAATTACAATGTCATCGGCGAACCTCTAAGTTTTTATTTCTTCTCCATGGATTTTAGTACCTACTCCGAATTTTTCTTTTGTTTCCTTTACTGCTTGCTCAATATACAAATTGAATAACATCGGAGAAAGGCTACAACTCTGTCTCACTCCCTTCCCAACCACTGCTTCCCTTTCATGTCCATTGTCGAAAGCTTTTACTAAGTTTACAAATACTTGAAACGTAGGTTTGTCTGTTCTTAATCTAGTTCCTAAGATAAGTCGTAGGGTCAATACTGCCTCACGTGTTCCAATATTTCTACGTAATCCAAACTGATCTTCCCCGAGATTGGTTTCTACCAGTTTTTCCATTCTTCTGTAAGGAATTCGCGTTAGGGTTTGATAGGGTAAGTGATATAATTTCAGTTATCATAAAACAGAGTTAAATTTACAAAGAAGTTGGCAGCATGACCCCACTTATCAATATGTCTTTGCATTACATCTGGCCTGGATGCCAGCTCTCCTTCTTTTGGGAAGGGTGTCGCTAAACCGTTGTCAACTGGTTCTCCAAACTATCTCGATAGTTTTCCGTGAAGAGATCGTTTGCTTCCATTCAAAATCCTCTTTTGTTAACTCATCTTCCAAGATAAGTCGCACAGTCAGTATTGTTCGTGTGTTACTACATTTCTCCAAAATTCAAACCAACCTCTCAGCGGTTGATGTCTCCAAGGTTTTCCACTCTTCTGCAAATAATTCAAAATGGGTCAAATGGCTCTGAGCACTATGGGACTTAACATTTGAAGTCATCAGTCCCCTAGAACTTAGAACTATTTAAACCTAACTAACCTAAGGACATCACACACATCCATGCCCGAGGCAGGAATCGAACCTGCGACCGTAGCGGTCGCGCGGTTCCAAACTTAAGCGCTTAGAACCGCTCGGCCGCACCGATCGGCTGTAAATAATTCGTCTTAGTATTTTATAGCATGACTTATTAAACTGATAGTTTAGTAATATTTACACTCAACAGAGCCTCTCTGCTTTTGAACTGCGATTTTTACATTCTTCTTAAAGCCTGTGGATATTCCGCTGTGCCTCACCTTTTCTCATATTTTTTGCACACCAGGTGGATTAACTTTCGTGATTTAAACAAGAAAACTGCATCAGTTATTTATTTTTTTATGTTCAGTGCAACACGTCTCGCAAATTTATTCTCATTTTCAAGTGCAGTTGTGCATTTGTGTACATGAAGAAGTTTGGTGATTTTTGCATATGTGTAAACAAACGCACAAATGCACTTGAAAATGAGAATAAATTCTTGAAACGCGTCGTGCTAACATTCGAAAGCTCTGTAACTCGTGCAGTTTTTACTATCTATTCATGAATGACACAGTTGCAGGCTTTCCTGAAACATCTAATACGATGAACGAAATTAAGTTATGGAATAACTTCGCCGTGGCTGGGTCTTCCAAGAATCTTAGTAATTCTGAGGAAATGTCGTTTACCTTAGGAGTGTTGTTACTACTTAAGCCTTTCAGCTGTCTGACAAATTCTTCTCGCAGTGTCATCTCTCTCAACTCATCCTCATCTACTTTTTCTTTCTTTCTATAATACCGCTATAATGTTCATTTACTTTATATAACTCTTCAATATATTCCTTCTACCTTTCAGCTTAGAAATGGCTTGCAGTTTGATCTCTTCGTATTCGTACAGCTACTTCTCTTTAAGTAAAAGTCTTTTTAATTTTCCTATGTGCTGCATCTAATTTTCCTTAGTTACGTATGCTTTTACTACCTTTCATCTTTCGTCTAGATATCTCTCGGTTGCCTTCTTGCATTTTCTCTCATTCTCATTCCATTTTGTGTACGCCATTTGCTTCATTTTTATATTTTGTGTTTTAGTTAGTTAACTTCGCAATCTCATGAGAAACCCATGTATTTCTACTGTTTTTTTTTTGCCTGTTTGATCCTGTGATGCCTGATACGGAGCGAGGTAGCGCAGTAGTTAGTACACTGGACTCACATTTGGGTGGACGACGGTTCAAACCCCTGTCCGGCCATCCAGATTTAGGTTCTCCGTGATTTCGCAAAATCGATCCAGGTAAATGACGGGATGGTTCCTTTGAAAGGGCACGGCCGATTTTTTTCCCTGTCCCTAACATAATCCAAGCTTGTACTACGTCGCTAATGACCTCAATTTCGACGGCTGTTAAACCCAACATTTCTTCCTTATCTGCTGCCTCATCTCTCAAGGCTATTCGTTAGTCTTCTGTTGGATTCTTTGCCACCGCTTCACTCAATCGTTGTTACATGCTCCTTTAGAAAGTATAAAAATTTCTAGTTCTTCCACCTTATCGATGTCTCATGGTCTTAATTTACTATCTTTCCCCAATTTGGTTAGTTTTAATTTACAGTTCGTAACCAGTTAATTATGGTCAGAATCCACATTTGCCGTTGGAAAGAGATTGCTGTTTAAAACCTGGTTCAGAAGTACACTATGTGATCAAAAGTATCCGGACACCTGTCTGAAAATGACTTACAAGTTCGTGGAGCCCTCCATCGGTAATGCCTGAATTCAATAAGTTGTTAGCCCACCCTTAGCCTTGATGACAGCTTCCACTCTCGCAGGCATACGTTCAATCAGATGCTGGAAGGCTTCTTGGGGAATGGCACAGCATTCTTCACGGAGTGCTGCACTAAGGAGAGGTATCGATGTCGGTCGGCGAGGCATGGCACGAAGTCTGCGTTCCAAAACACCCCAAAGGTATTCTGTAGGATGCAGGTCAGAACTCGGTACAGGCCAGTCCATTACGTCTACGTAGACCAAATTCCTGCTCTCGTTTTCATTATTGGAGTTACTCCTGCATTACCTCTATTTGATTTTATATTTATAATCCTGTACTTCTTTGACAGAAGTTCTAATCTTCTCCATTATTTCCCGCTATATGTAACTTGGTCCTAACGACCGGCGTTTTCACGTTCTCTATCCGACCTTCCCGACTAACGGATATAACAAACGCACTGATCCATAAAATGCCAGATTTCTATTTCCTTCGGAGTAGTCGTTATTAAATATTATACTTACATTTTGTAAGATACGAGGCCAAAAATACCTATTTTCCTAGAATTTTTAAACCAGTACGGTAGTAACTAATATGTGGAAACGATACCTTCTACAGGACGAGTAATCAGTCTTACTTTATTAGTATCTTCTGCTTATTCATGTGGCTCATGATCTAGTGCAAGTTTCTGTGATTAACACCGTTTCGCTGGCTTGTATGACAAGTAACCTTAAATCAAATTTGACATAAAACCTTATGACAAAATTTCAGAAACCGATATTTGCGCCCACACACTTTGGAATGAACGGAGTTCTATACTCCTTGATAACGAATGTGAAAAGAGATACATGATCTACAAGATGGAAATTAATAATTCTTGTCTCCTGCTAACATGTTACACCAACGTTTATTTTTATTTTTATTTTTTTTTTATATCAGCGTAACGTATGTCTAGTCTGTTTAGCAGATGTGAGATAAATTAATGATACACTTAACCGAAAAGAATCTGTATAATGTTATTACAATGACTCATTTTTAATAGTTATTTATTCTGTATATAATTTTTGTAGCCTGGTTTATTCGCGTGAATGACTGCGTGGGGTCATCTAAAAGCCGGTTACGAATGGTTGTTTAGTCAATATAGGTATTACGGTGCCCAACAGTGTCATTGTTAGCAGCCACACAATGTTTAATTGGACGAATGAGGCAAAACTAACATAATCTGAAATTGTAAGCTAAAGATTTTATAAGACATTTCCGTAGATAAGGTTATAGTTGCTCTAGCAGAACATTATGTGCAGCCAGTAGCATTATTCGTCTAGAAATCTGAGTAAAAAGTCAACCGTTATTAACTCGGAAAACATTTAGGTCCACGTCCATGGCTTGTGTTAACATTGATTGAACTGTCTGTATGTAAAAACAAAGTAACACTTATCTACTTGGCCTTTGCATGCCGCGCCGGCCGATGTGGCCGAGTGGTTCTAGGCGCTTCAGACTGGAACCGCGCGATCGCTACGGTCGTAGGTTCGAATCCTGCCTCGGGCATGGATGTGTGTGATGTCCTTAGGTTAGTTAGTTTTAAGTAGTTCTATGTTCTATGGGACTGATGATCTAAGATGTTAAGCCCCATAGTGCTCTGAGCCATTCGAATCATTTTTTGAGTGCCGCAATATAACTACGACTAAGTATATAGGACCGTTATACAGGTTTTACACGGCTTTAATCAAAGCAGAAGTACCTCTACACACGAGTATAATTAATGTATGTATTATGGACTAAGTTATCCATTTAAAAGCTAGAAAGGAAAGAGTATCCAGTTCCAAGTCAATTGTGTGAAGATCAAGGGGATTACTGGCTGCTGAAACACCTGACTCCCGAAACCTCTGTAGTTCCTGTCAAGTACACAAGTTATTAACTAAGTTACTGTAGTTTCACGTTACCTTTAAAAGTTCTAATTTTGAAACACATTTGTAGACTACGTCAACAATATAGCCTTAATACTAAATATTCTTCGTCATTACACTGTCTCAATGACAGAAATAGCGTGTTGGAGAGAGACTTATAGCAGCTACAGGGGTGACATAACACGAGATTTATCGCCGTATGTGCATGTCGTAAGCTAACAACGGCGAAAGCGCTTCCCACGAAGATGGCCTGGTTGAAGAAGTTAATCAAATCCTAAACTAAGCCATCGCTCCGTAGGACTTGACACATCTATACTGCTTCAAGACAATCGTCTCTTAAACTATGTGGTACTGAAGCCATGTCTCTGTCCGTCTTCTAACTTAAGGCGCGTTTGCACGATCATATTTCACTGCGCTATGTGGCCGCAGTAGCGTTGTCGTCAAAACTGATACAATACACGACAGTATTTTTCAGTAACTCAGTAATATAGCCGATGTTTTGGCAGTGTTCTCGACAAGAAGTAGAACAAAACTGAAGGAAAATACAATCGCAACAGTAAAAATATAATTAATGCAGAGTAATGAAATGTCGGGAATACATTTAGCTTGGTAAAATAAAAAAGTGATAATATTGTAAGATCACAGGGTAATGTGAAATGTTGGTACATTAATGACCGGTGTAAATGCCAGAATGTTAAATACAAGCGTACAACCATTTAAGCATTTTGTTGCACAGGTATCGGATATCAATTTAAGGGATGGAGTTTTTGTGTGTTACACTTGGACGAACAATACAGGGACGGTTAATGCTGTCTGAGGATGTCTCTGGAGTTGTCGTCCGATGACGTCCCACATGTGCTCGATTAGGGACAAATCTGGCTATCAAGCAGGTCAAGGCAACGTCTCGACACTCTGTAGAGGGTCCTGGGTCACAACTGCGTTATGTGGCCGAGTATTGTCCTGCTGGAAAACGCGCTCTGGAATGCTCTTCAGAAATGGGAAACACAACAGATCGAATCATCAGATTGACTTAGAAATCTGCTGTCAGGGTTAGTGGAATAACCACGAGAGTGCTCCTGTTGTCATACGAAATGACAATCGAGACCGTAACTCCAGGTGTGGGCCCAGTGAGTCTAGCACGCAAACGGATTGGTTGCAGACCCTCAACTGAAATCATTCTAACTGGTAGACGGCCATCAGTGGCAGCGAGGTAGACCCAGCGTTCATCCGAAAACACCACAAACCTCCGTGCTGTCCTCCAATGATCTCTTGCTTGACATCACTGCAGTCACAAATGGCGGTGTTTTGGGGTCAGCGGGATGTACACTAAAGGGCGTCTTGTTCGGGGCTGCCCTTGAAGTAACCGATACTGCTTCCAGTACGAACATATGTTGTAACTGTTGAAAGTTTGTGCCAACTATTGAATGTTGTTGCCAACTGTCGAATGTGAATTTTTATAATACTTGGTGTGTGTGTGTGTGTGTGTGTGTGTGTGTATGTGTGTGTGTTTCACTTGGTATGTGTTTCTGAATAATTTGGTTTATTATCATTTTTATTCTTTACTACCTGGGATCCAAAATACCAGGAGCTTTAGCCAATATTTTTATCAGTCATATAGAAAAGCAGATACCTGAAAGGTAGCGACTAATGAAAGATTTAAAATTACATTTTGACACGAATATGTGGACGACAGTTTTTGTCCGTTAGACAAACGCAAAGGAAAAATGGAACTACGCTTAGAAATCAACCAACCACATAAGAACATGAAGTTCACACTTGAAAAGAAAAAAACTATATAGATTATGTTGACGTAACAATAATGAAGGAAAATGGTAAAATTTTTTCAACATACACACAAACCCGACAGGCATAATGACACATACCACATCCAGTCATCCCCAAAAGTAGAAGCTAGCTGCACATATGAAAATGTTATACAGAATAAGCAGGATCCCACTCTACGAGATAAATGATGAAAATTAAATTCATTGGACCAAAAGAAAAAAAAAAACAGCTAAGAACAACATGTATGGCATACACATACTACATAGACTTTGAAATGCTATTGTAAATATAATACTGCCATTAATCTGTATATTTTAAAATTTCCTTGTTCTGTAATAGTTTTGAAAAATTAAGCAAATACTATAACGAGAGTAAGCTTTCGTTAAGTGTAGTTTATCTGTTTAAAATAAACTCTTTGACGTAGGTGGAATAAACGTATTAAAACATATTTTGTAAATAATTATGTAATATTTCAATTTTGTCAATTATGTCAATATTGTATGTATATGCTGTCATGCAATTGTAGATGGTTCATACTTAGGGTTTTTGTGAGCAGAAGAGTAAATTGAAAAGATATAGGGATCAAAGGTAGAGCAGAACTCCGTTCTGTCGTGGAATGGAAAAGGTAGTGGGGCGCGCGAGGGAGAATTGGCGCACAAGTGGCTTAGACAGTCGGTAGCTGCCCTGCAAGTGGTGAACACGCATAGCGTTGGTCAAGCACTAGAGACCCCGAATTTACCTGCAAGACTGGGTTTTTGCCTCGGACGCGTTCTACACGATTGGCACAGTAGGGCAATAAATTAATAGCTCAGAAATTTGAAATTTTATCGTCGCCACCAAGAGGAAGACAGAGCTATGTACATCAAGAGCCGTACAAGCGCAATGTTACTACGCAGCACCGCCTCACGCCGCCTACGACATCAGTAACAGGCAAAGTACTTTATTTAGGAGTCTATCACAGTATGAACCATGCATCTTCAATCAGTGGAATAAAACTGTTAAATATATCTTTGTGTTTAACCGTAATTTTCCTATTTCATTTACCTCAGTAGGGACCTTTCCTAAACGAATTTACTCCGAGTATCCTGATATTTATTGAAGCTTGACTAATAGCAAATTACTGGGAATAGTGCCGGTTTGGTAGTAAATTCTGAAAATCATTATTAAATATTACAGTTTGCACGTTTCAGTTTAAGGGCCACCGTTTTGCGTGGCCATGAGGATAAGATTTCAATAGCATTTCAAAAGTAAAGTAACATAACTGTTTAACTGCAAAAATCTTAACAGTAATTGTTCGTGTTCCTTCTCCATGTCAAAGAAAGCCAGACAAATATTGGTGTTAGTAAAAACATTAACAAATAACAGTCCTAAAGAAATGAAATTTAGTAGTGTTGAATAATAGTTTTGGTCATATGAATGATAGCTATTAGTTTAATTTTTTTAAACATATGTGTGTCTTCTTTAAATAATTAAAATTCCATAAGTAACAGAAAGTAGAAATAATAGTACTTACTGCGAAGTGACCGTAGTAAATGGAAAATGTTTAAATTACGTAGTAATTGAAAGTATTTATTTATTCAGTGTCGAAAATTGCCTTTATTTATTTGTGTAGACACTGTGCCCGATTTGGGCTGGCGGCCGTTTAATTAAGCTAAACAGTTTATTGTTATGACAAGCTTTGTCTGTTAAAAGGTTTCCAAAACTAATTATTCTCACTACTTTTCCCACAAACTGTATGATTCGGAGAAAAATAGTTCGATACTTTACATTAGGTTGAACACGGTTAAAATCTCTCTCCGAGAGTCGATGGTTTGGAGTGTTAGTGCTACGTAATTTTGTGGTGGTGTTCCTGCCGCAACTTATTACACAGTTCTGACATTCCGAATCGCGGATCTTCCGTCTTCATAGTGGTAGAACTGAAACGTTCTGGTACCGTATTGACGAGAACGCGAGAGAACCGTTGCAACTTTAGCAATAAATTAAATAAAGGCTACAAAACAAAAGCACAACTGAAGTGCCACAAGACATGGGATACCTCCTAATATCGCCGGCCTGTGTGGCTGTGCGGTTCTGGGCGCTTCAGTTTAGAACCCCGTGACCGCTACGGTTGCAGGTTTGAATCCTGCCTCGGGCATGGATGTGTCTGATGTTCTTAGGTTAGTTAGGTTTAAGTAGTTCTAACTTCTAGGGGACTGATGGCCTCAGATGTTAAGTCCCATAGTGCTCAGAGCCATTTGAACCATACCTCCTAATATAGTGTCGGAACCCCTTTTGACCGGCGTAGTGCAGCAACTCGAAGTGGCATGGACTCAACAAGTCTATGGAAGGCCCCTGTAGAAATAATGACTCATGCTGCCACTATAGCCATCTATAATTGCTAAATTGTTGCTCATGCAGGATGTTATGCACTAACAGGCATCTCGGTTATGTCCCATAAATGATTGATAGCATTCATGTTGGGCGATCTGGGTAGCCAAATCATTCGTCGGACTGTCCAAAATATTCTCCAAATCATCCGCGAACAATTATGATCCTGTGACATGATATACACTCCTGGAAATGGAAAAAAGAACACATTGACACCGGTGTGTCAGACCCACCATACTTGCTGCGGACACTGCGAGAGGGCTGTACAAGCAATGATCACACGCACGGCACAGCGGACACACCAGGAACCGCGGTGTTGGCCGTCGAATGGCGCTAGCTGCGCAGCATTTGTGCTCCGCCGCCGTCAGTGTCACCAGTTTGCCGTGGCATACGGAGCTCCATCGCAGTCTTTAACAATGGTAGCATGCCGCGACAGCGTGGACATGAACCGTATGTGCAGTTGACGGACTTTGAGCGAGGGCGTATAGTGGGCATGCGGGAGGCCGGGTGGACGTACCGCCGAATTGCTCAACACGTGGGGCGTGAGGTCTCCACAGTACATCGATGTTGTCGCCAGTGGTCGGCGGAAGGTGCACGTGCCCGTCGACCTGGGACCGGACCGCAGCGACGCACGGATGCACGCCAAGACCGTAGGATCCTACGCAGTGCCGTAGGGGACCGCACCGCCACTTCCCCGCAAATTAGGGACACTGTTGCTCCTGGGGTATCAGCGAGGACCATTCGCAACCGTCTCCATGAAGCTGGGCTACGGTCCCGCACACCGTTAGGCCGTCTTCCGCTCACGCCCCAACATCGTGCAGCCAGCCTCCAGTTGTGTCGCGACAGGCCTGAATGGAGGGACGAATGGAGACGTGTCGTCTTCAGCGAAGAGAGTCGCTTCTGCCTTGGTGCCAATGATGGTCGTATGCGTGTTTGGCGCCGTGCAGGTGAGCGCCACAATCAGGACTGCATACGACCGAGGCGCACAGGGCCAACACCCGGCATCATGGTGTGGGGAGCGATCTCCTACACTGGCCGTACACCTCTGGTGATCGTCGAGGGGACACTGAATAGTGCACGGTACATCCAAACCGTCATCGAACCCATCGTTCTACCATTCCTAGACCGGCAAGGGAACTTGCTGTTCCAACAGGACAATGCACGTCCGCATGCATCCCGTGCCACCCAACGTGCTCTAGAAGGTGTAAGTCAACTACCCTGGCCAGCAAGATCTCCGGATCTGTCCCCCATTGAGCATGTTTGGGACTGGATGAAGCGTCGCCCACGCGGTCTGCACGTCCAGCACGAACGCTGGTCCAACTGAGGCGCCAGGTGGAAATGGCATGGCAAGCCGTTCCACAGGACTACATCCAGCATCTCTACGATCGTCTCCATGGGAGAATAGTAGCCTACATTGCTGCGAAAGGTGGATATACACTGTACTAGTGCCGACATTGTGCATGCTCTGTTGCCTGTGTCTATGTGCCTGTGGTTCTGTCAGTGTGATCATGTGATGTATCTGACCCCAGGAATGTGTCAATAAAGTTTCCCCTTTATGGGACAATGAATTCACGGTGTTCTTATTTCAATTTCCAGGAGTGTAGTTGTTTGGGAACATGATGTCCATAAATGGCTGCAAATGGTCTCCAAGTAGCCGAACGTAACCATTTCCTGTCAATGATTGTCCACGCAGACTAACATAGCTATTTTCAGTCCATGATCGGTTCAGTTGGACCAGAGGAGCGAGTCCAGTTCATGCACCCACAGCCCACACAATTGTGCAGCCACCACCATCTTGCACAGTGCCTTGTTGACAGTTGGGGTTCATGTCTTCGTGGGGTCTGGACCACACTCGAACCCTACAGTCAGCTCTTACTAACTGAAGTCGGGACCTGTTTGACCAGGCCACGATTTTCCAGTCGTCTAGAGTCCATCCAATATGGTTACGAGCCCAGGAGAGACACTGCAGGTGATTTCGTGCTGTTAGCGAAGACAACCGCGTCGGTAGTCTACTTCCATAGCCTATTAACGCCACATTTCGCTGCACTGTCCTAACGGCTACTTTCGTCGTACGTCCCACATTCATTTCTGCTGTTATTTCATGCAGTGTTGTTCGCCCCTAAACTCTGACAACCCTACGCAAAGGCCGCTGTTATCGGTTTTTAATTGAAGCTCGTCGGCCACTGCGTTGATCATAGTGAGAGATAATGTCTGCAATTCGGTATTCTCGTCACATTTCTGACAAAGTGGATCAGGAAGTATTGAATTCCCTAACGATTTCCGAAATGGAATGTCTCAAGCGTATAGCTTCAACTAGCTTTCCGCGTTCAAAGTCTGTTTAACTACTTTCGTGCGGCCATAATCACGTCGGAAACCTTTTCACATGAATCACAAATGACAGCTCCGCAAATGCACAGTCCTATTATGACTTGCGTACGCGAAGCGGTCGCTATCTGTATATGTGCATATTGCTCTCCCATGACTGCAAGATATCTCACGTGATCCCAACCAACAAATACAAACATCGCACAAACACAATGACAACACCACACAGAAACAAAGATCGTGGTATACTATGGCTTACACACCCAAATTAATACGCGTAAACCTAATAATCCCAATGAAGAAAACGTGTGATCATATTTTCAGTGGTGCATGAGAGACAATTCGAAAGATTGGAAGCAGAACACCACCTTTAAAACTAGAAACGCGAGCACTCATGAAGTGCAGCAAATACAAACCTTTATGTAAAACAAATGATCTGTAACTACGTTATAATAATTGAGAAAGTTTGTGTGCTGTTTCTAACTTGAAAGTACAGTGTGTATTATGTGAAACAAAATGATATATACGTAAATAAACGGTGCAAGAGAATTAAAGGATCACTTTTATGCAACTCTGTCGTTTTATGCCATTGTCACACAAGAGTTTGAGGTTTGGCTCATACGGCCGGGGTGGCCGAGTGGTTCTAGGCGCTACAGTCTGGAACCGCGCGGCCGCTACGGTCGCAGGTTCGAATCCTGCCTCGGGCATGGATGTATGTGATGTCTTTAGGATAGTTAGGTTTAAGTAGTTCGAAGTTCTAGGGGACTGATCAGAAGTTAAGTCCCATAGTGCTTAGAGCCATTTGAACCATTTTTTTTTGGCTCATACGTAATGAAATGTTTTTTCTCGGCCTGCCATAAGAAAACTGCGGGGTTTCAAAGTTTGGCGTCGCAGTTTTAACTTCACCCTCAGGGTCCGCGGCGTTACGAACAGGAAGTGTCGACACATATGAAAAAAGGCCTGAACTCTGAAGGTCATGCGAGGTGTGTGGTACTTTCTTGAGGTTACGGTGGCACCAAATTTAACTACAATTCTGCCCAAAGCCAACGTGGACGTGGAAAGGTCGTCATATCCTCCCTTACCCATAATTCGCTCCTTTACTTGTCGCATCTGCAATGACGGTTAAAAGTGCGACGCCCGACTTTGAAATCCCGCAGTTTTCTTGTGGGAGGCCGAGAAAAAACATTTCAAACACACTGCTACTCAGAATTGACACCAAAAGACCTCAGGGCGTTGCATAAAGAGCGCCAATGAAACCTCCCCTTCCCTTGGAGAGTTCATTTGCACACATTTCGCGCTCGAAAATGATACTGCGATATGCTACAGTACGATGTGTAAGGAATCTATCCTTGACCGTTTCCTAAGCGCCTGCGGGCAGACAGCCTGTTCGACACCCCTTAGACTCCACATTCCCGAACGCAGGTTCTAGGTCAGTAGTGTAGTATTAGTCAGCTGTAACGGAGTTTCAAAATAGTGGTCCCTTAATTTTTTGTGCACTGTAAGTACACGGAGTGGTTTTACTCAATGAGAGTAAACTGCAGGAGCCGATCCATGGGGTGATATAGGAGGAAGAAAAGTCCTCTGGAAAATGCCCGGAAATATGTTCCAAGAGAGGTACAACCATATGAACGTGAACGACTAACCCTGGTATCAGCACCATATAGGAGGAACACCATCAGGGGCAAGCCAGATGACTGCGTGGATAATTCTCCACTGCTGCAGCCACTGCCCATATACGGACTTGCTTTTGCAATGACGGTTCTGTCGCTGGTTCGTCGCACAGGCTGCTATACTGCTGGGGTTTCTGTCATCCATCCTATCCACAGATGATGCTACCTTTACAACGGGTTGTACAGTCATCCATTACAAAACCGACATGTAGGCTACAGGTAATCCCAGTCGTATTGTGGTGGTGAACCATTGACACCAGTCCAGTTCGGTATCAATGTGTGGGTGAGGAATATTGGCGATCGCCTCGTGGGACTACTCATCCTCCCATAGCTTTGCACCGGAGAGGCATATCTCGCTTTCTGTGGGTGACACTGCCTCCTCTGCTGTAAGACGTGTCTTTGGATGTACGAAGGGTAATGTGGTTACTACATGATGGTGCTCCAGCTCACACTCTTCTCGAGTGTGTATCTAAAACACTAATACACTCAGAGTATTACCGCTTGTGTGGTGTGCTCTTATGCGTGCGTTCAAACATTGCAATCTACACTGTCAAAGATCTTTCACCCCCATCTTCAATTGGGTGTACCTCGCTTGTAACGCATTTCTAACCGTAAGTCCATATGGCTTTTTCTGTTCACTCCCCTGTGTAACACTACAGCCTATTGAAAAGGGAAGAGACGCTTTGATCATACAATGTAAGCTTTCACGGCCGGTATTGTGAGGATGTCTCCCGCAGTCGGAGACGAAACGTCAGGAGAGAGTTTTATACTTCGACCACGGCCTATCAGCCCGGAAGTTTTAAGTGAAGAAGAGACTCTTTATTCGGTCACAAACATGCCACCGCTCCAGGCACAGGCGGAGGCTAAACTCGGGTCATATTCGTGTTGACAGCTGAAAGCAACTTTACAGGAGCAGTTTCACACTATGCTTCACAGATGTGGTTGTTCTTGGACTTCCACCGGCCGCTAAGGCGACCGCGTGGATCAGTACAATGCCTCAATTCCTGTTTGTTTCTCATGGCCGTTTCTTGCGTCCAGAGAAAAATTATAGCTTACCCCAAAATTAATTAATATTGAACCATATGAGTCGCTGAGGAGCCAGTAGGCTCATTTAAAGCGGAAAAATTGGACGACTACGCGTGTGTAGACCCGTCTTCATTGCCCGGATTAGTTTATAAATTATTGTAAGTTAAATGTTGTAAATGATTCCTGAACTGTAAAAGTGAATATCTCGACAGCGTATCATGCGATTGGAACAAACGAGGTGTCTACGGATACATCTCGTAAAACAGTATCAGACTGTGATAGTTGGTTCAAAGAAATTATTCACATATTTAAATGAGAGGCCGAAACGTGGATTTCACGCAATTAAAAACAACGTTTATTACTAAATAAATAGAGAAACATTACAAGTAGCGGCATTATTGTAAAGTTTAGATGTATAATTTAAGTTGTAAGATGTATAATTTAAGTTGTTTGTTAATACTTACACTTATAAATCTGAAAACTCAGGAAAACCGTAGAAATCGTTTACAAATAAACTATGGTAGACAAAGAAAAAGTAATAACAGCGCAATATTTTTCGGAAAATTCCGGTGTGATTTAATGTATCATACGTGTATAGAAGGTTAAAATCAAGAATTTCAGACATTTTTGTGTTCAGTAGTTTAACTGACCTCTGTGGTGCATGACCGAGTTTCCTGGGTGAACTACGGCAATTTGGAGGGGAGTCTAGTTCAGACGCCGTTGAAGGCGGTCAGTCTGTGTTTGTGTTAGGAGATATTCTTATCTAATGAGCGGTAAAATAGCTGGTATTTCACGCTTTTGAAATATTCACAGTTCCTACTTTCGGACATAGGTATTTTCGGCATCTGATGAAATGGTTACTTTTCCGATTGTATGTGATACAAGCCGCACTTATAAGATTTCTGTGTGTAGCCATTGTGGAATAATGTTATACTGCGAAACTTTAACTCATGTAATTAAACGTGGTTTATTCAACCACCTCCAAGATCTTAAGAAACTGGGTCTGGCTCTGAAATTAATTTATTGTGAACTGTGGCTTTCTGTTTTTCTATGTTCTTATTGAAAATAATCTCGAAATTTTGACATATTTAAGCATACGTGAGTGCGTTCGTGATTTTTGAGCACAAATTCTGCCTGCATTTCTTAAATATTTTTGTGGAACTTTGAGTACATTGCGACGAATGTGAGTTGGCGCCCCATAGACGAAACATAGTCTAACCACATTTAATACGGTCCATTGAAGTGTTTATGCTGTGTAATATATAGGTAAATCTTTTCATGTAATAGTATGTGAGGGCTCCGAGCTGATATAGAACTTGTGAGCAGTTTAGAACTTTGATTTTTGGCGAGTTGCTGATACAGATTGTATTTTATTTCGTCATCCACACCATATACATATTCCCATACAACCTGTACGGTAGTACCTATCAGGCATCGTTTCCTGCAGTTCGTCCGCATTTATCAAAATCACCCTCTATATTTCAGATCACAGCTGACGCCTTCCAAAATACTAGAAGCTAAACGCGTACGGCGTGATAAAATTGGTTCTTTTCAGTTGCACATAGATGGGCTTAACGTGACAATTATCAACATAATCGATGAATTTCGGATGGTGCTACATGATGTAACACTGTCCTTGATGACAGTGTATTTGAAGACTAGTTTGATCAGTTTAGGGGATTGGTGACTGAAGGAACAAAACGTAGATCCGATGCAGGAAGCATAGAAAGCTTGAAACTGAGAATAGTCAATCAAGAAGGAGAAGAGAGAGTGAGAGTTGGTTGGTGCGCCTACCCTTGAGGATGTAGGCTACCGAGTGCTACAGGCCACCCCCTGGCAAATGTCGGGGTTCACGGCCACGGAATGCCACCTCCGTGACCTTCGCGCAGGTGACGCCTCTGATGGGCGCGAGGGCGCAGTGGGAGGTGAGTGTGGTAATGAGGAAGCAGAGCAGGGTGCGGGGTCGAGCAGCAGAGCATTGTTCCGCTCCGCTGCTATTGCGTGAGTGCCTGCCGTAACGGAAGCTGTAAAGCAGGGAACCAGTTGCCACGAAGCCACAGACGCTTCGGGCTGCGAGCAGCACAGACCAGCCAGGTCTCGTGCTCAGATGTGACTTACCAACCTACTGCTAGCATCTGACATGTTGCCAGTGAGGAGCACTTATCTGCAGAAGTACTTAACACAACCCGACGACATTCACTGTCTCCACTTCTACAGGTAACATTCAGATTTATTTGTAACTGCTCAGAGAATTTCTGAGTAAAAATACATATTTGATTTTATTAGTTTTAACTGGTTTAGTGCACTCTCCTTTTTTTTTCTTTTTGTTACTGTCATCATAATTCTGACTGGTTTGATGTGGCCTCCTGCGAATTATTCTTCTGTAATATGTGAATTCCTAAGGGACCAAACTGCTGAGGTCATCGGTCCCTAGACTTACACACTACTTTAAACTAACTCAAACTAACTTACGCTAAGTACAAAAAACGCAGCCACACCGCGCGGCTTACTCTTCTGTGTAAAGATTTTCATCGTAGAGTAGAACTTACATTAGCCATCCACAAATATTTGTTAGATACATTTCAGTCATTGTTTTACCATCTACAGCTTCCCCTTAGTGCCTTAATTTGCAATATCTCTCTATAGCACCACACGACAAACGCTTAGATTCTCTTTTCTCCAGTTTGTGTGTCACCAAATGCAAGGAGACCTGTAGAGAAACGTTGCTTGGTTCAGGGACTGACCGTTAACTCCCAACATAAACAATAGAGACGTATTGCGCATAACTGGGGAGGAATACTCGTAACTGTATGATTATACGGTATCAGAACAGTCATTGGAAGCAGACACATGCATAAAATACGACGGTTGGAACTTTAATAGTGGCAATTGCTTATTTATAGCTCGTACAAAACAGATACGAGTTTCAAAGTTATACTGACCCTCAAAGTAGTCACCAGAGTCGTAGGATACTCTTAGCAGTGCCAGTTGTTTGACAGTTCGAGCGGCGCAGTCTATTACGCGACGAATTTGTTGCAGTTCTGAAGCGAATGTCGTGAAGTGCTTCCTTCAGTTTATAAATCGAGTTGTAATGACGAGGGCTTACGTCAGGGTAGTGCAGTAGGTGATATAGCACTTAGCAGCCCCACCAGTCAAACAAATCAGTAACAGCTTGCACTGTAAATGCTTGAGCATTGTCCTGCAAAATGATGGTCAGGTCCTGCAAAAAGTGTCATCACTTCTGTCTCTAAGCTGGTTGTAGGTTGTGTTCCAAAAATGAACAGCATAGAGACAGAAGTGATGACACTTTCTGCAGGACCTGACCATCATTTTGCAGGACAATGCTCAAGCACGTATAGTGCAAGCTATTACTGATTTGTTTGACTGATAGTGTTGCTAAGTGCTGTACCACCTACAGCACAACCCTGACTTAAGCCCTCGCAAGTTCAACTCGGTTTCTAAACGGAAGGAAACACTTCACGGCATTCGCTTCAGAACTGCTACAAATTCGTCGCGAAATAGACTGCGCCTCTGTCAAACAACTGGCACTGCTAAGAGTATCCTACGACTTCCACATCGCTGGCACCTGTTTATACGCAATGCTGGTGACTACTTTGAAGGTCAGTTAAACTTTGAAACACCTTTCTGTTTTGTACGAGCTGTAAATAAATAGTTGCCGCTATTAAAGTTCCAAATCTCATACAAACGTGTTTGGAGCGATTTAAAATGGAACCCACACAAATAACTAATCATAGGTCAGGCAGAGGGCGGACCGAGATTCACTGGAACAATCCACACGTAAAGTAGTTACCCACAAAGAGGTAGCTTATGAAACCCTCGTCTTATGAATAGTTGATGATGATGACGGTGTCCGCAGCTAGTGATCTTGCGGTAGCGTTCTCGCTTTCCGCGCCCGGGTTCCCGGGTTCGATTCCCGGCGGGGTCAGGGATTTTCTCTGCGTCGTGATGACTGTGTGTTGTGTGCTGTCCTTAGGTTAGTTAGGTTTAAGTAGTTCTAAGTTCTAGGGGACTGATGACCATAGATGTTAAGTCCCATAGTGCTCAGAGCCACTAAAATGATGATGATGATGATGTTTGGTTTGTGGGGCTCTCAACTGCGCGTCATCAGGGCCGGCACAAAGTCGCAATCTTTACTCAGTCCAATCTCACCACTTTTATGAAAGATGATGAAATGATGAAGACAACACAAGGTGAAAATCCCCAACCTGGCATGGAATCGATCCCAGGACCCTGTGATACAGAGGCAACCAATACTTGTATATTCGTCGTCTGTCTGAGATCCATACCAGACACTACCAACTCTTTCTGGTATGGATCTCAGACAAAGGAGCAATATTCAAGTATTTGCCAGATGGTGACCTGTAGCGCTCGGTAGCCTACATACAAAAGCTTAGGCGCACCAAGCAGCTTCCACTTTCTCTTCTCCTTCTTGATTGACTGTTCTCAGTTTCAAGCTCTCTATGCTTTCTGCGTCGGATTTACGCTTTGTTTTTTCAGCATTCAAGTAATGGAGGAAATAGAGCAGAGCTGCACGTTTCATTTATAGCCTCATGTAGTAGGCGCGAAAGCGCCACAGGTTCTTTGTCAATTACAGACGCTACAAGAGGAGCAGTCTGCATCACGGTGTGGTTTACCGCTAAAATTCCGCGAGTGTACGTTCCTAGATTGCTTTCTCCAATGTATATCTCTCAGAAAGACCACGACTGTAAAATTAAAGAGATTCGATCGCACACAGAGGCTTATCTGCAATCGTTCTTCCCGTCATCCATTCATAATTGAAACAAGAAAAGGGGGAACTGACGCTGGTACACAAAGAACGATCCGTCACACACCGTAAGATGTACATGTAGATGTACAACAGTTAAAATTCTGTTTAACTGTATTTCCAACATCAGTTTTTTGAAATTTGTGGTAAGTTTCTATGGGACCAAACTGCTGAAGTCATCGGTCCCCAGGCTTACACACTACTGAATCTAACTTACGATAAGGACAACACACACACCCATATCTGAGGCAGGACTCGAACCTCCGACGGGAGAAGTGGCGCGAGCCGTGCAAGGCGCCCTACACCAAGCGGCTACAACGGGCGGCCAACTTCAGTTGACAAGGTGCACTGCCAGTGGAAGATCTCAGGAGGGCGTTAATTTTTGCGATGATACGTCGGTGTGAAAACACCAAGCAATGCTTTTTAGATTTTCAGTGTGTCTTTAACTGCTATCAGGGTAACTAATCTGGAAATCATTGTTTGTTGAATGCGCACTATAATCTACTTAACTTAGTAAGTATTGTCTGTTACGTGTTGTTATAGGGTTTCCTCAGTGGTTGTTGATTGTCTAGTGAAGGCTCGATCAGTCTAGTAGTAATAAGATCTGACAGTTTGTGTGTTATATTCCGTTACTAGGTGAAGTGGCAGCACCCTTACACTATGGAGTACGAAACATTCAAAGCTGAATTACTTGAGGAACAATATACAAGGAATATCCCGCAAGAAAATAAAGTCGGCAGCAGTCTGACCAGTTCAGTAATGTCAGACTATTAAGTTTTTACGACCACTGTAGAAGACGCATTACTAGGAGCTGAGACACAGTTGACACGTGGCCTTCCAAACGACGTAGGCAACTAAGATCTAAGGAAGAGCAAAGATAAATAACTACTAACGAAAGACTATTTTTGAAGGTCAAATTGAGGGGGTGGGGTCAAGTGTCCACTTTGGTGTTGTAATGAGAAATTCCAAGTGAATCTTCAGATGAACCTGGGGAAGTTTCAGTGCTGGATTCTGGCAATGTTCAGTGCTGGACTCTGGCGCTGCGCCACTGAAAGACGTAAGATGTACTTACATCTTCATAGGAATCATAGGAATGCCCATAATATCAACAAAAAAAAATCCTAATGGCGTGGTAGCCATTCTGTGACTGAGACACTTACAGACGACTGGATCAGAGAATTTCATTTGCAGTCTCAGTGTAGTAATGTAATCTGTATTTCTAGGAGTAGTCGTGGTTTATCACTTGAGAATAACTCCAAGTACCGGAGCCTAAGTGGCTCCAGGAATACCGTGAAATAATTTACATGTCGCATGGTAAATCTACATAACGTTACATTACATAAGATGTTTTAGATTTCCGGGATACATGATTGTATCCATAATAAATAAATCTAACACTTGGTAATGTCTTGGACTTACTGTTTTAATTATTATTATGATTATAATTTGTAATTATAGAACCTAGTACAATAACACTAAATAACAAAATATATTGTAAAAATTTCGATTCATCAAACTACCCATCAGTTCATTGACATTCGCCTGTCTTAGAATCTTACAATACGTTCTGAGCTCAAATATAATTCGGTATCTCAAACAGAACGAACTTCTCCCACGGTCTCGTGCAAATCAGATTCAGAGAAAATGGGTCACGCAAAACCCGACTCACTTTTCTCATATCTCAACCTGAAAGCCATGCGCTAAGGTAGCTACGTAGGTTAGAATCAGCATTTCTTGACTTCCAAAACACATATTACTCTCTACATCACCAGTGCTTACTGCCGATAGTGCGATCATACGCTGTAGCCGAGCGGTCTGGGCGCTGCAGTCTTGGACTGTGCGGCTGGTCCCGGCGAAGGTTCGAGTCATAGACATTTTGAACATACGGTGTATCTAACGAAATTTGTAACTGGGCTGAGGATTTCTTGGCATTGTGGACGTATATGTTGTCCTGGATGGAAATTCCTCGACAGTTGCAATAGCTTCAGCGGTTACATGCAGTTCACGATCGATGTTAATGACCTGGTAGACAATATTAATAGTAAACTCAGACTTTTCACTAATGATGGAGTTATCTATAACGAAGTTCTATCTAGAAAAAGCTGCACAGATATGCGATTCAACTTTGGTAAGTTTCAAATGTTGCAAAGATTAGCAACTTGTTTTGAATCGGAAATGTATAGTTGTCTACTTGACGAAAAGCAAAACCGTCATATCCTACTATTACGAAGGGTGTTCATTAAGTAATGCAGCTCATTTGCTTCTCGGAAAATTTCGATTGGAAACATGAGGAATTTGTTATGGGACGTTTTGGAATATTCCCGCTTCAGCCTGTGTAGTTCCATGAAGTTCCGATGGAAGGCGGCACTATACGTAGCTTTCAAAATTGCATCTGTACCGGAGGTGAGTTCCAGCCTCAAAGCATCGCAGATATTCACTGGCGCTTGCAGAATGTCTGCGGAGATCTGGCGGCGAACAAAAGCGTGATGAGTCGTTAGGCGAGGCATGTGTCATCACCGCAAGGTGTTGCAGCCCTGTCCGACATCCCACATGCCGGCCGGCCGTACGAGCCACGACGTCTGTAAAGTTGGAACATGCGGACACACTCATTCGAGGTGATCGACAGGTCACAATCAAACACCTCGCTGGACAACTGGACGTCTCTGTTGGTAGTGTTGACACCCACGTTCACCAGTTCGGATACTTAGAGGTGTGTGTCCACCAGCTTGCTCGCTGCCTAACAGACAACCATAAAGAACAACGAAGCACCATCTGTGCGGAATTGCTTGCGCTTTACGAGGCAGATCATATTAATTTTATGTCTAACATCGTCATAGGCGATGAAACCTGTATCCATCTGTTCGAAACGTTAATAAAACTGCAGTCCATAATGCCACACCACTACTCCTCGGAAGAAAAAGTTCGAACCCGGTTGTCATGGCGACGGTCTTCTAGGACGCTGAGGAGGTTATTTTTTCATGCCCTCCCCTCTTCCTATGCAACGATCAATTCTGAAGTGTATTGTGCCACCCTTAGGAAAACGTAGAAACGACTTCAGCGTGTTCGTCGCCACAAAAATTCAAACGAACTTCTTCTTCTCCATGACAGTGCAAGACCTCACACGAGTGTGTGCACCTGGGAGGATCTGACAAAAACTTCATTAGACTCCTTCCTCATCCACCCTACAGCCTGTACGTCGCGCATTCTGTTTCCACCTGTTTGGCTCAATGAAGGATGCACTCCACAGCAAGCAGTACATTATTGATGCTGCGAGACATTGGGGTGCCCGCATCTCGTGGCCGTGTGGTAGCGTTCTCGCTTCCCACGCCCGGGTTCCCGGGTTCGATTCCCGGCGGGGTCAGGGATTTTTTCTGCCTCGTGAAGGCTGGGTGTTGTGTGATGTCCTTAGGTTAGTTAGGTTTAAGTAGTTCTAAGTTCTAGGGGACTGATTACTATAGATGTTAAGTCCCATAGTGCTCAGAGCCATTTGAACCATTTTTTTCGAGACGTTGGTCCCGACGTTGACCAGTGGAGTGGACAATACGCTCACAGTTAAATGGAGTAAAGCTGTCGCATTGAGAGAATCTTGAAAATTACGGTTTGTAGCCAAAAGAGTGGTATACTGGAATCCTGAGTAAAATCAACCTGCTACTGGAAAAAAAAAATGTGTCACATTACTTACAGAACGCACCTCGTACAGTACCAATAAGTATACAAGAACTTGTGTGTTAACATATGAGAGGATGTTGGTGTGTTGCACACACAAAATATTACATCAGTACTGAAGTATATACAGTACTTAACAATCTTCGATAAGGCACTGACATTAAACGTTACTCAGACTAGTAATCACCTTGTATCGTGGGGAGCCAATATTTTTCTTAATTTATGACCAATTTTAAGCTTGATGTCCTGTAATATGTGCTAATGACATGAACTAAATCACTTGAAAATGGCATATAATGCCGAACCCTGGGTCGTAATTAAATCAACAACAATACAGTCAAATGGCGGTGTGTTCATTTAAAAATTATTGTATGACTCTTGCTCAGCAACATCAAAAACTGTTTACTAGTGTGCTTAAGTCACACTTCCAAAACGTTCTAAGGCGACGAATGTGGTGGGTGAGCAACGGCGGTGTTGGCGCTCGTCATATTAGCTGGCAGGAAGTCGACCTTATAACTATACCCGCAGACACTCTACTTCATTCTCTTGTTGTCGAGCAAAGCAACCTCTTAAATACCAGCGGGTACAAGGATGCTGAGCAAAGTTCTAGTTCTGCTGACGTGACAGGCACAGCAAAAGCGTGCGGCAAAGGCAGCGCTCTCTGCATCTCAGCTACATCCTCTGTATGCCAGCCCAGATCTATGTTCTCATCCGACTGAATGCGCCTGCTGCGTAGGCAACTCCGCTGACTCATCTGTACCGCGGGTTCCGATTCGTGAACGATGGTGGTTCGCATAGATCGAGGCAAGGACAGGGGTTCGTACTGTTGGCGGTTCCAAGTGGTAGTTGTGGTACACGCTTACATGGGCTTTTCGCTAGGAAAAAGCTTCTATCTAGTAAATTATGTGCCTCGCTTGCTTATGAAGAATTTTTCGTTTACCACCAACATCACCAGTGACGACTCGCAACAAAAGGTATAAAAATTCGCTATATAACTCGTTACGATCACGTTTAATGGTCGCATTGACGAAGGCATTCAAAGGAGAGCGTTCAGAACAGTACTGAAAGCTCATTGGCTGTCGAAGACTGCGTGACGTTCATGCCCAGAACAACCCTAAATTCGCCCACACTATTCGTGACCCCAACTATAAATGGTATGATGGCGTAGGTTCAACTGAAGGCAAAGCAGATCGCAGAGTTCGGGCCATCGGTATGATAGCAGGAGTATACCCATTCACGGACATTGCTCACCTGTATGGGACTCTTAAAAGGACTAACAGGCGATACTGAACATATCAAAAGAAGGGAAGCAGATATGGTGAATGGCAACATACTTTATATGACTCATAAACTGCTGAAAACCGCGAACTGGTATACTCTTTAAAATAACACCAAGTAGCCCACGAAACTATACTTAGGAAATTTAGAAATATTAGCCGACGAACTTAGAAGTGTACTACAACCACGTAGTTATCGCTCCTGTACGGTTCGTGGAGACGAGGTTAAACTAATACGTCACAAACGGTGGCTTTTAAACAGTCATTCACCCGCGCTCCATACATCAACGGAACGGTAAAGAAGTCTACAATGGTTTTCAGAAATGAAATGAAGATGTGTATTTAGATGCTTCCGAGTGAGTATCAAAGACAAAGCCCTACAGGCCTACAGTCGCGGCAGATGGGGGTTAAATACGTTTAACAGTGAGTTGGCCCACCTTTGGAGATCAGTACAGCACGAGTTCAACAAATTCCTCTTAAGTGTCAAGATTCACGTGGCACCATGTGTCTACACACACGTCATGCAATTTCCGTAAATTACGGCCCAATGGCATATGGGCGCGGAGTTGGCGCGAAACAGGGTCTTAGAAGTGTTCACTACCCTGCTCATATACTACTTTAGCACCATCTTGTACTTGTCACATGGACAGTTATCCTGCTGGAAGATGCCGTTGCTGTTGGGGAGGACATCAGGCATGAAGGGATGCTGGCGGTCTGCAGTAATTTGCACGTAGTTCCCAGCTATTATGGTGCCTTCAAATATTACTACTGGCCCACAGAAGACCAGGTGAATGTTCCTCATGGAACAGTATAGGCCCCCAACAGCCTGCGTCCATGTTTGAGGCAGCCGTTTGTTTGTACGACCACATATCCAGACATGACCATCGGCTTGAAAAAAGAAAAAACTGATCCGGCCACGTGACATTTTTTCATTGATCCAGGTCCAATCTCCGCGATTCCGTGCCAATTGCAAATGTAATTGACGATGTCGTTGGTTCAACATGGGAACACGTGGGTCTCGTCTGTTGCAGAGCCCCTGGTTTAACAACGTGCGCTGAGCTGTGTGCTACAAAACACTTGTGCCCGCAGCAGCACAGTCCGATCTGCCACCCAACGCCACTTACCCTGCCTTACAGAGCAGCGTACTACATGGTTTTTAGGATTTGAGGGACACATGGCGCGGCCGTCCCATACCTGGTCCTCTGCTCCTGCAGCCCTTTTCAGCAGATGCTCACGTAAGTAGAAAGCGAACAAGCGACCAGTTTCTCCGTTTCGGAGATGCTAGTTTCCAGGTGTCGCGCCATTACAATCTGCCATTTTTCAAAGTCGTTTATCTCAGAGTAATTCTTAATTTACGTTTCCTACAGTTGCTATAGTCATTCACCATTCGTCTCTGCTCCATTTATATACCTTTCAAACGGCTTCATGCCCCTTCTGTTCCACAGGCGGAATTAAATCTCGTGGTATCATACCGATATGGCTTATCAGTGTGCATTAGTCAGCCTCTGTAACTTTCGTAAGAAACATAAACAACCATCCTCATGTAGGACCTCATTTGCTCTCCTGCAACATATGGATATGGTATGAGATCTACCAGTCACAATAATCCTCAAGACGAATCCTTGAACATGTCAGCACGATAGCTTTCAAAAACTGATTGGCTTGCAGTCTCTGTGGATGGACGCAGTCTTGCTAATTGTGGTTAAAACACTGACGGAAAAAATCGCAACACAAGAAGGAGTTGTGCGACACAAACGAAAGTTCTTTCTACATCTCAAGATGATGTTTATTCAAATTTCTCAACACTAATGCCAATATGACGACGCAAATCAGGGGTGCTTTAAATACACGGTAGAACCGCCGTGAGCGTTAGTTACCTTTTATATTGGACGTGGTCTGTTGATGTTAGTCAAGAACTCCCTTAAGGCGACCAAGACGCCATTATGAACTCCTCACTGAGTTTTAACGAGGTCGTATAACAGGGTTACGAGGAGCTGGATGTTCCTGCTTCCGCTTGACAGGAATTTTGCAACTGTATGACTGCTGCAGCGGTGGGCACGAGAATGTTTGGTCTCAAGGAGACCGGTATCCGGACGGTCTTGAGGCACTAACGAGAGGGAAGACCATAGTGTTCGTAGTATGGCTCTGGCGCATCGTACCATATCTGCAGCAGCATTTTGAGCGGCTTTTCTGTGGCTGGATAGTGGTCTACTGATCGAAACCGGTAGCAATGAGAATAGAAATAAACAGCTGACGGTCATCTACAATGAAGTTCCGCAATTTGAGTAGTGGTGGACTCCACAGTGACACGACGAATTGTTACAAATCAGTTATTTCAATCACAGCTCTGAGCCAGACGCCCTGTAGCGTGCATCACACTGACCGCAAACCACTGTCGCGTCCCGGCACAGCCTCACTATATCAGAATGGAGTAAGTGCGAACTGTGTAGCGCAATCGGGACGTTAACGACAGTGGGTTGGTTATAAATTGCTGTCAACCTTTATAAGTTTCCTGAAAATAGGTTACAGAATTGCAATAGGCAGAAAAGATTGGTTAGTTCCTATCAAGTTTATTCTCACATATACTTATGTGAGCTGTTGGACCATAAACCCCTTAGTAAGATTCAGTCTATTTACTCGGACTTCCTACTTCAAAGCTAATTGCCGGTACATATAAGAATCAAGTACAAAGCAATCACTCTAAGTAATTGAGACAAAGACTAACAGCCTCTTTTCAACACTATTCCAATGAATAACAATCCTACTTCACCTGTAGTTCCTGAGTGTCCACCAGAGTCTATCACCGTCTTCTCGTAGTTGAAATCTCCAAACTGCCGGCACTGTCTCTGAATCTGCATCTGAATCTCTGCCTCTAGCTACACCGCTGCCTGGCCTTTTATTTCGTTTCTCATGTACTTGGGTGCTCACGAGTTAATTTCTTTCACACGACCCTTTCATTTCTAAGTGATTGGATTGCACAAGAACACCTATGGTCCCACACAACATGATCGTTTCTAATTGGTCGGCTTGCGCAAGGATGCCTTCGGTTCAACACGACACTTTCGTTTCTAGCTGCACACGATTTGGTTCCTCACGAGTCCTTTCCGCACGTGACTGACACTCTCTTTGCGTCTTCCATTGCGCAAGTTTGATTCATGCTTCTTCGTCTGGCAGGAAGTCAAACACTAAGTTATTTGATCAACAAACCATACTTGGCAGCCTGCACCGCTTATCTTGTTCCTACGTCCTGGTGGACTATTTCTTAATGTCGGCTGGCTGTTTGCCTATGGAGCCTGGACTCTTTATTATGGTCACAAAAGCAAGAATAAAAATTAAAATTTTCTACGGTCACAACACCACCGCCATACGCAAATTTAGTGGTGTCCAAAGAAGGGCAGGCTGGAGGCTGTTCTGGTTGTGCCTCAGTGCTGGGGATGGCCAAGTAATCGTTAGAAGGAGGCCAGCTGAATGCCTGAAACCAACATGTCTGCGTGCTAGACACACTACAAATCGGCCGCGGTCTGTTAGTATACGTCGGACCTGCGTGTCGCCACTATCAGTGATTGCAGACCGAGCGCCGCCACACGGCTGGTCTAGAGAGACTTCCTAGCACTCGCCCCAGTTGTACATCCAACTTTGCTAGCGGTGGTTCAGTGACAAGATACGCTCTCAATTACCGAGACGATAGTTAGCATAGCCTTCAGCTACGTCATTTGCTACGACCTAGCAAGGCCCCATATTCAGTTACTATTGATATTGTGAATCATGTCAAGAGCGACGTTCAACATTAATGGATTAAAGTTAAGTATTCCACCAGCTACGTCCGCTTTTCTAAATTCTAATTTCCTTGTCCTGTTCCAGACCTCACGCCAGCCTGCGTGAGCTAAAACGCGTGCCTTTCGGCCTCCTCTAGTGACATGGTGTTGGCTCTCCTGCCAACCACAACATATCTCACGCAACCAGACTGAAAATCTGCAAGGCAGTCCGGTGATTCTACCTGTTGTGCTACCATTCATAAACAGCATTCCACGCGGGTCTTTCAACATAACTCATGCCAACATGCTGCTGTTGTAACCCAACATGCTCTGCAAAACGTCGACATGTTGCCTTGACCAGCTAGACCATCACATCCGTCTCCAATCGATAACATATGGGACGTCATCGTACGACAAATACAGCGTCATCCACAAACATAACTAAGCGTACTTCTATTGTCCGACCCAGAGCAACAGATACGCAAATGCATACATTAAACTGACATCCGGCACCTGTACAACACTGTACATAACGGTTGCATGCTTGCGTTCAACATTCATTTTAAATGTTCAATGACAATACAGCTTTTGCTAATCAGTTTTATTAGTTAGATACGATCATACCACGTGATCGTGTTTACTGTTTCTTTTATATCGTGTACAATTAGTTTACAACCGATTGACAACACCTAATTTAATTATTGTAACTCTTTCAAATCCTCAATATGTAGATTGCCTTCCACCTCTGCCAACTCAAGCATTTTAGACTTTCGTTACCAGGATGAAGGTTTGGATCCCAGTGGCGTAACAGAAGATGTGCACCGATTCAGTTTTAGTAGATTTAATTTGCAAATCGCGATCTAGCAGTCGTTCTGCGTTGTATGATGGATTTGAAAAACCTGGACTTCTCTTCTGAATGACTACACATTCCGCACGTATATAATAAAGAAGAATGGACATTATAAAATAGTAATAAAATCACGCCAATGGCGGATCGGTACCACATCTAAGTGTAGCGTTGTCCCTGCTAGAAATCTTGAAAAATAAAACTCATGACACAATGAATAATCAAATTAATCATGTGAACTGGTTGACTAACGTTTAGCTACAATATAGCAGGTCAGCAACTGGAAGCAGTTAATTCCATAAATTATCTGAGAGTACGCATTAGGAGTGAGTTAAAATGGAATGATCATATAAAGTTGATCGTCGGCAAAGCAGATGCCAGACTGAGATTCATTGGAAGAATCCTAAGGAAATGCAATCTGAAAACAAAGGAAGTAGGTTACAGCATGCTTGTTCGCCCACTCCCTGAATACTGCTCAGCAGTGTGGAATCCGTACCAGATAGGGTTGACAGAAGAGATAGAGAAGATCCAACGGAGAGCAGCGCGCTTCGTTACAGGATCATTTAGTAATCGCGAAAGCGTTACGGAGATGACAGATAAACTCCAGTGAAAGACCCTGCAGGAGAGACGCTCAGTAGCTCGGTACGGGCTTTTGTTGGTGTTTCGAGAACATACTTTCACCGAGGAGTCAAGCAGTATATTGCTCCCTCCTATGTATATATCGCGAAGAGACGATGTGGATAAAATCAGAGAGATTAGAGCCCACACAGAGGCATACCGACAATCCCTCTTTCCACGAACAATACGAGACTGGAATAGAAGGGAGAACCGATAGAGGTACTCAAGATACCCTCCGCCACACACCGTCAGGTGGCTTGCGGAGTATGGATGTAGACATCGTTCGTTAATGTACCAGCATTTCATATTTGCAATGGCTAATCTCGCGCATTCATTAACCTTTAGTCTTGCAATGTTAAACACTTAAATATGTTTCATTTCTCTACATTAACTATTTTTGGTATTACGGCCTTTTCCGTCGGAGTATTAACCGATCACTTCTTTTCTTAAAGCTGTGCCATAGACATCTTTTTCCCCCCTCAGAATCAATTCCTTCACATTAGTTATTCGGCGTGCCCATATCAGCTTCAACATTCTATTGCATCACAGCATTACAAAAGTTTATATTCTCTTCTTGTTTGAATTGTTTATCGTTCACGTTTATCTTCAGTACACCAGAAATGATTTCCTAAAGCTTAAGTTTATTTTCGATGTTAACTGGTTTCTCTTTTTCCGAAATATTTTTGTTGCTGTTGTCAGTCTACACTTATATCTTCTCTACTTCGGCCATCACCAGTTAAGTTGTTGCCCAAATTGCAAAACACACGACCCGCTACATACGGCGAAATAGTTGTGCCTGATAACTATAGTGCAGAAATAACAGTAGTAAGATGCTATGTTAAATTGGCGAAAACCTTTCAGAGGTACACAAATCGTGAAGTTATTCATACAATAGCCAGCGACGAACTGTTATCCACGCAGAGTGTGTCTCCTTCGCAATGATGCAGTAATTTTGATGATGAGGAGGGAGGGGGGATATCCATTCGTACACTCTTGAAAATCTCTGCAGGTCGACCAGATATCGATTTCTATGCTGAATTACTGTATTCTGCATAAAAAATTGCAGTGAATATTATTGTGATCCACAGGTAACTAGGAAATAGTTGCAACGTTTCCCTGCGATAATCTCACCTGTGGAGCACTCTAATTTGGTTGTATGCAATGATACGTCTGACGCCGCAGCATTAGCATTAGTACCTGTTGATCAAGCACTGACAGGATGACATATGGACGCCACGATTTCGCAAAACATATAGACGTTTCATGTCAAATCAAATTTCGCTTTGGCGCAGAATACATGGTAAACTCCCACTTTATTAACTGATGCGTTGCTGCCAATGCATTTTAGTTATATTTAGCAACAGACACGAATAACCTCGCGGCTGAAGACTGATTTCCGTTTTGTTTTTTGCACTTTTTTACTAACTAAATGGCGAGGTTACAGCGTCAGACAACTTACAGTTCTTTTCAGCCTAACTGAAGAAAGCTTTCAGTATGCGATTTCCGAATATTTTAGACTGCATTTCCAGTTGTGGCAAACCAAGGAAAACCCATCACGTATCTTAGGCGAAATCTGAGGACAAGACCTATGTTACTTCTATCTGTTGTGGTTTTTTTGTATCAGTTGTCACAGGCATGGTTAAACAGTTTTCTTATGTTCAGATGATACATGAACAGGACATATATTGATTTCTGAATTCTTATGCCTGATTATGTGGGGTTTTTGGCTTCGAAATTGATAGCAATGAAACTGCAAAATGCCGCCCGGTGTGGCCGAGTGGTTCTAGGAGCTACAGTCTGGAACTGGGCGACCACTACGGTCGCAGGTTCGCATCCTGCCTCGGGCATGGAAGTGTGTGATGTCCTTACGTTAGTTAGGTTTAAGTAGTTCTAAGTTCTAGGGGACTGATGACCTCAGAAGTTCAGTCCCATAGTGCTCAGAGCCATTTGAAGCATTTGAAACTGCAAAATAATAATCACAGCTGAATCGTTAAAGATTCAGCTAGAAGAAGCAAATAGTAGTTATTCCCCTCCGTTAAAGGAAACCTGCCTAAAATCTTTGGTGAAACTTGTGGATTAACCGCTATTGTTAATTTAAATCTGGGGCAATTTATCCCAGGTCAAAATATGAAGACTTACTGCAACATATCTGCCACCATTCGTTCGGCAGTGCACTGAACAATAAATGAAAATCTGCGAAATCCCGCGGATAATTCGAATTTTGGAGAAATACACAATCAATGAAATGCATTTAAAACAATAAATACTTCTGAATTTACAAATGATATGCTCTTGTTTTACAGCATTTTGTTTTATGTGAAACAGGAGCATTAGCTTCGACTTATGCATTCTGGAAAGCCAGAAAACCCGCACAAATAATACTATCGGAAAGAACAAATACAAAACCCAGAAAGAAGTGAAGATACATAAATAACTGGAGTGATGTATGCGGCGGAGATGGAAAATCAGTAAGTACGAAATTGTTAAGAAAGAATTAATTAAGAAGCTCTGGCAGCAATTAAAGATAGTTAATAAAATGTTCAAATGCGTGTGAAATCTTATGGGACTTAACTGCTAAGGTCATCAGTCCCTACGCTTACGCACTACTTAACCTAAATTATCCTAAGGACAAACACACACACCCATGCCCGAGGGAGGACTCGAACCTCCGCCGGGACCAGCCGCACAGTCTATGACTGCAACGCCCTAGACCGCTCGGTTAATCCCGCGCGGGGACAGTTAATAAAAATTTCTATATGATTAAGGTTTTTGTTAAATGTAGGTGCCCATTTTTTCATTTAGGCTGTAATAATATCAACAACTCTTCTCAGTTTCTCAACCTGTTATTGTTGCAGTAAAGTGGCATAATGTCAAGAATTGGTAGACTCAGATTCTTTTGAGATTCACATGTCTTTTGAAAACATTTTGTCCTCAGTTATTAGCAACATCAAAGTTTTAGCCTCCCTTCCACTTTTTTTTCCCTGATGGTTAACTGCAACAGTTTTCTTTGCAGCGATCGGGATTAGGTAGTTGAGAGAGAGAAGACGTTTCATACGAAACTTGACTGTAATGCTTAAACGAAAACTTGTACCTCTAATTTACGAATATTTAACTGAAAAAATTGCTTATAAAGGCTAAAAGTTTCTGCTATTTACTTCGCTCACTGAGTTCGTAACTAACACATTTTCTAATAATGACTGCACACAATGTTGCTCAAAATAACATTTAAATCCTGTTCCACTTTCACACTGGAGTTTCTCATTACTGCAATGCTTTTCGAAATCAGGCTATCCTGTTATAAAAGTTCGCGGTCGCCTTAATAATTGTTCAAACAAAAATATAGTCCGCCAACGAATGACACCGGCTGAGAATGACGGAACGATTTGTCCATTTGCTGGGTGTAATTACGCGTACACTCCATGAATAAGCCGATTAATCACTCACTTTACCCCACTATTCGATGGGAAACTTCTAAATACCTATTTTTATCAATTTCTGCAAACTGGTAGTAACTTTTTTGTTTGAATTGGCTGCATTCAACCGTTACAGGCGAAATCTTAATGACTTTTCCTTCGCCTCGTATAAAGGCGCGGGAACAGCAGCGGTTGGGCATTGCAGAACGAAACAGCAAGACAATACAGTGCCTCCTGCCGGAAGTGCCCGACTTTCTCTTCCGAATGCGAAATTATTTTGTTGATCCCAACCTACATAGGTAGGAATGATCATCAAAATAAAATAAGAGGAATCAGAGCTCGAACAGAAAGGTTTAGGTTTTCGTTTTTCCCGCGCGCTGTTCGGGAGTGGAATGGTAGAAAGATAGTATGATTGTGGTTCGATGAACCCACTGCCAAGCACTTAAATGTGAATTGCAGAGTAATCATGTAGATGTAGATGCATGTAGATGAAAAGGCACGCTCAGCTCTGAATTTTCCGGAGAACCAGCTGTACCTAACAGAACTATCGACTGGCGATAATAGTACACATTACAAAGTAAGCTATATATGCGCCTATTAATAGGCTAAATCGTTTTAGATGGAACTATCTTCCCTTATAGAAAACATCAATGCTTTGTCCAATAATGTTAACGAAGACAAGGGCGGTGAACACATATCCTAGCGTTTCCATTTTGTAAGCTGTTCACACTCTGTGATCTCGTAATGAAGGGGAGGAAAAATAAAAACGGCCCGGAAAATATTTCCCACAAGTTAAGATAAGCAAACCAGCTTACATCTTTCTCATCTGAGATATATGAGCTAAGTTGGGTTGTCTATCCTAAGTTGTTTGAAATATTTGCTGAGCCAGTCTCGCTTTGCCCACCACGTACATGCTGGTGGTCGTCCCAGTAGAAAAACTGTCCATATATGAGAGACTGACACAGTGCGAGGTACCAACATTAGCACATACGGCAGTGACTGCTGTAGCTTACTAGCATTCAACACATTTTACAAAAATGTTCATAGCACAGCAACATGCTTCAAGATGCACCATTATCATCATTGCGTTGTCAGTGTTCAGCTGTCAGAATAAAAAATGTATAGAACATCTCATTTTGGTCTAACTGTATGAACGTTTACTTTTGCCTTGTTTGTCAGTCTCATCTCAACTCGCAGTTGTACACTAGTCCATATCATATCTGAATGAGCAGAAACGGAGCCTTGTGATTTTTGGATTGTTGTTCAGTTCCAGGGTAGGTTTACTGAAGGTGCGTAGTCTTCATTTACACAGGGTGTTTCCGTAAGGGACATAGAGAATGCTCCACTGAACAAACTGAGGCAGGGGACTGGGATCGGAGAAGCCAGGTTAAGACGGTACGGAAGTAAAATTGCCTACAGCTTTGTCTAGCATTACTGGCTTCCAGCTTCTTTAAAACTAACAAGCGTACACGTTTATAAGTACTGTGCTTCCTATTTATTCGTACATTCTTTATTTCCTGCAAGGAAACAGAGAGGACGAGCCTCATTACCACGAAGTAATGATGCAGGTTTTGTTTACTTCATTGGTCCGAAGGTGGCTCTGTTTTATCGTATTTACACTATCCCATGATAGAACGTGCTATGAATCAACGACAGACTAAATCAACATACGGTGCACCGCCTCACTTCAGTGTAGATGTCTGCTATCATCTCAGTGCTGTATTTCCTGATAACTGGATTGGAAGTGGAGGTCCTATTCCATCGCCTGCGAGGTCACCTGACCTGAATCACCTTGACTATTTCCTATGGTGATATCTACAGTAACTTGAGCATAGGACCCCAGTGGATATGGAGATGGAATTACTTGCCAGAATTGTGGCTGCCTTTGATGTGATTCCACACACGTCAGGCATATGTTTCAGGGTGCATCAGATTCTTGTTCCTCGATGTCATGTCTGTACAGAGGTTGATGACCGTAAATTTCATCACGTTTTGTAAGATACAGTACAAATTGTACTGTCATTGTATCAATGATGGTATTTGCACTTAACTCTAACTAATGTAAATAAAAAAGTACACAGTAATGTTATTTTATTCGTATTAACTCCTTAAGCTCCCTACCTCAAATTGTTCAGTGGGGCATTCCCTACGTCCTGTTAAATTTTTGCAAGCACTTACGGAAGTACCCTGAATGTAATACACGTATAGCAAACAATCGAATAATGAAAACAAGTCTTATTTTTTCTGAGTTGAGATGCCATTAGCTAGTTAGAAGCAGAATACCAGCTCGGTGCGATGAGAACGCGTAAAAAAATTAGCGGTGAAGTTTTTTCGAGAAAATTTAAGTAAATTACAAGATATCTGAAAGAAAAACGAGTTTTTCTGCTCACGAAGATGAGTCAGATGCTTAACCACTGCACTTCCTAACTAGGAAGAAATAATGGAGCATTTATTTTTTAGTAAAATACTATCAGAAAACTGTATTTCCCATTATGCTAAGTTTAGTTGACCGTATCATACGGTACACGTCCATTTGTTAGAGCGTTGTTCACATCCAGTGCCTACATTATTTTTAGTGCTGTTATTTAAAGTACAATAAACGCTCCAGTACTGCAGACAACCTCTTGCTGTATGTTCCAAACAGTATCTCTTAGATGGCAATTTACTGTTCTCGCTCCAGCCGTACTTCTTTATTTCGCTAACTGCTGCCAATTTTGAACTATTCTCGACTGAATCTACGCAGCATTCATGGCCGAATCTAGTTCATCGCAATGTGCATCGACGAGAACGTCCCATTTATTTTCTTCCTTTATCCGAAATATCTCAAAGAAGACTACCTCTTAAGGCTGAGAGCAAGATCCTCCAACTTCCGGGATAGGAAACTTTCGCTGCACACACAGCCTTGGGGTAGCTGTCGAGACAAGTCCCACCTGACGGCACAACGGGATGCGCTCCAACTCAGCGGAGAGTTTTTTGAGCAACACCAGGAACAACGTGGCGGGTTTCAGTCGGCAGAGGAGGTCACCCTAAGGTGTCTTTCCTCAGTCGCGTTTACGGATATATCATGAAATAGATTTGGCAGCTCAGAGAGGTCAAGAGGCAAATGTTGAAGAAACACTATGAAGTATTTCTTGTTTTAGATAAAAAGTATTCTGACTAGCACAGAGATATATTCCTCTTTCTTATGTTTCTACACGCTTTGTAATATCAACTTCGTTTACAGGAGTGTTTTGCTGAAATGTTTGTTTTATATCTTTTCAATACTACATTACCAATTGGCCAAACAAGGGAATAGCATCCCTCCACCACATTACAGACCTACAAGTCTTAAGTCCATCAGTTCTGTCTTTATAGAAGTGTCGGCTGGATTTCTGTTACACGAAATTTATCACTCCTTCCAATTTTTCGAACGGAATTTGCTTCGTTTCGCCTTTCATGTTCATCTACCATCCCCCACTCGATCCCTTATGAGCTTATTAATCTCCTCCCCTGACCTTTAACACACTGAACACCGGATCTGTTTTTCATTCTTTTTCTTCGGCCATCAGTCTTCTGACTGGTTTTATGCGGCCCGCGATGAATTCGTCTCCTGTGCCAACATCTTCATCCCGGAGTAGCTGTTGCAACCTACATCCTCAATTATTTTCTGGACGTATTCCAATCTCTGTCTCCAATATTTCCCCTATGCAGCTCTCTCTAGTACCATGGAAGTTATTCCATGCCCTAACTGGTATCCTACCATTTCTGACCCTCCTTTTTGTCAGTGTTTTCCATACATTCCTTTCCTCACCGATTCGGAAGACCTCGTCGTTCCTTACCTTATCAGTCCACCTACATATTCGTAAAGTTGACACCAATTTGATATTTTCATCACTCACCTCCAATTTTCGGATTCTGTTACGCTTATGCAAGCACGTCTCTCCAAGCCTACAATTACACACACTGCACATCCTATACCAATCCATCTAAAGCTACCTAACCTACCTTACTACGATGTCGGTCTAGAATTTTAGTCACACTTCCATCTTTAACACAATATTTCTTCCTCTTTCCACTTCAGATGCCCTTCTCTTTCCTTTCTTCTCCCTATCTTACTAATTGCTTGGTTCGTGATCCTCACAACCATAATTATTTCACCCACAATAACCTTCATCACCTACTGCCTCCTTATTAATCGTCCAAAAAGTAGACTTTCACGTTTTACGAAAACTTCGAGAAACACATCACTGTTCCAACTCATAAGCTCTACGTAACTTAGTATCATTTCAATTCTATTAAATCATTGGAATACCCTCTTTCAAATTCTAAAGGTGGCAGGGGTAAAATACAGGGAGCGAAAGGCTATTTACAATATGTACAGAACTCAGATGCCATTTATAAGAGTCGAGGGGCATGAAAGGGAAGCAGCGGTTGAGAAGGGAGTGAGACAGGGTTGTAGCCTCTCCCCGATGTTATTCAATCTGTATGTTGAGCAAGCAATAAAGGAAACAAAATAAAAATTTGGAGTAAGTATTAAAATCCATGAAGAAGAAATAAAAACTTTGAGGTTCGCCGATGACATTGTAATTCTGTCAGAGACAGCAAAGGACCTGGAGCAGCAGTTGAACGGAATGGACAGTGTCTTGAAAGGAGGATGTAAGATGAACATCAACAAAAGCAAAACGAGGATAATGGAATGTAGTCGAATTAAGTCGGCTGATGCTGAGAGAATTAGATTAGGAAATGAGACAGTTAAAGTAGTAGATGAGTTTTGCTATTTGGGGAGCAAAATAACTAATGATGGTAGAAGTAGAGAGGATATAAATGTAGACTAGCAAGGGCACAGAAAGCGTTTCTGAAGAAGATAAATTTGTTAACATCGAGTATAGATTTAAGTGTCAGAAAGTCTTTTCTGAAAGTATTTGTATGGAGTGTAGCCATGTATGGAAGTGAAACATGGACGATAAATATTTTGGACAAGAAGAGAATAGAAGCTTTTGAAACGTGGAGCTACAGGTACGGCAACAATAAGCCATAACACGTCACGGTGGTGATATGGTGCAAATATTAGAAGAAGTGAAATTTATAAGGCTGCATGCCCAAAATTTTATGTAATAATATATACCAATCTCGCTGGCTAATGTGCATTTATAAGGGTCTCTCTGTTGACAGCCCACTGGCTGCAGATGTCGGATGAGAGGATGTAATAGCATTAACGAAGAAATAAAAAAATAGTAGTTTCGATGTGTGAGTGGATAAACTAGTATATTATCCCATAACAAAACTCTATTTGTACGGATCTTCATTTTGAACAATTGAAAAACAGACTATTGAATTCAAACGTGGCCATACTGTCACTGAAGATATTCCGTATGAAAGATAAACGTCATGGGGAAAATAATACCCAACTTTCGTTAAATGATAACGTGTGACGTCAGCAACATACCAGGAAAAGAGACCAAACCGTTTTCCATGAACAATTAACCTTTACACGCTTTTTGCGAGAAGGATGCTACATTGCTTGAATCTTTACGAAAAGTAAATGCTAAAGGAAATGTTTTGAGGCCAACCTAGTTCGAGTGTAAAGCTTGTTTTGATATCAAGATCGTTCTGTTCTCTAAGTCACGAGAAACCGTCATTTCGGTACCTGCACCCTAAAGCCATGATGAAGTATATTGCAACAAATGATAGAAAGATTTACCCATTGCGCTAGGTAGTCAACACCGTTTGTGTCTTACGAGAGTAATCTATCATATACGGCAAGTAAGTGTTATTCCTCATTTGGAAACAACTTACCACGGTGCAACAAAGAACAGTAGCAAATGAAAACAATTCTATGCAGCTCAGCGACTTGATTTTCTTTATAACTAGATACGATGAGATACTTCAGGACAAAATATATTTCACATTTCCGACTAGGTGAACATTTATAACAGTAGAATAGGGTAAAAAAATTTCAGGGACCTGTCAACATCCTCCAGGTAGTTGGAGAAATTCATGATACACACTCTGCTGTCTCGCAGTATCTTTATTCAGTACCAATTTCGATCATGAACTAATTTCACAGTGGGAAATATGTGTTGTGACAACTTCACATGGCATATACACTATTAATATGGGAAAATAAGCCATTGGTGACTTTAAAATGTAAGAAAACGGTACTTCGCACCGTAACAGAGGCTTATCCAAGCAGAAAACAGCTTTGAAAACGTGTTTTGCCTAAGCAATGGTGCTGTTCACTTTCACTTACTGCTCCTGCATGTTTTTGTGTCTTAAACATTGTTATATTTTTGGTTAAGCCTGTGTTACGATGTTAAGTATCGTTTTACAACGTTTTCAATTCAGCAATGGCTTACTTATCTATTCTAATAGCATTATGCGATGTGACATTGTCACAATAAATATTTTTCCAATGTGAAGATGGTCCGTGATCGAAACCGTTCGCTAATAAAGGTACTAAAGATCGCACAGTGTGTATCATGCATTTCCCCAAGTACCACAAGATGATATTGTGAAATCAGTGTATATATTCAGAGCATATTCTCCATCGTTATATATGAACACTTTTCTAGCTTGCATTATTCTTTTTCTGGGAGATGCTCTTACGATCTGACAGTTTCGAGTTGAAATACATAAACACTCAGATTACTTCGTATTGATAAACTTTCAAATGGTTCAAATGGCTCTGAGCACTATGGGACAACTTCTGAAGCCATCAGTCCCCTAGAGCTTAGAACTACTTAAACCTAATTAACCTAAGGACATCACACACACACATGCCCGAGGCAGGATTCGAACCTGCGACCGTAGCGGTCGCGCGGTTCCAGACTGTAGCGCCTAGAACCACTCGGCCACCCCGGCCGGCGATAAACTTTCAAAGCGTGAAACAGTAACTGATGAATACTTCACAAGACATTTGGGACATCTAGATGATAAAATACATAAAAAAGGTTTGAATCGGAAAGATAAAAATCATGTTTCGTCAGGACAATCCACAAAAGTGCTTTGGCAGTGGGCAAATTGAAGGATCGGTAGAACGTATTGTTAGAACATCCAACGCATTCAGCCGATTTACACCCATTTTCAAATCAAAGTACGTTTGTGACGGATAATGTTATGGTAATTGTAGATGAATATTTTGCAGATTTTCCGTAACACCGTACTTGGGGCGGAATCAACACGCTGGAAAAACAGTGAACGGAGTGCAGTGAACTAAAACGGGATAACCTCGAAAAATAAAAGCACTTTGCACAAGAGTACAGTTATTTAACGAAAAACATTTTAAATTTCTGATTCTTCTTCTATTGACGTGTACTACATCCGATATACGATTTAAAGACGACTCCTATTCCAGTAATGAAACTGCTTGTGCCGCCCATTTTGCAAAGGGGTTTCATAGTATTAGTTCTATTTAAGAACAATAAATGTTAAAAAAGTTAGATACTTAGGCATTTTAGAAGGAAAAGAGGTGAAGGAATTTGATAATCTACTGAACAGAACTAGTTCTCATCCGATGCCTGTTTCAGTGTCTACGATGAACCGCTCATCTGGCGTTGGTTGTACCGCCTTCCTTCATATTCCGCTATATGACTTACGGTGTCTGGCGCCCAGTGTAGTAACGAAATACAGCGTGTCGTTCTCTCAAGCCCGGCATGCAGCGAGGAAACGGTGCCAAAACCCAACTATGCGTTATGACAAATACAGCGCTGCCTAGACGCCAGAATGTGGATCGCAGATACAACTAATCAGTTTTCCTCTGCTTCCACACTGTTTTAGAGTGCTTAGTTATTACTCCTTTCAAGTAATTTTGTTTAATCTATTCCGTGGATTATATGCCTATGTACCATCTCCCTCCCCCACTCCACCATTCCTCTTTCCACTCGTAATAGTATAAATCTCGATATAAAACGTGTTATTTTTTAAAAAAATTAAGTAAAAATCGTATCACAAGTGACAGTAGGCAAAAGGATGATTTCATTCCGCCTACAAAACCTCCAACTATAGCTTCCGTTGTTGACAACGCAACGGAAACGGTTGCAGCATGTGCCTTTAGGTATAATTTTCATTTCTTTCATCGTTATTCAAATGATTAGTATATTTCATAGATCATACAATGATTGTGTATTTCCAGTTTTTGGATTATGGTGTCTGAAGATGGTCACTTACTATTCGGAACTGGTTATAACATTCCGAAATGTTCAACTGATCGTGACGTAAAAGGCAAAAATTAATAATTTAATTATTTATATACCATTGGATTACTATGAGTTCCAGTGTTACAGAAGATCTCATTGTACTGATCATAACGAATACCTTGAGTGTTTGCTATTAATTACTCCCCTCCATCGATAGTTGCGTAAGTTTATGGTATTTGAAATACTGCTACTAATGACTGAATTGGATCACGCTGAAAGGCAGCGGAGTGAGAGCCTAGCACCGTAAAAGCACAGCGACACGCAGTTTCGTTCGATTCCTTTCTCCGAGACATCCCGCGGAAGACTCAATCTCGAGAGAGAAATTCGCTGAGTTTCGGTGTGGGAAAGTTTCGTCGTCCGAAGTGTGCGGCAGTTGTTGGAACAATGTCGACCTGAGGGCCGACGGGATGCGGTCCAGCGTAGCAGGAAGTGTGCTGGGAAGCAGAAGGCCTCCCACGAGCACCATTTTCTTTTCCTTCGGCAGAATAAGGCTTGTTATCCCATCATTCAGAACCGCCGCTGCACCGTGAAATCGATTTCGCAACCCAGAGACGCGAACGGGTAGACGTTTAGGAATATGCGCTTGATTTGCAAATAGAGACTTACGAGGAAAAGCTAGTTCGGGTGAGAACAGTTCATCAAATAGGTCAACGGGCCAGTCGCCAAGAACGAAACGACGACCTGTGAATCGCTTATCAAGGAGACGCGCACTGGCTATCGCCAATGATCCGATGCCCTGTACAGGGTGAATCCGCTGAAACTACCCGACGGTCTTGACAAGTTGGGAACACTGATTCCTGTCCAGTCATCGAAGTTAAACAACGTCGAACCCGGTTCGTACTTGGATGGGTGATCATCCACGGAAGAACCTGGTGCCGCTGGCACAGAGACATGTAAGTCGCGTAAATGGGGTAGGTTGAAGGATTTGCACATGGCCTTGGTGCCGTGTGTGTACGAGGGTTCAAACTTCAATAGTGGCAACTAATTACTTACAGCTCGTATAAAATAGATACGTGTTTCAAAGTTTTACTGACCTTCAAAGTAGTCACCAGCATTGTGTATAACCCGTCGCCAGCGAAGTGGAAGTCGTAGGATACTCTTAGCACTGCTACTTGCGTTGACAATTCGAGCGGCGCGGTCTATTGCCCGACGAATTTGTAACAGCTCTGAAGCGAATGGCGTGAAGTGTTTCCGTCAGTTCCAAAAATGAACAGCATAGAGACAGAAGTGATGACATTTTATGCAAGACTTGACCATCATTTTACAGGACAATGCTTAAGCACGCACATTGCAAGCTGTTACTGATTTGTTTGACTGATGGGACTGCTAAGTGCTACACCACCTACTGCACTCCTCTGACTTAAGCCCTCTTGAGTTCAACTTGATATCTAAACTGAAGGAAACACTTCACGGCATTCGCTTCAATAGGCCGCACCGTTCGAACTGTCAACACAACTGGCACTGCTTAGAGTATCCTACGACTTTCACATCGCTGGCAACGAGTTATAGACAATAATGGTGACTACTTTGAAGGCCAGTAAAACTTTGAAACACGTATCTATTTTGAACGAACTATAAATAAATAGTTGCCACTATCAAAAGTGCAACCATCGTATTATTCTTACACTAGAAGCCTGTACCGGGTTTTTTTTTCGTTACTGTTCAAGTTATCAGGCTGAGTTTTTCGGCAATTGCATGGTTAATGCGCTTAATTTTTACATCAACCGAGGTAACGAAGCAAGGATGTTTTTAACAGAACAATTTACTTTTCAATGGCATCCGAAAGGTCTTGGGATCTTCGCCGAGGATGTAGAGCATATATTATTATAACTTTCAAATCGCGCAATGATCACCATTCAAAGATAAGGAAAATTAGAGCTCGTACTGTGGAGTTCAGATAGTCGTTTTTCCCTCGCGCGAGCCGCGAGTGGAACAGATGGGGGGAGATATGACTTTGGCGCGAATAGTGCCCTCCGCCACACACCACTTCGTGGCTAGTGGAGTATATATGTAGACATGTAGAAAAACGACTGTAGTGGTGTTACACCTGCTAATGTTGGCTTTGAGACACTTCGTGAAAATACAGGAGAAATGTGTTCCAATTGAAAGACATGACACCAATAAACGGGGCTTTCACGACAGGCTCCATCGTTTTATCAAGCCTTTCGACTGTTACTTGCCTCCTCAAGAGCTATTCACTTAAACCTGAATAAATACACGTACTTTAAATACACTGCCTGTCCAAAAAAAGCACCCAGAAGGAGAGGAGGAAACAAAATAAAACTTCACGGGCTGAGAGAGTATGTGATGTTATTTCAGTGATTACAAATGCGAGTCAACATCCATTTACCAGTATGACGTTGCACACCCTCTTGGCTGGATACGTGCTCTAATTCGGTGAGGAAGAGTGTCATAAAGCCGTTGTACCCTCTCCTGCGGTAATCTAGCCTGCAATTGTCACAACTGGTCCACGATATGGATACGGGCGGGTGGTTCCAGCCATATTCTGTCGGAGGCAGTTCTTGGCATCTTGTTGGCCAAAAAGGTACCTCAAAAATGCGCAGAAAGTTCATAGGAACACAGCTATGTTCTTTTCGAAAATGACACCATAAAACGGCATCATGATACTGTCGCATGGAGGGTAGCATATGAAGACGCATGATATCCGAGCCGTGTGGTTATGTCCCACACACCTTGGCGTCAGAAGTGACGCCGCTGTGCCTTTGCAAAGCACTGGAACACCAGGACCTCTCACCATGTCGCCGCCATACTCATCGACGATGGTCAACCGGGGTAGTACAGAGATTTGTATTGTGGCGTTAATGCCAGCCAACGTGTCTGATGGTAATACTCTAGCGTGGCTGCTGTTTGTCTCCGGGCAATAACACAGAATGTTGCAGGGAGTCCATTATTGTACTCGAATGGAAGGCGAAATTGTGAGAGGAGTACGATGTACTTGGTGCACAATACGGTCATCCTCTCTTTTGGTGGTCAGACTTCGTCAACCGGAACGTTGACGACGAATGTGCCTGCCCCCATGTAGCCGCGTACCTTAACTTCAGGACATCACCAGATTCAAATGCGTCACAAATCTGGATATTCCACGATTCGAACAGCCTGCCAAATGGAGACCAACAACGAGTCCCTTTTCGCACTATGTTACGTGCTGATAACGCTTCTTACACGAGGACACGACAAGTGCGTGTCTTCCACAGTAATTAGTCAGCATCTGACGCTGTTCATACCCATTATTTACCCTACCAGGCGTAGTATCAATAATAAAAAAGACCAACAGTAATGCACTGTAGTGACAATTCTACCCGTCACAGATAATTACAACTCTAGTCATTTACATGCACGCCGACGATGTGTACATTCGAAGTTACAATGACAATCGATCGTATCTTCTGGCTGCTTCACTTTTTATGTCTACATCTACATCATCTACGTGATTACTCTGCTCTTCACAATAAAGTGCCTGGCAGAGGGTTCAATGTACCACATTCAAGCTGTCTCTCTACTGTTCCACTCTCGAACGGCACACGGGAAAAACGAGCACTTAAATTTTTCTAGTCGAGACCTGATTTCTCTTATTTCATCGTGATGATCATTTCTCCCTATGTAGGTGGGTGCCAACAGAACTGATGGCTGAAATTTCATGAGAAGGTCCCGTCGCAACGAAAAACGCCTTTGTTTTAATGATTTCAACTCCAATTCACGTATCATGTCTGTGAAGCTGTCTCCCCTATTACGCGATAATACAAAACGAGCTGCCCTTCTTTGTACTTTTTCGATGTCATCCGTCAGTCCCACCCGATGATCCCATACCGCACAGCAGTACTCCAGAATAGGGCTGACAAGCGTGGTGTAAGCAGTCTCTTTAGCAGACCTGTTGCAACTTTCAAGTGTTCTGCCAATGAATCGCAGTCTTTGGTTTGCTCTACCCACAATATTATCTATGTGATCGTTCCAATTTACGTTCTTTGTAATTGTAATCCCTAACTATTTACCTGAATTTACAGCCTTCAGATTTGTGTGACTTACCGCGAAATCGAAATTTAGCTGATTTCTTTTAGTACTCATGTGAATAACTTTACACTTTTCTTTATTCAGCGTCAATTGCCACTTTTCGCACCATACACATATCTTATCTAAATCATTTCGTAAGGCGTTTTGATCATATGATGACTTTACAAGATGGCGAATGACAGCATCATCTGCAAACAATCTAAGAGGGCTACTCAGATTATCTCCTATGTCGTTAATATACTGTAGATCCTACCTCCCTTTTTGGGTATTGGTGTGATTTGAGCAATTTTCCAGTCTTTAGGTGTGGATCTTTCTCTGAGCGAGTGGTTGAATATAATTGCTGAATATGGAGTTATTTTATCAGCATATTCTGAGAGGAATCTGACTGTTATACCATCTGCACCGGAGGCCTTGCCCTTATTAAGTGATTTAAGCTGCTTTGTTACACCGAGGATATCTACTTCTATGTTTCTCATCTTGGCAGTTGTTCTTGATGTCAGGCAGTCTAGCTCTCTGAAACCCATTCTGATAACCTAGAGTTAACATATAGTTCCATTTCCAAAAGTCATTGCTGACTCTGTATCTATGATGTACACAGTAAGGCCAAAAGAATATACGGTTTATCTTAGTACCTTAGGTCAGTCTTCTCATTGCATATAACGATGGGACCTTGTACAAGAGCCCCACTAGGTGGTCTTAACATCGCAGGACCTCATTCCAGGCGTTTTGCCTTTCAGTTTTAGTAATGTTCATAAGTACTTTTGTGTAAATTTTCAACCCTAACATTACCAAGCTTTACATCACTGTGCTCGTGTTTTCAACAGCTTCTAACGCAGTTGAAAATGTACATCGTTCCATTAAAAATGGCATTCATGCTTCAATATCTCGGGTGATACAGAAGTTAAGTTTGTTAACCAACAAACAAACTACGTGCTTCTATAAGTACTGCCATTTGCAGAGAATTCTGTTTCGATATCTTGTACCGTTCACGAAAAAAAAATCGAGTTTTATATTTTACGCGACACACCCTGTTGCCAAGCTCACTTCATTTAGCTCTTCCTTCGATGGGAGGAAATGGTAGACTGTATCAAAGTACACAGGCTTGTCTACCCACACCCAAAATATCATGACAATTTTTTAAGGGATCATATGTTTTCTGCTTGCAGAGATCGTGACTACTTACTGATGTGCGAATATGTGACGCTTCCGTATATCACATCGTCAAATCTGGAATTCCCGGATCTCCGGACTTGTCGATGTCGTGAAATACGAAAGGGCCACATACTCAACACAACGATGAGCAATCAAGGCTTAAATGTTAAAGTGACAGACACTTGGTATTCCCCATGAAAAATTATAGTTCTGCCAGACGAGGATCTCAAGGTTGTGAGTAGCTGCAGAATAACAAACCAAAAGCTGTAGCAGCGTCGTGTAGTTATTTTCAACACAAGTACGCAGTTACCTCAGCTGACATGACTGTCAGTATTGACTAAGATAAAGCGACAAGTCATTTTAATAATCAGAGTTTACACTTCCATAAAAATTATATTTGGCAAAGATGTGACTACGAGGAGAAGATACTTTGTAGGTCGTCACTCACCATTTTTCTTCACCGCCTTCTGTCTTGATGTCTGGGATGTTGGGGATTTTCTTATTGAGGTATGCCGATGAGATCTTAAGCAGCGCCTGAAACATAAACAAAGGCGTTACGATGTTCCTCCATTCCGAACATTTTGAAATTTACACATTCGAAAGAGACCAAATAAAAGTTCTTTCCAAGCAATAACTGGAATTTATAGCTTGTTGTTTCCTACAAAGGACGTTAGTTCTTGTATTATTCTTCTGCACAAGTAATACCGATGTTCACTAGCTTAGAACTCTCAAACCACACTTCTACATATTATCTTTACTACAGATATTCCATCGATCTGAGTGGCGAAGGTGAACTGACAGGTATATTTTCCGTTATGCAGTGAAAACCATTTCAAAACTACAATGATAGTTATAAAAAACTTAAGTGACAGAAATATTGCACTTTTAAAAATTATTATAAATGACGAGTGTACACCTACGTTGTTAAAACACGTTTTTTTGTCCTTTAACAAGAAATGTTGATGAAACTCCTCATAATGAGAGTGAATCACTTCACGAAAAACAGTATGCTCTCCACTGGGAAAGGATATGAAGAAAGTTGGAGAGTTAAGTGATGTGTGAGGTGGGGTTGCCAATTAAGGAGGGAAACCACATTAGGAAACTGTTTGACATATTTTGGGATTTTATTTTGGTGAGAAGAATTAATTAGAATTTAATCATATTTTGACATCATTTAATTCATATGTCAAAAAGTTTTTTGAATTTTTTTGAATAATTTCAGCGAAAAATAACAAAGTTACGCTGTGATATCCGCTGAAGGATGTGACTATAATTCTCGAATTGCGTGCAGTGTAGGCATTCCAATTTAAACCTGAAATATAAAAGATTTTGATTTTACATTAAAAACCTACTTTCTAAGAATATTAGCCTCAATTTTGCAGACGTTGGAACAATTTTCTTCGATTTTCACGATTTTTTTCTCTAATCATGCAAATAAAAATACCCTTAAAATCATGATATCATCTCACAAATTGGTTCAAATAATTTGTAATTGTATAAAGAATCATGCTAGCAATTTTCATAATGATCGGTTCTATACTTTTTGAGTTAGACTGCACGCAAATGTGAAAAAAGTCATTTCGAGATAAACGCATTTGAAAAGTAAATTCTCGGAAACATAGAAATTCAAGGAAGTTAACAAAAATTTAAAACGCATACCGATTAATCTGCGATTCCAGCACCATATAATAGTCCTTCTTCTTCATCATAGGCTTCATTTTGCGCTTGCAGTAGTGCTTTCCGAGCTTTCCGACCTTCCTTCGATTCCAATGAACTACGTCGTTTGGCATAACTGAAGCTTTGCGTACCTACTACAATTCCTGCCTCTTTCAGGGCCATTATAAGGGATGAATTTCCTTCACTGAATAAGCCCCCTGCTAAATACGATGCCAATTCAACGACTTTTAGCGCGGAGTGCAAGTGTTTAGGAGCTAATCGCCACATAGTAGAATTAAAACTTTCATTCGCATTTTGTGTGTGGCCACCTAAACATCGCTCTAGCAATTCATCCCTTGATAAATCATACAGGAAGAATTTTTATGCTCATAAAATCTAAACGAATGCGAATTTCGCTTTGAAATTTTGACAGCGTATTCTTGGATAGTTAGGCTAACGATTCATGCAATTAAAAAAATAGGATTTTTTTGAATCTCCTAATGTGGTTTCCCCCTTAAGTTGGTGAGTTGATATGTGCGAATGTGTACCGCTGGACACTGAGTGGCAGAAGAATGGGCTATAGGACAGGGGTGAAATCATGCTGGCTAGTTCATAGTTATGGGCAAGTAAAGAAAGGATAAGATTGAAATTTAAGATGAAATTTTAGGGGGTTGCGTTGTGAAGGGATATGCAGGGTGTGTAGGTGTAAAAGCATGTATTGATGTTTCTCGTCAGCATGCCAGAACTGGTAATTAGTGGGAAACTATGTGGTTGTTAGAATCGATTTCTCTAAATGTGTAGGATACATAGACAATCAGCAAGTTCAGATGGATGTAAGTTGCTATGTGCAGAGACGAAGAGATCTGCAACAGGGTAGACGGACGTGGAGAATTACATGAAATCAGTCTTTTCCTACTGAAGACCACGAGAACAACAGGATACACACACACGTTGACTGTCGAAGAGAAATTTGAGGAGTTTATGGAGGGGAGAGGCATTCGGGCAGAGGACGTGCGTGGGTGTGAAAGGCAAGCCAGAGTGTATTGTCTTCAAGTATTTAGAGTGGCTACGGGGAGCAGATATGTACGACATTGGCACGGTAGGGAATGTGTCAAATCAAGGCTTTGTAACTGTGGAGATTGGGCGAGGATGCAATCATCTTGTTCCACCAGTCGGTAGTTACATAGTCTATTGAATACTTTCTGTTGGGTAGTTAGTACGTAGTTTACAATCAAGGGATGTGGCATTTTAATGCCTTCGTTAAGAGATTAGGAAAGTCATAAATGGGCAGGTACAAGTTATGTGAACGAAAGCTGCGGGTGAATTGTTCTATAATGACCTGCGAGACAGATTACCAATGGTCTAGGTGTAGCGTCTTTGACCTGTAGTCAAAATGCCACTGCTTAAGCGTTGAATAATAACCATCAGCATTGGTGATCTAAGACATCCGGCCTAAGAAATCACCCTCGTTCACCCAACGACTTTGTCAAAGAAGGCAGAAGAGCGGACATAGATTCAGGACACTTTCTTACCCCTAAGACACGAATGAACCGCAAAGATTAACGGCATCGTGGTGCAGAAGAAACTGAAAACCACTGCAATAAAGACACATAAGATGTACCCACAGGACACGTGGCCTGTAACTGAAAAAGCGTCATAATTCATGATGGTCTCTCTATTGGCTAAAAATTCCGTATTAGTCCCCCATTTGGGTGGCGGGACGCATCAAGCCAGCCTGAAGACTGATGAGTCAAAGAAATGAAATACGGCTGAGAGAGTTCATAAAGTATTTTGCGCTATTACACTCTGAATTTTATGTATTTTAAAACATCGTAAACAAATTCCTCTAAGAATATGCAGAATTGGGACCAGTAGTCGCACTGGTTAGTAAACCATAATCAACAATGACATAACACTACTCGTAATAGCCCTCCATGACGCACCCTACAGTGGCTTGCGGAGTATCTATGTAGATGCTGATAGAAATTGTGGATGGTGTGGTACTATACGTTTGTACGACCAATGGGATGGAACCTCTCAAACATCTTGTATTGTGAGAGTTTTATGTTGTTAAGACGACTCACTCGCATTAGAAAAGGGCGTCACACAAAGAAAACCTCTGGCCATTTGACTTCAACTTTGTTCAGTTTTGCCAAATTGTCCCTGGCGAATGATGGGATAGTTTTCTTCATTATAATGCGGGAAATTACTTCCCTTCTTTACTCTGCAGTAGGCTATAATACCGTTCCACTGGTTTTCTTTTTTTTCTTGTCTGCTACTCATTATGGTGTTGTGTTCGTTTCACGAACAGGACTCAAACCCGAAACCTGTGGACATAAGGAACCATATGACATAGGTCACTGCATTCACAGGACACTAAAGACGTTTGCATTTGGGAATGTTGTATCTCCTTCATTCACCGGTTACTTGTTCTGGCAGTTTTAGGCACACAGTCAGCGAACAAAGCTTTTTATTTTATTTACATCTCGATGGGTCGTGGTCACAGTTTAATAATCAAGGGAATAATTAGTCTCAACTTCATTTAAAACATTAATCAGATTAAACTTAGTCATTTAAAAGATTGATACGTTTCGGAAATACGAGCATTCACCTACAGACTCAGTCACAGGAATCAGAACATAGCAAATAAACACAACAAACAGTTTCTAAAAGATGGCAATGTTTTCAGACAATTTTCTGTCATTGAAGAGACTACTGTGCATTTAAGACAAATAAAGGCATATATCTGTGTCATTCACGTTCTTAGCAAAACTATTCGAAGCCTTAGAATTTTTTTCATCATCATCATCATCCACTGTTATGACCAGACGAATCTACAATTGTCTGTGGGTTCTCTGACCGCTCTAGGAGATAGCTGATGGGAACTACAACACGTTAGTTCACTTTATTGCATGAATGATGAAAAGACTTGCCTAACATGATTCAGTCCATTTGCACAAGAATATGCAGAACATTTTCAGCTGCCATTGGCTATTAAAGCAACACATTGTGCTTACAGTTACACCTCGTCTCTTGAAGTACATTGTTCAACATTTACGAAAGTGCGTTGCCGCCTGAGACTTGTAACACTTTAGCGCTACTCGTTGATTATGATGATGATGATGATGATGATGATGATGATGATGATGATGATGATGATGATACTATGATGATGAGTGCTTCAACTGAGGTCACGAACTGGGGCAAAGGGCTTCCGTCCTCGGCTCTATATTGACATCTGTGTGAGGGCGCTGCTATGCTGAGAGAGAGAGAGTGTGTGAATTCTATGGACTCTGCGTGCAATGGACATTTGGAGTCGCGTAGTTCGCAGAAGGCCATTGCTCACAGCGCCGTTGAGGACTGCAGCGAGACATCGCAAATGTATGTGGTAATTATGTACGTTGCCCAGTTTGGTGTGGCACCGCGAGATCTGGACAATGCCACAGATACAGTAGTTCACATTTGTAGTTTTGCTTGCTGCAGCCAACTCTCTGCTCGGCGTATTGTGGTGCTATAAAAATAGTTATATCTCAGTTGTTATCCTGGTTGCAGAACAAAATTTTAAATCACCGTCACATACGAACATAAGAATACACCCTGAATAAAGACAGGGGTCTGCATATAAGCACAGCTTGAGGTGCGGGCATCGGAAGGTTGAAGCGGGCGTGGCGAGCGCGCAACGAAGACATTACCCTCTACGGTGGTAGATGGAGCATGTGGACCACGGAGCGGTTCTAGGCGCTTGAGTCTGGAACTGCGCGACCGCTAGGGCCTCAGGTTCGAATCCTGCCTCGGGCATGGATGTCTGTGACGTCCTTAGGTTAGTTAGGTTTAAGTAGTTCTAAGTTCTAGCGCACTGATGACCTCAGGTGTAGAGTCCCATAGTGCTCAGAGCCATTTGAACCATTTGGACCACGGAGTGAGCACCAGTAACATCACAGAAGGCAACGCGGCTATATAAGGACTACAGCAGGAACCAAAACACAGGCACCACTTGACAATGACCAAGGAGTACTCGGCCTAAAGCTCGTGGATTCTAAACCATGTGACGTTCCTGGGAGCTCGAGATTCCGTATTCTGCTAACAGTCATTGGAACTCGACCAACGCGAGCAGCAACGTCTTCTTCCTGTCGGTTAAATTTCGCGTCTGTAGCACGTCATCTTCGTGGTGTAGCAATTTTAATGGCCAGTAGTGTGTATTTGAGTCACTAGGAACGAATTACGCAATAATGATTGCTGCAATAACGTTGCAATAAAAAACTGTGTACATTTTATTCTACGGTCGCACATTTATCGCTAAGTTTCCTTTCTCAAAGGAAGAATCTTAGAACTTAGTGCAAGTGTGAGATATTGGTACGTGTGCATCTTACAGTACATTTAAAGTTTTCGGCGTTGTGAAAGCAAGAAACCTGCGTATAAATGCTTACACCCTTCGGGCACACAGGTAGAGTTTGCCATCCGTGAATGTCAGAACTTAAAGCGATTGGGAAGGTAGAAATTAATAGCAAATTCGTAAGATATTTAACTCAGTTTTCTATCGTTTTTATTCAAACATTAGTGGATTAGAAAACAGCTATGAGTTCTGAAAGGGTTCTGTGGCTGTGGACGATATTTTAATACAGAGATTCCAAAGTTGTAAAGTCCCCTAGGTGGGGGTGGATGACATGGTAGGTGCGTTGATGTACGAGTATGATTCGCAACTGGTAAAACAGGAAACGTTCATCAGACCTGCAGGACACCCAAAGCATCGGCTGGAGCTGTTAGAGAAAGTGTTAGGTGGTTGGATAGACCACAGCAGGCACGAGGCGCTGGGCGCGCTGCCAAAGTTCGATTACGACTGGAAGCACGCGACAACTGTCACGAACAAACCCAAATACAACGAATTTCCTAGACTGGCTCAAATGGCTCTGAGCACTATGGAACTTCTGAGGTCATCAGTCCCCTAGAACTTAGAACTACTTAAACCTGACTAACCTAAGGACATCACACACATCCATGCCCGAGGCAGGATTCGAACCTACGACCTTAGCGGTCGTTCGGTTCCAGACTGTGTCGCCTAGAACCGCTCGGCCACCCCGGCCGGCTAAATTCCGAGACTCTCACTCACCTCCGAGCAATGATCACCACAAGTGTTTGATGCCAGCACTTGGCTATTGATTGCATTGGCATTCAAAATAAACTTTCTGGAGTGAAGATAATATTTTGAGGTATCTAGAGATTGGTCGTTTAGTTTAACATGTATAAGCGTGGTACTGACAACCGATGGGACAGTGATGCCATTATTCGGACTATTTCAAAATTAAAAAAGAAATAGCTCCAGATTCCTAGCAACAGTTGTTCCACATTTACCCAAACATGTGGTGTCAAAGAAACCATAAATGACTGAACGTAACTCGTTACAGGATACAAGTGACCTCTATCTTAACTGGGTGTCGAAATCCAGACCCTCATGCTCTCTATGTTGCCAACTACAATATGACGGCCACGAAGTGATTCTAGAACACAAAAATACATACTGTTCGATTCAGCTCCAATGTGGGCCTGCTACAATGAATATTTCTGAGGAAAAACTTCACAAGGCTAGCGCTTTGCTGTGAAATTTCAGAATTTTCGTGTGTGCCGGAACTCAGATTCAGCTGCAGGTTGCAAGAATATTGATTTTACATGTAAATAATGACCGACTCTAAAACTTTAAGATACTGTCATAATCTATTCTTTAATAGGTGTAATATATATACTGATAAGGCATAACATTATGACTACCGCCCAACGCGATGCCTGGTGACGTGCAGGCACATTACGCTGTAACAAAAGCATGTAAGCAGAGCAGGCAGGGACGTGGGATCACCCTAGCGAAGACATGGGCCGCAAATGCGCAAATCCATTGACATAAGCTACTTTGATAAAGGCCGGATTACTGTTATGCAGGACCTGTAAACGAGTATCTCGAAAACGGAGAAATTGATCAAATGTCCACGTGCTACTGTCGTGAACATCAACGGAAAGAGGTGGAAGGACAGTAAAAATACCACTAGGCGCTAAATGGTTGGACATCAACGACTCTTCACAGAACGTGGGGATCGGAGACTTGTCTGCTCCGTAAACTAGGATAAATGGTGGTCTGTAGCATCTCCGCCGAAAGAGCACAGTGGTAGTCCGTGCACAAGTGTTGAGGAGCACACCTTTCATCGTACATTGTTGAACATGGAGCTCCGCAGCAGAGCATCACAAAGTGTCCACATGATGGCACAAACACATCGTCAATTACGATTCAGCGGGCATCGGACCATTGAGATTCGACTTGCGATCAATGGAAACCTGTCGGCTTTTCGGGTGACCTGGTCAATGGTCGTCTCAACAAACGCAGTCATAGAGGTGAAGGGCAGCTAGAAACGTGCAGCCCGCCACGGACCGAGGCTGGTGGGAGCACTATTATGCTATGGGCGACATTCCCCTGCCCTTCTATGGAAATCGTAGTAATCAATGAATCGCTGACAGTTGCGAACTACGTGCATACATTCATATTTGAAGTTTTCCTTGACAGCGATGTCATCTTTCAGCAGTATAATTGTCCGTGTCTCGGAGTCAGAACAGTGCTACAGTCCTTCGAGGAGCGTTATAGTGAATTTACTTTAATGTCTTGGCGACAAAATTCGACTGATTTACCTATGGTTCGCTATCGGGTGCCATCACCGAGTATCCAAATCAGTGGCTTGATATTTCTTCGCATTACATGACATGTGCGTAGACATTTCATGCCTTACTCCTCCACAAATCTACCAACAAACTGTCGGACCCCTGATACGCAGAATCAGTGTGTATTTCGTTCTAAAGACGAACAAAGAAACTATTAAGCACTTGATCATAATGTTTTGGATCATCAGTGAATATACTCAGGCAGTGTAAGTCATCGCGGGCAAATATCCAAACGATGTTCAGCCAGTATTTGAGAATTTTCAAACTCAAATAATTCCTTACATCAAATCATTTATATTCATTCCATCGCCAGATTTCCTAAATACAGGGTGAATCAACTACCCCTACCGCTGTCGTTTTATGCAACCCACAATGTTTTATCCAGCCTTCATAAACCACGCCCCAGATTTTCATATTCTCTCGCTCGGCCGTATGAACAGACGGACAGCTTCTTTTGCTGGGAAATTTAATGTAGTTAAATTGTGTTCTGAGATACATTTCCACTACAGGCCGTAGTTTTCGAGTTATTCGAGAAAAAGTACAGAAATGACCTTCAAACGCACCCCCACTCCCACACCTCGCCCACACCGGTCAGGGTTCCTAGTATGTTGTTCACGGCTCTCCTTCCTACAACTGTACAAATATTTGCGACTCAACGAATTATTTTCCACATTCGTTATTTCTTGGTCTTCATTGACTGGCCTTATAAAGCAAGCGTCTTCGTCGAGCACCTTTATAATTGAAAATTGACGTTTTCGTAAATTATACCAAATAATGTTGAGAATTTTAACAGCATAAAATAAAAAATTACATCGATGTGTTCGTCAGGCCTTCTGACTACGAAACTATTGTGCCTGCAAGGTTAAGTTTGGATCGAATTGCCAACGTAACACGTTTTCGCGTGACGTTTACAAAAGTCGTTTTTCGGTCATTATGATAACGAAAAAGCCGACTATGTTGGTGGTGTAATAGCCCAATCAAAAATGACCGAAAGAGGTCGAATATCGGGAATAGTTCGTGCAATCAAAAATTTTTGTACTGTTTTTGGAGGAGTGCCACGAACAACATATTAGAAATCTTCACTGATGAGAGACGAGTGTGCGGTTGAGGTGCGTTTAAAGGTAACTTTTGTACGTTTTTCTTGAATAATTCGAAAATGTATACCAGTACCAAATTTAACTACATTAAATATCCTACAAAAATGACCTGTTCGTTTTTTTCTGTAGGGCTAATAGTTTACGCGTAACGAGCTAGAGAATATGAAAATCTGTGTCTGGTAAATTAATGCCAGATACAACGTAAAAGACAGCTGTAGGGGCAGCTTAATCACCCTTTACGTTAGACTGTGTTGCAAAGGTTTTCCCTCATACATGGCGATTTGCAGTTCCAGATCGCCTAACACTGTTCACCAAAGACCAACTTTGCGAAAGAAGCGCCGACACTTTCTGCGCAATCCACCCATCATTTTGCACGATAATGCGCGGGCGCATACAACGGAAGCTGTGGCTGCTCTGTTCGGTCGATGGGACTGGGCAGTACTGTACCATCCACCATACTGCCCGGATTTAAAGTCCTTGTGACTTTGATTTAATTCCGAAGCTGAAGGAACCACTTCGTGTCATTCGCTTCGGAATTGTTCCAGAGATTCGACAGGCAGTAGACCGCTCCATTCGCACCATCAACACAACAGGCTCTGGTAACGGTATACTACGCCTTCCACGTCGCTGGCAAAGGGTTCTCCACAACGCTGGTGACTACTTTGAAGGACAGTATCAGGTGCAAACATGTAACTCTTTTGTATCGGTTGTGAATAAATAGTTGCCACTTTTTATGTTCCAACCTTCATATATGTGGCGGCTCCGGCTTCAACTTCGCTTCTAAGAGTGTTTCATACTACCTCAATAACTGTAAATTCCGATGTAAAGTTATTACTCCACTTAGGAAAAGCGAAATGGAACAGAACTACAACTTCACACTTGCTAACTGGATAAATGGAGTGCAATCAGGCAGCCATATTGTCACACATGGCCGATTCGTCACATGTGATTATCAGACTATTGGAATTCGGAGTGATCAGCGGCCTATCGCTGCGATGTGCGATTTGCTCACACTCGTGCGATCTGCAGACAAATCGCGCGACCTCGGGATGGTTTGCTGCGATTAGTCGATAGTATGTGGGGATCCTGACACTGAACTTTAGAAGTGTTTGATCATTGTTTGTTAGACTGAGATCCTAACCATACTCAAAGGAAGATTAAGGGACTTTGCACAGAAGACCTGCGTAATTCGATATAACAATAGAGCTACAAAAATGCTTAAAAATATAGTGTGAGATGGTACTACGAAGGCTAATGTCATGTAATGCCGAAAAACGTACACTTGCAACTACCAACAATGTTCTTAAATTCTTTTTGGCGAATGCCATATAATTCCTGTTAGTAAGCTATGACACCACTTCCCTCATTCTTAATCACGATAACACGTAGTGAATTCTTACGCTGCAGTTTCAATATTGTTAGTATTGTTGCTCTTACGACATTTTTGTAAGATATTACATAGAATACAAAGTGCGTAAACAACTAAATCAAAAGGAGGCGGGCGCAATAGGTGTGGGTAGGCTAATGTTGTGATGCTGTGTTACCCAAAAGGAGAGAAGTCGATATAAGTAAATGTCTCCCAGAAACGTAATTTTACTATTGTTGCTTTGTTAACAATTATAATTACTTGTTTTTTCCTTTATTAGTGAACTAAGTATAATAGAATGGTTATGGTATACTGTAATAGGAAAACCACCAGCCAACGTGAAGCTGCGCATTGCAGATAAATAACATTAGTTTAAACACACAGTAAATCAGTTTCAGTAAAAACAAATTTTCTTCTGGCATCAAGCGATATAAATATTTCGTTGTCTGAATGAATTTTTAAGGTAGAAAAAGACTGTACGAAAGGAATTAATGTGCAATTGATACTCTATACATTCTATTGATGATTTAGTTACTTTCTTTTTAGATTAAACCTCAGCGTAGAGACTATAGTAACAATGAGAGAAGAGAGTACCTGAAGTCACAGAAACCAAATTTTCATAATTGAAAGGAGAAATAGAATGATTGATAACAAAATAATATGATGATGTGTATACTTCTGTTCACCTAAAGATAGATCAGGGTTTTAGAATTCTGACCAATTGTAGAGTAAAGCACTTTTCAGCCAACTGTAAGGCGAAATCGCAATGGGACATTGAACGTCCCAATTTGGAAAGAGAGGATTCCCAGGTTCGGAATTTCCCTTATAATCTGTCTGTAAACTGAAGAGCAAGCAGCGCTCATGTTAGGGAAAGCGGACGGCTCTATAGGCACATCAAAACTACAAGGGTTGCCCGGGAAGTAATGCACCGCATTTTTTTTTTTTTTTCAGCCGAAAACAATGCTACGAGTGCGAAACGTTACTTATGTAATATCTGAAGCCTCCTGAGTGAGAGCGACAAGTTCCCGTCATTTCCGACATATAGCATAACTGCAGGACAGTTTCAAAATGGCGCCTGTAGGTGATGTACTTTACAAGCGACATGGCAGCATTGAATTTCTCACTGCAGAGAAATTCACAAATTCTTGTGCGAAGTCTATGGAACATCTGCTGTCGACAGAAGTCTAGTCAGTCACTGGGCACAGAGAGTGAGATCATCAGAAGGCGGTTAGGCGCAGCTCCACGATTTGTAGCTGCCGGGGAGACCATCCACGGCTGTCACATCTGACACGTTTGCAGCGAGCTGCTGTTGTCATTCGCCATTAAAGGATGCAATTTGTGGAAGATATTTTGAGGACTATGAGGAGGTGGTTCACACAGCGAAGCACTGGCTGCGCAACGAGGATAAGGTTTGGTACCGACAGGGCATACACGCCCTTGTTTCGCGCTGGAGGAAGGCCATAGAACTGAAAGGATATCACGTGGAAAAATAGGGTGTGTAGATAAAACACCATTCTTTCGTAAGTGTAATTCTCATTATCTTCAATAAATAATTGTTGAAAAAATTACAGTGGATTATTTTCTGGGCAACCCTCGTAGTTTCTCGTTTAGCAGGCCAACGGAGTGCACAGTGACACACATACCCAATCTAATCACAAGAATCTGCACACCTATTAGTAGACATTAATATGTGATATGCCCACAATCCGCCATTATGTCAAGCTTGAACTCCGCTGTAGACATTTTCAGTGACGTGCCTGTACGTCTATGGAGGAATGGCAGTCTATTTTTCCGCAAAAATCGAGATCATAGAAGATAGTGATATCACACGCTAGGGTCTAGAGCGAAGCCGACGTTCCAATTCACCCCAAAAGTGTTCTGTTGTGTTCATGTCGACGCTCTTGCCGGACCAGTCCGTTCCAGAATATTATTCTCCAAAACCACTGCCTGATAATTGTTGCTTTATGGCAGATTGCGCTGTCATACTGATATAACCTGTCATCGTCTCCGAACTGCTCCTCTGCTGGAAACAGAGCCGAATGCTGTAACATGTGCTCATAACCATTTTCATTTAGCATTTGCGTAATACAATAATATGGTCACATCGTAACCACAAAAACACCCCTTAATATAATATTACCATTTCCGTACTTCACTTTTGGTACTACACATTAGAGCAGGTAACGTATTTCAGAAATTCACTAATCCCAAACGCTGCCATCGGATTGTCACAGGGTACAGTGTGGTTAATCACTGAAAATCATTCGTTTTCAATCATCCTCTGTCCAGTGGCGTCGCTCTTTGCATCAGCTCAAGTGTTGATTAACACCGATTACAGAAATACACTGAACAGCCAAAGAAACTGGTACACCTGCCCAACATCGTTTAGGGCCCCCGCGAACACACAGAAGCGCAGCAGCATGACTTGGCATGGACTCGACTAACGTCTGAAGTAGTGCTGGAGGGAATTGACACCATGAATCCCGCAGGGCTGTCCAGAAATCCGTAAGAGTATGAGGGGGTCGAGCTCTCTTCTGGACAGCACGTTGCAAGGCATCCCAGATAGGTTCAAATAATGTTCATGTCTGGAGAGTTTGGTGGCTAGCGGAAGTGTTTAAACTCAGAAGAGTATTCCCGAAGCCGTACACGTCCATCCGCTCGATACAGTTTGAAACGAGACTCGCCCGACCAGGCAACATGTTTCCAGTCATCAACAGTCCAATGCTGGTGTTGACGGCCCCAAGCGAGGCATAAAGCCTTGTGCCGCCCAGTAAAAGGGTACACGAGTGGATCTTCGTCTCTGAAAGCCCATACCGATTATGTTTGGTTGAATGGTTCACACGCCGACACTTGTTGATGTCCCTCCGTTGAAATCTGTAGCAATATGCGGAAGGGATGCACTTCTATCAGGTTGAAGGATTGTCTTCAGTATTCGTTGGTCCTGTTCTTGAAGGATCTTTTCCCATCTTCAGCGATGTCGGAGATCTGATGTTTTACTGGATTCCTGATATTCACAGTACCCTCGTAAAATGATCGTACGGGAAAATCCTCACGTCATCGCTACCTCGGAGATGCTGTGTCCCTTCTTTCGTGCGCCGACTGTAACATCACTGAGCCGTGCACGACTCATGTTCACCCTATTAACTGTTTGTCATCTTCTATTAAGATAGTGCCGCCTCGTTTTGTTATTCCATTTACTGGCGTCACTAACTGCCTGCCTTACTTGCCCATGAGTGGCATCAGTAACGCATATCGATAAGCGCACTTTCGTACCATCTCTGGAGCGATCGATAGTACTTCCGGGTCATCGTGTTTCAGGTAGTCAGTGAGTGGGAGACGCACCAGCAGGGCAGTCGCGACGAAGCAGCAGTCGCGGACGGACCAGCAGTCCAGTCGGGCGGTTGGGGTGGAGCAGCAAGCAAGCCCAGTCGTGTGGAGTCGGGCTGGAGCCGCTGGCGGCATGCACGCGCGGTTGGGGTGTGAGGTGCTGCTTGTGAGTGCTAAGAAGTTCGTCTCCCACCGATCTTGGACATGAAAGTTGAATCCTCACTTAACTTAACATCGAGCCTCAACTGTTTACATTCGTTCGTTGGAGCCTGGTTGTCACTTTTGAGACATTCCTGCCAGCAACAACATGTGTGTATTTAAGTCGGCTAAGATTCCAGCCATCTTACTGTGAAATTTAACTTGATTTATTCCCTGTTATTGAAGTTCACCAGCGGTATGTTCTGCCCTGTGGCAGTTGACCTTTCGTTTACCTGCCCTGGTCGTTGACGTAATTTTAGGCAGTGTATTTTCCTCATCGTGTTGTTGCTGTCCAGCGTGGCATGTAGTTAGGCAGCTGAGGTATTGTTTGTCGTTGTGGGGCGCTAATATTCTGCGTGTCGCGTATTGAAATCTTGTGGTCGTTTTGCTGGTTACGTTGCGTGGAACTGATTAGGTCGATTGGTCAGTTGGCTGTATGTCAGTCGGGCTGCCTCTAGATTAAGAAGTCATTGGATAGACTGTCTGTCGCACCTAAACAGGAGTTAGTGTTACAATCCCAGGCCGACCCCCGGAAACTTCTGAGTGCTGTTCCTTGTGTGTTATGTAATAATTTCCCTGTTTGGATTTTAGTTATTTTGTTGATGGGTGGCCTTCAGCTGAGTATCAGTATCTCTTAAATTAATGTTCTTGTCTTGCCCTTAAGACATGAGATAGTTATATTTTTATATGGGTCCTACAGCCGAATTTTACTGGACAGGTTTTAAGGTAAGGCCTTCTGTGTTTTAGATTGAAACTCTTCTTATTGCTTAATATGGGACCTCCAGCCTAGTTCCATTAAAATTAAATTGCTAAGGCCTTCAGCCGATTAGATTGAAGATTTAGAAAATATTCTTGGGGGAAACCTCCAGATGAACCTTGTATTTCAGTTTTGCCTAAGCCTTGTGTCTTGGATTTTGAATGCGGCCTTCAGCTGATCTAAAGTCAATCAAAGGAGGTCGATTAAAGTTTTGAGTATTTTGGATCCTTGTTGTAACATTTTGTGTTGATAAATAAAGTTTGTATGTTGAGTGCAACTGACAGGAACTCATTTAGGCCCCTTTCCACAACCTAATGCGCTCTGTCCTGCTAGCCCAATCATTTCAATCACGTTCAAACTCACTTAACTCTTGATAACCTGCCATTGTAGCAGCAGTAACCGATCTAACAACTGCGTCAGACAGTTGTTGTCTTATATAGGCATTGCAAAACGCAGCACCGTATTTTGCCTGTTTCCATGTCTCTGTATTTGAATACGCATGCCTATATCAGTTTCTTTGGCGCTTCAGTGTATATGGCTTATGAGGAGCTGCTCTACCGTTGTACCTCCTTGCGCAGTCATCGCACTAAGTGCACTTCAGAAGTCACAAATGATTCAGTTCGCTGATCTGATGTAGCGTTTTTCAACCTCCCTGCGCCATGCTCGACGGTCCCTGTCCATCAGTACATCAGGACTGACGTCTGTCTGGTCTCGGTTTAGCTTTAGCTGTTCCTGCATGCGTCCACTTCTCAGTAACGTTACCAACAATCGACTTGGGTAGCGTTAGATGGGTTAAAATGTCAGTGATGGATTTGTTACCCACGAAACATCCAATGACGAATCGACGTTCCAAGTCACTGACCTCTGCTGACAGGTCCATTCTGTTGTCATTGCTTCTCTACTAACAACATAATACCCACCGCCTCTTTTTATACTAGCGGATAAGACTAAAAAAAAACCTCTTGTGTATCTTAGCCCTGTAGCACTACTGATTTGAAAGGTACGCTAGGGGCCGGCCGCGGTGCCCGAGCGGTTCTAGACGCTTCGGTCCGGAACCGCACGACTGCTACGGTCGCAGGTTCGAATCCTCCCTCGGGCATGTATGTGTATGATGTCCTTAGGTTATAGGGGACTGATGACCTCAGATGTTAAGTCCCATAGTGCTCAGAGCCATTTGAACCAACTATACGCTTGGGGAATGGCTGGTGTAATCATGTGAAACATCCTGTACCTAGGTACACAAAGAATGAGGAGATCTTTGATTCCCGTTCTGTTTATATGCAGACTATACAACCAAAGGAAACCTCCCGAAAACTTGTTAGATATGGAGGGTGATACCTAGTTTTAATTCAGTTCTGAGACAATACGCCCCGGGGAAAAAATATGAAAAACTCTGGTGTTTGTGTAAGCAAATATTCTATTTTCTTCACACAGAGTAAAGTCGCTGGTGTGTTCGAAATGTGCAGTCGTTGGCGCTCGCAGGCAATGCGATCAACCGCACGGGAAAAGACTGCAGTTAACATTCTCTCGCCGCGTCTATCTAATTCTGAGTCTCCCGTAGCTTCTAGACACATCACTGAACACGAAGCTGAGTGGCTGTCGAGGAAATCCGTCACTCCGGGCAGTGGTGCACCGTGGTTTTGTTCGCCTGGCGAAATCCAGTAACTGCCAGTGTCTGCAGCCTTCTCGTCTGCGAAGCTGCTCTACCTCCTAATTTCCGGTATTAGACATCACTCCCCTGCTGCCAGCCAGTGGTTTAAGTAGAGCTTTGCATAATCGACGGGAAGTGTTGAGACGAACAAATCACGTAACGCACTTAAAAGCCGAACTGATAGAGTTGCAAAGCTAAGCTGTCGTAATCCCTTGTAACTCGCGAGTTAAAAGGAAGAACTACGGCTCAAAAAAATCTCGCAGAACTGTACAGTCCGATGTTGTTCAGTATAGAGGGACCTGTGAGGGGGCTTTTATTCCAAAATGAAAACTGATTTTTCTGGGCATCACTGCCACACAAAAGATGAAATTAAAATAGTCATCAGAAGATTTTTATGAACAGAAAAGGCCAGTTTTATACGTGATGGGTTCATCAAAACAATGGAAAACATACACTGAGTTATCTGGTGATCATGATGAAAACAGGAGATATGACATTAAAAGTACTTTCAAGAAACTAAATAATTCCTGTTGGATGATGTACACTCCTGGAAATGAAAAAAAGAACACATTGACACCGGTGTGTCAGACCCACCATACTTGCTCCGGACACTGCGAGAGGGCTGTACAAGCAATGATCACACGCACGGCACAGCGGACACACCAGGAACCGCGGTGTTGGCCGTCGAATGGCGCTAGCTGCGCAGCATTTGTGCACCGCCGCCGTCAGTGTCAGCCAGTTTGCCGTGGCATACGGAGCTCCATCGCAGTCTTTAACACTGGTAGCATGCCGCGACAGCGTGGACGTGAACCGTATGTGCAATTGACGGACTTTGAGCGAGGGCGTATAGTGGGCATGCGGGAGGCCGGGTGGACGTACCGCCGAATTGCTCAACACGTGGGGCGTGAGGTCTCCACAGTACATCGATGTTGTCGCCAGTGGTCGGCGGAAGGTGCACGTGCCCGTCGACCTGGGACCGGACCGCAGCGACGCACGGATGCACGCCAAGACCGTAGGATCCTACGCAGTGCCGTAGGGGACCGCACCGCCACTTCCCAGCAAATTAGGGACACTGTTGCTCCTGGGGTATCGGCGAGGACCATTCGCAACCGTCTCCATGAAGCTGAGATACGGTCCCGCACACCGTTAGGCCGTCTTCCGCTCACGCCCCAACATCGTGCAGCCCGCCTCCAGTGGTGTCGCGACAGGCGTGAATGGAGGGACGAATGGAGACGTGTCGTCTTCAGCGATGAGAGTCGCTTCTGCCTTGGTGCCAATGATGGTCGTATGCGTGTTTGGCGCCGTGCAGGTGAGCGCCACAATCAGGACTGCATACGACCGATGCACACAGGGCCAACACCCTGCATCATGGTGTGGGGAGCGATCTCCTACACTGGCCGTACACCTCTGGTGATCGTCGAGGGGACACTGAATAGTGCACGGTACATCCAAACCGTCATCGAACCCATCGTTCTACCATTCCTAGACCGGCAAGGGAACTTGCTGTTCCAACAGGACAATGCACGTCCGCATGTATCCCGTGTCACCCAACGTGCTCTAGAAGGTGTAAGTCAACTACCCTGGCCAGCAAGATCTCCGGATCTGTCCCCCATTGAGCATGTTTGGGACTGGATGAAGCGTCGTCTCACGCGGTCTGCACGTCCAGCACGAACGCTGGTCCAACTGAGGCGCCAGGTGGAAATGGCATGGCAAGCCGTTCCACAGGACTACATCCAGCATCTCTACGATCGTCTCCATGGGAGAATAGCAGCCTGCATTGCTGCGAAAGGTGGATATACACTGTACTAGTGCCGACGTTGTGCATGCTCTGTTGCCTGTGTCTATGTGCCTGTGGTTCTGTCAGTGTGATCATGTGATGTATCTGACCCCAGGAATGTGTCAATAAAGTTTCCCCTTCCGGGGACAATGAAGTCACGGTGTTCGTATTTCAATTTCCAGGAGTGTATTATAAATACGTGTAACGTCTTTGCCGCGCGGGGATTAGCCGAGCGGCCTTGGGCGCTGCAGTCATGGACTGTGCGGCTGGTCCCTGCGGAAAATCCAGTCCTCCCTCGGGCATGGGAGTGTGTGTTTGTCTTTAGGATAATTTAGGTTAAGCTTAGGGACAGATGACCTTAGCAGTTAAGTCCTATAAGATTTCACACTCATTTGCACATTTGTAACGTCTAAGCACCAATTCATACGGTTTTATATGCTCAGCCCCAAAACCGTTACACTGTACAGCTTCCGACCAAGAGTATCCGGAAACCTCTATTTCATGCGCAGTTCACGACTAGATGTCACGAGAGGCGGACCAGCCACAGTAAAAGTAGGCGGAGAGAAATTAGTTGTCAGTAGAGAAGCAGAATGGAACGGTCATCAGAGCTCAGTGACTTCGAAAATTACTAGTCATTTGACGTCACCGAAATAAGTAATCACCTTTCTAAAGCTGCCCAGATCGACTGTTGGTGACGTATTTGTGATATGGAAAAGCGAAGGAATGGCCAGAGATAAACCAATACCAGGCCAACCTCGTGTACTGTGGGTCACGGATTGTTGAGAACTAATGAGGGTCGTTGTAAAAAATCGCATGAAATCAGCGAAAGGAATCTTAAGTGAGTTCCAAAGTGTTATCAGCAACTCAGACAGAGTAATGACTGTGAGTAGAGAGTTAAAAAGAATGGGGTAAAATGGTCAAGCAGCTCCTCATAAGCCACACATTTCTGTACTCAATGGTAAGTGACACTGGAGGTGGTGCAAAGAGAAACCCCACTGGACGTCGTACGACCTTGACGCAGTGGTAGCACCGGTGCCCGTCAGACCAATGAAGTTAAGCGCTGTCGGGCTTGAATGAGTGACCATCCGGTCTGCCGAGCGCTGTTGGCAAGCAGGGTGCGCTCAGCCCTTGTGAGGCAAACTGAGGAGCTACTTGACTGAGAAGTAGCGGCTCCGACCTCGAGAACTCGGTGCGCTGACCACATGCCCCTCCATATCCGCACCCAGTGACGCCTATGAGCTGAGGATGTCACGGCTTCCGGTTGGTACCGTTGGACCTTCATGGCCTGTGAGGGAGGTGTTATTTTAGTTTAGTTTTAAATCTGCTGTAATCGTTTGGGTGTGGCGGACGCCTGGAGTACACAGCCATTATGAGCAGTGCCAACAGTGAAATATGGAGGTGTTATGGTATGGGGTGTTTTAGTGTATGAACACATTTTACAGCATTGTGTAGTGTGTGCATTAGAGGAATAATACGGAGACGATGATTGTTTACATAAACATGACAATACAAGCTGTCATACAGCGGCATGTTTGAGGCAGTGGTATGTGGGGAATAACATATCTGAAGTGGAGTGGCCTGCTCAGTGTCCCGATCTGAACCTAATGCAACATGTTTGTGACGAGTTGGAATGCTGACTTCGCTCCACACACCAGTGTCGAATATCAGTACTTTCTCTGGCTCCGGCTCATGAGAAAGAATAGGCTGCCATTCCTGTAGAGTCATTCAGACACCTCATTTGAAGTGTCACCAGCACGTACCAGCTGTAAGAAATGCGAATGGTAGACACACCCAGTATTAATACCCACTACCTTGTGTCTGGATACTTTTGATAAGGTAGTGTATTTTTCCTATTCTTACGCTACGAATAACACTATGTTTCAGTAAAATTAGTATTAAAAATTGTTTATACTCACAAAGGTAACAAGTCAGGGAAAATGATCAGAAATGGGAGTCATTATTTTGTTGCTGTTGGAGAAATTTCCTGACAGGTTTGTTATGGTGTGACGGTCCGGAACTGAGAGCAGTTTTAATCTGCCAGGAAGTTTCAAATCTGTGAACCCTCCGTTGAAAAGCAAAATTTCATTCGCGAGGCAAGAGAGTTGTGTCGGATTTTTAACATCGTTTGGACATGTGACTTTAGAAATCATGAAGTTGAATGGCACTTGGATGCTGTATCTAGAGCAATGAACCAGGAGCCTGGAGAGAGCACCCCTGCTATCAGGGTGAATGCGATACTCGGGCATGTCCCGTGACAGATAGATCTTCCGACGTCGTATTTGCTGTCGATTGACAGTTGAGGGTGGTGTCGGCAAGATCGCAGGCGTACGGATGTCTCCATCTCTTTAACTTGTGCAGGCACTTGGCTCCTCATGGACTGTGAATGACCAAATTCGGGAACAAATGCCCGCGTTACAATTGGCTGTTCTGCAGCGATGACACGGACCTTCAACAGTTACCGAGGATCGTAACGGCGGATAAACGTGCTACGGTGTAGCTGATCATTCGCTAGTTCGATGTTGGACAACGAGGACCAGTGAACAGATATACCATCCAGGATGATCTACTTGGTTATGTCCTACAGAAGCCACTGTCTCACGTGTACACTACTTGCCATTAAAACTGCAAAACTTTGAAGGTGACAGTCTAACTGGTATGAAATGTACTATATCCTTTAGATTGCACTTTTCTATAAAAGGAAAGATTCTCGTCAGGGGTTTGCAGTTGAATGTCTCTTGCTTGTTGGGAGAAAGTGTTGTCCATCACGTAAGAAGGAGAAATGTTAACCAGCACTTGTCGGAATGCAACAGAGGCAGGACGATTACCTATCAAGAATGCGGTTCATCAAAAAATGGTTCAAATGGCTCTAAGCACTATGGGACTTAACATCTGAGGTCATCAGTCCCCTAGACTTAGAACTACTTAAACCTAACTAACCTAAGGGCATCACACTCACCCATGCCCGAGGCAGTATTCGAATCTGCGACCGTAGCAGTAGCACGGTTCCGGCCTGAAGCGCCTAGAACCGCTTTGCCTCAGCGGCCGGCTGCGGTTTATCGACTTACGATATTGCTGTTGGTGTTGGTCGAATATGTCATGAGATTATGGAGTTGCTAAGTTCAGGAGGGTCATACCAAACATACTAAACGCCATGCAGGATGTCAGTGGTGCCACGCAACTAGCGCCCGACGGAACAGACACAATGTTCCGCCAGCCGTGCAGGGTCGCACATGCACTTCACGTATCTAGAGTCAGTAATGTGCGGGTTTTCAACGAGACACGTATCCACAAGGAAGTGTGACGACGTCTGGATCGTTACGCACTACTAGCACGGCGACCATTGTTGAGATTTTCTTCTATGCGACAGCGGAGGGAGGCGCACCGTCAACGATGCTTCCAACTACAACAATGGACACAGGAGTGCCATGACGTCATCTTTGCAGACGAGTCCGGGATTAGCGTACAGCATCACGATGGACGTATCCGTATTTGGAGGTTCGGAGAAGAAATAATGCTATTAGATTACGGTAGTGATCGTCACATGGCTCCAACACGTGTCGTTTGTTTCCGATAGTTCGATCGGCACGCAAGTGTTACGAGTATGCTTCGGTAACTCAAGTGTGAATCCCTGGAGGGAAGAAATTTCTAAGAACACTACTGAGAAACATTTACTGTTAAAAACAGGCTTGATCACGATTTATTTATTAAGGTGGCCGGTTTCGACCACTGCTGTGGTCATCTTCAGACCATTGAGTAGGAACCTCTTTCTGTTGGAGAATCACTACTGAAAAAGGTTCCTACTCAATGGTCTGAAGATGACCACAGCAGTGGTCTAAACCGATCACCTTAATAAATAAATCGTGATCAAGCCTGTTTTTAATAGTAAATATTTGTAACACATTGATCACTGCCACTCCCATAATGTATTCAAAAGTACCTACTGAGAAAGTTCAAAGAACCGACATTTGAAGCTGACTGCAGAACGATCCTATTGCCACCAACATGCATTTCGCGTAGAGACCATGAAGATAAGATACGAGAAGTTAGGACTCACACGGGGCACACAGACAGTCGTTTTCCCCTCACTCTATTTACAAGTGGGACAGGAAAGGAAACTATTAGTAGTGATACAGGTACGCTCCATCTCGAACCGTGCGGTGTCTAGCGGAGTATCTTTGTAGTTGTAGAGATGTGGCATTAGCTACAAAACTCTATCACTCGTTGTTCGCAGAGGCAGTAATTTTGTAAGTACTTGTTATAATTTTCACGCGTTACGGTCGATGGCTGTGCCTTATCTTCGACGTGTGCGTGGCAATATATTTCACAAGATGACACTAGACCGCATATTGCTGTGCTGTCCTCCCTTACATCATACAGAAATTGCTTGATTCTTCCTCTGGTCTACACGTTTCTCAGATCCCTCACGCAGTAAAAACACCTCGTCATTGGTTGCCGACGACTGTCAAGCAAACGCTAGCCAGCCACTAAGTTTGACGAACACTACCTTCATGTTGAAAAAACATGGTTTGAAGTCAACCTTGTTTGTCATCCAAGCTCCGTTGGATTCATTCAGTGTCCAGCCGCGTTAGATCCATTCTTGCTGTCACCACAGGTGGTAGATCTGCGTGCCAAATTTCAAAATTCTATTTGCCAGCAATTCCTCCTCGCTGTAGGCTCTTTCTTTTTTTTTTTAATCTTCTGACTGGTTTGATGGTGCTCACGACGAATTCCTATTTATCTCAGAATAGCAATTACATCCTACTTCCTCAATTATTTTTTGTATATACTCAAATTATTGTCTTCCCCTACAGTGTTTGTCCCCTACAGCTTCCTCTAGTACCTTGGAAGCTACTCTCTGATGTCTTAATACGTGTCCTATCATCCTGTCCCTTCCTCTTGTGAGTGTTATACGTATTTCGCTTTCTTCGTCAATTCTGTGGAGAACCTCCTCGTTTCTTACTTTGTCGTTCCACCTAATTTTCAACACTGCTCTGCAGCATCACCTCTCAAACGCTTCGATTCTCTTCGGTATGTTACAGAACACCCACTGCCGGAGGAACCCCGCTGCTGAACGCTCCAACTATCAGGGAAAGTCGCCTCGACTGATAAACGCAGTAGACCTCGGTACAAGACGATAGTAAGGGCTGAGTGTACTAAAGTCACACAAGGTGATGTATTCCGCTTGCCAAAAGGAAGTCGTGCAGACAGATGGTGGAAGGTTTCTTGTAAGGAAGACTTTTGCTTAAAAGTGGTTAAAAATGAAGCACCGTGATATATCTACCGTTGCCTCATGGATTCCCAAAGTATGCAATGTCTCGTGAAGTCCTTACAACACGCCATCGGCGCTATCAGGCTGAAAGTCATTGCCACGCGCTACAGGCAGGTGTCTTTAGCCCATGTTATAACCAGCTACTACGTAAACCGTTTATCGCAGGGAACGCATACGTATAACTCAACGAGAGCAACGAGCTACGTACAGCGTTCTCCGAGCAGAAATCGTTGGTAGCAGAACTTCGCTATTCTTTTATTGTATTTAAGAAGTTAATTTTACGAATTGTAACTGAACAAGGGAATCCTTGCATGAATTTCTGCAGACTTCGGAGAACTATCAAATTACATCTCCACTTCCCATCGTTGTACTGGGCCAAATTCTTGTACGTTAGTTGAAAATGTTTTGCGTCACCGATAATCCACAGCTACATTTTATTAAAAAAGTCATTGTATTCCGCCAAAAGCTACTGTATTGTCTGCTTTATTTGTCGAAACCGGTTTCAATCAATAGATCCCCTTTCAGTCGAGAAATAAACTACACAGTACAGTAGCTTTTAATGGAATACAATAAAGTTCTTTCAGCTGAAAATATTTGTTGATTCAATAGAATTTTTTTGGATAACTGAAAGTGTGTGTCCAATTTCTTTGTTAAATTCCAGCTACCATCCGACTCATGAGAAACAGCGTGCGTTAGGCAGTAAATTCCAACGCCTAATAATCGTTACAGCTTTTACGATCTAATTTGAATGTAATTATTCCTCGTGTAGTATGTTAAAAGCTCTAGAACTGAGCAGTATTTAAATGCCATCTTTGAACTCTGTAAGACTGAGGATTTGTATACAGTGCAGGAAAACATGAACAAATTACAGAAATGTATTTTTTTTAATTCACTGAATGAGTTCACTAGTGAAGCTTCCTGGCAGATTAAAACTGTGACCTGGACCGAGACTCGAACTCGGCACCTTTGCCTTTGGCGGGCAAGTGCTCTACCATCTTAGCTCCCCAAGCACGACTCACACCCCCTCCTCACCGCCTTACTTCTGCCAGTATCTCGTCTCCTACCTTCCAAATTTAAGAGAAGCTCTCCTGCGAACCTTGCAGGAGTTTGAAAGATAGGAGACGACCTACTGTCAGAAGTAAGGCTATGAGGAGGGGGCGTAAGTTGTGCTTGGGTAGCTCAGATGGTAGAGCACTTGCCCGTGAAAGGCAAAGGTACCGAGTTCGAGTTTCGGTCCGGCACACTGCCAGGAAGTTTCATATCAGCGCACACCACTGCAGAGTGAAAATCTCATTCTGGAAACATCCCCCAGGCTGTGGCTAAGCCATGTCTCCGCAATATCCTTTCTTCCAGGAGTGCTAGTTCTGCAAGGTCCGCAGGAGAGCTTCTTTGAAGTTTGAAAGGTTGGAGACGAGATACTGGCAGAAGCAAGGCTATGAGGACGGGGCGTGAGTCATGCTTCGGTATCTCAGATGGTAGAGCACTTGCCTGCCAAAGGCAAAGGTCCCGAGTTCGAGTCTCGGTCCGGCACACAGTTTTAATCTGACAGGAAGTTTCATTTCAGCGCATACACCACTGCACAGTGAAAATCTCATTCTGAGTTCAGTAGTCTTATGTTACCAGTCTGTGTTAAGGGATCATCCCATTCTGGAGAATGGTTAATTTCGAGGAGATTGGTAGCAGTTCTTGTTACGAGAATTATGATGACGATGATGAGGTTCCATACTCCGAGGAGCGTAGGGATCGATGCGGGAGAACAGCACCGCCGACTAGGTAAGGTCCTAGCGGAGGTGATTTGCCATTGCCTTCCTCCGACCGTAATGGGGATGAATGATGATGATGAAGACAACACAGCAACACCCAGTCATCTCGAGGCAGGGAAAATCCCAACGGTACACCGTGCGCGGGAAGCTAGAACGCAACAGCAAGACCACGAACTGTGGACTCTTAGGAGAAAGACCATAATATAGTAAGCAGCAAATGACAGTATTTATGGACCCGTTGGCACTTGGACCAGCAACATATTTCATACACAGCGCACGTGACTTCGCAGAGAGCTCTCTAGTTTCTTCGGTAGGTGCATGATCAAAGTATATTGAATCATATGTTTAACCGTTGAGCAACTGCGATATTTCACATTCATGTTACGAATTTTTTGGGAACACGATACACCAAACACGACGAAAGAGTCACGTGTGGGAATTACTTATGAGTTAGAGCTCACGTTTATAAGTTTTTGATGAGACTTTTGTTAAGAAAAAAATATTATGTGCTTTCCCTCAACTGGCACTGTCCTAGACAGTCACAATTCTTAACTGTCGACAAGCTTTATCACGCGTTATGATTCATTTACATTTACTTTAAGTAATATTTTCATATTTTTGTCGGCGGCATTATGGAAGTAGCGAAAAAGAACGTTGCCTCGAGCCGGACTTCCGGTCACTGTAGTGCTGCGGAAGATTCCACGCGGTTACTGCCTTCGTGCAGGGACACAATCGAAAGCAGCTCCGGGCTCATACGTTTCGTGCGAGCCAAGGTTATAGAGGGCGAGCTATCCTTACCATTGATTGGACAGATTCAGCGACGCGAGAAATAGTTTATGAAGGCCATGGAGTTCTAGGAGAGCTGTTACGGGACTTTGCTCTCGAAACAGTACGTCAGGCGCTGCGCAAGGTTGTCCTGTCCTGGTGTCATGTAAATAAGTAAAAGCGGAAGCGTTGCACAACTCCAGGACGGATCGGTAACCTACATCAGCTCGCAGAGCCCGTTTAATGAGTTATAGAGCACAGTTGTAGAAGAGGGAAATGCTACTGGCATGTTTTAGCAGATACAGTGACGCCCTAGTGTTATCTTCGAGATGCAAGTTACCTGATCTTCCAGAATTGTGAATCTGTATAAAATACTCAGTATGCATTGGGAGCGGGAGGAAGTGCTCATTAAACCCGTATTAGTCTGTGTAGTTCAAATGGCCCTGAACACTATGGGACTTCACTTCTGAGATCATCAGTCCCCTACCACTTAGAACTACTTAAACGTACCTAATCTAAGGACATCACACACATCCATGCCCGAGGCAGGATTCAAACCTGCGCCCCGTCTCGCGGTTCCAGACTGTAGCACCAAGAACCGCTCGGCTAGTCTGTGTAGTAGCATCGGTAGTGTAGAATGTAATACAGATATCATATTCAAACTACTGCAGCTTACTCAAAATCTACCTGTACTTCTCTCATTTCTTTATAACACTCATTTGTTTAAACGAACATTTAAACTGTGCAACGTCTGTATAAAAAAAGATAAGGTCTGTTGCTCAAGACTGTGACAGGCCGATTGGCCTGACAACAGATAGAGTGTAGTTGTTCTATTCAGCGCGCCACTAGGAGTGTGAGGAGTGGAACGCCCTCCGTCCCCGCCGCCGTTTACCCACGGAAAAGATCCCCAGCACTCATTGACTTCCGCAAGGCGTTCGATACAGTTCCCCACAGTCGTTTAACGAACCAAGTAAGAGCATATGGACTATCAGACCAATTGTGTAATTGAATTGAAGACTTCCTAGATAACAGAAAGCAGCATGTCATTCTCAATGGAGAGAAGTCTTCCGAAGTAAGAGTGACTTCAGGTGCGCCCCAGGGGAGTTTCATAGAATCGTTGCTATTCACAGTATACATAAATGACCTTGTGGATGACATCGGAAGTTCACTGAGGCTGTGGTGTATTGAGAGGTAGTAACAATGGAAAATTGTACTGAAATGCAGGAGTATCTGCAGTGAATTGACGCATGGTGCAGGGAATGGCAATTGAATCTCAATGTAGACAAGTGTAATGTGCTGCGAATACATAGAAACATAGATCCCTTATCATTTAGCTACAAAATAACAGGTCAGCAACTGGAAGCAGTTAATTCCATAAATTATCTGGGAGTACGCATTAGGAGTGATTTAAAATGGAATGATCATATAAAGTTGATCGTCGGTAAAGAAGATGCCAGACTGAGGTTCATTGGAAGAACCCTAAGGAAATGCAATCTGAAAACAAAGGAAGTAGGTTACAGTACGCTTGTTCGCCCACTGCTTGAATACTGCTCAGCAGTGTGGGATCCGTATCAGATAGGGTTGATAGAAGAGATAGAGAAGATCCAACGGAGAACAGCGCGCTTCGTTACAGGGTCATTTAGTAACCGCGAAAGCGTTACGGAGATGATAGATAAACTCCAGCGGAAGACTCTGCAGGAGAGACGCTCAGTAGCTCGGTACGGGCTTTTGTCAAAGTTTCGAGAACATACCATCACCGAAGAGTCAAGCAGTATATTGCTCCCTCCTACGTATATCTCGCGAAGAGACCATGAGAATAATATCAGAGAGATTAGAGTCCACACTGAAGCATACCGACAATCCTTCTTTCCACGAACAATACGAGACTGGAAAAGAAGGGAGAACCGATACAGGTACTCAAGGTACCCTCCGCCACACACCGTCAGGTGGCTTGCGGAGTATGGATGTAGATGTAGATGTAGATTTTGACCCGAGTATGAGTGGACTCCGGGCCTTACTGAAGAGACGGGAACGACTAAAATTCCCTGCCCCTTTTCGGCATCGAACCCATGATCTCCATTGCCGGAGTCTAGTGCTCTACCCACTAGACCACGACGGCCAATGGGACTTCTATCTGAATTATCATAATCCGAGGCCTATTGTAAAATTTATTCGTTTTCCTCGAGAAAAGAACCATTATATTGAGCAAAGTTGGGCTATTATGCGTGCATTTATCGACCCTTTTTCACTGTCCAATATGGCAACGTAGACAGAAGCAACAATGGGACAGGTTGCTACGTGAATCTGAGTTTAGCGCTTGGTTTAGCGTCCCCTGAAAACTTCCCAGGAGCCGCCAGGCCGAGGGATGAGGGATACAAGATGGAGAGAAATCTGCTACCCACTTTCTCTGCCAGGGGTCTACCTACGAATGACAAGACCACCTTGTGGTCAGAAATAGCGCACCCTTTTTCCTTTGTTTACCTTATCATCACTTGGCAAATGAAGGATTCCTTGTGCTGTAAAAGATAAATTCCACTATTAGCAGATTTTGGATTTCTTACGGAAAGTAAGAAAATACTGTACAGTAATATAAACTTAAAAAAACGACCAAAGAGGCTATAGAAGTCACCACATTAGCAGTAGGAGGAGAAAATGAAACTGACGCTTCATGGGAGAAGTTGCTTATGTAAGTTCTCACAACTCCACTCTTGTCTGCCATATCTAGACGTCCACATAGAGCGAGAGCAGAATACAGGCTGAGCCAGATTTCGTACTACATCTGTATCTATATTCCACAAGTATGACACAATAACTCAGTCCTCGGCTGTTTAATGCTTCCTAATACTCCGACAAGTGTATTATCTTTCTGGCGTCACGTTCAAGCACAGATCACTAACGCTCTTTGACATAAAACCTGGACAGCGGCCGCCATCGCAGAGTCTCTGACGTAAAACCTGACCGACAGCCGGCTAAATCACATAAGTCCGAGTCAGTCATGACTTGGGACAAATATAATGGGCATGCTGATAATAGTATCCGGCTATCTGCACAACCTGGCAACGCTGTAGACTGCGGCAGTTGCTGGAGTAAGTTTTGTCATCTGTTCGAAATGTTCTGCGATGTTTATGCCTGTGGCCTAGCGGTAAACCACACATCGTCTGAATGCAACATCTGACAATCGAGACCACTCTTTGCCTAACTTTTTATACTACCTTTCGTCTGAACACTGTAGTTGTGAATATAATGGTAGCACAGTTACTCCAGTAAACACTCTCCCAATGCCATAATCATGGCTGAGGACATCTCACGCCATGAAAGATGAGAGAAGATGTAGCTTATCCATGAAACTACCTTCTTGGAAACAAAAAAAATACGCTTTAATAACTCAATGCGATATCTTAAGTGGGAATTATTTAGAATATTTCACTGAGATGACAAGAAATTTCGAACTAACTTAGCAAAATGGATCAGTCCCACATCAACAAATCACTGTTCTGATAACAGAGTTGCCAAACAATGCCCATGACATTGCAAAGAAAGTACAAAGAATAATGCGTTTCTGTAGATAGAATCCAGCATGATCGGATCCAGGCATCCAGTCTAGTGCGAGACACTGTACTCTACAAACGTCAGTTATTCCTTATTTTCGAATAGCTGTACGGAGCAACTTACAGCTAAAACGATTTGCTGCTATACAGCGCTGAAGAGGACGTAGCGCTTTACGAAATCAACATCCAGTAAGTCAAGAGATGGGCTGTAACTGAATGCCGCTTAACATAGCAAGTTATATTAACTATTACACCTTGATAGTAATTCCGATATGAAAATACCGATATTATTGTACCAAAAATTTGTTTTGGAGCAATCAGATAGAAAATTGGTAAGGAAGAGTGGCAAATTCAGGGCACTGTGTTAACCCCGCCCACGCTCAAAATAGTAAACCTGCTTCTTTTATTTATTTATTTATTTGTTTCAGTTTGAAGTGTCCCTCAAACTGAAAAGTTCGTTCACTAGATGCTGTTCGCATTTACTGGAAAGGCTTCCTGAGTGATCACACAGAAAATGATAAGAAAAAGAAATGAGCGAAATCAACGATCAGTTTATTTTTATTTTCAGCTGTTAACCTTCTCCTGTAATACAATAAAATTCGTTCATTATTAGATTATTACTGCTTTTGTTATTATTGTTATAGTTCACTTGCAAGAGCTATCCAATCACTATTTGATACCGATGCACGTTAGCAGTGAATCTGAAAGACTGGAATGTTGGATGTTTCGTTACGCAGAAAACGTACATTTACCTCGGCATCTCCATTTCAACACATAGGCAAACCCCAACAACATAAAACGATACGTGAGGCTGGTAATGCAGGCAGAATTATGCAGTTTCTTTTGTTGATTTGACATCGTGAATATCGCTAAATTCGGTTCGCAATACATTACTCAACAGTCGGGTATGCAGTATGGAATCAGCCGCAGCTACAGATAGCTACGAATTTTTGAGCATGACCATGGCTTGCCACTCGCTCAACTACTGGTGTATCTGTAAATCGATGACTATTTTTCATAATTGGTGTATTCATCTCTTGGTCTCGATCCACGATTTTTACCCTCCACGCTGCCCTCTAGTACTAAATTGGTGACACTTGATGCCTCAGAACATGTCCTACCAACCGATCCCTTCTTCTAGTAACGTTGTACGACAAACTTCTCTTCTCCCCAGTCCTATTCAACACCACCTCATTAGTTATGTGATCTACCCATCCAATCTTCAGCATTCTTCTGTAACACCACATTTCGAAGGCTTCTATTCTCTTCTTGTCCAAACTATTTATCGTCCATGTTTCACTTCCATACATGCCTACACTCCATACAAATGCTTTCAGGAACGACTTCCTGACACTTAAAACTATACTAGATGTTAACAAATTTCTCTTCTTCAGAAACGCTTTCCCTCCCATTGCTAGTCTACATTTTATATCCTCTCTACTTCGACCAACATCAGTTATTTTGCTCCCCAAATAGCAAAACTCCTTTACTACTTTAAGTGTCTCATTTCCTAATCTAATACCCTCAACATCACCTGACTTAATTCGACTACATTCCACTATCCTCGTTTTGATTTTGTTGATGTTCATCTTATATACTCCTTTCAAGACACTATCCATTCCGTTCAACTGTTTTTCCAAGTCCTTTGCTGTCTCTGACAGAATTACAATGTCGTCGGCGAACCTCAAGGTTTTTATGTCTTCTCCATGGATTTTAATACCTACTCCCAATTTTCCTTTTGTTTCCTTTACTGCTTGCTCAATATACAGATTGAATAACATCGGGGAGAGGCTACAACCCTGTCTCACTCCCTTCCCAACCACTGCTTCCCTTTAATGCCCCTCAACTCTTGTAACTGCCATTTTGTTTCTATAGAAATTGTAAATAGCCTTTCGCTCCCTGTATTTTACCCCTGCCACCTTTAGAATTTTAAAGAGAGTATTCCATTCAACATCGTCAAAATCTTTCTCTAAGTCTACAAATGCTAGAAACGTAGGTTTGCCTTTCCTTAATCTAGCTTCTAAGATAAACCGTAGGGTCAGTATTGCCACACGTGTTCCAATATTTCTACGGAATCCCAACTGATCTTCCCCAAGGTCGGCTTCTACTAATTTTTCCATTCGTCTGTAAAGAATTCGTGTTAGTATTTTGCAGCCGTGACTTATTAAATTGTTAATTCGGTAATTTTCACATCTGTCAACACCTGCTTTCTTTGGGATTGGAATTATTATATTCTTCTTGAAGTGTGATGGAATTTCGCCTGCCTCATACATCTTGCTCACCAGACGGTAGAGTTTTGTCAGGACTGGCTCTCCCAAGGCCGTCAGTAGTTCTAATGGAATGTTGTCTACTCCCAGGGCCTTGTTTCGACTTAGGTCATTCAGTGCTCTGTCAAACTCTTCACCCAGTATCGTATCTCCCATTTCATCTTCATCTACATCCTCTTCCATTTTCATAATATTGCCCTCAAGTACATCGCCCTTGTATAGACCCTCTATATACTCCTTCCACCTTTCTGCTTTCCCTTCTTTGCTTAGAACTTGTTTTCCATCTGAGCCCTTGTGATTCATACAAGTGGTTCTCTTTTCCCCAAAGGTCTCTTTAATTTTCCTGTAGGTAGTATTTTTCTTATACCTAGTGAGGCAAGCCTCTACATCCTTACATTTATCCTCTAGCCATCCATGCTTAGCGATTTTGCACTTCCTGTCGATCTCGTTTTTGAGACGTTTGTATTCTTTTTGCCTGCTTCATTTACTGCATTTTTATATTTTCTCCTTTCATCAATTAAATTCAGTATTTCTTCTGTTACCCAAGGATTTCTAATAGCCCTCGTCTTTTTACCTACTTGATCCTCTGCTGCCTTCACTACTTCATCCCTCAAAGCTATCCACTCTTCTTCTACTCTATTTCTTGCCCCTATTTCCTGCCATTTGTTCCCTTACGCTCTCCCTGAAACTCTGTACAACCTCTGGTTCAGTCAATTTATCCAGGTCCCATCTCCTTAAATTCCCACCTTTTTGCTGTTTCTTCAGTTTTAATCTACAGTTCATAACCAATAGATTGTGGTCAGAGTCCACATCTGCCCCTGGAAATTTCTTACAATTTAAAACCTGATTCCTAAATCTCTGTCTTACCATTATATAATCTATCTGAAATCTGCCGGTATCTCCAGGATTCTTCCATGTATACAACCTTCTTTTATGATTCTTGAACCAGCTGTTAGCAATGATTAAGTTGTGCTCTGTGCAAAATTCTACCAGGCGGATTCCTCTTTCATTTCTTACCCCCAATCCATATTCACTTACTACGTTTCCTTCTCTCCCTTTCCGTACTACCGAATTCCAGTCAACCATGACTATTAAATTTTCGTCTCTCTTCACTATCTGAATAATTTCTTTTATTTCATCATACATTTCTTCAATTTCTTCGTCATCTGCAGAGCTAGTAGGCATATAAACTTGTGCTACTGTAGTGGGCGTGGGCTTCGTGTCTATCTTGGCCACAATAATGCGTTCACTGTGCTGTTTGTAGTAGCTTACCCGCACTCCTATTTTTTTATTCATGATTAAACCTACTCCTGCATTACCCCTATTTGACTTTGTATTTATAACCCTGTATTCGCCTGACCAAAAGTCTTGTTCCTCCTGCCACCGAACTTCACTAATTCTCACTATATCTAACTTTAACCTATCCGTTTCCATTTTTAAATTTTGTGACCTACCTGCCCGATTAAGGGGTCTGACATTCCACGCTCCGATCCGTAGAACACAAGTTTTCTTTCTCCTGATAACGACGTCCTCCTAAATAGTCCCCGCCCGGAGATCCGAATGGGGGACTATTTTACCTCCGGAATATTTTACCCAAGAGGACGCCATCATCATTAACCATACAGTAAAGCTGCATGCCCTCGGGAAAAAGTACGGCTGTAGTTTCCCTTTGCTTTCAACCGTTCGCAGTACCAGCACAGCATGGCCGTTTTGGTTATTGTTACAAGGCCAGATCAGTCAATCATCCAGACTGTTGCCCCTGAAACTACTGAAAAGGCTGCTGCCCCTCATCAGGAACCACACGTTTGTCTGGCCTCTCAACAGATACCCCTCCGTTGTGGTTGCACCTACGGTACGGCTGTCTGTATCGCTGAGGCACGCAAGCCTCCCCACCAACGGCCAGGTCCATGCTTCATGGGGGGGGGGGGGGGGGGGGGGGGGGGATGGAAAATTATGTACGTTAATACGGTGAAGCGCCAAAGAAATAGGCATAAGCTTGCGTATTCAAATACAGAGATATGTAAAAAGGCAGAATACGGCGCTGCGGTCGCTAACGCCTATACAGGGTGTTACAAAAAGGAAACATTCCTCACACACAAAGAAAGAAAACATGTTATGTGGACATGTGTCCGGAAACGCTTGCTTTCCATGTTAGAGCTCATTTTACTACTTCTGTTCAAATCACATTAATCATGGAATGGGAACACACAGCAACAGAAAGTAACAGCGTGACTTCAAACACTTTGTTACAGGAAATGTTCAAAATGTCCTCCGTTAGCGAGGATACATGCATCCACCCTCCGTCGCATGGAATCCCTGATGCTCTGGAGAATGGCGTATTGTATCACACCCGTCCACAATACGGGTACGAAGAGTCTCTACATTTGGTACCAAGATTTAAGTGAGTTTGAACGTGACTTTATAGTCGGCTCACGAGCGGTGGGACACAGAATCTCCTGCCGGCCGCTGTAGCCGAGCGGTTCTAGGCGCTTCAGTCCGGAACCGTACTGCTGCTAAGCATAGTCGAATCCTAGCTCGGGCATGGATGTGTGTGATGTCCTTAGGTTAATTGGGTTTAAGTAGTTCTAAGTTATAGGGGACTGATGACCTCAGATGTTAAGTCCCATAGTGCTCAGAGCCATTTGAACCATTTCACCAGAATCTCCGACACGACGTAGCGGTGATGTGCGGATATTCCCGTAGAACCATTTCAAGAGTGTACCGTGAATATCAGGAATCCGATAAAACTTCAAATCTCTCACATCGCTGCGGCCGCAAAAAGATACTGCAAGAACGGAACCAACGACGACTGAAGAGTATCGTTTACGACATAGAAGCCGGCCAGAGTGGCCGAGCGGTTCTAGGCGCTACAGTCTGGAACCGCGCAACCGCTACAGTCGCAGGTTGGAATCATGCCTCGGGCATGGATGTGTGTGATGTCCTTAGTTTAGTTAGGTTTACGTAGTTCTAAGTTATAGGGGACTGATGACCTCAGATGTTAAGTCCCATAGTGCTCAGAGCCATTTGAACCATTTTTTCATCGAGACAGAAGTGCAACCCTTCCGGAAATTGCTGCAGATTTCAACGGTGGGCCATCAACAAGTGTCAGCGTACGAATCATTCAACGAAACATAATCGATATGGGCTTTCGGAACCGAAGACCCACTCATGTACCCTTGATGACTGCACGATATTGGATTGGTGATGACTGGAAACATGTTGCCTGGTCGGACGAGTCCCGTTTCAAATTGTATCTACCGGATGGACGTGTACGGAGATGGAGACAACATCTTGAAAACATGCACCCTGCGTGTCAGCAGAGGACTGTTAAGTTGACGGAGGCTCTGTAATCGTGTGGGGCGTGTGCAGTTGTGGTGATATGGAACCCCTGATACGTCTAGATCCGACTCTGACAGGTGACACGTACGTAAGCATCCTGTCTGATCAGCTGCATCCACTCATGTCCATTGTGCCTTCCGACGGACTTGGGCAATTCGAGCAGGACAATGCAACACCCCACACGGCCGGAGTTGCTCCAGGAATATTCTTCTGGGTTTAAACACTTCCGCCGGCAACCAAACTCCCCAGACATGGACCTGACTGAGCATATCTAGGATGCCTCGCAACGTGCTGTTCAGAAGAGATCTCCACTCCCTCGTACTCTTTCGAATTTGTGGAGAGCACTACAGGATTCATGGTGTCACTTCCCTCCAGCACTACTTCAGACATTAATCGAGTCCGTGCATCGTTGTGTTGCGGCACTTCTGCGACCTCACGGGGGCCCTACGTGCATACCAGTTTCTTTCGATCTTCATTGTAAAAAAAATGAGCGTATGGCATCGTTGGCCAGGAGACCCTTATTCGGGGAAGTTCGGCCGCCAAGTGCAAGTCTTCATTGATTCGGAGCCACGTTGGGCACGACTTGCTCGCCGGTGATGAAGGATAAAATGACGATGACAACACAACACCCAGTCCCTGAGCGGAGGAAATCTCCAACCTAGCCGGGAATCGAACCTGATCCCGCTTGCGTGGGAGGCGAGCACGTTACCACCCAGCTTAGCAGGCGGACGCTCTTCATTGTATTTTAGTTTTAGGAAAACATACGAATCTCTGACGAAGAAATTGCGTGAAGAATCGTTTCTAAAAGGAAAAGAAACGAGTTATATATCATTAATAATAACTTAAAACAATGTAGTCAGAATCCTGATTGGACCACTCACTATGTAATTAATTTTGAGCCGTACTCATGTCTTGCATATTAGTGTAATAGAATACTCATCATTTCAAAACGGGTCTTCAGCCTCCGTTGCCATCGAGCACGAGATGAAAATCGTAGACTTTTTTGTGGAGCTTCGCTCAGCAACAGTAAAGCATCTTATACTATCCAGAGCGATTAGCGGTAGCTGGAGTTTTCGACAGGGGGCGAGGAAGCGGAGCGTAACTACCGCAGCCACTACCAGTTCAGAGCTAACAGATTCCGCAGAGCTCTAGCGCATGAGGCTTTGGCAGCCAGACAGTTTGCCAAGAAATCTGACATCAAAATGTTATTGGAGGGTACGGTTATTATCGCTGTGTCAGAAAGTGAAATACGCAATCGCTGGGCAATACTTCAGCATTCAGACGAAAGGCGCTATAAAAATTTAGGCAAACAGTGGTCCCAATGGTCTGATGTTACATTCAGACGACATGCGGTTTGCCGCTAAGCCTCATGAGTGGACGCCGCAGGACAGGTCTAACTGAATACAAGACTTCCTCCAGAAACTGCCGCGGTCCACGCTGATCCCAGATTGTGCAGACAGCCGGACTCTTGGCGCGACCCGTCCGTCCGTCTCACGTCGTGAGCAGCGCTAACTTATGCTGTGAGGTAGCCCGCTGCCGGTCAGGTTTTATTGCAAAGAGTGTACGTAACATGGCCATTATGTAATCCAAACTAATATGTAAAAATGAATATGTGGTTCTTTGATTGTTTGTTCGCTTTGTATGGATTTCAGTACCGATCCGATTACGAATAAACTTAAGCGAGTTGTTGCGTGCAGGCCCGCGAAGGTTGCTGTGGAAGTAAAATGTTCAAATGTGTGTGAATTCCTAAGGGACCAAACTGCTTAGGTCATCGGTCCCTAGACTCAGCCGGCCGCGGTGGTCTCGCGGTTCTAGGCGCGCAGTCCGGAACCGTGTGACTGCTACGGTCGCAGGTTCGAATCCTGCCTCGGGCATGGATGTACGTGATGTCCTTAGGTTGGTTAGGTTTAAGTAGTTCTAAGTTCTAGGGGACTGATGACCACGGCAGTTGAGTCCCATAGTGCTCAGAGCCATTTGAACCCTAGACTCACACACTACTTAAACTAACATATGCTAAGAACAACACACACACCCATGCCCGAGGGAGGACTCGAACCTCCGGCGGGAGGGACCGTGTGGAAGGAACAGCCTCATGCACATGGTTGAGAGTGAAAGCAGTGCTCACTTTAATGGATAAAATATTATAACTATCTTTGTATAAGTGGTGTATAATGTGCCTGCACAAATGTAAGATATTTACGGTGAGGACTGTGTGGATGTGTTTGCTGTTGTGGTCTTCAGTCCAGAGATTTGTTTGATGCAGTTCGCCATGCTACTCTATCCTGTGCAAGCTTCTTCATCTCCCAGTACGTACTGCAACCTATATCCTTCCGAATCTGCTTAGTGTATTCATCTCTTGGTCTCCCTCTACGATTTTTACCCTCCACGCTTCCCTCCAGTAATAAATTGGTGAGCCCTTGGTGCCTCAGAACGGGTCTTACCAACCGATCCCTTCTTCTAGTCAAGTTGTGCCACAAACTCCTCTTCTCCCCAATCCTATTCAGTACCTCCTCATTAGTTATGTGATCTACCCATCTAATCTTCAGTATTCTTCTGTAGCATTACATTTCGAAAGCTTGTGTTCTCTTCTTGTTCAAACTATTTATCGTCCGTGTTTCACTTCCATACATGCCTACACTCCATACAAATACTTTCAGAAACAACTTCCTGACACTTAAATCTATACTTGATATTAACAAATTTATCTTCTTCAGAAACGCTTTCCTTGCCATTGCCAGTCTACATTTTATATCTTCTCTACTTCTATAATCAGTTTTTTTTGCTCCCCAAATAGCAAAACTCGTTTACTCCTTTAAGTGTCTCATTTCCTAATCTAATTCCCTCAGCATCTCTTGACTTAATTCTACATTCCATTATCCTCGTTTTGCTTTTGTTGATGTTCATCTTATACCCTCCTTTCAAGACCCTGTCCATTCCGTTCAACTGCTCTTCTAAGTTCTTTGCTGTCTCTGATAGAATTACAATGTCGTCGGGGAACCTCAAAGTTTTTATTTCTTCTCCATGGATTTTAATACCTACTCCGAATTTTTCTTTTGTTTCCTTTACTGCTTGCTCAATATACAGATTAAACAACATCGGAAGAGGCTACAACCCTGTCTCACTCCCTTCCCAACCACTGCTTCCCTTTCATGTCCCTCGACTCTCATAACTGCCATCTGGTTTCTGTACAGTTTGTAAATAGCATTTTGCTCCCTGTATTTTACACGTGCCACCTTCAGAATTTGAAAGAGAGTGTTCCAGTCAACATTGTTAAAAGCTTTCTCTAAGTCTACAAATGCTAGAAACGTAGGTTTGCCTTTTCTTAATCTAGCTTCTAAAATAAGTCGTAGGGTCAGTATTGCCTCACGTATTCCCATATTTCTACGGAATCCAAACTGATAGTCTCCGAGGTCGGCTTCAACTAGTTTTTCCATTCGTCTGTAAAGAATTTGCGTTAGTATTTTGCAGCCGTGACTTATTAAACTGTTAGTTCGGTAATTTTCGCATCTGTCAACGCCTGCTTCATTTGGGATTGGGATTATTATATTCTTCTTGAAGTCTGACGGTATTTCGCCTGTCTCATACATTTTGATCACCAGATGGCAGAGTTTTGTCAGGACTGGCTCTCCCAAGGCTGTCAGTAGTTCTAATGGAATGTTGTTTACTCCCGGGGCCTTGTTTCGACTTAGGTCTTTCAGTGCTCTATCAAACTCTTCACGCAGTATCATATCTCCCATTTCATCTTCATCATGTGTTATAGTATCTATATTTGCTTGAATACTAGTACAGATACTAGCAATACGGCATTAGATTATGCCATAATTGACGCAGACTGTATGGAGAAGCGAGTGACTGCCTTATGTATGTCACGATTGGTACTTTATTGATAAGTGGAAATAGAGGAGCCAGCTCTGACCATCGAGTTATATACGTCCTCAACTCCTGGCAAATGTGTTTGAAAATGGACGTGACGCCAACACATGTCGTAGTTGAAGCAATATTAAAAGTGCATTATACAGCCAGCTTACTATTCCTATATTATCGACACGGCTTTGACACTGCAAAATCGATACTTCCTTTGACAAGCTTCAAGTTCTAGCAGTAGCGATCGTCGTTACCATCTTTGGCCAGTGCCTGGGGCGTCAAGAAGAGTAGATGCGGCGTTGATTGCATCTCTTCCAGCTTTCACTGACGCGGTACCAGTCTCGCAGGTGTCCAAGACTTCCCACTTGTCAGTAAAAGGACTAATAAATCTCAAACTTTGCAAGCTATGAAACGGACAACAAAGTCAACTCATTTTCGACTATGGAAAGGTACCTTGATAAATTTTACTTCTTCCGTTCGGTGATGAGATACCTTTGATATGGATTAAAGAACATCGCATCCGTTACGTTAAATCATCTACGTTCCTTGATTCCCCCAGATATGGTGTATGCAGTTTGTGTATTTCTGTGCAAGCGTTTAAGGCGTTATTCTCAGTGGGGCACCCATTCATACAGTTGGTAACTCCTTCGAACTAGACTCTCGCACAGGCGCAATGCAAGTATTTAATATTACCAAGGCATAACGACTCATCTGTGCGTGAACTTTGGGGTGAATTTATGCTCCCCTTATCTCACGTGTCGTCTTCGACAACTGACGACATTTTTACAGGTGCACATCACATTATTTTCAAGACACAAAAGCAAAAAGGGCTGTGCAAGGAAGTTTGAAACCAAAGTATGTCAGACACACACACACACACACACACACACACACACACACACACACACACACACACACGCACACACACACACACACGCATGCCATAAACAATAGCCCCATCACACAATCAAAGATCACCAACGACGGAAGTTACCGATAATGAATACTAATAACCCACGTGGGGTAACATTAACTCTGTTCCTCCGTTTTTTTGACCGGGGAGAGAACAGGATTCACACAGAATTTAAGCAAAACCTGCCTCTCTATTTATGAGGATAGTCGCTAATTTCATACTGATGCTTCCTTAATAACACTAGCCCAATAGCTGGAACCGTATAGCAAAACCTCCATGTTGTTATATTCCATGGGATGACCGGAGCCAAGGCAATGCTCTTACATAACAGACAAGAGTGTGCACCTATCGAAATTTCGACGATTGTCTAAGAACGTCAGAACTCTGCATTTCTACAAATTACCTTAATAACACTCAAAATGAATGGCCAATCAATGTATTTTTTCTACATAGTTTACACTGTTGGAACGAGTATACTTTTCAGGATTTCCGAGCAGACAGATGTGACTGGCGTAGGACAGCAGATATTTGTATCAGTTCCAGTTCCAGTGTCTTTACGTGTGATGTTCTGCCCGGAGGGTAAGCTAAGACAGTCACAAACAGTTTGTTAATAACTTGCTTGTAAAGATGGACGCAGGCCGTCTGATTTTCTTTCAGATTTCATCACCGTGACAGCGGTGTCCGATGTTGTAGTAAAAGGCGCAACTCGCGGTGTGAAAGGCGCTAGGTCTTGTTTTAGTGATCAACGCAAATTCTAGCTTCGCGTCGGTAATTGTCGATCGCTAGCGCAGTCTCAAATAGGAAAGCGTAAGCTGCTGGAGAATAGCAGGTAGCAACATGGCGCACACCTCTTGTCGTGGTAGGGTGTGGAGTTACAGGCTATAGTGTTAACATAGCCCCTATTTTTGTTGGATGAAGGGGGGGGGGGGGGGGGGGACGCCGGACAGTGGCTGTACACCCATGACATGAGTCGACTGCTTAACTGCACAGTCAGGTAGATGTTTTCCTCCAGCCAGACAGTACCCGTGCTCAAGCGTCACCCAACCACGTCAGGACCGGTTTATATGAACGACAACGGCTCTTTATCATTTGCAATAACAGGTGTAAGTGGTATGGACACTTCCTCTCAACGAGACATCCGATACGTTTCTGGAACTTTGTTTGTACGATTAGACAACTGCAGTGTTGCTCTGTGGCTCCTTGGACTCTTCTTCTTTTTCTTTCTTTTTTTTCAAAAATCCCAAGGACCAGGTAAATCTGAGCAACAATTTTTCAATGAAAATTTTCAAATTACCTAAATTTGGAATTTATATATTTCTTTTGACATAATCTGTAGAAAATAGCTGTTAAAGGAAATAGTTAGCTCCAGCTCCTGTTTTATGCGATTAACATACATATTTATTTTAGTAGCATACATTTGTTTTAAGAAACATGTTAACAACTGTCAATCCCAGAATTCATAGATCAGTCAATAAGGGGATATCACCTGCAGTGAGAAAATTCAGTGCACACCAGCTCACAAAATTACGCTGTTAAAGGAAATAGTTAGCTCCAGCTCCTGTTTTATGCGATTAACATACATATTTATTTTAGTAGCATACATTTGTTTTAAGAAACATGTTAACAACTGTCAATCCCAGAATTCATAGATCAGTCAATAAGGGGATATCACCTGCAGTGAGAAAATTCAGTGCACACCAGCTCACAAAATTACTGAATTAGAGCAAAAGAAACAAGAATTTTATATGATAGTTCTACCATCGTCAATCTTCTCACTTAATATTTTGAACAGGTTTAATTAGAACTTTAAATAGGCACCGTGGTCCTCTTGGTTCGTCGATTAAAAGATGCACATGGAGCAACTCTAGAAACAGCCCAGCAGTATTGTGCCAAAATACAGAAGTCCACTTTTCTGCATACCTCCTCTCCATGACTGCAATATCCTGATGAAATCATTTTCCATGTCCATCAGATACTGCTCCGCAATTTTCAGGGAAGAAGTCGACGTGCGCATAAAGCATTTTCATAGACATGTTAAATCGAAGCTCTTCATAATAACGACAACTCACCCACAAGCACCTTATAATTTTGTGCTCTCTTTTTACTTAAGTAAACGAAATAAACATTTTTAAAACTGCCCCAGGCTGCTTTCTTACTGCCTTCTAATATTTCATCAAATTTCTTGCTCTTTGAAAGCTCTGTAATCTATTCTCCAAAGAAGATATCCTCTTTGACTTTTAAGTTCCTCATCGTGGGAAATTTTGCCTCAAGTATTTAAAGGCGTTGACTTTATGGCCCATTTTCTTTACTATATTTTCCATGAAACCTAACTTTATATATAAAGGATAAAATAACACTATTGCAGGAGCAACTGATGGTTCATGTAAAATATTCATCTCACCTGGCTATAGAGAATTTATTCTACGACAGTGAAGTTCTTGTTTAGTGAAACGCATGACGCCTACTATCCCATTCACAAATAAAACAAGAATATTTAGTGTAACCTAATTAGAAGCCTAGCAGAAGTGCAACGATCTTGGGCTCACCGCAAATCTGCTACTGAATTTCACTGTACTTGATGACTTGATGACTTCAAGCAAGCCTTCTGACATGCAACAGCATACACAACTGGAATTGAAGGAAACTTGTAAGGTAACACTCTTCCGCTTGGACCTTATGAAATGCAGATGAGAGAGAGAGAGAGAGAGAGGATCTGTGACAGATGAAAGTATTGCGATCTGTTGGCATCGATAAGAGAGAGAGAAGAGAGAGAGAGAGAGAGAGAGAGAGAGAGAGAGAGAGAGAGAACACATGAGCTGTAGACGAGCGACATCTGTGAGCGAGTGAGGAAACCTAAACAGCGCCACCGAGTTTTTTTTCTTTTTTTTAAAAAAAAATGGGGGACAAATACCAGTAAATCGATAATTTTTCTTTTATATTGCGATATATTAACTATTCTTAAGAAAGTTCCTGCTTCTTCGATTCAATGCACAAAGGAAATGTGTTATTCTTTCTGGAATGATCATGAAAATGGCCGGCCGCAGTGGCCATGAGTTTCTAGGCGCTTTCGTCTGGAACCGCGCGACCGCTACTGTCGCAGGTTCGAATCCTGCCTCGGGCATGGATGTGTGTGATGGCCTTAGGTTAGTTAGGTTTAATTAGTTCTAAGTTCTAGGGGACTGATGACCCACAGCGCTCAGAGCCATGAAAATGATCTGTGAGCTTATGGACACGAAAAAGGGTTTTGTTGTGAGATTTTTAGAAGGAGCGAGCAATGAGCATTGAAAAACTTTGAAGAGAATGTAAATAACCAATGTACGTAAGTAACCATTTCTTTTTGTAAACTGTTTCTTTTCTTGTAAACATTGAATTACAGCCTTTTACTTTCCAAAAATCGGTGCAAGAGAGTTTCGCTGGTGACATTTGTAAGCTCAAATGGCTCTGAGCACTATGGGACTTAACATCTGAGGTCATCAGTCCCCTAGAACTTAGAACTACTTAAACCCAACTAACCTAAGGACATCACACACATCCATGTCCGAGGCAGGATTCAAACCTGAGACCGTAGCGGTCGCGCAGTTCCAGACTGTAGCGCCTAGAACCGCTCGGTCACCTCGGCCGGCACATTTGTAAGCTATTATGATTCTGATACCCACTGCACTCTCGTGGGACCGATTATACCTTTATTTTCAGAAATAAGCGAAACATGACGTTTACTAACCCGAGTAGATAAACTGAAGAGCTATTACACAAGAGGAATTTATAATGTGCAGTATTTTTCCGGCACAACCACGTCAGCGGAGGAGTGTACTACATGGATGATTTTGATTACACATATTCACTCATTCTTTCAAACACAAGTAGTAAATCTAGCCTCCCAGCGGATAACAGGGGAAGTGTGACAACATATTTTCAAAGAATTCGGATGTATATTTTATGTGCTGTGTATGGATTACACGACGAAGCCGCCACATCGATCGTGGGAACTAAATACCATCTGTCCAGTGAAATCCAAGTCTTAACTTTATCTCAAATTACTTTACAACAGCAAGCCTTTATTTACTTCTGACACATATTTTGGCTCGGTATCTTGTCAATCGAATTTAAATATTTGTACAGTAGTTACACTTAAGCGCCAAATATTCAAACACAGAGATACGTAAACAGGCAGAATACGGTGCTGCGGTCCGCAACGCCTATTTAAGACAACAAACGGCTGGCGCACTTGTTACATGGCTTACAGCTGCTACAGTGGCAGCATAAGCAACAGTCAACCTGTCTGCTGACAAGATGACTCTTGCATGTGCTATTATTTGTTTGACGATGCTGGTGTTGATTTTGCGTTTAACATTTAACGATGCCACTATGGCATGTTTTTATAAAACAGATCTGAAGATGGTCATTATCGACCGAAACCGGTAGACTGACGACAAAAAAATTTGTGACCATAGACGTAAAGTAAAGGGAATTTGTTCTATATTCGGGTCACTGTTTTATTCGCGACCACGTCGCAGTAAGTGAAATGTGAAGTACATGAGGCTGAAAATGAATTTAGAAACTTCAGTAGTTAATCAGAGGGAAAAATAAGAATATCCCTATGTGTGATGTGAGAGCAGCCAAAAGATAATTTGATAATGACGATACGTAAATATAGAGGTATTTTTTCCTGATGTTTGCTTGTCGTTACCTAGTTGCATTAAAAAGCTCCTGATTATCGATGAGACGGCAATTTCTGCTAAAACCAGTTCGTTGTAGGTACTTGAATGCTTTCACCGGCGAATGTGCAACTGCAAAGTGAAGTTGACCATTAGGAAGGCGCCAGTGGCACCCAACTATAAGTCGCAATGTGGTCCTTCCAGAGCTACTGCAAAAGGCACAGTTAGGTTAGCTATAGAAAGTAATGCCCATTTTGTTTGTCGACTGTTTTCCTAATCATAATAGCGCGAAAGTACGCCCGCAACAGAATATGAGTCATCCGTACTGTTACCAGCTTAACGGTAGATGTTCTACAGCCGTCACAGTATCATTTAACAGAAGCTCTGCCTCACTCGCCTTCACTTTCCGTATATTTCAATAGCTGTTAAGTGTCCGCCCCGCTAGCTGAGTGGTCAGCGCGACAGAATGTCAATTCTAAGGGCCCAGGTTCGATTCCCGGCTAGGTCGGAGATTTTCTCGGCTCAGGGACTAGGTGTTGTTCTGTGCTAATCATCATCATTATTTCATCCCCACAGACGTGCAAGTCGCCGCAGTGGCGTCAAATCGAAATCCGCCGAATCGTCCACTCGAAGGAGAATATCTGTTAAGTGTGATTTCTCCAGTTGACTGAGCAATGACTGCCATCAAATTACCTGTTCTGTGAACAGTTCATAAACTCTCCATGGTTTCTATTAGTAGCTTCGTCATAATCACAGTGATTAAGTTAAAGGCAAAAATTAACAACGCCCACAAGTATGAGAGGAAGTTGGCGCCTGGGTCACGGTAAAGACAGGAAACTCTGAAGCGGTTTGCCAATGATTTTAACAAGAGCAGACTGCACTAGAGGTGACCGTTCCTCAAACGGCAATATTTCCAGTGGTGTTACCAGCTTCAAGGTTTTACTTACAGCGATGGGATACCTCCCGTAAACCTTGCAGAAGCTTTTGAGATTTGCCTTACTCGGATTTTTTTCTGGGAATACACGTCCCAGCCAAAAATAAGAGGATTCAGTGCGTGCATGTGAATGTATTAATGAATACGTGATTGCGTGTTTGGCTGAGTAAAGTCGATGCCTTGCTCGACAGTGCGGTATTCCTACACCTACCTACCCACGTACTTCTTCATGGGAGGGTTGGAGAGCGTGCGTAGTGTTGCAAAACTTTGTTCTCTTCAGTCTCCCTGTAGTTTGGGAGTCGGGGAGGGGGTTACCATACGAGGATATTTGAGAGGGTATTTATAATTCCGGCTCCCAAAAACTGTTAAGCTGAACTGGGAGATTGGACTAATTTACAGTTTATTTCTCCTTCAATGCTGGCCAGTGTTCCTGGCGATGTACATGTTTACAACACTTATTAGTGCTTTTCATTTTTCAGATGGAGTGAGATGTTTAATTAACGACCCGTGTAAAATCAGAGACTTTATACGGCCAAATACCAGACGAGCTGCTGATGAGGCAGACGGATTCCCGATTGGGAACATCTGGGAGGGCGTTTAGAGTCGCGACATTTGTTTCATAAGCAAGTGGAACCTCCAAAAAAATACGGTCAGAGCCAGGAGATGGTTAATATTTTAAATTTAATTCTGGGATAATATGTTCAAAGCGAAAATAAAAGGGTGAGATGTATATGAAAGTGAAAAAAGATATTGCTTGCTCGATATGTGGACTGAGGACATGTGGACTTCCATAAAGCAGCATCTGTGAGGCAGCCTTTTGTGGGCAGTAATATTCCTCAAATGCACTGGTATGCCAAGAGTCCCAACCTGAACCCAATGGAACACCTTCGGGATGACATAGAACGACGACTTCTCTCCAGACCCTAGCGTCCATCTTCACTACCTGGTTTCATTTATTGAGCAAGAACAGGATGCCATTCATCTGCAGATATTCAGAAACCTTGCTGAAAGAGTTCCCAGCAGAGTCATCAAAAACACGAACGTTTACGGATGCATCGGATCAGAATTACAATGTCATCGGCCAACCTCAAAGTTTTATTTCTTCTCCCTGGATTTTAATACCTACTCCAATTTTTTCTTTTGTTTCCTTTAGTGCTTGCTCAATATACAGATTGAATAACATTGGGGAGAGGCTACAACCCTGTCTCACTCCCTTCCCAACCACTGCTTCCCTTTCATGCCCCTCGACTCTTATAGCTGCCATCTGGTTTCTGTACAAATTATAAGTAGCCTTTCGCTCCCTGTATTTTTACCCCTGTCACCTTTAGAATTTGAAAGAGAGTATTCCAGTCAACATTGTCAAAAGCTTTCTCTAATTCTACGAGTGCTAGAAACGTAGGTTTGCCTTTCCGTAATCTTTCTTCTAAGATAAGTCGTAAGGTCAGTATTGCCTCACGTGTTCCAACATTTCTACGGAATCCAAACTGATCTTCCCCGAAGTCGGCTTCTACCACTTTTTTCATTCGTCATTACTTTGATGTAAACAACAACAATTATGTAATGGTCCTTGTGCATTTCATCAAAACTTCACTACTCGCGTCTTCAACGCGGCATCGTCCGCTATTTTATGGAATTCTATGGACGTTATTTTATTATTTTGACGTTTACACGATATATTATTAGAATTCATGACCTGTGTAGCCCTATTATAATGCTCCTAAGTCCTTATTATTAGCTACCAGCTTACTGATATCAGACAGTATACCCCTTCCCCACATGCTAACGTACAGTTTCAAACAGTAGCTTTGTATTTCCTTCTTGGTGTACAAAACTGATTATTATTTATATGAAGTACGACATGTAAATTTCTAAACTTTCTAAAGGCTGAAGTGCCAAATAATACAGACATCATTATACATCAACGTCATCGAATCTGGAACTCGTACTCCTAACTGATTACAAATTTCGTTTTAACTAATATTTTTATTGAGATTATTAAGAATTTTCTACTTGAAAATTTTTTATTCCTTACGGTATGATGATCACAAAGTACAAATTACTTTTGCAGTCACATCGTATTATACAGGGCGAGCATTAATAAAACCGTAAGGACATGTGTCCGGAAATGCATCGTTGCTACAGTCGATGGCGCTGAGGAATGATGGTTCCTCTGTCAACGCACGTTGTATTCCTTGGGTGTTGTGGGCTGTCGTTTCACGCAGAGCTCTGTAAGCAGCAGAATTGTCCGGTATACATGTCGCGAAAAAGCCAAGATGGTGTATGTGTACGGTTAAGGTGATGGTAACGCGGTTATACCAAAACAAGTACCCTGACAGACACCAACCACATCAAGCCTTTCTTGGGCATTTGTGTGATGATGAGTGCTTTCAGACTGACGAACGTCCAACAAGGCGGCAGACTATGCGTACATCTGATTTGGAGCTCCTGGTTCTACAGGATATTGAGACGAGCCCTATTACGAACCCCAGGCAGCTGGCCTTGCAGTATGGTGTAAGCCAAAGTATGATTGTTTGTACCCTGCATGAAATGCTAATACCCATCCCTATCGCCTGCAGTCCTATGGAGTCTACTTTGAACATCTGTTGTGACGTGGATGCAATACAACTCCATGCTGTCTTCCAGGATAATTTATTGTTGCACGCACATCACCCATTTCCGCACACATGTTCGTAGTACTATTTTCCTCCATTGCCAGCCAGGAATCAGTCTCTGCAGTTTGTCGGTTTTACTAATGTTGACGCTGCATATCACAACAGTTATGTGTTAAGTGCCATCTGGTATGCTTTCTTCCTCACGCTTTCGTGAGCACATTCTATTCAGTTTGCTATTACATCACACGACTTTAAGACTGGCCACATATTGTGTATCCACATATGCTGAACAGACTTATTTTAGATATTTATTACTCCACGAGACATACTGTGTCATATGTTTGGTATCGATTCATTCGCTTGTCATGGCGTATTTATGGTTACCTGATATTATTATGAGGAAACCATTGTGAAAATCGAAAATTATTTATTTGCAACAGTTAGCTACACCTTCCATCTAATTCTCAGCATAGTCGCCCCTCCGACTGAGGCATTTGACGCGGCGTTGTACCAACTTTCCAATACCCTCGTCACAGAAGGCAGCCACTTGTGATTTCTGCCGATTCTGCAGTTTTTTGTCTTCATAGCCGGCAGTTCGCGTGCGCAGAGACGAAACTCAGAGGGAGCACAGTCTGGACTGTATGGCGGGTGATCAAACATTTCCCATTTAAGACGCTGCAGGTGCGTCCTCATAGCCCCTGCCGTTCATAGCCGAGAGTTGTCATGAAGAAAGAAATGCATGACAGCTACACTGTGTGGGCTGCCTGAAATCAGGGAAATCTCTTTCAGGCACTCGTACTTGTAGGAAGACAGTATAATCGAGGCATCTCTATGTGCTCACTGCCTGCTCAGAAGTGAAAAGAGCGATGTGACGCGATCGACAGCATAGTAGAGACACTGTCCAACACATCCAAGCAAATACTGATCATGTTTTCGACATGGTTTCCATTGCGCAGTTGATCAGAACTTATTTTCTGAACAGCCCTCGTAGATGTTTCACTTTATTGTAGGTCCTTTGAAAATGGCGAAAACTGGGATGTCTAACATGTAACAACCACCTCACTCTCCCCTAAATGTACCGTCAATTCCTTGGTGAAAACTTCCGGATAGATGGATTGATTGGACGAGTTGGTACGATTCGCATGATCTCTCACCACTGCACTTCTTCATATGGGGTTTTGTAACGGATCAGGTGTAGTGAACCAAGTTTATGCCCTACAGGACCTAAATATGTACATTCGCAACACACTGGAACGTATCGCTGTGGAGTTCCAGGAGCAAACATGAAGAGAATTTCTTTGTGGTGCTCTCCGATGTTCGGCTGCGTGCAGTCGTTTACGTGAAACGATATTTCGATAGCATATCTTCCCGTCATGTTCAGTTGACACAAGTAGAACTTCTTTGCTATACAGCCTTCTTTATAGGCCTACTCTTATACACTTTCACCAAATTCCATTGAATTCCTTGTAGCTGTGCAGGGTTCCGCGACGTGTGGTTTTGTTGGCTTCTTGAGTTCCGTGTGTTTTCTGTGCTCCTGGCAACTTTCTTCTTCTCTCCGCACTGTCTACCCGTAATATAACTCACCGAATTTGAATAGAATGCGATATATCTCCGGTCAACGTGCATCGTACCAAATAATTCACATTTTTTCGAAGAGGGAAGGAAAACGTATTTAATGTCATAGCGAACCAAAATTAGCCGGTTATGTTCGATACATCGAGTAGATATACTACGTAGTATGATCCACAGAGCCCGTGCAGTATCTGACCAAGAAAGCCTGCCAACTCAACCACTGTAAAGAGGTATTCACCAAGAAATGATACGGTGCCAGACAAATCCGACGTGCTTTCAGGTAGGAGGTACAGAACCAACAAATAGGACACGAGGAGTGGGATAAGACAATGGCGTATCTGTAGTACGCCGGAAAAGTATCGAACAAAACTGCAGAATCGTGGCTCGATGTAACATTAAATGCGTTTTCTGTCCGCCTCCGAAAACGCGTACAGTATTAGGTACAGCGAAACATAACGTGGGGCTCCGGAAAACAGGTGTCTACCGTGTACCATGAGAATGCGGTAAGGCATACATCAGACAGACCGTGTGGATAATCGAAGAATGGTACGAGCAGCACAGCATACACACCGAATTCATGCAACCGAAAAAAACGTCAGTTTCCGGAACACTGCGTTACTATAGGGGACTATATGATCAAACAGAAGTACTAAAAAAGATCTTATCATTTTGCGACTATGCTCTAAAGTAGGCTATTGAAATACGACTGACCGACGGCCTGCTGAATAGGTAGATTAATTATCAGAAAGAAAGCACGCCTGTTCATGATAACCGATTTCATTAGAATTTTGTGGTTTACGCGAGCCTCGCCAGAAATGGAAGTGACAGAAATGGGAACCTTGTATGACCAGGCGTTTAAATAACATACCATTTTTTGGGCGAGTCATGTGAGGCATTATCCATTTACACTCCTGGAAATTGAAATAAGAACACCGTGAATTCATTGTCCCAGGAAGGGGAAACTTTATTGACACATTCCTGGGGTCAGATACATCACATGATCACACTGACAGAACCACAGGCACATAGACACAGGCAACAGAGCATGCACAATGTCGGCACTAGTACAGTGTATATCCACCTTTCGCAGCAATGCAGGCTGCTATTCTCCCATGGAGACGATCGTAGAGATGCTGGATGTAGTCCTGTGGAACGGCTTGCCATGCCATTTCCAACTGGCGCCTCAGTTGGACCAGCGTTCGTGCTGGACGTGCAGACCGCGTGAGACGACGCTTCATCCAGTCCCAAACATGCTCAATGATGGACAGATCCGGAGATCTTGCTGGCCAGGGTAGTTGACTTACACCTTCTAGAGCACGTTGGGTGGCACGGGATACATGCGGACGTGCATTGTCCTGTTGGAACAGCAAGTTCCTTTGCCGGTCTAGGAATGGTAGAACGATGGGTTAGAGGACGGTTTGGATGTACCGTGCACTATTCAGTGTCCCCTCGACGATCACCAGAGGTGTACGGCCAGTGTAGGAGATCGCTCCCCACACCATGATGCCGGGTGTTGGCCCTGTGTGCCTCGGTCGTATGCAGTCCTGATTGTGGCGCTCACCTGCACGGCGCCAAACACGCATACGACCATCATTGGCACCAAGGCAGAAGCGACTCTCATCGCTGAAGACGACACGTCTCCATTCGTCCCTCCATTCACGCCTGTAGCGACACCACTGGAGGCGGGCTGCACGATGTTGGGGCGTGAGCGGAAGACGGCCTAACGGTGTGCGGGACCGTAGCCCAGCTTCATGGAGACGGTTGCGAATGGTCCTCGCCGATACCCCAGGAGAAACAGTGTCCCTAATTTGCTGGGAAGTGGCGGTGCGGTCCCCTACGGCACTGTGTAGGATCCTACGGTCTTGGCGTGCATCCGTGCGTCGCTGCGGTCCGGTCCCAGGTCGACGGGCACGTGCACCTTCCGCCGACCACTGGCGACAACATCGATGTACTGTGGAGACCTCACGCCCCACGTGTTGAGCAATTCGGCGGTACGTCCACCCGGCCTCCCGCATGACCACTATACGCCCTCGCTCAAAGTCCGTCAACTGCACATACGGTTCACGTCCACGCTGTCGCGGCATTCTACCAGTGTTAAAGACTGCGATGGAGCTCCGTATGCCACGGCAAACTGGCTGACACTGACGGCGGCGGTGCACAAATGCTGCGCAGCTAGCGCCATTCGACGGCCAACACCGCGGTTCCTGGTGTGTCCGCTGTGCCGTGCGTGTGATCATTGCTTGTACAGCCCTCTCGCAGTGTCCGGAGCAAGTATGGTGGGTCTGACACACCGGTGTCAATGTGTTCTTTTTTCCATTTCCAGGAGTGTATGTTAGCGTAGTTGCCAGGCATCGGTTGCCGCAGCGGAAAGAGTGCAGAACGGTAACAGGGTCCCGGAGTCGAGTCCCTAGGTTGACAATTTTTCATTTGCTATTTTTACTTTACTAACAAAGTAAATAAACCGAGATGCTCAATATATTGTATTTAATAATATTTTCGCAAAAGACATGAAAAACAAAGGCAAAGGAAAATTTAGGGTAGCAAATTTCTAAAAACTGATTGTTCACCGAGGTGACATATGCCATTTTATAGCGATACGCACTAAAAATAGCGGTATCACATACATAACGTGTAAAAGGGCAGTTCATTGGGGGTGCTGTCATTTGTACTCAGGTGACACATGTGAAAAACATTCTGGGAAAGAGACCAGTAAGTGACACTCCATTTCACAGGAACCAATTAATAACAATTTTAGCAATTAATAAATGTTCAAATGAATAATGACAATTCCCAACATTTATTTACAACAGATAACGAAGCCCTAGAAAGAACAGGAGGATGGCAATAAAGGGTAAGAACTCAGCCCAGGAAAATGAGGGGATTACAACCCCAGTAATTAAAATAATTTTGAACAATATGTGATAGTTGCATTTAATGGGGCAAGAGACCCCCATACTCTTAGTGAATACCAAGGGTGAAATTCTTCATGCTCACCAACATTTTTAAGAGAGCGTTAACTTATGAATCTTTTCTCTTTTAGAATTATAAAAATTAGAACCACAGTAAAAAAATACACCAGTCTCAATATACAGCCTGAAGGTACGGTAATATACAAAATTAAAACCCTTTTCATTAACATAGAGTTTAGTGACCATGTGGAGAGCACAAGTTATTAAAACAGACATTCCAAAATAGTTTCAAAGACTTTGAGGGGTAGTGAAAAACGAATAAAACTTATCTTGTATATGAATTCTGTGCACAGAGTGCCCTCCGATAACACCATCACACACAACAGTAGACACAGTTAATGCCTCACTAGCGCAACTGCTCAACAGACACTAGAGGAAGAAAAAAGTGTACCAATAGACTAGGGGCATGTGAAACAAGGATCACAAGCCTCAACCAGATCTGAACACTCACACCTGTGCACAACAGTACAAGGCCCACAAGCAATCAAGTTTAGCACACATACATGGAGTGCAGAGCATGCTTTAGTTCCAGACACTAGGACAAAATTTGAAATAAGAATTGTTACCAGCATAATATGATACAAGCTTTGTGCACTGTATGTAATCACAACCCAACAATAGGTTACTCAAAAAGCCGGAGGTCGAGTCCTCCCTCGGGCATGTGTGTGAGTGTTGTCTTTAGCGTTAAGTTAGTATAAGTAGTGTGTAAGTCTAGGGACCGATGACCTCAGCACTTTGGTTCCTTAGGAATTCACACACATTTGAACATTTGAAGCTTTCTGACTTGATTATGACCACACGACGGGAATTAATAGACTTTGAACACGAAATAGAGGTTCGAGCTCGACACATGGAACATTCCATTTCGGAAATCGTTAGATAATTCAGCATTCCCTGACTCAGCACACCTCTGAAGAAGGCCACATGCGAATGTGGCCGAAACGGTGAACAATTTTATACATAGACAATCCGGTCAACAGCCCCGGAAAATTTTATTGACAGTGACCATGGCCACGGAAGTCTATGCTTACACCACTGTACTTTTTTCACTGTCTTCACCTAGTGTTTCTGATAACGGCCACTAGGGCTCGAGTGCAATAACGTCGTCACCGGCTGCGGTGGCCGAGCGGTTCTAGTCGCTTCCGTAGGGAACCGCGCGACTGCTACGGTCGCAGGTTCGAATCCTGCCTCGGGCATGGATGTGTGCGATGTCCTTAGGTTAGTGAGGTTTAAGTAGTTCTAGGGGACTGATGACCTCATATGTTAAGTCCATAGTGCTCAGAGCCATTTGAACCAATTTTTTGCAGTAACATCGTGGTCAGTTAGTACACTGTCAGAATATCGTGTTATGTAAACTACTGCATCTGCCTGGACAGCAACAGCAATGCAAACAGGTGAGTCGCCCGGAAAGCTTATGATGAGACACCGAGAAAAGTTGATTACCTTCTGGATCTTGTCTCTACAACTAGGGTTGCAAAGAACTTCATGAGTTATCTTATTATAAGCTGAAACAAGTTATTGTTATTTAGTATAATTTTAAAGGTATCACAATGTGAAGTTGTAAAGATAATATATGGGCACACTGTGCATTCCTGTACATATTACAAACACATCAACTGTACCAAGCGAAAACATAAATACACGTGATTCTGTGTTATATTAGCTGTTAGCACGACATCTTATTAAGGAAAAACATGTCCGAGGTAAATGAAGCGTTCTGAATCATGTTGCTATCAGTTAAGAGCATTGACACCTCTTCCTGGTCAGTTAACACGCAATTTAAATTAATACCGAAGATCTCGCTGATAGTTGTGTTAGCAATTAAACTAGCGCGCCGTTATCTAAAAGCTTTTACGCAACTCTTGGGACTACTGCTGGCTTTCAGAATGATAACCGAATAAGCCACGGGAGCTGGTTACAGTTATCGTTAAACGTGTGGGGGCGTCTGACACAATATAAACGCAAATGCAGTTATGTAACAAAACTGACTTTATTTCTCCTATGACAATGAACGTGGCAAAACATTTTCGGCGTGCGGATAACCATGTTAAAAGCCCATTAGAAAATTAAATATCAGTTAGTTGTTTACTAGTTCTAGTTTTCATAAATCATTAATATGAAATAACGCAACTCTTAACCATTGGAGCAGTTAAAGAGAAATGCAGAAGCAGTTATTCAGCATCCATGAAGGAATTGTTTCATGTCGAGCTTTGTGTAACCTTTCAATAATAAAAGACGAGGGCATCATGGATATTCTGCACCTCTGGTCGTCTCTAGTTTCAGAATGCATTACCGTCTCTTTAAGCGCTTCCCTTGAGAGAATAGAGAGTAGTTTCATTGCTAAATTTATTGCTTCACAGGGAAGTAAGGATTGTCAACATTTGATTTTCTGTGAAATATCAAATAAAGAGTCCTATAGTCACGCAAATAAATCGTAAAAATATCCAAAGATGAAAAAGTTTCGGTTACTAACTGTACTGCAAGAACCATTAGTATACGTCAGAGATTCTCAATCTTCTAAGTTCCTTGACTCCCCAAATAGAAGAGATACGCGAAATTAATATTTTACAAAAATAACAATTAACCTTACTATAACTGACTGAATTTCGACTGATATTATAAATGCAAAAAATATTTAATATTATGTAATCACATTGCACTAACTTTACATAGTAAGAAAGTACCGACAGTAAAAAAAAGAATATAATATCATAGTTCCTACTTTCAACTTCTCACCGATGAAAGCATGAAGCCATCAAAATTAGTTCAACACTACGAAACTAAATAGCTGGCTCATACAAACAAACCCTTTCGGAAGAAAATTATGTAGCTCGAGAAATTAACAACCTTCAATTGTAAGTCGAGCCATACCGACGAAAGTGCAAATGAAGCATCTTGTCTCGTAGCGTTAAGAGTACCTAAAATGTCCAAACAGCCAACAGTTGCCGAAACCACATGTAGCCTGCTGTAGTTGATATGGTCAGTGTTTTAACAGACGTGATTACTACGGACCGTAACATTTCTGAGAGGAGATCACGGTTCCAGCCGCATACCTTGTGAGGAACGGTGTCAAAAGCCTTCTGGAAACCTAGAAATATGGAATCTATTTGAAATCCGCTGTCGATAGCACCCATTACTTCGTGCGAATAAAGAGCTAGTTGTGTTTCACAAGAACAGTATTTACTGAAACCGTGCTAACTGTGTGTCAATAGCCCGTTACCTTCGAGGAAATTCATAATGTTCAAACACAGTATATGTTCCACAATCGTATTGCAAATCGATTTAGTGATATGGGTCTGTAATTACCCCCATTTCTTTTCGTGAGTACTAATGTAACGTGTGCCACTTTCCAGTCTGTTGGTATGGATCTTTCGTCGATATGTTGTACATCGATATGTTTCTGGAGAGGTTCTACCTTAAGCGAAACACAATGTTTTATTTTTGTGATTGCTAAGTAGGGGGCTATTACACTGCAATGCTCTGAAGCGAACCTTATTGGTATGCTATCTGTATTGGGAGATTTGTCATTATTAAGGGCTTTAAGCTACTTGCTACAGTGAGGAACGTTGGCAGTTCTGACAATCCGCAGAAAATAGATTCACATAATCTTAATCAGTGGTATTAGACAGGTTTACTATAAGTAAACTGCACTATGAGGCAACCCATTTTCAGTATTTATGTGGAACTACAGTTTTTTCAATAATCGTTATGATTCTAATTCCTTTACATTGAATGAGAGGATATTGAGAACCACAGAAATTATTTGTAGGGCATTGTGTAAAATTTATCTGTTGTGCACATGTCATAAATTATGTTTACTTACAACTGGGGAAAACTAATAAGAGTTCCAAAAAATTATTAAGGTAGACTGAATAGACAGAAGAATAATTGAAGAACGAATAGCAACAAAAAAAGTTAAATAATGCAGAGAAAGAAGCTACAATTCTTAAAGATGCTAGACAAGGAAGTTATTTATCACCGTTTTTGTTCAGTTTCTATACAGAATGTGTAATAAATGAGTATAAAGAACGCTCTAGAGATATCAAAGTAAATGGAGAAACATCACAAATACTTAAATTTGCGGACGACATAGATGTGATAGCCGCAGATGAAAGGAACCCATCGTTCTACCATATATGGATACAGAATTGAAATTGTCAAGAAACATCAGAAATTTCATGAATAAAATAGAAAAATAATAAATTACATGAAATAGGTTAAAAACAAACAGAGCCATAGAAATATTTAGGTAGTATGGCAGCTGAAGACGTCCGAAGTAGACACGACATAAAACCAAGAATTAGAGAGGCAAAAGTAACATTTGTGAATAACATGAAAATGCTTTACTCATAAAAACATAAATACTAAAACGAGCAAACACGTAAAACCTTGTGGCTGGAACATAGCATTTTATGGATGAGAAAAGTGGATCATGAATAGAAATAGAAAGAAATTGCTTGAAATCTTTGAGATAACTATTGGAGACGCCTATTAAAGATAAAACAGGTGGATATAACCACAAAGTCTTTCAAGAAAAGAATATTACAAATATTAATCGAAAGAACATGATGTAAGTTAATCAAAATATCCACGGGTGTATTGCCGGTCTACAGTGTCCAACGGGCACAATATTTCGGCGATATACATGTCGCCATCATCAGGTGAACTGACGGACTGAGCTCCTGTGAACGTGCCGGTACGGAGATCCGTACCCTATGGCTGCTCAGGGGGAACTGGCTTCGGTCGCGGCGGCGGCCGATTTAAATACCCTCCGCCCGCGGCGCACTCCATCCGCCGTCCGCGCCCCGCGCCACGGTCATGCGGTGAAACAGATTGCGACAGCGTCTGAGATGACGTTGGTGTGATGGCTCTGTCCGCCGTGGTCGTCACAACTATACGTTTGCTCGACTTACTCTTGATTAACCCAATCGCTGGTTCCCAAGCCTTACTAAGATTATAGCCACAGTCACGGTTTATGAGGTCGTCATTGGTGCGAATTTCGATGGCCTCTCTAACAACGCTGTCCCAGTATCTCGACGTCTGTACCAGAATCCTCGTGCGTTCATACTCCATAGCGTGATTTTCCGTCAAGCAATGTTCAGCGACCGCCGACTTGCTCTGATACATCAGTCGAGTGTGCCTCTGGTGTTCACGGCATCGATCCTCGACGGTACGCATTGTCTGGCCAATATACGACTTACCACATTGACACAGAATCTGGTACAGACCGAGGTCATCTTTGGCGCTCCCCACCAGTGCATGAGTTTTATTCTGAGGACAAAACACAGTTCCGACCCGGTGTTTCTTCAAAATGAGGGCGATTTTCCCCGAGAGTGCGCCTGTATATGGAATAAACGCAGTGCCTACCTCCTCCCTCGTGATTTCATCCATCTCCACAGGTTGTGCTGTAGTGGCTGGGCGGAAAGCACGGTGAATCTGCCACTCTGAGTAACCATTTTTTCGAAATACAGTTCTCAGATGTTCCAGTTCCTGGGATAGACTCTCTGCATCAGAGATAGTGCGCGCCCGATGTACTAGAGTTTTAAGTGCCCCATTCCTCTGTGAAGGGTGGTGGCAGCTGTCTGCGAGCAAATACAGATCAGTGTGCGTTGTCTTCCGATACACCCCATGACCTAGGGTGCCGTCAGCCCTTTTCTTGTCCACGACGTCAAGGAAAGGTAATTTACCATCCGTTTCAGTCTCCATAGTGAATCTGACGTTGGGCTGCATGGAGTTTAGATGTGTAAGGAAGTCAAGGAGTTTATCCGTACCATGTGGCCAGATGACGAACGTGTCGTCCACGTAACGGAAAAAGCAAGTATGTTCCCATTCGGATGACGACAGGGCTTCCTCCTCGAAGTTCTCCATGTACAAATTCGCTACCACCGGTGAGAGTGGGCTACTCATGGCGACACCCTCCGTTTGTTCGTAGTATTCTCCATTAAAAAGGAAACACGTGGAGGTCAAGACATGCCTAAAAAGTTCAGTGGTCTTCTCGTCAAACTTCTGACTAATCAGTTCTAGTGACTCTCGCAGGGGAACCCTCGTAAACAAGGAAACGACGTCCAAACTCACCATGATATCTGACTCAGCCAATCTGAAGCTATCAAGGCGTTTAACAAAATCCACGGAATTACGGATGTGATGAGGGCATTTACCCACATAAGGACTTAATATTCCCGTCAGGTATTTGGCCAACAAATATGTAGGTGCCCTGATGTTGCTGACAATGGGGCGTAATGGTACCCCCTCTTTGTGAACCTTCGGGAGCCCATATAGTCTGGGCGGTACCGGACCTCGCGGGCGGTGGGTATTTAAATCGGCCGCCGCCGCGACCGAAGCGAGCACGCTACGCACGGACGGAGCACGCACTCCGCTGCTCGACTCGCTGCAGCTCACATCGTTACCGTCGCTCGCGCACGCCAACGCCACTAGCCCAACGCCATGCCGAGAAGTAGGAATGGAGGAAGAGGCAAGATTGCTGTTGCTGTGGAAGTCCTGCTAAACGCAGTCGGGAGCAACGGTTGCGGCAACAAGAAGAGGAAGAAGCGGATGTCTGTGGCACAATTACAGTGCTATGAGTGTCAAAAGCTTGGACACATAGCCAAGGAATGCGACGGTGTGGTTGCGTGTGTTAAGTGCGGGAAACCGCACGACACACGCAACTGCACCAAACCAAGGGCTACTGCAGCGCTGTGCCTAAACTGCGGTGGCTCGCACGTCGCAAACGCGCGCAGCTGCAGTTACCTGAAGACGTGGAAGCAGCGGAAGTTGGCCACCACACACGAAGAGGTGGCCCAAGAAGAAGAAATGGTGGTCACTCCGCCCCCCCTGCCTTAGTAGGGGAAGCGGGCTGCGCCACAAAGACGACGTGGACGTCTTCCGCCAAGCACAGCGGGAAGCCAACGAGGACGAAATCATCGCGCTCAAATCTGCCATGGTGGAGGAGAGAGCGGCCCTGAGAGCGGAACTCGAAGAGACGCACCAGTAGGTGACTCGACTAAGGGTCGCCTTGTACCTCACGTCCCGCACGAAGACGGACGTGGCACCGACCCCCACCTGTACGGCGGTAGACGCGGCAACACAAACGACCGCCTCCCTGGCCGACGCGGCAACGCAGCTTGCTAGGGAGGTGGTCACACAGTCGTGGAAAACCACCGACAACAAGGAGACAGCCCCCTCGGAAGCAGTCGTCACTCCTGTCTCTGCGGAAACGCAGACGACACAGTAAGTGCCGATGGAGACCGAGGGATAAGAAGAAGACGAGCCGTTCTAGTGCCTCCCCCTCCCCAACAAGAACTGTGTGAGGGATGCTCACCAAGATCGCCGATTCCCTGCGAGAAGGTAGCTACCCCCATCATGATCATCCTTACTCTTTCACGGTAGATAACATCCCACGCCTTCCTCACAAACCTTATCCTTTCCACTGGGGGTGCGAACCCTTGAATCAGAAGCTGCACGGGAGGGAACTCGTCAGGCGTGGAGACCTGGAGCTCATAAACAAGCACCCGATCTTCACGGACGAGGACTGGAAGTACATGACTGAGGAAGCAGTCAAGTACATCCGGACACAGACGCCGCCAGTGGACTACTCCCGCCTGAAGAAAATCGAATTCAGGTAACCAGGAAGCAGTAACAAGAAGAAGAACAAGAAGCCGCCGGAATCAGCCGTCAAATAATTTCCTGCATCCACAGAAACTAGAGGCCAGACCAACACGTGAAGAAAAACATTCCAAACAGAGAGGACTTCAGGAGGAACAGCTCAAACAGCTAAAACTCCGCTACCTCGGGCCAAAGCAGGCCCGTCAATATAGTGAGTGAGTGAGTGAGTGAGTGACCCAAGCCAGTTCCCCCTGAGCAGCCATAGCGTACAGATCTCCGTACCGGCACGTTCACAGGAGCTCAGTCCGTCAGTTCACCTGATGATGGCGACATGTATGATCACAGAAATATTGTGCCCGTTGTACACTGTAGACCGGCAGTACACCCGTGGATATTTTGATTATCAACTACGCCGGGAGAAACTCAAGAATCACATGATTTAAGTTGCTAAGTCACTAAGACATGATAACCATTTCTTTTGTAAACAATCTTGAGGTAGCAATACAACCAAAAAATCGCCACTAAAACTGCGATTAGCACTGTAAAGCAAGTCAAGAATACTGGGGGAGTCAATAAGTATGCCGAGATGAAATAGCTTGTAACAGATCCAGACCGAGAGCTGCCAAGCAGTAGAAGGATCACTGACCAAGAATAAAAAGGCAGTCACGATTAACAGCCTAGCCTATCGGAAAAGGAGGGTTGCAGCTTGATCTGATGATTTTAAGGGAACTATCTCTATGACAAGCCTGCCAAAACAGAGCTTCTGTCATCTGTTGCAGAGGTGAAACCCAGACCATTTAAAACAACTAGCGGTAGGGAGTCTGGCCTTCGCTTGCGATAAGTGTTCACTACTTAACTGACAGCCCTTGGCGATCGTATCACCGTTATAGATTATTTGAGACAGGGTCCCCATCCAATTAATCACACTGATAACTTTGTGCACCAAGCTTACCTCAGAGTATGACTTCTCGATTGCTGATCTTTTGAGGGTGTAGTTCCTGAAAGGAAAATGGTCCACTGTTAGTTTGTAACTCTATGGCTAATTTATACATGTAGCAAAATTGCAATATGAACTCACACAAACATACAAAAGGTGAAAGCAGGTTAGACTTAGATTGCTATTGAAATCACTGTACTGCTTCAAACATCTGTTATCAGTGGAACTAACGTTTGCTGTGGTCATGAACCTCAAAACACAAATTAATCAATATAGCATGTTGTACTTTATTAATAAAATTGGAATACAAGCTATAGAAATTATATTACGTCGGTGAAGGGTTTCCTGATAGTACAGTATGATGATACAGTGCGATATCACACACTCAACATTGAAATTAGTTTTGTTTGTTTAGATTATTAAGGTAAAACACTCCTTTATTATTAAATCCCAAATTAATGTTTATATTAATACCTCATAAACCTATAATTTTGTCAACATGTTATGCAAATTATTTATTATAAAAAGTAAAACATGTTTCGTAAATAAAAGGTTCTATCTGAGAAGTTTTGACAGGAAGGCCTGTGCTGAAGGTTCCCAACGACAATTTGCCACTGGCATGGTACATGTTTAGCAGTGGAATCTTCTTAAAAAAGATGGTTCACGTGCTCTTGGAACTTTGGAGATGAGGGTTGGGGTTGTTTGGGGGAGGAGACCAGACAGCAAGGTTATCGGTGTCATCGGATTAGGGAAGGAAGTCGACCATGCCCTTTCGAAGGAATCATCCCGGCATTTGCCTGAAGCGATTTAGGGAAATCACGGTAAACCTAAATCAGGATGGCTGGATGTGGGATTGAACCGTCGTCCTTCCGAATGCGAGTCCAGTGTGCTAGCCACTGCGCCACCTCGCTCGGTTGTTTAGCGACAAGTCATTCAAGTTCCACCATCAAAAGTTTCAAAAAACTTAACGAAGTGAACTTCAGTTAGTGACTTACGAGTGCAGTTTGTAAATTTTACAATAATTTTGAAATTTGCCTTGTTATCAGTAAATGTAATGACTCCTGTTACAACAGTGATTAATTCGCCGTCGTTGTAGACGCTCATTGATGCTTTTTCTCATATGATTAATGAAGGCCCTTAAATCTATATTAAACTATCTTCAAAAATTATCATTCTTACGAGCCAGTCGAAAAGTATTCACGATCATAGTGTAAGACGTCGTGGTCTCCTGACCGTCATTGCTTACATATTCCGCCCTCACAATCATATTCCGCACATCAAGACGCTTCATTCGAACCCAAACTCGATAAGATAAAGTCAATGTTGTATGAATTCATGTAAACGATATGCAAATAACAAGTAAGCGCATTGAGGCTGGCGTACACACATAGATTCCAGACACAACGGTCACAGAAGCTTTTAGTTAGGGAGACCAACCTCACGCCAGGCGGCCGGTCCCAACCTATCTGTGTCGGCCAGCGACCGCCCGTAGAGCAGACAGCATTTGCCCGAGTGAAAGGACGACCCCGTGTTCGGCTAAAAAGCAAATTCCGCTACATTGTGTGGGAGCGGCCAGCCTACGCATTCTTTACACATAGCAGGCAGTTTCAGAGATTTTCACAGGGGGACAGCAAACGCCAAACGCCGATGCTACAGATTTCCGAATTGGTCGCCTTAAACGAAACGTCATTCTCCCGTTTTAGAAGAGCAATGCTGACTGGCAGACGATATTTCTGACGCCTTAAGCTGAAGGAATAATGGGAGAGACCGAAAGATATACCCCTTCACGTCTGGCGTGGAGAGGGGCCGTTCCGTTGTCGCTCTTGGAGCGATAACACGTAACGAGAGCGTGCGCGCTCGTACGTGTACTCAAAGAGCGATGAACAAGTCTCTCCTCAGTACTTCACTGGGAGAGCACATCTGTCGAGAGCGAATCGGAGTGCGACTCTATACTGAGTCCTTGCGATTAAGAGTTGTTCACTGTGTTGGCCGCCACACTTATTGTGCGGTGTGAACTGAGAGAGTTATAGTTATACGCCTGCGAGTGAATTTTTGAGTGGCACCGCGGTGGACTGGTTATCTGACCACTGTGCCACGCCAATAGTTAGACTAGGGGCGAATAGGAGTCCTTGACTTCAAGGCGTATGGGGAGTTTGATTGGCGAAGGTCAATCCAGATGGAACGAGGGTTATCTTATTTGCCAGTGGCGAGTGGTTACGGTATTGTGCGCTACAGGTCTTGCGAGCCCCGTATTTCCTCCACAACAATACACTTCACTGCATTTCACACGCAACAGCCTCGACCGTACCTAGCAAGATTCTAACGGATAACTATTCAAGTTGAGTAGGCGCGGCTCTCAGCCATTCTGCCAAGTTAATAACAATCAAACTTTGTATAGAAATTTCATTAGCGAATCCTATCCTTAAGAGGTAACTTCACATTCCGAAAAGAACCCGGGAATGATGTGTTAAGTTCATAACTAAAAGTGCCATTGTGATTTCTCAGAATTTTTGCAAAAATAAATAATAATTTTCGTGAGTTTCATGTTCTTATTACACTAACTAGCACTACTCCAGTACCCAAGCGTCGCACTAGTTACGTAAGAAATTTTGTGGATGTTTGTGTCATTTCCTTACAGCGGACGACTCCAGAAGATATTTATTGCTGAAAGTTTTGAGGCATTTCTCTTTAGAACGTTAGGAGCGTCTATCTGACTTCTCTAGCAGTGTGGGGGTGGAAATTGAATCTTGCAGGAGCCACAGGGTAAAGGGTACATCTCAGATTAATCCGTTGCACAGAATGACAGAATAGCACCCCTCACACTCACAACAGGAACTAACAATGCTCATACCTGCTTCTACATCTACATCTACATGGATACTCCACAAAACGTTCATAAGTTCCTGGCAGAAGGTTGATCAAACCACGTTCACAATAATTCTCTATTATTTCTCTTACGACAGGATGCGGGAAAAAACGAAAGCATGTATATGAATGAAGCCTGTATATGAATGTCCGAAAGAACAGATACCACGCATTTATATAAGTGATTCTCCCAGATTGGCAATGGATCCACCATCTTTATTGGGGATGCACAAGTACGTCCGACCACCTGCAGGAATCTCAAAGTAGCGAGTGTGGAGGAAATACGGACTGCAAACAGGTGGCGTTAGGAGGGAGTACCAGTCGGCGGAGTGGCGTGCCTAGATAGTCTGGGCAGCTGCGATAAAAGCTGTCCCGGCTTTCATAGTGGTTGACACACCTACCTAGTAAGCAGGAGATCCCACATCCGAGTCCCTGTCCAGCACACATTTTCACTCGTCGCCGCTAATGCTGCAAGAAATCCTGATGCAGCTGTTATAACTAGTACCGTCCTTTTCCGTTCCTCTCTCTTCCCTTCCTTTCCAATTAGAACAGCTATATCTTTCCTTGCAAGCTCTGATTTCCCTTATTTTATTATGATGATCGTTGCTCTCTATGTAAGTCGACGTCAACCAAAATATTTTCGCATTCGGAGGAGAAAGTTGGTGATTAAAATTTCTTGAGAAGATCCCTCCGCAACGAGAGACGCCTTTGTTTTGATGATGTCCACGCCAAATCCCGTATCATGTCTCTCCTCCCCTATTTCTCTTAATGCAGTGGTCTTCATTGCCTTCTTCTTTCTCATGCAATTGATCATTGTTGATTCTTTCGCCTTTTGGGGCATTTTAACCACCACAAGAGTAAGAGAACGCCCTGAACCTCTGTCCGCTCCTCCACCCTGCTTGATAAGGCCACTGGCATAATAAAGGTGACTTCTTGTCCTGGAAGTCCTTTGTCACCATTGATTATTATTTTTAGTCAAAATTTAAGCAGTAGTAGAGTTCGAACCCAGGACCAAAGATATAGTGCTTTGTACTCAAATATGTTACCTGGAGACCAAGGGTACAGCCAGCAGACAACGTCAGTTGTTGTAGTACAAACCCTAATGGCACACTAAGGATTCTCGATGTTTTTAAGGCAGCAGTCAATATTCAATCATTCATTATTCATAACCTTCCAAAAATGGATCGATTAATGTCTAAATTAGTTGGCGGCCAATGTTTTCCAAATTTAGATTTGAAGGGAGCCTACTTACAAATACTTCAGCGTGAGGATATGCAGAGATCCTTGGTCATAAATACTCTGTTTGGTATTTACCAGAGCAAGAGATGCTACAAGATTGTTTCAGCGATTATTAGAATAATTAATTAGGAAAGCACGTAAGACTCTGAATTACCTAATTGCTATCATTGTCTCAGGGAAATCTCCTGAAGAGCTACTCCGTAATCTGGAATGAATATTTTACAGTTTATTTATTTATGACTTATTTAGTCTGATCAGATTAGAACCTTAAGGCCTTCTCTTATATCGAACTAGGAACAACACACGCCAAAGAATGTTAAGTAGCTGTCACGATAATAATTATTCGCATTATTGAAAATAATAATAATTGGAAATAATAATAAAAGTAACAAAATAATGACAATAATAAAATAATAAAAATACAGAGAATTAGTTTTACACTTTTGAAGCTATGTTTAGTATCATCAGAAGCGGAAGGAATAATCAAAGAGGAGAGGACTGGAATGAAAGTCACGGTTGTTAGGAAAGCATGGAATTTCAATAGAAAATTCTGCAGGCTAATAAGAGATAAAATGGTAAGGGAGGGAGGATTGCTGCAGACAAGTATCTAAAAGAGATAGCTTTTGTGATAGAAGGTGGACCATAAACTGTATATTGAACTTAGAAAGAATTTTAATTTCTCTGATACCTTTTTGTTCCAAAATCGTGTTCCTGATACAGAAAATGATTTAGAAAACATGGCAGTGTTATATAGTGGTACGGAGGAAATTTTACTTTGCTGAAAAAGATTATCCTGTTGTGCTGTTCAAATAGTAGTTAAGGGTTGAAGATAAATAAAAGGGAATGTTTTTGAATACGGAATAGGCGTCACATAGACAATATAGTTTAGATAGGCCGATCTCGTTTGCGTCTAAAACATTGACAATTTCTCAAAGTAATTACAGTCAAATTGAAAGGGAAACTGTCACTATTATGTTATATTTGTACATTCATGTTAACGCCAGTTCTGATCAGAGGATTTGCCCACTCATGGATTGCACTGGTCATAAATACTCTGTTTGGTATTTACCAGAACAAGAGATGCTGCAAGATTGTTTCAGCGATTATCAGAATAATTAATTAGGAAAGCACATAAGGCTCTGAATTACCTAATGGCTATCATTGTCTCAGGGAAATCTCCTGAAGAGCTACTCCGTAATCTGGAATGAATATTTTACAGTTAATTTATTTATGACTTATTTAGTCTGATCAGATTAGAACCTTAAAGTCTTCTCTTATATCGAACTAGGAACAACACACACCAAAGAATGTTACGTAGCTGTCACTATAATAATTATTCCCATTATTGAAAATAATAATAATTGGAAATAATAATAAAAGTAACAAAATAATGATTGAATCGAAAAAAATAATGTCCCTGATTAAAGTGAGTTATATCTTTGTTGAAGATCTCTGTAACAAGTACCAGTTTTACAGAACATGCCGGAAACTGCACCGTTTCCTTATAATCCTTATACACCGTATCTTCATATCCAGTGAAAAATTAGTGTTGTGTAAGTAAATGGCAATCACAATGGAAGCTTCAAGACAACTTCTAGTTACAAATCCACCCATGCTCACGCGGTAAGTACAGAATTCGTGTCAGGAAAGAAATCGTCACATACACTTTCGCCGATACATTTAAATATATGCCATCTTCTTGTAACCGAGCCAGCACACAGCATTACAATATGAAACTGTCATATTACTTCCTGCTCACCACCTGCAGATGTTCCTGAAAAGATTCGAAAACCAGTTTATAGAATGAACTAGTATTTCAAAAAAGTGATTGGTTGCTGTGGTGTCACCGCCAGACACCACACTTGCGAGGTGGTAGCCTTTAAATCGGCCGCGGTCCGTTAGTATATGTCGGACCTACGTGTCGCCACTATCAGTGATTGCAGACCGAGCGCCGCCACACGGCAGGTCTAGAGAGACTTCCTAGCACTCGCCCCAGTTGTACAGCCGACTTTGCCAGCGATGGTTCACTGACTAATTACGCTCTCATTTGCAGAGACGATAATTAGCATAGCTTTTAGCTACGTTATTTGCTACGACCTAGCAAGGCGCCATTATCCGTTACTATTAATATTGTGAAATATGTACCGTCCAGACCGACGTTCGTCATTATTGGATTAAAGTTAAGTATTCCACCAGCTACATCCGTTGTTTCTAAATTCTAATTTCCTGGTCATGTTCCAGACCTCACTCCAGCCTGCGTGAGCTAAAACGCGTGCCTTTTGGCCTCCTCTAGGAACACGGTGTTGGCTCTCATGCCAACCACAACATTGGCGACGAGGCACAACCGCGTTCTTATCGATATTGCCCTGATTTACTTGCGTAATGGCTTCGCCACAATCTCCAGATGTACTGCCCGAATTTTATCGCTTACAGAATCAGCAGACGCAGGCCGTACTGGATGCCCTTGGACAGCTCGTCCAGGGTCAACGTGCGATGCAAAACGATGCGGTAGCAGCCGCTTCAACGCTAACGCAGCCGCAACACGCTGTTGCACCCACTTTTCGACCTTTTGATGCTGCACTGTAAAGCTAGACGGAGTGGTCACACCAATTCGGATTCCATCTCGCCGCCTACAGAATTCAAGGTAACGAGTTGCAGCCTTTTCTCCTTTCTTCAGTAGGGGTGCCCACGTACCGTGTGATAGTCAAATTATTCCCCCGACGCGACATAGCAACTCTGTCCTAGTCCGAAATTTTGTCTGCCTTAGATGCATATTTCAAAGAATCAGTCAATGTAGTTGCGAAAAGGTACACCTTCTTTCGTACAAAACGTACGGCAGGTCAGACTAATAGGGAGTGGGTTGCAACATTGCAAGGCCTTACTAGGGATTGTGCTTTTGAGTGTCAATGTGGACTCCCTTATTCAGATAGTATGGTACGTGATGCAATTGCACACAACGTTTCTGAAGTTCGTGTACGGGAACAGATTTTGAAACTAGTCAATCCCTCCCTACAAGAAGTGATGGACATATCGGATCGGCAGGACCCACTTGACTTTGCTCAGGAATCATTTGAAACTTCACCAGCCGTGTGTCAGGTTAGCCGGACCGCCGGGCGAGCTGCACGGAGCAGTAAACAGCCCTCGCGCCCGGCCGCGCCGCTGCCGCCAGGCTCTCAGCCACGTGTACCGTGCCGGCAAGCAAATGCAGTGATCAAATCATGCCCGCGGTGTGCTACTAAACATTCGCGTGAGAATTCCCCGTCACGCCAAGCTGTTTGTTTTTATTGTAATAAAAAAAGAACATGTTCAGAGTGTTTGCCAGAAAAAGCTCAGACCGGAAGCTCAAAACCGTTCCAGGCCCTTTGCTTCGCGCCGGAATCGGAATCGAACCAAGGATACTCCGGCTCGAGAAACTACGCCCATGGAAATTCATGTAGTTCATTCCACTCCGCCCAGTGCCACTCTCTCTAACAGCGACTGTGTTCGTCTCAAAAATAGTGTGCGTCGACATCGCCGGAACTCCCGTCAAGTCGCAAGTGATTATGTACCAGTGTCAGTTCACGTTGCACGAGACAGTCGCTCTTGTCGTCAGCAGGACAATAAACATTTTATGGACTTGGACATTAACGGCAAAGTGATACCATTGCAGCTCGATACAGGAGCTGCAGCTTCCCTAATCAATCAAAACGCTTACAAACTGCTGGGCACACCTCCGTTGCGTGCCGCAACTGTTCGGTTTACCACCTATTCAGGTCCAGAGATCCCTGTGTTAGGACAGTGCAGCCTTCTTGCAACATACAAAGGACAAACAAAACTTGTGTCATTTTACGTCCTTCGTTCTTCTTCTGCAGTGAACTTGTTTGGTTTCGATTTATTTCAGTTGTTTAACTTGTCTATAGTAAATCAGGTCCTATCAGTGAACCAGACGGTGCCTTCAGACAGTGTTTCTCGTCTATGTGAAGAATTTTCAGACATTTTTGCACCGAGCCACGGTTGCGCTAAGAACTATAACGCACATTTGGAACTGAAAGTAAACGCGCAACCGAAATTTTTCAGAGCGCGCAATGTTCCCCACGCACTGCGTGATGAGGTCGCAAAAACATTACACGATTTGGAATCACAAGGTGTAATTGAACGTGTGCAGGCTTCTCTCTGGGCATCACCCTTAGTAATTTTGCCAAAACCTTCCGGAAAGTTGAGACTTTGTGTGGACTTCAAGGCAACAGTGAATCCACAACTAGTGATTGCAACTTTTCCTTTACCCCGCCGGAAGATCTTTCTGACAAACTGTGCCCGGGTTAATATTTTTCGAAGTTGGACATAGCAGATGCGTACTAGCAAATACCGGAGGACGAAGAATCCCAGGGCGTTTTGGTGGCTAACACGCATCTTGGTTTGTATCGATTCAAACGACTGCCATTCGGGTATGCATCCGCCCCTGCATTGTTTCAGCAATATCTACAAATTGTTTGTGCGTCGGTCGCTATTACAGCAAATTATCTGGACGATCCGGAAAGACGGAAGAAAAACATTTGGCCAATCTCAGAACATTATTTCAGGTCTTGTGACAAAATGGTCTTCGCTTGCGGAAGGACAAATGTGTGTTTTTTGCTCGTGACTTGCCATACTTGGGACATGTACTCAGTGCCCAAGGTATCCATCCCAACAACACACCTCCGTGCCTTACAGGACTTGCCTTCGCCGTAGAATTTGAAGCAGCTACAGAGTGTGCTGGGAAAAATTACATATTATAACCGCTATGTTCCGCATGCCTCCTCCATTTCAGCTCCGCTTCATCGCTTACGCCGTAAGGGTGTTCCGTTCGTCTGGACGACGGAATGCGAACGCGCCTTTCGCCAGTTGAAATCGGCGTTGTTTTCCAATACTTGCCTTACGCCATTCGATGCCCAGAAGCCCCTTTTGTTGATGGTGGATGCATCGGATTTTGGGACAGGTGCTGTGCTTGCGCACAAAGATGGATCGCACGATCGCCCTATTGCCTTTGCGTCCAAATTGCTCTCGTCTGCGCAAAGAAATTATTCACAGATCGAGAAAGAAGCATTGGCTCTTGTATTTGGTGTTACAAAGTTTCATGATTTCTTGTATGGTCGTCACTTTACCATAATCACAGACCACAAACCTTTGACATCGCCTTTTCATCCGACCAAGCCTGTACCTCCACGTACAGCGCAGAAATTCATTTGCTGGTCTATTTTTCTCTCGCAGTACCGCTACAATATCTCGTATCGGTCCACTGCTAAGCACGGAACCGCCGATGCGTTGTCCCGCTTGCCTATTGCTGAGGATAGGGCATTCGATTCCTCCGAACTCGCTTGCATGTTCACTGATGCGGAAACCGATGACGTGGTCGAATCGTTTCCGATTGATTTTTGTCGTGTAGCTACAGCCACAGCTGCCGACCCTGTCCTTGCTCCCGTTCTGCGTTATGTTGCTACGCAATGGTCCTTGTCAAAGTCACGGATCGGGGACCCGTAGGTTTGCCGATTTTTTGCTCACAAGGAGAGACTTTTTGTACGACGTGGTGTTTTGCTGTTGCGTTCTGATAATGATCAGTCCAGGTTCGTGGTACCACGTTCGTTACAGTCCTCTGTCTTACAGCTTCTCCACCAAGGACATTGGGGTATAGTGAGAACGAAACAACTTGCTCGTCAGCACTGTACTTGATTCGGAATCGATGCCGCGATTACTAATATGTGCTCTTCTTTCATGGTGTGTGCCGAACAACAATCAGCACCACCGCGGAAATTCTTTGCATGGCCAAAAGCCACTTCCCTTGGCAACGCTTACACATCGATTTTGCTGGTCCATTCTGGAATGCTCGATGGTTGGATGTGGTGGATTCATTCAGTAATTTTCCTTTTGTTGTCCGGATGTCTTCCAAGCGTTATCCGCTATCTTTTGCATTGAAAGTCTTCCACAGACTATTGTTTCCGACAATGGCCCACAATTCCTGTCCGCAGAATTTCAGTCATTCTGCAACGCCAATGGTATTCAACATCTGACGTCCGCGCCGTTTTCGTCACAGTCAAACAGTGGAGCTGAACGATTGGTCAGGACTTTCAAGTCACAGATGTTGAAGTTGAAAGACTCGCATTCTCGGGAGGACGCGTTATTGCTCTTTTTGTCCTCGTATCGCTCTCAGCCCCGAGATGGTCGCTCGCTGGCTGAGTTGCTCCATGGTCGCCCTCATCGAACCTTGATGTCTTTGCTACATCCGCCGCATCAGGTTCCTGTGCAGCGGCAGACACCTGCTTTTGCTACAGGCGACGTTGTCTACTATCGTCACTATCGAGGTTCACGGCGTTCCATCGAAGGGCGCATTCTTCACTGCCTCGGCAGCGCTATGTATCTGGTTTTGGGGGCCTCTGGTGAGGTGCGCCGGCATCTCATCAGCTGCGCCTCTGTCGTCGCACGGGATCTGCCGCTCGCCGTCTGCTTTTAGCGACGGTGCCGTGCGGTCAGCGGTCCGGGGACCCATCTACTAGCTCGCCTCAGCCCCAGATGTTACCGACGCTGCCTTCCATTTTGCCCCATGGCGACGCGCCGCCGCCACCGCCGCCACCGCCGCCGCCGCCTGTTCTCCCGCCGGCGACGCCCGCAGTGGACGCGTCGCTGCAACCGCCGGACGCCTCCCTGGGTCACGCGCCGCCGACCGCTTCCCGTGACCAGTTGTCCTCCGACATGGAACTCTTGCCCGCTCCGGACCATATGTCGTCTTCGCCCGTCGGGTGCCCCGGCCCGATGGAGGTCGACCCTTCGTCCCCTCCTGTCTCTCTACGGGCGCATACACCGCATGTTGGCGTGCACCCTGGAACAGGTTTTCAGGCGTTTCCTAGCTCCCCGCGGTCCGAATGGCAGGGTGCGGGTGTTACAGCCTCGCCTGTTGTTAGGCTCCCCACCTCGTCGCATACGTCACCATGCGGTCCTCCCCACGGCGGGTGCAAGCTTTATGCCACAACCGTACGCCAATTTGCAGGGGAGGAATGTGGTGTCACCGCCAGACACCACACTTGCTAGTTTGTAGCCTTTAAATAGGCCGCGTTCCGTTAGTATACGTCGGACCCACGTGTCCCCACTATCAGTGATTGCAGACCGAGCGCCGCCACACGGCAGGTCTAGATAGACTTCCTAGCACTCGCCCCAGTTGTACAGCCGACTTTGCTAGCGATGGTTCACTGACTACATACGCTCTCATTTGCTGAGACGATAGTTACCATAGCCTTCAGCTACGTTATTTGCTACGACCTAGCAAGGCGTCATTATCCGTTGCTATTGATATTGTGAAATATGTACCGTCCGTTGCTATTGATATTGTGAAATATGTACCGTCCAGACCGAAGTTCGTCATTATTGAATTAAAGTTAAGTATTCCACCAGCTACGTCCGTTGTTTCTAAATTCTAATTTCCTGGTCATGTTCCAGACCTCACGCCAGCCTGCGTGAGCTAAAACGCGTGCCTTCTGGCCTCCTCTAGGAACACGGTGTTGGCTCTCCTGCCAACCACAACAGTTTCAGTTCCCTGTATATATTTTTGCTGTCAAAAAGTTCCACGAATACATTCACGACCGAACATTCATTTTACATACGGATCGTAAGCCATTGTCAGCTATATTTGGACAAAATAATAATGTTGCTTCCGGAATAGCAGAATACTTACAGCGTTGGACACTGCTTGCCACACATATATATATAAGTTTGACGTGAAATATGTTTGGTGAATATAAGATGGAGACTACATTGTGCTTTCTGTGATACTGCTGCTCACATAGGACCGGGTTCTACTACCTTCATGCGAATATGAATTGATGGGTTGAAGGGGGCTCATACACAGTACTATGCAGGATCTCAGTGGCCCAAAGCGAGCAGCTCCCGAAAGGACGGACATTGTCGGGATGGGTCGTATGGCATCGACAAAGACCTTGAGTCAGAAAATGCTATTGCTTGCTGCAAGACGTGTTTCCTCATTGATAGTGTGACAATGCCTGGGGCACCACAGATTGTCAGCAAGGCAACCATTGCTGTAGGCTCCGTTGACACGGAAGCACACAGAGGTGACCCGACAGTGGTGTACATGACAACCGTGGACAGTAGAGATAGACTGTCATCTCTTCAGACTAGTCCTTGTTGGATGTAGTCATGTGTGGAAGCTACGAGTGGGATGATTGTTGCCAGATGGCGTTCGTCTTCGTCATATGGGTACAGGACCTGGTGTGATGGTGGTATGGCGTGCCGCTGGATAAACAATACTATCTGCCTGGATTGCACAGAAACTGTTGCATTTGTGGAGTGTTGTGGCTGATGGCTGTGCCCTATCTTTGATGCTTGGTGACGTTATCTTTCAACAAAATAACGCAATGCGAATGTTGGCCTTGCTGTCCTAAGGTATCTTGATACAGAGCGTGTTTGGATGTTGGATTGGTTGGATAGGACAGCATGTTCTACGTATCTATTACCCCGTTGATAAAATTTGGTCATGGAGTGTTGGGAGGCTGACAGGCCACAAGTCACCATTGATGACCGTGCAGCTTCTCTAGAATAAATGATAATTAATTGAAATACTCAGCTGCCGACAGGTGTTGTTGACATACCTTGTTAGGGACTGCTGAAAATGTGGGACTCGAAGCCGGGATCCCCGCTTACATGCACGGTCATCAATGGTATCTGTTCTTCCGGGAACAGTTACTGTCTTCATATATAGTTAATTGGCTACCTGGCCATTGACCCTCGTCTATGCGAGTGCGCATATGTTGCCTGAACTCTTACGGGAATCGTCAATTTAAAGTGGGCTCGAGTAACGATGTAGATTGTGGACAGTTGGGAATGCGAGTCTCACGGGAAGCGTGCAAGGGATAAGTCCCTGTAGTGGCGCTATTCATCTGTGTCCTCGGTGGCTCAGATGGATAGAGCGTCTGCCATGTACGCAGGAGATTCCAGGTTCAAGTCCCCGTCGGGGCAGAGCTTTTCATCTGTCCCCCTCAAGGTATGTCAACAACACCTGTCGGCAGCTGAGGTGTTCAGTTAATTATCATTTATTCTAGAGAAGTTGCACGGTCATCAATGGTATCTTTTCTTTCGAGAAGAGTTACTATCTTCATATCAGTATATATCAGCGGGAGTTGTGAATTTGGGAATCTGATGATGGGGCGCACTTTCTGTACATTAAACAACAAAACATAGGTCGATCTCAGCTGTAAAAAAGTGTAGTTGTACTCTTCGTGTTTTTGTTAGGTCCGTGATGACATTGTGCGAAGAGGTACGGGCTGAAGTGCTCCACGCGGGAGAGTTGTGCTAGACTGACCTATGCTCGGAGCAGTGTGGGCAGGTCTGGACCCTGATGGACACTGCTCTGTTTACTTCGGTGGCGGCAGCGGCTGCGCGGACAAACACCGCGGAACCGCCGGCGACCCCTTTGTGAGCGCCGCTGCGTAATAGCCTGTACACAGCCGTCAGCCCGGTGGCCGCTCTCTAATTGCGTCGCGGCCAATCAAAAACTCCGCCCAGCTTCACCTCTGAGCCCCGGATTACTCCAATTTGCAACAACGACAGCCACCACACTGCTAATGACGCAGCTTTTAGCCCCCCCCCCCCTCCCCCAGACGTAAACGCTACTGCTCAACCCTGCTATCTGCCATTTACGTTTCAGTTGGCGAGACCTCTGAGATCCTCCACGTATACGTGATACTAGCGAGAGAGAGAGAGCTATTAGAGGTCGTTGGTCCACCTCTGACACTTACGGAAGCAGTTATTCGGCTTGACTTGATTGACAGAGTTGCTGGATATCCTCATGAGGGATATCGTGCCGAATTCTGGCCAACTGGCGCCTTATACAGGGTGAAAAATCTTTAAACCGAAAAACTCTGGGAGGTTGTTCAAAATGGTTCAAATGGCTCTGAGCACTAAGGGACTTAACATCTATGGTCATCAGTCCCCTAGAACTTAGCTTAAACCTAACTAACCTAAGGACATCACACAACACCCAGTCATCACTAGGCAGAGAAAATCTCTGACCCCGCCAGGAATCGAACCCGGGCGTGAGAAGCGAGAACGCTACCGCACGACCACGAGCTGCGGACTAGGCGACATCAAAACACATATTTTTCCCTAATGTCATTTTTTCCTATGAGGACTATTATATCCGGTAGAGGAAGATTTCTCTGGCAGCAAATTAATTAAACCAACAAACACTTTCCCAATTTTTTATGACCAAAAGACAACACATTAACACAACCCAATTTCAATTACAGTAGATTTTCAAAAATGCCTTCATTGACACGTAAACAACTTCTGTCTGACACCGGCAAAAATCCCAGGAGTATCCTGAATTGTTCCTGCTGTTGCTACTATCCGGCGAACTAGATCCTCTTCTGATGCGACAGGAGTTGCGTAAACAAGGTCGTATGATGCGGAATACGGCGATTAGGATATTGTGGTTGATAAACCCGCTGCGCAGCTCGTCCGTTGTGGTACGCTACGTAGTACGCACCATCCATATCAGTGTACTCACTCCAGGTGTATCGCTCCATTAGTAAACTGAGACAATGCACTACTACACTGGTGGACAGCAGTTGCCTACAACTGAAGAGCGTAATACGCCTTCTAACAACTGAAGATCGTAATACGGCCTCTAACAACAGAAGAGCGTGATACGGCCTTCACCGGTTTAAATAATCCTCATAGGAAAAAATTACATTAGGGTAAAATATTTGTTTTGATGTCCCCTACAACCTCCCAGAGTTTATCGATTTAAATCTTTTCACCCCGTATCGTCAAAATTCGGAAATGGTTGGAAAATACCGCCCATGATGCTTCTAAACGTTCTCAGCTGGGAAGAGATCCGATGACCCTGCTGGCCACGGTAACTTTTGCAAGCACGAAGACAAGCCGTTGTGGGCGCCCATAATCTCGCTGAAACTTAAGCCGAAGATGGTTTGCCATAAGGGACTACAAAACGGGTTGTATAATATTGTCGATGTACCGCTGTGCTGTAACGGTATGCGAATGACAGTCAAAGGAGCCTTGCTACGAAAATAAATCGCACCCAGACCTTTGCTCCTGGCTGTCAGGCCGTATGGTGTGCGACAGTCAGGACATCCCCAGACATGTCTTAACTGATCGTCGGGGCTCAGTTCGAAGCGGGACTCATCACTGAAGAAGATTCTACTCCAGTTAATGAGATTTCACATTGAAGACGCGTCTGGAGACGCTCCGGATGCAGATGGGGTACTAGCCTTACTGTCACTCGCCATGCGGTTTGGTGTACCACTCCATTTCATAGCAGGAATTTTTTGGCTGTCATTCGTGGCATGCTTACAGCACAGCGGAAGATCGACGATATTCCACGCCCCATTTTGTTGTCCCTCATATCAAGCCATCCTGTGTTTACATTTCAGCACTCTCACACTAGCTGTCTTCGTACTTGCCAAACCCTACGTTGATCAGCAAAATCACCTGGCCTCTCCTCAGGCATTATCCGCAGGACCCTCTAACCAGGCCGGCCGGAGTGGCCGAGCGGTTCTAGGCGGTACAGTCTGGAACCGCGCAACCGCTACGGTCGCAGGTTAGAATCATGCCTCGGGCATGGGTATGTGTGATGTCCTTAGGTTATTTAGGTTTAAGTAGCTCTGAGTTCTTGGGGACTGATGACCTCAGACGTTAAGTCCCATAGTGCTCAGAGCGATGCGAACCTCCAACCAGCTTGGGATTCTGACCATCTAACGCGCCATTTGGACAGAATTCGGCACGATATGTCTGAGGACGACATCTGACAACTCTATCCATCAGATGTAAGTCGAATAACCGACCTGAACCAACGCTTTGTTGACATTCTCAATTCTTGATTTCTTTCCTGTTTTTCTGAGACTGTAATCATTTAATCATTTGTTTCTCTGTAAATAAACATCACATCTACCAGTTTACGTTCAGTCGGATAATTCCTTCGTGGTAAATATTTTTATTCATTTATTTAATTCTTTTAGGGTGTATAATTTCATGAGGTTTGATAGTTCGCTCGTTCGTCGTACCCATCAGAATCACATAGGGCAGAGCCGGCCACGCCGTACTAAATTTCACGCGTGCTGTGTGTGTGCGGGCGAGCCAATAACCGACCTGTGTTGGCTTGCTAGTTCATTCTCGGAAGCCCCGATTAGTGGCAACCTGAGTACGGAAATCTTTCTGCAGCAAGAAGCTCTCGACGAACGTGTGTGGACTTTCTGTACAGTCTTAAGTTATCTGATTATAATCTAGAAAGCCGAAAGGTGGTTTCCAACAAAATATAAAGTAAATATTATAGTTAGACATTGATAAAGTGTATAGCGGTTTTTAATACGTTCTTCCAAATACCGACGGAATATGCTACGTTCTTATTACGAAAATTAATACCCACGCTTGGGCCTACTGGACCATGTAATACACAAGTCATTCTCAGGGTTTTTTTTTGTGCCCATATTACTTTCATTCTGTCCAACTGTGCTCTTTTCCTACCGTCAGGTCAAGCTGATCTGGTCTTCTTGAATTTTTCTACGAGGCCAACAGTCCAGCGGTGAATTTTCAACGTGTAAATTTTTGTGTCTGGCTACTAAAGCTGTGTTATTCTTCCTTCCTTCGGGACTTCGGCTGCACTGATCCATTTGACTGCTACAGTTTTAACTCCACTGCGCCCTCCGCAGAATTCTACAACCTGCCTAGTAATTCTGACTGGTTCTACTCTCTTAATACGCTGACGGAAAAAATTTTAACTCCGCCTCAGACGCATAAGGGAGGCGCTACTAGCGCCACTCAGAGGATGCAAAACAGATTTCCTTCAAATACGTGTTCTAACGGTGGTGAACATTCTTCACCTTTGAGGTTGTACCTGGTGAGTTGATGATAGTCAAGAATGCGTTTAAGGCGGCGAAGACCTCATTGAGTTTGAATGAGGCCGGGTGATGGGGCTACTAGGAGCTGGATGTTCCTTCTGCGATAAGACTTGGCAGGATTGAAGCCACTGTACCTGACTGGTGGCCGTGGTGGTCAGGAGAATGAACGGTCGCGAGAGGACCGGGTTCTGGACGGCCGCGTGGAATACCATTGTGTTCGGTGCATGGCTGTGGCGCATTGTGCTACAAATGCAGCAGCAATTAGAACTACGGTTGGCACCACAGTGGCACAAAGATGTGTTACAGATCGGTTACTTCAAGGGCAGCCCCGAACCAGACGCCCTTGTATTGGATATCAGGGTAAGCGGAGCCTTTTACTGGTAAAAGTGTTGTGGTTGGCAGGAGAGCCAACCGTATGGTTAAAGGAGGCCGAAATGCACGCGTCTCAGCTCACGCAGGCTGGCGTGAGGTCTGGAAAATGACAAGGGAATTAGAATTGAGAAAAACGGACGTAGCTGGTGGAATACTTAACTTTAATCCATTCATGGAGAACGTCGCTCTTTACGGTACATGATTCACAATATCAATAGTATGGATACTGGCGCCTTGCTAGGTCGTAGCAAATAACGTAGCTGAAGGCTATGCTAACTATCGTCTCGGCAAATGAGAGCGTAATTTGTCAGTGAACCATCGGTAGCAAAGTCGGCTGTACAACTGGGGCGAGTGCTAGGAAGTCTCTCTAGACCTGCCGTGTGGCGGCGCTCGGTCTGCAATCACTGATAGTGGAGACACGCGGGTCCGACGTATACTAACGGACCGCGGCCGATTTAAAGGCTACCACCTAGCAAGTGTGGTGTCTGGCGGTGACACCACAAAAAGTGTGCTTGGAACTCATACGAATTCGAAAAGTTAGTGAAGCGGGAAAGAGACTGGGACACTTGAAGCACAGGCAGGAGAACATAAGAAATGTCTCCCTAAAGTGAGGAGTAAACTAAAAATGAGATTTCTTAATCCTCCGAGTGCATTGATACTTTACCTGACTGTCAATGGCCCTATGCAACGTATCTATGGAAAATGAAAAGCTAGATGAATGACAGCTGCTACTGCAGCAGTGTGGGCACACCAGAACACACGTTGCGGGACTGCGCACTCTACGAAAATGCGGTGGATAATAGCCGTCTGGCATTGAGAATTTTGGATCCTAAAGCAGCACTAGGGAAGAAGTCGACCTGGTGCATCTTGGACGACATTGTAGCCGCAATATCCAGGAACGCCACGGAAGACTTCACTAGGCAGCACGCTACACATGCCGGCTACATAACATGAAGACAAGTGAGGTCGCCGACCATCGAAAGAAATACTTTCTCAGGAATCCACATTGCGTTCGTGCAATAGATAATGGATGTGAGGACTTTAACACGTAACAATGATTAGTGGAATTACTTGTTTTAGTGGCAAAATAAATTAAAAAAAAAAGAGAACAGATTCTGTGGCGATTATAGTGGAATTAGAAGTTGGGTTACTTGTTGGGGTTTTATTGTAATTTTGTGATGGTAGGTGTAGTTGTAGTACTAAAACAAATAAGTATCAGAAATAAATAATTAATGTATAAATGTATTACTATTAAAGAACGTGATTTGGAGGGACTATTTTAGCTTGTCATATAACAGGCTGTAGTTATGAAGAATAAATAAAGAAAAAGCATTCTATGGTTTTGGCTCTTGATTAACAATGCTCTACCATTCCTTCATACTACTCAGAAACCTCATCGAGTGTCCCCAGCAGAGTTCACGCCTGTATTAATGTTCACTAAGAGATGTCGAAATATTTTTAATCAGATAGCATAGAAGCACTCAGACCTGGCAAGAAACTAAAGTGACCATACATCTATCAAGGTCTAATATTTTTCAAGGGTCTCGCCATGGTAATTGTTGTCGGAAGCTGTACTGCTATGTGTGATTTGCTGGCACGAAGGTATTCTAGCTAGGGTGAAGGAATTTAGGGAGTTGTAAGCAATGGGAACTCTGCCACTGCCTTCAGGCTATGAGACACACCAAATTACTTTTGCATCCGCAATGAATTACACACATTTTGCAAAATATAATGAGATATCACATAACAGAATGTATTATGGAAGTTCGCAGAACTGGAGATTGCATTCAGTCAGAGGGGACCATGGTGATCTCTAGTGGAAGCAATGGCGGAGTGTGGCAAGAAGTAGAGTCAGAACGGATGCCGCTTTCATGTTAGTAACGGTATTATGGTGACGGTGAGTTTACAGCCCCTGAGAAACGGTAGGCAGCTTGGAAAACGACAGACGTCCTTTATCTGTGCAGCCGGCCTTCGGCTAAGAGACTGTGACCAAAAACAGAAATGACTATGGAGGAAGGATGTAGTGCGGTCGTCACATGTTGAACTAACAAGGGATCACATGTACAATTGAATAATAATAATAGCAGTGATGAAGAACGAAACCGTAGAAAGGTAGCAAGATGGGGAAAGGAAGCCTCCTGGTTGGCCAATTTACACCGCTTTTCGTGGGAGAGGGAGAAGGACTGTTTCGATAGGGAGGAACGATCGCTTGGCTTGCTGATCCGAATGGAGAGGAATGCTCGTATATTTTACACTGGCTCCCATGAAGCTATTTTTGGCAGCCAAAGTTGGCAAATTGTCGTGTTGGTATGTGTTTTCTTTAATTACACAGTATTTAAATACAAACTGATAAGGCAAAACATGACCACTGTCCAAAGTGTGTAAGCGGAGCAGACACGGGCGCAGGTCACTCGAACGAAGATATGGACTGCAAATGGGGAAATCCACTGAAATAAACGACTTTGACATATTGTTGTTACGTAGAGCCTGTGAACGAGTATCTCGAAAATGGTGAAGCTGATCGAAGTCATGAGCATCTGCAGAGAGAGCTAGAAAGACTGTGAAACTACAAATGGTTCAAATGGGTCTGAGCACTATGGACTTAACATCTGAGGTCATCAGTCCCCTAGAACTTAGAACTATTTAAACCTAACTAACCTAAGGACATCACACACATCCATGCCCGAGACAGGACTCGAACCGCTACCGCAGCAGCAGCGCGGTTCCAGACTGAAGCTCCTAGAGCCGCTCGTCCACAGCGGCCGGCTGTGAAACTACCACTAGGCGCTAAACGGCTGGACGTCCATGACTCTTCACAGAACATAGGATCCGGAGACTTGTCTGCTCTTTAAACTAGATGCTGATATGTGGCATCTCTGCCAAAAGAGAATAATACTGATGCATGCACAAGTGTTTCGGAGCACACCGTTCACCGTACATTGTTGAACATGGAGCTCCGCAGCTGACGACACCTACGTGTTCACATGTTGACACAACATCGCCAATTACGATTTCTGCGGGCACGGGAATATCGGGTTTCGACAACCCATCAATCGAAACGTGTCGGCTCTTCGGGTGAAACACATTATTGCTACACAAGGTCGAAGTTGGTCTCTGCGAACGTCGTCACTGATGTGAACGGCGGTTCGAAACGTGCAGCCCACCACGGCCACAGGATGGTAGGAACAGCATTATGTTGTGGGAGACGTTCTCCTGCGCTTGCACGGGACCTGTGTTAGTAATCGAAGACACGCTGATAGCTGCGAACCACTTGCATCCCTTCGTGTTTGATGACTTACCCGACGGCGAAGTCATCTTTCAGCAGCATAGTTGTCCGTGTCTCGGAGCCCGAATCGTGCTACGGTGGTTTGAGGGGCATTATAACGAAGTTGATGTCTCGGTGACCTAATTCGCCTGACGCAAATCCTATGGAAGTCATCTGGGTCGCTATCGGGCGTCATCTATGCGTAGGCAAATCTGTGACCCGCTATTTACGCGAATTACATGACCCGTCGGTGACATCTAATGCCACCGTACCAGTGATGTATTTCGTTCGAAAGATGAACAAACAAGCTATTAAGCAGACGATCACAATGAAGTTAAAATCTTCTGGGTTATTAGGCCACGTCATGTTTCTTCTAAAGTGATCGACGTTTCGACCTCTCTGCAGGGATCTTCCTGAGCATCTTCTGGTGTCCACTACTGCTAGAACACTCGTCGATCATTTTAGAAGAAACATGAAGCGGCCTAATAACCCAGAAGATTTTATCTTCCGTGACAACGGCCACGAAAGCCAGAAGACTTGCGTCATAATGTTTCGGCTCATCAGTATGTATCACCTTTACGATGTTTAGTGCATCCTGTTTTCAGTTTGAGAGCGTTTTTACTACAAAGATGTGATTATGTGTATAACGTAAAAATTTGTTTAGTGATCTTCTTAACATATGTATGTTCTCATTCTGGGATGCATCTCGATGGCGACCCCTGCTTGACTGCTGTGTGAATGATTATGTGGTCTCAGAGATGTTTCCCCCAGTGACCTACCTTCGCTCTTACAAAACACATTACAAACTCACCACACAAAGATTTTATAATAGGCGACAATATCCACATTAGAAACTAAAATGACTCTTTCACTTTTTATATCGGACAACAAATAGCAGTTATTTCATGCCCGAAACAGGTTAGTAGAGTTGGAAGATGAGTTAAATAAGATAAAATGAGACGTAGTGGGGTTACGAAACATTGTTTCTTAGAGAGGGACGGAACAGAGAGAAAATTTATATGCAGGCTTCTTCGCATACTGGAAGATTAAAAACTATATGACGTGTACTGAAGAAACCTCAGAACAGCAAAACATGTTTTGCAGATAAAGAGAAAACATTTCACAGAAAGTACTGATCTCTGTACCAGTCAGCTCACATTCAAACGTGGTGGCAGAAGACCTCTACAAAGGCTTAACATAAATTCATGAAAGACAAACAATCCAAGGGATTTTAATGCAAAAGTGGTCCAAAAATTTAAGAATTATTCTTCACTGTGAAACTTTGGATAAGATCGGCTCCTAAACTAGTACAAATTAAAGAGAGAGAAAGACAACATACTTATTCTTAACATATTATTCCAAAATAAAACCAATCGAACTTGGACTTTTCTAAGACGAAATGGAAATATAAATAAATTTAACTACATTTTACTAAACAATAAAGAAAATGTGCAGTGTTAAACGGTTCTAAACCAGTTTAGCTTTGCAAGTGATCATAGGCTTGTAAGATGCTAGGTAATAAAGGATACCAGTTTAGTAAGAAAGACTAGTCAGAAAGCCATGAATGTATCAATGGGAATTTTTTTATGGACTAGGATATGCAGCACAGCCACTGGCGTAATTCTGCAGCTCGGAGCTTCAGCAGTACTGGTGCTGAACCTTACTGGACATGACATGATTCGAAAACAAATGAATGAGTTGGAAGCCGCTGATTCCCTATTGGCTGGGACATCAGTCCCACCTGCCAATTTGCTGCTCTCACGAATGTGCTGGCGTCGGGCCTTTTCACGTGTAGCAGGGATTTCGGTAGCTAAATACAAGCTTATTGAATAAGGGCACCCGAAAATGCCACAGGCGAACAGACAGACAGGTCTGATATGTAAATATTCACCTAACGAAACAGATGAAATGAGAAGTAATTTGTTATGTGCTATTAAAGTTATATCCGCTAACAATTATTGAAATAATCTGGCACGAAAATGCCTAACTGTTGGACAAGAAAAAACAGTACAATATCGCTGAACTCGGGAATGCAACATGAACAATTCGTACAACCCCTTTGAGAGAGTGTGGTAAAAGAAAACCTCCAAGAAAACTGAGAATCTGAAATCTAAAGGGAAACTAAGAGAGCTCTGACTGAACAGAAGTAAGACAGTTGCAGCATGGCTATCGTAACGTGTGAGCATTGAAAAAGTCACCATGCCCATCGATAGAGAATCAAACTGTTTCACACATTGTCAAATCACGACCGAAATTATCGCGAACGTATTATCGACGAGCTGTGGCACTAAACCGAACTACTCGGTCCATGGCTGCTCTACAAAGTAACGGAAGCAATCTCATAGGTACCAGAAAGGTAGCAACACGAGTTGTATTGGTACACTGAAGAACCAAAGAAACTGGTAAACCTGCCTAATACCGTGTAAAGTCCCCTGAGCACGCTGAAGTGCCGCAACACGACATGGCATGGACACGACCAATGTCTGAGGGAAATGAGCCGACCGCTGTCGCCGAGCGTTTGTAGGTGCTTCAGTCTGGAAGCGCACGAACGCTACGGTCGAAGGTTCAAATTCTGCCTCGGGCATGGATGTGTATGATGTCCTTAGGTTAGTCAGGTTTAAGTAGTTCTAAGTTCTAGTGGACTTATGACCTCAGATGTTAAGTCCCATAGGGTGTCAGAGCCATTTGAGGGAAATGACACCATGAATCCTGCAGTTCTGTCCACAAATCCGTAAGAGTACGAGGAGCTGGAGATGTTTTCTGAACATCACGTTGCAAGGCATCACAGATGTGCTCAATAATGTTCATGTCTGGGTAGTTTGGTGACCAGCGGAAGTGTTTCTACTCAGAATGATGTTCCTGGAGCCATTCTGTAGCAGTTCTGGAGGTGTGTGGTGTCGCATTGTCCTGCTGGAGTTGCCCAAGTGCGTCGGAATGCACGATGGACTCGAATAGTTCAAAATTGTTCATATGGCTCTGAGCACTATGGGACTTAACATCTATGGTCATCAGTCCCCTAGAACTTAGAACTACTTAAACCTAACTAACCTAAGGACATGACACAACACCCAGTCATCACGAGGCAGAGAAATGACACGAATGGATGATCAGACAGGATGCTTACGTACGTGTCACGTATTAAAGTTGTATGTAGACGTATCAAGGGTACCGTATCACTCCAACTGCACACGCCCCACACCATTACAGAGCATTCACCAGCTTGAACAGTCCCCTGCTGACATGCGGGGTCCATGGACTCATTAGGTTGTCTCCACACCTGTACACGTCCATCCTCCCGATACAATTTGAAACGAGATTCGTCCAACCAGGTACATGTTTCCATGATCAACAGTCCAATGTTGGTGTCGACGGGACCATGGGAGGCGTAAAGCTTTGCATACTGCGGTCATCAACAGTACACGAGTAGGCCTTCGGCTCGGAAATCCCGTGTCTATGGTGTTTCATTGAATGGGTCGCACGCTGACACTTGTTGGCCCAGCATTATAACCTGCAGCAATTTGCAGAAGGGTTGCACTTCTGTCACGTTGAACGACTCTTTTCAGTCATTGTTGGCTCCGTTCTTGCAGGATCTTTTCCCGCCCGCAGCGATGTCGGAGATTTGATGTTTTACCGGATTCCTGATGTTCACGTTACTTTCGTGAAATGGTTGTACGGGAAAATCTCCACTTCATCGCTACCTTGGAGATGCTGTGTCCCATCGGTCGTGCGCCGACTGTAACACCACGTTCTGTCTCACTTAAATCTTTGTAAGCTGGCATTGTAGCAGCAGTAACTCAACAAACAACTGTGCCAGACGCTTGTTGCCTTATATAGGCATTGCCGAACGCGGTGCCGTATTCTGCCTGTTTACACATCTCTCTGTATTTGAATACGCATGCCTATGCTAGTTTCTTTGGCGCTTCAATGTATTACGAAGTCACTCCAATGTAGAGCTGCAGCGAAAAGGGCCCTTTCGGGTGGCTCTCCGCACTTTTATCAATTAGGATGGCCCTTTAGAGCAAGCGTCCGACAGGACAAGTGATGAATACAATCTTTTCGGGCCAATGACGAGCCTTTCTCCCAGTTCAGGAGTTGGGGACACTAAATTTGCGCCAATGCTGCTAAAGCGTTTAAGAGTGATATCTTTGAGCATAGAAGCAGCCGTGGCTTACAATTCAAACTAACAGCTCAGAACTCTTGCAGAATTTCCCCATCTTCCCCATAATAAACAATAATTGATTTGTGGTCCAGAAAATTTCTTCGCCGCACCTGTCGATATTTGCCTATTCACACTGGTCTCAGATTTCTATGGAAAATTGATTTTAAAGCACTCATTCACTAATTAAATTTATTGATTTTCGGCTTAATAACTTGATAAGCCTGTGACTGACGTCATTTGATTCGTAATTTCACAAGCAGTCCGAATCTTTGATCACAAAAGTAAGCTTAACTCGATTAGCAATTCTCTCTTTGTCAGGAGACTGGGCAGGACTGCATTTGTGGCTTCTCCACGCCTCGTGTATGCTAGGTAAAAGTATCTCATTTACAGGTTTTGTGCTGCCAGTGACTGACTGGGCTGCACTATCCAGCATTTCCGCACATGAGTATACGACGGAAATCGACCTTCCGTCATAATTCGCACAGGTGGAGAGAATGTAATTGCTCTCAGCTCAGCCAGTAGCATCATTTCGTTGATGTCTTCACGCCAGACATTGGTCAAGTGCGGATAACCTACTCCAGCTTTACCGAGCAGCATCAACATCCAGGTGAAGCCGCTGATCTACGAACCCCCAACTACCCCTGATGGTTTCAGGCTTTGAAAGAGATCCATCAGGGCAATGCTGCTCAGTGAACGCCTTCGCCAGAGTCACCATCTGGTCTCCGAGGGTCCTGGGTACGAGTCGGGGCGCCTTGGTCCTTTCTGTCAGTGACTACGGGCTGAGGGGCAGTGCACGCCATCCCACATGGCGGGCCTTCCTGCGCTACGGAGCTCACACATTACCGCATCAGCATGTCGCTGTCTGCAGCCATCCGTCGCTACCTCAACATACGTCACTCGCTGCCTACTACCCACGATCGGCTCCTGCGCGGCATCGTCGAAGTACTGAATGGAAAGCATCGAGGAAAACGGAATGTCTTGTGTTGAGTAAGCATTCTTGACTCTGCTCGATAACCCGCACCACAGGTTCCCATACACATGCAACTCTGCAGCCAGAACTGGTCAGGCAGGCGAACTAATGGCAGATCTACATCTACACCCTGTAAACAACTATATAGTGCATGGCAGAAGGAGCTTCCCATTTATCAAATATTAAAGTTTTGAGTCATCCAGTGGACCTAGTAACGCTGAAGACAAGAAGAGATCAAGAGCACTATCTAATATAAGGTGGAAAGTCTTCACTTAGGGATGCCCGTAATTGATCTTAAAGCATGAAAAGCACGCTGGTTCAGTTCAGGAAAAGGAAAGTTTCGAGATAATCAGAAAATGCCCCACGAATGCGGAATGCGTTGTTAACAAAAGAACAAATTGCAACCAAGATTTAATTCAGAAGTGTAACATGTTGCGTATGGTGTACACAGACAGACAGAGCCTTTATTTTATGGCTTCACGATCGTAGAACAATCACTGGAAGTAGTTACTGCCACAAAATATGTAGGGGTGTGCATACGGAGCGATTTGAAGTGGAATGACCACATAAAATTAATCGCTGGTAAGATTCAATGGTAGAATCCCCAGGAGTTTTAGGTCATCAACAAAGGAGGTAGCCTGTAGAACATTCTTTTGACAAGTGCTTGAATATTGTTCGTCGGCCTGGGATCCGTACCAGATACAGTTTTTTTTTAGTAAGCACGAAAGCTTCACAGAGATGCTCAGCCAACCTCAGTGGCAAACGCTGCAAGAGAGGCGTCCTCCAGGAAGAGTCAGCCACTATATTACTTCCCCCTACGCATATCTCAAGAAAACACCACGGAAATAAATCCGAAGAGATTCGAGCCCACATTGAAGTTTACCAGTAATCGTTTTTCCTACGAACCAGTCCCGACTAGAACAGGAAAAGAAGGAAGAGACTATGGTACATAAAGTGCCCTTTGCCGCACACCGTAAGTTGACTTGCCGAGATCAAAAGTAGGCGTAGACGTATAAGAATATATTAGCTAAAACTGTGTACAAGTGCGTATTGGCACAAAATACTATGTTATGTGCACAAAATAACTGGTGAATGCACTAAGACGACAAAAATCGTAGGATATCTCCGAATATCGTGACGGATCTTCTTTAGCCCGGTCTAGTGCAACAACTCGCCGTGGGTTGGACTCAACAAGTAGCTGGAATCCCTGCAGAAGCACTGACCCGGGCTATGTCTATAGCCCTCCATAATTGCGAAAGTATGGTCGTTGCAGGATTCTGTGCTCAAACGGATCTCACGCATATGACGCATAAATGCTCGATGGTATTCATGTCGGGCTATCTGGATGGCCAAATAATTCGCTCTAAATTTCCAGAATGTTCTTCAAACAAATGCCGAACAATTGTAGCCGTGGGACATGACGCATTGTCCTCCGTTGTCTGGGAACATGAAGCCTATGACTGGCTGCAAATAGTCCCCATATAACCGAACATAAACATTTCCAATCACTGATGGGTTCAGTTGGACCATAGAACCTAGTCCATTCCATGTAAACACGCCCCAAACGGCACAGTACCTTCCACACAACTTAGGTCCACAGATTCGTGGGGTCTGCGCAGCACTCGAACACTACCATCCGCTCTTACCAACTGAAATCGAGGCTCTTTTGACGATTCTGCGGTTTTATAGTCGTCTGGTGTCCAACCGATGAGGTCACGAGACCAGGAGAGGCGCTGCAGGCGATGTCGTGCTGCTAGCAAAGGCACTCGCGTCAACCGTCTGGTGCCATAGCCCATTACCGCCAAATTTCGCAGCACTGTCCTAACGGATACATTCGTCGTATGTCCCACATTGATTTCCGACGTTATTTCACGCAGTGTTGCTTCTCTACTAGCACTGACAGCACTGCGCAAACGCCGCTGCTCTCGGTCCGTGGCGTGAAATGTGGTATTCTCAGCACATCCTTTCCTTGGCTCTGATTTCCGAAATGCAATGTCCCCTGCGTCTAGCTCCAACTACCGCTCCGCGTTCAGAGTCTGTTAATTCCCGCAGTTCTGCCATAATCGCGTCGGAAATCTTTTCACATGTATCATCTGAGTACAATTGACAGCTCCGCTACTGCACTGCCCATTTATACCTTGTGTACGCGATACTACCGCAATCTGTGTATGTACGTATCACTATCCCATGTCCTTTGTCACCTCTGAGTATAATGAACAGGCTGTAAAATTGGGGGGAGGGGGGAGTGGAGAATGGAGTCTATACAGAGTGGGTGTCGAACAGTTACAACAAGCCTACTATAGCGTTAATAAAGAAAATTTATTAGGGAATTCATTAATAAAGGAAATAAGTTTTGTTAATACATCTGTGATCATTGTGAATTTTTGCGAACAAAGCCATTCAGATCATTTAATGTTTTCGTTTATTACGTCTTTCCGGTTACTGTCAAACTCAGATCAAAGCTTTGAGCTCGTCAAATAAAGTTAAGTGTGGGTTGTTATAAACTTGAGCCTAAAGGTGGCATAAACTCATGTCTCGCATAGACTAACGCCGAACACTGTTTTACGAGTTGTAAATTTTCGTCTGCTGGTGGTAGTAACCGAAAGGTAATAAATGCTTTATTCCCGAATTTCGGTGGTTTATGGAGCCATTGGTTGCAGCATTTGATATTGGGTCTTTCATATTGGTGACACGATAAGGAAACAAGATAGGGTAGACAGATTATACTCTCTTATGTAGGCCTACTGCTTCTCCTTCAGACGCAATAGTTCACCAGTTGAAGCGAACACAGTTTAGAATAGTTGACAGTAATTGTCACAATGTCAATAGAAATACGAAAATAACTGCAAGGAGACACTTTTATTTATATTCTCACTACAGATTTCGGAGGTCTGGAGCTCTACCATCAAGTGGATTATCAGTAGCTCGTTGTATTGCGGTTAGCATTGCTGACGCTATATCACGGTTTCGATTCCCGTCCGGTTCTCGTATTTTCTCTGCTCGAGGCTGCATGTGTGTGTTGTGCTCATTGTCATCGACGTGCAAGTTGCCAAAGTGGCGTCAATAAAAAAAAGAGTTGCATCAGGCAGCCAAACCCCAAGAAGTGCCCTCCCGACCAAAGATGCCATACGCAAATTTCATTTCATCAAGTGGATTTTTTTCGTTTAACATTTGTGGAATATTCCGTCGGTACATGGTGGAACATAGAGATATTATAAAACTTAAATACACATTACTGATGTTCGATGCTAATATTTAATTTAATAATTTGTTATGGACTTACTTTCAACTTACCAGTACATTTTCAATGATATAAGATTAAACAGAGAGTCTATACAACATCAGTGGGAGTTTACAGCTGTACAATGTTTATCTAAAGATATGTGGCATTTTACAACTGTAAGTGGATACAAAAACAAAAGCATCACAAAGTAGCTCTCAACAAGTAAATTTTATATTATGCACAAAGTTTAAATCAATAAAAATGTATAAGCAAAGACTGGTGTATAAATGAGTATTGGCACGGACTGCTATGTTATATGTACAAAATAAGGAACGATTGGTGTACAAGTGAGTATTGGCACGGACTACTATGTTACATGGACAAAATAAAGAGTGAATGTGATGTACAGGACAAAGAAACGAGGGTGGGATGAGGGGGAAGGAAGAAAGGAGTGTTCATATTCCCACTGCAGTCTGAAACGTTAACTATTTCTGGAGAGGTAGGCCCAAGATAATGGCAAACGTGCCTCTGGTTCACCCCACAGAAGACAATAATGATACGTCAATGTGCACATTTGCTGAATGCTCCAACATAAACGCAGTAGATGAATTCATTCATTCTATTAGCGGAAATACGTGGAGTATGACGGCCATGCAGTGGTGTGGTCACAATGTGTGGTCCTGTATCTGTTCGCCACTGTGTGCATCCCTCTCTGGGCCCCAGTTCCACGCACACATCAGTGTTCCAGCAGAAAAAAACTGTGCGAGCTGAAAAGTCATGGAACGTCTACCAACCACTCTGTCCCATTCTAACTCAGTCACCTGTGTATGTCACTCCACTTACTCACAAGAGCGAGTGCTGTCATTTGTTTTCACGTGCGCTCTTCGTTCTTGAATGGCTAAAACACTGACATTTTCTCTCACACAACAGAGAATGACAACTGTAGGCTATGTTTTTGTGAACTTAATTACTTGTTGCTAAAACGTAATCTACCAAACTTTTAAATTCGGATTCATTGTTTCTGACTGTTTTAATTTCCACTGTAATTAATATACTTGATAGGTGTCCCTTATAACTTGCATATTGAATACTCTGCGTACTATAGGACATCAATACTTATAGTTTGTTCAAGACGTCCTCGCTCACCTTTCAGGAGGCTTGGAGGGGGTATGGGTAGAGGGGAGGGGTAGAGGGGAGGCAGGGAAGTGCGTGAAAGCAAGCCTACCAAACCCCAACACACTGGTAGCAGCAAGGAGATCAGCTGCGTTTTCCTCACACAGTGGTGACATTCAGTGTACTTGCTAGCAAGTGCAACAGGGCACAACAATAACTTCATAGCGGCTACAGCGCCCACAAGTTGTTGACAGACCTCCAACGTTGGCAGCGGTCTGTCAGCAAACACTCGTGGCCCAAAGTGGACTCACTTCTGCCGGCTTTTTGCCGATCCAGAGCCCACAGCTAGGAAACCTCGTTCAGGATGTTGTGAACAAACTACACAGCCTCCTATGTAATGAAGTTAAAATTAAACCTCTGTCCTCAGTGGAGTTCAGTGACACCAGTGAGGAATGGTACAATGCAGCTTGAGCACCCTGTTCAGCTTCGCCACTGCCTTTCCAAATCAACGTCCTCAAACTGCAGCCAGACGAGCCAGCTGGCAGCTTATCAAGTTCTGCTGCCAACACCGGCGAAACGCTGAGTCAGCACGGCAGTAGCCTCTGTTCTGCCATTTTCTCCAGCACAGTTTACCACACTGGGCTCTGTCGCATGTTTATGAGTCTCAGATGTGATTAAATCAAGGCGCACCAGTGTAAATGCACAATACTCACACTAAATGGAGACCATCTATACCCCACAGAAGAATCCATACTGAATAACATATTCAGTAGATGTGGAACTGACAGGGCTTGTATGGGGAAAGCAATAGTGGTAGGGGTTGTGGGAAGGCGCTGTAGGGGGATTGCCGAGTGGTGGAGAGGAAATGGCATTCTAAAGTGAAGCCTATGCTCACATTTTTTTGTAAATATTAAGTGGAGCGCCTCCATGCCCTCACTTTCGTGGTGACCATTCAAAAAGATCTACTGTCACCTCTGCTTTGCTTAGTATCTGGAAAGAGTTAACTGGAGCCCCTCCATGACCACATCTGCATGGTGACCATTCGAAACGATCTACTGTCACCTCTCCTTTTTTTAGTATACAGAAAGAATTCCGCCGAAAACGCAAAAATGAGGCGATTATTTTCGTCTGGCTTTTTAACTTTCAGAGAAACGTCATGGGTGAAGAATTTTGAGTACAGCCTACATTTGCTTCTTTTTTCAAAACACAGCAGAATTTACACAGTGTCATCTCACTAACATGTTGTGCAAACGCAACTGCGATAGAATTCGGAGATAGTGGTTTAATGAGTTTATTAAGTGAGGAACTGAGGAAAAGTGAGTTCAATAGATGCTATCCCAAAACCACTTACCATTTCACATTTCATCATCCCTTCACCCAAGTCAGAATGGTAGAACTGATATTATATAAGAAGTGGAAATGAGTTTAGGGAACTATGATTGGACTTTCCTCTGTTAAACACAGCCCTTTAGACCATTGAATAAGAGTTGAATGAAGCATAAAACAAAATCTGGAGGTCAAATGATTTTTGAGGAGGAGGTGTTTGTGTTTCCTAGTGAGTTTCTAGTACCATAGTAATGTGTTCATAAAGTGAAAGTGCTGTAAGTTTCGGATACAAAGTATGATGATTGTGTGTAGGAGGCTGTACACTGATCGAAGATGATATGATCACGAACGGCAAGGAGAGTTGCTTCCCATAGATGGTTGGAGTGCGCACTCCTAATATACTCATAGACGAAGACATGGCACAGGCATCCTACACAGAGAACGTACATCAATCCCTTCAGTTTTATTCAGTCTACTCATTACATTTAGAGACCGCTTAGTATTGTATACTGCAAAATTATTGTTATTTTTCAATACTTTTGCTTCTTTAAATAAGCTCAGCAACAGAGTTAAAGGATTACTTTTCCGAAACACTTTAATTGTCTCCCAATCCGACACTGAAATTTGGCTCAAAGGCGCCTAACAACTTCCTCTGTAATTGTGCTAAAGCGTGGCGCCCTGCGACGTCATCCTCGAGCACGAGAACGCTTCAAGCAGCAAGGTGTCACAAATGCGAAAAATGGAACAGACAGTTCATGTGTCGTGTAAGGTGGGTTATTGCTGGTACATTGGCACTACAATACTGGCCATTAAAATTACTACACCAAGAAGAAATGCAAATGGTTCAAATGGCTCTGAGCACTATGGGACTTAACGTTTATGGTCATCAGTCCCCTAGAACTTGGAACTACTTAAACCTAACTAAAATAAGGACATCACACGACACCCAGCCATCACGAGGCAGAGAAAATCTCTGACCCCGCCGGGAATCGAACCCGGGAACCCGGGCGTCGGAAGCGAGAACGCTACCGCACGACCATGAGGCCCATGAGATGCGGGCAAATGCAAATGATAAACGGGTATTCACTGGACAAATATATTATACTAGAACTGACTTGTGATTACATTTTGACGCAATTTCGGTGCATAGATCCTCAGAAATCTGTACCCAGAACAACAACCTCTGGCCGTAATAACGGCCTTGATACGTCTGGGCATTGAGTCAAACAGAACTTGGGTGGCGTGTACAGGTACGGCTGCCCATGCAGCTTCAACACCATACCACAGTTCATCAAGAGTAGTGACTGACGTATTGTGAAGAGCCAGTTGCTCTGCCACCATTGACCAGACGTTTTCAATTGGTGAGAGGTCTGGAGAATGTGCTGGCCAAGGCATCAGTCGAACATTTTCTGTATCCAGACAGGCCCTAAAGGGCCTGCAACATGCTGAAATGTAGGGTTTCGCAGGGATCCAATGAAGGGTAAAGCCACGGGTCGTAACACATCTGATATGTAACGTCCACTGTTCAAAGTGCCGTTAATGCGAACAAGAGGTGACCGATGGCACCCCATACCATCATGCCGGGTGATACGCCAGTATGGCGATGACGAATACGCACTTCCAATGTGCGTTCAACGCGATGTCCCCAAACACGGATGCAACCATCATGATGCTGTAAACAGAAACTGGATTCATCCGAAAAAATGACGTTTTGCACCATCACAGGCGCTCCTGTCTGTGATGCAGTGTCAAGGGTAACCGCAGCCACGGTCTCCGAGCTGATAGTCCATGCTGCTGCAAACGTCGTCGAACTGTTCGTGCAGATGGTTTCTGTCTTGCAAAACCCCCATCTGTTGACACAGACGTGGCTGCACGATCCGTTACAGCCAAGGGGATGAAATGCCTGTCATCTCGACTGCTATTAATACGAGGCCGTTGTGAACCAGCACGGCGTTCCATATTACCCTCCTGAACCCACCGATTCCATATTCTGCTAATACTCATTGGATCTCGACCAACGGGAGCAGCAATGTTGGGATACGATAAACCCCAATCGCGATAGGCTACAATCCGGCCTTTATCAAAGTCGGAAACGTGATGGTACGCATTTCCCCTCCTTACACCAGGCATCACAACAACGTTTCACCAGGCAACGCCGGTCAACTGTTGTTTGTGTATGAGAAATCGGTTGGGAACTTTCCTCATGTCAGCACGTTGCAGGTGTCGCCACCGGCGCCAACCTTGTGTGAATGCTCTGAAAAGCTAATCGTTTGCACATGACAGCATGTTTTTCCTGTTGGTTAAATTTCGCGTATGTAGCACGTCATCTTCCTGATGTAGCAATTTTAATTGCGCGCAGTGTAAATTTCACCAAAATTCTGACCAACGTCACTGCAGACGTTTCACATAATGAGAAGGTAGCACACCGGCATCTTCCCCAATTTTACCCCTTCGCTTGATGCCTCTGCGTTGAAGGTCAGAGTCGCGACGCTGAAATCACGCGGTTTTCTTATTTGTGGCCGAGGGAAACATTTCGGACACACCGCCGCTCAAATCGACACGAATTGGCCTTGGGAGGTAGCATAAAGGACGTCATTGCAACCACTCCTTTCCTCAGAGCGTTTATTTCCGCACATTTCGCCCTCGAAAACGACAGTTAGCAGTCTGAAGGGCAACAGGAGGACATTATTAACAACAAGTTTGTTTGTGTGGCCATCCTCCGCAGCAAGCATATAAATACTTGTTTTGTAAATAAAACTGCCTTTTCCTGCTGCTAGTTACTTTATTTGTCCCATACGCGTTTCTCCTTCTCCTGTTCTAAGGCATCATCACTGGGATCTACAACGATACAGTTTTGTTAGTTTTAGATTATTAAACAGTTTGCTTCGCAATTTTTTGTAAAAAAAGTAATTACTTTCGATTTGCTGACCTGCGTTTCCTCACATCTGGTCTGCAGGTCGCACTACCACTTTTATCACTGCCGTATAACCACATCTTTGTGTTCTCGCCTTCCACACACTGTTCTCCATGTTTCTCAGTCTTTTTGTGGTAGGCTATTGTTATTTTGTCACTCAATACAACTATTTCGTCGTACACTGTTTTTCACAACGTAAATATTGCGACTCCATTACGTGTTTCATCTTCTTTAGTACGTTTACCTATTTGTTGGCAACCTAACGAAGTATATTCTATTTATGATGTTTATACCGTGTGTGTGTGTGTGTGTGTGCGTGAGTGAGAGACAGAGGGGGATAGAGCCGACCAGTTTTTTTTTTTTTTTCCGACCACTCGCTAACAGCTAGTACACCCCTCCCCCCCCAGCACCCCCCACCCAAAAAAAATCGTTGGCAACCTAACGAAGTATATGTTCGAGACTAACTTCTATTTATGATGTTTATACAGTGTGTGTGTGTGTGTGTGTATGTGTGTGTGTGTGTGTGTGTGTGTATGAGTGACACAGAGAGAGAGGAGATAGAGCCAACGAGTTTTATTTCCGACCACTCGCTAACATCTAGTACGCCCGTACGCTCTCCCCTCCCCCCCCCCACCCTCCCCTAAAAAAATCGCCTGCTCTATCTCCCCCTCTCTCTCACTCGTACACACACACGGTATAAACATCATAAATAGAAGTTAGTCTCGAACATATAATTCGTTAGGTTGCCAACAATTAGGTATACATACCAAAGAAGATGAAACACATAATGGAGTCGTAATATTTACGTTGTGAAAAACAGAGTACGACGAAATAGTTGTATCCAGTGAGAAAAGAACAATAGTCCACCACAAAAAAGAGTGAGAAACATGATGAACAGTTTGAGGAAGGCCAGAACACAAAGATGCGATTATATGGCAGTCATAAAAGTGGTACTGTGACCTCCAGAACAGATGTGAGGAAACGCAGATCAGCAAATCGTAAGTAATTACTTTTTTTTACCAAAAAATCGCGAAGTGAGCTGTTTAATAATCTAAAACTAACAAAGCTGTATCGTCATGGATCCCACTGATGATGCCTTAGGACAGGAGAAGGCGAAACGCGTATGGGATAAATAAAGTAACTAGCAGCAGGAAAAGGCAGTTCTATTTACAAAACAAGTATTTATTGTTAACAACATTTGACACTGCTGACATCCCCGGACGTTTCAACCCTTCTCTAAGGACTGCATCTCCATTGAACATGATCACACCCCTTTGGAGTGTATGTATAACTGCTTTTTTTGCTCTCATGCACAGAGTGGAACCGTTAGGGAGCGTTCAAAAGCATTACACGAAGTTTGAATGTGATACGAATAAGAAAAGGATATTATGCGTTTTCAGCCCTCCTGTTTCGCACTCTCCTCTGCCGTGATCATGGGAGGGTGCATGAATAAAATGAGTGTGTCCCCCTAAGGCCCCCCTCCACCCCCCCCCCCCCCCTTCCAGTTCGACAATATTCTCGATGACACCCGCGGACCTTTATTGAGGCAACCTGTGAAGCAGTCCTAGGTGCCTGTTAGCAGGCTTCTGGAATCGGAGGGATGTCGTGCAGTTGTCAGCATGTAGCTACCTCGGAGTACGTCACAGATTATCTCAGTACAGGTAACTTTTTAAAATTCTCAGTAAATGTGGGCAGGTGCCGCTGAGGTTGTTGTCAAACTGATGGATCTTGAGGGATCCTATGACGTTTTACTCAGACTTGTATGGGCTGCAGGAGGGCTGAAAATGCATAAGCACCCTCTGCTGCTTCGGATCAAGTTCAAAGTTCGTGGAATGGTTCTGAACGGTCCATAGTGGTTCCGACCAGCGCACGAGAAAAAAAATAAACTGTGGTCACGACGCAGTACACAGTGGTGCTTCACCACAGGGTGGAAACGTCTGGGAAGGTCAGCAGTATCAAAGTTGACAAAAACGTCGACCTGTTGCCATCACATTGCTAACTGTCGTTTCCGAGCGCCGGGTGTGTGGGAATCAACGCTCCAAGGAAAGGGGTGGTTTCACTGACGCCCTTTATGCCACCCCACAGGGCCTTTTCCGGCAGATTCTGAGCAGCGGTGTGTTTGAAATGTTTCCTCGGCCACCGATAACGGAAGCGCTTAATTTCAACGGTGGACGTCGCCTTTCTAATCTTCAATACAGAAGCGTCAACAGAAGGGGTGGAATGCGCGTAAGAGGGGTGTGACGTCATCCCATCGTGTGCCAGTTCCCCGTAACATTGGGAGGAATTGTGGTGAAATTTAGTGCCAATATATCATTAACTCAACTTGCATGACACAGAAACTTCTGAGGTCGGAGCTGACGTCGCAGGATGCAACGCTTTTGCGCCGGTAAGGAAGAATGTTGCAGGTAGCTCTCAAACTCCAAGTTTCTGCGTCAGAATGAGAATTAATTACGGGGTTTCAAAAACTTGATCCTTTCTTTACCACAGTGTATTTTATATCTTCATGGGTCCGGTTCTTTCATTCGAAACCTAACGTCAACCGAAATAGACGTGCCTGCTTAATGCAATGTGCAGAACATAAATTGATTGCTAAGTTAAAGAAGAATGTGACTGTTGCAGGTCTGCAGTTGCCACACGTAAACTTAAATCACTGCTACTCACCGGATGTCCTCCAGCAGGTCACACTCATACTGGTTCTTGGCTTGCAGCTTTGTCACCTGCTCCGAGTGGAACTTCGTGAGGAACTTGGCATAGGTCCCCTGTAACAAGGAGACACGTAGATGAGCTACTGGTCAGTAAGTGAACGTGGTATGTTAGTAAAAGCATCAGATGCTCATCCATCATATGAAGGGGTTTTTTAAATAGTGGTACAACTCCTTTTTTGTTCATTCTGAGATACAGAGTCCTAAAGTTAAATGAGCGCTGAAAAATCTGCAGTTGAGATATCAGAAATACTCAAGTATAAGTGGGGATTTTCCCGTACGACAATTTCCCGAGTGCATCTTATATATCAAGAATCCGGTAAAGCATCAAATCTCCGATATCGCTGCGGCTGGAAAAAGATTCTGCAATAATGGGATCAACGACGACTGAAGAGAATCGTTCAACGTGACAGAAGTGCAAGTCTTCCGCAGATTGCTGCAGATTTCAATGATGGGCCATCAACAAGTGTCAGCGTGCGAACCATTCAACGAAACACCATAGAGATGGGCTTTCGGAGCAGAAGGCGTACCCTGTATCACTGCACGACACTAGGCTTTACGCCTGGCCTGGGCCCATCGACACCGACTTTGGACTGCTGATGACTGGAAACATGTTGCCTGGTCGGAAGAGTCTCGTTTCAGACTGTATCGAACGGATGGACGTCTACGGGTATGGAGACAACATCATGAATCAATACATGGACACTGCATGTCGGCAGAGGCCTGTTCAAGCTGGTGAAGGCTCTATAATGGTGTAAGGTGTGTGCTGTTGGTGCGATACGAGGCCTCTAATACGTCTAGATATGACTCTGGCAGGTGACACATACGGAAGCATCCTTTCTGATAACATGCATCCATTCATGTCCATTGTGCATTTCGACGGACTTATGCAATTCCATGAGGACAATGCTACACCCCAAACGTCCAGAATTGCTATATAGTGGCTCCAGGAACACTCTTCTGAGTTTAAACATTTCAGCTGGCCAGCAGACTCCCCAAACATGAACCTTATTAAGCATATCTGTAATGCTTTGCAACGTGCTGTTCGGAAGAGATCTCCAACCCTCAAACTCTTACGGATTTATGGAGTGCGGCAGGTGTACCAGTTCCTTTGGCCCTTCAGTGTACAACGCCAACCAAATAAGTACATGGATACAGGCTGGAGTAGGTGCTACGTCATACTGGTAAATGGGCTCAAGCTGGGAAATTGTTTGTAAATTTGACACGATATTGTAGTCAGATATCCTCTCAACACTTGGAGTTTCACTTTGTTTCATCTTCTCATTCAGGGCTCTTCACGTTTTTTGTGCTGCAATATATTTTAGTGATGTAAATCAACAACGCCTCCAATGCGAGCTATATTTCTTCAACGTTCCTCAAACAGAATGATATGCAGGTATTATTTTCAAGTGCTACAACTTTACCAGTCTCATTATTTCGTAGCTCAATTTATCCCTCCTATCGTACATTACTTCATAAATAACATGCTAGTCGAAAAGACAGGTAGCAGATTCATATGGTAGGCCGGACCGGGACTCAAAGCTGCCGTCCGCGGCTACTGCTTTGACCGACCATGGTATACAGGCGTGACTCACCACACACAGCAAGCAAGAGTTGGCATTCCCGTCTAGTAGCCGGCCGGAGTGGCCGAGCGGTTCTAGGCGCTACAGTCTGGAGCCGCGCAACCGCTACGGTCGCAAGTTCGAATCCTGGCTCGGGCATGGATGTGTGTGATGTCCTTAGGTTAGTTAGGTTTAAGTAGTTCTAAGTTCTAGGGGACTGATGACCTCAGAAGTTAAGTCCCATGGTGCTTAGAGCCATTTAAATTCCTGTCCAGCACGCATGTTCGACGTAGACGGTCCTTTACTACTAAGTATAAAATAACTTTCTATGGTGCCTGCCAATCTAATTGAAATGTCGGTGTTGCAGTTAGTGTGACAGAATAAATCTTGGCGCAACTTTAGTAGTCAAGCATAATTGTCATGGTGTGTATTTTTTGCCGTACGTTGACCAAATAGTATAACCTCTAACACCACAATAAGTAATATATTTGGTGCTACTGCTGCAGTTGTACTCAGATATGGTTATTCGATGTTGTTTTTGAATCATCATGAATATTTCTGATCGATGAAATGTATGGATAGGCGTAACGAACTACGAGGGAGGAGCTGAAAGTAACGAGAATTGTTCAGTTACCATTCTTGCATTTCACGAAACTGCCACAAAATGCACAATCTTTGAAATACTTTTCATCCCTAATGCAACAGTTTTAACGTTTTACTTATTGACGGAACGGTTTTTGAATGTTCCGAATATAAAGCCAGTAAGGCTTAAGAGAACAGTTTCCCTTTAGGTTACGTATGTGTACTGGAGCATTTTCGTCCTGTAAGAACCAAGGATTATATCTTTCGGTCTCTTTAGACCCAGTATCTGGCACACACGTCTTAGCATTCGAAGACAATAATACTGGATAAGGGCTGGACTTCCGGAAACACGGTTATGGTGCAGTATCTCTTCACGGCACATAAGACTTAGATAGGTTTTCCACACGTCCTATTGCTGATTGCTGCTTAGTTTTTGGTTCAACTCGTAGCACAACGACTACTCGCCCGTTACGAGTTTTGACGAAAACCTGGTATTATCTCGTTCTATACCATATTCATAACTACACCACTTGAAACAGCACTTAATGAGTTTTTCGACCAATATTTAGTAGACTCTCCAAGCAAGAGAATACGTCATTACTGCCCTTCCCCGTCCGCAGTAAAGGAAGTCGGTCACTTTCCGGTTTTCCTCTCTTCACCAACCCACCTCTACCTAAACATTTTCATCGAAAACGGTCAACAGTTGCTGCATTACATTGCGCAGAGCGGAAAACAAATTACCATTTTCAGTGCACGAGACACAAAGACTAATGTAGTGCTACCGTCTAGCCACAATGAATTGAAAATGTTACCAAGTCGCGTGTCGTATATTCGTCGCAAGCTTGGACAGCGCGAGTCCGAACACACAAAATGTGCTTTCCGCTTCACTGCGCCCTACGCCGGTTTCCTTTTTCAGCGCAGCACCTCCAGTTACTTCCTCTCCATTCTCGTGAGGCTTTTGTGGGCGTCCCACTACTGCCTTAACTGAATTGTGGTGTTAAGAGCGGTCATTTGTACATCCGGGAACACGGAGAGTGCACAGCTTTGTGTAGCTCCAAATTCTAATTAAACGCCTTCCTAAAGCTTTTCACGTGGTTCCCCGTACCTACGTAAATTATCTCCCGGAAGACAAAACGCCCTTTGTAAATGCGATCCACTGTCTCCGGTCTTCCGAGAAAACACCAAAAACTAATTACCAAGCGCTTATAAGAATAATTTTAATATCTCAGTACTGACTTTGAAAATGGTTTTTTTTTGTATGCTGAAGACAAAATGCCGAATTTAACACTGAATTTAAACTCCTGAAGCGTGTATTTCAGAATGCTAATGGTTGCGTTAGCAGAATGTATATGGTGGTGTCCCTTTCAAAGCTCCATGCATTTCAAAGACCCAGGGAAACAAAATTACAGCAGATACGATAATGAAATTGCACCACTGCTAAAGCATCTAAAATAATTCATTTAATAATCATCAGTAGACTTCTACACGTGAATCACTTGCAGCAAGAAGATCATCGACTCTGTTTTCAGTTTCTTTCAATGTTCTCTGTAGTACGTACTGTGTCCCTGTTGCAATTGCATTCGTGACACGACGTCTTAATATAGGAATATTGTCCACTTTTGTCGCATACACGCTGTCCTTACCGTATCCTCACAAGAAGAATTCCAGCTGGGAGGAATGGTGTGGCCAGGCAGTGGCTCTTCCATGTCCGATCCAGCGACTGGAAAATTTCTTATCCAGGAACTTGTGAACAGCCGTTGACAAATGGGGCGAAGGTTCATCTTGTTGGAAGATGCTGATGGGTTTGCAAGTTGTATCTAACGATATGCAGACTGCTGCAACATACGCAGATACACTGACCCATTCACTCTATTTTCTGCAAAGAAGGACGATGGTACAGTCCTGTCGTCCATTAGCCCGTAGCAGACATTCACTTTAGAGCTACCATGAACATCTTCATCGATAGCTTGCGATGTTGCGAGCCCCAAATTGGAACATTATACCTATTAAAAGTTCCTGGCACATGAAAGGTTGCCATATCTGAGAATAAACATGTTTTCAGGAAGCTAACATTCATGTTATTCTGCAGAACATCCGTAGCAAATTGTTCTCCACATTCTTCGTCGTTCGGAATCAGATGGTGCAGAATTTGCACATTGCAAGCGTACATACGAAGATGCTGGTTTACTACACGGTGCAGTGCTGCTGAGGGTGTATAAGTCACCCAGATGCCTGCCGAACTGACTTAGGTAAGCTTCTGAGAGACGCTTGTCTCATGTCTCCCAATGTCTCTACCAAAATACTACGACATCCTCCGCGCGCGATAATGTTTCAGAACATTTCCAGTTGAAAGAAACTTACTGTTTTCACTTCATGTGAATCCCTTCCATACAGCCTACGATAATACCCTTGAGGAGTAATCGACGAGTTTGGTTCTGCAAGCCGCATCACTACTTGCGTGCGCTGCTGTGATTTTGCTATTTCCACGTCATGCGGGCGGTCATGCTGCACTTTGATGATAATAGTTTCCACGTCTGATGCGGGATTGTAAATTCTTTTGGATGCTCTAGCATTTGGGCATACATATCTACTGAAGTTTCTTTCCTAAGCTTTTGAAATGTAAAAGGTTTGAAGGAGGCACTCTGTGCTTCGATCCGAGATACTGTGTGGCAGTAATTTATTCCTGCAGTCATCACTAACAATGACGGTGTGAATGTCTAAGCAGTACTAGGCACAACCTAAAGAACATAAACAAGACATGAGAAGCAAGCAATATCTGTTCCCTTAGCTGTCGAAGAACCTTCTAAGACTTAGAGATACGTAATCTAAGTAAGTTTACGTAACCCAATCTGTGACGCGGTTACACGACCATTGCACGCGGCAGTATTTATGATCTGTACGCTGCCAGGATGAACTGTTATGTGGGTCCTTTCAACAGGAATTTTATGATTACCAACAAGCAAAAACAGCATCTCAGTCTTAGGGTCATATTCATCTTGGAGCAATATTCGGTTTAGAAGCCTGTGGAGAGCATTTAAGGTTTATTATTTACTAGTATAAAATTTTACTACACAAAATTGCTGCACCACGAAGATGTCGTGCTACAGACGCTAAATTTAACCAAAAGCAAAAACATGCTGTGATATGCAAATGATTAGCTTTTCAGAGCGTTCATTCAAGGTTGGCGCCGGTGGCGACACCTACAACGTGCTGACAAGAACGTTTCCAACCGATTTCTCATACACAAACAGCAGTTGACCGGCGTTGCCTGGTGAAACGTTGCTGTGATGCCTCGTCTAAGTACGAAAAAAGCGTACCGTCACGTTTCCGACTTTGATAAAGGTCGGATTGTAGCCTGTCGTGACTCCGGTTTATCGTATAGCGACATTGCTGTTCGCGTTGGTAGAGATCCAATGACTGTTAGCAGAATATGGAATCGGTGGGTTCAGGAGGGTAATACGGAACGCCATGCTGGATCCCAACGGCCTCGTATCACTAGAAGTCGAGATGACAGGCATCTTAACCGCATGGCTGTCACGGATCGTGCATCACTTTTCGATCTCTAGTCAACACATGGGGTCGTTCGCAAGACAACAACCATCTGCTCGAACAGTTCGATGACGTATGCAGCAGCATTGACTATCAGCTCCGAGATCATGGCTGCGGTTACCCTTGACGCTGCATGACAGACAGGTGTGCCTGCGACGGTGTACTCGACGACGAACCTGGGTGCACGAATGCAAAACGTCAATTTTTCGGTTTAATCTAGGTTCTGTTTACAGCATCATGATGGTCGCATCCGTATTGGCCGACATCTCGGTGAACACACATTGGAAGCGTGTATTCGTCATCGCCATACTGGCGTATCTCCCGGCGTGATGGTACGGGGTGCCATTGGTTACACGTCTCGGTCACCTCTTGTTCGCAATGACAGCACTTTGAACATTAGACGTACATTTCAGATGTGTTACGACCCGTGGCTCTACCCTTCACTCGATCCTTGCGAAACCCACATTTCAGCAGGATAATGCACGACCGCATGTTGCAGGTACTGTACGGGCCTTTCTGGATACAGAAAATGTTCGACTGCTGCCCTGGCCAGCACATACTCCAGATCTCTCACCAATCGAAAACATCTGATCAATGGTGGCGGAGCAACTGGCTCGTCACAATACGCCAGTCATTTCTCTTGATGAACTGTGGTATCGTGTTGAAGCTGCACACTACCTGTACACTACATCCAAGCTCTGTTTGACTCAATGCCCAGACGTATCAAGACCGTTATTACGGCCAGAGGTGGTTGTTCAGGGTACTGATTTCTGAGGATCTATGCATCCAAATCACGTGAAAATGTAATCGCATGTGAGTTCTAGTATAATATATTTGTCCAATGAATACCCGTTTATCATCTGCATTTCTTCTTGGTGTAGCAATTTTAATGGCCAATAGTGGATATAAGTTACGATTTTCGAACCGATGAACTTAAACAAAGAATTTAAATCATTAGTAATTACAATGAGTTATTCATGTCGCTATGATGAACTATATTTTTGTGAAGAAAGAACAAGAAGTTCAGGTACCATGTGCAATGCAAAAATTAGCATTTTGATTTTAAATATGTAATGGGCGATCAAAAAGTTTCCATTCAAAAGCCGTACAATCCAGAACCGGTATTCGGGTTTGTTCTATTTGGACGCATTTGGTAATAACATCGCCATAACTACGTTTTTGCATTTAATGCATGGTGTCACATGATGAATGCCACACTAATCCCTTGGCTGCATGTCGTACTTATCCAACCGCATCGGAGCTGCCCTGCAGCGCATACACGCTGCAGCAACGCCCTCAAACGGAAACTTTTTGATCGATCCTTACAGTACATTCGTGCCAACGTCCTTGCCGCAGTGGGAACACCGGTTCCGGCCAGATCAAGGAAGTTAAGCGCTGTTGACCATCTAGTCTGCCGAGCGTTGTTGGCAAGCGGGGTGCACTCAGCCCTTGTGAGGCAAACTGAGGAGCCACTTGACTGACATGTAGCAGCTCCGGTCTCGTCAACTGACATACGGCCGGGAGAGCAGTGTGCTGACTTCGTGCCCCTCCACATCCGAATCCAGTGACGTCTTTGGACTGTGGATTACGTGGCGGCCGGTCGGTACCGTGGGGCCTTCATTGCCTGTTCGGGCGGAGTTCAGTTTTTTTTCCTAACATATTGTAACTGTAAACAAACCCGTTTGTTAGGCAAATGTAAAATTTAAAAAAAAAAATATCAAACCTAGCTATGTTGTTGTTGTTGTGGTCTTCAGTCCGGGGGCTCGTTTGATGCAGCTCTCCATGCTACTCTATCCTGTGCAAGCTTCTTCATCTCCCAGTACTTTCTGCAACCTACATCCTTCTGAATCTGCTTAGTGTATTCATTTCTTGGTCTCCCTCTACGATTTTTACCCTTCACGCTGCCCTCCAATACTAAATTGGTGATCCCTTGATGCCACAGAACATGTCCTACCAACCGATCCCTTCTTCTAGTCAAGTTGGGCCACAAACTTCACTTCTCCCCAATCCTATTCTATACCTCCTCATTAGTTATGTGATCTACCCATCTAATCTTCAGTATTCTTCTGTAGCACCACATTTCGAAAACTTCTATTCTCTTCTCGTCCAAGCTATTTATCGTCCATGTTTCACTTCCCTACATGGCTACACTCCATACAAATGCTTTCAGAAACGACTTCCTGATACTTAAATCTATACTCGATGTTAACAAATTTCTCTTCTTCAGAAACGCGTTCCTTGCCATTGCCAATCTACATTTTATATCCTCTCTACTTCGACCATCATCAGTTATTTTGCTCCCCAAATAGCAAAACTCCTTTACTACTTTAAGTGTCTCATTTCCTAATCTAATACCCTCAACATCACCTGACCTAATTCGACTACATTCCACTATCCTAATTTTGATTTTGTTGATGTTCATCTTATATCCCCCTTTCAAGACACTGTTCATTCCGTTCAACTGTTCTTCCGAGTCCTTTGCTGTCTCTGACAGAATTACAATGTCATCGGCGAATCTCAAGGTTTTTATTTCTTCTCCATGGATTTTAATACCTACTCCCAACTTCCCTTTTGTTTCCTTCACTGATTGCTCAATGTACAGATTGAATAACATCGGGGAGAGGCTACAACCCTGTCTCACTCTTTTCTCAACCACTGCTTCTCTTATGTGTCCCTCGACTCTTATAACTGCCATCTGGTTTCTGCACAAATTGTAAATAGCCTTTCGCTCCCTGTATTTTACCCCTGCCACCTTCAGAATTTGAAAGAGAGTATTCCAGTCAACATTGTCAAAAGCTTTCTCTAAGTCTACAAATACTAGAAACGTAGGTTTTCTTAATTTGATTTCTCATACTGATTATTGTAGCGTACTAGAATTATCACGTAACACGTAGCCTATTAAATACACTACTGAGAAGGTTTTGTCTATTTCAGCACTTTAAATCTGAATAAAATATTTGTTCTTAGGTTCATAATCATATCATACCTTAGAAGAGTTTTCTAATTTGGAAAAACCTTACTTGAACTGAAATTTTTTTGTAATTTCAGAAAAAGGGTGAAGCACACATAAAGTGTTTGGTGTCATTTCAAAGTGGAGTACGAAAATGTATTAAACTCCTATTACAGAGGTAGCTAGAAGTTTAAGTCTGAAAGGTGATCCAATGTATTGCCCTCCACCCTCCCCCCCCCCCCTTTCCCCCACATCCCTGGCTGAAATCATGTCATTCGGTTCGGGGCAATCACTGAGCTCACTGCAACGTAGTAGAACGTTTCCCGTGAAACTACTCTCGAAAGAGAGCGTTTACTGACTAGCAAGTAAATTGCTTAGTCGGAGGAGGACCAAAAAAATTCAGGCGACACTGGGGTTGATGCTGGAAGCGTCCTCCTGGGTTTAATTACTTCGCCGTTGCGACTCAATTTGCTGAGCGTGCACCCCAATCCCCAGAAGAGTGCTTAGGCGGACACCGAAGATCCCAAGGGCTTAACGCCTGCCTCAAGACGTCATATCGTTAACCCTGAGAGTGCTGCCTCAGGCAACCCGTTATCAAATTTAGCAGCCGAAGATTTCTGCAGCAGCAGAAAGCGTGGTACAAATCAGTAGTGCTGTTTTACAAACCAAGAGTTAAAGACCGAGCAGGCAACCTCATAGCGAACGAACTACACTACTGGCCATTAAAACTGCTGCACCACGAAGATGACGTGCTACAGACGCCAAATTTAACTTACAGGAAGAAGAACGTGTGACATGCAAATGATTAGCTTTCCAGAGAATTCACACAAGGTTGGCGCCGGTGGCGACACCTACAACGTGCTGACTTGAGGAAAGTTTCCGACCGATTTCTTATACACAAACCGCAGTTGATCGGCGTTGCCTGGTGAAACGTTGTTGTGATGTTTCGTGTAAGGAGGAGAAATGCGTACCATCACGTTTCCGACTTTGATGAAGGTCGGCTTGTAGCCTTTCGCGATTGCGGATTATCGTATCGCGACATTGCTTCTCGCGTTGCTCGAGATCCAATGACTGTTAGCAAAATATGGATTCGGTTGGCTCAGGAGACCTCGTATCACTATCAGTCGAGATGACAGGCATCTTATCCGTATGGCTGTAACGTATCGTGCAGCCACTTCTCGATTCCTGAGTCAACAGATGGGGATGCTTGCAAGACAACAACCATCTGCAGGAACACTTCGACGACGTTTGCAGCAGCATGGACTATCAGCTCGGAGACCATGGCTGCGGCTAACCTTGACGCTGCATCACAGACAGGACCGCCTGCGATGGTGTACTCAACTACGAACCTGGGAGCACGAATGGCAAAAAGTCATTTTTTTTTTCGGAAGGATCCAGGTTCTGTTTACAGCATCATGATGGTCGCATTCGTGTCTGGCGACATCGCGGCGAACGCACATTGGAAGCGTGTATTCGTCATCGCCTTACAGGCGTATCACCCGGCGTGGTGGTATGGGGTGCCGTTGGTTACACGTCTCGGTCACCTCTTGTTCGCATTAACGACACTTTGAACAGTGGACGTCACATTTCAGATGTGTTACGACCCGTGGCTCTACCCTCCATTCGTTTCCTGCGAAACCCTACATTTCAGCAGGATAATGCACGACCGCATGTTGCAGGTCCTGTACGGACCTTTCTGGACACAGAAAATGTTCGACTGCTGCCCTGGCCAGCACATTCTCCAGATCTCTCACCGATTGAAAACGTCTGGTCAATGGTGGCCGAGCAACTGGGTCGTCACAATACACCAGTCACTACTCTTGATGAACTGTGGTATCGTGTTGAAGCTGCATGGGCAGCTGTACCTGTAAACGCTATCCAAGCTCTGTTTGACTCAATGCCCAGGCGTATCAAGGCCGTTATTACGGCCAGAGGTGGTTGTTCTGGGTACTGATTTCTCAGGATCTAAGCACCCAAATTGCCTGAAAATGTAATCACATGTCAGTTTTAGTATAATATATTTGTCCAATGAATACCTGTTTATCATCTGCATTTCTTCTTGGTGTAGCACTTTTAATGGCCAATAGTGTATATCTAATTGCTGTAGATCGGGAAACACACCGTTCTAGAAATACGGCCTTCAGACCGTCAGACGGCGGCGAGTGCACATAAATCCTTGCGTCTCTCCTTCCTTGACACAGTAGTACTAGCTACGATGAACGCATGTGGCCTATATTTACTCGTTAAGTGCCAGAGTGTCGCGGTTTAATCAATGTAAACGTTATACACTGGAATCCACGGCTGGTTATAGAAGATAATATTGAATCTCTAACCTGTGCTAAGTTTAACTAGCAAATCAGGAGTAGCGTAATGTCCTTATGTTTTTGAGCTAATAAACTGTACTGACAGGAGAGGCATACCAGATCACTCAGAGCAATCAAACAAATCGGTCAAGATTCCAAATTTGCCATTAATAGGAAATAGAATGTTACGGTAACAACAAATTTAGGTTTTCGGCAGAAATGCAGTTTGTTTCCGATTCTTTTCAGCACCGACGTCGTTGATACGTTGAGTCAGTGACTAAAAGAAATCGAGCTTTACACCCATAACTTAAACCAAAAAAATGAAATAATGACAGCACTTTTCGACGATGACCAACTTCTCGTAGCTGACAACCAGTGCACCCTTCCAAAAGCCGTTTCTAAATCCAATGTATCTCCCGAGAGCTATAACTTAGCAGTCTCGATCTTAGAACCAGAAGTTGTGGATTTTGAAGATCAAGGCACAGTCCCAAATAAAATCCAATAAAATAGAGAGAATGAATGAATTCAACATCTTAGGAAGTACAATCTGCTTTACAAGATAAAGAGACATATTAAAAATACTGAACATTAAATTAAATTAATGGGACCATATAAAGAGGTGATGAAAGGAACCCTACGAAATTTCTAGAAAACAGTGGCAATGCCGTTTTTACGTTATGGCAGTGAGACTTCAACAGTAATGACTGGTAATTATCAAAGAATGCCAGCTGTGGAAGCTAGGTTTTTTTAAAGTAGCAGCCAGCTATAGATATACTGCAATCAGACAAAAACTAGGATCTAAAAATTGTAAATGAACAGATCAAGGAAGATGGAAGTAAATGACGAGATCATATCACAGAAAAGAAAGAAAATAGAGTACCTAAAGTAATAATGAATTATCGACCAATAGGAAAAATATCAATAGGCAGACAAAGAAAGCAATAGAGAGATGAAACAGACCAGCCACAAGTAATAGAGGAAGTGAACAGAGGCATGGAGAAAAAAAAAGCTGCAATAGGGAAAACATAGAGCAGTGAGTTAGCCGTCAAGTTTCCGTCACTTCTGACAGTTAGAGTAGCTCAGGGCCAGTTTCAAAATGGCGTCTGTAGCTGGTGTACATAACAAGCAACGTGCCGTCATTGAATTCCTCGCTGCAGAGAAATAAACTGTGGGGAATATTCACAAGCGTTTGTGCAAAGTCTATGGAGCATCTGCTGTCGACAGAAGAACAGTTCGTTGCTGGGCATGGAGGGTGAGGTGACCAGAAGGCGGTTCGGCGGAGCTCCATGATTTGCAGCGGTCGGAGAGACCATCCATGGCTGTCACACCTGACATGTTGCAGAGAGCTGATATTCGCGAGGACAGGCGCGGTACGACTTGGCACTAGCGCTGCATTGTCAATCAGCAAAGGAAGTATGGATGCAGTTGTGCGCACTCTTGGATATTCAAATGTGTGTGCAACACGGATCCCACGGTGTCTAACGGTGGATCACAAATCGCACAGAAAAAACATTTTTCTTGATTTGTTGCAATGTTTTGCAGCTGAGGGCCTTCTTGCCCCGGATTCTGACAGGTGATGAAACCTGGATTGACCATTTTTGGCCCGAAACAAAGCGACAGTCGATGGAACGGCTCCGTTCCTACTCCCAACAGGAGAGAAAATCAAAGCAACTGCTTACGAGGGTAAGGTCATGATCACCGTGTTCTGAGACTGTGAAGGTGTGACTCTCATTGATGCGATGCTTCAGAAGCATATGTCAACACTAACGGAACTCAAGAGGTGCTTCCGGCGACTTCGGCGCCTCAGCAAGCCAGGAGATGTTTTGCTGGAACACGATAACTCTCGGCCCCACACAAGTCTAAGGACTTCTGAACATATCGCCAAACACGGTTGGACAGTGTTAGCCCATCCACCCTATAATCCTGATCAGGCCGCCTCGGACTTCCACTTGCTTGGGCCATTAAAAGACATTGAGCACGTTTTGCAAAAACGAGTTACGTTTCCAAGAGCCAAGAAGGCGATAGAAACAGAACGATTTGATTCTTAATTTTATGTTTTTAAAATTTACAAATCAGTGAGGAAACTTTTACACAGACGTTAATTTTACAGCTTGGAAATGCACAACTAACAAGGGGGCCACGACGATGGGTTCACGGATTTACTTCAAAATTTGTACACCTTTAGCAAGCCATTAAAACAACATACAGTGCAATTAGTTAAGTGCACTACCCTGGTTTTAAGCGTCTATTATGTAGCTGGTGTATTTGCGCTTAGGTACAGGGGCTGAGAAATCATTGCAGCAAGTTAGTGTTACCGCTTAGCAAAAGGATCATAGACGAGGCGACGGTTCCTAATCCCCCAAACACTTAAGTACTTTTTAATCTATATTTTTTTCTTCACAGGTCACATTATTTAATTAACATCACATATGAGAGGTAATATAATGAAAAAAAAATCACATCCATTTTCATGAAGTTGTATTGAATTTCATATGTTATTTCACTACATACTGTTTGTAATTAAATTTGCAAGGACAAGGGACAAGCTTGGAAAGCCCAAGTCAAACCTCATGATGCGATTGACGTTGCTCTCAGTCAGTGGTATAGTAAGTCACAACATGCCAGACCACGAGAGTAATGTACAATACACGTCGGATGTGCTGTCGACATGTCATGTTACAGGTTTTCAGACATGGAAAACATAAAATGAACTTCATGCAAATAAACTTTTTTTTTCATTGTATTACCCCTCAAACTTCATATTTTTTAAAGCTAATGCCACCGCCACTGTCACCCTAAAAGCTAACCAGGTCGGTTGTTTGCCACCACTTCAACTCCACCCACGAACAAAATTAAAAACGCTTCTGGTCGTTTTGTTAAAAAAGAAAAACTGACAGGAAAGGGTACAGTACTTTTATTGTATTTAATTAGTTTCATTTTTTGTTGTTCTTTATCTTCTTCCTGGGGTTTCTACCGTAGCCAGACGTCTTCTCGTTCAGTGAGGGTGAAACACCCTATATCTACCGTTAATGTCTCTCATCAGTCGTCCGCAGCTCGTGGTCTTGCGGTCGCGTTCTCGCTTCCCGAGCACGGGGTCCCGGGTTCGAGTCCCGGCGGGGTAAGCGATTTTCACCCGCCTCGATATGTGTGGGTGTTTGTGTTGTCCTCATCATTTCATCATCATTCATGAAAGGTTGGGAACTTGTAGGGGCGCTGATAACCACGCAGTTGAGCGCCCCATCTTTATCATCTCATGAGTCCACTATGTGCTTCATTGTTAATCTCTTCTCACACCCGTTGCACCCCAAAGGTCTGGAGGGCGCCTAAACAACGACACCAAGTAATTCGCAAAGAGCGAACCATACGACGCCTTGCGTCGTAAAGCTGTGCAGTTGCTCGTTAAATACTTCCGAAAATTTAACAACCCTGGAATGCCCTCACTGAAAAAGTATAACAATGCCATACCCCTAACCCATATCTTGGCGTTATGACGAGTAGCAGGTGAGTCATTGACGTTGGGATGGATCAGTTCGGTGGGCTCTACTGACTGAGGCGTCAGTCGCAGCAACAATGCCAACATTCGTTGTGTGGGGAGCCAGCGATACATTGCAGCCACCACGAACTTCTGGCACCTATACACACATACATAAGCCACATAATAGACGCGTAAGACTTCTCTTGCGATTTTCTCAGAATTGCCAGAGTAGTGAACCTTATAACTTGCACATTACGTTGTTTTAATGGGATACAAAGTTTGAAGCAAATCTCTGACCCGAGATAGTGGCCTCCCCTTGTAATTCGGTGGCGTAAGAGGGCGAGAGGATATTGAAAATGACACGCAGCGTGCATGCGCTGTAGCTTAGGTGGCATTTCTAGGCTAGGATTGTGGTTATTTTCCACATTGCTAGGCCATAAGTGTCTTACATCAAACTGTTCGTCTCTATTTTCCCTACACCACAGTGGTATGTTATTATAAACTATTATTGTTTACACCAAGTATAAAGATTACAAGTGGACCTAAAATTTTGAAAAAGGAATATTCGCTATGGCGAAATGAAGCAAGTGGAGTGATATTTTTATGTGCTCATATTCAGTAGCCAAATATTTGCTTTGTCAGTGGTGAAATCGATCAGTACAAGTAGTGCTTCGTGTTGCAACGCTCACCAACTCTTGGGGCAGCACCAGGTGAGAACATTTCTGTTTCCCGCCAGTATCGCCTGCACTGCCTCATGAAATATGAGGGGCGGGAGAAGAAAGCGCACATAGTGCCGGCAGAGCATAGCGAGAGCGACTGCCGGCTTCGAACAATAGCACCCCCATCGACGACTATCGACAGTCCTCGACGCGGCGTCGACAATCGATAGTCGGGCGGTCGGCCCTCTCGCCTCTACGCGCTACCTGGCGGCTCCGGCTGCGGCGGTAAGCCAATAAGCCGGATGGCGCCTCTGCGGTAAGCTGCCCCAGGAGCCGCTCCTAAACCCAATTTGCTGAAGGCGCCCGGAACGGCAGCCAGTCTCGCATTACACTCATTTGCTCTTCGCGGCCCCAGACGTTGCCCGCTGGAGTTTTCGCGGCGCGCTGTAAGAGGCACCAGCATGGGGACCTTAGACAGTCATCTCTAGAAAAATCTGGACTTTGCACATGTGTGGCCATTAATCGTTTAACAACCAATTTTTAAAATTATATACTAGTTTTTTTCGTGCGATTTCACACCCATACACATATGTCACATCTTGGAAAATAGAAAATCGCTTCCGCTGTAGGATAATCCTTTTTGCTAGGCTCAGGACCGGTTTCGAGGCATTGCAACCAAATCTTCAGATGATCAACATTCTAAACGAAGTGTCGAACAACACAAAATAAAACACATACACAACATAGCATGGAAACAAACGGAACAGATTCAAAGTTCGCCGACATCAAACTAAAGAATAGCAGTAAGCGAATGAATAAAATAAGAGAAATCAGAGCTCGAACGGAAAGGTTTAGGTTTTCGTTTTTCCCGCGCGCTGTTCGGGAGTGGAGTGGTAGAGAGATAGTATGATTGTGGTTCGATGAACCCTCCGCCAAGCTCTTAAATGTGAATTGCAGAGTAATCATTTAGATGTAAATGTACATGCAGTAGAAAGCGCATCAGAGACGTGAATTTGCACTAAAACGCGTGCCCAAGCGGCAGCAGCATAACAGGACGCAGTATTTACAAGTACAAACGAGCAGGACAAACGGTGAGTGAAGACCGTCAAAATATGGAACATAATCCATGAATAATAAACTACACACCACACCTAAGTTTCACAAAACTTTTATCAATAATAGCTCAGCTACACAAAAATACGTTTAGTACATGAAAACAAATTTGCCACAGCTAAAGACTAGCAAAATAATACAGCGTGTAAGTAGGCTGTTTAGGTTTTTTATATTGGAAACGCCACATAGCGCTCTGTATGAAAATCACTGGCTGTGCTGTGTGCAGTCTGTGGCTGGTTGGCATTGTTGTAATACTCGCCATTGTAGCGTTGGGCAGCTGGATGTTAACAGCGCGTAGCGTTGCGCAGTTGGAGGTGAGCCGCCAGCAGTGGTGGATGTGAGGAGAGATTATGACTTTTGAACAGTATTGAGGTAAATACATTGTTTGTCCTCTATTAAAATCTTTCATTTGCTAACTGTGCCTATCAGTAGTTAGTGCGTTCAGTAGTTTTAATCTTTTATTTACCTGGCAGTAGAGGCGCTCGCTGTGTTTCAGTAGTTCAAGTAACCAAGATTTTTGTGAGGTAAGCGATTTGTGAAACGTATAGGTTACAGTTAGTCACTGCCATTTTCTTAAGGATTTTTGAAAGTCAGATTGTGTTGCGATAAGAAAAAAATATTGTATGTCAGTTTAAGCAGTCATGTATAATTTTTCTAAGGGGAGGTTTCAAGCGGTAAAGTCAGAAACGTGCATATGCCGCGAATCTTACCAGTACATACATTTTAAAGATCGGATAATAAGCGAAAAATTAAATTCTGACGATTTTCTAACATCCCTCATGTTTGCAGATGGCATGGTGTACTAATTTAGACCTGTGGCTGATTTTGGTTGGCACCCACAGGACACACACAATGTAAAATAAAAGGTAAAGAGCACATACAGCCGGCCGCTGTGGCCGAGTGGTTCTAGGCGGTTCAGTCCGGAACCGCGCTTCTGCTACTGTCGCAGGTTCGAATCCTGCCTCGGGCATGGATGTGTGTGATGTCCTTAGGTTATTTAGGTTTAAGTAGTTTTAAGTCTAAGGGACTGATGGCCTCAGATGTTAAATCCCATAGTGCTTAGAGCCATTTGAACCATTTGAGCACACGCAATAGAAATGACAATAAAATTTGATGTATCGTATTCCTTAACCTAAAAATAACCAGTACATAGGTATTTCAAGAAAACAGTAAAAAACCTATTGACTATGTCACTAATGTGCTGTGTCAAAAGCACTGACTTAATTCGCTATTACAACTGCTGAGCGCTCGATCTGGTAAATGGCCAATAACACCTGGTGAATACAAGTGAATACAATAATCATACGTTTATGATGTATTAAAAGGCGATGCGTTCTAGATGATCCGAGAGCGCCTCAGAGGAAACAGGTGATGAATGCGCGCGGCTTCAGCGATGTAACAATTCGCCATCGCTGATTCCAGAGATGCTGCGTCAGCGACGCGACGCAGCCAGCCGCTATCGACAGTACGCGACGGCCAAAAGGAATAATAATTTAATAATTTAACTGTCAAAAGTTGGCTTGGCGTTGCCTGTTTGTTCATGCAAATGGTTCCTATTGTATGACACCAGAAAATAGTTAGTTCCCCAGTAGACGTCGGGGTAGGTCGGATATAGTATTGACCAGCTGCTCGGTGTGTAGAGGTACCGCAATTGGTGTTTAAGGCTTGGGAGGGTGAAGGAGTTTGGCTGGTGAAGCCAGTGTAGTATTTTCTGCAGTATATGGAGACAGTGTGGCAACTTTGTCGTTTAGGCCCCTGTTAACAGACGTAGCTACGACTGTAGTTCTCCTCCCAATGCCGAGCTATGGAATATACTAGATTCCGGGATTTTGAAGCAGTCGCCGATTAGATACTGGTTTGGCGAAATTGTGTTTTTGGGCGGTCGATTGGTTGTCGTCCTGTGGACAGTTTGGGAGGAAGGAGTGGTTGTTTTACTGTGGCAGACACTGCGCGAGCCGTCTTAGAGAGAGGTTTGCATTTGATGATTTTTAGGGAATAGGTAGAACCCGATATCCTGTCCGTGTTGTATAATTAGTGGCTGCAGCTCGTCCACGGTAATTGCTAGTTGCTTTTGGGAGTGGTTTGGTAGTGAGTGGTATGTATCGAGAAAGGAAAGCCTCGAACACATTTTTGGTTGTCGTTTTGATGTCACGATCGTACAGCGGATCTATTATTGGCTTGTGTATATTCGAACTGTTTCACCTTTACATGAGAGATCGTACCAGTAGGCTGGGTTGTTAAGCGACGGGAATAGAAAGGAACTATTTACAAGCAACACGCAACTAAACAAAGACTTGGTTAGTACAAATGACGAGTGGCCTGATTTAATAATAAGGAACTTTAGTATTGTGCTAACGCCTGAAGAGGCTCAGTTTTATTTGAACTGTTAATTTAGTTTATGGCAAAAGTGGCGGTGGCTCCTAGGTTTTTTGTTTTTATACTTTTGTTTGTTGTTGAATTCCCGTTTCTGTGGGTGTTGGGGGGAGGGGTCTGTAGTCTTTCTGGAGCTCGATCATTTACGAGATTTCAACTTGTATTGAAGATACCTATTCGAAGTGAAGACAAGTTTTCTTAGGTCAAAAAAAACTTTACGTATGGTTACTTAGTAGTTGAGTTTAATTCATTGTGCTGTAATCGCAAGTTTGTCTCCCAAAAAGTCACGTGTTTAAAGGATATATAATTTCAAAGTGCAAGGCAAACTTATTTTGGCTGAAATTGAGTGATGAAAATCTCTGAAAACAGTATTATTACGAAAAGGTGAATCAGTAGAAACTCTTGCAAAACGACGAAAGCAAAGATTTAAGTTTGAGAGATATTACTAGCTCCTTGCGTAACATAATCTCGAGTTGGTGTTAGGAAGTTTTGGTTTCAGTGAAAATCACTTAATTGCGTTGGTACACACAAACTACAGAAGAGTCCGGCACTAATAAAAGCCAACAAGATTACATTTACGTAAGAAAATTTCTGAGTGAAAATCAGAACTGAAGTTATTTGAAGTTGTTACGAAAAGTCAGCTATCATACTCACAAAGATGTAGTGGTTAATCTGTGGACTACATTACGTATCATCATTTATGTAGCAACTTTAGACTACACAGAAAGAAAGAGAATTATCCCTTCAGTTATCTTTATCTCGGTCTTTGCACTCACTTCATATTTGAGATGAATGTTAAAAGTTAATAAAAGATTACTGGGCGGTTCCAGAGAGATTGTTCTGCATTGGAAGGAAGTCGTTGCTAGTGAGGACAATTGCAAGCTGGATTTATATTTTAGCTGGATGTAATATAAGCAGGTATAGTATTGAAATAATTTTGGTGTCTTGTTTTGGTCGATAGGGAGATAACGTGTGTTGTTGCTGTATTCTGTTAGTCTCGTCATTGCTGGTACACAGCGATTATCAGGGTCATTTGAATATATCGGTGTATCGTATTTGTGGTGTAGGAGCATAACTATACGACTTCGAATTCTGCGTATAGTAAAAATGCTGATTGTTATTATCTAGCATATGAGTCTGCTGTCTAGTCAGTGTTTATTATCGTTGCACTTGCTAATCACCGAAGGGTTCATCTGTCCTCCGTTTGCTGTCGAAGAGTGCAACTACAGTACAAGTTAGGCTTCAAGTGTTTGCCAGGCGCTCGGCTACTTCTGGAATCTTCTGTGATCGGATAGCGATCCACAGTCGTAGCATCGACTTCAAAACAAAAACTGTACCTAATTCTTGCTGTAGTGGTCAGTTGGTTCGATCAAGCAATTTTGTGACATACATCAGCGGCATCGCGACGTTGGTACAGTACGATGCTTTGTCGTTTTGCCTTAGATCTAGAGTTCCGCCAGTGAAACATATTTGAGTGATAAAACAAAAAAACTAATTTCTGTACTTGCAAAAAGACGGACCTATCCTTTTGTTCATTGTTATTATGCAATCATTTCCGCAAGGCAAATATCCGGATTTTCATGTTCTTCCTTTCAACCAATGTAGTGGAACGTGAAATTCCACTCTGTTAATCACGACCACCGCTTTCAAGTACCGTAAGAGGACGACTTTGGGCATTTTGTTTCACCCGAGTCGATGTACTGATATCGTAGAAAGTCGCAAAAAGATATAAAACCATCAGCAATTCTGTCCATCATGTCCTATTACTCGAATGAAATAGATTTGTGGCTGACACATTGCACGGAATGTTGCAGGAGGGAAGGGGGGGGGGGGGGGGGGGGGGGAGAAGCGAGACTGTGGTGTTCGAGGAAGAATTATCATCCGCTGGCAGCTGGCGCGGTAACACGAAAATAGCAGAAACGTCAATCTCAACGTTATTTTGACCTAAATGCACTCTGCCAGAGATTCAATACTTCAGCGAAATACTTCAACTGAGCTGTACCATGGCAGAGCTATGCTCATGGCAGTTTCAAATCACGCACGACTGAATGTCTGGATTGTACTTTGGGACCTACATTGGTCCTTTCCATCAATACTCACTAAGATATAATCAAAGGTTCTCCACGTATTTCTTAGCAGAGTCATCTTTTGAAGGCAAGTTTTTCATATAAGGAAACAAAATGATTACATACTGAGACTGATCAGTTCTTGTTCAGTGCGTGGTTTGCCTATTTTAAAAATTGCTTGAGTGGCCTATTGATTCGAAGGCTTCTGCTTTCTGAGGCTTTCCTCGTCATGTTAACTATCTGCAAATCTCTCAGGTGTTGCGTCAGATGGTGTTGCGGAATCTGTATACTATATAAACGAGACTGTTGTTCATCATCTTCAGGTGCGCGAATATGACAAGCAGGAAACTTACTAAAATATTCTGCAATTTTCATGAGACTGTTGATGTGGTCTGGTTTGATGCCGCTCTCCATGCTACTCTATCCTGTGCAAGCTTCTTCATCTCCCAGTACCTTCTAGAACCTACATCCTTCTGAATCTGTTTAGTGTATTCATCTCTTGGTCTCCCTCTACGATTTTTACCCTCCACGCTGCTCTCCAATAATAAATTTGTGATCCCTTTATGCCTCATAACATGTCCTACCAACCGATGCCTTCTTCTAGTCAAGTTGTGCCACAAATTTCTCTTCTTCCCAATTATATTCAATACCTCCTCATTAGTTATGTGATCTACCCATCTAATATTCAGCATCCTTCTGTAGCACCACATTTCGAAAGCTTCTATTCCCTTCTTGTTCAAACTATTTATCGTCCACGTTTCACTTCATACATGGCTACACTCCATACCAATACTTTCAGAAAAGACTTCCTGACCCTTAAATCTATACTCGATGTTAACAAATTTCCTTGCCATTGCCAGTCTACATTTTATATCCTCTCTACTTCGACCATCATCAGTTATTTTGCTCCCCAAATAGAAAAAATTATTTACTACTTTAAGCGTCTCATTTCCTAATCTAATTCCTGCAGCATCACCCGACTTAATTCGACTACATTCGATCATCTTCGTTTTGCTTTTGTTGATGTTCATCTTATATCCTCCTTTCAAGACACTGTCCATTCCGTTCAGCTGCTTTTCCAGGTCCTTTGCTGTCTCTGACAGAATTACAAAGTCATCGTCGAACCTCAAAGTTTTTATTTCTTCTCCATGGATTTTAATTTCTACTCCCAATTTTTCTTTTGTTTCCAATACTGCTTGCTCAATATACAGACTGAATGACATCGGGGTGAGGCTACAACCCTGTCTCACTCCCTTCCCAACCACTGCTTCCCTTTCGTGCCCCTCGACATTTGTAACTGCCATCTGGTTTCTGTACAAATTGTAAATAGCCTTTCGCTCCCTATATTTGACCCCTGCCACCTTCAGAATTTGAAATAGAGTATTCCAGTCAACATTGCCAAAATCTTTCTCTAAGTCTACAAATGCTAGAAACGTAGGTTTGCCTTCCCTTAACCTTTTTTCTAAGATATGTCGTAGGGTCAGTATTGCCTCAAGTGTTCCAACATTTTTACGGAATCCAAACTCATCTTCCCCGAGGTCGGCTTCTACCAGTTTTTCCATTCGTCTGTAAAGAATTCGTGTTAGTATTTTGCAGCCGTAGTTTATTAAACTGGGGACTATACGATGCAAAGCCTCACAACTTTACCTTATATACTTACACCAGAATTATTCCTTACTTCTTCATCAATTAACATTACGAATAATTCCTTATCACCACATTGGTAAGCCAGAACATCATGACGACTGCCCTCAGCTGGCTTTGCGGGCACGTGACACCGTAACAAATGTATGTAAGAGGAGCAGATGCGGACGGGGTGTCACCCTACCGAGGATATGGGCTACAAATGGGAAAATCCATTGAGTTAAGCTACTTTCACAAAGGGCAGATTATTAAAGTCATCTTTTGATGAGAACGAGCATCCCGGAAATGGCGAAGCAGATGGAATGTTCAAGCGCATCTACTGAAAGAGGTAGAAGGGCAGAAAAAATACCACTAGGGGCTACATGTTTGGACGTCAACGACTCCTCACAGAACGTGGGGTTCGGAGGCTTGTCTGCTCTGTAAAATAGGATACATCATGGTGATCTGTGGCATCTCTGCTATGAGAGTAAGACGCTGGTGCACACACAAGTGTTTCGGAGCTCACCATTCATCGTACATTATTGAACTTGGAGCTCTGCAGGAGACCACAGTTACGTCTTCATATGTTGACCCAACGACATCGTCAATTACAATTGTAGTGGGCACAGGACCATCGGGATTCGTCCGTCGATCAATGGAAATTTGTCGGCTCTTCGGGTGTATCACACGTTTGCTACACTAGGTCTATGGTCGTTTCCACAGCGCGCCACGGATGCAAATAGGTGGGAGCAATATTATGCTATGGGAGAGATTCTCCTGCGTTTGCATTGGACTGTGGTAGTCGTCGAAGACACGCTGACAGCTGCGAAGCACCTGTTCATGCTTGATGTCTTCCCCGACGGCGATGTCATCTTCCAGCAACGGAATTGTCAGTGTCTCGAAGCCAAAACCGTGCTACAGTGATTTAAGGAGCGTTATGGTGAACTCACGTAGATGTTTCGGCAACCAAATTCGCCTGCTGTAAATCCTATGGAACCCTTCTGGGTCGCTATCGGATACCATCACCATGTTCGCAAATCAGCGGTCAGTTATTTACTCGAATTACATGACCTGAGCGGAGACATCTAAAGACACACACACCTCCGCAAGCCTACCAAAGTACTGTCGGATCCCTGATATGCGCCAGCCGGTGTGGCCATGCGGTTCTAGGCCCGCAGGTTCGAATCGTACCTCGGGCATGGATGTGTGTGATGTCCTTAGGTTAGGTACGTTTAAGTAGTTCTAAGTTCTAGGGGACTGATGACCACAGATGTTAAGTCCCGTAGTGCTGAGAGCCATCTGAACCATTCATCCTGATACGCAGAATCAGTGATGTATTTCGTTCCAAAGACAGACAGACAAGTTGTTAAAGAGAAATCATAATGTTTTGGCTCATCAGAGTGTATATTATAACGTTTCTCGACGTAAGATATCTAGTCTCTATGTATCTATGCTTATTTTAAATGTTTGTGGCTATAATTGTTCTATTCCTTGCTGTGTTTTCAAACAGTTTACCCATCCCAGCTATAGCTATCACGTGTAATATAACAGTACTTGTGGGTAGATGAAATATGTGGTGTACTATCGATGAGTACAGAAAAACCAAAGGATGATTATTGCATTCAGGTTTTATAAAATGGTTCAAATGGCTCTGAGCACCATTGGACTGAACTTCTGAGGTCATCAATCCCCTATAACTTAGAACTACTTAAACCTAACTAACCTAAGGACATCACACACATCCATGCCCGAAGCAAGATTCGAACCTGTGACCGTAGCGGTCGCGCGGTTCCAGGCTGTAGCGCCTAGAACCGCTCGACCACCCCGGCCGGCCGTTTTATCAATTTTACGATTTATCTGCCTGTTCTTGTGGTAAGCAGGAAGTGAATGAATTTATCGAAGAAAATATCAACTGGACAATTTGTTACTTATTAAGTATTCCTAGAAAGGTGCTTATCGAAAGATATGATTTATTGTAATCACTTGAGTTTAGGACACCACATCTAAAGCCTGCGTTCCTCATACGAAGTCATAGTGGCAGAATCAGGAAAGCCTATTGGTCTTCCCTGCGAGTTAATAAAATGAAGGTCGTACTTCAAAAGACATAAAGCCTCGCCGTCACGCCCGATATTTATTGTGGCCGTGGGAAGGACGTCAGACGCGGCTGCTCTGATTTACGACTTCGCTTTCCGCTTAAGGTATACGTTCAAGAGTAAACAACATATAGTGAAAAGGAAAAATTACTCTCATCTATAGAGCCAGTACCCTTCCCAATTTCTTCGAAGCGATTTGCTCTTGGTTATTACAATGACAAGACGCAATAACGTCGGAAACAAATATTAATAACTGAGAAACTGGACCTATTGTACTGACAAGTGGTTAAGTGCTAAGCTGTAGCATCTTCGAGCAGTAGAGAACTGAGGCATAATTGTCGTTGTTTTAGCCTGAAAAACAAATTATTTCCATTGACTACGTACATTAATATTATCGACCAAATACCTGGTCAACAATCATAATTTAAGCCCCTGTGGTTTTATTGCTCACGTCAGGCGGATGGGAAGACTGCACAGCTAAAACATTACTACCCCTCTTCACGTATCCCGTCGTCTTGACGCAACTGCGTTAGTCTCAAGTGATCCTCCCAATATATCATAGCAGAGGAAAACAAGGTGTTAATTAGAGAAAGTCTCCTTCAGATATTTGCAGTGTAACAGTTTTAGTAATTAAAGCACGTGGTTTCTCCCAGTTTGCAGGTTGGGCTACGGAACCCATCAAGGATACTGATTACTCGTTAATTAATTATTTCCATAACACGTTTCATATTCACAACTCAACAGACCTGGGAAGAGTTTTAGTGCACTGCCCTCGAGCTCACAACATGGACAAATATTTATTTAGAGATCAGTAAATAACCTGATAATTCTGATTATTAATATTAACAGAAAACGTTTATTTTGTTATTGTTCACTTCAGCTTTGTGATACCGAAATTGCAGAATTCGTTTTTCATTAATAGGTTTTACTGCGATGTCTTGATGGTGACTTGATTTCTAGCAAATACCTGTTTCCTACATCTACATGACTACTCTGCAATTCACATTTAAGTGCTTGGCAGAGGGTTCATCGAACCCAATCATACTATCTCTCTATCATTCTACTCCCGAACAGCGCGCGGGAAAAACGAACACCTAAACCTTTCTGTTCGAGCTCTGATTTCTCTTATTTTATTTTGATGATCATTCCTACCTATGTAGGTTGGGCTCAACAAAATATTTTCGCATTCGGAAAAGAAAGTTGGTGACTGAAAGTACGTAAATAGATCTCGCCGCGACGAAAAACGTCTTTGCCTTAATGACTTCCATCCCAACTCGCGTATCATATCTGCCACACTCTCACCCCTATTACGTGATAATACAAAACGAGCTGCTGTTCTCAGAGTCCGCGCCTGAAGAGCAAAGCGCCCAACTTGGTTTTCGGAACCACTGACTGTGGCTGGAATTCACTCCCGTTCGTACATCTGCAGTCCTCAACGGTCGGAGGAGACTTTCGTGCGACTAGCGTAAACTTAGTTCATACTGGTCGTGTTTAAAATGTTTTATTATTATTGTTTTTCAGCTGTAGTGGGAGAACTAGTCCTACATGAGTGTGGGAAACCGCGAAAATGAACAAACAAAAATAAATAAAAACTAAACCAAATGATGGCTTGTAATATACTGCTACAGGAGATAAATCGCCATATCGACTAAATGTTGGTGTGGCTCGTACCTTTTTGTAGAAGCTTGTCTGATCACCTGCATCCATTCATGTCCATTGTGCATTCCGGCGGATTTGGGCAATTCCAGCAGGACAATGCGACTCCCCACACGTTCTGAATTGCAACAGAGTGGCTTCAGGAACACTCTTCTGAGTTAAAACACTTCCACTGGCCGCCAAACACTCCAGACATTAAATCTACTTAGCATGTCTGGGATGCCTTGCAACATGCTCTTGCACACGAGGTGGTAGTCCCAACTGAAGTTTTTGACTGAATATTCGAACCCAACAAAAATCAAATGCAGCTAAGTAAAATATATGGCTGGAAAGGTGTGGTACAGAGTTCATCCAGTGTAATGTCACTGAAGAGGACAATTCAAAATATTTTCCGATCTTCACGATACAAAGAACTTCAGCGCGCAGGCGGATTAGAGAATCCCGAATAGGTATTTAAAAAAGTGACTGTGGATTAGATAACTGGAATACATATTGTAAATACAAACAATGACAACGACTCACATGTCAGACAGAGTAAATAATATTTAAAATGGTGGTAGTTAAATATAATACACGAGCGTCGTGACGAAGGCGGCCTTTGGCTGAGTATGACCGGAGACAGTGACACCATTCACTTGGCCTCCACACTCATTAGCTGCGGTCCTGAGATCAGTTCCGCTAAGGTGTTGCTTATGTGGCTAATATCAAGTGGAACGGATCGACTTGGTTATTTGGTGAAGTTGTATCAGCTCTTCCTGGCATCTTCAGTGATAAGATTTCTTTTTGGTTTCAGTTTGTGTGTAAATACATGAGATTGGAAAATAGCCGTGAGGAGACCTTCATTCACCATGCGTCTGATGAGAAGCTAGCAATGAGGCCACATATCTATTCTGATTATCACTTTTCACTTATGTTTCACTTTATGTTTCACTTATGTTATTGTATCTGCCGCTTCCTCATCAATAAAACAGAAGTTAATATGTTTTAGAGATATTGTCACAATAAATGTATCTACTGTAAATTACATTCATTTCTGACCCATTAAGTGATCAGTGACAGCTCCATGCTCAAATGACCGGGTGGCCAAAATTAGAAATGGGACCGGAATACCTTTAGATAGGCCACACAACGGTCACTTTTATTTTGCTCATCCGGTAGGATAATGATTGCTGCCAGTGGTTTCAGAACTGTTGCGGAATAGCGTGTCTTCAAAGCTGTACAGACCCTTACCTCCAAACCTAAACGTTCTAATGTAAGAGAATCATATTTGTAAACTATTATGTAGATGCTACACCTGTTGTAATATATTTCCACAAACACTTTTGAACAATCCATGAACACCATGTGCTTTCTGCGAAAACACTTCTTTCAGTGCATTGTCTAAAGATAACCGTTACCCGAACAGATAATTAAGCACGAACTGAACATGGTAAAGTTTATTTGTAAGCTAATAGGGCACCTAATGTACACGTTTGAGCGAAGTAACGTAAAATACACGCTCATGTAATTCTCATCGACATGTAGCCTTCTTTTTCTTCCAGTAAATGTTATCACTAGTTGTTATTTAGCTTGGAAATGCATCAGGTGGCACAGAGTGACGAGGCATTTGTAACTTAAGGTGTTTGTTTTTCACAACGGAAAAGCGTCAGCAACGGCAATTCCTTTTCAAATAGGCTTACATAACAGGTGAACTGAAGAGCGCAAATTTCGATGTATCGACGCCACAGACAAAGCAAATCTTTCTTACCAAGAACTTTCATTTCCTAGACGAGCATTAAAAAGAGGAATCTCTTAAAATAGCGTTTATGAATTCAATTTCGAAGCCACTCACGATGGAGTTTTGAAATAGAGACGCCTGTAAAAGCCTCTCCTTCGTCTCCCAGGTTCTATTTCCTCTTCGTAGCTTCAGTTTCTAATTGTAAAAGATGTTCCGGGGGTCTTTCATCTCCCTTCCTATTAATGCGCTCCTGTAGAAGCCTTTCATCGTTCGTTCTATTGATGCCTTCTTCGCACTGTCTTCAGATGTCTTTCACCGCACGCGCTATTGATGAGTTCCTTTTATTACCTGCCACAACCTTCTGTCTCCTGAATTTTCAGATATTTACCTACTTCGTCTCTTCCAGGTTTCATATTCCACGAACTTCTTTCCAAACTTTTCTGGTTCCGCACCTGTTAAGTACTCTATTATTTTACGGAAATCAAGCTTTCACCCTGGCCCTATGTTCGTGAAAAAATAACTTTTAATGTCTTGGTTAAAATACTCTTATTTTACGCTGGCCTCTTTCTCATCGCTATTTAAAGCTCTTGTCTATGAATAAATCATCAGAATCATATGGGCGTTATATGGAAGAAATAGATACATCGTAAGCTATAAAAAAAAGGAGCGCATCAATTGCAAAGATGTTAATCCTGGAAGCGATTTTCCCAGTAAACGGCTGTTCTTAACAATTGCTGATGGCATATTTATATAACCTGTCACACCGAACAAAAAAAAATTCATGAAAGATTGTAGCTCATTATGTACTCAGTAATTTAATGCTATTACAGTAACTACACTTAACACTGGGCTCAGAAACTGAAGCTATCTTCTAAACTTAATGTGTTAAACTGCTTTCCGATTTTGGCATGATAAACGATATAGCAGTATATGCACTGCAGCAAACACATTTAGTCATTGAAATTGCCTGGCAGTTTTAAACTCTCTCTCGGACCTGCACTGTGACGTGGGACCTCTGTATTTAATGGGAATGTGCTCTACTGCTGTAACAGTTGCCCGCGAATGGGTCCTAAGTACCATTTCCGGCCAACCGCACAGTTTTAATATGCCAGGAAGTTTCAACTAATCACATATTACCCTGCAGAGTGAAAAGTAGTCCTGAAAAATTAGTTATCAAAAAATAGCTTAACTGCTGTGGTCATCAGTCCCTATAACTTAGAACTTATTAAACCTAACTAACCTAAGAGACATCACACACATCCATGCACGAGGCAGGATTTGAACCTGCGACCGTTGCGGTCGCGCGGTTCCAGACTGTAGCGCCTAGAACCACTCTGCCACTCCGCCCGGCATTAGTTATCAGTTCGCATGATTTCCCTGTTTCTCTATCCTACAGATTTTTAAGCTCGCTCACACTCTAAAACTATATTATAATAGTGGTTATTGTGGACTGAAAACTATGATGTCAGGGGTAAGAATTTTCATCATATGCATACTGTAGCTTGCTTCTCATGATCTGATGCCTCCTCATTAGTTATGTGTTCTACCCATCTAATCTTCAGCATTCTTCTGTAGCACCACATTTCGAAACTTATATTCTCTTCTTGTCCAAACTATTTGTCGTCCATGTTTCACTTCCATACATGGCTACACTCCATACAAATACTTCCAGAAACGACTTCCTGACACTTAAATCTATACTCGATGTTAACAAATTTCTCTTCTTCAGAAACGCTTTCCTTGCCATTGCCAGTCTACGTTTTATATCCTCTCTACTTCGACCATCATCAGCTATTTTGCTCCCCAAATACCAAAACTTCTTTACTACTTCCAAGTCCTTTGCTGTCTCTGACAGAATTACAATGTCATCGGCGAACATCAACGTTTTTATTTCTTCTCCTTGGACTTTAATACCTACTCCGAATTTTTCTTTTGTTTCCTTTACTGCTTGCTCAATATACAGATTGAATAACATAGGGGACAGATAGTACACTGAAAGGAATGTAGACTCTGCTGACTCTTATTTGTCTGTACAAGCAGGACTGCTGCAAATAATTACCCTTGAAATCCACTTGTTGTAGAATCTTTGGTCACAAATTAAGTTCAAATGTAGTGAAGTAGCTAGAACAGAATGATCTCCTCCGTGCGAACAAGCATGGGTTCTGAAAACATCGATCACGTGAATCCCGACTTGCGCTTGCCTCATGTGGCATCTTGAAAGCCATGGATCGAGGCAATCAGGCAGATGCAGTATTTCTTGACTTCTGAAGAGCACTGGATTCGGAACCACATCAATGGTGAGCCGTGTGAGGTTCGCGTTGGTGCCGTTGGAAGGTTTGCATCGAGTAATAGGGATAGTGGTGTCTCCTTTTCTTCTTCTGTTTACTGGTGCCACGTGTTTGCTAGCGTTGTCTGTCCGCGAGTGGCAGCAGCAGCGTATATCGATATCTAGTACCTGTACTCTCTTTGAAAGGACGTGAAGTGTTTTCCGGGTCGGGTGTGTCTATAGTTCTGTTGGGATGGAGAGCAGAGAGCTGCATCAGCGCTAGGACACGCCGGGCCCGCTGGCGGCACGCAGGCATTGTCGGATCGAGGGGCTGTAGTTGCAAAGGCCACAACCTCGTTGTCCACCGGACACTGCACGTTGAGTTGAGTGAACATTAATCCAGTAGTGAAAACTCCACTATTTTGGGTAGCGCCATTTGTTCGTGCGTTGCTGCTCGAAGATCGCCGTGAGATGAACAGCAACAAGTGGAGCGTGTCGGAATCTACACTACTGGCCATTAAAATTGCTACACCACGAAGACGATGTGCTACAGACGCGAAATTTAACAGACAGGAAGAACATTCTGTGATATGCAAACGATTAGCTTTTCAGAGCATTCGCACAAGGTTGGCGCCTGTGGCGACACCTACGACGTGCTGACATGAGGAAAGTTTCCAACCGATTTCTCATACACAAACAGCAGTTGGCCGGCGTTGGCTGGTGAAACGTTGTTGTGATGCCTCGTGTAAGGAGAAGAAATACGTACCATCACGTTTCCGACTTTAAAAAAGGTCGGATTGTAGCCTATCGCGATTGTGGTTTATTGTATCGCGACATTGCTGCTCGCATTGGTCGAGATCCAATGACTGTTAGCAGAATATGGAACCGGTGGGTTCAGGAGGGTAATATGGAACGCCGTGCTGGATCCCAACGGCCTCGTATCACTAGCAGTCGAGATGACAGGCATCTTATCCGCATGACTGTAACGGATCGTGCAGCCACGTCTCGAACCCTGAGTCAGCAAATGGGGACGTTTGCAAGACAACAAGCATCTGCCCGAACAGTTCGACGACGTTTGCAACAACATGGACTATCAGCTCGGGTACCATGGCTTCGGTTACCCTTGACGCTGCATCACAGACAGGAGTGCCTGCGATGGTGTACTCAACGACGAATTTGGGTCCACAAATGGCAAAACGTCATTTTTTCGGATGAATCCAGTTTCTGTTTACAGCATCATGATGGTCGCATCCGTGTTTGGTGACATCGCGGTGAACGCACATTGGAAGCGTGTATTCGTCATCGCCTTACAGGCGTATCACGCGGCGTGGTGGTATGGGGTGCCGTTGGTTACACGTCTCGGTCACCTCTTGTTCGCATTAACGACACTTTGAACAGTGGACGTTACATATCAGATGTGTTACTACCCGTGGCTCTACCCTTCATTCGTTTCCTGCGAAACCCTACATTTCAGCAGGATAATGCACAACCACATGTTGCAGGTCCTGTACAGGTCTTCCTGGATACAGAAAATGTTCGACTGCTGCCCTGGCCAGCACATTCTCCAGATCTCTCAACGATTGAAAACTTCTGGTCAATGGTGGCGGAGCAACTGTCTCGTCTCAATACGCCAGTCACTACTCTTGATGAACTGTGGTATCGTGTTGAAGCTGCATGGGCAGCTGTACCTGTACACGCCATCCAAGCTCTGTTTGATTCAATGCCCAGGCGTTATCAAGGCCGTTATTATGGCCAGAGGTGGTTGTTCTTGGTACTGATTTCTCAGGATCTACGCATCCAAATTGCGTGAAAATGTAATCACATGTCAGTTCTAGTATATTTGTCCAATGAATACCCGTTTATTATCTGCATGTCTTCTTCATGTAGCAATTTAAATGGCCAGTAGTGTATTAGCTGTCTTCTGCTGCCTGTTATTAGTTTTTTAATTTTGTGTTGTGATTTGGTGATGTACAAGCAGTGGAATTTTACTGCCATTGGCCGCTAACGCCCGAGTTACCTGCCCTGGAGGTTAGCGTATTTTTGTAGCAGTGTACTCTTCCTCGTCATGCCGATGCTGTCCGGCATGACGTGTAGTTCGACAGCCTCCTTGATTGCGGTGTGGACTGTGGTTTCTTTTGTCTACCTTGGTTGCAATGGTTCCCTCTGCCTTTCGACGTTTTAAACACCGGTTTCTGAAGACGCAGTGCTGTCTGTCACTTTGCCCTCGCTTGAATTATTCCGTCATTGTACTGGTTATCACACATTAGGTGGAGTTGGTAAGAGGATTGATCGGCGTTTAAACTGTTGAGTTGCCATCCTGTTAGGTGAGCCTACCTCATCGCCACCTGTCTCACCGCTTACGCAGCTGGAGGAACTTTTCTGAGGTCGATCCTTGGAGCACTGTCTGTGGATCACTCCCTTTTTTTATTTGATCTGATTGTGTCAGTTATTTAAAATTAATATTTGTTTAAATTATTCGTATTGCTCGTGGCCTTCAGCTGACAGATAACACGAATTCTTCTTAATAATGCCTTCAGCCGTCAGTGTAGCTTGTGATACAGTCAATTTTTTTAAAATGATTTAAACAAAGTGTATGTGTTTACTGTGCAACCAACGGTAATTGATTAGGCCCCGTCCACACCTTTTCCTGCTTTCCCTAAGTTCCACGTTTCAAACCGTTTTTAACTAAAGTATGATGATACGGGTTATCAGTTTGTGATTCGATCGGGAATTCCTTGGCAGGGAGGACGCAGCAAGTTACTTTGGAGGGAGAGTAATTGACAGACGTAGAAGTTACCTCGGGAGTACTCCTGGAAAATGTGTTTGGACCCTTGCTGTTCACGTTTTACATTAATGACCTCGCATACAGTATTAATAGTAACATCAGACTTTTCGCATACGATGCAGTAATTTAGAATGAAGTATTGTCCGAGAAATGTTGCGCAAATAATATGCCACATCTCGATAAGATTTCAAAGTTGTGTAGAGATTTTCAACTAGCTTTAACCAATCAGGATGTAAACTTACGCGTACTTCACAAAACGAAAGAAAGACAATGATCCATGACAACAATTTCAGTGATTCACAGTTGCAATCTGTCAACTCTTAGAAATGGTGGGTACAACTATTTGTAGGTATGTGAAATGGAACGATTCCCTAGGCACAGTCGCAGGTACTGTAGATTACTGGGGAAAAGCGATCAGTGTGCAAAAGAAATTCCTTGCACACTTGTGCCAACTGTCCTAGAATGTTGTTCGAATATGTGGCACCTGTACCAAATAAAACTAACACATCATACAGAATACACATAAAAAAGAGCGGCACGAATGATGAGAGTGTTATTTGATCCATAAGAGCGCGTCACAGAACCCGTTATTAAAGCTGTCAGCGGCTAGGAGAGGTGTTCGATTGGCGGCAACATAAAATTTTTGATAATTTCCCCAATACCTTGAAATGTGTGACAAGTAGAGAACCCAATTTTAAATCTAGCCTAAAATCGTATCTCCCGCACGACTGCTTCTATTCCATGCACAACTTCTATTCAAATACTTTTTATCTATAAAAAATAAAATAAAATAAAAGTGGCGTGAGTAGGACTAAAAAATAATGTCTTCATTAATGTTAACACGAATCACGTATCACGTATACCTGCAAAACTGAGTTATTCCACTTCATTTTGATAAAAGAATCGTTCAGTTCATGTAACTAGCGAACAAACTAGCTAGTCAGCGAAATAACTTCTTCAGCTATTGCCAGGTGATGACTGTCGTGTGATTTTTGCTCCTCCTATCACTTCTAAGGTGCCCAGTCTAGGGTCACACATATAAGGTAATGTTTTGGTAGCAAGACTACCGCAACCGCTTCTACCTTCGAATGACTGTATCCAAAGTTGCGCTGAGCTACAAACCGCCATCTCCATTGGTATCTTCAGATAATTCCTGAGAAAAAAAAAAAAAGACGGCGGACATCGGAATGTTGAAGCAAGTGCAGTGGTCTTACAACATTGCGTAATACGGTGCTGGACTGGGGACCAGTGACGTCGCAGGAGGAAGCAGCAACCACGTGACAGTCATCACTTCACAATGGCCAAGGTTCACTCGATCGAAAGCTCGTGAGTTTCAGCTGCTTAACGCAGCTCGAAGTTCGAGGAAATTTTATCCGTATGTATCGCCTTGAAACCATGCATTCGTGCTTATATTTGCGTGAGGGAATGAATGTAAATGTGCACGTACCTGCAAATGCTTTGTGTGAATGCATTTTCTGCAGTATGACTGGATCTTATTTAACTTCTTTTTATTTGAAAAGAAGAAAAGGGCTAAAGTAAATTATTAGCCTACATTTTCAACTAAAAATACAAATTACTGCAAACTAGACAGATTTAATCTAGCAGATAAGAGTAAGACTAAGAGTCGTGTTTAAGCATAACGTTAAACACTGTTATTTATTACATTTTCTCCTTTTTTGAACTGCAGTCCTTTTTTTATGCGTTTAACTGTTTTCTTGCTTACCATCCAGATACCATATAGACTGGACCACGTAGGGATCTCTGAACAAATTATGTATGGGCGTTTGCATATCCAAAAACAACCTAATGAATTGGCGATTCGTACGAAGTACAGACAACGAAACAAATGGTTCAAATGGTTCTGAGCACTATGGGACTTAACTTCTGAGGTCATCAGTCCCCTAGAACTTAGAACTACTTAAACCTAACTAACCTAAGGACATCACACGCACCCATGACCAAGGAAGGATTCGAACCTGAGACCCTAGCGGCCGCGCGGTTACAGACTGTAGCGCCTAGAACCGCTCGGCAACCTCGGCCGGCGACAACGAAACAACTGTATCAGTGTTTATGTTTCTCTGATTCATGCAAAGAGAAGGATTTGAAGTTAAAAAATCTTCTAGGTTATTAGGCCGCGTCATGTTTCGTCTAAAATGATCGACGTTTCGACCCCTCTGCTGGGATCTTCCTCAGGACCTTCTGGTGTCCACTACTGCTAGAACACTGTCAGAGACGAGTGTCGCGTCCTCTCATAAAAGGGGAGTTTCCACACGTTCGTGTTGTAGAAGTGATGGTATTGGTTAAAATTCATATGGCTACCACTGGTGGGCCATAGTCATTGGCTAATATTACCGCTCTCATGCAGATGGTAGCTCATCTCCTGTGGATACCATTGGCGGACCATCGTCATTGGATAGAAAGGCACTATTCCAAACTTATGCTGGAGAAGGGTTATTGGTTGAGATGCCTGCTACCACTATTGGTTGGTCGTCATTAGTGGCTAGATTCGAAACGGACAGAGCTAGAGAGGGGGAATGTTTACTTAAAATATTATTGTCCTCCGTGGTGACTTGCAGCGCGTTGTTTATGCCGCTTACACATTGCGCCCGTGTATTTACTTCCTTGATGGCAGGGAGCCACGATGCCGGAAGCCTATAGCCGTCCTCTCTATTGAAATTAGATGCATTTTTCTTCTATAAATGTATGTTTCTTTAGCCAGTACACGTACGTTTTTAAAGTCGGTGTCAGAGCCACAGTTCTCATGATGTTTCGCTACTGCCGATTTTACACTTTGTTTCAGCCGCATGTGCCGTTCGTGTTCCTTAAGGCGTTCTTTAACAGTTCTTCCCGGTTCGCCTATATACACTTTTCCGCAGCCACATATCACTAGATAGACGCCTGCATTGTGGAGGCAATCAGGTGCATCCGTTTTCCGTCGGAAAAAGTCTTTTATTTTGATCTGACTAAAGAAAGATGTCTGAATACCATTTTTCTTTAAAATTCTGTTTATGCGATCAGTAACCCCAGAAACGAACGGCAACCTGACGGAGTGAGATAGCGGCTCCTCCTCATTCTTATTAGCGGTATAAATATTCCGCCTAAAAGCTCTGTCAATTGAATATCATACCCATTTGCCTTCAATGTCCTCTTTAAAAAATTCAACTCTGATTCCAAGTTCTCGTCATCACTGATACGGAAGGCACGTGAAGACAGAGTGTTGAGTACCGCTTGCTTCTGGACTGGGTAGTGGTGCGAAGTGGCATCTAAATACCTGTTTGTGTTAGTCGGAATTCTATACACTCTGTGGCCTGGAGTGTTATCAGATCTTCTGTACAACAACACGTCTAGGAACGGGAGACCGACCTCACTCTCAACCTCCCAGGTGAATTTGATTTTGGGGTGAATTCCATTTAAGAAATTGTGGAACGCATGAAGTTCTTCTTTGCCGTGTGGCCATATAACAAATGTATCGTCCACATAGCGGAGCCAGCAAGAAGGCTTCAAAGGAGCAGTACTTAACGATTGTTGCTCAAAATGTTCCGTAAATACGTCATCTGCAACTGGCGAAATGGGTGAGCCCAAAGCAAGGCCGCCAGAAAGATTTGTTTACTGCACAAGAAAATTATGCAGCAGTTGCTCGCTTCTGGGGGAAGACTGGATTTCAGTTTTTATGTGTGTGTGTGTGTGTGTGTGTGTGTGTGGTGTGTGTGTGTGTGTGTGTGGGTCTATACAAGGGCGATGTACTTGAGGACAGTATTATAGAAATGGAAGAGAATGTAGATGAAATGGGAGATACGATACTGCACTGAAAGACCTGAACCGAAACAAGGCCCCGGGAGTAGACAACATTCCATTAGAACTACTGACGGCCTTGGGAGAGCCAGTCCTGACAAAACTCTACCATCTGGTGAGCAAGACATAAGAGACAGGCGAAATATCCTCAGACTTCAAGAAGACTATAATAACTCAAATCCCAAAGAAAGCAGGTGTCGACAGATGTGAAAATTACCGAACTATCAGTTTAATAAGCCAAAGCTGCAAAATACTAACGCTAATTCTTTACAGACGAATGAAAAAACTAGTAGAAGCCAACCTTGGGGAAGATAAGTTTGGATTCCGTAGAAATATTGGAACACGTGAGGCATTACTGACCTTACGACTTATCTTAGAAGAAAGATTAAGGAAAGGCAAACCTACTTTTCTAGCATTTGTAGACTTAGAGAAAGCTTTCGACAGTGTTGACTGGAATACTCCCTTCCAAATTCTAAAGGTGGCAGGAGTAAAATACAGGGAGCGAAAGGCTATTTACAATTTGTACAGAAACCAGATGGCGGTTATAAGAGTCGAGGGGCATGAAAGGGAAGCAGTGGCTGGGAAGGGAGTGAGACAGGGTTGTAGCCTCTCCCCGATGCTATTTAATCTGTATATTGAGCAAGCAGTAAAGGAAACAAAAGAAAAATTCGGAGTAGGTGTTAAAATCCATGGAGAAGAAACAAAAACTTTGAGGTTCGCTGATGACATTGTAATTCTGTCAGAGACAGCAAAGGACTTGGAAGAGCAGTAGAACGGAAAGGACATTGTCTTGAAAGGGGGATATAAGGTGAACATCAACAAAAGCAAAACGAGGATAATGGAATGTAGTCGAATTAAACGGATGATGCCGAGGGAATTAGATTAGGAAATGAGACGCTTAAAGTAGTAAAGGAGTTTTGCTATTTGGGGAGCAAAATAACTGATGATGGTCGATGTATAGAGGATATAAAATGTAGACTGGCAATGGCAAGGAAAGCATTTCTGATGAAGAGAAATTTGTTAACATCGAGTATAGATTTAAGTGCCAGGAAGTCGTTTCTGAAAGTATTTGTATGGAGTGTAGCATATATGGAAGTGAAACATGGACGATAAATAGTTTGGACAGAAAGAGAATATAAGCTTTCGAAATGTGGTGCTACAGAAGAATGCTGAAGATTAGATGGGTAGATCACGTAACTAATGAGGAGGTATTGAATAGAATTGGGGAGAAGAGGAGTTTGTGGCACAACTTGAGGAGAAGAAGGGATCGGTTGGTAGGACATGTTCTGAGGCATCAAGGGATCACAAATTTAGCATTGGAGGGCTGCCTGGAGGGTAAAAATCGTAGAGGGAGACCACGAGATGAATACACTAAGCAGATTCAGAAGGATGTAGGTTGCAGTAGGTACTGGGAGATGGAGAAACTTGCACAGGATAGGGTAGCATGGAGAGCTGCATCAAACCAGTCTCAGGACTGAAGGCCACAAGAACAACAACATGTGTGTGTGTGTGTGTGTGTGTGAACTCATTCCCTTGTTTGGAATTGCTTGTATAAGTTTATAGAATGTGTGTGCTTCTACTCAAGTAAATACGAGGTGCATTCAAGTTCTAAGGCCTCCGACTTTTTTTCTAATTAACTACTCACCCGTAATCGATGAAACTGGCGTTACTTCTCGACGTAATCGCCCTGCAGACGCACACACATTTTTCACAACGCTGACGCCATGATTCCATGGCAGCGGCGAAGGCTTCTTTAGGAGTCTGTTTTGACCACTGGAAAATCGCTGAGGCAATAGCAGCACGGCTGGTGAATGTGCGGCCACGGAGAGTGTCTTTCATTGTTGGAAAAAGCAAAAAGTCGCTAGGAGCCAGGTCAGGTGAGTAGGGAGCATGAGGAATCACTTCAAAGTTGTTATCACGAAGAAACTGTTGCGTAACGTTAGCTAGATGTGCGGGTGTGTTGTCTTGGTGAGACAGCACACGCGTAGCCCTTCTCGGACGTTTTTGTTGCAGTGCAGGAAGGAATTTGTTCTTAAAAACATTTTCGTAGGATGCACCTGTTACCGTAGTGCCCTTTGGAACGCAATGGGTAAGGATTACGCCCTCGCTGTCCCAGAACATGGACTCCATCATTTTTTCAGCACTGGCGGTTACCCGAATTTTTTTTTGGCGGCGGTGAATTTGTGTGCTTCCATTGAGCTGACTGGCGCTTTGTTTCTGGATTGAAAAATGGCATCCACGTTTCCTCCATTGTCACAACCGACGAAAAGAAAGTCCCATTCATGCTGTCGTTGCGCGTCAAAATTGCTTGGCAACATGCCACACGGGCAGCCATGTGGTCGTCCGTCAGCATTCGTGGCACCCACCTGGATGACACTTTTAGCATTTTCAGGTCATCATGCAGGATTGTGTGCACAGAACCCACAGAAATGCCAACTCTGGAGGCGATCTGTTCAACAGTCATTCGGCGATCCCCCAAAACAATTCTCTCCACTTTCTCGATCATTTCGTCAGACTGGCTTGTGCGAGCCCGAGGTTGTTTCGGTTTGTTGTCACACGATGTTCTGCCTTCATTAAACTGTCACACCCACGAACGCACTTTCGACACATCCATAACTCCATCACCACATGTCTCCTTCAACTGTCGATGAATTTCAATTGGTTTCACACCACGCAAATTCAGAAAACGAATGTTCAAGTAAGGAAAACGTCGCCATTTTAAGTATTTAAAACAGTTCTCATTCACGCTGCTGGCGGTAAAATTCCATCTGCCGTACAGTGCTGCCATCTCTGGGGCGTATTGACAATGAACGCGGCCTCATTTTAAAACAATGCGCATGTTTCTATCTCTTTCCAATCCGGAGAAAAAAAATCGGAGGCCTTCGAACTTGAATGCACCTCGTAAATACTGTTTTCTTCAGATACAACGATTAGCAAAAGGTGATAAAACATTCAGAAAGTAACTATATAAAAATATAGCTATCAATTTTAGAGCACAAAATTCCCATCTCTGTAGAATTAAACCATGTATCAAATCTTTGATTACAACCACAACCGTTTGTCAGAGAACAGTTGTGGTCAAATAGCATTTGCGGTGACACGAAAAAATGGATTAAGTTAACCAACAGATTATCCACAGAAAGCGTCCTCCTGTTAGTCCAGCGTTGCCGGACACACACGACGAGTGCCATATTCAGCGGAAATATTTGCAGGCGCGAAAGAGCGGACATTCCGGAACACTCGCACGGTGCTAGAAGCAAATGGGGGCTAAACGGAAAAACCGGGCTTCATAAAGCTCTGCGGTCATAAAAGTTAACGCTCGGTGCGGCCGCCGTGAAATACTGGGCGTGGGGCGGCGCTGACAACGCTGCAAAAATTAGGGACGCGCCGCGACCTGCGCACAGTGTGGGAGGTGCCATCGACAGGCTTAACGCTCCACTGACGTCGACGCAGACCGCTCTATAGTCACCTCGCGTCCCACATTACGTTCTGCGTAACTGTGCTCTCCTTCAAACGTGGGATCTCGAGTGTTCATCTACATCTACATCCATACTCCGCAAGCCACCTGACGGTGTGTGGCGGAGGGTACCCTGAGTACCTCTATCGTTTCTCCCTTCTATTCCAGTCTCGTATTGTTCGAGGAAAGAAGGATTGTCGGTTTGCTTCTGTGTGGGCTCTAATCTCTCTGAGGGAGCAATATACTGCTTGACTCTTCGGTCAAGGTATGTTCTCCAAACTTCAACAAAAGCCCGTACCGAGCTACTGAGCGTCTCTCCTGCAGAGTCTTCCACTGGAGTTTATCTATCATCTCCGTAACGCTTTCGCGATTACTAAATGATCCTGTAACGAAGCGCGCTGCTCTCCGTTGGATCTTCTCTATCTCTTCTATCAACCCTACCTGGTGCGGATCCCACACTGCTGAGCAGTATTCAAGCATTGGGCGAACAAGCGTACTGTAACCTACTTCCTTTGTTGTCGGATTGCATTTCCTTAGGATTCTTCCAATGAATCTCAGTCTGGCATCTGCTTTACCGACGATCAACTTCATATGATCATTCCATTTTAAATCACTCCTAATGCGTACTCCCAGATAATTTATGGAATTAACCGATTCAATTTGTTGACCTGCTATTTTGTAGTTAAATGATAAGGGATCTATCTTTCTATGTATTCGCAGCACATTACACTTGTCTACATTGAGATTCAATTGCCATTCCCTGCACCATTCGTCAATTCGCTGCAGCCCCTCCTGTATTTCAGTACAATTTTCCATTGTTACAACCTCTCGATACACTACAGCATCATCTGCAAAAAGCCTCAGGGAACATTCACAAGGTCATTTATGTATATTGTGAATAGCAGCGGTCCTATGACACCCCCCTGCGGCACACCTGTAATCACTCTCACTTCGGAAGACATCTCTCCATCGAGAATGACATGCTGCGTTCTGTTATCTAGGAAACCTTCAATCCAATCACACAATTGGTCTGATAGTCCATATGCTCTTACTCTGTTCATCAAACGACTGTGGGGAACTGTGTCAAACGCCTTGCGGAAGTCAAGAAACACGGCATCTACCTGTGAACCCGTGTCTATGGCCCTTTCAGTCTCGTGGACGAATATCGCGAGCTGGGTTTAACACGACCGTCTTTTTCGAAACCCATGCTGATTCCTACAGAGTAGATTTCTAGTCTCCAGAAAAATTTGTTTCCATAACTTGGTGTCCACACTCCATCGAACTAATATTGGTGTTAATATTCATTGTAAATGTAATGGGTGGAATTACGCTTCTTTATGCAAGAAGAAAATTTAATACGTCTATCTATCTGCTCAGTACAAATTATGCAAGTGTCTTCAACTAAAATAGATCTGTACCTGCAGATTGGAATATTGCGCTGGTCGCACCAATGTTTAAGAAGGGTAGTAGGAGAAATCGATAGAACTACAGACCTATATCATTGACGTCGGTCTGCAGTAGGGGTTCGGAGCATATAATGTATTCAAACATGTATTCAAACATTATGAATCATCTCGAAGGGAACGATCTATTGATACGTAATCAGCATGGTTTCAGAAAACATCGTTCTTGTGCAACGCAGCTAGCTCTTCATTCGCACGAAGTAATGGCCGCTATCGACAGGGGATCTCAAGTTGATTCCGTATTTCTAGATTTCCGGAAAGCTTTTGACACCGTTCCTCACAAGCGACTTCTAATCTAGCTGCGGGCCTATGGGGTATCGTATGAGTTGTGCGACTGGATTTGTGATTTCCTGTCAGGAAGGTCGTATTTAGTAGTAAAAGACGGCAAATCATCGAGTAAAGCTGATGTCAGGTGTTTTCCAGGGAATCGTCCTGCGACCTCTGCTGCTCCTGATCTATATAAATGACCTGGGTGACAATCTGAGCAGTTCTCTTAGGTTGTTCGCAGATGATGCTATAATTTACCGTCTAGTATGGTCATCCGAAGACCAGTATCAGTGGTAAAGCGATTTAGAAAAGATTGCTATATGGTGCGGCAGGTGGCAGTTGACGCTAAATAACGAAAAGTGTGAGGTGATCCATATGAGTTCCAAAAGAAATCCGTTGGAATTCGATTACTCGATATATAGTACAATTCTCAAGGCTGTCAGTTCAACAAAGTACCTGCGTGTAAAAAATTACGAACAACTTCAGTTGGAAAGACCACATAGATAATATTGTGGGGAACGCGAGCCAAAGGTTGCGTTTCATTGGCAGGACACTAAGAACATGCAACAAGTCCTCTAAAGAGACAGCTTACACTATACTCGTTCGTCCTCTGTTAGAATATTGCTGCGCGGTGTGGGATCCTTACCAAGTGGGATTGACGTAGGACATCAAAAGGGTGCAAAAAAGGGCAGCTCGTTTTGTATTATCACGTAATAGGGGAAAGAGTGTGGGCAGATGGAAGTCATTAAATCAAAGACGTTTTCCGTCGCGGCGAGATCTATTTACGAAATTTCAGTCACCAACTTTCTCTTCCGAATGCGAAAATATTTTGTTGAGCCCAATCTACATAGGTAGGAATGATCATCAAAATAAAATACGAGAAATCAGAGTTCAAACAGAAAGGTTTAGGTGTTCGTTTTTCCCGCGCGCTGTTCGCGAGAGATAGTATGATTGTGGTTCGATGAACCCTCTGCCAAGCACTTAAATGTGAATTGCGGAGTAATTATGTAGATGTAGATGTAGATGTAGAGTATCGACGAGCTAGACACTTGAAATTTTAAATACGTCTCAGAAATGAATGACACTGCAACATTAATTCACTTTCTTGTCTGTCTGTTCCATATGGCTCGTATAGGGGTGGGGGCAGGGTGAAAAGGATTGTTAACGTCTGACATCTCGACTGCCCTGCATGACTAGCGTGTTGTATGGGTAGTATCAGGATGTCTGACAGGAGGTATGTAATATGAAGTAGACGGTACAATTACATCTGCAACCGCTAGTATACTTCTACATCACTGGCCTTGTTCAAATGGTTGAAATGGCTCTAAGCACTATGGGAATTAACATCTGAGGTCATCAGTCCTCTATACTGAACATGCGGGCCAGGGTATGTTGCTTCGACGACCAATCCATCTGTCATGAAATATGCTATTCAGTACCGCTTCAACCGCATGCGAGCTATGCGCCGGACATCCATCATGTTGGAAGTACATCGCCATTCTGCCATGCAGTCAAGCATCTTGTATTAACATCGGTAGAACATTACGTAGGAAATCAGCATACATTGCACCATTTAGATTGCCATCGGTAAAAGGGGGGCCAATTATCCTTCCTCACATAATGCCGCACTATACATTAACCCGCCAAGGTCGCTGATGTTCCACTTGTCGCAGCCATCGTGGATTTTCCGTTGCCCAATTGTGCATATTATGCCGGTTTACGTTGCCGTTGTTGGTGAATGACTCATCGTCGCTAAATAAAACACGTGCAAAAAATCTGTCATCATCCCGTAATTACTCTTGTGTCCAGTGGCAGAACTGTACACGACGTTCAATGTCGTCGCCATGCAGTTCCTGGTGCACAGAAATATGGTACGGGTGCAATCGATGTTTATGTAGCATTCTCAACAACGACGTTTTTGAGATTCCCGATTCCCGCGCAGTCTGCTACTGCTGTGCGGATTAGCCGCGACAGCAGCTAAAACACCTACTTGGGCATAATCATTTGTTGCAGGTCGTGGTTGACGTTTCACATGTGGCTGAACACTTCCTGTTTCCTTAAATAACGTAAGTATCCCGCGAACGGTCCGGACACTCGGATGATGGCGTCCAGGATACCGAGCAGCATACATAGCACACGCCCTTTGGGCATTTTGATCACAATAGCCATACATCAACACGACATCGACCTTTTCCGCAATTGGTAAACGGTCCATTTTAACACGGGTAATGTATCACGAAACAAATTCCGTCCGCACTGGCGGAATGTTACATGATATCACGTACTTATACGTTTGTGACTATTACAGCACCATCTATCACAAAGCAAAACAAGTGGTCCAACCAAAACATTCATATTTCTTTACGTACTACACGAATACATAATAAAAAATGGGGCTTCCTATTAAAAGAAAAAACCGGTTGATATCCGTTTGACCTATGGTATCCCCATCTATCGGGCCAACCACAGCGCCATCTGGTTCCCCCTTCAAGCTAGACAAGTTTCGTTGTTTGTAGTTTTTTCGTTTGACGCTTATTTCGTTAGATATTTGGCCCGGTCATGATCAGTGGACCATCCTGTATAGTTAGTCTCTGCCTTCCGTTACGTATACCGTTCTCATTACACATGGTTGGTTCAGGCTCAGGTTTCAGTACACCTTCAGTTTTCACTCTTGGATTACTCTTTTAAGCTTTGTAACTCTCCCATGCCTTCTCTGTTGTCAATTTCCCTCATGGTGTTTTCCTCCGTTTCACAAGTGGCTAACCTCTGCTGACAGTACTTGATGTGTCAGCCAGTCCCTGCCGTTTCTTCGAGTCGTTCCCCATCCTCGTCAGATTCCGGTCACAATAGTTTTCAACAATAAAATAAACGCCAGACGCTAGATAGAGCCACACCAACCATCTTGTATCGTGCCAAATAGTCCCGAGTCCGTGTTCAGGGATTTGTTGAGGCAGTGCTGTAAAGCATTTGTAACAGAACGTTAAGTTCATTATGAAAACTCCAATTTTCCTTCAGGTTTACTGTATAATATTATGAAACATAAAATAAAAAAATCCTGAAATTCTTAATTCCCTGTACCAAGGCATTTTTTAAAATGTTTGTGCCACAATATCACGTAAAAGCTTTTTGAGAGACAGTGATACAAAGTACACGTCCAGCTGAATTATAAGCTACTCGTACTACCTACCGGAAGAAATGGTAACACAATATATACCTTCTGACACCTATGCCGGCCGCGGTAGCCGTGCGGTTCTAGGCGCTGCAGTGCGGAACAGCGGGACTGCTACGGTCGCAGGTTCGAATCCTGCCTCGGGCATGGATGTGTGTGATGTCCTAAGATGTTAAGTCCCATAGTGATCAGAGCCATTTGAACCATTTTTATCTCTGTAATAAAAAAACTGAGTGGAACGATCAGCCACCGAACTTGAACAGGATGTCTTGCGACGTCCGCAACAACCAAACACAACGATCAATAAAAAAAAAAAAAAAAAAAAAAAAAAGGTAGGGTCTTTGATTCATAATCAAAACGTCTTCGGTCCCGGGTTCGATCCCCGCCACCGCCTAAATTTTGATAAATAATCAGCACTGGCGGCCGAAGACTTCCGTCATAAGAAGTCAGCCTCATTCTGCCAACGGCCTTGTCAAAGAGGGCGGAGGAGCGGATAGATGTTCAGGGCACTCTCTTGTCCTAGGGGTGGGAAATTCCCCCTAAAGACGGAAGAGTCAGCAATGATCAACGACATGAGGATGCAGAAGGCAATGGAAACCACTGCATTAAAGACACGTAACGTGTATCCACAGGACATGTGGCCTGTAGTTGAAGATGTGTCATGATGATCTCTCCATTGGCAAAAGATTCCGGAATAGTCCCCCATTCGGATCTCCGGGAGGGGACTGCCAAGGGGGAGGTTACCATGAAAAAAGATTGAATAATCAACGAAAGCATAATGTTCTACGAGTCGGGGCGTGGAATGTCAGAAGCTTGAACGTGGTAGGGAAACTACAAAATCTGAAAAGGGAAATGCAAAGGCTCAATCTAGATATAGTAAGGGTCAGTAAAGTGAAGTGGAAGGAAGACAAGGATTTCTGGTCAGATGAGTATCGGGTAATATCAACAGCACCAGAAAATGGTATAACAGGTGTAGGATTCGTTATGAATAGGAAGGTAGGGCAGAGGGTGTGTTACTGTGAACAGTTCAGTGACCGAGTTGTTCTAATCAGAATCGACAGCAGACCAACACCGACAACGATAGTTCAGGTACACATGCCGACGTCGCAAGCTGAAGATGAACAGATAGAGAAAGTGTATGAGGATATTGAAAGGGTAATGCAGTATGTAAAGGGGGACGAAAATCTGATAGTCATGGGCGACTGAAATGCAGTTGTAGGGGAAGGAGTAGAAGAAAAGGTTACAGGAGAATATGGGCTTGGGACAAGGAATGAAAGAGGAGAAAGACTAATTGAGTTCTGTAACAAGTTTCAGCTAGTAATAGCGAATACCCTGTTCAAGAATCATAAGAGGAGGAGGTATACTTGGAAAAGGCCGGGAGATACGGGAAGATTTCAATTAGGTTACATCATGGTCAGACAGAGATTCCGAAATCAGATACTGGATTGTAAGGCGTACCCAGGAGCAGATATAGACTCACATCACAATATAGTAGTGATGAAGAGTAGGCCGAAGTTCAAGACATTAGTCAGGAAGAATCAATACGCTAAGAAGTGGTATACGGAAGTTCTAAGGAATGACGAGATACGTTTGAAGTTCTCTAACGCTATAGATACAGCAATAAGGAATAGTGCAGTAGGCAACACAGTTGAAGAGGAATGGAAGTCTCTAAAAAGGGCCATCACAGAAGTTGGGAAGGAAAACATAGGTACAAAGAAGGTAGCTGCGAAGAAACCGTGGGTAACAGAGGAAATACTTCAGTTGATTGATGAAAGGAGGAAGTACAAACATGTTCCGGGAAAATCAGGAATACAGAAATACAAGTCGCTGAGAAATGAAATAAATAGGAAGTGCAGGGAAGCTAAGACGAAATGGCTGCAGGGAAAATGTGAAAACATCGAAAAAGATATGACTGTCGGAAGGACAGACTCAGCATACAGGAAAGTCAAAACAACCTTTGGTGGCATTAAGAGTGCAACGGGGATTCCACTGTTAAATGCAGAGGAGTGAGCAGATAGGTGGAAGGAATACATTGAAAGCCTCTATGAGGGTGAAGATTTCTCTGATGTGATAGAAGAAGAAACAGGAGTCGATTTAGAAGAGATAGGGGATCCAGTATTAGAATCGGAATTTAAAAGAGCTTTGGAGGACTTACGGTCAACTAAGGCAGAAGGGATAGATAACATTCAATCAGAATTTCTAAAATCATTAGGGGATGTGGCAACAAAACGACTATTCAGGTTGGTGTGTAGAATATATGAGTATTGCGACATACCATCTGACTTTTGGAAAAGCATCATCCACACAATTCCGAAGACGGCAAGAGCTGACAAGCGCGAGAATTATCGCACAATCAGCTTAATAGCTCATGCATCGAAGCTGCTTACACAGTATGGTTTGAGAGTAAATCGGAGAAAGACGAAGGTAATGAGAAGTAGTAGAAATGAGAACAGCGAGAAACTTAACATCAGGATTCATGGTCACGAAGTCTATGAAGTTAAGGCATTCTGCTACCTAGGCAGTAAAATAGCCAATGACGGACGGAGCAAGGAGGACATCAAAAGCGGACTCGCTAAGGCAAGGAAGGCATTTCTGGCCAAGAGAAGTCTACTAATATCAAATACCAGCCTTAATTTGAGGAAGAAATTTCTGAGGATGTACATCTGGAGTACAGCATTGTATGGTAGTGAAACATGGACTGTGGGAAAACCGGAACAGAAGAGAATAGAAGCATTTGAGATGTGGTGCTATAGGCGAATGTTGAAAATTAGGTGGACTGATAAGGAATGAGGAGGTTCTACTCAGAATCGGAGAGGAAAGGAATATGTGGAAAACACTTATAAGGAGAAGGGACAGGATAATATGACATCTGCTAAGACATGAGGGAATGACTTCCATGGTATTAGAGGGAGCTGTAGAGGGCAAAAACTGTAGAGGAAGACAGAGATTGGAATGCGTGAAGCAAATAATTGAGGACGTAGGTTGCAAGTGCTACTCTGAGATAAAGAGGTTAGCACAGGAAAGGAATTCGTGGCGGGCCGCATCAAACCAGTCAGTAGATTGATGAAAAAATAAAAATAAAAAAAATTGTGTATTTTTTTTAAAACAGAGAGAAAGTGTAAAGTAATTTCCTATTCCATACAAATAGTTTTGAATATTTGTGATCGTGAATTTTAGTAGTTATAAAAATATTTGTAAGATTTTTAATGAAAAAATTAAGATGCATACAACAGACAATACCTAAGAGGTAGAATATTCATTCATCAATTACGTATTGCATGTACTCCACGTTTTTGTTCCAAGTATTTTCACAAGTATTAAAACTTCACAGTAACAAATTTTCAGAATTATCTGTATGGGATTAGGAATCTGTATGGAGATGGAGTAAATTATTTTATACTTTTTTGCCCAATTAAAAATGTGTTATATTAAGAAATTATTTTTATTTAAATAAATATTTCTCAGTCTATTTATGTGACTATTTTTAAGTGTAACGTTAGAAACTGTCCGAAAATTAATTTTGAGTAAACACCGTAGTGCAGTAAGTGCGCAGAAAGCCATTTTTGAATCGTACGATAGACGTCTGAGTATGACATAAGAGGTGCATCTTTGGAGGAAGGAGGACACGCAATCAGCGCGTGATTGGAAGGTGACCACGTGCAACGCCCACATGATCTTCGAGAATGCTCTAGAACAGGGGTCGACCGTGGTGGCCCAGCGGTTCTAGGCCCTTCAGTGCGAAACCGCACGACTGCTACGGTCGCAGGTTCTAATCCTGCCTCGGGCATGGGTGTGTGTTATGTCCTAGATTAGTTAAGTTTAAGCAGTTCCAAGTTCTAGGGGACTGATGACCTCAGATGATAAGTCCCATAGTGTTCAGAGCCATTTGAACCATTTTTTGAAGTAACCACTTGTTTATTTTGAAGTCTGATTTATCGTCGATGTTTTATTTGATTCTGTATTTGTTAGCTTTTTGGTCTTTAATTTCAGATCAGTTCAGTTTATTACTCTCTTTCACAGCTGGTTTATATTATTTGCGATATAAAGGTTTCATAAATATCTTAAATATCATTCCTTTCGTAGTCATTGAATATTGCTTTAAATAAGTACCACATGTCACACGAATGACTCTGTAAAAAAGTGCTTCCGTAAAGCCTTATTGGTTGTGTGTCTCATATTTCTACCACTGTAGTTGATCAGTATGATGCAAAAATTGTACATCTGTTGTCATCACTGAGCAAAATGGCTAATATTATTCCCCCTGTACCGTTCGTTAACCCTGCAGCAGTCGTCGCTCACCCTGCTGTACCATTCCCACACTCTCTCACCCTCCCCCAACTCAAGATTTGTTAAAAAGTGAACAAGCTAAAGTAGTATATCCAAATTTCTAAAAATGTTAAGTGGTACACAGTGCCAAAAAGTCAGCGAACCCTTATTCTACAAAATTTCCAGTATGCAGGCTTCTGCTGTAAGCCAGAAATGACATCCCTCAGGCAAGTAAATGTAGGACTACACAGCATCGTCCAGACTCTCAACAAACCTCATCACAGCAACGTCCATGGTTCATTGGCATTGATATTGATCATTAATTCCGTGCAACAATTATTTTACCCTTGTCATTATCAGAAGCGATCTGAAATTCTATAGTTTAAAGTATCTGAAAACGTTCACAGGACGTCAACCCAATTCCCAGCTGCAAGTTAATCAGCATAGTCTTCTGCACGTCAAGAAACAGACCACAGTATGTATGTTCCTCTTTTGCAAAGTATGCCAAAGACACAGCTCAATGTTATGCTTTGTAGCTGTCATTTTCTGCAGAAGAGCTTTTAGTTTGGTCGTTTTGATGTAGTATATAAATAAGTAGTAGGTTTACCGATCGTATTGGAAGCATGGAAAGGAATGAAACATAAATGCTTGTGTGAGAGGGAAACTGGGAGCCGACTACTTCTCTGTGTTAGTTGTTTGTTTCGCACATAATTAGAACCGCATATCCTTCAGTGTTAGTCCACTACGTGCTCTATACCCTTACAAAATATACGTTGCATTTTATGAGTAATAAAAATTTGTTGATCGTATAACTTCTACACTTTTATGTAACCAAAGAAATTACTAATGATGCAACAACAGCTTACACAAAATCATTAAAAAATCTATATTGTCATTGTACTTAATAGACCGTTCTTCATCTTGATCAAAGGCAAGAGTTTGCTGTTATTATTGATAAGTGAGACAGTTGTTTATGAATAACAAATGGTTCAAATGGCTCTGAGCACTATGGGACTTAACATCTATGCCTATCAGTCCCCTAGAACTTAGAACTACTTAACCCTAACTAACCTAAGGACATCACATAACACCCAGTCATCACGAGGCAGAGAAAATCTCTAACCCCGCCGGGAATCGAACCCGGGAACCCAGAACGCTACCGCACGACCACGAGCTGCGGACATGTATAACAGAAACATACTTTATATGTATAAGCCCGACAAATTACTGTTGCGGTGTTTGAAATTTTTGGTGTTGCGTTTTTTAATTATATCTTTTTTTGCAATAATGATTTTCTAGCGCTATTTGACAAATCTGTTCGGTATTTTTTTCTTTACTACAACAGTCGTCTGTTTCTCTTTACAAAGCTACAGTTTTCGAATGAAATCTGAATTAAATAATGACAATTTCAAGTTTGCTATAAATACTGTTTATTTTCAAATAACAGACAGGAGGATAACTATGTACCTCTTCCACAAAAATGTTACGTATGTTACCTTTCAATGGGAATCTAGTAAGACATCAGTCGCATTTGCAAACAAACGTTCTGAGGTAACGCCTGATAGGTATGCAACACATATAACATACTGGTAAAGCGACTGCAATCTTAACTGAAGAAAGCTACCAACAAGGGAACCTCCCCATCGCACCCCTCTCAGATTTAGTTATAAGTTGGCACAGTGGATAGGACTTGAAAAACTGAACACAGATCAATCGAGGAAACAGGAAGAAGTTGTGTGGAATTATGAAAAAAATAAGCAAAATGTACAAACTGAGTAGTCCATGTGCAACATGGGCCACATCAAGGGTGGTGTAAGCTCCAGAGCGCCGTGGTCCCGTGGTTAGCGTGAGCACCTCCGGAACGAGACGTCCATGGTTCAAGTCGTTCCTCGAGTGAAAAGTTTACGTTCTTTATTTTCGCAAAGTTATGATCTGTCAGTTCGTACATTGACGTCTCTATTCACTGTCATAAGTTTAGTGTCTGTGTTTTGCGACCTCATCGCAAAACTGTGCGATTAGCAGACGAAAGGACGTGCCTCTCGAATGGGAACCGAAAACATTTGATCGCAAGGTCATACGTCAACTGATTCCTCCACAGGAAAACACGTCTGATATATTCTATACGACACTGGTGACGCCATGTGCGTCACATGACAGGAATATGTTGTCGACCCACCTAACTTGTACACTTGGCGAATCGGTAAAAAGATTCTTCTACCTTATCCGATTTAAGTTTTCTTGCGGATGTGATAATCACTCCCAAAAAATGATGCAAAAAACAAGAGTTTGTAACATAAACTGCAATTAATGAATGTAACAGATTCACAGTCTCACCGTTTTCCCTGTGCTCTGTCAAAACATATGTTTTTAATGTTTTCAAATTTTTCCGTGTGTAGACCGTCAAATCCTGCATATGTCTAAGCAAATCTGAACATGTCCTGGAATTTTGGAGAATGAAGTTGATTATGTGTGAGTGCCTGAACTTTGATAATTGTCTGAAAATAAAAAAATTAAACTTTTCTCTCGAGTGCAGACTTGAACCAAGGACCTCTCGTTCCGCAGCTGCTCAAGCTAACTACGGGACCACGGCGCTCCTGAGCTCACATTCCCCTTGATGTTGCCTATCTTGCGCATAGACTTCTCAGTTTGTATATTTTGCTTGTTTTTTTTTCATAGTTCCACACAACTCCTTCCTGTTTTCTCGATTGATCTGTGTTCAGTTTTTCAAGGGCTATCCACGGTGCCAACTTAAAACTAAATGTGAGGGGGGTGCGATGGGGAGGTTGCCTTGTAAGAGAACTGCCGTATTCTACGTTTACTTGTGATAGTCAACCGTAGTCTAGGGTAGTTTTACAACTTTGTTTATACAAAATATGTTTTGTTGCTGCTGCTGCTCACATCCCATTGCATCCCTCAGACGGAGACAGGTAATTCGGCTGTGACTAGTTCACTTAGGAGTTCGCCTGCATGATCGGACACAGCCCACGCAAGACGACGGTAAAGGATATCATTTACACACACACACACGCACACACAGACACACACACACACACACACACACACACACACACACACACACACACACACACAAAGTCCACATCAACTGATATGAAATAAAAGCCTTACTTTTCAGCATCTGGAGGCGCTTCAGAGCGCTTCGATCCGAAGCCGGGCAGTTTCCGTCCGTCTGACAGAAGAACAGCGATATGATATGCAGTGAATTCACGTAGGCCTTTTATGAAGTCCACCAAGACAGTGGAAATAGAATCCATTAGGGTTTTTAACTACATGAAGGTTATTGCACACTCTACCTCTTCCACAGCGTAACATATTACGATATTTTCAGCAGTAAAGTGAATACATTTAAAAAGAAGCCACTCATTGAAGAGAACGTCTACAATGAGACTTACAAGGAAACATCACCAACTTGAACTCTTATTTTAAGAAGAAAAAAACACTCTTGCAAGATACCAGCCCCAGAAAATTTGGGTTATAATTCTAATAGTACGTAGCTACGACCTTCTGAAAGTATAGCTTTTAAACTTTTGCGCGCACCGGTTGTTCGTTATTATCTCCGCACCACTGCACCGAGCCTAATGCCCGAGTACGAAGTATTGTACTGTACAGCGGAGTGACAGCCAGAGCCCTCCTGTTCGCAGAATCTTGATAGCGAGAGAAGGAGAGGAACGAAGGGACAACGTCTGGCCAACGAATTTTGAAATCTTGTTTGAGAATGCGATGCTCTGCACGAACAATGGTAAGTAGTATTAGTACGTAATATGTGAACCTCACGCATATGTAGGTTCATTATTATTTTAATGATATTCTCGTATTGATGTTCTGCAGCTACTGTACAACCCAAAATGAATAAACCTAATCCGCAGCAAATTCTTATGAAATGAAGTTAATGAGTTTATGTTTACAGTTCTATCACGTCAATAACGTTGAAGTATGGCGCAGCAATGCATTTCACTTCATAGGCGCTCGTTTTAAAATCAAAAGAACGCACGACAACGATGTTCATGATTGAATAGCGCTAAGATACTTCCTTAATGAGACATTAATTCGTTTCGTTCATTTACACTGCTTTTGTCAATCGCAACAACAAAAACTGTTCAGAGCAAAGATATCTCTGGCACCAGCTACAATATGAGAAACCACACACGTTGACACCACGCACAAAGCATGCGAACAATGCGAAAACAGTAATTCGAAACCTGTTATTCACTCCACACTACAGTACTTCTCGCGGGGACACTAGGTGGCTGCAGTGGTGCAGAGCGAGTGACAAACATCTGGTGTGCGCACAGGTTGAAAATCTGTACTTTCAGCAGGTCGTAACTGCGTGCTGTCAGAATTATGGTCCAAATTTCCGCCTCAGATCGATTGCTGGGGCTATCAAGAATTTGTGATATTTTCTTATTAAAATATGAGGTCAACTTGGCGATGTTTCCTTGTTAGACGAAGAACTCATGTTCTCAGTAAACGAAGATGCCTTACGAAGTATGAAAGACACATAATTTGCAATTCCATTATAGGTCAAGTTATTACAGTAGTAATTTAAAGGATACAGAAAAACAATCATGAATGATTACAACAGCACATTATATTTCTGGGGAACAGATATAACATTCAGAAATGACAGCGTTTCAAGAAAAGAAATAGGTTGCGTACTTCATAAAATTGATTAAAAACTAAGTTCTAATATTTCTACATAAATGTGTATAGTGTTGTTGTTGCACATAATACAGAATTTTTTCTGGAGGTGAGGTGTAAGTTAGAAGACTCAAATGGTCTTAAAATTGCAGTGATGAAAATACAGTTTTCCCTTGGGTCCTGAATCGGTCGTAGTCAACTTACTGAGTTATTGCAGATCATTTGGGGTGAAAATCAGTCCTTTCTAACAACAGAAAAGAGGTCAGGTTTTTAGGGCTTAACGTCCTATCTGTAGCAAAATCGTTACAGCTGAATTGCGAGCTCATTTCTGGTAAGGTCATGGTAAGAATCATCTGTGACTATTTCTTTTCTGCATGCGCTATCGTTTCTAAAAGTAATCTCTATTCTCACGAAATATATGCTGTTGCAATCATATATGAATATGCCTTAAATTATTACTGTAATAACTTGACCTATAATGGAATTGCGAATTATGTGTCTTTTATGTTTCGAAAAGCATCTTCATTTACTGAGAACATAATGACTTCTTCGTCTAACAAGGAAATATCACGAACTTGACCTCATATTTTAAGGAGAAAATAGCACAAACGCTTGATAGCCCCAGCAATCAATCTGACGTGAAAATTTGAGTCATAATTCTGATAGCACGCAATGACAACCTGCTGAAAGTACAGTCGGCCTTTGGGGCTGTAGCGGCTCGGACGTGCCTAGCACACCGGCCGCGACCCCTTTAGCGCGAGCTTTGTTTACATCCGTGAGGCTTCGCATAGCGGTGTATTGATTACTAGAGATCACGATGGCGCTTTCTTGCGGGTCGGTGTGACCGTGCGGTTCTAGGCGCTTCACTCTGGAACCGCGTGCCCGCTACGGTTCGAATCCTGCCTCGTGCATGGATGTGTGTGATGTCCTTAGGTTAGTTAGGTTTAATTATTTCTACGTTCTAGGCGAATGATGACCTTAGAAGTTAAGTCGCATAGTGCTCAGAGCCATATGAACCATTTTTGGCTCTTTCTTACCGGAAGACGACTGTCAAGTTCACTTTCGACGCACACGAAATGGAACGCTTCATGCGCTAAGTGGTAAAACTAGATCCCCAGGAGCTGATAGGAATTCACCTATTAACATTGGCCAGCGTCGCATAGGCAAAACTCACAGACGAGGCAACGTGAGACAGACTTATCCGTCGACCCACCGAAGGTTACCGCTTTTGCCACGCCGACGGGAACGTGGGTGTTGTTTCTGTTGATCATATCGGTCACCTAGTGAGAACGGCACTCGTATTCGAACTTCCGTTGGAAGTCCCTGCGGACATGGTTATCGCAGCACTTCGCCCTAATGGCACGGTCCTTAACCATGCTGCGGAGAAATGGACCAGCTTCGAGAGGTATCCCTTACTTAACGGAGTGTGCCAAATAATAATTAAACTCCAAAAGCACATTCCCATCTTATGTGACAATAGGTGGCTGCCGAGCCATCGTTATAGGGTGTTACAAAAAGGTACGGCCAAACTTTCAATAAACATTCCTCACACGCAAAGAAAGAAAATATGTTATGTGCACATGTGTCCGGAAACGCTTACTTTCCATGTTAGAGCTCATTTTATTACTTCTCTTCAAATCACATTAATCATGGAATGGAAACACACAGAAACACAACGTACCAGCGTGACTTCAAACACTTTGTTACAAGAAATGTTCAAAATGTCCTCCGTTAGCGAGGATACATGCATCCACCCTCCGTCGCATGGAATCCCTGATGTGCTGATGCAGCCCTGGAGAATGGCGTATTGTATCACAGCCGTCCACAATACGAGCACGGAGAGTCTCTACATTTGGTACCGGGGTCGCGTAGACAAGAGCTTTCACATGCCCCCATAAATGAAAGTCAAGAGGGTTGAGGTCAGGAGAGCGTGGAGGCCACGGAATTGGTCCGCCTCTACCAATCCGTCGGTCACCGAATCTGTTGTTGAGAAGCGTACGAACGCTTCGACTGAAATGATCAGGAGCTCCATCGTGCATGAACAACATGTTGTGTCGTACTTGTAAAGGCACATGTTCTAGCAGCACAGGTAGAGTATCCCGTATGAAATCATGATAAGGTGCTCCATTGAGTGTAGGTGGAAGAACATGGGGCCCAATCAAGACATCGCCAACAATGCCTGCCCAAACGTTCACAGAAAATCTGTGTTGATGACATGATTGCACAATTGCGTGCGGATTCTCGTCAGCCAACAAATGTTGCTTGTGAAAATTTACAATTTGATCACGTTGGAATGAAGCCTCATCCGTAAAGAGAACATTTGCACTGAAATGAGGATTGACACATTGTTGGATGAACCATTCGCAGAAGTGTACCCGTGGAGGCCAATCAGCTGCTGATAGTGCGTGCACACGCTGTACATGGTACGGAAACAACTGGTTCTGCCGTAGCTCTCTCCATACAGTGACGTGGTCAATGTTACCTTGTACATCAGCACCTTCTCTGACGCTGACATTAGGGTTATCGTCAACTGCACGAAGAATTGCCTCGCCCATTGCAGGTGTCCTTGTCGTTCTAGGTCTTCCCCAGTCGCGAGTCATAGGCTGGAATGTTCCGTGCTCAAAAATAAATGGTTCAAATGGCTCTGAGCACTATGGGACTCAACATCTTAGGTCATAAGTCCCCTAGAACTTAGAACTACTTAAACCTAACTAAGGACATCACAAACATCCATGCCCGAGGCAGGATTCGAACCTGCGACCGTAGCAGTCCCGCGGTTCCGGACTGCAGCGCCAGAACCGCACGGCCACCGTGGCCGGCGTTCCGTGCTCCATAAGACGCCGATCAATTGCTTCGAACGTCTTCCTGTCGGGACACCTTCGTTCTGGAAATCTGCCTCGATACAAACGTACCGCGCCACGGGTATTGCCCAGTGCTAATCCGTACATCAAATGGGCATCTGCCAACTCCGCATTTGTAAACATTGCACTGACTGCAAAACCAAGTTCTTGATGAACCCTAACCTGCTGATGCTACGTACTGATGTGCTTGTGCTAGTACTGTAGAGCAATGAGTCGCATGTCAACACAAGCACCGAAGACAACATTACCTTCCTTCAATTGGGCCAACTGGCGGTGAATCGAGTAAGTGCTGTACATACTGACGAAACTAAAATGACTTCTAACGTGGAAATTAAACGTTTCCGGACACATGTCCACATAACATCTTTTCTTTATTTGTGTGTGAGGAATGTTTCCTGAAAGTTTGGCCGTTCCTTTTTCTAATACCCTGTATATGATGGTCAACCGAAAACCTACTCTTGCTGCGGATAGGAAGGCCATGACCGAACTGTCTTCAGCGACGTCTTGCGGGACACCCAGCAGCCGCCACAGCAGATGACGTCGCTGCCTATTGTGTACGTGGAAGCGCTACGGAACGACGTGGGCGACGCGCATGGCAAGCCGTTGCCCGTAGAATCTGCGAGTATCGCCCCCGGCCCCAAGTCACGGACGGTGCAGATGATCTTGTCCCACCAACAGCCAGACGCCCCCCAACAGCAGCGGAGCCACGGTCCTTCCACGCTCCAGTCGAACCCAACTTCATATATGGAAGAGGATCCGCAAGAAGCTCGCACGGAACAGCATTCCTGAGCAGGCGTGGAAGCTGCACCACGAAAATAGCGGTCGAAGAAACGAAAGAAGAGACGGCTGTCCATAAAAGACGAACACCACAACCGAGGCGACGAACAAGTCAGTTTGGAGATCAAGATTCATTTCCACAGCTAGGCCAGGACGACGTCACATCCAAAGCGTCGGTGCTACAAACCGTGGGGAAGCCGCCACATCGACGAGACGCGATGGATACAGATGTGCAACAGGATGAGGTCCCACCTGCAGATGAACCCCCGTCAACAGCGATAGTCATCACCAATGCATTAGGAGATTGGGCACAAGAAATGGAACAAACTGGTGAGATGCAGGAGGCCGACGTTCGATCATTGGCTCTCACCAACAATGAGTCGGGACGGAACCTCGCCCATGGCGGCCAATGAGGAAGTGTCTGAGGTCCCGGTCCAGGAACAACGCTCCGTCGACGGCCGATCAGTAGATGCGCGAATTCCCAGCAGTGCACAACAGATAAGATGTCAAGCGTCTATCGTATTGGTACAGTTAACATCAATGGTATTAGCAAATCAGTAAAGATACAAGTGCTGCAAGATATGCTGCGGGCAGCGGACGTCGACATAGTGTTTCTGCAGGAGGTACGAAACGATGTCCCTGTTGAGTTTTACGACTATGACGTCTATCGTTTAACAGATTACGACGGTAGCGTTGGCACAGCCATACTGTTACGAGAAGGAATAGTGGCGGAAGATGTGGAATACTTACCATCGACCCGTGGTGTTGCCCTGAGTGTGGGGGATGTAGGATTGGTGAATGTTTACGCACCGTCTGGCTCGACCAAGAGACATGAACGCACAACCTTTTACATAGAGGAAGTGTCGCCGCTGTTTCGAGGACGTCAGGAGAATTATATTGTCGCCGGTGACCTCAACTGCGTTCTGCGGCCCGAGGGCCAACGACAACACTTCGTTCCTTGCCCTGTGTTACAGACGCTGGTCCGGGATCTTGCACTGCATGACACCTGGGAAATGACGCACGGCGACAGCCGCGGATATATGTACTTTACAAGCCTCTCAGCTAGTCCACTATACAGGGTGGCTGTGTCACATGTGCTACGCAAAGCGACGATTGACGCCGATGTGTGTCCTACGGTCTTTACAGACCACCAGGTTTACATCTCCACTATCGCTCTGCCACGACAGAAGACATGGCGCAGTAGGGGCCCATGGAAGCTGAACGTAACCCACCTGCAGGATGAAAACTGTTTACGAGAGGATGAAGTCACATGGCAACAATCTCAACTGCAAGAATGTTCGTACGATTCAACGCTTAAACGGTGGCTCTGCTGCGTCAAACCGGCTTTACGCAAAACTTTCACATGATACGACCAAGATAAGTCACACTGGCAACCGGCGAATTCCGAATTTTATTTCACAGCCCTACGTGACTTGGCGAAACACCCACAGTCTCCCGACCGTCAGCAGGCTGTCCAACGTAGCAGAGCACAACTGCTGCGTCTTACGGCAGTGAAGATGGAAGGAGTTAAAGTGCTCGACGTATTACGCAACGAACGGCTGTCATTCCACTACATACTGGGAGAAAGACGGAATCGGAGACGTACACCTATACAGGATGTCGGAATATCCGATGGATCGCGGGCCACATTACAGAGGGACATTGCACGTGCCTTTGCTCACCACTACCGCAGTTTCCATGTGGAGGACCAGCTGGACAGAGCAAGACTGACAGACGTGCTTCGCGAAATATTAACGGACGAGCATCCCACTGAAGTGGCCGGCCTTGTGGCTGAAATCACCGTAGATGATCCGGATGCTACCCTAAAGTGTGGTGCGTTAAACAAATCCCCTGGACCGGATGGGCTCTCTCTTGAGTTCTACCGCATCTTTGCTTCTCTGATGGGACCGAGGCAGGTAAAGATGTACAATGAACTCTTTAACGCATACCTTACGTGTCCCTACCAAGTTCACAGAGGGTACCATGATACCCATTCCAGAACCAAGTGGTGGTCGTAGACCAGAAGACTACCGGCCTTTGACGCGATCGTTCTTTTGGTCAAGTCAGAAGACGAAATCAAGACGTCGCTGGAATGGCTCCGGCAGTATTACGAGGAGCCCTCGTGACAGTGGATTTCGATCAAGCTTTCCAGCGAGTGGGAACCCCCTGCAGTTTGTGCACACGATCATGAGGTTGATCAATGGCGCAAACTCAAGAGTCTTGGTGAACGGTGTTAGCTTCGAACCTTCCACGATCCAGCGCTCAGTGCGGCAAGGTTTCCCCCTTTCAGCCATCTTATTTGCTGCCGCTCTTGAGCCTGCACTAAGTCATCAACCTACGAAAGACTCGATGTATGGAAGTGAGCACCACCAAGTTACCCACACTCAAGTGTTTGGGAGTGGTATTCCGTGAAAACATATAACGTACAGCAACGGATAATTATCGACGGCTACTGCGGATGATTCACGCATGGGTACAACATGCGACTTGAGGGCGTCCAACTACGGACTGCATCTTTCCAGTACATCAGCACGTGTCAGTTTCCCGCCCAATGGAATAATACACGAGGTCGAGAATATGCAAAACACTTAGAGGTCCAAACGTGTCGTCAGTTTGGCGTGCAAATAGCGGTACTGCTTGCCCAGAGGAATGACTCGGCACACGGCAGTTCGTCTCTGTTAACTGTTACAAGGAAACATCATGTTCTGCCTATTGATTTGTTTACCCTAGATTACTAACCCTCCGTAAATTTGAAGACTGCAGTAGGGTGTTAAACAGGACATTTTTGTACTTATTGTGGTATGTAAGTTACAATTTGACAGCAGTTACAATTGGAGACCTAATAATTGTAGTTAACTAATGTATAAACTATAAATTATGAGTTCCTTCGAATAAAATGTAGAGTAGCAATGTAACGTTTTCTCGCTTTCCGCCTAGTGTTCTAAAGCTCAATGACCGAGCCACGTGGTCTAGCCGAGCGGACTGAGGCGCTTTGTCACGGTTCGCGCGGCTCCACCCTTCGCAGGTACGAGTACTCCACGGGGCATGGGTGTGTGTGTTGTTGTTAGTGTACATTAGTTTAAGATAAAGTAGTGTGTGTAAGTCTAGGGACCGATGACCATAGTTGTTTGTCTCATAGGAACTTACCACTTCGTCTGCAGGCCACGAGTGGCCTACCGGGACCATCCGTCCGCCGTGTCATCCTCAGTGGACGATGCGAATAGGAGGGGCGTGGGGTCAGCACACCGCTCTCCCGGTCGTAAGATGGTATTCTTGACCGAAGCCGCTACTAATCGGTCGAGTAGCTCCTCAATTGGCTTGACGAGGCTGAGTGCACCCCGAAAAATGGCAACAGTGCATTACGGCCTGGATGGTCACCCATCCAAGTGCCGACCACTCCCGACAGCGCTTAACTTCAGTGAACTCACGGGAACCGGTGTGTCCACTGCGGCAAGGCCGTTGCCCTAGGAACTTACCACAAATTTCAAAAATGACCGAAATTTTGACGTTAAGAAGAAAAGCATTATAGCAAAAACTGAGTAATTCTAATTCCTATCCAAAACCAAGGATAATCCTGAAAAGTTATTTTTCTCCTGGTGAGGCCCATTATATCACAAAGATAATTGGGTCCAGCGTGGAATGTATTATTTGTTGGAGGTATGAGTCAGTAACTAAAAAAAAAAACTCCTCCCGAACAGGCCGTTAAGCCCGCATCTCGTGGTCGTGTGGTAGCGTTCTCGCTTGCCGCGCCAGGGTTCCCGGGTTCGATTCCCGGCGGGGTCAGGGATTTTCTCTGCCTCGTGATGGCTGAGTGTTGTGTGATGTCCTTAGGTCAGTTAGGTTTAAGTAGTTCTAAGTTCTAGGGGACTGGCGACCACAGCAGTTAAGTCCCATAGTGCTCAGAGCCATTTGAACCATTTGAACCAGGCCGTTAAGGCCCAACAGTACCCACCGGCTGCCGTGCCAGCCGCAGCCCACAGGCGTCACTAGATGCGGGTATGGAGGGGCTATGGTCAACACACCACTCTCCCGGCCGTATGTCAGCTTCCGAGGCCGGAGCTGCTACTTCTCAATCAAGTAGCTCCTCGGTTTACCTCACAAGGGCTGAGTGCACCCCGCGTGCCTACAGCGCTTGGCAGTCCGAATGATCACCTACCCAAGTGCCAGCCCAGCCCGACAGCGCTTAAATTCGGTACTCTGACGGGAACAGGTGTTACCACTTGTAACATTACAGGACATATTGGGACATATTGAAGTATTCGATACTGTAGACTTTTAGGGGATGTCGATACAGATATGCAAAATGTAAAGGGAAACTTTGGTGATGTTTAAATATTGTACTGTGTCAATATTAGGACATTTTGCACAGAAAGAACAAAAATAGAATTAATGTAAATATATATTAGTGTTAGTAACCTATTTTCATTTAATTTTGTAATTATATTTCATTTTGTAAAAGAAAGACTCACTGTTTGCTGTAGCTCTGATTAATTGTATAAATTATCAGTTTTGAGCTAAATTATTTCGTATAATATGGACAAGATACTTTTAAAAACTCACCAGCTAAAGAGAAAGTCTGTAAATGAACGTTTAATGCACACTTCTGGAACTTTCTATGGAGAAATTCTATATTATGATAGCAAAAATACGAAAACTTGTGAAAACTGTTTCATAACCTAATTTCGAAAGACGATTTGTATCAAGAAATATTGCTAAAAAGATTTATTTACGTTTTGAAACACGATTTAAATCATTTTACATATAAATAGTTGTTCTAAATAACTCAAGAAATATCCAGAATCAAATGTCAAGATAATTCTGGAAACATCGGTACAAATCCAGTGAAGGTTATCCAGAAGCTGGTAGAAAAATGTTATAAAATCTATTTGGAAATTATGCTTGTAAGAATTTATATGTACTGATCCTTTTACTTACTTTAATCTGTACTAAAATTCTGTAATGTCTAATTTAGTTTTAAGTCGTGAATTGCTATCGTATTGTAAACAAAACATTGTCAAAGACTCTCATTGTTTGGAAAGATATTAATACACCTAGGAGTTATCAGTTGCCAGTTCGGATATGCAGTGCGGTTAGCTCGGAGAGTCAGTTGTTGAGTCTGTCAGTTCTGTTTGTAAATAAACGTCTGTAATGAAGAATTACTTGTTGTCGTCAATATGAACTCAAGACCTTTTGCACGAAGCAGACACCTCCTAATGCAACGTTTTAATTTGGTGTTGAGGAGCTGAAATGTTATACACTGCGGCAAGGACGTTGGAATGTCTCAGTGACAGTTTTATTTTAATCTTCTTCTTCACTTTACGTATTGTTACGCCCCGTTATCATATCCTCATTTCTTTCACGATCTTCTCTTCTACATCCTCCCACTCTTCTTAGAAATCTCATGTCTTCAGTATTGCCTTCCCTTCTAACAATGAACTCAGTACGAAGGACGTGAACATGCAGACTGTATTTTGTAAGGGTTCAGGGGTCGATGTGATGTATCGAAACCTAACCGTACCCATTTCTGCTGAGCCCAAGACCACAGTTGGTACGGGTGTTCATGATCATCTAGGGAGTAGGTGAGATTTTGTCGTCTGCAGAAAAGACGCGTAAGCAGATAGTGTGCAGGATGTAGTGAACCACTAAAAGTTAGTGTTTGGAAAGGTTGTTGCTAACAGGGTGTGAAATACATATTTCGTGCAATATAGTCGCAGCATCAGGTTGACAGGGCACGTGTCACATACGCACACGATTATTAAGGTATTATAGCTGAGCCGTGTCGGACTAGCGCCAGCACCGGGCACGCGCGTTATATCGTTGCGATCGATTTTGGATGTTATATGTGATCTTTGGATATCGTGTGGCTTTCCACCGGGTTGGCGGGCTCCGCCGAGTTGCATTGGTCGGCAAGTCTGTGTTTTGAGGCAGCTCGAAGATCCAAGTTTCGTGATTTCTATCAAGGGAAAGATCCCTTAAGTGAAGCTGCATGAGCCGCTGAGTTGTGCTGCGTGTAAACACCGAGTAAGTTGGCCGTTAGTGTATGTGGCTGAGAGACGTATTAAGAGGCGTTTCACTCGCTAGATGATTGTGGAACTTACACAGCCGTCAATGCAAAAGTATGTGGATGAGCTCTGTGTGAGCTGGTTAAGTGTAGGTTTCGCAGTGAAGTATTAATTATAACTGTACTTGTTGTTCTCTAATTGATCATTAAGGGTATTAAGTGATTGAAAATTGCACCTAAGTGCTATTCCTATTATCGGTGAACCGTCCTTAAATGGTTTCAATTTAAAGGTCAATGGTTGCTGTGGACGAAACATTTTGTAGAATGATGCACGTATATCTGGTACAAGGATTCTTCCTTGTATTTTTATGTGTGTTTCAGAGAGTTGCAATTGTCCTTTGTTTGTCAAAAGCTGCTGTAAGTGCCAACGCCTTGGCGGGGAGTGAGGTGTAACCCGCAGCCTAGGTACTGCTGTGTTTATGATTTTCTGATGTTTAAACAAATGTTTTTTTTTTGTTACATAAAGATAGACCGGCAGCTGATTCAACGTTAACAAATAGAGCACGTGTAAAGTAATTAAATACTTCCAGAATGAGATTTTCACTCTGCAGCGGAGTGTGCGCTGTTATGAAACTTCCTGGCAGATTAAAACTGTGTGCCCGACCGCGACTCGAACTCGGGACCTTTGCCTTTCGCGGGCAAGTGCTCTACCAACTGAGCTACCGAAGCACGACTCACGGCCGCTACTCACAGCTTTACTTCTGCCAGTATCTCGTCTCCTACCTTCCAAACTTTACAGAAGCTCTCTTAAATACTCTCTATCGATGGTCATGTAATTTTGGGCTAATAGCAGTGATATGTTCAAATGGTTCTGAGCACTATGGGACTTAACATCTGAGGTCATCAGTCCCCTAGAACTTAGAACTACTTAAACCTAACCAACCTAAGGAAATCACCCACATCCATGCCCGAGGCAGAATTCGAACCTGCGACCGTAGTGGTCGCGCGGTTCCAGACTGTAGCGCCTAGAACCGCACGGCCAACGCGGCCGGCGCAGTGATCTGTCCTGTAGTAATAGACAGTCCACAGTGCTTGTTGAGTCGATGTCACATCTCTATTTAAGTTAAAATGTGTAGCCACTTAAATTGTAATCTGGGTTTGTTTCATGGCAGTCTTTCTTGTTTCTGTTATATATCCATGTTCTAGTGAATTGTGGTTAACCACTTGAGTTTTAAGTGTTCTTTGGGCCGTGTTGGGCCGTGTAGTAATCAAATGCAATTAAGTGGCTGGCCCACTCTGATAGGAATTGTACTGTCAGTTGTAGGTTTTTGTTAAGTGTGGCAAAGCCACAGCAATACTGTATTTGCTAGTTGTTCATATGGATTTTGTGGTTATACTTGTTTAGTTCTGATGACTGTCTTGTTTCAGTGAGAACTTACATTAAGTAACTGCTGCATTGTACTGAAGATTGTGAGGAATTATCTGAAGGAACCTTATGTTAATAAATTAAGTATGCGAAAATCAAAGTGTGACTACCAGCCATGATTCGCTATCCCGTTTCCCGTCCTGATAATATTTGTCGTATGGATTGTGCAAGGTCGTATTAAAGTGGCCACATACCAACACTGATACATGGACCTTGGGAGTAAGTTGTCCGGTAATGCTATCTACAAATATTTCTATACCGATCCAATATACAGCAAACATCAAGTCAAAAGTGTTTATGATTCAATGAATAGTTTATAAAATCGTCAAACGATAGGGTAGCTTACAAATTCTCTACTTTTATTTCTTCTTGATTTGTCCTAGTTGCACAAACAATTTTTCTTACGGTTCTTACTTTTGCTTTTAACGATAGTATTTTGACAGAAACTTGGCTTTGCTTTCAAATTAGTGTGCAGTGTCACTCCCTCCGAACGTCTACCTCTTAAAAAAGTGGAGCTCCGGTTTGACCCTCATCTGCTCTGAAATCTTTATCAAACCACGAATCAGGCGGCTCGTTAATTTGTCATGGCAGGAGGCGGGCACTCAACAGTTTATTAAAACCTCAAAATCATCACCCCAGAAGTCCCCTGACAAATTAAGACGAACGTTCGGAGGGAGGGCACCGGCGACCCTGACCGCTGGTGCCATTAAAAATAATTGCACAGCGGCGGCCCTTGTTAACTGGCCAAGCGATCGTCTTTTGTCCGCTCGACGCAGAGGGCCATCTAACAGCGTCCCGCGGTCGCGAGCGAAGGCGCACATTCTCCCTGGCATATCCGCGAGCGGCCTTCTCGAGTTCAGAAACGCCTAAAATGCAATACTCGATATCCCATTCTGGAATATTCGACTGTCACAGAATTTAGTCCAACATTTTTTAACAAATTTTCCCCTCTGACAATTTCTTCGTCTCGTAACTGAGAGCCCTTTTACTTTTTTGCTTGTAGTCTTTCAACCCCGCCTCCCCCCTCACATCCCCCACCCCCATCCCCTCCACCTCTAGTTGCTAGCCGTCGAGGCATATTTTTCAGTTTTAGTCACAAATGAGCTGACTACAGACACCTGTGCCTAAAGTCAGGATAGCTGCTGGGAGCCTCTTCGACGCTAAAGTGCGCGTCATTTATGTCGGCGGCCGAGTTTAGATTCGTTCTGCGCATCTGACGTCACAAAACACAGTCAGCCAATGAACAGAGAACGACGTTGTCAGAGCTCGACTGCAGTGCAGAGCACGAGGGAGTGTCTTCAGTTTTAGAAACGTTCAGTCATAAATAAAGTAACTGAACGAAAGCAGTGTCTTGATAGCAGACTTTCTTTCGTAGAAAGTTTGGAAAAAGCATTCTTTATACCAACTGCTTCATATTCTATTAATTAATTAAACCAAACAAGCAATAAGCCTCCTAATTCAGGCGATAGGAAGGAAAGGTCTTTGTATCATTCTCACTAACCGCTTTTTGCAATGAGGAACACCAGTAATTGTTGTTTCCTATTGTACTTCGATGAAACGTGAGTAATTCATAGTCATACCAACGGTGTTTGTCGGTATTTTGCGTGACATTTTAATGTCTTCCAGATGACGTATTGAATGATGAGCTATGTTAGTGTAATGGTTAAGGTGTATGGCTGCTAAGTGAAATGTTCAGAGTTTAAACCTTCTTTGGTGCTTAATATTTTCTTTATTTAAAAACAATATCGAAGTGTCTTACTTCATGAATTTTATTCTTTTGAAAGTAATTTTTTGAAATTTCTAGCGGCAACTAAAATCGACCATATGGAAAGTATACTCCATGGACTTTTACCTCTGCAAACTCTTCAAAATTTCGTGCAGTGGTTTACTACATCTAATGCTGCACAATAACTGCGTTGAACATCGAAACCAAATTAAGTCATTTATGTGGGGAAGGTATCAGTCAAGAAGATGTGTAAAAATCAAATTTTTGGGCCAAATAGTTTTTGTGAAATCGAATGATAAAGTGTGTCAAAGCAGTCTAAACACCATGTGTCTGCACACGCGAACAGCGCAATGCTGACAAAATCGCACACATCGCGGAATGCCGGGAGCACGTCTCTGTAGCAGCGAAAGGGTTAATGCGGCCGTGGTGGCTGTACTTCATAAACTGCGCGCTTCGCCCTAAACGTAAGTTTGCGAACTATACTACGGCGCTGCTTCTCTTGGCGCGTACAACTGGCAACGCAGCAATCTCCTGCGTCTAGGCGGGCATGCGCGAACCGCCAAGATAAAGGAATTGAACTATAGTAAACCATTATTGGAGCTCAATCACTTATGCACAGCGTTTACAAGTCATCGTTCTCCAGCACCTGATTCGGCTGACGCTTCATGCAGCTGTGTGTTGGATTTTAGTCAGCTCAACATGTCCAGGCATGTCATTTGATCCCACTCCGAATTTTACGATGTCTCTTGATGACCCATCAGCAATGTATCTGGTGTGGCAGTCGTGTCATCGATTGACCTCCTCCCTACAAGCATGGTGGGTTCCCCATCCACAGACCCGTGTGACATGGACCCCAAGAGGCCCTTTTGCTGGCTCCCGCGTTGAAGTTCAATGCTGGCAGTACTCCGCAATGCGGTGCTGTCGGAAGACAGCTAGTGTCTCCATCAGTACATGGTGGGCGGCGAGCAGCAAGAAATTCTTCAGGTGAAGACCATCATCTCAACTGCTAATTCAGATAATTCACAGACTATGCTCGAGCATGTAGGACGTAATTCACTACAGCAATGTAATCATGCAATCGAGTGCTATTACTGTGAAGACCATCGATCCCAATGATCAACTCATGACAAGAGCTGAATCTCTAGAGTATATAAACGGAGCTAAAGTGAGGGTCGGTTCCTAATGGCCGCACTTATCCTCCTTATTCTGCCCTATTCACGTAACAAACCGTTAGCTGCTGTGTCGGTTCATTATTATGTGTGTTTGTGAACGAGACGGAGTTAAAGAACATGCTTATCTCGCTTCTTTTGGTTTCTGTCGCAGTCTCCGTTCTTCTGAACGCGTATTGTCACTCGGCGGACGGCGTCGTAATTTGTCGAAGGCCTAACCCACTTGCGACACACTGACATACTTTCTACTTCCACCTATGTCTCTGGCGCGACCTGATTTTGCCTGTGGCAACGTTGACGAGTTTTAATACGAATTTCTAAGTTCCCACTCCTTACTATTCCGAGTCGGAACAGAGCTGTGGCGAGCGACACTTCTGCAGAGATGTAATATACTTCAGATGGTTTAACACAACTAAACTCTCAAATTCCAACCTAAGCCAGCCGACGAAGCTACAGATCAGCTTGTCACCACAACCAGGATGTATTGCTTTCATATTCGTTGGCTTTGGCAGCTGACAAACAAAGTTTCACTTGAAACTTCCTGGCAGTTTAAAACTGTGTGCCCCACCGAGACTCCAACTCGGGACCTTTGCCTTTCGCGGGCAAGTACTCTACCAACTGAGCTACCCAAGCACGACTCAGGGCCCGTCCTCACATCTTTACTTCCGCCAGTACCTCGTCTCCTACCTTCCAAGCTTTACAGAAGCTCTCCTGCGAACCTTGCAGGACTAGCTCTAGAGCACTTGCCCGCCAAAGGCAAAGGTCCCGTGTTCGAGTCTCGGTCCGGCACACAGTTTTAATCTGCCAGGAAGTTTCATATCAGCGCACACTCCGCTGCCGAGTAAAAATCTCATTCTGGAAATTTTCACTTTCCAAGCTAACCTAAAAGTTGAGATAAGCGACAGATCAGTGCGTCACATCAACCAGGTTTTTAACTTTCGCATTTGTTAGAGTTCCCATCTCAAAACCAAATCGTCGCTTTCCAACCTAACTTAGCTTAGTCGAATCCGCCCGGCAAATTAACGACGAGGGCCGGTATGCCGGACATCCTGGATGTTGATTTTAGGCGGTTTTCCACATCCACTAGGTGAATACTGGGCTGGTCCCCACGTTCGGCCTCGGTAACACGACTCACAGACATTTGAAACCCGTTCGCACTTTTCCATGGCTTACACTAGTCGCAGACAGCTGGGGTACACTGATTCCGTCCCGGGGGGTTTGGGGTGGCGGCAGGAGGGGCATCTGGTCACTCTCTGCAACCAACATTGCCGCGTCAATAGTAACAAGGCTGACTCTGCTTAAGGCCTCAAGACGACGATGGTGATGATTCTTTGGTTCTGCCAGGTCACAACTGAAGTATCAAGTTCTAACCCAGCCTACACATTGGGCTAAGCTAGAGAACATTCTAACACCACAACCAACTTTTTTTAGCTTTAGTTTTTGTTGGATATCGCGACTCACAACCAAAGTGTCACAATGAAACCTAACCTAACCCTCTAGCTAAGCTACAGATAGGTCTCTGAGCGCAACAGGATACTGTGCTTTCACATTCGTCGACTTTGCCAACTCGCAACCTCTTTGTCAGCCCTACCTAGACGTTGGACTTCACTACAGATCGCTCTGTCACCACAGCCCCTTACCCCCCCCCCCCCCCCCCCCCCCCCGCCTCCATCGTTCATTGGCTTTGCCAACTCACATTGTCGTATTCGAACCTAACCTAGACTTTGGGTAAAGCTACACATCTGTCTGCCACCACAAGTAAGATTTTTTGCTATCTCATTCGTTGGATTTGCCAACTCACAACAAAACATTTTCTAACCTAACTTAAACCTTGTGTCGAAAATCTGTTCATCGAAGCAAGAGCCCCGGGCGCCGCAGAAATGTCCCTCCACGGACGTGTCAGTCCACACAAGTGTTCCTGTACCTTAGCTTCTGGTGTCGGTCGTTAGGTGTTGAAAGTTGCTGACGAATATTAACTTACAGCTTCCTTTAACATCCACGGCCACACCCATTTATTTAGAAGCCACTTAGTAAAGTCAGAGCCTGTGGTATTTCAGATAGATTACTACGGAAAATTTTAATGTAGAGATAAAATGAAACTTTTCGTATTTTTAGATTTTTTGGAAGGAAATGCTTGACTGCTAGTGATGTGGAACTTTAGTGCACCACGTCTCCTCCACTTGAAACCAAATACTGCCAGAGAATATTTCATCCACCACCAGGATTCGAACCAGTTCACTTCCGTCTCGCACGCCACCATGGAGGCCCTCATTTTTTTTTCTCTTTTTTCCAATCTCGTTTTGTTCGTTGAATTTGTTCGGGGCGGGTGTCCTATGACATCCGTTCATAGTTGATCCGTTCACTCAGATTTTGTTTTATTACAGAGAGCAGCTATCCCTCTGACCGAACATACTGAGCTACCGTGCCGGCACCTCGGCTATGAATGCTTCGCAGCAGTTAATACAGCGAGGAGGGTTACTATGTAATCCTGGATGTTGAAATTCAGACGGACAGCTATCACCTTTTATTAATCAGCATTATAATCAATGAGAGTGCCGCATGTAACAATGTCTATTTCGTTTAAAACTGCCTTTTCGCTCGTTTTTGTAGACTGATGCATTAGTTGGACATGTCCTAAGTTCTCGAACACAGTCTGTGAACTAGCTGAAGAAGTACTTGAATTGATGGCCTTCACCTAAAGAACGTGTTGCTCCTCTAGGAAACTTAAGAGAAAGTTGCATGAAATGTATTCGTGGTTGTGAATACGAACAACCATCAGCTGTATAAGGGAACAAACACAGTGAAATTCTGTACCGGACTGGGATTCGAAACCGAATTCCCTGCTCTACACGAGCGGTCGAGTTAATTGCTTTGATTATCTATATCTGCATCGATACTCCGCTACCACGTTACGGTGCATGGCAGACGGTACGCCGTCATTTCCTTTCCACACTCCCAAATACAATGAGGGAAAAGCGACTGTCTATATGCCTTCGCATGAGCCCTAATGTACCTGATCTTCGTGGTCCTAACGCGAAATGTATGTTCGAGGCAACAGACTCATTCTGCAGTCATTTTCAAATGCCGGTTTTCTAAATTTCCTCAATAGAATTCCTCAAAAAGAACGTCGCTTTCTCTCAAGGGATCCCCATTTGAGTTCCCGAAGCATCTCCGTAACAGTTGCGTGTTGTTCGAACCTACCAGAAACAGATATATCAGCCCGCTTCTGACACACTTCAGTGTCTTCATTTAATCTTAATCCGACCTGGTAAGGATTCCAAACACTGGAGCGGTACTCAAGAATAAGTCGCACTAGCGTCCTGTGTGAACTCTCCTTTATAGGTGAACCACATTTTCCTAGAATTCTCCCAATAAACCGAAGTAGAGCATTCGCCTTTCCTCAGATTGTCGTTCCGCTTCGTATCGTTATGCAACGTTACATCCAGATATTAAAACGACGTAACTGTGTCAAGTGGGACACTAATGCTGTATTCGAACACTGTTGTTGTTGTGGTCTTCAAGCCTGAGATTGGTTTGATGCAGCTCTCCATGCTACTCTATCCTGTGCAAGCTTCTTCACCTCCCAGTACTCATTGCAACGTACATTCTTCTGAATATGCTTAGTGTATTCATCTCTTCGTCTCCCTCTACGATTTTTGCCCTTCATGCTGCCCTCCAATGCCAAATTTGTGATCCATTGATGCCTCACAACATGTCCTACCAACCGATCCCTTATTCTAGTCTAGGTGTGCCACAAATTTCTCTTCTCCCTAATTCTATTCTATACCTCCTCATTAGTTATGTGACCTACCCATCTAATGTTCAACATTCTTCTGTAGCACCAGATTTCGAAGACTCCTATTCTCTTCTTGTCCAAACTATTTGTCGTCCACGTTTCACTTCCACACATGGCTACACTCCACACAAATACTGTCAGAAACGACTTCCTGACACTTAAATCTATACTTGATGTTAACAAATTTCTCTTCTTTAGAAACGCTTTCCTTGCCATTGACAGTATACATTTTATATCCTCCCTACTTTGACCATCATCAGTTATTTTGCTCCCCAAATAGCAAAACTCATTTGCTACTTTAAGCGTCTCGTTTCCTAATCTAATACCCTCAGCATCACCCGATTTAATTCGACTACATTCCATTATCCTCGTTTTGCTTTTGTTGATGTTCATCTTATATCCTACTTTCAAGACACTGTCCATTCCGTTCAACTGTTCTTCCAGGTCCTTTGCCGTTCTTGACAGAATTACAATGTCATCGGTGAACCTCGAAGTTTTTATTTCTTCTTGTGGATTTTAATACCTACTCCGAATTTTTCTTTTGTTTGCTTTACTGCTTGCTCAATATACAGATTGAATAACATCGGGGGTAGGCTACAACCCTGTCTCACTCCCTTCCCAACCACCGCTTCCCTTTCATGCCCCTCGACTCTTATAACTGCCATCTGGTTTCTGTAAATAGCCTTTACCTCCCTGTATTTTACCCCTGCCACCTTCAGAATTTGAGAGTATTCGAGTCCACATTTTCAAAAGTTTTCTCTAAGTCTACAAATGCTAAAAACGTAGGTTTGCCTTTCCTTAATCTATCTTCTAAGATAAGTCGTAGGGTCAGTATTGGCTCACGTGTTCCAACATTTCTACGGAATCCAAACTGATCTTCCCCTAGGTCGGCTTCTACGTTTTTCAATTTGTCTGTAAAGAATATTCGAACACTACAGGTTGGTTTCTCCTACTCAGTCGCATTAACTTGTATTTTTCTATATTCAGAGCTAGCTGCCGTTCATCACACTAACTAGAAATTATGTCTAATTCATCTTGTATCGTCTTACAGTCACACAACCTATCCTGGTATGAATCATGGCCAGACCCGAATTTCCATATATCGTCGTTCCTGCCCGCATTATGTAATTTCCGTACAGGGGAGGTCATTTTAACTGAAAGTTGCTGCCCGGTATCGGCTGACAAACTGGATATTTCAGTGCATGTGTTGTTCGGAAGTATGATGCAATTTTCTTTCGGACATGCATGCATGATCGAAAGAACGTTGTATCGTTCTTCTTAACAACAGCCGCGCGGTATTAGCCGAGGGGTCTGGGGCGGTGCATGTCATGGGCTGTGCTGCTTGTACCGGCGGACGTTCGAGTCCTCCCTCGGTCATGGGTGTGTGTGTTTGTTCTTAAGATAATTTAGGCTAAGTAGTGTGTAAGCTTAGGGACTGATGACCTTAGCAGTTAAGTCCCATAAGATTTCACACACAGTTTTTTTTTTTTTTTTCTTAACGACATAGGCACTGCAATATTGTATGAGAAAGCTTGCCGCTCCTGTCAGCACATGAGGTCTAATCTTGGTTGAACTGTAGCCGCTGTTTCACGTTTCCACGTCACCGTGTTGTTTCTAAGAGTCGACCCAGGTAGCTTTAGAAGGGCTGAAACGTCCGCGATGAATATACTACTCAGGTGACATCCAATGAGCAGTCCCCATTCGAAAGTCATTGAGCTCTTCTAACCGACCCATTTGGTGTTACAAATTTTCTGACAAGACGTGGATCGCCGCCTCCTTTTATACTGCCGGGTCCGCCTCTCGTGATGTACAGTGGTCAGTTCTCCATTACACAGGTGTGTCCAGAGGCTTTCGATCAGATAGTGTATAGTAAATGTCTGTTCAGCAACGAGCATATCTGACCGCACTGTTTACAAGCCGCTGAGCTTCCGCGCTGGGAACAAAATTACAGGAGATGGAAGGGGGTGGGGGTAATTTTTGGCCAGTGATATCAGAAGAAGAGCATCTGTGTAGGAGGCGCCCGAAGCAGCGGCCGGCCATCGTTACGGCGGCCACACTGATAGCGTGTAGCACGCGACTCGCCCCAGACCGGCGTCCGTGGGTGCCGTGCGTGACGCTAATAGCAACGGCGTCTGCCTGCTAGCGCGGATCAGCGCTGCTGCGGACCCACGAAGTCACTCTCTTTCGCTGTAGCGCACCGTTCCTCTTAGCACTGGAACCGCCGACAAAGCCATGTGACACACTGGTGAACAAAAATGTAGACTTTCACTGCAGGAAATGTCATTACAATCATCCGGGCCGTTATGCCGTGGTCGGCTGATGTCAATTTTCAATGTTTCGTCCCCGTCTGCGGGAGACATCTTTAAGAGGGTCTGTAAATCGATGGAAGGTCCAACACACCCCACTGGCTCGCTACTGAAAACATGTCCCCCTTTGAAAAAAAGTTTAAAAACGATAAAATTTACACACGCATAATTTAGCCACGCAATTCCGCTGATAAGTAATTTATTTACTGTACAAATTAACTACACTATAAAATGAACTATCAGCCGGCAGGTGTGGCCATGTGGTTCAAGACGCTTCAGTTTGGAACCGCGTGACGTACGGTCGCAGGTTCGATACCGGCCTAGGGCAAGGATGTGTGTGATGCCCTTAGGTTAGTTAGGTTTTAGGGGACTGATGACCTCAGAAGTTAAGTCCCATAGTGCTCAGAGGCATTTGAACCACAGTGTATGCGTGTGGTTCGATGAGCACCAGAATGAGTTTACTGTACTCCCACGACCACGAAACCCCGCAGATTTAAACCAAGTCGAGAATGTATGGTACCACCCTGATCGGTCTTTTAGGGCCATGGATCCTCAACAGCGAGACCCACTACGCTACCCACGGCAGTTAAACCTAACTAACCTAAGGACATCACTCAATCCATGCCCAAGGCAGGATTCGAACCTGCGACCGTAGCAGTCGCGCGGTTCCAGACTGTAGCCCCTGGAACCGCTCGGCCACAGCGGCCGGCTATACACTGTGAGCTATGTGCCATTTTGCTTTGTCCTGCTGGTAGATTCCATCACGCCGAGGACGGACAAATGCATACATAAGCCAAAAGCCGGATCGTGACTAAGCAAATATAATTTTTCAGAGCATTAGGAACTATTTTCTTTTTAGGTGTCCATTTCTCAATCGATAAAACCGGAAGTCCTTGTAGGACAGCTTTGTTGTCCATCAATATCTTTGCTGTCCGAGTGTTAAAAACATTTTTGGGAGGAATGGGTGGACGCATGAAATTTCAATTTGTGTCACTTACTAAGATCTATGTGAGACGCCCTGGTAAACCCGCAGGACAGGACAAGTAGTTTAAATTGTGGAATGAGGCCAAATAAGCGGCTGTCAGTTGCACTCGAACATACAACTTAACTTATTGGACCGAACATCACAAGAGCCAAGAAATTAAAAAAAAACCACTAAATTTTGGAACTTAATTACAGGCTGAATGCGCCATACGATCTCATGTCTTAATGGCAAGACCACTACAATTTATAATCGGCTGAAAGCCAATAACTTAAGACTCAAACCAACATCATAAATTTAAAAGGCAGAAGGCCTTATCTTAAATCACTTCTTTCAATTAGGCTGAAGGCCCGAACAATCTGACACCTTACGAGCAAAACTAATTTATAAAAACCAAAATATTTTTTTAAAAGGCCAAAGGCCTTACCTTAATACAATTCTTCAATTAGGCTGAATGCCCAAACAATCTTACGTCTTAAGAGCAAAATTACTTTAATTTTAAAAAAATCAACTGAAGGCCCATCAGGACTCAAACCAAAATAAATTTTTAAACGGTCGAAGGCCTTGCCTTAAAACAGTTCTTTAATTAGGCTGAAAGCACAAATAATCTTACGCCTTAAGGAAAAAACAACCTTAATTTAAAAATTGGCTAGAAGCCATACAAATACAAACAACAATAACAAATAAGATAAGGCAGTACACCAAACGGCGGTCAGAAGTTTACGAGGGTCGGCCAGGAATTCAAACACTAACGCTCGCTTAGGTGAGACAGGCAGTCGGCCCAACAATTCTCGATCTGACGACAACCCAACCGACAGACAGTCTGTCAACGGACCCACCAACAAGATAACTTCCATTACACTCGACTAGTTCACAACAGGGAGTTCAATGGAGCAACGTAGAAGGTATTGGCGCCCACAACCAATTATACATTGACCTCTCAAATTAGAAACCGTGCCGGACAGCGACAACAAGATGAGGAAAATACACTGGCTGAGTTTACGTCAACAGCCATGGCAGGTAACCAGAATGTTACGGGCCACAAGGCAAAAGATTCCTCTGGTACACTTCAATTCAAAATAACCAAGTATAGTTAAACTCCACCGGAGGGTGGCTAAAATTTGACAACTTGAAAACACACGTTGTTGCTCACGGGAGTGTCCCAGGAGCCAACAACGGAATCCAAACAACACAATGTGAACCGTCGTGACTTGCTGGTAGATTAAGTCAAAACTCAACTTTCGTGTCCAGGATCGGTGAGCCACGGAGCTCGTAGCAATGGGAACAGCAGCACACACTCCAATACCACATACAGACCGCCAACAGGCCCGGCCAAACTACGCGCCACGGAGATATCCTTCCGGCTTGTCGCCAGCCGATCAACTGCCCGCACACAGCACAGCCGGAAACTCTCAGCGCCAGGCCAAAGATAGTACAAGGTGAGAATATCGATACACACCGCTGCTGCCACTCGTGGAGAGAGAGGATAACAACAAAATCACGATAACTGCGGGAGACTAAACACAGATTAGCAACCAAGGTGTAATCCAACGCATAACATGAACCAGCCACGGCTCACTACGGTCCCCTGGCAGTGCAATAAACGTTATCTTCCAAGTCAACGCAGTCAAAAGCTTCGGCCAGTTATGTCACGTATTTTGATAGTCGCAAACTCGCTAGTCAAAACGGATGTTATTTTAGTGGTGTCACCGCCAGACACCACACTTGTTAGGTGGTAGCCTTTAGATCGGCCGCGGTCCGTTAGTATACGTTGGACCCGCGTGTCGCCACTATCAGTGATTTCAGAGCGCCGCCACACGGCAGGTCTACTATAGAGAGTTTAGCATAGCCTTCAGCTACGGCATTTGCTACGACTTATCAAGGCGCCATATTCTTCAAGAATGTATTCTGAAATGCTAATATTGTGAATAATGTACCGTCAAGAGCGACGTTCATCATTTATGGATTAAAGTTAAGTATCAAACTAATTACGTCCGCTTTCTGAATTCTAAATCCTTGTCATGTTCCAGACCTCACGCCAATATAGTTCTTCCCTCCTCACGCCAGCCTGCGTGAGCTAAAACGCGTGCATTTCGGCCTCCTCTAGTAACACGGTATTGGCTCTTCTGCCAATTTTACAATGCTGAAATTTGGCCAGATGTAAGGTTTTACAATACAGGCAAACGAAAAATTCCGAAACTGTTAAATTGTAATCGTCACACGAAAAAAAATATTTCTGTTGTCATTTGTTATCCGACGTCAAAACGATCAGTAATTCTGCATCTAGGATGAGTGGGTCGTAATGGCAAAAATCAAACATCAGCAAGGGATGACTTTGTTGGTCCTATGACGCGTTTCGGAATTTTTCATCACATATTCAGGAACGATTACTGCATGCAGATGCATTTCAGGTTGTATTCGAAAGAAACTTCCGCAGACTAGTCACGATGGCGTACTGTAGTAATGCTGAGCACATTTTGGAAGCCTCTGCATCGTACCAGTGCCCGCCGCTGCCAGCGGCAGTCTAGCTGCTGTCGTTTCGTCGGACAGCCTGAGCCTGTTTACTCGACAGCTGGGAAGTAAGCCTCGCGGCGGACGCAGCTGGAGTCCGCACCACGGCACGGGGATTCGGATGGAAGCGTCCGCTGAGCGGCTTTGCCAGCTAGGGCTGGAGAGCGAGACGCAGACGTGGCCCGCTGCTCCAGATTGCGCCCGCCACCAGCCACCAGCCACCAGCCACTGTGCGAGGCGCGCCTATTGATCGCCGCGTGGCGAGCCCACTGCCGCTGTTGCCGCGGTTTTTGGCGACACTCTCCTCCTCCCACGCCGGCTGACCCGAAAATCGCTCCCACGTCTTCCCCTGCAATTCCGGCCTCCCATCTGTCAACACCACCTGTCACCTCACGTGGCAGCCTTAGCACGTTCACTGCTGACCCCCGTAACACCAGCAGCCCATGAGTAGGGTTTCTATCTGCCCGCTATTTCCGGGACAGTTCCTTCTTTAACAAATTTTACTGCCATCCCTAATCAATCTTTGGATATACAGGGTGTTACAAAAAGGTACGGCCAAACTTTCAGGAAACATTCCTCACACACAAAGAAAGAAAATATGTTATGTGGACATGTGTCCGGAAACGTTTACTTTCCATGTTAGAGCTCATTTTATTGCTTCTCTTCAAATCATATTAATCATGGAATGGAAACACACAGCAACACAACGTACCAGCGTGACTTCAAACACTTTGTTACACGAAATGTTCAAAATGTCCTCCGTTAGCGAGGATTCATGCATCCACCGTCCGTCGCATGGAATCCCTGATGCGCTGATGCAGCCCTGGAGAATGGCGTATTGTATCACAGCGGTCCACAATACGAGCACGGAAAGTCTCTACATTTGGTACCGGGGTTGCGTAGACAAGAGCTTTCAAATGCTCCCATAAATGAAAGTCAAGAGGGTTGTGGTCAGGAGAGCATGGAGGCCATGGAATTGGTCCGCCTCTACGAATCCATCGGTCACCGAATCTGTTGTTGAGAAGCGTACGAAAACTTCGACTGAAATGTGCAGGAGCTCCGTCGTGCGTGAACAACATGTTGTGTCGTACTTGTAAAGGCATATGTTCTAGCAGCACAGGTAGAGTATCCCGTATGAAATCATGATAAGGGGCTCCATTGAGCGTAGGTGGAAGAACATGTGGCCCAATCAAGACATCGCCAACAATGCCTGCCCAAACGTTTACAGAAAATCTGTCTTGATGACGTGATTGCACAATTGCGAGCGGATTCTCGTCAGCACACACATGATGATTGTGAAAATTTACAATTTGATCACGTTGGAATGAAGCCTCATACGTAAAGAGAACATTTGCACTGAAATGAGGATTGACACATTGTTGGATGAGCCATTCGCAGAAGTGTACCCTTGGATGCCAATCAGGAGCTGATAGTGCGTGCATACGCTGTACATGGTACGGAAACAACTGGTTCTCCCGTAGCAATCTCCATATAGTGACGTGGTCAACGTTACCTTGTACAGCAGCAACTTCTCGAAGGCTGACAGGGTTATCCTCAACTGCACGAGGAATTGCCACGTCCATTGCAGGTGTCCTCGTAGTTCTAGGTCTTCCCCACTCGCGAGTCATAGGCTGGAATATTCAGTGTTCCCTTGCTTCGAACGTCTTCCTGTCGGGACACCTTCGTTCTGGAAATCTGTCTCTATAAAAACGTACCGCGCCACGGATATTGCCCCGTGCTAATACATACATCAAATGGGCATCTGCCAACTCCGCATTTGTAAACATTGCACTGACTGCAAAACCACGTTCGTGATGAACACTAACCTGTTGATGCTACGTACTGAGGTGCTTGATGCTAGTACTGTAGAGCAATGAGTCCCATGTCAACACAAGCACCTAAGTCAACAATACCTTCCTTCAATTGGGCCAACTGGCGTTGAATCGAGGAAGTATAGTACATACTGACGAAACTAAAATCAGCTCTAACATGGAAATAAAGTGTTTCCAGATACATGTCAACATAACATATTTTCTTTCTTTGTGTGTCAGGAATGTTTCCTGAAAGGTTGGCCGTACCGATTTGTAACACCCTGTATGTGTGGTGTGTTTTCTTTTGGACATGTCTCAAAGGAAAGGCACCATTTTCATCATGTAGCAACTATGAATCAAGACCCAAGGAACTGAAGACATTAGCTGCCAATGCGCATTGATTTACTGGGTTATCAAAACGTCAGTATAAATTTGAAAATTTAATAAACCACGGAACAATGTAGATAGAGACGTAAAAACTGACGCACATGCTTGGAATGACGTGGGGTTTTATTAGAACCGAAATGCAGGATGGCGCCCCACCCTATGTTGCTAGACGCATGAAAGATCTCTTGCGCGCGTCATTTGGTGATTATCTTGTGCTCAGCCTCCACTTTCGTCGTGCTTGGCCTCCCAGGTCCCCAGACCTCAGTCCGTGCGATTATTGGCTTTGGGGTTACCTGAAGTCGCAAGTGTATCGTGATCGACCGACACGTCTGGGTATGCTGAAAGACAACATCCGACGCCAATGCCTCACCATAACTCCGGACATGCTTTACAGTGCTGCTCACAACAATATCCCTCGACTACAGCTATATTGAGGAATGATGGTGGACATATTGAGCATTTCCTGTAAATAACATCATCTTTGCTTTGTCTTACTTTGTTATGCTAATTATTGCTATTCTGATCAGATGAAGCGTCATCTGTAGGACATTTATTGAACTTTGGTGTTATTTGGTTCTAATAAAAGCCCATGTCATTCCACGCACGTGTGTCAATTTGTATCTCTCTGTATACATTATTCCGTGATTTATTCAGTTTTCAAATTTATGCTGACTTTATTGATCACCCGGTATGTCAATGGGGCAAGTTGAAAATTTGTGCCGGACCTGGATTTGAACCCGAGTCTCCTACCAACCAAGCTCTTGTACTGACCACTACGCTGTCCGGTTACGGTGTTCATCACAACTGCATGGACTACCCTAGCACACCTCCCGACAAAACCAAATTCTATACTTGTACCACACACTACTGACGTAGCCTCATTACTCACGGCATCTCGCCGATCCCCGTAAGTGTTCGATTTTGGTGTGTGTCTGCAGTGAAGGGATCAGGATCAGAGAAGTGTCTTTTCTTACGAACACATCCGAAAAAACAGACACCGCATATACAGCGTGGTCCACTGACAGAGACCTGGCAAAGTATCTCTTGAAATAAGCGTCAAACGAAAAAACTACGAAGAACGAAACTTGTCTAGCTTGAATGGGTAAACCAGATGGCGCTATGGTTGGCCCGCTAGATAGCGCTGCCATAGGTCAAACGGATATCAACTGCGTTTTCTAAAATAGGAACCCCCATTTTTTATTACGTATTCGTGTAGTACGTAAAGAAATATGAACGTTTTGGTTGGATCACTTGTTTCGCTTTGTGATAGATGGCGCTGTAATAGTCACAAACGTATAAGTACGTGGTATCATGTAACATTCCGCCAGTGCTGACGGTATTTGCTTCGTGATACATTACCCCTGTTAAAATGGACCGTTTACCAATTGCGGAAAAGGTCGATGTCGTGTTGATGTATGGCTATTGTGATCAAAATGCCCTAAGGGCGCGTGCTATGTATGCTGCTCGGTATCCTGGACGACATCATCCAAGTGTCCGGACCGTTCGCCGAATAGTTACGTTGTTTAAGGAAACAGGAAGTGTTCAGCCACATGTGAAACGTCAACCACGACCTGCAACAAATGATGATGCCCAAGTAGGTGTTTTAGCTGCTGTCGCGGCTAATCCGCACAGCAGTAGCAGACTGCGCGGGAATCGGGAATCTCAAAAACGTCGTTGTTGAGAAGGCTACATAAACATCGATTGCACCCGTACCATATTTCTATGCACCAGGAATTGCATGGCGACGATATTGAACGTCGTGTACAGTTCTGCCACTGAGCACAAGAGAAATTACGGGACGATGACAGATTTTTTGCACGCGTTCTATTTAGCGACGAAACGTCATTCACCAACAGCGGAAACGTAAACCGGGATAATTTGCTCTATTGGGCAACGGAAAATCCACGATGGCTGCGACAAGTCGAACATCAGAGACCTTGGCGGGTTAATGTATGGTGCGGCATTATGGGAGGAAGGATAATTGACCCCCCTTTTTCGATGGCAATCTAAATGGTGCAATGTATGCTGATTTCCTACGTAATGTTCTACCGATGTTACTACAAGATGCTTCAATGCAAGACAGAATGGCGATGTACTTCCAATATGATGCATGTCCGGCACATAGCTCGCGAGCGGTTGAAGCGTTATTGAATAGCATATTTCATGACAGGTCGATCGGTCGTCGAAGCACGTTCACCGGATCTGACGTACCCGGATTTATTTCTGTGGGGAAAGTTGAAGGATATCCACCGACAACGCCTGACAACATGCATCAGCGCATTGTCAGTGCATGTGCGAACATTACGGAAGGCGAACTACTCGCTGTGGAGAGGAATGTCGTTACACGTATTGCCAAATGCATTGAAGTTGACGGACATCATTTTGAGCATTTATTTCATTAATGTGGTATTTAAAGGTAATCACGCTGTAACAGCATTCGTTCTCAGAAATGATAAGTTCACAAAGGTACATGCATCACATTGGAACAACCGAAATAAAATGTTCAAACGTACCTACGTTCTGTATTTTAATTTAAAAAACCTACCTGTTACCAACTGTTTGTCTAAAATTGTGAGCCACATGTTTGTTACTATTACAGCGCCATATATCACAAAGCGAAAAAAGTAGTCTAACTAAAACATTCATATTTTTTTTACGTACTACACGAATATGTAATAAAAATGGGGGTTCCTATTTTAAAAAACATCTCTGATATCCGTTTGATCTATGGCAGCGCCATCTAGCGGGCCAACCATAGCGCCATCTGGTTTCCCCCTTCAAGCTAGACAAGTTTCGTTCTTTGTAGTTTTTTCGTTTGATGCTTATTTCGTGAGATATTTGGCCCGGTCACGATCAATGGACCACCCGGTATATGTGGTGTCTTTTCCTTTAGACATGTCTGAAAGAAAAGACACCATTTTCATCCTGCAGCAACTATGAAACAAGACCCAAGGAACTGAAGACATTAGCTGCCAATGCGCATTGATTTATATCAATAGGGCAAGTTGAAAATTTGTGCCGGACCAGGATTTGAAACCGGGTCTCTTGCTTACCAGGCCGTTGCCCTGACCTTTACACTGTCCGGACACAGTGTTCACCACAACTGCATGGAGTACCCCAGCACCCCTCCCGTCAAAACCAAATTCTCAACTTATACCACACACTACTGACGTAGCCTCATTACTCGCTGCATCTCGCCGATCCCTGTAAGTGTTCGATTTTGGTGTGTATTTACAGTGAAGGTGTCAGGATCAAAGCAGTGTCTTTTCTTTCGAAAACATCCGAAAAAACAGACACCACATATATACACTGAAGAGCCAAAGAAACTGGTACACCTGCCAAATATCGTGTAGGGCCTTCGCGAGCATGCAGAATTGCCGCAACACGGCGTGGCATGGACTCGACTAATGTCAGAAGTAGTGTTGGAGGGAACTGACACCATGAATCCTGTAAGGCTGTCCATAAATCCTAAGAATACGAGAAAGTGGAGAACTCTTCTGAACAGAACGTTGCAAGACATCACAGATATGCTCTATAATGTTCACGTCTGGAGTGTTTCGTGGCCAGCGGAAGAAGAGTGTTCCTGGAGCAATCCTGTATCAATTCTGGACGTGTGGGGTATCACGTTGTCCTGCTGGAATTGCCCAAGTACGTCGGGATGCACAATGGACATGAATGGATGCAAGTGATCAGACAGGATGCTTGCGATTACAGTCTTTCTCGGCGTATTCCGCTGATGAATTCTTCTCCGGTTATCAACCGAGTGGTGGAGTCGTCTTGTCGCAACGTTTCAATGAGTTTCGTACCCATCATCTTCGCCATGGATTCATGAGGTTGTCTCCATAGCCGTACACGTCCATCTGCTCGATATAATTTGAAACTAGACTCGTCCGACCAGGCAACATGTTTCCAGTGATTAACAGTCCAACGAAGGCGCTGACGGGCCCAGGCGAGGCGTAAAGCTTTGTGTCGTGCATTCATCAAGCGTACATGATTGAGCCTTCGGCTCCGAACGCTGATATTTATTGATGGTCCTGCATTGAAATCTGCTCCAATTTGCGGAAGTGTTGCGCTTCTGTTCCGTTCTTGCAGAATCTTTTACCGGCCGCAGCGTTGTCGGAGATTTGATGTTTTGCCGGATTCGCAATATTCACGATACACATGTGAAATGGACGTACGGGAAAATCTCCACTTCATCGCTACCGCGGAGAAGCTGTACCTCATCGCTCGTGTGCCGACTACAACACCACGTTCAAACTCACATAAATCGTAATAACCTGCCATTGTAGCAACAGTAATCGATCTAACAACTGCACCAGACACTAGTTGCCTTATGTAGGTGTTGCCGACCGCAGCACCGTATTCTGCCTTTTTACATACCTCTGTATCTGCATAATCGTGCCTATACCAGTTTCTTTGGCGCTTCAGCGTAATTAAGGGGATGACGCCCAACGATCCCCTCAGAGGCAAGTCAAGCTCGAACGTCTACTGGAATAGGCGAGATGTCGTGAGTAATGCGATTAATCAGTATTGGCACTGCATCAACAGGCTGTGGTATATGTCGAGAATTTGAGTCTGACGGGAGTCGTGCTACAGTAGTTCGTGCAGTTTTGGTGACCATAGTTTCCCGCTGGCGTAGTGGTCAGCACAACTGCGTACTATGCAGGAGGCCAAAGTTCGAATCCTAACCGAGCACAAATGTTCAACTTGCACCATTTGCATAAATCAATGCCCAGTTGCAGCTAAATTCTGTAGTTCCTTTGCGCGTCGACTATTTGGCTATAGCGTTTCTGAATGATGTACCGTACGTTTCGTGTTTCTTCCCATCTTCCAGACCGTACCCAGTGCCTTCTTTTACACTGACAGAAAAAGAAAAGCACCCATAAGAGGTAACGAAATGAAACGTCACTAGCTGAGATGATATATGCTGTTATTTCGATAGTTACACAATCGATTCAATTTTACAAAGAACTTGGCAGTATGGCCCCATACACTGGGCGATCAAAAAGTCAGTATAAATTTGAAAACTGAATAAATCACTGAATAATTAGATAGAGAGGTACAAATCGACACACATGCTTGGAATGACATGGGATTTATTAGAACCAAAAAAATACAAAGGTTCACAAAATGTTCGCCAGATGGCGCTTCATCTGATCAGAATAGCAATAATTAGCATAGCAAAGTAAGACAAAGCAAAGATGATGTTCTTTACAGGAAATGCTCAGTACGTCCACCATCATTCCTCAACAATAGCTGTAGTCGAGGAATAATGTTGTGAACAGCACTATAAACCATGTCCGGAGTTGTAGTGAGGCATGGCGTCGGATGTTGTCTTTCAGATACCTAGAGATGTCGGTCGATCACGATACACTCGCGACTTCAGGTAACCCCAAAGCCAATAATCGCATGGACTAAGGTCTGGGGACCTGAGAGGCCAAGCATGACGAAAGTGGAGGCTGAGCACGCGATCATCACCAAACGACGCGCATCAGTCGGACATTTTGTTAACTTTGCTTTTTTTTTTTTTTTGTTCTAATAAAACCCCATGTCAGTCCAAGCATGTGTGTCAATTTTTACCACTCTATCTACATTATTCCGTGGTTTATTAAAGTTTTCAAATTTATAGTGACTTTTTGATCACCCAGTGTATCAGTGTGATTTTGCACCTCCTATGGTCCGGATATATGAACCGCCTGTCTGGAGGCAAGCTGGCCTGCAACTTTTGTAACTGGTTCTCCATTTCTTGGATACTGACCCTGGGACGGAGACGACAACCGACTTGCTCCCACACGTGTCCTATCAGGGACAGAGCTGGGGACTTTGCTACCCACAGTAGTACGTCAACATCACGCAAACGGTTCTTACAAACACATCAGTAATGGAAGAGCATTGTCGTACTGAAAATGGCACTACGATATTGTCGCGGGACGCAGGGTGTAAGTGACAGAAATTCCTCGGTCCTACCAGCTGTAACCTGATGTCATACTCAATTGTTTTTTAATATTTTTACATTTTTAAGCTGGTGCAGCAGAGTCAGCAACTGTAAAACGTAATTATATGAAATTCCAGCCTCCAGTTGCATAAGCAAAGAAACTCTTCTGAAATGTCAGAATATAAAATTAAAACATGCCTACCATTGGCCTTGTCACAGTTAAAATGTAAGTACTATAGTACATAGCCATAAGACTGCGTCGCTTCTACTAATGATTTGATGGTGGGCCGCTTGCGCTGAGTCATAACTGGGCGACGCGGGCAGCAACGCAGCGAGCTCAGCTGGTGGTCGCGCATGTGCGTGCGGAGTAATACAGACTTAAAACAAGCAAATGTTAACTGAGATTATTATGGAAAATAGTTTATTACAGTAGTTCGGACTATTAATGGCATTAACAACCTCAAGTTACTGAATGTACCCTTCTATGGAAGGCAAAAGACATATAAAAAGTGTGGTGTTACCGCCAGAAACCACACTTGCTAGGTGGTAGCCTTTAAATCAGCCGCAGTCCGTTAGTATACGTCGGACCCGCGTGTCGCCACTAACAGTGAATTGCAGACCGAGCGCCGCCACACGGCAGGTCTAGTCTAGAGAGACTCCCTAGCACTCGCCCCGAGTTGTACAGCCGACTTTTCTAGCGATGGTTCACTGTCTACATACGCTCTCATTTGCAGAGACGACAGTTTAGCATTGCCTTCAGCTACGTAATTTGCTACGACCTAGCAAGGGGCCATATTCAGTTACTATAAGGACTATCTTCAAGAATGTATTCTGAACAGATAATATTGTGAATCATGTACTGTCAAGAGCGACGTTCATCATTAATGGATTAAAGATAAGTATCAAACTAATTATGTCCGCTTTCTGAATTCTCATTCCTTGTCATGTTCCAGAACTCACGTCAGTATAGTTCTCTCCTCTTCACGCCAGCCTGCGTGAGCTAAAACGCGTGCATTTTGGCCTCCACTCATAACACGGCTTTGGCATTGCTGCTAACACAAAAAAGTGTACTTTTCATCAGTATAAATAAACATTAATTGATAACATTATTAGCTACGTTCCACACATTTCAGGCACTGTTAACTTATGGCCTTTCCTTATTAAAATGTTCCTTTACGATATATAATGTCATTGCCTCTCAAAGAACTGTAACTTCAGTTATTATGGTCTATTTGCCAGTAACATTTCTATCTGTCATAACAAATAATGTTATCAATTAATGTTTATTCATACTTACGTACAGTACAGTTTGTATACGTCTTTTGCCTTTTATGGAAAGGTAACTTCAGTAACTTGAGGTTTTTAATGCCATTAATAGTCTTACTATTGTAATAAATCAGCCGGCACGGTAAATCAGCATGTTCGGTCAGAGGGTTAGCTGCCCTCTATAATAAAAAAAAACTGAGTTAATGGAAGAACGACGAACTACAATGGGTGTCTTGCGACTTCCGCCCCGAGCAGCTACAACGAATGAAAACGAACAAAGTGAGATTTTTAAAAAAATCGTCAGAACATCAGTGAAGTGACGCAGTCTTATGTCTATGTACTGTAGAACTAAACCGTAACCTAGTTTCCAGGGTTTTTGGCTCTCATAAAAGAGGGTAACAACACCGAGGTACGCTCGTAGACGTAGCATCGACACCGTCAGTGAGGCGTAGCAGAGACAGTGTACATAGCGACAAGCACAACATTCCCTTGAAGTTGATCTGCGGTCACGAACTCCGCTATGCTTCCTTTTCATCGTCTCGTCACAATATAGCACCGTCAGCGACGTTGTGAAAGAACTTCCGGGAGGAAAGAACGGTGAGCCATTGTGTTCAGTGACAGGAGCAAATGTGTACCTCGAGTCGTTGGCACGTAGCGTCGACCATGGGAAAGGCCATCCACCGCGTCTACGTCAGTAATCTCAGAGACCACAGGGATAACCTTCACAGCGGCTCCGGTTTTGGTGTTTGTGCAAGGAACATCGAACACTGAATCATAGGTTCGAATCATCGCTCTCCGTTCCCGAAAAGGCTAATTCGATGAAAAGGCGTGCCATTTCAGCCTCCGCATGCCACCACATAACATATTATATTCTGTACTCAAGCACGTTATCAAATGGTTCAAATGGCTCTGAGCACTATGGGACTTAACTGCTCAGGTCATCAGTCCCCTAGAACTTAGAACTACTTAAACGTAACTAACCTAAGGACATCATACACATCCATGCCCGAGGCAGGATTCGAACTTGCGACCATATCAGTTGCGCGGCTCCAGACTGTAGCGCCTAGAACCGCTCGGCCACACCCGCCGGCTCAAGCACGTTATCCTGCATGATTCAGCCACTGTACTAACCACAACTCTTTTCCCTAAGCCGTCTCTAAATTGTGGACGAATAAACTTCTACATTTACATTTGTCGTTTGCAAACCAGGGTACGGTATGTGCCGCTAGATATCTAGTCCCCGCATCATATTACTCCCTTGGTGTCCAGTCAGCGGACATTACAAATAGTCATAATTAGACAAGAAGTGTGTGGGAGAAAATAATTTTCGACCCATCTCGGAACATACAAACGGATGTTGAAAGTACATATACTGATGCAACAAAGAAACTCGTATAGCCATGAGTATTTAAATACAGAGATATGTAAACAGATGGTCGCCAATGCTATAAGAAACAAGTGTCTGGCGCAGTTGTTAGGTCGGCTACTGGTGCTGCAATGGCAGGTTATCAACATTTAAGTGAGTCTGAACGTGGTGTTGTAGTCGGCGCACAAGCGATGGGACACAGCATCTCCGAGGTAGCAATGAAGTGGGGATTTTCCCGTACGACCATTTCATGAGTGTACCGTGAATATCAGGAATCCGGTAAAACATCGAATCTCCGACATCGCTGCGGCCGGAAAAGGATCCTGCAAGAACTGGATCAACGACGAAGGAAGAGACTCGTTCACCGTGACACAAGTGCAACTCTTCAGCAAATTGCTGCAGATTTCAGAGCTGGGCCATCAACAAATTTCAGCGTGCCAGACATTCAACGAAATATCTTGATACGGGCTTTTGGAGCCCAAGGGCCGCGCGTGTACACCACGACAGAAAGCTTTCAGCCTCGCCTGAGCCCGTTAACACCGACATTGACTGGAAACATGTTTCCTGACCGGACGAGTCTCTTTTCAAATTGTATCGAGTGGATGGACGTGTACGGCTATGGAGACAACCTCATGAAGCCATGGACCCTGTATGTCAGCAGGGACTGTTCAAGCTGGTGGAGGCTCTGTAATGGAACGGGGCGTGTGCAGTTGGAGTGATATGGGCCCGTGATACGTCTAGATACGACTCTGACTGGTGACACGTACGGAAGCATCCTGTCTGGTAACCTACAAAATGGTTCATATGACTCTGAGCCCTGTGGGACTTAACTTCTGAAGTCATCAGTCCCCTATAACTTAGAACTACTTAAACCTAACTAACCTAAGGACATCATACACATCCATGCCCGAGGCAGGATTCGAACCTGCGACCGTAGCAGCCGAGCGGTTCCAGACTGTAGCGCCTAGAACCGCTCGGCCACTACGGCCGGCTGGTAACCTACACCTATTCATGTCCATTGTGCATTCCGACAGACTTGGGCAACTACAGCAGGGCTATGCGACACCCCACACGTCCAGAATTGCTACACAATGGATCCAGGAGCACTCTGCTGAGTTTAAACAATTTCACTGGCCACCGAACCCTCCAGACATGAACATTATTGAGTATATCTGGGACGACTTGCAAGGTGCTGTTTGGAAGAGATTTCCATCCTCGTACTCTTAAGGATTATTTGGTAGCCTTGTAGGATTCATTGTGCCAGTTCTCTTCAACATTACTTCAGGCATTAGTCGAGTTCATTCTACGTCGCGTTGCGGCACTTCTGCGTGCTCGCGGGGGCCCTACATGATATTACGCAGGTGTACCGGTTTCTTTGGGTCTTCGCTGTACATTTATATCTGTTGTTTGCAAGCCAGCGTACAGTATGCGCCGCTAGATACCTAGTCCCCGCATCATTTTACCCACTTGGTGTCCAACTAGCGGATGTTACATACAAGCATGTTAGACAAGAAGTATGTAGGAGGAAATAACTTCTTCGATCCATCTTCGAACGTACAGTCGGAATGTTGAAAGCACATATTTCCTAAAACCATAATTTCTGTTTTATAGCTTCTCCCACCAGAACTTGTTGAGAACTTTTAATGTAGTTTCGTAATCGACTTCTTCGTGGATAGATCACACTTTCTTAGGTTTTCATTTTAAAAAAGTGCACCTAAAATAAGTAAAACTTTTCCTAAAGTAAATAAAATGCGAATACTTTACATAAGGTTTGAACAAAAATGGGGAAGGACCTCGAGAAATGCGGGCTTGAACTTAAGTGCATGGGCTAGCTAAGACCGAAGGTTACGCTGCTGTATTTGCCCACGAATGATAACTGTGCAATGTCATCAGTACTTTGCAAGTTTCAGTCGCTGTCAGGAAAGTGTTCTGTATAGTTGTGAACGCATCGTTCAGGATCTAAGTGAATTTGAACACAGGGAATTTGTTGGTGCGCTTATAGTGGATACTTCCGTAACCAAAGTAGCAGAAGTGTTTGATCTTTCAATATACCTCGTGTGGAAGATTTATATCGCATATAGGGAAAGCGAAAAAAACATCATTCGCTAAGTCATAACGCGGACGGGAGGGAAGAGTTTAGTGAATGCGACGGACAGTCATTGAAGAGGATTTTGACGAAAAATAAGAGGGCGTCTGAATGTCATACTCGCAAACAGTGTCAACACGAAAGGGATTCCATGAACGTGGAATGGCACGGCGAACTGGAATTCCACTACGATTCATCAGTGATGCAGATGGCCATAACAGGTAAAAGTAGCACTGTAGCCATAAAACTTGGAGTAGTGACAAAACCACAACCATTCATCAGTGGTACAGATGGCCATAACAGGGTAACGCGACACTGTTGCCATAAAACCTGGAGGAATGACCAATGGAAGAACGTCGTTTGGTCGCATGTGTCTTGTTTCACACAGTTTCCAACTTCTGGCCAAGATTGTGTCACAAGAGTGAAATATCGGGTGTTCGACAATAATTTGGGTAGCAGTATCGTGAGTTTCATGGGCCCCATTGTTACTCTGTAAGGCCGCACTACTGTCAAGGATTAGGTGGGCGCTTTGGCTGATCAGACCCCTGCCATGGTGGAACGCTTGTTCCCAAATGGTGACTCAGTCTTCCAAGACGAAGGCGAATTTCCGCACTTCTCCTGGCCATCACACACACCAGATGTCAACGTAATTGAGCTTTTGTGACCTACTTTGGAAAGAAGAGTGCGTGGTTGCTATCCACCTCCATCATCGTTACATAACCAAGCCACAACTTTGCAGTAAAAATGGAATAAGATTCCACTGAAAACCGTACAGGACTTGCATCAATCCATTTCGAGACGAACTGGAAACTAGAATCAGATTTTCACTCTGCAGCGGAGTGTGCGCTGATACGAAACTCCCTGGCAGATAAAAACTGTGTGTGGGACCGAGACTCGAACTCGGGACATTTGCCTTTTGTGGGCAAGTGTCCTACCAACTGAGCTACCCAAGCACGACTCACGCCCCGTCCTCACAGCTTTACTTCTGCCAGGCAAAGGTCCCGAGTTCGAGTCTCGGTCCGGCACACAGTTTTAATCTGCCAGGAAGTTTCATATCACGAACTGGAAACTGTTTTCAAAGCTTACGGTTTCTTACACCATATTAAGCTTTGAAAGCTTATAGTTTTCCTACACAATATTGGGCATGGTAATGTGGTGTGTCTTTAAACCACTGTCTAACTCTGTCCGAACAGGCCTCTGGGGCCCAAAGGTACCGACCGATCGTCATGTCATCCTCGGCCGATAGGCGTCACTGGATGCATTTATGGTGGCGCACGAGGTCAGCACACAGCTCTATTTCTCACTGAAGTAGCTTCTCAATTGGCTTCACAGGAGCTGAGTGCACAACACGTGCCAACAGCGCCAGGGAGACCCGGGTGGTCACCCATCCAAGTGATAGCCAAGCTCAATATCGCTTAACTACGATGATGTGACGGGAACCGGTACTACCACCGAAGCAAGGCCTTTCGCCGTGGGCCGTGCAGTGTAGCCGCGTGGTCTGAGGCACGGTTCGTGTGGCTTCCCCCCCCCCCCCCCCTCCCCTCCCGGCGGAGGTCCGATTTCTCCCTCGGGCATGTGCGTGTATGTGTATTGTCCTTAGCGTAAGATTAAGTAGTGTGTAAGCCTAGGGACAGATGACCTCAACAGGTTGATTTCATAGGAACTTACCAAAAATTTCCAATTTAATCTTTGTTGATCCATTATTGCATCAAGAAATTTCCAATTTGGCCGTTGCGTTTTTGATGTTCCCATATTTTTGACGATGCTTTCTGTATAGAGCAAAAATCTCTATCCATCTGACGAAGGGCCGAGGCTCTGGTGAAACAAATCATTCATTGAAAGAGTGTGGTTGGGTGGAGTTATTTCTTCAGTATTATTTTCGAAAACGGCCGCCGTGTTCTCAAGCCATCAAGCATAAAATAATAAATTGCAATCTTAAGAGAAAATGGGCGTTCTAGATCTCGAAAAACCCTTACGTAAATTTAGGGAACCCGTACCCGAGAAAAACTCCGTAACAATTATGCTCTCACTATCACATCTCCCTTATAAGTGTTCTGAGAATAAGAGAGACATACACACAACTATATTTCCCTTTCTCAGCAAGCAAATGGAACAAGACAGAAAATTATTGGTATCGAAGTAGTGTGGTGTCACCGCGAGGCACCACACTTGCTGTGTTGTGGGCTTCAAATCGGCCTCGGTCCGTCAGTACACATCGGACCCGCGACTCGCCACTGTCAACGCTAGCAGACCGAGCACCGCCACTCGGCTGGTCTTGCGAAACAAGCTAGAGCACTGGCTAGTTCCGCAGCCGACTTTGATAGGAATGGTTCACTTGTTGTGGCTTCAGAGATCTCATTTGCAGAGACGCTAGTTAGCACAGCCTTCAGCTAAGTCAGTAGCTACAATCTAGCCAGGCGCCACATACAGTTTATGCATTGACAATTGATCTATATGTGTGAAGCAATCAGAATTGCAAAGAAGCATTCGCTGTTCAGTCTACAACTGCACTTGTAAATATTGTTGTACAAAGTCAAGATCGACGTTCACCGCTGATGCTGAATTACAGCTAAGTATTTAATTGTATTCCTGTCTACTAACTTTCTAATCACCTAACAAGGGAACCTCCCCATCGCACCCCCCTCAGATCTAGTTATAAGTTGGCACAGTGGATAGGCTTTGAAAAACTGAACACAGATCAATCGAGAAAACAGGAAGAAGTTGTGTGGAACTATGAAAGAAATAAGCAAAATATACAAACTGAGTAGTCCATGTGGAGATAGGCAACTTCAAGGATAGTTTGAGCTCAGGAGCGCCGTGGTCCCGTGGTTAGCGTGATCAGCTGCGGAACGAGAGGTCCTGGGTTCAAGTCGAGTGAAAAATTTAAATTTTTATGTTCAGACAATTATTATCTGTCCGTTCGTTCACTGACGTCTCTGTTCACCGTAATAAGTTTAGTGTCTGTGTTTTGCGACCGCACCGCAAACTTGGAGTTCGGAAAATATTCACTGACCTTATTATTGAAGTCGCGAGCTGTATTTGCTGGATTCATATTGCCCACGGAATAAATCTCACGTATTTAATGCACTCTCGTCCAAAGTAGCGAACAGCCAACTGCCAGCCGGGGAGCCTCGTTAGCAGGAATACTCTCTCTTCCGTGCTCTGTAGTCGACTGACGTCGTGTGTTTCGATGTTTGTTTAGGTGTAGCGTACCCATACTACGGCGCAGTTACCTCGCATCGGACGGACGGACGAACAGATAATAATTGTCTGAAAACAAAAAATTAAACTTTTCACTCGAGGGAAACCTTGAACCAAGTACATCCCGTTCCGCAGCTGCTCACGCTAGCCACGGGACCACGGTGCTCCTGAGCTCATAATCTCCTTGATGTTGCTTATCTTGCGCATGGACTACTCAGTTTGTATATTTTGCTTATTTTCTTCATAGTTCCACACAACTTCTTCCTGTTTTCTCGATTGAACTGTGTTCAGTTTTTTAAGGCCTATCCACTGTGCCAACTTATAACTAAATCTGAGGGGGGTGCGATGGGGAGGTTCCCTTGTAAGATGTTCCAGATGCATCCCGTCAAGTAAAGTTCATTGATCCTCACGTCAGCCTACGTGATCAACGCGTGCAAGTAATGGCCACACCTCGTGAGCAGACTAAGAGTCAAATTGCGTGACTCAGCCGGGTCACCCTTTTTCCATGAGGCCCATAGTTCCGCCTCAGACACAACAAGTAGATGTAACTACGTTTTTAAAACAATGGCTGGAGAGCGATAACTAGCCCCTTCACCATAGGCAGAACGTAAATTACAAATAAATTTTAAAAATATACTTTCGAAGACAACAATTTTGCACAGGATAGGGAAAGACGAATACAGTGTCAAAACAGTCTGGGAAATTACGGACAGAAGTTGAGGAAGGAGCTCATACGACAGTGACAAGGAGCTGGTCTGAAAGCAGCAGCCACGTTGTCTCGAGTACAACAGATTACCTGTGAGAGCAGCGGACACCGGGTTGGTCGGTGCCGCGCCCCCGGGGACAGACCGAAAAATGGGCCACGTGGCTGCCCGAGGCGGGTAACAAAATCCCTGTCCCCTGACGCTAGTTGGAGGCCGCAACTGCCAGCAAGTGTCTTCCCAGCAGACTCAAACCCACATCTGTGCCCTGCATGGATGAAGAGTTACGAAGAGATTCCATATTCCTAGGTTTCCTGATAGCGTTTGACACAAAGCCGCAGTGCAGACTGTTCACGAAATCTGACCGTACAGAGTATGTAGTATGTAGTACGAAGAGTTACGCCAACAAAGCGATCGCAGTCATGTATTATGCCTAACAGCCACCGTCAATATGTACCCAGAGGGTCAAGAGTAGCACACATGATATATGTCGACAATCTATTGACGAGGAACATCTCATGTGTCAAATCCACTATTTACATGTAACAATAGGCTCTGATGAGTAACCTAGTGAAAGTCGATCAGTAAAACCAGAAGCCACATATGCGCATCTACACAGACTTGACTATAAGCCAAGAAAGTCCACATGGACGCCCAACAAAATAAAACCAAGAACATGTACGTATTGACGTACAAGAACAAGACAAAGAACTCCAAAGATTCCATAATAACGGGAAACCAGGTAATAGCTTACGCAAACGTGACAAACGTCGAGTGCATTCATATACGTTCCAGACAAAACGCATAATTCACATCGTACACCTCTCCACACCTAGGTGTGCACATGTACTAAGAGTTACCCCAGCAAAGGATCGCAGCAGCCACATATATCTGTGACAGCCATTGTCAATGTGTATCCACAGGGTTAAAAGTAGCATACATGATAAATGTCGACAAACTGTTGCCGAGGAGCACCTGCGTGTACAGAGTATAAGATACGAATTATGCGTTTCGCTTGGAACGGGTACGGATGCGCTCGACCTTTGGCACATTTGCGTAAGTGATTACTTGGGTTCCCATTAGTATGGAATCCTTGGAGTTATTTGTCTTGTTGTTGTATGTTAATACACTTCTGGAAATGGAAAAAAGAACACATTGACACCGGTGTGTCAGACCCACCATACTTGCCCCGGACACTGCGAGAGGGCTGTACAAGCAATGATCACACGCACGGCACAGCGGACACACCAGGAACCGCGGTGTTGGCCATCGAATGGCGCTAGCTGCGCAGCATTTGTGCACCGCCGCCGTCAGTGTCAGCCAGTTTGCCGTGGCATACGGAGCTCCATTGCAGTCTTTAACACTGGTAGCATGCCGCGACAGGCTGGACGTGAACCGTATGTGCAGTTGACGGACTTTGAACGAGGGCGTATACTGGGCATGCGGGAGGCCGGGTGGACGTACCGCCGAATTGCTCAACACGTGGGGCGTGAGGTCTCCACAGTACATCGATGTTGTCGCCAGTGGTCGGTGGAAGGTGCACGTGCCCGTCGACCTGGGACCGGACGGCAGCGACGCACGGATGCACGCCAAGATCGTAGGATCCTACGCAGTGCCGTAGGGGACCGCACCGCCACTTCCCAGCAAATTAGGGACACTGTTGCTCCTGGGGTATCGGCGAGGACCATCCGCAACCGTCTCCATGAAGCTGGGCTACGGTCCCGCACACCGTTAGGCCGTCTTCCGCTCACGCCCAAACATCGTGCAGCCCGCCTCCAGTGGTGTCGCGACAGGCGTGAATGGAGGGACGATTGGAGACGTGTCGTCTTCAGCGATGAGAGTCGCTTCTGCCTTGGTGCCAATGATGGTCGTATGCGTGTTTGGCGCCGTGCAGGTGAGCGCCACAATCAGGACTGCATACGACCGAGGCACACAGGGGCAACACCCGGCATCATGGTGTGGGGAGCGATCTCCTACACTGGCCGTACACCTCTGGTGATCGTCGAGGGGACACTGAATAGTGCACGGTACATCCAAACCGTCATCGAACCCATCGTTCTACCATTCCTAGACCGGCAAGGGAACTTGCTGTTATAAAAGGACAATGCACGTCCGCATGTATCCCGTGCCACCCAACGTGCTCTAGAAGGTGTAAGTCAACTACCCTGGCCAGCAAGATCTCCGGATCTGTCCCCCATTGAGCATGTTTGGGACTGGATGAAGCGTCGTCTCACGCGGTCTGCACGTCCAGCACGAACGCTGGTCCAACTGAGGCGCCAGGTGGAAATGGCATGGCAAGCCGTTCCACAGGACTACATCCAGCATCTCTACGATCGTCTCCATGGGAGAATAGCAGCCTGCATTGCTGCGAAATCTGAATATACACTGTACTAGTGCCGACATTGTGCATGCTCTGTTGCCTGTGTCTATGTGCCTGTGGTTCTGTCAGTGTGATCATGTGATGTATCTGACCCCAGGAATGTGTCAATAAAGTTTCCCCTTCCTGGGACAATGAATTCACGGTGTTCTTATTTCAATTTCCAGGAGTGTATGTACGAGTTCTTGGTTTCATTCTCTGGGTTTCCATATGGGCATTTCTTAGTTATGGGTCCGGTATGTGTAGTTGCACATATGTGCCTACTGGCTTTTTGGTTGACTTTTACTATGTTACTCATTGTAGACTATTGCTATATAGTGGATTTGGCACATGAGGTGTTCCTCGGTAATAGTTTGTCGACATGTATCATGTATGCTACTTCTAATCCTTTGTGCACATATTGATGGTGGCTGTTAGGGATATACAAGTATGTGACTGTGACCGCTTTGCTGGTGTAACTCTTTGTACGTGTGGGTTCCCCTCAAGTCCATTAGGTCATTAGTGTAAAAAAATTCATTTTAAGTTAGATGCTAATTTTGATTTGTGTGGATAACAATTCCATATTTTTATTATGTAATTTTATGATGTGATTTATCTCTTTTGAATCATAGACTACGATTTATGTTCTCTGTGCCCTCCTATTCTCCTGTCATGTTATGTTGTTTCCATATGCAGGAGCCCGAAGATGACACCACATGGTGTCGAAACTGGTAGCATGTTTAGAAATAATAAACGACGTTAGATTCAAATACAGTCACCGGGCCGGCCGAGCGGTTCTAGGCGCTTCAGTCTGGAATTGCGCGACCGCTACGGTCGCAGGCTCGAATCCTGCCTCGGGCATGAATGTGTGTGATGTCCTTAGGTTAGTTAGGCTTAAATAGTTCTAAGTTCTAGGGGACTGATGACCTCAGAAGTTAACTTCCATAGTGCTCAGAGCCATTTGAACCATTTTTGAACAGCCACCGGTGTTGTTACTGTTCAAGTACTACGTGTCCGGCTGCAGTCCCTCTTGATGGATTACCAGATACGGACTACGCTCCCTGGTATGTGACTGCCTCGAATACTTCTTAAGTAATAGAACCTAGAACGTTATCCTGGACGGTGAGTGATCATAAGAGACAGGTGTATCATCGGGAGTGCCCCAGCAAGGTGTGACAGGACCCTTCTTTTGTTGTAGACACATGCAGGACCCAACTGAGGTTGTGCAGCGATCTGTGACTGCTTGTTCACAGCGCTGCAGTGTATGGAAATCTGTCGTCGTTCAATGACTTGGGGAGGAAACAGAGTGACGTACACAGAATTTATATTCTATGTGGTGGGTGTCAGCTTTCTGCAAATGTAGAGAAATATTATTTAATTCGGATGACCTGAAAAAGAAACTTTTACAGACACTTATACTTCCAATTATTGATTACAGCGATGTTATCCTGCAAGATCTTTCTCAGGAAAGTTCATGGCGTCTGAAACTGGTTGTGAGTGCTTCTGTTCGTCATATCTGTGATATGTACTCTCTGTCTTCTCTACTGTCTTATCAGTGAACACTGTCCCTCATATCTCTCCTCGACCTTAACGCTCTTGTCTGAACAACACCCGTTCCCATCACAGCACAATCCTTTCTGTTGCACTCCACCATTCAGCTCAGTAGCTGGAACAACACCCGTCATTATATTAGAGAACTAAATATAATCTCAAGCTTTAGAAGACAGGTAATGAATACCTACTAGAGCAACAATAAGATTACCATTATCCCTGTACACACTCGTTACCCTTGTACATCCCTCTTCCCAACCTGATCTTCCTTGTTTCCCAGTATTCTTAGCCGATGTAGTCTCCTTAAATTTCATTTTTCCAGAAAGCATCTATTTTGTAGACCTATAAATTCTTTTCTTATCTGCCACTGTCATTCTTGTTAATACTGTTACAATTATTGTCGTTATTGTTGATGTTATTATTATTATTATTATTATTAGAGGCTGCAGCTGCAGTACACAAATAATATCAATGTTTCCTGGCAGATCAAAACTGTGTGTCGGACCGAGACTCGAACTCGGGACCTTTGCTTTTCGCAGGCAAGTTCTCTACCATCTGAGCTACCCGAGCATGGGGAAAACCCGACGATTTGACTTTACACAAGCAACCTGTTCCTCGAAATTGTACATGCCATCGCCTAATGCTCTGTGCTGTAGGAGGATCCACACCATACTTAGGACGAAAGTCACGCTGAACAGTTATTACTGACCCGCACTGCACAAAACTTAGAACACAAAAAGCTTTCTGTTGCCCTGACACCATTTTTACTAGAACTGAAGTGGTCGCACACAGCTGCTACTTAACGGGAACCCTGTAAAACTCGAGAGTTTGCTCTTTCCAACAGTACGTTGTTCACGCACATAGCTCACTTAACAAATAGTTATGAGTTTTTTAAATCGGATGATTCTATTTAATACAACCTTTGTAATTGTTCAACTAATAGTTCAGGAGACATAGCAGTGTAAATTTTTAGATGGGTGAAAAATTAAATTCTCCTTAAACTAGAGCACCGTAAAACTTTTACGTCATGGATAACGTTTTAATTTATTACTACTATACTGCCAACGCTATTCGCAACACACTTTGCGTACGGTAGCCACATATTTCACAGGATGTACCGACAAAATCATGTCATCGTGCGACACTTAGCTCAGGAAACGCGATGTGTGATAAAATGACTTTTGCTTAGAATTCAGTGTAAATGACGCACTTTATGTTCATCTACACTCCTGGGAATTGAAATAAGAACACCGTGAATTCATTGTCCCATAAAGGGGAAACTTTATTGACACATTCCTGGGGTCAGATACATCACATGATCACACTGACAGAACCACAGGCACATAGACACAGGCAACAGAGCATGCACAATGTCGGCACTAGTACAGTGTATATCCACCTTTCGCAGCAATGCAGGCTGCTATTCTCCCATGGAGACGATCGTAGAGATGCTGGATGTAGTCCTGTGGAACGGCTTGCCATGCCATTTCCACCTGGCGCCTCAGTTGGACCAGCGTTCGTGCTGGACATGCAGACCGCGTGAGATGACGCTTCATCCAGTCCCAAACATGCTCAATGGGGGACAGATCCGGAGATCTTGCTGGCCAGGGTAGTTGACTTACACCTTCTAGAGCACGTTGGATGGCACGGGATACATGCGGACGTGCATTGTCCTGTTGGAACAGCAAGTTCCCTTGCCGGTCTAGGAATGGTAGAACGATGGGTTCGATGACGGTTTGGATGTACCGTGCACTATTCAGTGTCCCCTCGACGATCACCAGAGGTGTACGGCCAGTGTAGGAGATCGCTCCCCACACCATGATGCCGGGTGTTGCCCCTGTGTGCCTCGGTCGTATGCAGTCCTGATTGTGGCGCTCACCTGCACGGCGCCAAACACGCATACGACCATCATTGGCTCCAAGGCAGAAGCGACTCTCATCGCTGAAGACGACACGTCTCCATTCGTCTCTCCATTCACGCCTGTCGCGACACCACTGGAGGCGGGCTGCACGATGTTGGGGTGTGAGCGGAAGACGGCCTAACGGTGTGCGGGACCGTAGCCCAGCTTCATGGAGACGGTTGCGAATGGTCCTCGCCGATACCCCAGGAGCAACAGTGTCCCTAATTTGCTGGGAAGTGGCGGTGCGGTCGCCTACGGCACTGCGTAGGATCCTACGGTCTTGGCGTGCATCCGTGCGTCGCTGCGGTCCGGTCCCAGGTCGACGGGCACGTGCCCCTTCCGCCGACCACTGGCGACAACATCGATGTACTGTGGAGACCTCACGCCCCACGTGTTGAGCAATTCGGCGGTACGTCCACCCGGCCTCCAGCATGCCCACTATACGCCCTCTCTTAAAATCCGTCAACTGCACATACGGTGCACGTCCACGCTGTCGCGGCATGCTGCCAGTGTTAAAGACTGCGATGGAGCTCTGTATGCCATGGCAAACTGGCTGACACTGACGGCGGCGGTGCACAAATGCTGCGCAGCTAGCGCCATTCGACGGCCATCACCGCGGTTCCTGGTGTGTCCGCTGTGCCGTGCGTGTGGTCATTGCTTGTACAGCCTTCTCGCAGTGTCCGGAGCAAGTATGGTGGGTCTGACACACCGGTGTCAATGTGTTCTTTTTTCCATTTCCAGGAGTGTATTTTGTCAGAATAAGAGCCCTTAGCGATTTCTAAAAAACTCTGAGTATTATTTCTTGTTCATTTGTCTTACACTTAATTTAAATGCGCATCAAACATGCAGCTTTGTTTATAAACTTATCACAGACAGGGCTCGAAACCAGGCCGCCCACGCAACAGGCGATCATTCCATTACTGAACCACACCATCTGTTATACGTGTAGTCTTTGTTTTTGGGTATTAAAGGCGCTCGGAAAACTTAGTAGTTGATTCTCTCGACAATATTTGATAGTTGAATGGAATTGTTTTGGAATATTGACATTTGAGTTGTGAACTTCACCTGCCGTAAATATAAATAATTACAAAAATTCGCCGTGAGTGAGAAAGCGTTTCGAAAAGGTTTGAAATTGTGTGTTACGTTTGTTGGGTGTCACGTATGTCCTCATTCTCAAATACAGGATGAATAAAGTCCAAACGTTTGCACGCCAGCGATTATGATGCCTCAATGCAATTCCCATCTCTTCCCGTGTGATTCACACACCTTTTCAGCCCTGAAGAAAGATATTCGTGGCCGTGAATTTGCTTCGGATGAAAATGTGCACTCCTTGGTAAAATCATTGTTCCTTGCGCAGCCGTAAAAATTGTTCCCTGAAAGCACTGACCGTTTGGTCTCACATTGAAATAAATGTACTAACCGTCATGGAGATTATTTTTGAAACAATAAACAGTTTAGCTAATTTTTTTCCGTCTGTCTCGTTTTCATTGGAGTTTCCCTTATAACAGCTGTCTTCAGCAGCTCCGGCCGGAAGATCCAGCCTGGGATTGAACCACTGCCGGTGAACCCACAGAAAGCGTTTTCTTTTCTGCTGTTTGTTCATCCGTGTCAGTTCGCGCTTCTGGTTTCGCTTTACAGTTTCTCCCACATTGATACTGGCGGCTGTCATCGCAGATGACAAAAGAGGCACTGGGACGCACAGACGAAGCTTCGAAAGCCATAGTGGTAAAAACAAAATTTAGTAGCGCTATTCCTGCAATAAAAAAAAACCGCAAAAACCCCTATGAGTGGACTCTCTGAAGACTTGCAAGAGACTGGAAACGGCAGTCAAGCTAATTAGAAAACAGACGGACTAATAAAACGAACGGCGTATGGAGAGAAAGATAAAGATGACAAACACCAAATTTTTGTCACACTGAAAACAAAAACTCAAAGAAAAGTTGTCAACGGAATAGTGCTTATATAATGTAGATGAAGGACAGCACTAGTGATACGTACAAGTCGAGATCCCTCGACAGCAATGATACTACATAAGTAATGTTATCTTCTACTACTATATCGAGACGGAAATTAAATCACAAATGTTCTAAGAAACGTTTAATAAGTTTAAACTATGGCAGTGGCAGAGAAGAATATACAAACCACACCCTTTGAGATGTGAAAATTGCCACCGGAAATCAATATATTACGTAAAAAAAGAAAAGAAAAAAAAGACCGTGAGCTTGAATTGCGAAATATCAACTATTGCTTCGCGACGTTACTAATATGCTCAAACGGAAAAGTTTACACAGCACAACGTAATCATTTTAAAAGCTACCGTTTCTGTATATTAACTTACGACAACAATTCTCGTTAATGTTCTCTGACCATATTTGTCAGTGTACCGTATGGTCTATACCGACGCCTTATGAATGTAACGGAACTTCTCTGAAATTCCTTGACCATCTTCCCCCTGTGATACTTGATAAATACATTAATTCGAGCAGTACTATCAATAATACAGAGAATTAATCGAAAGGAGAGCGGTTCCAATCGCCGTCAGATCACCCAAATTTACATTCTCCGTGGTTTCCGTAAATCGCTTAAGGCGAATGCCCAACTGTTACCTTGACACTGTCGATCTCCGTCCCGCATTCCGCAATCCGAGTTAGCACTCCGTCTCTAAAGAGTTCGTTGTCAATGGGACTTTTTCCTCTAGTCTTTCTCGAACCTTATATGTGATTTCTCTAATGCATCCACTACACTTTTCCTTAATTCATCCTACAAACCCGGTTTCCTTCTACCTCCACTACTGCTGATTTCACGCATTCATTCAGCTACATAGTGCTTTGTAACGTTGTCGCTAGGTATTTAAACGATGTCACAAGCTCCAATAATTATCTGCAAAAGCTGTAATCTGATAATGTCGCCTTCTTTCCCTTAGTTACCGTCATTATCACGTTATCATTCACTTTTAAGGGAATTAATTAATGTAGTGCCTACTGGAAAATTTTTGTCGAGTTTTAAAAGCTCGTGCCTGTAAGAATCTTGTCGACATATCAGCACACTTGAACGCACTTTTCTTCTTCTTTTATTTTCTTACGATAAAATGATAATTTCGCATTGATGTTGTGATTATGTCGTAATGAAATAAAATAATTTAATCAATCACAAATCTCGATTGGTAATGTGTCATTTTTTTATTTGAATGCATTTACTACAGCCAATAGCACAAGCTTCACATCATCAAAATATTGGACAGCCACACGAATAAGTCAAGAGAACCTCTGAGGACAAACGGACGTTATGACCTGAGGACAACTGCGCACTCCTCTCAGTGTCACGACATAGTCCGATGACGGATGAGATGCCCCCGCCCAGTATTTTTACAAACATTCTCAGGAAAATCAGCGGCATGAAATTAGTATTGGCTGCCGAAAATGATGTCCACGCAGGAAAGCCGAACGGCTAAAGGCTGATTTTGTTGACCGACCGGTATGTCTGCACAGCAGTAACTACGAAGTTACGTTATAACACGCTCACCGCCGTTCATATTTCCTTGTTGCACCTGCAGCGTCGATGACTGAAGCGTGGAAATGGAGAACGCTCTAAGTGCCACACTCACATTTGGCGAGACAATAAAAAAATGCATATCTTTTTGCACATAACTTAAAAGAGTGCAGAAACTTGAGGAGGTATTCTAATCTCATCACTGAAAAAAAATGAGAAAAATCTGAAAATAAATAATTAATTAAGAATATTCTAAGTGCCATACCAGGAAATTGATTAGTTCTAAGCGCCAATAAGCAGTTTTTGTTTCACGTCCAGTGTAACACTGAGGCACTTCGTATATATAGTATGGAAGTATGGATTTAATTCCATATCATCTGCCTGCATTTTCGCTTCAAATGCCGGCCGCAGTGGCCGTGCAGTTCTAGGCGCTACAGTCTGGAGCCGAGCGACCGCTACGGTCGCAGGTTCGAATCCTGCCTCGGGTATGGACGTGTGTGACGTCCTTAGGTTAGTTAGGTTTAATTAGTTCTAAGTTCTAGGCGACTGATGACCGATATATAGTAATGTTTTAACTAGTAGAACTGTAGTCAACAAAATCCATTTCTCATTTCCTTTAAATTTTTAGAAGAGAATAACAAAATTAAATTCTAGAAAAAAACGCCCAGTATTGACATCCGTTTCTTGCACAACTAGGGACCATATGTCGTAAAGTATATCGTAAAATTCCCTGTGCTGTCGAGGGAGAAATTTCGACATCAGTACAGTTCTTTCTGTTTTGCAACTGATACACATGGCTGGTCTTTCAGATGAAGTACAGCATAGCATACTTTTTCCGTTGTTCTGTTTCAGAGCAAATATTTTTAACAGGCGCTTGAGACGAATTAGTTTGAGGCATACTGTATTTGGGAATCTTACGTGCCTGCCTGCATTGACAGCAATGTTTCAGTAGAATCTATAAACTCAAAGAAGTCTGTTGTATTCACTGTAAATACATGGAATGGATTGGTAGCTGTAGCTACCTAAACAATGCTGTGTTAAGCCTTGAGGAACAATGGCGTTGCTTACCTTTCATAGTTTCCCTATAACGTCCAAATCTCTGTCGCAGCTTAAAAACCTGTGCCCACTCACTGAAAACTCTCTTTAAACCATCCAAAGCTAAACAGAGGAGACTTTGACGCATAGCATGTGGAACTCCAGAGAGAAGCCCGGCTTGGAGCGAAGGCCTTGCGTCATTTAGTGATAAATGGTTGAAACATTTCCGCTGTGATTTGAAACTGGAAACAAGTCAAGGGAAATGCAACAGAGTACCGAGGCACAAAGGACGTTTTCCATTTCCGCTATTCAGCTTTCTTTAATTCAGCTATCAGTGAAAAATAAATCATCCCTGTTCTCTCCCCCTGCCTGCGCCGTATCCTTGGAGTGTCCGGTATCCATTGGACGTCGCAGGCCGTTACCCGAAAAATCCGTTTCTGAAAGCTCGTGTGGCGTGCCGGCCGGTCTCGACGTATCCGGTCCGTCATCTGGGCGGACAGCACGAGTGACGTCAGAGAGGCTACCAGTCGATAGCGATAGCGAACACCGGAGTGCGCCCTGCTCCTCACGTGACCGTCAGCCGGAAGGCTAGTTCGGTGGGTAACTCTATCAGCCGGGTCAAGGACACACTCTACATCTACATCTTCATCTACATGATTACTCTGCAATTCACATTTAAGTGCTTGGCAGAGGGTTCATCTAACCACAATCATACTGTCTCTCTACCATTCCACTCCCGAACAGTGCGCGGGAAAAACGAACAAGTAAACCTTTCAGTTCGAGCTCTGATTTCTCTATTTTATTCTGATGATCATTCCAACCTATGTAAGTTAGGCTCAACAAAATATTTTCGCATTCGGAAGAGAAAGTTGGTGACTGAAATTTCGTAAATAGATCTCGCCGCGACGAAAAACGTCTTTGCTTTAATGACTTCCATCCCAACTCGCGTATCATATCTGCCACACTCTCTCCCCTATTACGTGATAATGAAAAACGATCTGCCCTTTTATGCACCCTTTCTTTCTCCTCCGTCAATCCCACCTGGTAAGGATCCCACAGCGCGCAGCAATATTCTAACAGAGGACGAACGAGTGTAGTGTAAGCTGTCTCTTTAGTGGACTTGCTGCATCTTCTAAGTGTTCTGCCAATGAAACGCAACCTTTGGCTCGCCTTCACCACAATATTATCTATGTGGTCTTTCCAACTGAAGTTGTTCGTAATTTTAACACCCAGGTACTTAGTTGAATTGACAGCCTTGAGAATTGTACTATTTATCGAGTAATCGAATTCCAATGGATTTCTTTTGGAACTCATGTGGATCATCTCACACTTTTCGTTATTTAGCGTCAACTGCCACCTGACACACCATACAGCAATCTTTTCTAAATCGCTTTGCAACTGATACTGGTCTTCGGATGACCTTACTAGACGGTAAATTACAGCATCATCTGCGAACAGTCTAAGAGAACTGCTCAGATCGTCACCCAGGCCATTTATATAGATCAGGAACAGTAGAGGTCCCAGGACGCTTCCCTGGGGAACACCTGATATCACTTCAGTTTTACTCGATGATTTGCCGTCTATTGCTACGAACTGCGACCTTTCTGACAGGAAATCACGAATCCAGTCGCACAACTGAGACGATACCCCATAGCTCCGCAGCTTGATTAGAAGTCGCTTGTGAGGAACGGTGTCAAAAGCTTTCCGGAAATCTAGAAATACGGAATCAACTTGAGATCCCCTGTCGATAGCGGCCTTTGCTTTGTGCGAATAAAGAGCTAGCTGTGTTGCACAAGAACGATGTTTTCTGAAACCATGCTGATTACGTGTCAATAGATCGTTCCCTTCGAGGTGATTCATTATGTTTGAATACAGTATATGCTCCAAAACCCTACTGCAAACCGACGTCAATGATATAGGTCTGTAGTTCGATGGATTACTCCTACTACCCCTCTTAAACACTGGTGCGACCTGCGCAATTTTCCATTCTGTAGGTACAGATCTATAGGTGAGCGAGCGGCTGTATATGATTGCTAAGTAGGGAGCTATAGTATCACCGTAATCTGAAAGGAACCTAATCGGTATACAATCTGGACCTGAAGACTTGCTCGTATCAAGCGATTTGAGTTGCTTCGCAACCCCTAAGGTATCTACTTCTAAGAAACTCATTCTAGCAGCTGTTCGTGTTTCAAATTCTGGAATATTCCATTCGTCTTCCCTGGTGAAGGAATTTCGGAAAAACAGCGTCACCGGTGACATGAGTGCTGGAAAAACAGTATTATAACAGAACACATACATACAAGTGACATTTCTCTGTACGATAATTCAACGTCTGGTCTAGTCGCCTTCTAGATTTGATCTTGGACGACACTACAGCCTGGGCTCCAACAAAAAACGAATCATCAAACAGGCTCGACAATCCTAATTATATCTGCTACTAATATCGGTAGGAAACCTAAAATGACACTAACATCACTCAGTACAGTGGTACGACACTGGCATATATTCACCAGCACGAGAGTTTATATTCAACCGACCGCCAAGATACAGATTTTCGGCGATTTTCGTAAAATTCTTAAGGCAAAGACCGGGATTGTTGCCCACCATTTCCCGATTCCAAGTTATACACTGTATCTAATGGCCTAGTTTTAGACACATAGTTGAACACTAAGTTTCCTTTTTAGTATTATTCTGTGTACAAACCCACCGCTTGATTCAATTTTCTCATTCTGCGAAGACTGAAGAGCCAAAGAAACTGGTACACCTGCCTAATATGGTGTGGGGCCCCCGCAAGACGCAGAAGTGCCGCAACACGACGTGGCGAGGACTCGACTAATGTCTGAAGTAGTTTTGGAGTGAACTGACACCATGAATCCTGCAAGGTTTTCCATAAATCCGTAAGAGTGCGAGGGGGTGAAGATCTCTTCTGAACAGCACGTTGCAAGGCTTCCCAGATATGCTCAATAATATTCATGTCTGGGGTGTTTGGTGACCAGCGGAATTGTCTAAACTCCGAAGAGTGTTCCTGGAGCCACTATGTAGCAAGTCTGGACGTATAGGGTATCGCATTGTCCTGCTGGAATTGCCCAAGTCCGTCGGAATGCACAATAGATATGAATGGATGCAGTTGATAATACACGATGCTTATGTACGTGTCACCTGTCAGAGTCGTATCTAGATGTATCAGGGCTACCACATTACTACAACTGCCCACGCCCAAACCATTACAGAGCATCCACCAGCTTGAACAATCCCTTGCTGGCATGTCGGGTCCATTTATTCATGAGGTTGTCTCCATACCCGTACTCATCCGTACCCTAGATACAATCTGAAACGAGACTCGTCCGACCAGGCAACACGTTTCCAGCTATCAACAGACCAACGCCGGTGTTGACGGGCCCAGGTGAGGCGTAAAGCTTTGGTTCAAACTCTGACACGTGTTGTCTACGTACCCATACTCGTCCATCCACTCGATACAATTTGAAACGATACTCGTTCGACCAGACAACGTATTTCTAGTCATCAGCAGTCCAACGTTGGTGTTTACGGGCCCATCGATGACGTTCCATTGACACTTGTTGACGACCCAGCATCGAAATCGGCAGCAATCTGCGGAAGGGTTGCATTTCTGTCACGTTGAACGATGCATTATCAGTCGCCGTTGGTCCCGTTCTTGCAGGATATTTTTCCAGTCGCAGCGATGCCGGAGATTTGATGTTTTACCGGATTCCTGATGATCACGGTACACTCGTGAAATGATCGTGCAGGGAAATCCCACTTCATCGCCACCTCGGAATTCTGTGTCCCTCCGCTCTTACGCCGACTATTAACGCCATGTTCAAACTCACTCAAACCTTGATAACCTGCCATTGTAGCAGCAACAATCGATCTAACAGCTGCTGTTGTTGTCTTATATAGGCGCTGCCGACCTCAGCGCCGTATTCTGGATATTTACATATCTCTGTATTTGAATACGCAGTTCCTTTGGCGCTTCAGTGTATTTTACTTGATAGAAACTTTACAGTGCCAAAATCGCACAAATGTTTCTTTATTTAAAATAATCGATTTCGATAAGGACTTAAAAATTTCTTTTTGAGAGGATTTGAGAATTTGAGATTTGAGAATGGCAGCTCTTAGCAACCTACTGCAAACTTATGCATAATTTCAAACCTTTAAGGAAAAATGATCAAAGGCGTAAAGTTCAGCAGTTACTACATGTTTGCTATTAACGCAGTAAACTTAATTTGTTACTTCTTCACTATTAACTCTATTCGCAATACATTTTGCAGAAAGTATCTACATATGCCACTGATATACCTGAAAAAAGATATCACTGTATGAGGGCGTTCTCAAACGTAATGCTTCTGAGTTTTTATGTAAAGACTCTTATAGCTTTTCAAATAAAACACATGTTATTAACGTTGTGCATGTTTTATTGTTCATGTCTACATATTTCTCGACATCATCAACCTGGGAACGATCACATTTTTCCCAACGAGAGACCAGTTTGCCGTCACTGTAGAAAGTTGGACTTCGTTGGCGGAGTCACAACCTCACCTCTGGTTCCACCGCTCCGCCATCATCAGAATGAAGTCGTAGAATGTAACAGATGGGATGGAGTCACGTCGGGTCTGTATGGAGGATAACTGATGACAATGGAACCAAGCCATCGATTGTTGCAGATGTCGCAGCGCTCGTTTGTAGTTTAGCATTGTTATGGTGAAGGAGAGGGTGCTGCATATCTAGACGAACTTTTCGAATTCGAAGTTCTACTACAGCACGCTGTTTCTCACGCACCCACATAGTTACGTTACACACCGCCATGTCCCACCCTACAATTCGGAGCTCTCCGAATGGTGTATATATGCAGACACGAAGAATAAAGTATGGAATTTTAATAACCTTTGTTTTATTTAAAGGGCTTTAAGAATTTTTACATAAAAAATTTCGAAGTTTTGCCCTTGTATGATACATATGTCAGGAAATATGACGTCATAAACATTGAGATGCATGAAACAATGTTTTATGACTCACACAAATTCCTTAAAGAATCGAGTGTGTGTGTGGGGGGGGGGGGGGGGGAGAATGGGTTCACTACAACAGGGTAACAACCGCTCACATTTGTCTTAGGGTCATGTAATGTCAAATCTTTCACGAAATGTGCCGTATCAACGAAAAACAATAAATACACAAAACTACATTTCCTTCTTGGATAGCCTCAGCACACTGGTGACCACAGAAACATGAGATACCACCCAGGTTATACGAAAGACCTTTCTCTCAGCAAACATTTATTGCAGGTATATAGCAATTGGAAAAAAAGGGCACAGAGCATATCTGTTTCCAAGAAGAGCCTTCCGACAGATGCGCATAATCTTAGAATTGTATCACTGGCCCTAGTCTTTTGCAGAAATTATAGAACATGTTTAACGCTCTCTAAACATCAAAATGGACTTATAAAAGACAGATCAATGGAAACTCCCAGGACTTCTCAGCAGATAGGACTCAACAGGTTGTTCTTTTAACGGGCTGCAATCGAAATATGTAGAAGTACGTTCAGAAGTATCCCAAGGGATTGTTACTGGACCGTTATTGTTTACGATTGTATATATTATATACCTTAGAACGTATGAAGTTTTAAAGGCGTGAAAGGTGTTAACCAAGAGAAAAAACCTTCAACTTGTTCTTCCATCATTGAGGGCCTACAGTTGTGAGCTATCGTAAACGCTTGCAGTAGATTAATGAACACGATTCTGAAAGATACAAAGGTTGCGTGCCCTGTATTTAGATCGTTTCTTTGTCTTCTGATCGAGAAACTCCTTCAGTCTGACAGCGAAGAATTTTCACTCAGTGTATATTTGTAGTTGAGACCGCAGAATCGCGCCATTTGTATCACTTATCCAAACCATTTTATGCAAGTATGTCAAACAGTGCTCTCATCTTTAATTTCTTGAACAGCTGAAGTAAATCGAGACGAAGATGCGCTCTAAACAAGTTTTTTCATGCAGATGTTGAAATGTAACACTATGCATACTGAATTCGTAATTCTGTTTTATATCTGTATTAATTAATAAATCTTAGGCTTTCGCTGTGAGTAAATATAATAAAGTGGCTTTTTATCCGTTTTCACATATTTTAATAAGCATTTGAACAGCGTGTGCGAACGCCATGAAAACGTGAGACACTCATGTACAGGTATTTCATGCGACGCTATCGCCATCGGAACCGAAAAATAAAACCTCAGAAAAGAGACCTTTGAAAATTTTGTGAATTCTTCCTATCGTCGATGGAAGAGGATATTCGTAGCAACAAAAAGGGGAAAACAATGCGAACATTCACAATACCATAACACATAGTAATATATACAAAAGAACTGAGAAAGAGAAAATGACAACGAATATACAAACAAGTGTGAATTCCACTTCAGTCAGGCGTAGATGAAACAAAAACGCGTCCCATTTGCGTACTGAAAATAATTAGAACATCAGTTGTGTCAAAACAGGTAAGATGACTTGCTAATGCAATGACAATAAAATTACTGCCACAGTATTACAACGACATTTCAGTACACTTTTGTGTTTCGATTAGTATTACATATCTTCAGGCAACCGTAGTTCTCACATCTTCACCCTCGCTCTGTCATTTTAATTTATCACTCTTTCTCTAAAGCTATAGACGTTAATTATGGCTGTAAGAACTATAGCTACATGAAGATCATCAGAATTAATAGCCAGATGTGTTGTAAGTGCGATAACAGTATATGTGATTTTATGAGCACTAACAATTCGCTGTACTCTATACCACTACGGCTAAAGTATATTGTCAACAAAATGAGTATCAATTCAATGGTGAACATATCAACTACAGTTCTTAACTCTGCGACATAGATGTCGTTTATGCTTTCAATAATGTGCGCAGTTACCCTTAAAACCGTATGCGTATTCACAGATGAGATAGCTACATTTTCACAGTAAATTTAACGTGAGCCAATTTTAATGATTGCCCTCTTCTTACACCCGCTCACTTGTTCTGCTCTGTTATATCAGAACATTTGCATGACATGTTTCAGATGGTTCAAATGGGTCTAAGCATTATGGGACTTAACATATGAGGTCATCAGTCCCCTAGACTTAGAACTGCTTAAACCTAACTAACCTAAGGACATCACACACATCCATGCCCGATGCAGTATTCGAACCTGCGACCTAGCAGCAGCGCGGTTTCGGACTGAAGCGCCTAGAACCGCTTGGCCACAGCGGCCGGCATGGTATGTTTGCCCTAAGAAGTCATTAATGCTCAGTTAGCTATTCTTTACTCAAGGTCACCCGCATGCCTTCTGTTGCATATCTTAACACCAGATGCAAATCAGTGCACGAAAACGAAACAAGCTGAGGACGGACATGAAGCAGGTGCACCGTGAGCCCAACACACTGCCATTACACGTACTACCTGTTGCGTCGTAAATGAAGATGAAAATCACAGAGTCTTTATACACGTTTATGTAGCTGTAATATGCAACCAGTCGTTTTTTGAATATGATAGGTTTTATTATACCATCAACTATTTTTCGAGCCACTGCTCTCTCATCGTCAGATAGCGCAACAAATAATATCAAATTCAAAAACCGAGCTAGGTGGCGCAGTGGTTAGCACACTGGACTCACACTCGGGAGGATGACGGTTCAAACCCTGTCCAGACACCCTGAAATAAGTTTTCTGTAATTTCCCTAAATCACTTCAGGCAAATACCGAGGTGGTTCCCTTGAAATGGCATGGTCGACTTCCTTCTCCATCCTTCCCTAACCCGATGGGACCGATAACCTCGCTGTTTGGTCTCCTCCCCCAAATAAACCAACCAACATCAAAACTGACTGCATATTATACCTACATAAAATTCCAGCTTAAATCACATTTGCAGTTGTTCATCCACAATGGATATAATGAATGTATACAGCTTTTATACTAAGTTGTGGCACCTTTGCTCCTGCCAATACCTATCTGGTTACCATCCAGTCGGTATACTACAAGATGCAACACTCACTCACATCGAACTGCGTATATTATACAACGTATCGTATTTGAGATGGTAAACTGTAAGCGACTGAACTACACTTGGTTTCTCAAATTTCAGGTAGCGTATAATGATTATGTCGTTCAGCAATTTTCCTTTTTTATCGCAACTAAAAATGGGCATCTTCATGTTCACGCAGGAGAACTGTACTAAATTTGTGATCACCAGTCTCAATGGAGAGGATTAGTGCAGTGGTCAGATTACTGGATTCATATTGTAGACGAGTCTTGTGGACTGACCCCAAGAAACAGCTTCCTACCTTATCTCCCTTAACAGCTTCCTGGGAGATTTTTCTCAACAAGAGCGAGACTGAATTTCTTCCCCAGTCCTGCTCAGCAGAGCTGTTTCTTTATATGATTCTCGATGTTGAAGAAATGGTCAATTACCATCCCATTCCTTACCATATAAAAACATGAAAATGGAATAACTTTGGAGAAAGTCGTTCAAGGAACGGTTGTATAGCTAGCTAGCCTCGGCTGAGAGGTCGGTTCAAAATGGTTCAAATGGCCCTGAGCACTATGGGACTTAACTTTTGAGGTCATCAGTCCCCTAGAACTTAGAACTACTTAAAGCTAACTAACCTATGGACATCACACACATCGATGCCCGAGGTAGGATTCGAACCTGCGACCGTAGCGGTCGCTCGGTTCCAGACTGTAGCGCCTAGAACTGCTCGGTCACCCCGGCCGGCTTAGGAGGTCGGTGCTCATAATACTTCTGATAGTACGTTCTGGTCTGCAGAGCACTTTCCGAACATATTTACGGTCAGCATTCCATTTGAGACCAGCATGTTGTTTACGTTTCCGTTTCATGGTTCAATTCATCGATTGTACCAATCACATCTTCTACCAACAATTACAGTGTGGTAGCAAAAGTCATGGGGTAGCGATATGCACATATACAGATGGCGGTAGTATCGCATACATAAAGTATAAAAGGGCGGTGTATTCAGATGAATCAAATGAAAAAGTTCCCGAGGTGATTATGGCCGCTGGACGGGAATTAAGAGACTATGAACGCTGAATGGTAATTTGAGCTAGACGCATGGGCCATTCCATTTCGGCAATATTCCGAGATCCACAGTGTCAAGAATGTGCCGACAGTACCAAATTTCAGACCTCTCACCACGGACGACGCAATGGCCGACAGCCTTCACTTAACGACCGAGGGCAGCGGCGTTTGCGTAGAGTTTTCAGTACTAACAGAAAAACAACACTGCGTGAAATAAACGCAGAAACCACTGTGTGACGTACGACGAACGTGTCCCATAGGACATTGCGACGAAATTTGGCGTTAATGGGCTATGGCAGCAGGCGACCGCCACGAGTTCCTTAGCTAACGACATCGCCTGCAGCGCCTCTCCTTGGCTCGTGACCATATCGGTTGGACGCTAGACGGCTGGAATACCGTGGTCCTGGACAGATGAATCCCGATTTCAGTTAGTAAGAGCTGGTGGTAGGGTTCTAGTGCGCCACAGGCCCGAAGAAGCCACTGTGCTAGCTGGTAGTGGCCTCATAATGGTGTAGGCTGTTTTTATGTGCAGTGGACGTGCTCCTCCTGTCCAACTCAACCGATAATTGACTTCACTGATCGTGTCCCGCTATTTGGAGACCATTTATAGCCATTCATGCACTTCATGTCCCCAAACAAAGACGCGCAATGTCACAGGCCATAATTGTTTGCGATTGGTTTGACGAACGTTCTGCACAATACAAGCGAATGATTTGGCCGTCCAGATCGCTCCACATGAATCCCATCGAACATTTGTGGGACATGGTTGAGAGTTCAGTTCGTGCACAACGTCCTGCACCGACAACACATTAGCAGTTATGGGCTACTGTACAGACAGCACGGCTCATTATTTCTGCAATGTACTTCCAATGTCTTGTCGACCCTATGCCATGTCGAGTTGCAGGGCGAAACGAGGCCCGACACGATATTAGGACGTATCTCATTACTTTTGACAACACGGTGTAATTCTTCTCGCTTCATAACCCGTCTTATCTCGAGACTTTAATTTTTAGTCGCTTTATGGCCCTTCTTATCGAACAGTTCTGCTACAGAATGCCTTCTAGAGTTGTCCGACTTTTCACGCAAAGGTTTTACTGATAGCTGCCCCACATCCCACACAGAATCTCCAGTCAAGTTTTCGCGTTCCTCTGGAACGATGCGAGCAAGAACATTGGAGGAAAAATATGAGAGAAGACTAGAAGAATATCTCTGCAAACTGCTTGCATCTTCTGAAGGTATTACCAAAGGGACGATCACTCGAAACTTCGTAACCGATATCGACATAGAGCGGAGCTCAAGTCTCATTGTATTCAAGAAGTCGCCCTTTCCTAAAGTTGCTAACTTCTGCTCTGCTATCCCGGGAGATTGCTGATACGTCTCTTCAGCGTGACAGGGCGATCGCAGTAGCGTCTGCAGATGGAGTAATGCGAAGACACTGAAACTGCTGTGCAGTGAAGCTGCTTAAATGTTTTCTTTAACTCCAGCCTTCGCCAATTACGCAAACAGCTGCTGTTCGCAAGCAACACTGATAAGCCGAAACATGATAAACCTCTGCATCTACAACTACATGATTACTCTGGAATTCACAATTAAGTTCCTGGCAGGGTTCAGCGAATCGAAGCTATTTCTCTACCGTTCCACACTCGAACAGCAGGCGGAAAAATTAACCGTTAAATCTTTCTGCTCTAGCTCTGATTTATCTTATGTTATGTTGATGATTATTTTCCCTATATAACCGAGCACCAATAAAATATTTTCACATTCTGAGTTGAAAGTGTTTGAAATTTCATGAGAAGATCCCACGAAACCAAAAACGCCTTTGTTTTAACGATTACCACCCGAATTTTCTTATCGTATCGGTGGCATTCTCTCCCTTACATCGCGATCGAGCAAAACAAACTGTTTTTCTTAGAACTTTTTATGTCCTCCGCCAATCCCATCTGATGCGGATCCAATATCGCGCAGCAGTGCTCCAGAAGACGTCACACAATCGTAGTGTAAGCAGTCACTTTAGTGGAACTGTTACATCTTCTAAGCTTCCTGCGGATAAACCGCAGTCTTTGCTTCCTCTCCCCATTACATTGTCTATGTGATCGTTCCAATATTAAGGTATTCATAACTGTACTCCTTCAGTATTTAATTGGATTCACCACCTTTATGAGGTGTAAACGAAATTTGGCGGATTCCTTTGAGTACTCATATCAATGACTACACTCTTTTCATTATTTAGAGTTAGGTGCCGCTTTTCGGACCATACAGATATCTAAGTAGTTTTGGATTGATTTTGATCTTCTGATGACTTTACAATACGGTAGATGACAGCATCGTCTGCAAACAGTCCTAGAGGCTGCTCAAATTGTCTCCAAAATCCTTCAACAGGCTAGATATAACCACTTCTGTTTCACTCGATGACTTTTCGTCAGTTACAACGAACTATGATCTTTCTGACAGGAAGTCATGAACCCAGTCACAAACTGAGACGATAGTCCACAGCCGTGCAATTTGATTAGCGGCCGCTGCTGAAGAAGAGTGTGAAAAGCCTTCTGGAAATTGAAAAATGTGGAATCAATGTGACATACCCTGTAGATAACTCTCATTACTTCCTGAGGATAAAGAACTGGTTTTGTTTCACAATCCGTATTGGTTTTTTGTCAATAAATCGTTTTCTTCGGCATAGTTCGTAATGTTCGAATACATCCTATGTTCCAGTATCGTACTGCATATCGGTTTCGGTATGTGGATGTGTAAGTCAGCAGATTACTCCTATTTCCTTTCCCGAGTATTGTCGTGACTCGTGTAACTTACCAGGAACTGATCTTTAGACGAGAGAGCGGCTGTATATGATAGCTAAGTATGGAGTTATTGTATCAGCATATTCTGTAACGTACCTAACTTGTATACAATCTTAACTAGAGATCTTGCCTTTATTAAGTGATTTAAACTGCTTCGTTTCACCGAGGATATCTACTACTGCGATACTCAGGTTACCAGTTGTTTTTGATTCGAATTCTGGAATGTTTGCCTCGTATTCTTTGGTGAAGGAACTTAGGAAAACAGTCTTTAGTAACCCTGCTTTAGTGGCATTGCCATAAGTAACATTACCATTGCTACCGTGCAGTGGAGATTTTGGTTGCTTCTTGTTCCTCTTGTACTTTACATACGACAAGAATCTCTTTCGATTTTCTGCCAGCCTTCGAGGCAGAGATTTTCTTTGTGGAAACTATACTGAGGAAATAAAACCTCAGCACCTACAAATAATTACTGTGGATGTCAGTTTGTGGGATGGGGTTCCATGCCTGATGTGCTTGGTCGATTAATACAGAGAGAGTTGATGCTGTTTGTGAATGACGCTAGAGTTATCGTCAGATGATGTCCCGTATGTGCTCTATTGGAGACAGACCTGGTGGCCGAGCATGCCAAGGAAATATGTCGACGCTCTGTAGAGCATGTTGGTTTAAAACAGCTCTATGTGGTCGAGCGTTATCGTGTTGGAAAGCATCCCCTGGAACACAAGTCGAATCAACAGACTGACGTACTAATTTGCAGCCAGGTTTGATGGGATAACCAATAGGGTGCTCCTGTTGTCATACGAAATCACACCTCAGGCCTTAACTCCAGATGAAGGGCCAGTTCGTCTAGCATGCAGAAAGGTTACTCGCAGCCCTTCAACTTGCCTCCTAACCAACACACGGCCATCAGTGGCACCGACGCAGAACAAGCTTTCATCAGAAAACACAACAGTACTCCACTCCGCCCTCCAATGAGCGCTGACTTGACACCATTGAATTCGCAAGTGACGGTGGTTTGGGTTCAGTGGAACGCCCGCTAAAGCGCATCTGGCTCAGAGCTGTCCTTGAAGTAATCGAGTTGTAACAGTTCTTTGCGTCACTGTGATGCTAACTGCTTCTCTAATTAGAGCTGTAGTCGTAGTTACTATGTACCAGAGTCTTACATCGGACACGATGGTTTCCTTTTCCGTAGTGCCACGTGACCGTCCGGTACCTGTCTTCTTGCGACTGTACATTCTTGTGACCATCGCTGCCAAAAATCATGTACAGTTGCTACATTCCTGCCAAGTCTTCATTCAATATCGCAAAAGGAAAATTCAGCTTCTCGTAGCCCTATTACACGACCTCGTTCAAACTCAGTGAGGTGTTGATAATGGCATCTTCGTCATCTTGAAGCGTCTTGCCTATCATCTCACTACGTCGAATCTCAAAGGTAACTAACGGCCACGACCGTTACAAGCGTGTTAAAAAACAAATGTGCTTTGCATTCTCTACATCTACATCTACGTGATTACTCTGCTATTCACAATAAAGTGCCTGGCAGAGGGTTCAGTGAACCACGTTCAAGCTGTCTCTCTACTGTTCCACTCTCGAACGGCACACGGGAAAAACGAGCACTTTTTCTGTACGAGCCCTGATTTCTCTTATTTTATAGTGATGATCATTTATCCCTATTTAGATGGGTGCCAACAGAATGTTTTCGCAATCAGAGGAGAAAACTGGTGATTGAAATTTCATGAGAAGATCCAGTGGAAACGAAAAACGCCTTTGTTTTAATGATTGCCACTCCAATTCACGTATCATGTCCTATCTGTTCTGTTTCGCGATAATACAAAACGAGCTGCCCTTCTTTGTACTTTTTCGATGTCATCCGTCAGTCCCACCCGATGATCCCATACCGCACAGCAGTACTCCAGAATAGGGCTGACAAGCGTGGTGTAAGCAGTCTCTTCAGCAGACCTGTTGCAACTTTCAAGTGTTCTGCCAATGAATCGCAATCTTTGGTTTGCTCTACCCACAATATTATCTATGTGATCGTTCCAATTTACGTTCTTTGTAATTGTAATCCCTAACTATTTACCTGAATTTACAGCCTTCAGATTTGTGTGACTTACCGCGAAATCGAAATTTTGCTGATTTCTTTTAGTACTCATGTGAATAACTTTACACTTTTCCTTATTCAGGGTCAATTGTCACTTTTAGCACCATGCAGATATCTTATCTAAATAATTTTGAAAGTCGTTTTGATCATCTGATGACTTTACAAGACGTAAATGACAGCATCATCTGCAAACAATTTAAGACAGCTACTCAGATTGTCTCCTATGTCGTTAATATACACTCCTGGAAATTGAAATAAGAACACCGTGAATTCATTGTCCCAGGAAGGGGAAACTTTATTGACACATTCCTGGGGTCAGATACATCACATGATCACACTGACAGAACCACAGGCACATAGACACAGGCAACAGACCATGCACAATGTCGGCACTAGTACAGTGTATATCCACCTTTCGCAGCAATGCAGGCTGCTATTCTCCCATGGAGACGATCGTAGAGACGCTGGATGTAGTCCTGTGGAACGGCTTGCCACGCCATTTCCACCTCTCGCCTCAGTTGGACCAGCGTTCGTGCTGGACGTGCAGACCGCGTGAGACGACGCTTCATCCAGTCCCAAACATGCTCAATGGGGGACAGATCCGGAGATCTTGCTGGCCAGCGTAGTTGACTTACACCTTCTAGAGCACGTTGGGTGGCACGTGATACATGCGGACGTGCATTGTCCTGTTGGAACAGCAAGTTCCCTTGCCGGTCTAGGAATGGTAGAACGATGGGTTCGATGACGGTTTGGATGTACAGTGCACTATTCAGTGTTCCCTCGACGATCACCAGAGGTGTACGGCCAATGTAGGAGATCGCTCCCCACACCATGATGCCGGGTGTTGGCCCTATGTACCTCGGTCGTATAAAGTCCTGATTGTGGCGCTCACTTGCACGGCGCCAAACACGGATACGACCATCATTGGCACCAAGGCAGAAGCGAATCTCATCGCTGAAGACGACACGTCTCCATTCGTCCCTCCATTCACGCCTGTCGCGACACCACTGGAGGCGGGCTGCACGATGTTGGGGCGTGAGCGGAAGACGGCCTAACGGTGTGCGGGACCGTAGCCCAGCTTCATGGAGACGGTTGCGAATGGTCCTCGCCGATACCCCAGGAGCAACAGTGTCCCTAATTTGCTGGGAAGTGGCGGTGCGGTCCCATACGGCACTGCGTAGGATCCTACGGTCTTGGCGTGCATCCGTGCGTCGCTGCGGTCCGGTCCCAGGTCGACGGGCACGTGCACCTTCCGCCGACCACTGGCGACAACATCGATGTACTGTGGAGACCTCACGCCCCACGTGTTGAGCAATTCGGCGGTACGTCCACCCGGCCTCCCGCATGCCCACTATACGCCCTCGCTCAAAGTCCGTCAATTGCACATACGGTTCACGTCCACGCTGTCGCGGCATGCTACCAGACTGCGATGGAGCTCCGTATGCCACGGCAAACTGGCTGACACTGACGGCGGCGGTGCACAAATGCTGCGCAGCTAGCGCCATTCGACGGCCAACATCGCGGTTCCTGGTGTGTCCGCTGTGCCGTGCGTGTGATCATTGCTTGTACAGCCCTCTCGAAGTGTCCGGAGCAAGTATGGTGGGTCTGACACACCGGTGTCAATGTGTTCTTTTTTCCATTTCCAGGAGTGTAGATCAGGAACAATAGAGGGCCTATGCCACTTCCTTGGGGAACGCAGGGTATTACATCTGTTTTACTGGATGAATTTCCGTCTATGGCATACCTAGCGCCACTGCAGCGACTGGCGTGAAATTTAAATAGACGTCATCTTTCAGGTGTAGAAACATGCCTACCAAATTTCGTTTATGTCGTACAACTCCTTCTTGGTGTTGCGACTTTTTTTCCGTCAGTTTAATAAAAGCATCTCGCACTGATACCCACGCTAAATTTCGAGCTTCTGTAAAACTTGGGTTTTTGTTTTCTTTTACATTTTACATAAATGCGTGTTGGTACATGCTGGAACGCAACACAGCACGATTGTGCGTGCCTCGAATTCGTCAACTCCTCTGTAGGTTTCCGGCAGTATGTGGAACCAGACGTCTACGAAGAGCGTCACGCAGTCCCCGTAAACTACAGACCGGTGATTTGTGGGCCCGCAGCTGGTGTCCGATAGCGTCCCCTATGTGCTTCGTCGCCTTCAGTTGATGCGAATTTGGTAACCGGGGCATCAACGCAACTCCACTGCAGCATGATACTGGCATAATACTGCGTCCACCGTTCTAAATGCGTGGTGCTGTGTATGTTTCGAGCCTGAATAACGGCATATCCGGACACAACCATCGACTTGGTGTAAGGCGATTTGACTCCATCCGACCAGGCGACACGTTTCTATCAGTGCACGGTCCAGTCTCGATGATCCAGTGGCCACTGCAGTCTTATTGAAGATGTCGTCTGGTCAACATGGGAAAACGTAGGAGTCGTTCACTGTTGAGGCCCATGTTCAGCAATAGTACTTGACTGACGATAACAAAACCAGGAACTGTATTTGAATCCACGTCGTTTATTCCTTTTAACACATGCTACCAGTTTGTGTAACCTGTCATCCACAATCGTTTTCATATGCAATGAACAGAATCGTATGCAGTGGACGACATCTGACCATGCTGGGCTTATTGCCACGGAAAGTACGGAATCAAGTTAACTTTGTTCCGCTCAATATGATTCTGTTCACTGCACGTGAAAACGGTTGTGTGTGGTAGGTTACCCTTGGGACCTGAAGATGACACCATGTGGTGTCGAAACCGGTAGCATGTATTAAACAGAATAAACGATGTGGATTCAAGTACAGCCCCTGGTTGTGTTATCATTATTCAAGTACTTCGAGTCCGGCTGCAGTCCCACTTTCCTTGGTGGATTACAAGAGATGTTCAATACGCCCGCCACACAGTGTGCCCCGAAACATTGTACTATCTCATCAGATCTACGCTGCTTTACAGATGGTACAGGCCTAGGACTTCCACGTTCTGTCATGAGGCGAGGAAGTCTGACACGTTGCTCCCTACTTACTGTTTCAAAGTCTTTCAGCCACTTTCCATACAGGCTCACGGCAGTAACACGCGAACAGGCCACCAGCTTCGCCGTTTCCAAGACGCTCGTTCCCAGACGCCGAGCCATCACAATCTATTCTTTGTCAAAGTCACTTATGTCCGTTTATTTTCGTGGAGTTCATCGCTAGGATGGTTCCTCATTCGTCTGTGCTCCACTTACGTACTTTTTATCCGAGATGTGCCTGTAGGCGGCATTCAGTCTCGCAGTGAGTTATGGTCAAGGTATTCAGACGCTGCAATGCATCTCAAAAAAATGGCGTAATGTTCAGTCTCTTATCGTTGGAGGGAGAAAATTCCTACTCGACCGAGACTGAGTCACTAGATATCCGAAGATGCGCAGGAAGTGATCTGACATATCAGGCAACCAGAAAACAATCCGATCACACACACACACACACACACACACAGGGAAGCGGCTTGACGAATGCGTGACATTTCACTACATACAGACCACAGTTTAGAAGCGTTTCCTCGTTTTATTTAATCAAAATATAAATTGTGACACGAAGTTCCAAATTTCTTTATTACTTAATGTGTTGTGTGTGTTTTTTCGGACCTATCCAAATAAACAGACACCATACATTCATGATCCCGCTGCCGTATATACACATGATGAAAGAATACCAACGTCAGTCGAATGAGAGAACTGAAATAATTCAATAGCGACAAGTGAAAATTTGTGCCGGACCAGGACTCAAGCCTGGATTTCCCGCTTCACGCGAGCGGCAGCATTAACCGCTCGCATCTACGAGGTGTGTAGATGATAGAAAAGGCGGTGGGGCAGCGGGGGGAGGGGTGGCCACGAAAGTAATGTGCGATAATTTGAGAATTTGAACCAAAGCTGCTAAAGTGACCACTGCCTGAAGTGGGAAATCCAGGCTGAGTCCCGGTCCGGCACAAATTTGCACTTGTCTCTACTGAATTATTTCAGTGCTCTCATTCGACTGGCGTCGGTCTTTATCTTTCATCATGTAATTTATAACTGTCTTCTACTTAATTGCACTATTATGCAGTTCGGAGCTTGTTACTCGGAACTAAAATTCTGCAGTCGATCAAACAAGCTACAAAGTTTGATAATGATTGACATGGGGAACTCTGTGGCAGCGTTTTAAAACCGTACACAAAAAACAGCTTCCAACTAGAATTGTGAAACAATTTTTTCCTTGTGACTTCGATTGGTTTCCACTTACATTCAGCGAAACTCGTTTACATTGTTCGTATCAGCACATTCTTCTGCTTAAGTGCCTTAAAGTGAGATTTTAGATTATTTTCTACTTTAGGAATCGTAAGCTAATGAACGTCTTGCGAAACGCGGTAGTTCCGCTGATGGTCAGTCCATGCAGTTGAAACGAGTATGAAACAATTTCGACTTAGAATTTGAAAAATTTTATTTACATTCTACTTTAACAGTGTTTAAGTTTCCAGCTGTGTTTCTGTGAGTTTGTATTGTAAAGAAGCAATCAAATTCGATCGGTAAAGGCTGTTGTTGTCAAGTGCCCTAACCCGACGACGACATGGGAACAATCTGCCAATATCATTCTGACAAACTGTTTGTGTTAATGGATGGGGAAGCCACGTAGCAACTACCTCCTTTCAGTTTTGCACTTCCATCGACATGTCTGCGAAATTGTGGCTGTGATTTGGTTTTGTGGATGTTGCAGCGTTACACGATATAAAAATTTCATGCGCTGTCTAGTTTAACTGCCAGTACTGGTACAGACTCCTAAAAAATTGGAAAGCACCAAGCTCATTATTTGTATTTTCTTGTCGGGAATCTCTTTATCAGTACTTTTCTGTCCACAGTAGATCATTACGTGCAGCCTTCTGAGTAATGGAGGCAAAAGTAATCCCACATTCTAGTCTAGTCTTGTCCTGAAAAGATTGATTACGTCGCGTAATGTGATTATTTTGTAACACATGTAACATACAACGTTTCCCGTTACACATTAATTCCACTACTGCTCGAAACTGCTTGTGACGTTTGTACGTCTCTGCCAATCAAAAATGTTTTCGGGCAGTTTGATAGTTCAAAATTCAAGTTCCGAAGGTATTTATGAGTTCAGTGGTTTTCACTGACAAGTACTTACCCTCAAACAAGATGTGATTTTTTTTTTCTTCTGGTGGAATTTGGCATAGCTGTTAGACCTGTTTGTGCCAACGGCCTCTCCGCAGTGGTAACACCGGTTCCCGTCACATCAGCGAAGTTAAGCGCTGAGGGGATGGGCTAGCACTTGGATGGGTGACCATCCGATCTACCGAGCGCTGTTGACACGCGGGGTGCACTGAGGAATTACTTGATTGAGAAGTAGCCGCTCCGGTCTTTGAAAGTGACATACAGCCGGGAGAGCGGTGTGCTGACAACATGCCTCTCCATATCCACATCCAGTGACGCCTATGAGCTGAGGATGACACGGCGGCCGTTCGGTACCGTTGGGCTACCAAGGCCTGTTCGGACGGAGTTTAGTTTTAGTTTTATTAGGCCTATTCGTAACAAACCATTCTGTGGTTAAAAGTAATTCTCAAAATAGTTGTAGAAGTTTTCTATAACACCTCGCTATCGAATATCATTGCATTCGTGTGCTCTCTGGTTATTCGTAGCTGTGGTTCCGTTCATTACCTGCAGTATACAATTTCCAAAACGAGGTGGACATTGTATTGTCATGTTCTTTCTCTTCTCTGTTTAACTGTTTTCTCGTTGGCGCCATGTCCCTTAACCCACAGACTGTTATTCCTTAAAAAAAACATAGTTTTTAAAATGTGGATCTGTGTCATTAGAAACACAGTGCCCTCTTAGAGAGGGACAGGCTTCAGCAGCAACTTCTCGACTATCTTGTGGATAGAGTTCGAAAAAGAATTCAGACATATTGCAATACAGGAGAGGGTGCGATACGGTTTTGACTGTGGACCAGCAGTTGATTTTCAAAAATTGCATATTCCAGCAAAATGCCATTTTTGGTTATTGTTTTGTTTTTACTTCCCACTAAAATCTGGTTCTTTTTCTTTGCATGAGGTTCATTCTTTAATCCTCTATTCCCCTTAAATCCAAAATCACATACGTTCTCACGGCTACAGGTTGAGCAACGTTTTTCTGGTGTAGTTTAAAGTGCCCTCTGAGCTCTGTCTTCGATCCGAGCTTATGTTCGGTCTCTAATGAATTCGGCGTCATCAGAACGTAGAATACTGGCCTTCCTTTGTTCTTGGATTTACGATAAAGACTGCGATGTGGTATGGGACTGCCTTTAGGAGACAGTCACCACTAGCGAAAGGCGCAGTATTTTGGCATACTACGTGAATAACACGGTACAGCAGATTTCAATGTCGGCAGGATTTTCCAGACAATTTTGTTTCGGCCCGTCACAGTAGTCGACTGAGTGTATTGCAGACTGAAAGTCTTCACATATTAAGTGTACGTTCAGTCTTCATACCACCCGCCCATACGACTGCCTTTTGTGTGAAATCGAATCAACAGTGACGCATTATTTATCTCAGAGACATGGTGGTGGGTGTTCTCGACTCCACCTGGTTCTTAAAGATTGCTCTCCACTACGGTTACGCCCTTCCCTGTTTGTATAGTGAATGACAGACAGGCGGCCTCCAGTGGCGCGTTTGTTCGCGACTGGGCAGTTTGCCGCCTTGCAAATACAGGTGCCTCCGAATGAGAAATCTCAGATATCTGTAACCTCACAGCCCCAGTTGTTGAAGTTAAAGAATCAAACTCCAATGTGTAATACACCATATCCTACAATGATATAATTTTGCAGGAACATTCAATGACCAGTGGTATATATGCACACTGTCTTCAAATAAAATAAAGACCCAAATAAACAGGTACACCTGCTTAATATAGTGTAGGGCCCGCACGAGCGCGCAGAAATGCCACAACACGACGTGTCTTGGACTACACTATTGTCTGAAATAGTACTGGAGGGAACTGACACCATGAATCCTGCAGAACTGTCGATATATCCGTAAGGGCATGAGGGGATGAAGGTCTCTTCTGAACTGCACGTTGCCTGGCATCCCAGATATGCTCAATAATGTTCGTTTCTGGAGAGTCTGGTGGCCAGCGTAAGTATTTAAACTCAGAAGAGTGTTCCTGGAGCCAGTCTGTAGCGACTCTGGACGTGTGGGCTGTCGCATTGTCCTTCTGGAATTGCTCAAGTCCGTCGGAATACACAGTGGGCATGAATGGATGCAAGTATCACGCAGGATGCTTGAGTACGTGTCACCTGTCACAGTCGTATCTAGATGTATCAGAGGTCCCGTATCAATCCAACTGCACACGCCCCACACCAGTACAGAGCCTCCACCAGCTTGAAAAGTCCCCTGCTGACGTGCAAGGTTCGTGGATTCCAGAGGTTGTCTCCATAGCCATACCCGTCCATCCACTCGGTACAATTTGAAACAATTCTCGTTCGACCAAGCAACTTATTTCCAGTCATCAGCAGTCCAACATCGGTGTTGACGGGCCCATCGATGACGTTTTGTTGACACTGGTTGACAGCCCAGCATTGAAATTTGCAGCAATTTGCGGAAGTGTTGCACTTCCGTCAAGTTGAACGATTCTCTTCAGTCATTGTTGGTCCCGTTCTTGCAGGATCTTTTTCCGGCCGCAGCGATGTCAGAGATTTTATGTATTACCGGATTCCAAATATTCACAGTACACTCGTGAAATGGTCGTACGGAAAATCCCCACTTCATCGTTACCTCGGAGATGATGTATCACATCGCTCGTGCGCCGACTACAACACCGCGTTCAAACTGACTTAAATCATTGTAGCCTGCCATTGTAGCCGCAGTAACCGATCTAACAAATGGTTCAAATGGCACTGAGCACTATGGGACTTAACATCTGAGGTCATCAGTCCCCTAGAACTTGGAACTACTTAAACCTAACTAACCTAAGGACATCACACACATCCATGCCCGGGACAGGATTCGAACCTGCGACTGTATTGGTTGTCGGGCTCCAGGCTGTAGCGCCTAGAACCGCTCGGCCACTCCGACCGACACCAATCTAACAACTGCGCCAGATACGTGTTGTCTTATATAGGCGTTGCCGACCGCAGTGCCGTATTCTACCTGTTTACATATCTGTGTATTTGTATACGCATGCTTACACCAGTTTCTTTTGCTCTTCAAGGTAGGTTGCGAATACAATCCGTAGTAAATAAGTACTAAATTAAAATATCCCTTCTAATGCTGACGTTTTATTGCATGAACAACGTAATTGCAGTCAGATTACTTCTTGTAATGTTGTGGGAGGGTGTCAGCGAGAAAGAGTGTCGAAAAAATTAGAAATTATATGTAAAATTTGTTAAAACATGCTATGTGCTGTCATTCTTAAATACTAGATGAACATATTTGCCTGCCGTGAGTTATGCTGCCTGAGGTATATACATATTTCTAACTTCAGTATTGTCTTAGTGTGTTAAACATTTGACTAAGATTCAAGCTCTTAATGAGTAGATTACGACAGCATTTTAAATTTTTAAAATCGGTCAGTTATGATACGAATCACTAAAATTTAATTTTTTGTTGCGCCTGGAAGCCGTTAGATAGTCTTCATGTAACTTGGAATGTGCACTCTAATATCCGTTTTACCCGTTAACGGTGTATATAAGTGCACACAAAAAAGTCCATTTATTGCTTCAGTCACTTAAATAAAAAGTCTGCTAGGCGTTTCGATGGTTATGCCATCATCATATGTGGATTTTTTTTCTTTTTACACCTCAAGCGTATCCGTAATATGTACTTCTGACATCCGTTTAGTAGACAGCGATATGACAAGAAGGTTATGTGTCGACTTGCATTAGTGAAGACACGTTAAAGTCAATTACACACTGGCAAGTGTTTTACACTTTTCTACAGGTAGAACCTCTGTTTACTGCATAATCACTCACTGCATGTTTGATACTACACATTTGAAAATCACAATATTTTGTAGGTTTCAAAATCCAAAGCTTTTAACTGTCAATTGTAAACGGCAATGAAAGGTGAATATTGTTATTGTTAAGTGTACAGTGTTTTAAAGTTCTCGTAAAAAAATCAGAAAACAAAAAGTTGGTGAGTATAATCACGTACGACGAATAACTCGTTCAAGTAAAGTAAACCATCGTTGAATGATGCAGCTTAGTTTTGTAGGTGGGGCGGTTCACCTGCATGATGGGGAGCTCTCTGCATTACGTGAGTCTGCAAATCGATGACAGTGTCGTACACATAATGTGCAGCTCCTAAGTGCAAAAGACAGTCGCGGGTGAATGTCATGCGGTTCTTGCTGTGTTTCTCTTTGCGTTAAACTACTGACTCTGCGAATATATTCACGTGCTGCCAAATAGTTTATCCCTGTCGAATGGCAACGAATTTAACGTCGCTGTTCCCTTCGCTAGCCACTACTACACGATACCGCGGGTTCACGCGGAATTTAAGCTCTCAGTCTGCTGGTAACTTCTTTGAGTGTATCACAGTAGATGATATGCTGTTAATTATTAGCGTAACTGATCTCGGATTCTGCCTGCTATAAGACATATCGTTTATGTACATGGAGGACAGATGCTGTACTATGTCACTTTAGAGAGCTGCACGTTGTTCTTTTAAGGAGAAGTTTAAAAATCGGGTTCCTATGAACGCGGTATAAATTTTTGCCATATGGGTTAGAGTCAGAAAATAAGTTTTATTAAAAGAAGGAGAATGCAGAACAGAGAGAGGAAATGCCTCTTTGTGAACGTGCCTTTGTTCTGTTGGCTTTCCCTTCACCTGCTGTGCAAGATTTTCTGCTCACCCTGGGCAGCTCACGTATTCAGGTACGGCGCGTGCTGTAGCGCTCCTATTCAGCGGCACATTCGTGTGTGCCAGAACAAACAGCCACCAGTGGAGCACCTTCCCGGCATTGTTAGCCACGGGCAGTCAGAAAAATAATTGTTCCCTGTGCTTGCTTTTGCCGCATATTCCTCGAAATATGAGGACTTCGTCGTGGTGAAGCATGACCGGTTAGAAAATCTCTAACAAAACATTCTGCCGCGTCAGGAGTGTTATCGGTTCCCGATTAAGCTGCGGCAGGCTGCAGCAATCTGCATTTTTATAAAGAAAAGTAATCAGTATTTTCATGCTGAATCCACCGTTATCAAAAGAAATTAGAGTGGCCTCTTATTTGTAAATAGGTTGGTAGTGCAATGAGCAAATTGGTACAGCATAAAACAGCGGATTCACAACCACGAAAACGTGCAGCATTTCTCGATATCTATTAAACAACGGGAGTTCAATGGAAAAAACTAGTCAATTTTGTGACTGCAAATATAAATCGGTGTGGCTGCGCTGAAAGTAGATAGAATGATCTAAACATCCATCCCCCTTACGCCGAATATGCACGCCCAAAAATGGTTCCTGTTCCCTAGTAAATTCGAGATTTGCAGGAGTTCAGCTGCCACCATACACTGCCTAAAGAAAGCGCGACAATTCCAGTGCCTGATGTTGACAGCCTCCAAGACAAGCTGACTCACACACAAAGATTGTGTTCTAGAAAAAAAGGATTTTCGCCACACGAAATGAATAAAGCCAAGCAAGACACGAGTCGAGCTCATACACGGGAGAAGAAAGCAGAAAGACATAGGCATGACGTTAAATCTACAGACTTTCTTGGTTTTTAATAATAGCGGGAACCTGATGGAAGTAATCTTCCTACATCCGAAGAAAATGGCAACTCTCCTAGCAGAAGTTGAGGATGATCTGCTGCTGCTACAAAGAGGTAAATTATAAAATTCCTTATCTTTGTCTTTTTATCTCCATCTCTCTTTCTCTCTCTCTCTCTCTCTCTCTCTATCTCTCTCTTTCTGTTTCTCTTTTTCTTGGTTTTACTTCTACCTGAGTTATTTAGACTTCTTGGAAATGGCGTCTTGGACAACCAACACTATAATACTCAAATGCAAAGATTAAATGAAGAGAGGAAATGGAAAATGTTCTCAGTACTATTTTCTCACAAGACGCGTTTTCAGAGCTGATGTGTTCTCGGTGCGCTGCGTGTCTCTCGACGTTATCCAGGTGCCAATCCACGGAGGAAGTCTTTCAGACTTGCGGTAGTAGATGGTGCATGGGTTTTGTGCCAAGTTCCCACTGGAGTTCCAAAATGTAAAAGATATGAGAGGTGGTTTTTATTTACTACAGTTCTAATAGTTAACAACCTAATACTCTGATTGTGCACTTGTATCATCAAAAACATGACGAAGTGCCTCAGTAACAATGGTACTTGGAATGAGACTTCCTTCCTGCTGTTTTGTCGATAATTGACACTTTTGAGATCATGGATATGACCCAAAATACGATTCTTCCAAAGAAGAAAAAAGGAAGCAGCCATTGTTAAAAATGTTTATTTAGTTAGACAAGTAGCGTCGTTACCGATTTGGAACCGACAGGAACGTCTTCAGCCGACCGTTCACTCTTATTGCGTAAATAAAAAGCAGTGTTAACATTGGTTGGTTGCTATTTCTTCTTTACAATAATCAAATTGTAAAAACCTTCTTACTGACGCTTAGAAACAGTCAGTTTCTTCGATGGCGCTTAAAACGTTATTAACAAAGAATTTATTTTCTAATTTGAGTCAATATTTTTTGTGGTGATGCGATGAGCAGCATAGCTTTGTGGCATCAGAATTGCTTTTTAATTTATGGATACAAATTGGGTATGTACAAATAGAGATACTCTGCTTTTTCATTCACGTGACAAATGTCAGAGCTGGCTGTTGGACTCTTTTCTATTTCCACTCTTCAAATGTTCAAATAACAAACTCGGAATACTCTGTTATACAAGTCGAACTCACATCTGATTTATTTAAAGTTTTGAATTGCAACAGACACCATCGCGTATCAGTGCTGCGGCAGAACAGTTTGCTGTACGTCTACACTTCCCGAGCGAACTAAACGAAGTGAAGTAATTTTGGAGTTCATTTGCTTCGGAGGTGGCAAGTGAGGGCAACGCAGGTGTCAGTGATATTTATGCTCAAAGAGATAGTTCATGACCCGAAAAGGTTCGCAACTTGGCGCCACAATTATTCACGAATCTAAACGGAAGCTGTATACGATGGCATGCTACCTTCGAATTTTTTATGTGAAAGATCTTAAAGCTTTTTTAATAAAACGAACTTTATTAACATCCTACATCTTTATTATTCATTCTACATATTTATTTTTCAGCATGGTCCTGACGACGAACACTTTCTTCCCTACGAGAGACCGCCACTGTACAATGTTTGACTTTTTGATGTGTCCACAACCTCATCACTTCTTGGATCGCTTCATCACTATCAAAGTGAAGTACTCGAAGATGTGCCTTAAGTTTCTGAAATAGATGAACATTGGGTGGAGTCAAGTCGGGATTATATGGAGAATGATCGCTGACAGTGAACTCAACTGTTGAAGATGTCGTACAACTCGTGTGTTGTCTGGCATCATGTTGAAGGGCAGGGTGCTCCATGTGTGGAGAAACTATTCGAGTTCGAAACTCAGTAGGGGTACAATGTTACTCACACACCGACATAGTTACGTTACACACCGCCATGTTACACATTACAATCGGAGCCCTCTAGCGGCAGAGGGCTACAAATACGTAGACATGAAGAATGTTAATAAAGTTATTTTATATAGAAAGCTTTAACAGTTTTCATTTAAAAACTCGGAGGCATCACTTTCCAGCACGTCTTCGTACATTCCACAAAGTAAATATTGGAAAACTAGCTTTTTTCCGCTGTTTCGTCTACGTATGCATTTGTTGCATATATTTTCATTTCTGATTTCCGTAGTTTTACACCAATCGACTCCAAAGAGAACTTTGAATATCTTTGGGGCTATTCAGCCGTGAAGTATCATCTCTGGCCCCGAAATGAGCTGACAAAATTATTGGCTCGCTACAGCGCTTATTCTCCCTACGTTTCCGACGCACTGAACAACACAAATAAAAAACAAACTACACGTCATACTTTTAAAGTATTCCAAGGCAACCAAACGTGGAAAATAAATATCTAAATGTCGTTTTAGAACATTTTCATATATCATCCGTTCTCAAAAATGGTTCAAATGGCTCTGAGTACTATGGGACTTAACATCTGAGGTCATCAGTCCCCTAGAACTTAGAGCTACTTAAACCTAATTAACCTAAGGACACCACACACACCCATGCCGGCACGCGATGGAACAACCACAGCTAAACAAAGACCAGGCAAACCTCATCTACTGATGAACAAAGACCGTCGAGCATTGCGGAGGATGGTTTTAAAAAAAGCCCGCATGAAATAGGAACCACTCCCGAGTTCCAAGCAGCTATGGTACTAGCAGTCCGGAAAGCTCAGTGGCTGTGCGTACGCAGTTCAAAAGAATGGGTACAACGATAGAGGTTATCCTCATGTTGTTCTTCGGTCGTCACTCCGAAGACACGTTTGTTGCAGCTCCCCACGTTACTCTATTCTGCGTAAGCTTCTTCATCTCCAGATAACCACAGAAATCCGTACCCATTTGAGCCTGATTACTGTAGTCTCTTGGTCTCCCTTTGCAGTTTACACCCCACTCCCACTTCCACACGCCGCGCCACACTTCATTCCAATACTGAACTGACTATTCCTTGATGTCTTATAACGTGTCCTATGAACCAATCAGTTTATTTAGTTGCAAATTCTTTCTCTTCCCAATTCTATACAGTATCTTCACGTTATTTAGGCGATTTGCCATTCCTTTTATAGCACCACACTTCAAAAGATTCTGAGCTCTTCTTTTCGTCCACGTTTCACTTCCGTATAAAGCTACACTCCAGACTAATATCTTCATAAAATACTTCCCAATAGTTAAATTTATAATCGATGCTAACAAATTTCTCTTCTTCGGGAACGCATTTTTGACATTACTGGTCTGATTTTATATCCTCTCTACTTCCGTCATCGTCAGCTATTTTACTGGCCAAGCAACAAAACCCGCCTACTACTTTCACTGTCTTATTTGCTAATCTCCCTCAGTATCACCTGATTTAATTCGACTACATTCCATTACCAGCTCCTCATAAGCCACATACATCTATAATCAGTGCTAAGCGATAGTCATGGTGGTGTAAAGATCGAAATGAGTGATTTGTGGTGATGAGGCAATCCGATGAAACGATTTGGGTTTAGCGAATGTCCGGAGCATACCTTCCATCACGTGTAGTTAAAACAGTGAAGTACGAAAGAAGTGGTGTTGTGGTACGGAGATATTTTTCACGGTTATTGCGGTTAAGACAACGCTATTATGGAAAAATACGGACACAATTTCAGTATTGTATACTGCGTACAGCACCGGAACAATTCGTAGGCGATGATTGTTTCAGCACAGCAATACACCCCACCACCATAAAGCAGCATCTGTTCGGCAATGGTTTGCGGACGATAACATTCCTGAAAAGGAGTAGCCTCCGGAGTGGCCTAGTGGAATATCTTTGGGATGGGTTAAAACATCGACTCCGCTCCACACCCCAGCGTCCAACGTTACTTTCTCTGTGTTCGGTTTCCGTAGAATGGACTAGCCAATTCTGCACAGACATTGCAACACCTCATTAAAAGTGCAGTTCAAGCTGGAGGATATTCTGTAATGGTGGGGGGCGCGTGCAGTTGTGGTGATATGGGACCCGTGATACGTCTAGATACGGCTCTGACAGCATCCTGTCTGATCACCTGCATCCCTTTCATGTCCATGGTGCATTCGACGGACTTGGACAATTCCAGCAGGACAGTGTGACACCCACACGTCCAGAATTGCTACAGAGTGACTCCAGGAACACTCTTATGACAAGGGAACCTCCCCATCGCACCCCCGTCAGAATTAGTTATAAGTTGGCACAGTGGATAGGCCTTGAAAAACTGAACACAGATCAATCGAGAAAACAGGAAGAAGTTGTGTGGAACTATGGAAAAAATAAGCAAAAATACAAACTGAGTAGCCCATGTGCAAGATAAGCAACATCAAGGATGATGCGAACTCATGAGCGCCGTGGTCCCGTGGTTAGCGTGTGCAACTGTGGAACAAGAGGTCCTTGGTTCAAGTCTTGAAGCTTACTTTTTTTATTTTGCAATGTTATGATCTGTCCGTTGATTGACGTCTCTGTTCACTGTAATAAGTTTAGTGTCTGTGTTTTGCGACCGCACCGCAAAACCGTGCGATTAGTAGACGAAAGGACCTGCCTCTCCGACGGGAACCGAAAACATTTGATCGCAAGGTCATTGGTCAATCGATTCCTCCACATGAAAACAAGTCTGATATATTCTGTACGACACTGGTGACGGCATGTGCGTCACATGACAGGAATATGTTGTCGACCCACCTAACTTGTACACTTGGCGAATGGGTAAAAAGATTTTTCTACCTTGCCCGATTTAGGTTTTCTTGTGGATGTGATAATCACTCCCAAAAAGGTGAAGAAAACATAAGCGTTTGTCACGTAAACTGCAACAAATGAATGCAACAGTTTCACAGTCGCACAGTTTCCCTGTGCTCGGTCAAAACATATGTTTTTAACGTTTTCAAAATTTTTCGGTTTAGGTGTAGCGTCCCCATACTACGGCGCAGTTACCTCGTATCGGACGGACGGACAGATAATAATTGTCTGAAAATAAAAAAATTAAACTTTTCACTCGAGGGAAGACTTGAACCAAGGACCTCTCGTTCCGCAGCTGTTCACGCTAATCACGGGATCACGGCGCTCCTGAGCTCACCCTATCCTCGATGTTGCCTATCTTGCGCATGGACTACTCAGTTTGTATATTTTGCTTATTTTTTTTCGTAGTTCCACACAACTTCTCCCTGTTTTCTCGATTGATCTGTGTTCAGTTTTTTAAGGCCTATCCACTGTGCCAACTTATAACTAAATCTGAGGGGGGTGTGATGAGGATGTTCCCTTGTGAGCATATATGGAATGCCTTGCAATGTGCTGTTCAGAAGAGATCTCCACCCCCTCGTACTCATACGAATTCATGCACAGCCCTGCAGGATTCATGGTGTCAGTTCCCTCAAGCACTACTTCAGACCACGTCACGTCATGTTGTGGGACTTTTGTGTGCTCGTAGGGGTCCTACACGATATTAGGCAGGCCCAGTTACTTTGGCCCTTCGTGTAGGTCTCCGGATAGTGTATATTATTTTCCACAACAGACATCTCACTTACTGATCCTAACGGTTACATTAGATAAATTGGAGGTTAAGCGGAAGGTGCCACCACACGTTCTTCCAGCGTATGATTGGCGATGGAATGAGAAGGAGATAAGACAACGCTGGAACACTCTGTTCTGTTCGTCCAACATCGTACGGTGGCTTGCGGAGTACCGACGCAAATGTAATGAAATTAGCCAGCACCTTTCGCAGCCAGAGTACTTGTAATCACAGCACGCCCTCTTCCGCCACGAGATGGCATCACCGTCGCACCAACTGCGTCAGCAGTCCTCGCTGCGCGCGCCCGTGAGTTAAGCTTTCATCAGCCGAACCGCCTGCGCCCACGGCGGACAAAGGCAGGCGCCGCTAGCGGCTAATTCGGCCACCGCGGATCCGGCTGAAAATGCAAACGAGCAAGGCGCCACGCGCCTCTGATCTGCTCCCGTCTCTATTAATATGCGGCGGCTCAGTCCGGCGCCTTTGTCCGGCGCCCGCACGAAACACGACTTTCATCCGACACCACGCACCACGCCGGTCACAGCAAGCGCTTTGACAGCGGCCGTCTTGTGCGTGCACGCACGTGGGCGCGCTTACGTACACGTGTTCGTCAGTAGAGCGTAAAAACGTTCGGGAGCTGTATAAAAATGTCGTTTAACGAATCCAATTGCTCGTCACCGAAAATGCAACACAGAAGGACATGTAGGCAAGTACGTGACTGGTCCATAGAACATTCGATCGGCATTCAGTTTGTACATTGAAAAAACAGTGATAGTAACCTAGGAAAAATCTGCAAAGGGAAAAGAAATAAAGACTTAAAAGTTAAAACTGTAGAGCCGCCACAAGTCGCTTCTAGCTCTCTCCTTATTTTACATGTTTCACTCGACCAACGGGAGCATCTTCAGGACAGTGTAAATACAACGTGCTACACTATCATATAATAAGATAAATTAACATATCTAACTTACGTAGTCATACATGAAATGGAGTAAGTTGGTTCTGTACAGTTAATGTAAGCTCTCTTGTCAGTTGCGTTTTAAGAATAAACAGCAAGACATACCATTTCTTTTCGAGCGAGTCAAAGGTCTATCGGTATGAGGTTTCGTTGAAAATACCTCATGAAGCTCTATGTTAAGATATGTAATACGAAAAATACTAATATGTCTCAACTATAGCAAATATTAGCCGTTTTTTCGAGCATTCACACATACAAGTCTAAAAAACATTTCGGTTATTAAAATAATTTTAAAGACGTATAATAAAATTGTAAGTTAAAATTATAATTGCCACTTATAAAGGCGTAATGTACACATCATGTATATAGCATCTTATTAATGGTCTTATGTGCAATTTCAAATTTTCTATCTTCAGTGGTACAAGCACATGTGTATATGGTCGAAATATGTGCTTTGTAAATAAATATGTATGTTGTAAACGCCATACTCTGCGTACACTGCACAGAGGAGTCGTGCCAACACGTATGGATGGTGCGTTAAATCTACGTTAATACAAGTTACATTTAATGCCATTAATAACCTGATATACACATGACATGTGTATTACGCCTGTAAAAGTGGCATTTATAATTTTAATATCCAACTTTACAAATTTTCTTTAAAAGTATTCAAACAACCGGGTATGTTTCCTAGACTTGTACTCGTATGTGTGAACGCCCGAAAAAGCAACGGGTGTTTGCCCTAGTTCAGTGTTATTAATGTTTTTTGTCTTACATAATGCTTCTGTAGACCTTCGACTCGTTCGCAAGAAATGGTATATCTTGCTGTTTAATCTTGCGGAGAGTTTACGTTAACCGTACGGAACCAACTTACTCAATTTTATGATGACAGCGGTGCCATACACAGCCCGATATTTATAACGAGTCGCTCTCGATCCCGTAACGTAAGTTATCATGTAAGTTGAAGCTGTTAACTTATCTTATTGCATGGTAGTGCAGCACATTGTAATATTTCCACAGTCCTGAAGATGCTCGCGTTGGTCGAGTAAAACACGTAAAATAAAGAAGAGGTTACATGCGACTTGTGGCGGCTCTACATTTTAATTTCTAACAATCACTGTTCCCCTGCAGGCCGATGCGTTCGTTCGCTAAAACCTTTGTAATTCTGATACAGACGGCAAAAGACTAGTAAGATCAGTCAAGGGGAACGGGTAGTGTATTGAAAATAAGTTACAAAACAAACATCAACAAAAATAAAACAAAGGTAATAGGATGTCATCGTTGGTTATTTTGGTGCCTAGCATTTCTAAAAAAGACATTTTTTTCACCTAGAATTTAAGTTTAAGCGTCAGAAATTCGTATCTGTAGGTTCACTACCCGATCAAACGTATCCGGACACCCATTAGTTTGTACACTCTTCGCTTTTATGACATCTTGAGCTCTGCTGGGGACTCTTTCTGGCATGTCGGGACGTTACACTTGTGACGTCGACAAAACGTCATACATCCCAGTGCCGATGGTTTCCCGCATGCCAGGCAGCCTGATCTCGCCGAATAGCAAATTTCCTGTGTTCGACTAGGCGGCCCTAACCGCGCTACTAGAGGTCGCAAGCCGCGAAAAACTATTTTCTTCCACACTCCATGTGACCGAAAATAGAACCAAAGATATCCTTCCTCTGGACTGTATTTAGGCCGGCGCACAGCCGTCCATTGGCACCTCATTCCGAGTCAGGATTCCAGTTCGGACATCCAACTCCTCGCCGACCCTGCCATCTTTACAGACAACGCCCTGGGTCTCTGCGCCGCCACTGACAGACCTATCGTCGTGGTTGCGGACTTTTTTTGAATTGTTCGTGTAGTGCATCGACTTAAAGTGTTTCAAGAGAACTTAAACTCTGTGCATAGATGGAAGAACTTGATTGCTTGTTGGGATTTTGACTCGATGCCAAGACGGAAGAACTTAAACTCTTAGTTGAACTGCACTTCAGGACGGTCTCAGCGGGACTTAGAATTTTCATTTAAGTGTCAAACCTGTTTTATAAACTACAGGCTTTAACCAATGACTTTCAACTTGTAAATCGTTATTGTTATTCGTCGGAGTAGACGGATAGTATTTCTTATTTTTGTAAATTAACTTTTTGAAGACCCTTTTATGTGCCATCAATGGCGGATTCTTCACTGTCAGTGAGATATCTGGATGTCTTTGGGGAAATAGCAGTCCCTTCTTCCTCAAGAGCCAAAACTACACTGAAGCGTGAAATAAATTGGTATAGGCATGGATATTCAAATACAGAGATATGTAAACAGGCAGGATACAGGGCTGCGATTGGGAAAGCTTATATAAGACAACAAGTGTCCGGAGCAGTTGTTAGATCGGTTACTGCTGAAACAATAGCAAGTTATCAAGATTTAAGCGAGTTTGAACGTCGTGTTATAGTCGGCGCACGAGCGTTGGAATACAGCATCTCCACGATACCGATAAAGTGGGGATATTCCCGTACGACATTTCACGAGTATACCGTAAATATCAGGAATCCATTAAAACTGTCCGACATCGCTACGGCCGGAAAAAGGTGCTGCAAGAACGGTGCCAACGACCCCTTCCGCAAATTGCTGCAGATTTCAGTGCTGGACCATCAGCAAGTGTCAGCGTGCCAACCATTCACCTAAACATCATCCATATGCTCTTCCGGAGCCGAAGGTCCACTCGTATGTCCTTGATGACTGCAAGACACGAAGCTTTACTCCTCGACTGGGCCCGTCAACACTGACATTGGACTGTTGATGGCTGGAAACGTGTTGCTTGGTCGGACGAGTCTCGTTTCAAATTGTATGAAGCGGATGGACGTGTACCGGTATGGAGACCACCACATGAATCCACTGACCCTTCATGTCAGCAGAGGGCTCTTTAAGCTGGAGGAGGCTCTGTAATGGTGTGGGGCATGTGCAGTTGGGGTGATATTAGGCCACTGACACGTCTAGATACGACTCTGGAAGGTGACACATACGTAAGCATCCTGATCACCTGCATCAATTCATGTCCATTGTGCCTTCCGGCAGACTTGGACAATTCCAGCATGACAATGCGAGACTCCACACGACCAGAATTGCTGCAGAGTGGCTCCAGGAAACTCTTCTGAGTTTTAACACTTCCACTGGCCACAAAACTTCCTAGACATGAACATTATTAAGCATATCTGGGATTCCTTGCAAAGTGCTGTTCAAAAGACATCTGCACCCCCTCGTACTCTTACGGATTTATGGACAGCCCTCCAGGATCCATGGTGTCAATTTCCTCCAGCACTGCTTCAGACATTGGTCCAGTCCATGCCACGGCGTGTTGCGGCACTTCTACGTGCTCGCGGGATCCCTACGCGATGTTAGGCAGGTGTACCACTTTCTTTGGCTCTTCAATGTAAAAGTGGTAGTGGATATTGCACGTTGGGATATGGAGCGAACTCCTAACTCATGCCAGACGTGTTCGAGTGAGTTCATCTCGTGACCCTGGGTAAAGTCAGCCCACAAACTATTGCTTCACATATGTTGCATTATGGCAGTCACTGTGCGAAATGTACCGTTGGTAGTAGCACTTTGGAAGTCACAAGTCATTCCTTCAGCTGATTTCATGCAATTTTTTCGACTACCTTTTGAAATGCTTTACCATTGCATAAAAAGGGGGATATGTCGGATGTCAACAACTACCGCCCAATCTCTCTTCTGACAGCTCTATCAAAAATTTTTGAGAAAGTAATGTATTCAAGAGTAGCCTCCCATATTTGTAAAAATAAAGTACTAACAAAATGTCAGTTTGGTTTTCAGAAAGGCTTTTCAACAGAAAATGCTATATATGCTTTCACTGATCAAATATTAAATGCTCTGAATAACCGGACATCACCCATTGGTATTTTTTGTGATCTCTCAAAGGCCTTTGATTGTGTAAATCATGGAATTCTTTTAGATAAGCTAAATCATTATGGTTTGAGTGGGGCAGTGCACAAATGGTTTAATTCATACTTAACTGGAAGAATGCAGAAAGTTGAAATAAGTGGTTCGTGTAATGTTAAAACAGCTGATTCCTCAAACTGGGGTGCTATCAAGCACGGGGTCCCACAGGGTTCGGTCTTAGGTCCTTTACTGTTCTTGATATACATTAATGACTTACCATTCCACATTGATGAAGATGCAAAGTTAGTTCTTTTTGCTGATGATACAAGTATAGTAATAACATACAAAAACCAAGAACTAAGTGATGTAATTGTAAATGATGTTTTTCACAAAATTATTAAGTGGTTCTCAGCAAACGGACTCTCTTTAAATTTTGATAAAACACAGTATATACAGTTCCGTACAGTAAATGGCAAAACTCCAGTAATAAATATAGAATTTGAACAGAAGTCTGTAGCTAAGGTAGAATTTTCAAAATTTTTAGGTGTGTCCATTGATGAGAGGTTAAACTGGAAGCAACACATTGATGGTCTGCTGAAACGTCTGAGTTCAGCTACGTATGCTATTAGGGTTATTGCAAATTTTGGTGATAAGAATCTCAGTAAATTAGCTTACTATGCCTACTTTCATTCACTGCTTTCGTATGGCATCATATTCTGGGGTAATTCATCGTTGAGTAGAAAAGTATTCATTGCACAAAAACGTGTAATCAGAATAATTGCTGGAGCCCACCCACGGTCATCCTGCAGACATCTATTTAAGGATCTAGGGATCCTCACAGTAACCTCACAGTATATATATTCCCTTATGAAATTTGTTGATAATAATCCAACCCAATTCAAAAGTAATAGCAGTGTGCATACCTATAACACCAGGAGAAAGGATGATCTTCACTATGCAGGGTTAAATCTGACTTTGGCACAGAAAGGGGTAAATTATGCTGCCACAAAAGTCTTTGGGCACCTACCAAACAGCATCAAAAGCCTGACAGATAGCCAACTAACATTTAAAAATAAATTAAAAGAATTTCTAGATGACAACTCCTTCTACTCATTGGCTGAATTTTTAGATATAAAGTAAGTAAAAAAAAAAAAAAAAAAAAAAAAAAAAAAAAAAAAAAAAAAAAACTTAATCATTAGTGTCATGCAATATTTTGTGTAATGTAATTTCTTGTACAGACATCTTTTATTAACCTGACACGTTCCACATCATTACGAAGTGTCGTATTCATGATCTATGGAACAAGTATTAATCTAATCTAATCTAATCTAATCTAATCTTACGGTCCTCGTCCGCCAGTCCGCCTGAGTGGTTTGATTTAGCTGTGGTTGTTCCTTCCAGTTTCACCATCACAGTCACATCACCAACAGTCGACTGTCAGTTTGTCGGAGACCTACGCTGCGGACTCTGACTATACATATTTGGCGTTGATATGTGGCTAGATTTCTCGGATCATTACAACACACTTGAATCTTACCCAACGATTTGCAGTATTTCAAACTTTCTGGCTTCTGCGTAACCGCAGCCAGCCGTAAGCTTTTGTTGTGTGCGAACCTTTAACCTGTACGTAACTGGTAACTAACGGTTTTGCTCAGATGAAGGGGATGGAAACATCGTGCCAACAATAACCAAACTACAAGACATATTCCGAAAGTAAGGTTCGATCGGTCGCGAAATAGAGGCCAGAGTCAAAATCCCATTAAGCTTTGGATAGCTTTGTTGGACAGTGTCTCTAGTATGCCCATTCATAGCGTCACATCTGTCGTTTCAGTTCTGAGCGCACAATGAGCACGTAAGGATGCTAGAAAACATTGTGTCCCGCCAAGTATGAGTGCCCGTGATAGATTTCGCCTGATTTGATGCAGCTCACACAACATAGCTGCCATGCATTTCCTTCTTCGTGACAGTCCTCTGCTGCACTCTGTAGGGGCAATGACAATGCCCCTGCAGAGTTTGCGATGGGAAGTGTCTGACCGCCCTCCATACAGTCCGGACATTGCTACCTCTGATTTTCATGTCTGCTGACATGAACTGCTGGCTATCAAGTCAACGTTTTGACACAGACGACGAACTGCAGATCAGCGTAGAGAATCGGCGAAAAGTGCAGGCGGCTGTCTTCTATGAGGAAGGTATTGGAATGTTGGTACTACGCTACGACAAATGTCTAGGGCGGGACCGTGACTACGTGGAGATGTTGATGGAAGCTATGGCTAACTATTGCAAATAAAGCACTTTTGATTTTCACTGTGGTTTCCATATCGTGACCGATCGGACCTTACTTTCGGAATACGCCATATACCTTTTGGCAAAAGATTGCACGACCCCAGAAACCCACCTTGACTTCATCGAACAATCTGTAGAATGTTTCCAAAAAGAGACTGTCCATTCTCACTACAAGGTAGAATATGTTGAAACACACAGAAAAAACTTACAACAATTCGTATATCCGTGAAGCCCACAGTAATTCCCACAGTCAGATCCTCGAATACGATCTATCAGAAAAACATAGGAAGGTCTGGTTTTCGATCCTGGTCAGACAGTTTCGTTCATTACTTCGGTCACTAATGACTCCCGTCGGCGGCGGAGCGCTAAAGTATCGTGCCCTGTTTGTATGTTTCTCAAAGTTATTTAAAGCTCTTGATTACACAGTCATAAACTTCACCACACTGCCAATAGCCGCGCGGTTTAGCCGTGTGGTCTGAGGCTCCTTGCCACGGTTCGCGTGGCACGCCCCGTCGTAGGTTCGAGTCCTCCCTAGGGGATTGGTGTGTGTGTTGTCCTTAGCGTAAGTAGTGTGTAAGCCTAGGGACCGATGACCTCAGCAGTTTTCTCCCATAGAAACTTACCACCGTACTGCCAATACAACGGCAATCCAACACATGTTTCCTTCGTAGACATATACAGTCGAAGAAAAACATATTCACACTTCAAAGATAACATGCATCTGCGAATATTGTTGCATAGTTCCGAACGGGAATGTTTTGTCTCTTTGGCTAGTACTTCCCTAAGAAGTAACAGTACAAGCAGAAAAGAGATTCCAAGGCTCTGAAACGTGTGCCCCCAAGAAAGGTGACACGGATGGCAAGCGTGAGTGAAACGGATATAATAGTTTGTGCGAAAAACCAAGCGAGTGAAAGGAAAGTAGGATTTAATCCTAGCAAACTGAGTCGTACGCGCGGCCACACACGGTCAGATAAAATATTTATGTCATAACAACAAAGGAAATTGGATCAAAATACGGAAACGCTCGTCCAGTTGTGTATAGTTTTCTAGCTTACATTTATTATTTTCTGGCAACTGATAAATGCTGGTAAACCGTAGCATCGCATTCATACACAAAGAAGATACGTAGCACACACGTTTTTGATTTGCTTCACTTACTAATTTTAATATTAACCAATACTCATGACATCTGAGTAGCATCTGGAGAGGAGCGTATTAGCTGCCTCTGACTGTACGATTGACTCACTGTAAAATAAAGCGTGTTAGCTCGCTTACTACAACACCGAATGTTTCACAACTAGTTCATAATGCAACATAGATATACTGACTTTCCAAAGTTGCAAGGTGAAATTTTCTCATCATCACTGTTCAAGAAAAACGAGAAATTAAACCCTTCTTTCACCAGTGATTTAAAGACATCTATAGAGCATTAGTACATCATCAAAGAAATCATACATTTACGAGCTTAATATGTTTCGTCACCTATGTAATTCCCAGACAGACCTAGTTAACTCGTGCCTCACTAGTTATAAGAACCGCAAAAATTTGTTTTGTTTTGTGTATATTTTTTTCCAATAAAGAAAATGATAATGCTGTACAGGTAACTAATTGATTAGTTTTCGAGTAGAACTGCCTCAGCGTTTGGTTTAGCGTTCACAAATATCAAAAAATCTTTAGCCTCTAAATTAGTATTGAGTTGCTCTTCGAGGAAGATTTATTTGCGATGATGATATGTAACAAGTGAGAAATGTATGTATAACTGGGATTCGAACCGTTATGAGGAACAGAGAAGTCCGAAGGGAAAGTTGAACCATAGGGGGGCCGTTGAAGCACCTTCCGAAGACACAATCGGAAGAATATGAGGCTCAGTTAGAGTGCCGATCTGGTAGGTTTCTTATTTCTAGATGATAAAGATGTTGCAATAGTTAATATAATAGGTACGATTGGTGCATGGCTCAGATACAATCTCGTCATCAAGAAATAATTTTCTGAAATCACTTTATGTGAACACTGGATTGGTGACACCGACATTTCATCATCGTTGTCCCACCGAGCAAATGTCTCTAAGGGCACCGGCTCCTCCCTTCCAGGTGTTTCCTCAGGAGAAAGCAACAGCACTACCTTTCAGTCTGACGGGTCATTACTAATGGTAGCATTAGTTTGGCACTCTTGCCAACAAATGCTACGGACCGAGGCATGAAAAGACACAGAATGCATCCATCCTCTTATACTGGAGAGGGGTCTCTAATATTTGATGATAGGGTGTCACAACTTAACGTGCCTCCATCAGTTTCTTTGTCGCTTGAGTGTGTATCAGATAACTTGATTTCCGCATTATCAAAGAATTAATTTATAAAATTTTATGTACAGATATAGAGCAGAAGATACAACTTAGAAGTTGCCAAACCGGTTGCGTGTGTCCATAATCGACTTCAATAAAAACAGTAACTGTGGACTAATGCACTTTACATTCAGTTTTACATTTTAATAGTTTAAACACCTGTTTGAGTGTCCCTCATGTACTGTATGAATTGGTCAGTCATTTAATTCAGATAACCTTTCTTCACGTCAATAAAAAAAAATCGCGATCTCTTTCTATGAGTGCACAGGAAAGCAATAAAGCGAACCAGTTTTAGCGAGCAGAATTCTACAGGAGACCTCTTAATTCCTTCTTTCACTTCGAGCAAACTTTTCGAACATTTCTAGGGCAGAAAAATGAAGTTCCTGCATAAACCGCAATCCTTACAGTGATATGTACTCCTCAAAGCAGTTATGAAATATATTAACTTTAAATATTGTTGTTGCCGTCCACTGTTTAGATTTTCACACCTGTGCTTTACCACAGCCGTCACTCCACTTTTAGAGTCCATTGTCGTTATGGACCCTAAGGTGGTTGCTGTTTTAAGATATTTTCAGTTACGTTTGGAAAGCAGTGTAGCATTGTGTTCGCCGCCACACTACACCTGTGTGCTTCGCTGCAGCCATGATACGGATGGTAGAAACCGATCGGTTAAAACCGATACCGGTATTTCAGTTCTGAATAACTGGTGTTTTTCGGTATTTGTTTGGTCTTGGTTGTAACAAGTGGTTTTTATTTGTTCCAATAACCAAGTAAATAATAGAAAAGCTATCAGAACTATTTTAATAGCAATGTCGACAGAAACTAGCAACAAACACATTCCAAGATGCTACTCCAGGCGGGTGTAAAATTAATGTGCGCAACGGAAAATACTGAACGCGAAAATCAAGATTTGGCCCTGTCTGAGTACCACCTGAAGCAGATCTTGGGATCTCTTAGTTGGGATATTATTTCCTCCTTCTTGCTCTTTATCATATAAATTACAACCTTCACATAAATGAATGACTAAGGGAACTAGTAACTACTGAATGATAAAACTTGTTTCTGTTGATATATTTATTGTAGATTAAAAACCCCTTTATATTACAAAAGTTTATATTTCCTAACTAATATTACTGATCAGTTGCCCAAATCTGCCCCTTTTTATGGCTATGCAATCTAATATAAATAACACGAGATGAGTGACATCATCTACGTACCAAACACTAGAAGATACTACTTTCAAAGATGATCTACAGTGGTGTCAACCTCTGGGAAATAAAATTTACGTGATCACAGCTGTTTAGCCCTAATAAGCCGAAGCAATTAGCAATATCACCATATGTACTGCGTTAGGTGCGTCGGTGCGATGGTTCTCGTACACGTCTGTGACGTTGGAAGAATTCCAGCCAAAAATTAAACACTAGGACAGCAGATGGCGGTCCTCTGACTAGTATACTCTAATACTGTCTTCTCCTCTCTGTGTTCTACAGACAAGAAACGCGGACTCCCAGCCACAAGGACGGAATTCAGATGTCTCTAGTGAGTATAGACAGAAGAAATGCTCTCAATCACTGAACATTGCGTATTCAACGACGACTCCCTACACGGGGGCGAGGTCCAGAATCGTCTAAGTTCGCAACAGTACAATGCTTAACCGTTCCAATTATAAAATCTCCTGAGAACAAAGCAAGTCCGTCTGCACCAACAAAAGCTGATACTGAGCGACTGTCAAACACGGGCGCTCAAAACGGAAGACCATTCTCTCCACCGCTGGCTTCCCAGCAAAGCTCGGCTCCCCTCCCTCGTAACTCCAGAAGGCGAATCATATTCTCGAAACCACGGAATATTCTCCCTCTCTACAGATTCTTCCAAACGCCGACCAACCAGCGCGGAAAGTTTGCGAAGAAATACGTATGCCAGTTAATGTGGAATTCATACAATGGCACGCTTCTCAGTGTAAAAATCCTCGCACATAACCCAGCCTGCGTGATCTCTAAAGTAATCCTTCCTTGTTCCTCTCTGCAGTGTTGAAGATTTTCAGAGTTTCCGGTTATCCTTCCGGCCTAGCTACAACACCAGCCAGCCGCCACTATTGTGCATCAGCGCTCAGGTGCCCTGACCTTCCGGCTACGGTTACTTCCTCTGTTAAGCAGGACCAACACACTTGTGCGGGCTTTTCCACCCAGTGCCTGAGTCACGCCTGCCGTGTCATTTCTATTGGCGTTCCAACCTCTACTAGTATAGGCAATCATTCATTACCCCGTTTTGATAATAAAGACACTCCGTCACCTTTCATGCAATAAGCGTTAACAACTATTTACAAGTCTACGTGACCATGTTATAGAATATAGACCATTCCTTGTTTTAAATTCTGAGGAAGACACTCCTAGCAGTGTCGAAACCAGGTTAAATTGTTAAGAATGGTGAACGAGGACTGATTTTCTTTCAATTGTAACTATTCACTGTCTCTGAACGTGCAGCCATGTACAAGATTCTACGTGACAATGTCAGTCTTCTTTAAATATTCATATATACAATGTACAACCTATCAATTGATACCTTATTCCGGTCGTAAATCACGGCAACGTATGTAGATGATTGTTTGTAAGGTAGGAAATCATAGCCACCTTACAACATCACCTAAGAACTGGTACAGCATTTCTGAGACAATAATATAGGAGTTAGCATGTGGCTTTGCCTCTTATATGAAACACATATACATACAGTGTGTAAGACTTGGCCGGCCGGGGTGACCGAGCGGTTCTAGGCGCTACAATCTGGAACCGCGCGACCGCTACGGTCGCAGGTTCGACTCCTTCCTCGGGCATGGATGTGTGTGATGTCCTTCGGTTAGTTAGGTGTAAGTAGTTCTAAGTTCTAGGGGACTGATGACCTCGGCAGTTAAGTCCCATAGTGCTCAGAGCCATTTTTTTTTAATGCTTGCCCCACCTCCTATTTATTGTAGTTTCTCGCTGTTGTCTCCGGATATCATTTGTATTACCGGATGGTAAGTTCCCTAGCCAGGAAACATTAATATTTTACGTAGTTCGGCAATAGTGAAGTACAATGCTACATTTCCTTTAAAAGATTAAAAACGGGAGTAGTCACAACAAACTAGCGACATCTTATAAAGATATAAGTTTTAAGTTATCAGTTCTTTCACAGTTCACAACAAAAGTAGAAAGTAGCTGATATGCTGCCTGTGTGGCACCTGAAAACAGACAAGTTAACACGAACAACAGAGTTCTTCAAACTCAGTTTTCACCCTTTAGCAATGACTATTCGTAATGCCCAAATAGTGGTATAATCGACAATTACAACACGAGTTTTGAGCAAAGTTTCGAAAAATTCGTATCAGTAGAAGAATATTGGTGATTTTTTGTGTAGTATTCAATCACTTGTTACTTTCCGAGTAGCGAACAGTGGACGGATTAAGTTTTCTTTTACTTTCCTGTTTAATTTAATACGAGGCGTGTTTTTTTAAGTAAGTACCATTTTGAAATTTAAAAAAAAGACGTGCTAAGATATCTCAATAATTTTATTTTTACATGAAAGCCTGCACCTTAATCTATTTCTCTACATAATTTCCCCAATACTGAGGCACTTGTCATAACGTTGTACCAGTTTTTGAATACCCTCCTCATAGAAGTCTGCCACCTGACTTGTTAACCTCTTCATCACCACTGTTTTGACTTCGTCATCGTCTTGAAGACCCTGACCGCCCAGGTGTTTCTTCAAGTGCAGGAACAGATGGCAGTCACTGGGAGCAAGATCCGGACCGTACGGAGGATGATCTAGAGTTTCCCATCGAAAAGATGTGATGAGATCTTTGGTCTGATTCGCCACATGCGGACGGGCATTGTCTTGCAGCAAAACGATGCCCTTGCTCAACTGCCATGGACTGTTGCTTTGATTGTAGTGTGACGTAGGCCACCCATGTTTCATGGCCCGTAAGTATTTGGTTTAAGAAATCATCACCGTCGTTTTGGTAACGCTGAAGGAAAGTCAATACACTGTCTAAATGTTTGGTTTTGTGCACATCCGCCAACATTTTCGGTACCCAAAGAGCGCACAATTTTCGGTAGTTCAAGTTCTCGGTCTCAATGCCATACAAAACACTATGATAAACATTAGGAAAGTCATCCCGCAAGGAGGAAATCGTAAAGCGTCTGTTTTCTCTCACACTGTTGTCCACTTCTGCACCAAACTTTCATTAACGATCGAACGACCCCCACTACGTTGTTCATCATGCACATTTGTGCGGCTATTTTTAAATGCTGTCACCCACTTTCTTACCATTCCATCACTCATAATGTTTTCTTCGTAAAGTGCACTTATCTCACGATGAATATCGATCGCTTTTAGGCTTTTAGCACTAAGAAATCTTATAACAGCCCGTACTTTACAGTCGGCAGGACTCACGATATCAGAGGCATCTTAAACACTCATTACACAACGTGAACAAGGAAGAATCAGACTGTAATGGCGTCAGTGCGTAGATTAAGGTACAGGCATTCATGTAAAAATAAAATTATTGAGATATCTTAGTACGTCTTTTTTAAATTTCAAAACGGGACTTACTTAAAAGACACGCCGTGTCTCTTGATTCTATGAAACTCGGAACTGAGTCACAAATTTTCAGTCTTTGTTGGATTTCTACATTTCATCATCATCATCAGCCAGTTCAATCATTAGATGATGTGGCCTCTTCGAGTCGTGGATTCAGGTAGGCTTTCGGAAGTCTTCTCCAAGTGGGACGGTCTTGAGCAGTTCTCTACCAGGTGTTACCAGTGGTCTTCTTGATGTCTTTGTCCCATCTGTCTGGTGGTCTTCCTCTAGGCCTCCAGTGCTCTCTCGGACTCCACTCCAGTACTAGCTTCGTCCATCTGTTGTCTTTTCTTCTTGCGACGTGGCCAACCCACGGAACCTACTCTCTCTAAGATGTCATTAACCTTCGTCACAGACCGGATGTCATCTGCCCTTTTCCTGCCCTGTCTCTTTCCTCTTCTAGTAGACTGTCCTTGACTTGCACATCTCCAGCTGGGACCCATTTGTTGGATATTACTTTTGTTTCGGAAAGGTTCATGTTCAAGCCAACCAGCTGACATTCTGATGCAAGATATTTAACTAAGTTTTGGAGCTCTGCGAAGTCTTTGGCCAGTAAGGCAATATCATCAGCAAATCTCAAGTTGGTAAGCCTTCTTCCATTAATTCTAATTCCCTTAAATTCCCAGCTCAGCTTTGACATAGCCATTTCCAATACAGCAGAGAAGAGGTTTGGGGAGATGGGATCGCCTTGCTTGACACCCCTCACGATGCGGAATTCTTGAGTTGATTCGCCGATGTTAACATAAGCTGAAGAATTCTCGTAGATTTTCCAGAGCACTTCAATGCATGCTGCTCCCACTCTTTGCTCACTCAAAGCTTGGAGGACAGCTACATGGCTAACGGAGTCAAATGCCGTTTCAAATATAAAAAATTGTAGGTATAAAAAACCGAAGATAGGTTATTTCAAGAACCAGTTATTCTGCGCGGTTTTAACAGTTAGGTCAAAGTGGCGTTAAAAAAAAAAGGTATATTGCAAAACTGGTTGTTTCAGCGATAACCGCCATCCCTAACCCGTGAGCGACATGCGCGCCAGAAGTCTTCGCCGGCGGCTGTGTCAGCACGGCCGGCGCCTATCGATCAGGCCAGGGTCACACGCCGCCGCCGCCGCCGCCGCCCATTCAGCGGCGCGCGACCGCTGTGCGTGGCTGCGGCCCGCTCCACACGCACCACCGGTTTCGGCTCGCATGCCGGCGCTCCGCAATTACCCTCCCAACGGTGCGTTCCTAGCGCCGGCATTCCGACTCCGCGATTTTCCGAGCTCTGATTGCTCGCGCCACCGACACGCACCTCCCTGCTTGGCAGAGTCCCACTGTGCAGCACCTGCGAATACGCGTTGCTGCTGATTCCGAAGTGTTACAGTGAATCAGTGACCGTACTCCACACCACATTCGTGGCATATTCAGGGCACACTTACGTGTGAATGAGACACATTGAGGTGACTAAGTCATGCGACACGTCCCCGTATCTTGTCTGACCTTCTTTCTCCCGGCGTAGTGCAGAAACTCGACATGGCACGCACTCATTAAATCCTTGGAAGTCTCCTGCAGAAATGTCCCTATACACGTCGATAATGGAGTAAATGTCGCTGGTGCAGGATTTTGTGCACCGCCTAACCTCTCGATAATTCTCATAGACGTCCTTAGAGATTCATGTCGGGTGATGTGGGCGGCCAAGCCATTCTTCGAACTGTCCAGAGTATTCTTCAAACCAATCGTGAACAGCTGTGGCCTTGTGACATGGCGCATTGTCATCCATAAAAATTCCATCGTTTTTTGGGAACATCGTCCGCGAATCGCTTCAAATGGTCTCCAACTGGCCGAATATCCAGAGGCCTATTATATTCCGTGTAAGCACAGTCCACACCATTATCGAGCCACCCCCAACTTTCTCAGTGCCTTGTTGACAATTTGGCTTACTGGAGTCTACGTCACGTTCGAATCCTACCATCAGCTCTTACCAACCGAAATGTCCGACTCTGATAGCTGAGTGGTCAGCGCGACAGAATGTCATGCCTAACGGCCCGGATTTTCTCCGCTCAGGGACTGGGTGTTGTATTAAAAAATTGGCCCGGATTCGGTTCCCGGCTGGGTCGGGGATTTTCTCCGCTCAGGGACTGGGTGTTGTATTAAAAAACTAAAAACCCGCCTCGACTGCGAAAAAGGCACCTAGTGTTAACCTAGGTTTCGGTGTAGATAACTACACCTTCTTCAGAACAACAATAAAACTCACAAGTGCCTAAGAAGACCTTTGTCAATGATTAAAAGAACACCATAACTATACATTTACAAATGAATAAGAAAAGGAAAACACAAACAGTACATATGTACAAATTTGCAGTTTATGACGGGCCATGGCCCATCGAACATAGGCCGGCGTGAGGCGGAGCGTACACCATTAAGTTAAGTAGTGGTTTTGACTTTGTACATATGTACTGTTTGTGTTTTCCTTTTCTTTTTCGTTTATAAATGTATAGCTATGGTGTTCTTTTAATCATTGACAAAGGGCTTCTTAGGCACTTATGAGTTTTATTGTTGTTCTCAAGAAGGTGTAGTCGGCCGGAGTGGCCGTGCGGTTCTAGGCACTACAGTCTGGAGCAGAGCGACCGCTCCGGTCGCAGGTTCGAGTACTGCCTCGGGCATGGATGTGTGTGACGTCCTTAGGTTAGTTAGGTTTAAGTAGTTCTAAGTTCTAGGCGACTGATGACCTCAGAAGTTAGTCGCATAGTGCTCAGAGCCATTTGAACCATTTGAAGAAGGTGTAGTTATCTACGCCGAAACCTAGGTTAACACTAGGTGCTTTTTTCGCAATCGAGGCGGGTTTTTAGTTTCTTTAATATATTAACCAACGATTGCTGACGCCCTGCGATGTTGAAGGTTTTTAAACTGGGTGTTGTGTTGTCCTTATCATCATCATGTCATCCCCATCGACACGCAAGTCGCCGAAGTGGCGTCAACTCGAAAGACTTTGCACCAGACGAACGGTCTACCCGACGGGAGGCCCTCGCCACACGGCATTTCCATTACCAACTGAAATCGGGAATCATCTGACCATGGCACGGTTTTCCAGTCGCCTTTAGTCCAACTGCATTTGAGGCAGACTGCAGAACGGTTCTACTGTCACCAACGTACATTTTGCGTAATGCCACGAAGATCAGGCTAGAAAGATCAGGGCTTGTACTGAGGCATATAGATAGTCGTTTTTCTCTCGCTGTGTTTGCGAGTGGAACAGGAAAGGAAATGTCCACTAGTGGTACAGGGTAACCTCTGCCAAGCGCCTTACGATGGCTTTCGGAGTGTACTTGTAGATGTAGATGTAGAAGCTGGTGAAACGGGCCTGTTGAATTCATTTCATGAGTCTTAGACGTATCTGGCGTCTCAGTATACTAGCAGTTTTAGTCCTTTTACCATTTCACCCTCTGCAGGTACTTACAGCCAGCCGCTGAAAAAGGGGGGTGCGGTTTTGTTTGTTTATTCACCTCTGCACCCAGGACAGGCGCTGTCGTCTGCTGCCGTAGCCCATTACCACCAGATTTCGCCGCACTGTTCTAACGGATACGTGCGTCGTACGCCGACATTGATTTCTGTGGTTATTTCACGCAGTGTTGTTTGTCTTTTAGCACTGATAACTCTACGCAAACCCCGCTGCTCTCGTCCATTAAGTGAAGGCCTTCGGCCATTGCGTTGTCCGTGAGAGATAACGCCATTAATTTAGTATTCTCGGCACAGTCTTGACATTTTGAATCTTTGAGTATTGAATTTCCTAACAATTTCCGAAATGGGATGCCCCATGCGCTTAGCTCCAAGTACTACCGTGCGTTCAACGTCAGTTAATTCCCGTCGGAAACCTTTCCACGTGAATTACCTGCGTACAAGCGGCAGCTACGCCAATGTATTGCCATTTTATACCTTGTGTTTGAGGTACTACGGCCATATGTACATGTGCATATCGCTATCTCATGACTTTTGTTACGTCAGTGCATTTTTGTATATAAATATCTCGAATATTTTGAGACGCGGTAGTTCTCGCGTAAGTAAAAGAATCAAAATGAATACACATGGGTCCGGAAACGCATGCTTTTTAACACTGAACACTTTTGGAGGGAAAGAAAAACGCAAGCAACCTTTCAGAGTGTGGTGTAGAGTACTTCTGGTACCACTTAATTTTGGTCCTTTTACGTTCCTTTCCTTTTACGTTCCTTTGACGAATGGCCGTCGGTCAAGCTCCGTATGACATCCAGTTTTTCTGATTGTTTCGAGTGAGGTTTATGGGAGTAAGTAGTATGTCCGAAAATAGTACTTCGCCCTCTTCTTCATATGCCTTTGTTGCTCCCGCTGTCATTGTTGTTGCTGACGTTACTGTTGATCATGTGGTCTACTGTGCGAAGACGGGCGTGATTCAAATCTCCATGCTAGTAAATCCTGTGCAATCCTCTTCAACTATGTATAATTACTACAACTTAAATCTATGTCAACATGCTTGTTCTATTCCAGCGTTTGTCTCCCACAGGATGTTTACTATCAACCGATCCCAACTTTTAATCAAGTTCTGCCATTTTTTTTCTCCAGTTCGATACAGTACTTCCTCATTGATTAATCTATCTACCCAACAAATCTTCGTCATCCTTCTGTAGCGCCACATATCAAAAGCTTCTGCTCTCTTCTTATCTGAACTGCCTAAGTCCACAAATCACTTCCACACAAGGCTACTCTACAGACGAATATCTTTGGAAAAAACTCCTTAACACTTAAATTTATATTAGATATTAACAAATTGGTCTTTTTCAGAAACGCTTTCTACTTCAGACTTCTTCGGTTCTTTTTCCGCCCAAACGGCAAAAATCATCTACTACTTCTAGTGTCTCATTTGCTAATCTACACTGTCCAGTCACATTAACGTGATCACCTGTCACAAGCCTCAGTAACCACCTTTGTACCCTGGATCGGTGACACATCTGCAGGAAAAGGGCCAGTGACGTTTCTGAAAGTACCGACAGATTTGTCCAGCCATGCCGTCTCCAGTGCCGCGAGAAGCTGCGCTAGATTTTCTAGGTTGATGATCCATGGCGCGAACAGCCTGATCGAGGTGTCCCCACAGAGCTTCGATTGCATTAAAATCTGGGGAGTCTGTTGGTCAGAGGAGTATGGTAAACTCGTCCTCGAACCACGTACATACACTGCAAGCTGTGTAATACGTTGCATTGTCCTGCTCCTAGATGCCATCGCGCCAATTAGAAGCACACCATTTAGGAATGCACTTCGTCCCCAAAGACTTGTGTTGGAGGACTTGTGATGACCCAGTGTGCCTTTCACAATGAGGGGACCACCCAGGGAATGCCACGAAAACATTCCCCAGACCATAACGCTCTATCCTCTGCCATAGACCCTTCCTTCATGGCCTGCCTGACGTAGAATATCTTCGACGTATCGCTGTGCTGAAAGGATGCCACCGATGACAACCAAAGATGTCCCGCTGTGAAAAGAAATGGCACCCCAGAGCGTCACGCCTGTTGTCGAGCTATATGGCGGGGGACAGTCAGGTCTGTATCCCGCCGCTGTTTGGTGCGTCTCCAGACACGTCATCGCCCTGGAATCTCATTGACTGGAGCAAAATTGTCTTCAATGATGAATCCTGCTTCGAACTGAGCCCCGAAGACCAGCGGAGACTAGTCTGGACGCGCGCTAGAAGGCGAAGAGATACCAAATTGACATACAGCCCGACAAACTGAAGTGGTGGTCTGGGGTGCCATTTGAATTGGTAGCAGGACCCTTGTGATTGTAATCCGCGGCACCCCTACAGTACAGTGGTACGTCGACGACAGTCTACGGCCCTTTTTCTCGCCCTTCATGGCAAGCCATGAGGCTTGCTATGATCTGTCCCACTACCGTGTCCCACAAGTTATCGAGCTGCATATTAAGCATTATGAGCACCACATCGTGCATCACACAAAAAATCCAAATGTATAGTGAATGCAAAAATATTACAACTTACTGGAAAATTTCTTACGTCTACATTCTCTTCAACCCCAAACATCATTACGTTCATTAGTAATTATATCACAGATAACTGTTGTGCTCCCTCCACGAACCGTGGACCTTGCCGTTGGTGGGGAGATACACATACAGATAGCCGTACCGTAGGTGCAACCACAACGGAGCGGTATCTGGTGAGAGGCCAGAAAAACGTGTGGTTCCTGAAGAGGGGCAGCAGCCTTTTCAGTAGTTGCAGGGGCAACAGTCTGGATGATTGACTGAACTGGTCTCGTAACATCAAGCAAAACAGCATCGCTGTGCTGGTACTGCAAACGGCTTAAAGCAAGGGGCATGCAGCTTCACTATATGGTTAAATGATGATGGCTTCCTCTTGGGTAAAACATTGTGGAGGTAAAATAGTTCTCCATTCGGATCCTAGGACGGGAACTACTCAGAATATGTCGTTATTAGCAGAAACAAAACTCGTTCTACGGATCAGAGCGTGAAATGTCAGATCCCTCAGTCGGGCAGAAAGATGCTGAAGATTAGATGGGTTAAAAAATTTAGAAAGGAAATGGACAGGCTAAAGTTAGATATACTGGGAGTTACTGAAGTTCAGTGGCAAGAGGAACAGATGAATACAGGGTTATAAATACAAATGAAATAGGGGTAACGCAGCAGTAGGTTTTATAATGAGTAAAAAAATAGGGATGTGGATAAGCTACTACGAACCAAGTAGTGAACGCATCATTGTAGCCATAGATAGACACGAAGCCCACACCCATCACAATAGTACAAGTTTATATGCCAACTAGCTACACAGATGAGGAAGAGATTTAGGAAAAGTGTTATGAGATAAAAAAAAAAATATTAAGAGTAGAATTTTGCACTTAGCAGAATTTAATCATAGCCAACACTTGAGTTAAGAAACATGAGAGAAGACTGTATATGTAGAAGAGACCTCGAGACACCGGAAGGCTTCAGATTGATTATGTAATAGTATCTGGACTCTGACCACAATTTATTGGTTATGTAGATTAAAACTGAAAAAACTGTCAAGAAGCAGGAATTTAAGTAGATGGGACCTGGATAAACTGAAAAAAACAGAGTTTGTAGAGAGTTTCAGAGGGTGCATTAGGGAACGACTGACAAGAAAAGGAACACAGTACAACAAGACTGGGTAAATTTCAGAGACGAAATAGTGAAGGCAGAAGAGGACCAAGTAGGTAAAAAGAATAGGGCTAGTAGAAATACTTGGGTAACGCAAGAGATTTGAATTTAATAGACCAAAGCAGAAAATTTAAAAAAATGCAATAAGTGAGACATGTGAAAGAGAATACAAACGTCTAAAAAATGAGATCGACGGGAAGTGCAAGAAAGAATGGCTAGAGAACAAATGTAAGGATGTAGAAGCACATGTTACTAGTGGTCAGGTAACTAATGAGGATGTACTGAATTAAGTTGGGAGAAGAGGAATTTGTGGCACAACTTGACTAGAAGAAGCGATTGGTTGATAGGACACGTTCTGAGGCATCAAGATATCGCCAATTTAGTACTGCAGGGCAGTGTAGAGGGTAAAAATCGTAGAGGGAGACCAAGACATGAATAGACTAATCAGATTCAGAAGGATGTAGATTCCAGTAGTTATTCGGAGATTTGGAGGCATGCACAGGATAGAGTAGCATGGAGACCTGCATCAAAGCAGTCTCTGGACTGAAGAGCACAACCACAACATGGAGTACTAATGTTGAACCACATTTCATTTCCAGAATGAGATTTTCACTCTGCAGCGGAGTGTGCGCTGATATGAAACTTCCTGGCAGATTAAAACTTTGTGCCCGACCGATACTCGAACTCGGGAACTTTGCCTTTCGCGGGAAAGTGCTCTACCATCTGAGCTACCGAAGCACGACTCACGCCCGGTACTCACAGCTTTACTTCTGCCAGTATCCGTCTCCTACCTTCCAAACTTTACAGAAGCTCTGCAGCGCACACTCCGCTGCAGAGTGAAAATCTCATTCTGGAAACATCCCCCATGCTGTGGCTAAGCCATGTCTCCGCAATATCCTTTCTTTCAGGAGTGCTAGTTCTGCAAGGTTCGCAGAAGAGCTTTTGTAAAGTTTGGAAGGTAGGAGACGGATACTGCCAGTAGTAAAGCTGTGAGTACCGGGCGTGAGTCGTGCTTCGTTAGCTCAGATGGTAGAGCACTTGCCCGCGAAAGGCAAAGGTCCCGAGTTCGAGTCTCGGTCGGGCACACAGTTTTAATCTGCCAGGAAGTTTCACATTTCATTTATCTAGAAGAGTTGGTGGGCACTACTAAACCATTTTCCCACAGGATTATTCGGGAATCATTGAATATGTGCATACTTAGTATGTGTATACAGGCCGGTAAAAGAAATAATAATTTCCATTTTCGTAGATAATTTTAAGATTCTTTAAATCATGTTCGCATCAAGCAAAATCAAAACATTTCGACATATAAAGTACTTATAACATATTGGTAAATGGAGACATTTCCTCCCGATTAATTAGTAGATTAAAACGCCTAGGACCGTGTCGTGTTTCAGCTGTCGACGAATATGTTGTTATATTAGCTTTATGAATTAAGATAGATACACACCATACAACTCAAACTCTGCAGAACAAAAATCATTATCAAGTAATCTAATTTCAGCCCATTTCAACGCCAATGGCTTCGTAATAAGCTCTTTTTCTCTACCAGTGTTCTTTTATGTTTCCGTAGCTCAACTGGTAAGAATGGAACCCTTATATGATCACTTTGTTGGTAATCTGTGTGTTTGTTAAGACCCTTTTTTCTCAGGAATGGATAGAGGTATCATATAAAAACTTATGTCATCTACTAATATTTGCGTCGCCTTGGCGTTTAAAGAATTTATTCTTCCAAATCACTGTAATCAAAGGATACAGTCATTTACGTCACATTTTGATACTCGCAAACTCACTCATCAAAGCCTACAGATGAACTATCTATATAAAAATTTTACTGAACTTAAATAGTGGCAACTATTTATTCACAACATATACAAAAGAGTTACATGTTTGCACCTGTTACTGTCCAACAACCAGCGTTGTTTAGAACCCGTTGCCAGCGATGTGGAAGGCGTAGTATAGCGTTAGCAGATCCTGTTCTGTTGATGGTGCGCATGGATCGGTCGACTGCCTGTCGAATCTCTGGAACAGTTCTGAAGCGAATGCAACGAAGTGGTTCCTTCATCTTCGGAATCAAATCAAAGTCACAAGGACTAAGTCCGGGGAGTATGGTGGGTCGGCCGCGGTGGTCTCGTGGTTCTCGACGCGCAGTGCGGAACCGTGCGACTGTTACGGTCGCAGGTTCGAATCCTGCCTCGGGCATGGATGTGTGTGATGTCCTTAGGTTAGTTAGGTTTAAGTAGTTCTAAGTTCTAGGGGACTGATGACCACGGCAGTTGAGTCCCATAGTGCTCAGAGCCATTTGAATCATTTTTTTGAGTATGGTGGATGGTACAGTACTTCCCAGTCCCATCGACCGAACAGAGCAGCCACAGCTTGTGCTTAATGCGCCCGCGCAATGTCGTGCGAATCGATGGGTGGGTTGCGCAGAAAGTGTCGCCGCTTCTTTCGCAAAGCTGGCCGCAGGTGACTTAAGTCCTTGTGACTTTGATTTGATTCCGAAGATGAAGGAACCACTTCGTTGCATTCGCTTCAAAACTGTTCCAGAGATCCGACAGGCAGTAGACGGTTCCATTTGCACCATCAACAGAACAGACTCTGCTAACAGTATACTACGCCTTCCACATCGCTGGCAACGTGTTCTACACAACGCTGGTGACTACTTTAAAGCACAGTAACAGGTGCAAACATGTATCTCTTTTCTATCGGTTGTGAATAAATAGTTGCCACTATTTAAAGTTCCAACCCACGCACTTCCACGTTATCAACAGAAGCTGGAACGGTAGCTATGTACATTTTATCTTACGCAAACAACACACGCCTAATACGTTACTTACGTTTCTAGTAACATAGTATTCAACTAATTATAAGAGAATTATGAGAGTGATATGATACGCAGAGTAGTTGGTATTATGCTGTATAATTAACCAGTGAAAATTTTTGAACCTATAAGAATTCTGAAGCAACATTTTTTAAATATTCAATATTGTAGTGTATTGTATTGTATTGTATTGAACCTGGGACCTAGAAACGACGGAGAGGCTTTGTCCCGCCCAAGCCCTCATTGGTTCACAACCCCACAACAGGCCACAGCAGTCCATCCGCCACACGGCCGTCCTACACCGAACAAAGGGTTATTGTGCGGTTCGGCCCACAGTGGACCCTACCGGGAACGTCTCACACCAGACGAGTGTAACCTAAAATGTTTGCGTGGGAGAGTAATTATGGTGTACGCGCACGTGGAGACAGTGTTCGCGCAGCAATCGCTGGGGAAGCAGCGCGTTAGACCACACGGCTAGCCGGTCGGGCAATATTCAAATTACATTCGAGACCTCTTGAAAGAGGAAGACTATCACAGAAAGCCCGGTAATGTTTTCAACTAGGATTTGCGTAATAAAAAGAAAGGGCAAATTTCTAATGTTCTGAGTATGCGGTCCCAGGCAAATACACTGGCGCCAATATTTAGAACATTTCCTGTTACACAGTGCTTATGTAGTTATGAAGGTAAAATTACGCTGTACTGATCCTCATGTTGAACAAATTTTTCTTGCAATGATAGTCAAAAGCCTCACTGAAAACAACGGTTGTGTATCTATACCCATGTTTTTCAGCCACTCTCGAGAGCAACTAAAATCATACTTGCTGCAATATCTAACAGATAAAAGTGGTACAAGCACATAGTAAAATACCTGCTCCATTAGCTGACTTGACAGAAACCTTGTTCCGATATCCCGAAGCGTTTAGTAAAAGAAAAGCAGAAACACATTGTTATCTCTACAGGGTAGCCCAGGGAACGCTAATTCGAAGCAAAGAAATCTAGGAAACAACGGCTTTCAGGAGCTTACCTTAAGAGCTATTAGCACTTATTCGGTGAAAGAGATGTGTGTCACAGTGGCGAAGATGAACAAGTGCACATAGCTCTTAAGGTATGGATTTAAGAGCACATGTTTACTAGACTTTTTCACTTAGAAAGCTCGTTTGTCATATCCCTGAATACTTACTATCACTCGTAGGACGTCTTGTATAATTAGAGTAAAACTAGTTCCAATATCGACTTCGGTTCCATACTACTAATGATTTTTCCCCCTTAAACAGAACAATTCGTACAGAAACTGATGGAGCTTTCTAACGTACTCTCCGATTCCTATTAATTCGGCATTTCGCACACGAATTATTAATACTATCTCTGTTAAAGTTGAGCTAGTAACGATCTTCGCCAACGACCTTACCGCAGTGGCAACACCGGTTCCCGTCATATCACCGAAGTTAAGCGCTGTCGAGCTGGGCTAGTACTTGGATGGGTGACCACCCGGTCTGCTGCTGTTGGCAAGCTGGGTGCACTCAGCCCTCGTGAGGCAAAACTGACGAGCTGCTTGACTGAGAAGTAGCGGCTCCAGTCTCGTAAACTAGCATACAGAAGGGAGAGCGGTGTTCTGTACACATGTCTCACCATGTCCATATCCAGTGACGTCTATAGGCTGAGGATGACACGGCGGTCGGTCGGTACCGTTGGGCCTTCATGGCTTGTTCGATCTGAGTTAAATTTAGTTTGGTAGTGATCTTGGAGGTGTTGTGACCAGAAAATCTGTGTGGTAACTTTAAGCGTTGCTTGCCTTAATGCTGAAAACTGAGACTGCAAAGTATCCTACGGTAGGGATACTTGCATTGGACTCGGCTAATAGAAAAAGTCTCCGAAAAAAGAGAAATCGAAAGGGACTAGTCAGTAGTTTGAATCTTCTGTATCTGAGATTAAGCAGCTATACAGGAAATGCGTAGATGGTGCAAAGGCACCGAAGAAAAAATTCAAATCCTCAAATCCTACCGGTGCCAGCCGCGGAGGGGGAAGACGCGGAAATCTAAAATTCTACCTCACTGCTCGGAAATCGGCTGTGACCGGTTCGGCGCACTAGTAACAGACGTCGATTGAACTCCTGTTTTATAAAAAGTTAGGCTTCTACACCTTCCCTTGAAAGGAAAACTACGTGACCGATAACGGAAAGTATCATGGAACTATCCGAAGTGTGTTCGTTTCCCTTCGCGTGGGAGGGCTGCTTGCCGATCTTGCTATATACACTACTGGACATTAAAATTGCTACACCACGAAGATAACGTACTACAGACGCGAAATTTAACCGACAGGAAGAAGATGCTGTGATATGCAAATGATAATCATACACAAACAGTAGTTGACCGGCGTTGCCTGCTGAAATGTTGTTGTGATTCGGAGGAGAAATGCGTACCATCACGTTACCGACTTGGATAAAGGTCGGATTGTAGCCTATCGCGGTTGCGGTTTATCGTATCGTGACATTGCTGCTCGCGTTGGTCGAGATCCAATGACTGTTAGCAGAATATGGAATCGGTGGGTTCAGGAGGGTAATATGGAACGCCGTGCTGGATCCCAACGGCCTCGTATCACTAGCAGTCGAGATGACAGGCATCTCATCTGCATGGCTGTAACGGATCGTGCAGCCACGTCTCGATCCCTGAGTCAACAGATGGGGACGTTTGCAAGACAACAACCATCTGCACGAACAGTTTGCAGCAGCAGTAGGAGCAGACTTGACTGTTGGTCCGTTTCCATTTCCAGAGTGAGGACTCGTTGCTTGAATGCCTTCGGTCGACATTCCCAAGCGCAGAAGGTTCCTGGGTCATGAGTTCGCACGAGAGGGAGCCAGCAGGCACGTGCTTACAGCGGTCTTGATACAACTGTGTCACTGGGAACCCCTACGCAACCAACAGAGTTTCACTTTTTAAGGTGACCGACGTCTTCAGTCCCTCTGGCCGGGCAAGCCAGTTGGGTAGTTCCTGGTAGGGATGGCGGTATTCAGTTGTACAGGCTTTTTCCATCACCAATTAATATGTGAGATTTTCAGATTTTTGTTGCTGTTATTTCCAGTAATAAACGTAGATTTTTAGGGCTCCAACACCGGTTTCTGCATTATATGTTTCAAGGTATATATAATGAAAACATCAAATAAAATAGATACAAACACTGAAGCGCCAAAGAAACTGGTATAGGCATATGTATTCAAAGATATGTAAACAGGCAGAATAAGGCGCTGCGGTCTATAACGCCTATACAAGACAACAAGTGACTGGCGCAGTTTTTAGATCGGTTACTGCTGCTATAATGGCAGGTTATCATGATTTAAGTGAGTTGGAACGTGGTGTTATAGTCGGCGCAAGAGCGATGGAACACAGCATCTCCGAGGTAGTGATGAAGTGGAGATTTTCCCGTACGACCATTTTAAGAGTGTATCGTATCAGGAATCCGGTAAAACATCAAATCATTGACATCGCTGCGGCCGGAAAAAGATCCTGCAAGAACGGGACCAACGACGACTGAAGAGAATCGTTCATCGTGACAGAAGTACAAAACCTTCAGCAAATTGTTGCAGATTTCAGTGCTGGGCCATCAACAAACGTCAGCGTGAGGACCATTTAACAGAACATCATTGATCTGGCTTTTCGAAACCGTAGGCCCATTCGTGTACCCTTGATGACTGCACGACACAAAGCTTTATGCCTCACCTGGACCCTTCAACACCGACATTGGACTGTTCATGACTGGAAACATGTTGCCTGGTCGGACGAGTCTCGTTTCAGACTGTATGGAGCGGATGGACGTCTACGTGTATGGAGACAGCCTCATGAATCCATGGACCCTGCATGTCAGCAGGGGGCTGTTGAAACTGGTGGAGGCTCTGCAGTGGTGTGAGGCGTGTACAGTTGGAGTGATATTGGACGCCTGATAAGTCTAGATACGATTCTGCATCTATTAATGACCATTGTGCATTCCAGTGGACTTCGGCAATTCCAGCAGGACAATGTGACACCTCACACGTCCATAATTGCTACAGAGTGGCTCCAGGAATGCTCTTCCGAGTTTAAACAGTTTTCATGGCCATCAAACTCACCACATATGAACATTGATGAGCATATCTGGGATACCTTGCAACGCTTCAGAAGAGATATCCACTCGCTTGTACTCTTACGGATTTATGGACAGCCTTGTATGATTCATGGCGTCAGTTCCCTCCAGCAATACTTCAGCCATTAATAGAGTCCATGCCATCTCGTGTTGCGGCACTTCTGCTTGCTCGAAGGAGGCCTACACCATATTCGGCAGGTGTACCAGTTCTTTGACTCTTTAGTGTAGTACAGATCACCAGTATTCTCTTACCGATTCTAATTTTTTGATACTCTGCTCAAAAATCATGTTGTAATCCAATATCATACCACGGTGTTTCGGTATTACCAACAGTCAGTGATAAAGGGCGAAAACTGAGGTAAGAGGCGTCTATTTTCTGTTTTGAGTTGTTCGTTGTCAGGGGATACAAGAAGATAAAGGCCTATTATGTAAATACATGCAGCACATCAGCTACTTTCTATTTTTATATGAAATATTAATGAATTACTGTCTTAGCAATGATAGACTATTTCCGCATATTGCACGTGCACGCGCATCGTTTAATAGCAACGGCTTCGTTAATGTCTCAGCAACGCTGTACCGATTCTTGTGTCATGTGTTTGTTGCTCGTCTATAACTGTGGCCGTTGTTATTAAAGTAGCACTGATCGATTTTCCTATTTTGCATAACATTAAATCAATATTTGAAAACAATGAAAATATTAGGAATAAATATTCATTTAAAAAAATTTAGTTTAAAAACAAATAATTGTGGCATAACTGTTGTGGCAAAGGAATAGAAAAATAAATGGAATCACTCAACACAGGAAAGTCCACTGGACCTGACGGGATACCAATTCGATTCTACACAGAGTAGGCGAAAGAACTTGCCCCCCTTCTAACAGCCGTGTACCGCAAGTCTCTAGAGGAACGGAAGGTTCCAAATGATTGGAAAAGAGCACAGGTAGTCCCAGTCTTCAAGAAGGGTCGTCGAGCAGAAGCGTAAAACTATAGACCTATATCTCTGATGTCGATGTGATGTAGAATTTTAGAACATGTCGTTTCTGGAAACCCAGAATCTACTCTGTAGGAATCAATATGGATTCCGGAAGCAGCGATCGTGTGAGACCCAACTCGCTTTATTTGTTCGTGAGACCCAGAAAATATTAGATACAGGCTCCCAGGTAGATGGTATTTTCCTTGACTTCCGGAAGGCGTTCGATACAGTTCCGCACTGTCGACTGATAAACAAAGAAAGAGCCTACGGAATATCAGAGCAGCTGTATGGCAGGATTGAAGAGTTTTTAGCAAACAGAACACAGCATGTTGTTCTCAATGGAGAGACGTCTACAGACGTTAAAGTAACCTCTGGCGTGGCACAGGGGAGTGTTATGGGACCATTCACAATATATAAAAGGCTCTGAGCACTATGGGACTCAACTGCTGTGGTCATTAGTCCCCTAGAACTTAGAACTACTTAAACCTTACTAACCTAAGGACATCACACACATCCATGCCCGAGGCAGGATTCGAACCTGCGACCGTAGCAGTCGCACGGTTCCGGACTGCGCGCCTAGAACCGCGAGACCACCGCGGCCGGCCCACAATATATATAAATGACCTAGTAGATACTGTCGGAAGTTCCATGCGGCTTTTCATGGATGATGCTGTAGTACACAGAGGAGTTGCAGCATTAGAAAATTGTAGCGAATTGCAGGAAGATCTGCAGCGGATAGGCACTTGGTGCAGGGAGTGGCAACTGACCCTTAACATAGACAAATGTAATGTATTGCGAATACATAGAAACAAGGATCCTTTATTGTATGATTATATGATAGCGGAACAAACACTGGTAGCAGTTACTTCTGTAAAATATCTGGGAGTATGCGTGCGGAACGATTTGAAGTGGAATGATCATATAAAATTAATTGTTGGTAAGGCGGGTACCAGATTGAGATTCATTGGGAGAGTCCTTAGAAAATGGAGTCCATCAACAAAGGAGGTGGCTTACAAAACACTCGTTCGACCTATACTTGAGTATTGCTCATCAGTGTGGGATACGTACCAGATCGGATTGACGGAGGAGATAGAGAAGATCCAAAGAAGAGCGGTGCGTTTCGTCACAGGATTATTTGGTAAGCTTGATAGCGTTACGGAGATGTTTAGCAAACTCAAGTGGCAGACTCTGCAAGATAGGCGCCCTACTTACACCCCCCCCCTCCCCGAGGAGATCACGAATGTAAAATTAGAGAGATTCGAGCGCGCACGGAGGCTTTCCGGCAGTCGTTCTTCCGGCGGACCATACGTGACTGGAACAGGAAAGGGAGGTAATGACAGTGGCACTTTAAGTACCCTCCGCCACACACCGTTGGGTGGCTTGCAGAGTATAAATGTAGATGTAGATGTAAATACACAAGTTCTTTAATCTGGTTATTAGTAAAAAATGAAAAAAATCCTCTATAAGCGATACCAAACAAATACCGAAAACTACTGGTTATTCAGATATAAAATACCGATATCGGTTTTAACCGATCGGTTTGTCCCATCCCTAGTTTCTGGGATGGTACTGTAGTCAGTGGGATCCACAGAAAGAGGGCTCGCGTTGGTATTGTTTGTTCATCCATAACAGTCCGCACTCGTAGTTTCGTCTCTTGGTCACCTACTTTAAAACGTATCACGCCATATTTATATTTCTCCATAAGAACTATCAACTGCAAACAGCTGTTTTTTTCGAGTAGCTCAGAGTAAACGAAAATGGCCATTTGCATTACGATGTATATCATAGTCCTCTGTTACATGCCCTGTGACATTACGTGCGTCAGCGTAGCGCAGAGTGTGTGGTTCCAGCTGACTGCTGCGCCGCCAGCACTGATAACGAGAGCGGACAGCGCCCCGCCGCAGGTCGCTGTGCGTAGCGTACGGCCCGCGGCCCGGCTCGGCGCGTATGAAGCCTCCATTGTGGCGGCCGACGCGATGCCCGCGGCGGGAGATCCGCTCACAATGGCCGCCCGTGATCACAGAATCCTCGCCTACTCTCCTCAAAAAGCGCTCCACAATGGTACGCAGGCGCGACGTCGATTCACCGGCTGTAAAAGTCCGAAGATACTCGACCTACACGCCACTAAAAATACAACAAACCGTACCTATCCGACTTCCGGAATTCAGGACTCGTTTAAAAGTAGTTAACGATGGCGACAAAGGTCAATATCAGAAAAGGCAACAAAGAAATAAAACATTCACAAAGAAAACGGTTACGCAAGCACAACGAATGGTCCGATGTGCAAGCAGTTCCGTACAATAGCGTACGATGGATGTGTATGTAACTTCTTAGAATTGTAATCGTAAATGACAACTCGAGAGTTCACCAGAAAGCATTATAACTGCCCCATGTGACCATAATGCTACATTTTACAGGTTAAATAGATTTAGAGCTAAGGCAGCATATCACCAAATACATTGAAGAGCCAAAGAAACTGGTGCACCTGTCAAATATCGTTTAGAGCTCTCGCGAGCACGCAGAAGTGATGCTCCATGACCTGGTATGGAATCGACTTATGTCTGAAGTAATGCTGGAGGGAGCTCTCACAATGAATCCTGCAGGGCTGTTCATAAATCCGTACGAGAACGATGGGGTGGAGATCTCTTCTGAACAATACGTCGCAAGGCATCCCAATTATGCTCAATAATATTCATATCTGGAGAGTTTGGTGGCCAGCGGAAGTGTTTAAACTCAGAATAGTGTTCTTGGAGCCACTCTGTAGCAATTCTGGACGTGTGGGGTGTGGCATTGTCATGCTGAAATTGCCCAATTCCGTCGGAATGCACAATGGACATGTATGGATGTAGGTGACCAGACAGGATGATTACGTACGTGTCACCTGTCAGAGCTACATCTAGACGTATTAAGGGTCCCTTATCACTCCAACTGTACACGCCCCACGCCATTACAGAGCCTCTACCTGCAGACATGCAGGATCCATGGATTCATGAGGTTGTCGCCATATCCGTACACGTCCGTCCGCTGGGTACAACTGGAAAAGAGACTCGTCCGACCAGGCAACATGCATCCAGTCATCAACAGTCCAATATCGGCGCTGACGGAACCAGGCGAGGGTCTTCGGCTCCAAAAGCCCAAATCAATTATGTTCACTTGAGTAGTTCATGAGCAAACACTTGTTGTTGGCCCAGCATCGAAATCTGCAGCAATTTAAGGAAGGGTTGCACTTCTGTCACGTTGAACGATTCTCTTCAGTCTTCGTTGGTCCTGTTCTTGCAGGATCTTTTAGCGGCCACAGCGATGTCGGAGATTTGATGTTTCGCCAGATTCCTGATATTCACGGTACTCTCGTAAAATGGGCGTACGTGAAAATCCCCACTTCATCGCTACCTCGGAGCTCATGCACCGACTATAACACCACGTTCAAACTCACTTAACTCTTGATAAGTTGCCATTGTAGGAGCAGTAACCGATCTAAGAACTGTCTTATTTAGGCGTTGCTAACCGCATTGCTGTGTTCTGCCTGTTTACATATGTCTATTTGAATGCGCATGTCTATATCAGTTTCTTTGGCGCTTCATTGTATATTTAGAACGATTGAACATATAGCCACGTGACAATGGTAGTAAATCTTACACATTGTACAGGCAGAGAGCTGAGACAGACAAGTGTAGATTTATTTAGTAATTGTGTCGCACGTAAGTTGGTAACGTTTACAATTTTCACATGCCTATGAGTGAAGGAAATGAATGTGTAATTATATAAAAATCCAGCCTCTACTGATGACCATAAGGGGATCTGAACACATTCGTAGCACGCATGTGTATAATGTTTCACCACCCGCGTCATCTCACTCGGGTCATTCCCGCTTTCAGTGAAGTGAAACCAGTGAGAACTATATTGCTATAACGCTATTGTAATGCGTGCTGTTATTCCCCTCGCATACGTAGCAAAGGTACATACAAACTGTACTGACAAAAGCTGCTGATACAACCTAATTTAGCCCGCATTGCGATTTGAATGGCTTGGACATCTGGATAACGAATCTAAACACTTTCAGCCGCCCGTGCATCGTTGCGTTACAGAAGTATATGGTCTCTATAGATAAAAATGTTACGAACAATAACAACGCTCCGGAATTCTCTACGCTGGCGTACCATCGCTTTACAAAACATTGCTTCTGCGGCATCAGTCATTTACAAAGACGTGTAACAGAGTTTAACAGCTTGTATGTGCATTATACGTTGGGCAGTTTATTCAGGTGTCCCATGACCAAAACTCCACAAATAATTGTCGATGCCAACTTTCTAAAACGACTCAATAAACTTAATCGTCCTTCCAACATAAATCTCATGTAACAGCCACATCGACAATCTTTCTTCATGCACACTATTAGAGGATTGAAAAGAAAATGGAGCGGAAGAAGAACCTTGAGGGTGGCGGTTCTGACACAAAAACATCATCTACCCTCTGCCACACACCGCACAGTGGCTTGTGTAGCACGGATGTAGACTTGCGAACCAAAACTTCACGTATGTCTCATACGCTTCCAGACAAAAGTAGTGAAGCACCCAGACAACATTGTCGGATGTCGATGTAACTTCGGACACGTACACACTATCGACGTATATTTAAATGATTACAGTTCTGACAGGTACAACGAACGCCGGAGTGCGTTAGTATCGAGCGTGCTTAGTATTGCTACCAGGCCTGGGAGAGCATATAAGGGGCATGAGTAGCTCAGATTCCGTGCGATAACTGTAAAGGATACGAAGATGCCGTGATACAACGTTATCAGCATCTGACAAAATTTTAAAGGGACCTCGTTGTGGTCTAAATTCTCCCGGTTGGACGAAATGTGCAGCTTTTGGATCTTTGGAGAATGCAGATGTGACAGTGCCCCGAAGCTCTACGGTGTGCGCAGGCATTCTCGTCATAATGTTTCCGGTAGACCACGACTGCCCACCACGAGGGACGGTCAGCGCGCTATTCACTAACTACATCGTAACCCTTCACGTTGCGTGTACCATACAAGAACGAGTAATGGACTCCCTATAATATCCTGTCATCCCGCACTATACATCGGAAACTAGCAGCAGCCGGACTTGGAAACTACCGTCTCATGCATAGGCTGCCGTTAACGCCACAACTCCAACGGCTGCGTTTGGAAAATTTGGGAATTCGTGGTAAGGTCTTATGGGACCAAACTGCTGAGGTCATCGGTCCCTAAGCTTACACACTACTTAATCTACCTTAAACTTGCACTAAGGACGACACACACACACACACACACACACACACACACACACACACACACACACACACACACACGCACACACACGCACACATGATCGAGGGAGGACTCGAACCTCCGACAGGGGCAGCCGCGCGATCCGTGGCACGACGCCTGAGACCGCGAGGCTACCCCGAGCGGCCGGCTTCGTTTGGAGTGATGCCGTGACCAGGAAGCATGGGCTGACGATAAATCGTGTCGTATTGAGTCCAGCGATAAACTGCAGGTCTCTGCTACACTTAGGCGCCAAGGAAACTTGTACAGGCATGTGTATTCAACTACTGAAATATGTAAACAGGTAGAATTCGGCACTGCGGTCGGCAACACATGTATAAGACAACAACTGTCTGATGCAGCTGTTAGATCGGTTGCTGCTGCTACAATGGCACGCTATCATGATTTAAGTGAGTTTCACCCTGGTGGTATAGTCCGCAAAAGAGCGATTGGGAACAGCATCTTCGAGGTGGCGATGAAGTGGGGATTTATCCCGTATGACCATTTCAAAAGTGCAACGTGGATATCACGAATGCGATAAAACATCAAGTATCCGATATCACAGCGGGCGGAAAGATCCAGCGAGAACGGGACCAACGATGACTGAAGAGAAACGTTCAACGTGACAGAATGAAGCCGTTCCTCAAATTACTGCATACTGCAATACTGGGCCATCAGCAAGTGTCATCGTGCGTACCATTCAACGAAACATCAACGATATGGGCTTTCGGAGCCGAAGGCCTACTTGTGTACCCTTGATGACCACACGACACAAAGCCTTACGCCTCTCCTGTTCCCGCCAACACCAACATTGGACTGTTGAGGACTGGAAACATGTTTCCTGGTCGACCGAGTCTCGTTTACAACTGTATCGAACGGATAGACGTGTCCGGGTACCGAAACAACCTCATGAATCCATCGACTCTGCATATCAGCAGGAACTGTTCAAGCTGGTGAAAGCTCTCTAATGGCGTGGAGAGTGTGCAGTTGGAGTAATGAGGGGCCCTGATACGTCTAGATATGACTCTGGCAGGCGACGCGTACGTAAGCATCCTGTCTGACCACCGGCATCTATTCATGTCCTTTGTGCATTCCGACGGACAATTCCAACAGGACAATGCGACACCCCACACGTCCATAATTCCTACAGAGTGGCTCCAAGAACACTATTGTGAGTTTAAACACTTCTGCTAGCCACCCAACTCCACGGACATGAACATTATTTAGCAAATCTGGGATGCCTTGTAACGTGCTGTTCAGAAGAGACCTCCACTCCCTTGAACTCTTACGGATTCATGGACATCCCTGGAGGATTCATGGTGTCAGTTCCCTCCAGCGCTACTTCAGATATTAGTCGAGTCCATGCCACCGGGGACCTATACTACACTACTGCCCATTAAAATTAAAGACGTGAAATTCAATCGACAGGAAGAAGATGCTCTGATATGCATATGATTAGCTTTTCAGAGCATTCACACAAGGTTGCCGCCGGTGATGACACGTGCAATTTGCAGACATGAGGAAAATTTCCAACCGATTTCTCATACACAAACAGCAGTTGAGCTGCGTTGCCTGGTAAAACGTTGTTGTCATGCCTCGTGTAAGGAGAAAAAATTCGTCCCATCACGTTTCCGACTCTGATAAAGATCGTATTGTAGCCTATCGCGATTGCGGTTTATCGTATCACGACATTGCTGCTCGCATTGGTCGAGATCCAATGACTGTTAGCAGAATATGGAATCGGTGGGTTCAGGAGGGTAATAAGGAACGCCGTGCTGGATCCCAACGGCCTCGTATCACTAGCAGTTGAGATGACACGCATCTTATATGCATGGCTGTAACGGATCGTGCAGCCACGTCTCGATCCCTGAGTCAATAGATGGGGACGTTTGCAAGATAACAACCATCTGGACGAAAAGTTCGACGACGTTTGCAGCAGCATAGACTGTCAGCTCGGAGACTATGGCTGCGGTTACCCTCGACGCTGCATCACAGACAGGAACGCCTGCGATGGTGTACTCAACGACGAGCCTGGGTGCAGGAATGGCAAAACGTAATTTTTTTCGGATGAATCCAGGTTCTGTTTAAAGCATCATGATGGTCGCGTCCGTGTTTGGCGACATCTAGGTGAACGCACATTGGAAACGTGTATTCGTCATCGCCATACTGACCTATCACCCGGCGTGATGGTATGGGCTGCCATTGGTTACACGTCTCGGTCACCTCTTGTTCGCATTGGCGGCGCTTTGAACAGTGGACGTTACATTTCAGATGTGTTACGACCCGTGGCTCTACCCTTCATTCGATCCCTGCGAAACCCTAGATTTCAGCAGGATAATGCACGACCGCATGTTGCAGGCCCTGTACGGGCCTTTCTGGATACAGAAAATGTTCGACTGCTGCCCTGGCCAGCACATTCTCCAGATATCTCACTAATTGAAAACGTCTCGTCAATTGTGACCGAGCAACTGGCTCGTCACAATACGCCAGTCACTTATCCTGATTAACTGTAGTATCGTGTTGAAGCTGCATGGGCAGCTGTACCTGTACACGCCATCCAAGCTCTGTTTGACTCAATGCCCTAGCGTATTAAGGCCGTTATTACGGCCAGAGGTGGTTGTTCTGGGTACTGATTTCTCAGTATCAAAGCACCCAAATTGCGTGAAAATGTAATCACATGTCAGTTCTAGTATAATATATTTGTCCAATGAATACCTGTTTATCATCTGTATTTCTTCTTGGTGTAGCAATTTTAATGGCCTGTAGTGTATGTTAGGCAGGTGTACCAGTTACTATGTCACTTCAATGTACCACGGAACGCCGTCGTATGCGAGTATTGCTGTGACCTGGAGTGATGTCCAATTCTTCCAATGTTTCGGAAAGGCAAAGCGTTGTTACTCATGGCGTTCATGTGGGGAGCCCTCGGGTACGGCTTCAGACCACGGCTGTACGGGCATCCTGCGTCCTCGTGCGTTACCTTTCCTGTGACAGTAACGTAGTGTCATTTTTCAACACGACAATCGTCGTCCACACGCGGCACGTATCTCTGTGAACTTTCTGCGCCATGTTGAGGGACTCCCGTAGCGAGCAAGATTCCCAGATCTGTCCCCGATAGAACACGTGTGGCCCTGCTCCGTCTCAGTGCCAATATCCAAAATATGAAGGACCAGTTACAACAGGTGTGGACGAGTTTGCCTCAGGAGAGAACACAGCAGCCTTCTGACACCTTCCCCAACTAAATCTGTTCATGCATTGAGGCCACAGAATGTGCAATATCATACTGATAAGCAGGCTCGTACTGTCAAGTTTTTTAGTAAATTTGACTCGCTTCTGTAATCACTGCAATAATATCACTTGCTTTCTCAATCCGTGAAGTTTCATTCATTTTCTCCTCCCCTTCTGCGTGCTTCTTTTTTTTGTCATTTTATATAATACGTAAAAGGATGACAGGCACGGGAAGTGCCGATCAGAAAACTGACCACAGTGTCCGCGTGGCTTTAGGTCCAACAGACGTAAAACTATTCCATTTGCATTACACGTAGTCATACTAAGGGTGAAAGAGATAAAAATCTGCAATGCTGGTGCCTACTGCTTCATGAAAGGTTTTTTCAGGCCTGACCGGTGAAACAGAGCGCTTCGGTAATACCAGAAGCCTTTTCAAACTGCTACCTCGTACTGTACTCGTTCGGCCCCTGATTACCTGTTAACGATTTGGCTGATTGCAGTCTTTTGCGTTAACAATGCACTAATCACTGCAAATACGGTGTTACACACGATGTTAATGGATAATCTGTTTATGAGGGGGAGGGGAATTCCGATTTTTAAAAAAAGAATTCTGTTTTGACACTAAAATACATTAGCTTTAAGTTCCACGCGCTTGTAACGACACAGTTAATTCATGACATTAACATACATCTAAAGCACACTTTCAAAGCATAAATGCACAACAAAATTTTCGTTCGTTTACTTTTCAGTTCCATTTAATAACTCTGTCTGAGGTATTTCGATGGATGCGCAAATGTCCCAAAATGTACCAAGTTATCCCATCTGTTAGTGGCACGGACAAATAGTATTGTAAAGGCTTTTGTATTTTCGTCTGTTTCTAATTGCGTGTATGAATCCCTTTATTTACAGCTCAAATAACTTGCAAATAGTAGAATTTGTAGAGTGAAACAAAATATATGTACTACAAACAGTTTTGTGAACTTGTCAAAGAGAACTGCACGGAGTAAGTCAAAGATTTCACTATCGTTAGGAGTAGCAGTATGTAGTCTGTGGCTGACAGTCATTGTGCAGGGTAGCGCAATTAAATACATTATGGTGCTTCGAGGAAAGTATGCGCATAATACTCATACGATGACAACGTGCCGAGATGTCAGCAGAAAAGGTTTACCACTATGAATTATTTAATACCGTCCTGCTGCGGAAAGACTGAGGGAGAAAATGGGGAAACGTCTGTCTTGTTGTAAAGTGCAGCTTCTCAATGACTATTTCCATAAAGTGCCTCTTTTGAAATAAAAAGTCGTATAAAGTCGCTTCACCAAATTTTTTTAACCCTTAAAGTCACATAGCAGATTTCATAAACTGCACAGTATTAACTGTTGTATTGTGCAAGATCAATAGTTATTATTATAATGCTATATTGTCGGTGGCCGAGCGATTCAGTCTGGAACCGCGCTGCTGTTACGGTCGCAGGTTCGAATCCTGCCTCGGGCAGGTGTGATGTCCTTAGGTTAGTTAGGTTAAGTAGTTCTAAGTCTAGTGGACTGATGACCTCAGATGATAAGTCCCATGGTGACTAGAGCCATTTGAAGCATTTGAACCATATTTCCGTTAGGTGATTCAGTGCTACAGTATATTACTTCATTAGCAATGACCAAGTAAACCTTCCAACCATCGTCAACGTTTTCTTTCGTTTTGATTTCAATTTCTCGCCTTTGTGCACATAAAAAATATTATTATCACTTGAAAATATTATTATTACTTGAAAATTTCTGTATATTTTCCGGCCTGAAGAGGATAATTATATATCAAATCCCTACAACCGCGTCACACACTGCAAAAAAAATAAAAGTGTGTTAGTATTAAATGACCCCCATCATTTAACATTTTAACCATAAAGTGTCGGCTCAAAAATACCTACATCTACATCTACATACATACTCCGCAATCCACCATACAGTGCGTGGCGGAGGGTACCTCGTACCACAACTAGTTCTCTCCCTGTTCCACTCCCAAACAGAACGAGGGAAAAGTGACTGCCTATATGCCTCTGTACGAGCCCTAATCTCTCTTATCTTATCTTTGTGGTCTTTCCGCGAAATATAAGTTGACGGCAGTAAAATTGTACTGCAGTCAGCCTCAAATGCTGGTTCTCTAGATTTCCTCAGTAGCGATTCACGAAAAGAACGCCTCCTTTCCTCTAGAGACTCCCACCCAAGTTCCTAAAGCATTTCCGAAACACTCGGGTGATAATCAAACCTATTAGTAACAAATCTAGCAGCCCGCCTCTGAATTGCTTCAATGTCCTCCTCAATACGACCTGATAGGGATCCCAAACGCTCGAGCAGTACTCAAGAATAGGTCGTATTAGTGTTTTATAAACGGTTTCGTTTACAGATGTACCACATATTCCCAAAATTCTACCAATGAACCGAAGACGACTAACCGCTTTCCCAACAACTACCATTACATGCTTGTCCCACTTCACATCGCTCTGCAATGTTACGCCCAAATACTTAATCGACGTGACTGTGTCAAGGGCTACACTACTAATGGAGTATTCAAACATTACAGGATTCTTTTTCCTATTCATCTGCATTAATTTACATTTATCAATATTTAGAGTTAGCTGCCATTCTTTACACCAATCACAAATCCAAGTCATCTTGTAACGTCTTACAGTCACTCAGCGACGACACCTTCCCGTACACCCCAGCATCATCAGCGAACAGGCGCACATTGCTATCCACCCTATCCAAAAGATCATTTATGTAGATAGAAAACAACAGCGGTCCTACCACACTTCCCTGCGGCACTCAAGATGATACTCTCACCTCCGAGGAACACTCACCATCGAGGACAACGTACTGGGTTCTATTACTTAAGAAGTAATTAGGTGATCTCGTTCGCATGTCTAATGAGAGCAAAATGCTCAAAACGGAATTTTCAGTCTTTCAGATAGCACTGGAACAGTTCAATGTTTCATAAAATAGTGTCTCATCCAGATTACTGTAACGCATGGACACAAGACCGAGAAAATCTCAATAAAGTATCGACACAGTGCGGACGCGTAAACAGTTCCAGTGTAAACACTTGCTGAGTTTACTAGAGCGCGATCACGCGGGTGTGCGCGCGCTCGTATGTGTTGTGTGTGTGTGTGTGTGTGTGTGTGTGTGTGTGTGTGTGTGTGTGTGTGTGTATGTGTGTGTGTGCGTATGCCTGTGTGTACGTGAGTGAGTGAGTGAGTGAGAGAGAGAGAGAGACAGAGAGAGAATGCAGGTGCTGCGGGAAAACACACAAACATGAAAATAGCGAACTTACATCTCGACGAGTAAAAATAGAAATGATAACGAACGATGGTGTGGCGTAATAGAAAGAGAAAATAACCCCGAATATTTTCAGCTGGCTTCACAAGTACTTGCGATCAAATATTTTAAAAAAGATTGGAGCAATATTTAGATGAAGTAAATGAAGCATTAAAAGCCTTCAGTGTATTGGAATCGCGTAGTGGAATGCAGCTTTATCCCGAAAGTGTTCTTGTGAATGACCCTTTCAAAGGAGACTTCGTGAATGATTCCGAGGTGGCTCATTTGTTCAGACAACTGATTAGAATTATTTTACAATTTTTCTGTTTTTATATTTCACTAGCTGAATGCCCGTGCATTGGAAAGGAAGTTAAAAATGGACCTCTACATAGCGTCGCATTTTAATGAATGGGAATCGGCTATTGGAATAGTACCGCCTGGTGTGTCATGAATACATAGAGAGAAAAGGAGTATGTAATTCTGCAGAATCATATACGAAGTGTACGCTCAAAAATTAGAGTATCTCATCTGTTAAATGCTCTGCATCACCATCTAGTTGTCATGCTGTAACCGACAAAGCCGTGGTCGCAAAGCAGTCCACATTGGCGTGTAGTTCTCAAGAGAAGACGCCCTACGTGACGTAACATACAATCCCTCAATGTTTCAAGTTTTTATTATTAATAGTCTAGAGTCAACCAAACTTAGAAACAACATTTAGCAACTTTATGGGTTCAATTTTAAATAGTCCTTTCTCAGTGGGCGCCTACACCACACAAAGAATTTTTTCTCCGAATTTCTTGTCTCCAGGACCAGCGATTTACGCTACTCGCCAGTCAGTTTCTCCTTATATACACTGCTGGCCATTGAAAATGCAGCACAGAGAAGGAACTGATTTGGGAGATAACCCGTTGTACAAATATCACACGACTGAAAATGCAGGTCAATAGGACGTGAGGAAGAAAATGAAATCAGTATCGAGTGTTGCCACGATTGCTGGCTATAACCGCTGCAACACACCTCAGCATTGAATAAAAGAGGATCTGGATATGTTGTTTCGGGTATAGCAGTCCATGCTGCTTCCACATATTTCCCAAGTTGATCTGGTGTAGCAGCGGTTGGTGTGTGCCTGACCAGTCATTGTGCAGTCATCAACCAGACGTTTTAGGTAGGTGAGAGATCGAGAGAACAGGGAGGCCAAAATAGCAATACAGTCTGGTAGATGATGAAGAAGTCTAGAACATTGCGTGCCACAGGTGGTCGCGCATTATCCTGTTCCAATACGGTCGTCGGCAAGCTCTGAAGGTATGGGAGGCCAAGAGGCTCCAACACTTCACAGATGTAATGCTGGCTGCTTAGAGTACCAGCAATGTGAACTAATGGGTGCGGGAGTGGAATCAAATACAGACCAAAACCATAATACAGGGTTAAGGACCAGTATGGCGATCCATCAGGCAACATCTCAACAGTCTCTCAGCGCACTGTCTCCAGATTCTAATCCGATCACCGTGGTGGTGCAGGCGGAATCGGGATTCATCAGTAAAGAAAATATCGTTCCGTTCGGTTGTCCGTATCCGTCGTATATCGCACCACTGCCGGTGCAAACGCCTGTAGCGTTGACTCGGTGATAAACGTTGCGATGGACGCCTTGCGGACAGTCCACTCTGCTGCAAACGACGTCGAATGGAACGCGCACGCCGCATGTTGCGTAACAGACCAAAATTGTTGCGATATGGTTCGTGGTGTTGCAGAGCGATCCATCACTGCCATGCGCACAATACGCCTGTCATCACATGTAGTGTTGCAACGATGTGGGTGTAATCCATCTCTTCGGTCCGTCATTCCCTCCTGCATCCAGCGATTACACATCCGCATCACGATTGCTTTGTTCCATCCGACACGATCATCGATTTCTCTGTAGGACAAAGTGCAGCTCCTATAAGCAACTATTCTTCCTCAGCCGAACTCCGAAACGAGCTCGAAAGGTGTTTGATGACTTCTACGAGGCATAGTGACGGTGCTTACGCAAAACAACCGAACGAAAGAACAATTCCAGTAAGCGTACACGGCCGTATGTTCCGCTTTTATATAGTTCTTTCAGGTGGCGCCTGTGATGTGCGTCTGTGCTGAAGTGTTAATCATCTCCATCTGTCGTCGCCGCAAATGCGTACTGAAAATTGTACTTGATCTGGATGTTTCTTTCAGAGGGTTGCATTCTGGGTGGTTGTATGAGACTGCAACTGCTCAACCTGGCCGCACAGATTTAACTGTTTATTATCTTTCGTCTCATTTTTAAGGACCATTGTTTACTTAGTGGCCCACACTACTACATAATTAGTTTTCAAACGTTCAGTGGATAAATCCACCAGATCAAGCTCTTAAATCATATAATCCGTCTGTTGTGATTGTCGTATTCCTTAACCTTTTTTTATCAAAGATATGATTGATTTATAGCCCAAGGCGAAAAACTGTAGTGTATATATCTTTTGTGAACATCGGGCATTACACTTCTTTGTCCTCACATATACACACTGTAGTGAGTCTCATGTACTGAATGCGACTGCTCTAACAGCTACTGCAATAGCATACTAATCTGGAAATTGGCCTATCTTATGAAATAATTGGACTGGCTGGACTTCAAAAAATGACACATGACTTAACGCAGAAAACGCGTAGACCTATAATGGAAATAACATAAAACTTCTGTTTCTAAGGTGGATCGTATGGCAGCATATTATCAACGAGGGAACCTACGAATATATCCCAATAAATCAAGCTGCTATGATACTGACACAGCCGGCCGCTGTGGCCGGGCGCTTCTAGCCGCTTTAGTCAAGAACCGCGCTGCTGCTACGGTCGCAGGTTCGAATCCTGCCTCGGGCATAGAGGTGTGTGATGTCCTTAGGTTAGTTAGGTTTAAGTTGTTCTGAGTCTAGGGGACTGATGATCTCAGATGTTAAGTCCCATAGCTCTTTGAGCCATTTGTACCATTTTTTTTTTTATACTGACATAGAGTTGGTAGAAAAAGATATCCAACGCCGTGAGACTACTACGCCCGTACTCTACATAGATACTACCACTATACATAATGACCTAATGGACTTGGCGTCATACTTCGCGTAAAAAAAAAAAACTGCAAGCAAGCACAATTCCTTTGCCAAGGAAATTCGCTTACATATCTCACGTGAACATTTTCAGCGTAATTACTTTTGAGAAATCCAATGTGGTGCCATTATCTGTAAATTCAACGTGAAAGCATTACTTTAAAAGCATCAGTGAACTTTTAGGATCCCTAATAGGTAACTGTACGTCGTTTGCGGACATTCACAGCAATGTGAAACTTCCTCAACTTAGAGAAGTATGCCACATTCCTTAGAGCCAACGCAGCGTTCACATTCAAGGAAAGAATTCGATATGTAGGTCGGTAATAGCTCTCTTATCGTCGTGCGTATCAAGTGATCCTACTCCCGAGATAACGGCGCCATTATGGGCCTATCTGAGACCGATTAAGACGACACTTTTGACGACTTGTTTGCAGTCTCCAGTACCTCTACAAAACAAGTTTGGATTTCCAGCCATTCCCTGATTCTTAACTCCTCCCACAGGGTCCGACATCCCTTTTTTGTAACAATAGGGTTACAATAACGAATTTAGTGTGGAGAATTAATCTCTCAGACAGTAGCTGAAAGTGGTCTATTGCGAAACTTCCTGGTGAACTGAATCTTGAAAGCTGTTCATTAAAATGTCACCTTTCAAGTTGTTCACTGTAGGCGAGTTCCGAGTCGCTAAGCCGTTGCAAAGACTTTCTGTGCCCAGGTTATCGATTGCTAAACATACTCCAGTCTTGAGCTGGTAAAGTGAAAGTGTGTCTCTAGGGGATACTTTGAAGCTATAGTGAGTTGGCCAGTAGGAGGCTCACACAGCAGACTCCCACGTTAGCGGGCCCACTTCACCGCGAGGAAAGGCATTCATTCTGATCCTGTTTCCACTTTGCTACGGAAGACTGCAGCTTCCTACTTCTTGACACTTTCCAGAGCTGCTTTGTGGACGCTGGTTATTTGAGCTGAGGTTCTCATGATACAAACTACGAGGATCACGGTGACATGGCGACATACTCGTGAAGCGTAATATTTTATTTACAACGCTTTCTTGTTTACAAATACACCTTCAGTCGTATTAAGACTAAACTTTCGTTGTTCAGAGAGATTATTCTTGTTTCTTGCTCGCGATATCGGTGTTTCCCTTGTTCATCTTTGACGTTAACCTATTGGCTTCGTTACATTCCCACTGAATTAACATTGCTCAAAGTATTCTGATTCCAAAGAAAGCATGTGCTGACTTGTGTGGATATTGGTCAACTTACAGTTTACTAACTGATGATTGTAAAATATTAATACGAATTATTTACAGAAGAATGGAAAAACGGGTACAAGCAAATCTCGAGAAAGATCAGTAATCTAGGAACATGCAAAACAGTAATGACCCTCCGACTTACCTTGGAAAGGAAAAGACAAAGCTACGTTCATAGCTTTTGTGGTTTTGGAGAAAGATTTTGACAATGTTGGCTGGAATACACTCATTGAAATATTGAAGGAAGCAGGGAGCGGAAGCTTATATACAGTTCGTGCAGAACCAGACGGTAGTTAAAAGAGTCGAGGGGTATTAAAGGGAAGCAGTAATTTAGGAGGAAGTAACACAGGGTTGTAGCCTATTCCCGGTGTTAGTCTATATATTGAGCTAGCAGTATAGGAAATCAAAGAAAAATTTGAGGAGGAATCAAAGTTCAAGGAGAAGAAATAAAAACTTTGAGGTTTGTCGATGACATTGAATTCAGTAAGAGACAGAAATGGACTTGGAAGAGCAGCTGAACGAAATGGGGAGTGTCTTGAAAGGAGGACGTCAGATGAACATCGACAAAAGCAAAACGAGGGTAATGCAATGTAGCAGAATTAAATCAGTCGTTGCTGACAAAATTAGATTAGTAAACGAGACACTGAAAGTTATAGATGAGTTGTGCAATTTTGGCAGTAAAATAACTTATGACAGCCGACGCACAGACGATATATGTACGTCTACGTAGATACTCCGCAAGACACAGCACTTTGCGTGACGGAGGATACCTGTACTCTACCAGTCATTTCCTTTCCTGTTCGTCTCGCAAACAGAGCGAGCAAAAAACGACTGTCCATATGCCTCCATATGATCCCTAATTTCTCGAATCTTATCATTGTGGTCCTTGTGTGCAGCATATGTTGGCGGCAATAGAATCGGTGGGCAGTCAGCTTCAAATGCCGGTTCTATAAATTTTCTCAACAGGGTTTCTCGGAAAGAACGTCGCCTTCCTTCCAGGAATTCCCTTTTGAGTTCCCGAAGGACCTCCGTTGTTCGAACCTTTCTTTCACTGGTGCCATATCCTGCACTGACACAGGGTCGGTATTGTTGCGAACGGATTTGGCAAGTTTACGATGAAGGGATGGTGGCCGGATGCCCTTCTTGCTGCCACCCCTTACCACCCGGGTCTGCGTCTAGTGTAAGTCATGGAATAGTGCGAACGTGTTCAGATGTAGGCGAGTAGTGTAACTGAGGCGGAACGTGGGGACCAGCCCCGTATTAACCTAGCGGGATGTGGAAAGCGCCTAAAAACCACATCCTGGCTGGCCGGCACACCGGCCCTCGCCGCCGGGCGCCGGCGCGCCTACCCGAGTCCAGGAAGCAGCGCGTTAGCGCTCTCAGCTATCCTGGCGGGTCTTCCGATGTTCGAACCTACCAGTAACAAATCTAGCAGCCCGCCTCTGTGTTGCTTCGATGTCTTCTTCAATTCGACCTGGCACTGATTCCAAATACTCATACTCAAGGATAGGTCGCACCAGCGTTCTATATGCGGTCTCTTTTACAGGCGAACCACTCTTTCCTAAAATTCTCTCATTTAACCTAAGTCGATCACTCGCCCTTCCTACCACCTTTCTTAAATGGTCCTTCCACTTTGCATCGCTTTGCAACGTTACGTCCAGATATTTAAACGACTTCACTGTTTCAAGCAGGACACTAGTAATATTGTAACCTAATATTACAGGTTCGTTCTTTCCTCTCATCTGGATTAACTTACATTTTTCCCCATTTAGAGCCAACTGTCATTCATCACACCAACTGAAATTTTGTGTACGTCGTCTAGTATCTTCCTACAGTCAACTTCGACACCTTACCGCACACGACTGCATCATCAGAAAACAACCGCAGATTGCTGTCCACACTGTCCGCCAAACCATTTATATTTATATAGAGAACAACAACGGTCCAGTCACACTTCCCTGGGACACCCCTGACGACATCCTTGCCTCTGATGAACATTGACCAGGACAACATACTGGGTTATATTACTCAAGAAGCCTTGGAGCCACTCACATATCTGTTAACTTATTGCATATGCTGTGGTTAACAGCCTGCAATGGGGCACTGTGCCGAATGCTTTCCGGAAATCTAGAAATATGGAAGCTGCCTGTTGCCCTTCATCCATTGTTCGCAAAATATAATGTGAGGGAAGGGCAAGTTGAGTTTCATCGAAACGATGCTTTCTAAAACCATGCTGACTCGTGGACATAATCTTCTCAGCCTCAAGGAAGTTTATTATATTCGATCTGTAAATATGTTCAAGGATTCTGCAGCAAACAGAAGTTAGCGATATTGGTCTGTCATTTTGCGGGTCCGTTCTTCACCCTTCTTGTACACTGAAGTCACCTGCACCATTTTCCAGTCGTTTGTGGTTTCGTGCTGGGTGAGAGATTCTCTGTAGGTAAGGGGCCAATCAAGTGGAGTAGTCTTTGTAGAATCGAATTAGGATTTCATCCGGACCTGGTGATTTATTTGCATTCAAATCTTTCAACTATTTCTCTACGCCAGGGACACTTATTACTATGTCGTCCTTACGGGTGTCTGTCCGATGGTCAAATGACGGTCTGTTTGTAATATTCTCTTATGTGAACGATTTGCCTTAGACTGTCAATGGCAAGAATAGCGTTTTTCAAGAAGAGAAATTTGTTAACACTGAATATAGATTCACGTGATAGAAATTTGTTTTCTGAAAGTATTTGTCGGGAGTGTAGCTCTGTATTGCAGGTGAGACTTCGAAAATAAACAATGTTGTGCTACAGAATAATCCTGAACATTAGATGGGTAGATCATGTAAACAATGAGATAGTACGGAATAGAATTGGGGAGAAAAGAAATTTGTGGCATAACTTGAAGGGATCGGTTTGTTGTACGCGTTCTGAGACGTCAAGAGATCAACAGGTTAGTACTGGAGGGAAATGTGTGTGTGTGTGTGTGTGTGTGTGTGTGTGTGCATGGATGGGTGGGTTGGTGTGTGTGTGTGTGTGTGTGTGTGTGTGTGTGTGTGTGCAGGCGGGGAGGGGGGGAGTCGGAATTGTAGATGGTGACCAAGAGGTGAATACTGTAAGTAGGGTCAAAAGGATATAGGCTGCAGTAGTTATTCCGGGATGAAGAGGCTTACACAGGATAGCGTGGAGAGCAGCATCAAACAAGCCTTCCGACCGAAAACCACAACAAAAACAGAATATTATGATGTGTATAGAAGTTTACTTTGTTCTGATTTCATATATCTTCACATATCTTACACTTATATACCACGCGATGCATCACAACATAAGTGTAAATTTGTAATTACCTAACACTGTAGAAGGAGAGCGACCTCTATATCAATTTAAAAAAGCTTCCAAAATAGAAGTTTTATTGCCCAGATTGCATTAATGCATATCCTGTTTACAAGTTTTAGCAAAGTTATATTGCTGTCTTTTGATCATCGGATACGTAGCGACTTTACAAGTCACGTGCCTGATAATCTGAAGACAGCGATGTAACTGTGCTGAAACCAGTAATCTGGATATGTATCAACTGCGATCTGGGCAATAAAACTGTATTGGAAGCTTTTCTACAAGTGTAAATTTGTTGTTTGTCGTTATTTACCGGTTTGCTTTTTAATACTCAAAAAGTCCACTAAAATATCTTTCATTTATTTTTCTCCCCAAGTCATTTATGAAATCAGTGCAACTATTGAATTACGTAGGTGCTCTTATATACATTCTTACGACCGTACATTATTCGAACACGAGCTTCTGAATTCTGCCCTCAGTGGAATTGTTAGTCAAAGTGAGAAATAATCTGAATACCTTGCACACCTATATCGCATTTAAGGGGAACCAGCATTGCCGAGATTACGAGACATCGTGATATTTCGGATCACGTTCGATGTGACTGTTACGTCTCCTTTTTTTGGGGATAGTCGTCAGATTATGGTGTTGGGTCGTACATCCTCATAGCACATAATCTACCCGCACGGGAAGTCAGATTTACAGTCCTAAATCATGTTAGGATACAGACAGGAGTAATCATGATCTTAGAGTCATTCAGTTATTTATTCATACTCAAGTTACTAATTGAAAGGATCTCACTCGAATATTTTAACTAAACATTGGTCAAATAGTGTTAAAAATTATTCTGGGTCAAAATTATGTATACGAAGGGGTATATTTTCGGGACATTTTCACAGAAGTCACATATTTCATGAACTCAATTCAAATATAAGGTGAGAGGCTCTCGGCCTATGCACCATATCGCAACCCAAAACTATGTCATTACTTTGCGAAGGTGATGAGTTCATCGGTTGAGCAATCGAGGCACACATGTAGGCCTCAAATTTAATCTGGCAGTATGTGTCGCCTTCTTTTGAAACTACTAAGTTGCTCGCGGAAGCCAATGTGTCCAGTTCGTTCCGCAGTCTGGCATATAATTTTAACCAATCTGAGAGTTTGCTAAATAAAGATACATTGCTACAGTATCGAATATTCATTCTGAAAACAGCCGCTAGATTGGCACTCATCCATTTTCCCACCACAAAATGGATCTGAGCACTATGCGACTTAACTTCTGAGGTCATCAGCCCCTAGAACTTAGAACTACTTAAACCTAACCAACCTAAGGACATCACACACACCCATGCCCGAGGCAGGATTCGAACCTGCGACCGTAGCAGTCGCGCGGTTCCAGACTTCCCACCACATCTTATCTTGTTGGAATACTAATGGTAGTCCAGCAAGGTATGCACGAGAGATTCCGAAGAGACTAAAAGGTGGCATGTGTCTAGCGACAGATTGTAAGATATTAGATGGATGCTGAGGCGTGTCTGAGTAGCTAAGTTTGTAAGAGTATTACTATGAAAGCCACAGATTCGGGTTTTATGTTCAGTCAAGATTACTGCTCTAATACATCAGGATATTCCCAAGCGTTCAGTGGCTTATGAAGGAAATTCTAGAACCACAAGTCTTGTGCCATGGTGGTCCACAGTTATTTTATTCATTTACATAGCTTCTGATATCAATCACATAGAAATCAAAGGTACAATTTCACCTATTATGTGTAATAGACAGTAGTAAAAAATTCTCATATTACACAACAACTTAAAATGTGAAGATAACCTGTTGAACATAGTAGCTAAAACAAAAGTACGAAAATGGTTCAAATGACTCTGAGCACTATGGGACCTAACAGCTGAGATCATCATTCCCCTGGAACTTAGAACTACTTAAACCTAACTAACCTAAGGACATCACAGAAATCCATGCCCGAGACAGGATTCGAACCTGCGACCATAGCAGTCACGCGGTTCCGGACTGAAGCGCCTAGAACCGCTCGGTCACGGCGGCCGGCAACAAAAGTACAAATAAAAGTAATGATGTGCAATGTAATAAATTAAAACCAGTTAATTCACTGAAAATAGACTTTCTGTGTGGCTTCTCATCTCCATCCGACCGATTATGTGAGCCCCCTGAAAACGACTTGCAAATTGATATTCCGTTTTCTCAGTACCAACAAGGTCTCTAAATAACAGAAAACTGTATGTATTTTTCATTACAGAGTGGGAGCAATTTGGCCAGCCAATGCTTGCAGAAGGACGACAGAACATAAAGTACAGACAGAAATAGAGTGATACTGCACAATTAAACATAGGTTGGACTAGTACACAATTCTCAAACAACTTACGGGAATTCAGCCAGGTGGTATCTACAGCGACAGCCGATATTTAGGTTATGTTTGGTGTTGAATTAACTAATCTCTTTCGATATGTGTTAACGTCCACTTACTTTTGATTCAATGACCAGTATTGCGAGCAGACAGATGGAGTTGCGATGGGTTGCCCGTGGTCTTCTCTGATTGAAAATTTGTTTATGGGAACCTCGAGGAACTTACCTTGGAATCGTCGTCTTTGAAACTTGCCTGTTTCTTCAGATATATCGATGATACTTTTGTTGTTTGGCCTCATCGTAGGGAGAATTTGAATCCCTTTTTGGAACATTTGAACTCGATCCATCCGAACATTCGTTTTACGATGGAGGTGGGAGAGGATGGTTGCCTTCTATTTCTTGACGTTTTGGTTAGGAGGAAGCTTGGTGGATGATTGGGGCATGCAGTTTACCGGAAACGTACTCACACTGATTTGTATTTACAGGGTGACAGTTGTCACTATCCGGCTCAGCGTGGAGGGGTACTTCTTACCTTGGTACACAGGGCACATGTCATTTCCGACACTGAGACTTTGCAAGCGAAGCTGGCCGATCTACATTTCGTCAGAAACGTTATAGTGAAAGGCAGATTGAACGCGCGTTGCCGCTGTCGACCAACTGCGCATCGGGTGACTGATAATAATACTGAGTGTTGACGTCTACTGCCTTTTTGTCTTACGCAAGAAGCATTTCCCACAAGCTCAGTCATATTTTACGGAAATAAGATGTGGAATGTGTTTTCAGACCTTCATCTAAAATTAGAGTGCTTTTGGGTTCTGTTAAGGGTGATCTTGGTTTACGTAAGGCGGGTGTATATCGCATTTCTTGTAGGTGTGGCATGACATACATTGATCGGACTGTCAGGACCGTGGACAACCGATGTACTGATCATAAACGGCACACACGATTACAGCAGCCAATTAGATCTGCTATTGCCGAACACTGTTTGGATACTGGCCACCTTATGTTATAAAACAATACCGAGATATTGGCATGCACGTCCAGTTATTGGGACAGTGTCATTAAGGAAGCTGTTGAGATTTAATTAGCGAGCAACCTTGTAAACAGGGATGGAGATTTTTGTTTAAACTCTGCTTGGAATGCTGCTCTCTTCCTTGTCAAAAAACAGAGGGATAGGTCAATGTTACCTCAACTGCTAGTTTGCAGTCTTTCACTATCGATACCTCTGACTTTGGTCATCTTTGGTGGCACTAGTGTTCAGTGTGTGTGAGTGTGTGTGTGTGTGTGTGTGTGTGTGTGTGTGTGTTATCTTTCCTGAATTACTACAAGAACCGAGGTTTTAAATTTGCTTGTACATCATCTGTCCGTTGCAGTTTGTGCCTTGAAAATGGCGGGGTGTACTCCAGCCGAAATATCGGCGGTCGCTGTAAATATTACCTGGTCGAATTCCCGTAAGTTGTTTGGAAATAGACATTTGATGTCAGGTCAGAGATTATATTGTGGACGCAATAGTTTTAGTCTAGAGCTGGTAAAGCAACTGATCTCACTCTGTTTCGATTAAACTAATAGTTCAGATATACGAGCGTAAAATACATATGAGTAAACAAATGTTTTCGAAGTACAGTTCGACAGCCATGTAACACAGACTTTCACTTTACAGGCCATTAGCGAATTCTGCGTGCGAAGCATAATCACAACTGCCTTTTCCCGACTCTGATTTTTCAATATAGATGAAGAACCAGACATAATTGTTCCATATTTCTCAGTTCAGCATGTGCTCCATAATTTTATGACGTATAAGGGCTATATACAGATAATATGACTTGGTGATACCTTCTTTGACTTAGGCAGCAAGTCAAGAGTAGGGCTATCATACATGATTCCCTTAGGATAGTTAAGGACCCAACGACGTCTATTCTTATGGAATCGCTCTCATTGACCAATATAAAATAATGGCATTAAACTGAAATATTGTCAGATTTTTCAATACGGACTTTGAGAAGGTTACGTGCCCCATATAAATGTAATATATTATTGATAACGATGAAACAAATTCATTTGATATTTGTAAAAAATAAATATTTTCGAGCCTAGCTTACATCCACACTATTTATCTTTATATTGATGCTTCTTGTAGATTAACTGTATTGAGAAATTTACGCAAAGTTTCAGTTTCAGGATCGAGTGAGATGACGCAGTGGTAAGACGAAGGACTTTCATTATGATGGAGCGGGGATCAAATCCCCACCCGGCAAGCCTTTGAAAAGAATACGATCTACTTCTTTCCCCAACCTCGACCACACTCAGGTTGTGATTCGTCTCTGAGTCTCTATCGGTTAACGAGATGTTAATTAATAATATTCCTTTCTTCGTCCAAAATCAGCCACAGAAGTCGCGGGATACCTCCTAATATCGTGTTGGACCTCCTTTTGACAGGCGCAGCACAGTTACTCGGCGTGGTATGGACTCCACAAGTCTTTGGAAGTTCCCTGCAGAAACAGTGAGCCATTCTGTCTCTACAGCCGTCCATAATTGCGAAAGTGTTGCCGGTGATGGATCTTGTGCACGAAATGACCTCTCGATTACATTTCATAAATGTTCGATGGTATTCATACTGGGTGATCTCTGCGGGCAAATCATTCGTTCGAGTCATCCAGAATGCTCTAACATGGCGCATTGTCACCCATAAAACTTCCATCGTTGTTTGGGAACATGAAGCCCATGAATGGCTGAATAGCACCATTTTCTGTCAGTCGTCGGTTCAGCTGGAGTGGAGGACTCAATCCATTCCATGGAAACACATCCAACTCCATTGTGGAGTCACTACCAGCTTACTCATTGCCTTGTTGATCCGTGGCTCCATTGAATCGAACCCTACCATTAGCTCTTCACAGCTAAACTCGGGATTCACCCAACCAGGCCACACTCTTGCAGTCGTCTAGAGCTAACCAATATGGTCTCGAGCCCAGATGATGCGCTGCACGCGCTTTCGTGCTGTTAGTAAGGACACTCGCGTCGACGTCTGCTGCCATAGCCCATTAACGCCAAATTCCCCGCACTGTGCCAGCGCATACGTTCGTCATTTTTGTCACATTGGTTTCTGCTGTTATTTCACACAGTGTTGCTTGTCTGTTAGCACCGACAATTCCACGCAAACGGCGCTGCTCTCGGTCGTTAAGTGAAAGCCGTCGACCATTGCATTGTCCATGGTGAGAGGTAATGCCTGAAATTTGGTATTCTCGACATACCCTTAACACTGTGGATCTCTGAATATTCAGTTCCCTAACGATTTCCGAAATGAAATGTCCCATGTGTCTAGCTGGAACTATCATTTCGCTTTCAGAGTCTGTTAATTCCTGTCGTACGGCTGTAATCACGTCGGAAAACTTTTCACGTGCAACGCCTAAGAACAAATGACAGCTACGCCAATTCATTGCCTTTTAATATTTTGTATAAGTGATTCCATAGCCATCTGTATATGTGAATATCATTGCAAAACGACTTTTGTCACTGCCGTACTAGGCAAGGTCCTAGCGGAGGTGGGTTCCTCCGACCGTAATGGGGATTAATGATGATGATGAAGACGACACAACAACACCCAGTCATCTCGAGGCAGGGAAAATCCCTGACCCCGCCGGGAATCGAACCCGGGACACAGCGCAGGGGAAGCGAGAACGCTACCGCAAGAGCTGCGGACAGTTCAGTTATGGAGAAACTTAGCTGTAATACGGGATATCAACTTAAAATTACTGAAATGATCTTCAATTTGAAACATGTAATTTAATTTCCCTTCCTCCGCAGAAAGGTAGGTATCATTCAGTTAAATTAGGACACAATATGATGTGATCAATAGTTGTTTAAGGTTCTCTAAATATTCTTATTAAAATATTTGCTCTCATAGGGAATTTCATGCACATTTCCTGTATCGAAAAGATAAGAGGCAATAGTCCACATAAATTATTGAGCTTATCAGTACAATTTGAGTTCTGTGGGTCATGACTGTTGTTTGTGTATCGTTCTCTATGGCTAATACGATGAGAGAAGTGGAAGGCGGTATCGGACATAGAAAATGTGGGGAAACGTATTGAACCACTAATCAAAGGAAAAAGTGTGTCATATAGCTCGTACATTAGTATGTCGTACGTAAGTGTTACGTAATGTTTTAACCGTCATGTAGATAGAAACATTTAATCTAGTTTAGTCTTGCAGCAGTTGCTTCTTCCTTCGGCCTTTGAACCTCTACTCGTGATATCGATTCGCTCGTATTTATAGGACTTACTGTACAAGACCGCGTCAAAGGGAAGAGTGGAGTTTAACGTCCCATCGACATCTAGATCATTAGAGTTGGAGAACTAACTCCGACAGAACTGCCGTGAGTAAGGAATCAAACGGGACCTTCTTGAAAAACTCATCCCAACTAGCCGATAAATTAATTAAAGTAAACAACGTAAGACTAAAATTATTATGGTCGGGGACACTGTGATCGTTGTTCATCCCATACACGAGAACAGTGTTTCAATCACTGTACCACCTAGTCACGACGAAGTGTGCTGTATCACGCGATGCTCTAAATCCGGCGTGTACATACTTCGTACTGCAGCGGGATGCAAACTCCTCCCGATGACTACGTAACGGCTGCATGTAAAAACTTAAAAAAAAAGAACCATACGTTCAAATGGTTCTGAGCACTATGGGACTTAACATCTATGGTCATCAATCCCCTAGAACTAAGAACTACTTAAACCTAACTAACCTAAGGACATCACACAACACCCAGCCATCAAGAGGCAGAGAAAATCCCTGACCCCGCCGGGAATCGAACCCGGGAACCCGGGCGTGGGAAGCGAGAACGCTACCGCACGACCACGAGATGCGGGCAAACCATACGTATAATTAATTCACATCATTTGTTTCACAAATGTTCTCTTTATTTACAAAGTACATTTAGAACAATATGTCCTCATAAGAACTAAATTCTTCAAGGACCCACCCTTTCCTTTACGGGAAGGACTTCAAACCGAGAAAAACAAGTTACGAGATCGAACGGTGAGGTGCAGACCACATTCAGATCAATGTCGAGCCGTATGTGGTCCGCAGGCCACGATCTGTCCATCCTCTCTCTAAATAAACTGGTGAATTAAGGCATTAATAAATGAATGAGATGGGAACGAAAGGCTTGATTCCGTTGAAAAACCTGTGTATATTGGACTACTCCTACAGGCCTACGGAGCGGATAGGGCATCTACACTTCTGGCCATTAAAATTGACGTGCTACAGGCGCGAAATTACCCGACAGGAAGAAGATGCTGTCGTATGCAAATGATTTGCTTTTCAGAGCATTCGCACAAGATTGGCGCCGGTGGCGCCACCTACAACGTGCTGACATGAGGGAAGTTTCCAACTGATTTCTCATACATAAACAGCAGTTGACCGGCGTTGCCTGGTGAAACGATGTTGTCATGTCTCGTGTAAGGAGGAGAAATGCGTACCATCACGTTACCGACTTTTATAAAGGTCGGGTTGTAGCCTATCGCGATTGCGGTTTATCGTATCGCGACATTGCTGTTCGCGTTGGTCGGGATCCAATGACTGTTAGCAGAATATGGAATCGGTGGGTTCAGGAGGGTAATATGGAAAGCCGTGCTGGATCCCAACGACCTCGTATCACTAGCAGTCTAGATGACAGGCATCTTATTCGCATGGCTGTAACGGATAGTGCAGCCACGTCTCGATCCCTGAGTCAACAGGTGGGGACGTTTGCAAGACTACAACCATCTGCACGAACAGTTTGCAGCAGCATTGACTATCAGCTCGGAGACCATGGCTGCGGGTACTCTGGACGCTGCATCATAGACAGGAGCGTCTGCGATGGTGTACTCGACGACGGACCTGGGTGCACGAATGGCCAAACGTCGTTTTTTCGGTTGAATCCAGGTTCTGGTTACAGCTTCATGATGGTAGCATCCTTGTTTGGCGCCATCGAGGTGAACGCACATTGGAAGCGTGTATTCGTCATCGCCATACTGACCTATCACCCGGCGTGATGGCACGGGCTGCCATTGGTTACACGTCTCGGTCACCTCTTGTTCGCATTGGCTGCGCTTTGAACAGTGGACGTTACATTTCAGATGTGTTACGACCCGTGGCTCTACCCTTCATTCGATCCCTGCGAAACCCTACATTTCAGCAGGTTAATGCACGACTGCATGTTGCAGGTCGTGTACGGGCCTTTTTGGATACAGAAAATGTTTGACTGCTGCCCTGGCCACACATTCTCCAGGTCTCTCACCAATTGAAAACGTCCGGTCAATGGCGGCCGAGCAACTGGCTCGTCACAATACGCCAGTCACTACTCTTGATGAATTGTGGTATCGTGTTGAAGCTGCATGGGCAGCTGTACCTGTACACGCCATCCAAGCTCTGTTTGACTCAATGCCCTGGCGTATGAAGGCCGTTATTACGGCCAGAGGGCGTTGTTCTGGGTACTGATTTCTCAGTATCAAAGCACCCAAATTGCGTGAAAATGTAATCACATGTCAGTTCTAGTATAATATATTTGTCCAATGAATACCCGTTTATCATCTGTATTTCTTCTTGGTGTAGCAATTGTAATGGCCAGTAGTGTAAATTAATTTCAGGTGTACCAGCGACTCTAAATTCTACCAATTTCATACTTTTGTAAGTCCCGCACACCATGCAGTAACACAGTGGAAATAAAAATACTAATGATTAATGAGAACCACCCGTATGAATCCACATTTTTTTGCGTCACGATCGGTTTCGTCCGTTAGAACATCATGAAGTTGCCGAGTTGTGACAATCTCATGATGTAAGAGTACTCGTTGTCTTACGTAACGTTAGAGGCGGAACCTGAAAATTATGATCATGTAAACGTGCGATCGGTAGAATGTTTACGTGATCGTCATGTTGCAGATCTCACCTATAACGTTACATAAGACAATTAGTCCTCTTACATGATGATATTTGCACAACCCGATGCCGGTCGCTGTGGTCTAGCGGTTCTACGCGCTTCAATCCGGAACCACGCGGCTGCTAAGGTCGCAGGTTCGAATGCTACCCTCGGGTATGGATGTGTGTTATGTCCTTAGGTTACTTATGTTTAAGTAGGTCTAAGTCTAGGGGACTGATGACCTCAGAAGTTAAGTCCCTTAGTGCTGAGAGCCATTTGAACCATTTGAACCACAACTCGGCAACGCCGGCCGGAGTGTCCGAGCGGTTCTAGGCGCTACAGTCTGGAACTGCGCGACCGCTACAGTCACAGGTTCGAATCCTGCCTCTGGCATGGATGTGTGTGATGTGCTTAAGTTAGTTAGATTTAAGTAGTTCTAAGTTCTATCCATAGTGCTGTAATTAAAAAAAAAAAAACCTTGGCGACCTGATGATATTCTAAAGAACGAAGTGGTCACGACATAATAAATGTGTACAAATATGGCTGTGGTGGTTCTCATTAATCATTAATATCAGTATCAATCAGCTGTGGAACTGAACGCGGTGAAGATCACTATCAATAAAAACAGCTTACGGATGAGGCGCGATTTAGTAATAGTTGTTGTAAAACGTGTATATTTCTACTGTTTATTGTCAAATCACAATTTATGAAAGATGTTTACATTTTATTAATAGGATTAAGTAGGAATAATTTATATTTGTCATGTGGGAAATAATTGTGGTAGCAGGGAATGTCTGCACCAAAGTATTGTAGACAAGAGAGATCGCAAAAGAGGGCGGGAGAGACCGCGTATGAATACATTTTAGAAAAGAGCGGGAAAGACCGCGCATTGATACATTATGTAATGGTAGCAGGGATTGCCTGCACCAGAAAGCATTGTTGGCAGGAGAGACCGCACTTTGGCGTTCGTAGGAGTGAGTAGTAAGCGAGAAGTGAAGCGAGTCGGTAGCAGGTCTGAAGCGAGAGGTTGTGAGGAGCGGTGTGCCTGTCAGCCACTACCTATGATTTACAAGAGATTACAAACGGATGTACAGAGACATCAGCTAACTATTAGCATAAGAGGAACTAATATTATTGAATTAATTTTTTGAGAAACTCAAGACTACTGAAGGTATGTTTGCGCATTGGTAGTTGTAAGATTATTGTAAATAGTAAGTCCCATTTGAACGTCTGTAAAATCATTTCATTCAGAATACAATTAACTTTTGCCAGCAATATTGCATTTCTAATTATAATCCATCCCAAGAACCACCAACGTAAAATTTTGCAAAATTTTATTGTTGCCAAGAAAAAGTTTAACTATGAATTACGTAATTTCAGTCAAATTAATTAAAGAATAACGTCAGCTTTGGTAATAAATACAGCCACTTATTATGAAAGCCCACCAGCAGCTAATAGAGTATAGTAAAACAGAGTAAGTATATTCATGTCGCAGTTCGATTTAGCAGTCAGATGGCGATCCAGTAACAGTGAGAAAGTTAAGGAACAGTTTTGGGTTATTGCAGATAACGACTGAGGGCGACGACGACGACAAATTCTATGTTTCGTCGAAATAATCAGGAAAATCCCTTTTAATAAGCAGCAATTAAATTTGTATGCGAAGATAGAAAAAGGGAATACATTTCAAAGGGAAGATTTCATTTGCTATTATTCAGCAAGAGATAAAAATCCTAAGGGAAGGTTACATCGGTTATTGTGAAAGGAAAGGTTATCAATAACAAAACAGGAAGTAGAGGAGACGGGAAGGTCTCTTTGTCTTGCGCTAAGTGACAACATCGCGACCACTCTGAATACTTACGTATCTCAGCCCAGCACACTCTTGGCGCCTCCGCTTCTGCGGCAAATGTAACAACAACAAGCAATGGCTGGGAGAAACGGGGACGGCGTGGAATCCTTGTAAGTGCGGGCATCCAGCGACACGCGATACAGCGCTCCCTGGCGCACGCGAGGGCAACATTACAGTGGCCTGCTACACAGGCTCACCGTATAGAAGCCTGTTAGGCAGATTTGTCTCTGCTTCGCGCAGGATGACTGATACTCAATTATGGTACAGAGATTATCACACTTAAAGCTACGAAATTACACAAACATCTCAAGAAACACCGTCTTTTTTGTACATTGCTCGTGCTCCAGAAACGAGTACACAAACGACGTAACTCATGTTTTAATGCTGCTTTCCACCATAACTTTACACAATTCTTGTAGAGCCGCGCTTGTGCAGTTGTACTTATACGAGGAGGTAGATCGTTCGAATCCTGAAGATGAAAGATATTTACATCACCAGTATTTGGCCAGCAAACGGAGGGGAAAGCGATGGAGCAGATTTGCTGATCATCAGAGAGTTCGGAAATATCCTGATTTAAATTCCAAAGCTCTTAGCTGTAGCTCAAGGTGTAGGGCCTATACGTTGCGAGGTCCTATTTCGATTTGTGGCCTTGGGAAGTCCTGTTTTAAGGTCTTTTCGTTTCTTCCGTGGTTCTTGTGTTCAGCTTGGCTAATTCAAATATAAAGAAAGGAGTCTGTATGTTGCTTCTCAGTTAAGGACAGGTATTATATAAGCAGAAAATTATTGAATGTTCGTTTTATTTCATTATCACAATAACATGAATGCAAGTGACTTTTCTTAGTATCGCTGGCCAGAACGAAGAAGCCCATAACCAGAACTGTGTGAGGACGCATTCTAATACGCAATAAACGAGGAAGAACTGTCAAGTGACAGACAGCGATAAATGCTGTACCTGCGAGGTACTCAAGTCCTGGGAAACGTAAATATATTAAAGGTAAAACCACGGTAAAAAAGCGTGAATATGAAAAAGGACTACTGTTGAATGAGCTTTGAAATGTTTCCCAAGACAAAAATTTAGTTATCCACTAGACAGAGCAATAAATTAAACATCTTTTTATTTTCGCTCTATAGCGTAGAAAACTGACATTTTTTCACTATTCCTCTTGCTCAAGACGATTTTATTTAAGTCGATACTGCGTAGCACTCAAATGACACCTTAATTTGCTTAGTAAATATGCACATAAAATTTTTCAGTAACCGAGTATCATTCCAAGAGAATGTTGACTTATTTTTCCTTCTTCAGAGTAAGATTACAAATTGGATTAAAATATTTGTTAACAAATGATGATAATATATTAGACAGAAGTCGATGCACTTCTCATGTCAGGTTTTGAACCTTTTTTTAAAAGTACTCTTCATGATGAAGACAACAGAATATGATCATCACTATTTTAAAGTAGAGAAGCTTTGAAGTACATAGGCGGTCGTTTCTTATGTTCTTTCTTTCGAGGGTGTATCAGAAAACAAAGAAGAATATTTGTTTTTATCTTTTTTGTTCATTTAATGAGTCAATTACGTGCTATAACGCACAGATCAGACAAATCTTAGTGCCGCATTACAAACAATTCAGTTACATACTCTGGTCCATTGTACTGACTCAGAAGACGCTGCACATAGAAAATGCTTAAATCTTAACGACGAATTCATACCGATAAAATAAGGCATTGACATTTTTCGGGCCTCTCGTAGTTCTGATTCATAGCGAACGTCACTACAGTCAAGCAATCGAAGAACATAAAACAATACACAGCTAGTCCTAAAAGATTCTAGACTGCTGGTCCCGGCGGAGGTTCGAGTCCCTCGGGCATGGGTGTGTGTGTTTGTCCTTAGGATAATTTAGGTTAAGTAGTGTGTAAGCTTAGGGACTGATGACCTTAGCAGTTAAGTCCCATAAGATTTCACACACATTTGAACATTTTTGTTCTAGACTGCGTAAATAAATCAAGAGAAAAGTTAAAATGGTGGTTCTAATGCTTCAAGTGTTCTACATTGCCTTGCCTCCCCCCACCCCACCCCCACCCCCACCACTCCCGCCCATCATTTCAGTGCAATGCACAGAACGTTCATACAACCACGTGAAACTGTGACAAATATCCTTCTTTGAGATGGTGCTCAACTCGTACTTCACATTTGCTTGTACGTCCATTATGTCGTCAAACAGTTGACCCTTCACGAGAATTTCTGCACTTTGTCGTTGTTTAGTAGGTTCATATTGATTACATCAAGTCTTTTCTTCTATGATTAATTCACCAAAAAAAAAAAAAAACGTCCGCGTTTCGCATTTCAGTCAAGATACGGCTAGTGTCATTGCGCCGTTGTTTTTGTTCGGGAGTCAAGGTGTGTGGAACAAACATTGTACACACTTTTCTCATCTTCAAAACATTCTGGAGAGCATCTTGAACACTTGACTCACAGACGTTGCTCAACTGCGATCTGTGACACAACTACAGTGATACTAAAATGTAGACTTTCACTGCCAGAAATGGCATGTCCATTATGATTATCCGGGCTGTTATGCCGTGTTCGGTTGATGAATTTTATCTCAATCTCCAACGTTTCGTCCCCGTCTGCGAGAGACATCTTCAGTAGCGAGCCAGCGGGTGTGTCGGACCTTCCATCGAGCTACAAATCCCCTTGAAGATGTCTCCCGCAGACGGGGACGAAACGTTGGGAATTGAGACAAAATTCATCAACCGACGACGGCATAACAGCCCGGATAATCAAAATGGACATGACAACTACAATGACACACTACGGCCGGACATCCACTATTTAACAATGGCTGCTCACAACTGACGGGGCGAATGCTCATCTGTTATTGACAGTTCTTGATTCAAACTGTCACCGAAGTTACTGCGCTGACGTTGCGTATGCGCCAGGCACAAAACCAGTCTCGGAAGTTTTTGGATGGACGCCGTAATTATTTTTGATGGTGCAGCTCGTAAATATAGTAAATTTCAGAACAACTTTCATTACAAAAAGATTAGAAGTATCGACATGTAGTTTGTGTTGCAACTGTTTTAACTTCAGCTTCTCCGTGGTCTGCAGTGGGTTTATCAGCCTCGTCTACATACTAACCTATTTGCCCTCTCTGTTAATCCAGAACCCGGATTCCAGTCTCAGTCCGGCACACTGTTTTAAACTGCCAGGAGGTTCCATACCGGCGCACAGTCCGTTGCAGAGTGAAAATTCATTCTGTAACCCATAACTAAGTCAGAGAGCCGCATGGAGTAGCCGAGCGGTCAAAGGCGCCTTGTCACTGATCGCGCGGCTCCCCCCGTCGGAGGTTCGACTCCTCCTTCGGGCATGGGTGCGTGTGTCGTCCGTAGCGTAAGTCAGTTTAAATTAGATTAAGTAGAGTGTAAGTCTAGGGGCCGATGACCTCAGCAGTTTGGTCCCACAGAACTTACCACAAATTTCCATATTTATCTCAGAGAAATGCGACTCATAGACTCCGTGGGTTGAAATAATAGCTAGTGACTTGATATAATGCGAACCTACCTACGATGGTTGTCCAGAAAGTAATGCACCGCATTTTTTTTTCTCAGCCGAAAACAATGCTACGAATACGAAAGGTCACGCGTGTATTATTTGAGGTATCCTGAGTGAGAGCGACAAGTTTCCGTCACTTCTGACAGAAAGCGTAGCTGTAGGACAGTTTCAAAATGGCGTCTGTAGGTGATGTACGTTACAAGCAACGTGCCGTCATTGAATTTCTCACTGCAGAGAAAGAAACTGTGGGGAATATTCACAAACGCTTGTGCAAAGTCTATGTAGCATCTGCTGTCGACAAAAGTACATTTAGTCGCTGGGCACGAAGGGTGAGGTCATCAGAAGGCGGTTCGACGAAGCTCTACGATTTACAGCGGTCAGGGAGACCATTCACGGCTGTCACATCTGACACGTTGCAGCGAGCTGATGTTATTCGCAAGGACAGACGCATTGGACTTGGCAGCAAATGTCCGCATTCTTGGATGTTCAAAAGTGTGTGCAAAATGGGTTCCGCGGTGTCCAACGATGCATCAGAAATCGTACAGAAAAATTATTTGTCTTGATTTTGTTGCAACGTTTTGAAGCTGAGGGGGAGGTCTTCTGTCCCAGATTGTGGCACGTGATGAAACCTGGATTCACCAATTTGAGCCCGAAACAGAACGACAGTCGATGGAATGGTGCCATTCCCACTCCCCACAGGAGAAAAAAATTCAAAGCGACTGCCAGTAAGATCATGATCACCGTGTTCTAGGACGGTGAAGGTGTGATTCTCATTGGCGCGGTGCCAAGAGGCGGTACCATTAAACACATTAACAAGACGTGCTTCCGGTGACTTCGGCGCCACAGCAACCCAGGAGACATTTTGCTGCAACACGATAACGCTTGGCTCCACGTAAGTCTGAAGACCGCAGAACACGTTGCAAAGTAGGACTGGACAGTGTTACCTCATCCACCCTAGAACCCTGACCTAGCCCCATCGGACTTCCATTTGTTTGGGCCATTAAAGGATGCCATTGGCGAAAGACATTTTGAGGCCGATGAGGAAGTGATCCACAAAATGAGGCACTGGCCCCGCCACTGAAACAAGGATTGGTACCGACAATGGATACACGCCCTTGTTTCGCGCTGGAGGAAGGCCATAGAACAGGATGGAGATTACGCGGAAAAATAGGGCTTGTGGATAAAACACCTTTCTTTCGTGTGTGTAATTCTCATTATGTTAAATAAAGAATTGTTGAGCAACTCTCGTAAGTTGGATTTTCCAGTATTTACATACGCCAATATCGTCCATGATTCCAGTTAAACCACAGAAATATTTACACTACTCCTGGCTGTAAAAAACATTAAAAGATGTTCATGCTGTACATCTCTGTCCGAAACGGCAAGCGCAAACAATGTATGATGACGCAGATAGAGCTGTTTTGAACAAACCCGCTTCAGACAGAACTGTCAGTTGTTGTTGAGCTCTTTTACCAGTCAACTGTTTGTCTGCTATCGATGTTTGATTGATAATTTTTGTAAGTAACAGGTTGGCAACTTGTTGGCTGTGTAGTTTTCTTTATTTAAAAAATAAATGCGAAATAATCGACAGTGTTTCTTTACATTAACGAGTTTATATCCGTCAAAGCTGGAATTTTCAAACAGTAAACCTGTGGACTTATGTATACCACATGCACAAAGATAAGTATTTTCAGCTATTGTACAGATTGACATTCCTACCAGATATATTTCCTCATGAGCCTATAAACGTGACACATCTGTTCATGAATATAACAAGTGCTAATACAACATCTGTGATATCACTTGAATGCTTTTTCCGAACGTTACTGAATTCTATTAAAAATGCACCATCCACTTTAAGAACATGTTGCTTTAATATATTATTCTGAGAGTATTAACAATGTAGCAAAATATTCATGACTTGGCGCATTATATTTGTCGGAGACCTCCATAACTTGAACTGTGTAACAAACAAATGTTGCCTGCGTTACCCATCATACTGCGAATAGTAAAGTGAGTACGATACTACCATGAGCTACACGCCATACTCCCTTCTCTTGAACTGTCTAACAAACAAACGTTGCCTGCTTTACCCATCATATTGCGAATAGTAAAGCGAGTACGATACTACCATGAGCTATACGCCATGCCCCCTTCTCGCATTACAGTATCTTAACCTTGCTTACGAAGCATACCGTGTCCTGAAACTTTCTGGCAGATTAAAACTGTGCTAGACTCGGATACGAATGAGGGACTTCGGCTTTTCGCAGGGAAGTGCTCTAGCAACTAGGTTTCCCAAGCATAACTAGCGACCTGTTCTCTGACCTCCACTCCCGCCAGAATGTCAGTTCCTACCTTCCAAACTTCACATTTCATAACAGCGCACACTCCACTATACAGTGAAAATTCGTTCTGGAAAATATTGTTTTGCGTCTGTTAGCCAGTCGTTCAACCTCCTGCCAGCCCCGGCACCCGCAAATATACATTTTGTTTCCAAGGCGACATTGCAGAACTATGAGCGGCGAAAATGAAACTGATCAGAATAGCGTTTTCGGAATTTCAAGACAATGTAATGTAAACAGTAAAGAAATCATGCGAAAACCACGCGAAACGAGACCGAATATCAGAAAACGAGAAAAGTGAAAGATAGGCGGCTGAAAAACCTGACAAAATCCAATCCGATTATTTGTGGAACGATATCAAAAATAACCTGTACATTTATTGTGACAAATCTTCTGTTGTTTAAAGTTTTGTAAATTACCCCGCTATTTGATGATTTTATAAACTATTCATTGCTTCACAAGCACTTTTGCCCTGTTGTGTTCTCTCGTACTGATCCGACGTTGGACTATTTGTAGACGGCATTACCGGACAACTTACTCCCGCGGTAGACGTACCAGAGTGATAATTCGATAATCGCATGCATATGTGACAAGTGCCCTCTCAGTCTGCTACTCTCACTCTTTAGTAAGAGTCCACGAACATATTATGATGAAATGGATCTTTAAATTAAACATTTTATGACTGACATTGAGTGTATTGTGTCCTGAGTTAATGAAAAGTCCCTACGTCGTACTGAAGTCCACTCACAGTACATGACAATTACAGCGCAATTTAGGTGTAGGTACATATATTGTGATCTTTGGTACCTTAATATGTACCCACTTCAGTGCGTAAGTTGTTTTGTCACTGTCTGTAACAGTTTTGCCACAAAACGTCACACAATTTACAACCTCATGTTTTCTGCACGGTTGTAACTGCACCGGAAAGTGGACTACTCCTTTCAGTATAGGCTATCCATCTTATGTGATGCGTCCGAAATTGAATAACTGACTTGTTGCCCAGGGAGAATTAAACATTAATGGCTTACTTGTGGCATGTAGACTTGAAGTTACTAACCAACGTAAAAACATACTATTCGTAAGGGCAATAATTATGAGTCTGCAAATGAAGTTAATACTGGCGTACAAGTCTGTGCGCCTTTATCCCTAAGACACCATATTTTTACCGTTTGGTCACGGTAATACAAAAGCTGTATTCTTCCTTACAACACAATATTATCATACAATAAATACTTCGCAAACGTTTCCGCGCTTTACTCACACTTACTCACTCCATTAGACAATCTCGGAGACTAATTTCCTGTACGCCTTTTCTCCAGTAGTCAAAAGTTCACCCTGTTGTCTAACCGGCTAGGCATGTCCGCGCCAGCTGTGATCTTAGATCCTATAGAGATATTGTTCAAATGGCTCTGAGCACTATGGGACTTAATAGCTGAGGTCATCAGCCCCTAGAACTTAGAACTCCTTAAACCTAACTAACCTAAGGACATCACACACATCCATGCCCGAGGCAGGAATCGAACGTGCGACCGTAGCAGTCGCGCGGTTCCGGACTGAAGCGCCTAGAACCGCTCGGCCACCGCGGCCGGCCCCTTCTCTGTTCCACAGGCAAATAGAACGAGGAAAAAACGACTCGCTATAGGCCTACGTACGAGCCCTGATTTATCCCACTCTTGAGCGAAATGTACGTTGGTGACAACACAAACGTTCTGCAGTCAGCCTCAAATTGTGGCTCTCTATATTTTCTCAATAGTGTTGCCTGAACCCAAAGTTGCCTTCACTCCAGAGATTCCCAATTAAGTTCACGGAGTATTCCAATAATATTCGCATGCTGATCGAACCCAATGGTAACAAATCTAGCAGCACACCTCTGAACTGCTTCAATGTCTTACTTTAATCAGACCTTGTGCGGATCGCATGCACTCGAGCAGTACTCAACAGTGGGTCGCACGGGCGACATCCTTTATAGATGAGCTAAATTTTCTCAGAATTCGTTAAATAAACCGAAATCCACTAGCCATCTTCCCTAAAACCGACCATACATATTCTATCACTTTTCACATCGCGTTGGAACATTGTACGTAGGTATCGACTTGACAGTGTCAAGCAGACCACCACTGAACACTGTATTTGATCACTATAGTATTTCCTACTCGTCTGCATTAACTTACATTTTTCTACTTTTACAGCAAGCGATTGGATTCGTGATTTCCTATCAGAAATGTCGTAGCTCATAGTCATTGACGGGAAGTCATCTAGTGAAAACGAAGAGATAGCTGATGTTCCCCAAGGCAGTGTTATAGGCCTTCTGCTTTTCTGAACCCATATAAACGTTTTAGGTGGCAGTCTCAGCAGCTGTCTTAGATATTTTTGCAAATGATGCTGTCTTTTGCCGTATAAGTAAAGTCATAAGAAGATCAAAAAGGACTGCAAAATTATTTAGACACGGTATCTGCACTCTGCGAAAATTGATTTGGTGTTAAACAATAAAAACGTGTGAGGTCCTACACATGACTACTAAACAAGCGCCGTTAAGTTTCGGTTGCGCGATAAAACACACAAACTGAAACATTGTCGACTCAAATAAATATCTATGGATTATAATTACAAGCAACTTAGTGTGGAACCACAATATAAAGTATGTTCTCACGAAGGAGAACAAAAGACTGCGTTTTATTAGCAAGAACACTTAGAAGATACAACAAATCTACACGGCGCTTGTTCGTCTTCTAGAGTATTGTCGTGCAATATGTGATCCTTACCACATAGGACTGACGGTGGACATAGAAAGAGTTCAAACTAGCGGAGTGCCAATCGTTAAAGTAAAGGCATGTTCCGTTGTGGCGAGATCTTTTCATGAACTCAGCAATTTTCTTCTTCAAACACCAAAATATCTTTACTCCCGCCCACGCCGTGAGAAACGACTATCGTAATTAAATAAGGCAAATCAGAACACAAACAGAAATATCTTTTTGCAATTGAATTTAAGAGCCTTTAGCTTACGCCATATAGCCAGCTCATGCCTTATAACATATGCAAGTACTGATACAAAATTTGTTTTGGAATATTGTTTGTACACACACCCATGTTCTAGACAGAACATACATAGATACAGACAGATCAATACTGTATAATCAGCGTAAAATCAAATGTTATAGAACATACTGAAGCAGACCAGCGCCAGTTGGCTCTGAGCACTATGTGACTTAACATCTATGGTCATCAGTCCCCTAGAACTTAGAACTACTTAAACCTAACTAACCTAAGGACATCACACAACACCCAGTCACCCCGCCGGGAATCGAACACGGGAACCCGGACGTGGGAAGCGAGAACGCTACCGCACAACCACGAGCTTCGGACCAGCGCCAGTGATAAGTAGCTCTGAGATACGGATACTTAAGGCAACAGTGAATCCGTACGTCGCATAAAAAAGTATGTGGCCTTGTGTTGCTAACAAAGCCATCACCCAAGTTGGCAATGGATGACCAAGCACCACAAGCTCTTGCAAAAGGATTCTAGTACTCCCACATAGAGTGGGGCACCCAAAGAAAAGATGATTTGCGTCCTCTTCTTCTCCACAAGAGCAGAGATGTTTGTCTACGATGTGCAGCATGTGAAGATGTTTATAGTAACAACCGTGGTGTCTGGCTATTAGGGAAGCAAGGTATCTAAATACTGAACGTGTATAGTATTTCGTGGAATAGGGGACTGACGAGTGAATTGTTGCGCATTTCTCGCAGTGTGGTCCCCCCCCCCTCCCCTCTACCCCTCCCTCCCTTCCGGATGCCAATTTTGTATCGTGCGTCTTTGTAGGACATATCGGTAACAGCGTACTATTCAGGAGCTCAACTGTCGAGAAATAGTCTGAATGATGGTACTATGAACCTTCTGCGAAACACATAAAAGTGAACTGCAGGGCAATTATGTAGATGTAAATGTAGATGGAAGGATACGGACGATTTCCATCCTCACGCTTCCCATTCCGACATCGACGGGATGCTAAGCCCCAATTTTTCCATAGAAGACTATTTTAGAGTCACCAAAGAATTGCTTGAGCAGATGGGAAGATTAAGAAACACGAGGATAATACACTACTGGCCATTGAAATTGCCACACCACGAAGGTGACTTGCTACGGAAGCGAAATTTAACCGACAGGAAGAAGATGCTGTGATATGCAAATGATTTGCTTTTCAGAGTATTCACAAAAGGTTCTGCGCCGGTGGCAACACCTACAACGTGCTGGCATGAGGAAAGTTTCCAACCGATTTCTCATACACACACAGCAGTTGACCGGCGTTGCCTGGTGAGACGTTGTTGTGATGCCTCGTGTAAGGAGGCGAAATGCGTACCATCACGTTTCCGACTCTGATAAAGGTCGGATTGCAGCCTACTGCGATTGCGGTTAATCGTATCGCGACATTGCTGCTCGCGTTGGTCGAAATCCAATGACTGTTAGCAGAATATGGAATCGGTGGGTTCAGGAGGGTAATACGGAACACTGTGCTGGATCCCAACGTCCTCGTATCACTAGCACTCGGGATGACAGGCATCTTACCCACATGGCTGTAACGCATCTTGCAGCCACGTCTCGATCCCTGAGTCAACAGATGGGGACGTTTGCAAGACAACAACCATGTGCACGAACAGTTCGACGACGTTTGCAGCAGCATGAACTAACAGCTCGGAGACCATTTCTGGTTTTACCCTTGACGCTACAACACAGACAGGAGTGCCTGCGATGGTGTACTCAACGACGAACCTGAATGCACGAATGGCAATACGGCGTTTTTTCGGATGAATCCAGGTTCTGTTTACAGCATCATGATGGTCGCACCAGTGTTTGGCGACATCGCGGTGAACGCACATTGGAAGCGTGTATTCGTCATCGCCATACTGGACTATCACCCAGCGTGATGGTATGGGCTGCCATTGGTTACACGTCTCGGTCACCTCTTGTTCGCATTGACGGCTTTTTGAACAGTCGACGTTACACTGCAGATGTGTTACGACCCGTGGCTCTACCCTTCATTCGATCCCTGCGAATGCTACATTTCAGCAGGATAATGAACGACCGCATGTTGCAGATCCTGTACGGGCCTTTCTGGGTACAGAAAATGTTCGACTGCTGCCCTGGGCAACACATTCTCCAGATCTCTCACCAATTGCAAACGTCTGGTCAATGGTGGCCGAGCAACTGGCTCGTCACAATACGCCAGTCACTACTCTTGTTGAACTGTGGTATCGTGTTGAAGCTGCATGAGCAGCTGTACCTGTACACGCCATCCAAGCTCTGTTTGACTCAATGCCCAGGCGTTATCAAGGCCGTTATTACGGCCAGAGGTGTTTGTTCTGGGTACTGATTTCGCAGGATATATGCACGCAAATCGCGTGAAAATTTAATCACATGTCAGTTCTAGTATAACATATTTGTCCAGTGAATACCTGTTTATCATCTGCTTTTCTTCTTGCTGTAGCAATTTTAATGGACAGTAGTGTACTAGTAGAGCGACGTTACTTTTCAGTAACATACAGGGGAAAAGGTTGTTTCTCTGTGAGATATGAGGACTGGATCTTAGTCCAAAGACCTGAACTCGCAGCATCGCTCGCTTTTGTAGTTTATACGGAGTCAGTGTGCCTTGTTTTTCGAGTTGCGACCTGCAAATCAGGCGCAGTGCCGCGTCGTCCTCAGGGACTCCGTAAATCCGCTCAGTGCACGGTGGCGCGTCGCAATAGCTCTGCTGCCGCTGCCGGGCTGTGTTTCATTTCCGCGTATACGGGTCTGCTGCTTCACAACAAATGGAAGCAAGATTAGAATTTAACGTCCTGTCGTCGACGAAGGGAAGGATGTGGAAAGAAATAGGACGCGTCTTGCTTCAGCACTGATGTAGCGCATGTGTAGCTCCCACTCCTGCAGACGCAGTAATCACGACGAGCCGATGATTCGAACTATTATTCTTTCACATCTACCAGGTTCGTATAAGTTCGCAGCATTTTTGTTTTGCATGTTGGTATTCCGTCTGCAATGGGTTTATCTGTCTATTGTCGTTTTATATTTGTAGTTGCATGTTGCTATTTGAATTTACATATAGCCACCGCGCGGAGTGGCCGCGTGGTTTGAGGCGCCATGTCACGGATTGCTCGGCCCCTCAGGGCAGAGGTTCGAGTCCTCCCTCGGGCATGGGTGTGTGTGTTGTTCTTAGCATAAGTAGTCTGTAAGTCTAGGGATCGATAAGCTCAGCAGTAGGAATTCACACACATTTGAACATTAGTCACTTTGTCATACCGAGATAGTGTGTGGTGCTATGGACGCTAGAAACTGGAGTGTCATGGGGAGACATCGGAACATTTCCAACATATTCTTCTGTTTGAGTTCAGTAGAGGGGTGACTAAAGCGGAGGCAGCCAGAAACATTTGCTTTTTGGACAACATGGTTGTGGAGAGAAGCAGCGATTAGTGTGATTAATCAATAATTCAAAACAGTCTTAATCGCATTTATTATTATTATACCGCCAACCAGTTTTAACCCCACGTAGGGGACATCGTCTGGGGGTTTACACCATTGGTCGACTGCTGTCTACATAACGGCCGTTATGTAGACAGGAGTAACACCAATAGCAGTCCACCAATGGCGTAAACGCCCAGAAGATGACCCCTACGTCGGGTTGAAACCGGTTGGCGGTATAATAATAATAATAATAATAATAATAATAATAATAAATGCGATTAAGACTGTTTTTGAATTATTGAGAAACATTTGCGCCGTGTATGGGGTATAATGCCATTGGACGGAGCAGAGAAAGAAAATGGTTTTCTCGTTTTGAGAAGGATGGTTTTGACATCAGTGAGTCTCCACGTTCAGTATACCCGAGATCTGGAAAATGTGGCACACTGTGATCGTTCCACTGTAGTGCGACATTTGCACTCAATGGGGAAGGTTCAAAAATCGGGTGTATGGGTATAGTATGCTGTAAGCCAATATCACAAAAATCTGCGTGCCATATGTGCATCTCTGCATCCTCGTCATCAATCGGCATGTTAACAACACCGACGATTCCTATCCTGGATCGTTACTAGCGAAGAGAAATGGTGTACTCGTGCTAACATAAGGTTCAAATGGTTCAAATGGCTCTGAGCACTATGGGACTTAACTTCTGAGGTCATCAGTCCCCTAGAACTTAGAACTACTGAAACCTAACTAACCTAAGGACATCACACACACCCAGGCCCGTGGCAGGATTCGAACCTGCAACCGTAGCGGTCGCGCAGTTCCAGACTGTAGCGCCTAGAACCGCTCGGCCACCTCGGCCGGCGCTAACATAAGGAAAAGAAAGGAATGCTTCAGCCCATACAAAGCAGCAAATCGACATATCTGCGCCCATTCACAAAAGACAATGTTATGCATCTGGTGGAAGAGCGACGGTGTGGTGTATTAAGAATTGGTTCCCTGAGACATAACCATCACTGCTGACATTTACTGTGAACAACTGAGACGTCTTGCAGACGCAGTCCGAGAACAACGACCGGGAAGACTACGTGAAGTGATGCTACTCCACTACATCGCCCGCCCGCAGTCTGCTAGACTGACAGAAAGCACTACACAGAAGTTGGGCTGAGAAGTCACTCGGCACTCACCTGATATTGCCCGCTCAGTTTTTTACCTTTTCCGCTCTCAGTCGAACAACCTTCACGGAGCTTCCTCTCGCCGGCCGCTGTGGCCGAGCGATTCTAGGCGCTTCAGTCTGGAACCGCGCGACCGCTACGATCGCAGGTGCGAATCCTGCCTCGGGCATGGATGTGTGTGATGTCCTTAGGTTACTTAGGTTTAAGTAGTTCTAAGTTCTAGGGGACTGATGACCTTAGATATTAAGTCCCATAGTGCTCAGAGCCATTTGAACCATTTTTTTTAACTTCCTCTCCAGATGAAAATGCGCTACGAACATGGCTTGCCTAGTCCTTCGCCTCAAAACCACGTGATTTCTACAGTAGCATTGGTACACTTGTAAATATTGAAGGGGTATATATTATTGATGACTACTTCTGTTTGTCAAACTTATGGAAAAACGCTAGGACTTATGCACCAACCCAATACTACTTCGCCGCCTCTACAAATAAACCAAAATTCACGATGAACGTATAGCGGCTACAGAGTGTAATGTGGACCACTAGTGTAAATGTCTTATTTCAAGGTCTATCTGCAACATACACATTTTCGTTTGTACAGATAGGCGGCAATCTCTCGCCAGATGCTTGGCTTATTCCATCACTATATTTTTTCCAAATTTTTGAAGACGACCTAATTAATTAAACTGCAACCATCAAGGGTTGCCGAATAACTGAGCATCTCTGGTTATATTTTAAAATAAAATAACGCGATTTTCGTATAAATTGGTTCACTAGAGTCTGACGTTCACGCCCAATTTCGCGTACAATGGATCAGAAGTAAGTTTTAAGAATGACTCAGTTCTGCAATCCAAAAACGAGTATTGTGTCCCAGTAACTGCTACCATGGTCTCAGGAAATATCTCAAATCGAAACCCCTCGTCAGGAATGAAGTTGCGATGTATAAAGTTTTAATAATGCCGGTGTTAACCTACAGTGCTGAAATCTGGAAGCTAACGATATTAGATGAAAAACAGTATATTTACAAGAAATATCTTGGGACTAGTTCTTGGGCCAATGGAAGAAAACAGTGTATGGAGGGGGAGATTCAAAAATGGTCCAAATGGCTCTAAACACTATGGGACTTAACATATGAGGTCATCAGTCCCCTATGACTTAGAACTACTTAAACTTAACTAACCTACGGACATCACACACATCCATGACCGAGGCGGGATTCGAACTTGCAACCGTAGCGGTCGCGCGGTTCCAGACTGTAGCGCCTAGAACGCTCAACCACTCTGGCAGGCAGGGGAGATTGAACAATGATTTATATATTCTATATAATGGACCAGACGTTGTCAACTGCATTAAGATTAAAAAACTGGTATGGGCAGGATCTGTTGGTAGGATGAAGATATGCAACGCAGCGCCTGAAGGACGCAAGAGAGTTGGAAGACCATAGCTAAGGTGTGTGGATTTGGAGGAATTAGGCTCTGAATAGGAAAGAATGGAATTACCTTCCATAGAAGGCCAAGGCTCACAAGTGCTGTCATTTTTATGACAACTATGACGATGAAGTGTTCCACAAGTTTTATTTCTAAAATCATTAATGCGAGAAGTATATTGCGATAAGTACAACTGACAAAACAGAACACACAGCCGCAATACTTCTGTCGTCTGCTGGTGAAATAGTACTTTTTGAAAACACATATCCATTTTTCGTCTTGGCTGTATTACGATCTCACGTCAGTTGTATTTATTTCACACGATGAGCGATATCGGCGTCGTGGCGTTTTCAATTGCTTACTGGTATTTTTTTCAATTTTACACGGTCACTCTGTTTTTTTTTAATTTGAAAGTGAGAAAAAAGGTAATTTAGAATTATTGTTAACACGAACACCGTAAAATTTCTGATATTTTCACTGTTGTAGTCTTACTGAAACAAACAAAAGGCTACTTGTTTTGTAGTCTTCAGATTTTTATTTTCTCGTGCTGTTTCCACAGACACTTGTACATTTTTCTGTTGAACAGACATGCCCCTATTGAGCTGTGGTGGGGGAGAGGGGGGAGGAGGGGATGGAGCGCCCGGTGACCTAGTACTTGCAGACAGGAGCAAAAGCCAGCAGCAGTTCTCGACCTGGCCGCTAGAGAGCTCTGCTTTCGCGAACCAATAACTCCCCGCCGTGTTTATTGTCGATACAGCTGCCGTGCCAATGACGGCGCCCCATTCATCACGGCTGGCGTTCTGCGGATTCCTGCGTGCTTCCAGAACTCGGTCGAGTATGTGCAGCCCAAACTGCTCTAGCTGCTGTTACTGTGCCCCAGACACATCTCTCCGTAAAACAGCAGCAGTAAAGTACTACCTGCGCTTTTTTGTGCTTGCTTTTGAGATGCAAGATCGAAAACGTAACTGCTTTCCTTAGGACAGCAACTACTACCCTAGGAAAAGTTGTAAACTACAGTTGTAGCACCATATCGACAGGGTAAGAAAGATGCTGACCGCTCAAGGTAAACAATGACTCACTAATAACATTATGCGAGTTAGCTCAACAAAGGCCAAATGAGCGAGAAACGCCTTACTATCAATGTAATCTGTTTAATACGGAAAATATGAACACAGAAAAGTAACACAGGCCAACGATGAAATTTTTTTTTGCTGAAAATACCTTATTCTTATGCTTTTAGGTTGGGAAATTCAAATATGATGCTTAAGAAACAGTATCACCCACCATTTCTTCACATATTACAGTTAGATTTATTAAATTAAGCGATTTTTTTAAGAATTTAACAGCTTTTGTAAAGTTGGAATAATTTAAAAAGGAGGTGTAAAGAATGTGGATGATGTTGGTAGCACTGCTAAAAATCATTTTCTTGCAAAAAAAAAAGAGATCGATTCCATTTTTGTGTTAACAGATGGCGATTTGTTTACTGTTAACCTAATCTCACTTTCCCATTTCCTGTATATGTGCTCACTTCAATGTCTAATCGCGATTGTAAAAGTTCTGCTGACAGTTTTTGTTATATTTGTGGTGAATTTGGGATTAAAACCCCAAAGAAACATTACAGACTTTCTGAAAAAGGTTTATCTATCATACTTTGGATCTAAACTTGGTGTTCAAGATAAATCTTGGGCGCCGCATAAGGTATGTTATGTGTGTGTTGAAGAGCTAAGAAAATGATCCAAAAAGGAGAAAAAAGCCTTTACATTTGTTGTTCCTATGGTATAGAAGGAGCCAAGAAATCATTCCGATGATTGTTACTTTTGCAGTGTTGATAATACTGGTCAAAATTCGAAAAACAAGAAGGTAATAAGCTATCCTATCCTTCCGTCCGCCATTCAACCAGTAGGGCATGGTGCAGATTTGCCAGTTCCTGAACCACCATTTGATTTAAATTCCCTCCCAACAGAAGTATTTTCTGATGTACAATCTGATTTGCATGAACCAGATGATAATGAATTCCATAGTAATACAGAAAGTCTACAGCCCAAATTGTTTACTCAGACCGAGCTTAACGATTTGGTTAGGGATCTGGGCTTAACGAAAGAAAAAGCTGAATTGCTTGGCTCTAGATTATAAGAAAAGAAGTTATTGGCAGTTGAAACTAGCACATACGCGTATAGAAAGCGAGAGTAGCAATTTTCCAAGTTTTTTCAACAAGAAGATGATCTAGTGTACTGCTCAGACATTCCCAGTCTAATGAATGAGTTTGGTGTTAAATACAAAAAGGAAGACTGTAGGCTGTTTATTGATTCATCTAAAACTAGTTTAAAGACTGTTTTTTTATACAATGGTAACATGTATACATGTATACTTGTTGGACATTCTGTATATATGAAAGAAAGATATGAAAACCTAGAAATAGTGCTAAATAAAATAAGCTATTCTGTCATGGTTGGATGATATGTGGCGATCTAAAAGTAACAGGCATGCTCCTTGGGCAGCAAGGTGGCTTTACCAAATTTCCATGTTTTTTGTGAGAATGGGACAACTCAACAGTAGTGCAGAAAAACTGGCTTGTGAGGGAGTCTTCAAAACCTGGTGAGAACAGCATTCTACGCAAAAACGTTGTAGATCCAAAAAAAACGTACTCCTACAGCCTCTACATATAAATTTAGGCTTAATGAAACAGTTTGTAAAGGCTTTGCCTAAAGTTGGACCATGTTTTAAGTATCTCAGCCAAAAGTTTCCACACTTTTCAGAAGCTAAACTAAAAGAAGGCGTTTTTGTCGGACCTGACATAGAAAATTCATGTTTGATGTTAACTTTGAATCCACAATGTTCTTAAATGAGAAAGAAGCATGGCTATCACTCAAGCAAGTCGTCACAAAGCTCTTAGGAGATGAAAAAGACCCAGAATATGTTTCTATTATAAATGCAGTGTTAAAGAAGTTAAAAACTTTAAGATGTTTAATGAGCCTGGTAGTTCTCTTTTTGAACAGACCTTGATTACTTCCTAGACAAAATGGGAGATGTTAGTGAGGAACAAGGATAGCAGTTTCACCAGAACATTAAAGTGATAGAAAAACGCTACCGAGGCCGCTGGTACATCAACATGATGGGGGACTACTGCTGTTGGTCACTTCACCGAGAAGTTCAGCAAGTGACTCATCGTAGAAAAAGCTACACAAGAATCTTCAAAGAAAAAAGAGAAAGAAAATACAAACCAATTCCAGCTCACAAGTGAAACCTCTATTAACACGTATCGTTGTTTTAAGTAGCTTACTATAAATACAAACCATGCTTATGTTATAACAAAGAGTTTCATTAATTTCCCCATTTACCGTACAGAATGGAATTTCTATACTATATAATAAAAAGCATATTGCTCGAAAACCCTGAGTGATACAAAAAAAACTAAGGTTAGATTTGGATTCAGCTCATGAAAATCCATGAAGATCAGCTAGCAAAGAAAAACAAGGTTTTTACAAAAATTTTTCGTTGGCCTGTGTAATCATTATATCTACAATTTGGCGTCTACAGTCCTGAACACGCGACAAATGTGGTAGTACGCGGATGATTTATTTAACGAACAGGTATTCGATGGAAGACATCATACGAAGAGTGAAAATGTCAAATGTTATAAGTACCATTTTTTCACACAACACGATTTGAGTGCTATTGTGTTCTCAGTACTCTCTTGCATCATCCTAGCCTCATTTCACAGCCAAATCATGGAGAAAATGTTGAACATATATTGTACAAGTTGGCGCATGGTTTTTGTGCCAAGAAGTGCTTCCCTGGGTAGTTCAAAATATTATGCGTCAAGGATTCCTCGATTTAACTGACGCTTAGTTTGCGTGGTAAGCAAAGGGAATATGAGCTTGTCTTTGTATCAGTAAAACACCTTTGCAATGGAAGGAGATAATTAAGGTTTCAGAAATAGTAAAACAAGTTTGAGAAGTTAACAGACAAAACGACGTGTCTGTAAAATGATATGAAAAGACCTGTTTTCCTCTACAGTACAGGGATTTTTACAGTAAACTTTGCAAAGTATCCTCACGAATGGCGCTATGTAAGAGGCGGGAGTTAGTACTGACACATTTTTTCTTGTATTTAATTTTGTTATTATTATGGAGAAGATTAAAAAATATGAGGAATGGCTTTTTTGACTACAGTTCTATTAGTTAAAGCACTGCTGCTGTATTTCTGTACTCGTATCATCACAAACAAAACGTAATGCTTCAGCATTAATGACGCTTTTAACAAAAACTTTCTTATTAGCACTTAGAATCACTCTGTTCGCTGGGATGGCACCTAGAACGTTCTCAATGAATTATTTATTTTCTAATATGTCTCGTTATTTTTTGCAGTTATGAAGTGAGCAATATATTGCCGTGGCTTCAGAATAGCTTCTCAATTTTTTGGATACAAATAAGTTATCTACAAAAAGAGAAAGATGTTTCCTTTATTCTCATGACAAATGTGGCTCTTTCACTCTTCGTATGTCTTGCATGTGACTCACCAGAAAAGAAACGAGCAATTGTGGAGTGCGTTAAATCATACCACACAAGAATGGAATAGTATCATAAGTGGCTGGTAGGAAGCCCCTTCCTCCATGCAGAATACAATGGCCTGTAGAATATACAGGAAGTCTCAAAACACAGTATACAGGGTGACTCAGCTGCCCCTATTGCTATCGTTTTATACAACCCACAATGTTACATCTAACCTTCAAAAATTACACTCGAGATTTTCATAATCTCTCACTCGCTGCGCGCAACCTATTACACTATGTACTGCGATACGTTTACACTGGAGAAAAAGGCAGAAAAGAGACTTTCAAACGCACTCCCACTCCCATACACAGCCTCCACTGGTCAGAATTTGTAGTGTGTTGTTCATGGAACTCCCGCCTATGACTGTACAAAAATTTGCCACTGCGCGAATTATTTCCCATGTTCCACATGTTTTGGTCTTCATTGCCTGGCCTTATTTCGCCACCTGCTTAGTCGGACACTTACAAATTGTAAGTTTGTGTGAATGTTATCTAACAGTTTTGAGAACTTTATCACTATAAAACAGACATCGTTATATTCGACCGGTCTTCTGATTACGAAACTATTGTGCTTGTAAGGGTTAAGTTTAGTGCGAATTATCAACGCACGTTTAAATTTATAATGTCAGCGAAATAACCAACTATGCTTGTAGCGTAGTACCACAATCAATAGAGAGCAAGAAAGGTACTGCGGTAGAAGGGAGTACCACGAAAAAGATACAAAAGTTCTGACTGGCGAGGGATGCCTGTGAGGGTGGAAGTGCGTTTGAAGATCAATTTTGCACGTTTCTCTTGAATTACTTGAAAACCACAACCTCTACCGAAAACATATCCCAGAGCTAAATTTTACTACATTAGAATTCCAACAAAAAGGTCCTATTCATTTTTTCTGTAGACTAATAGTTTGCGAGAGCGAGAGAATATTAAGATCACGAGCGTGGTTTTTGAAGACCAGATGTAACATTGCAGGTTGCATAAAGCAACACCGCTAGGGGTAGCTGACTCACGATGTACACTCTTCGAAACATAGTTATGTAAAAAGAAAAGTGATGCAAGATTGTAAACAAACATGGCGGACATAGTTATCGTTTACGCAACGGAAGTGAGTAGCAAAGTGTTATTGGAAATCAAAGAATGTGAATGGAGATCGTCGGCGTTGGAGAGTTGAATTTCGAATGGTGTCACCAACAAGGTTCACGATTGCGACATTCTGAGGCAAGCACGAGGACGACGTCGCTTCAAGTATGTTAGTAAGAGACTCTGCAGAAGCAGATAAGGCCAGCGAACAACAAAAGTGTTGATTTAGTATTCCAGGATTCCATACAATCTCGAAGAAAATCTGAGGGGGGGGGGGGGGGAATGCTCTTGTCAGACTGTGATCAGCAGACTCTGTGCCCAGAGAATATTGCTGTATCAGAAATGGAAGAGTCACATTTCGAGACTTCTCTATGCTCAAAACTAGGACGATCCCGATAAACACATTCAATTTTGTAAGCGCTTCATCAACATGTTTTCCAGGTTTATTACTTTGCTTGCACGAAGCGAACCTGAACAGGAAACTCACAGCAATCAGTCGTCCTTTTCTTTCAGACTTTATTAGACCAATCTAGATTTCGGCTAGTGTCTAGCCATTATCTATGTCCTATTTCATGGTATCAATGCATGGTCTAGTATGTCAGTTCCCTGTTGTTCGGATTTCTATTACAGTGACAGAAACACGAACAACAGGGTACCGACACACTAGGGCATGCATTGATACCATGAAAAAGGACATTGACAAGGGCTAAGGACTAACCGAAATCTAGATTTGCCTAATGAAACCTGAAAGAAAAGGACGACTGATTGCTGCGCTCCATCATTTGAACGTCATATCACATTCGTCGAGTGCTCCCACATTCCTAATGGAAGGTAACTTGATGGACAGCAAACTCTCATAACTGTGTGTACCGGGGTAACGAAAACCGACTCATCACTATAGAAGATAGTTAATCTACCAGGAGAATCAGTGTAGTGTGGTCTGCCTTCCAAAGTGATGGTCGATCCATACAGGTGACTCTTACGTCGAAAGGGTGCACATTATCATTTCTGGTCTTAACAAACCTATGTCAGTGGCCGGACAGAAAGCACTTTTGCTCTGAAGTCGGCCGACTTCTGCCGACTGCCGCTGATCCAGAAATTACGTGAATTGAATTGGAGAATGGTGAAATGAAAGGAAAGGAGAAGAACTATTGATGTGAGTTGTATCGGGAATTTCTACATCTACATCTACATCCATACTCCGCAAGCCACGTGACGGTGTGTGGCGGAGGGTACCCTGAGTACCTCTATCGGTTCTCCCTTCTATTCCAGTCTCGTATTGTACGTGGAAAGAAGGATTGTCGGTATGCTTCTGTGTGGGCTCTAATCTCTCTGATTTTATCCTCATGGTCTCTTCGCGAGATATACGTAGGAGGGAGTAATATACTGCTTGACTCTTCGGTGAAGGTATGTTCTCGAAACTTTAACAAAAGCCCGTACCGAGCTACTAAGCGTCTCTCCTGCAGAGTCTTCCACTGGAGTTTATCTATCATCTCCGTAACGCTTTCGCAATTACTAAATGATCCTGTAACGAAGCGCGCTGCTCTCCGTTGGATCTTCTCTATCTCTTCTATCAACCCTACCTGGTGCGGATCCCACACTGCTGAGCAGTATTCAAGCATTGGGCGAACAAGCGTACTGTAACTTACTTTATGCAGGATGAGCGACAACTAGTGAATATGTGCGCCGGACAAGGCTCAAAAATGGTTCAAATGGCTCTGAGCACTAAGGGACTTAACTTCTGACGTCGTCAGGCCCCTAGAACTTAGCACTACTTAAATCTAACCAACCTAAGGACATCACACACATCCATGCCCGAGGCAGGATTCGAACCTGCGAGCGTAGCAGCAGCGGAAGCGCCTAGAACCGCTCAGCCACCCCACCCGGCGCCGGACAAGGATTCGAACCAGGGGTCTCCTGTTTGCACCCGTCGCTGCCGATCCCACACGAGGCCCCGATGTAGCTGGCATCAATAGCTCCTTCCCTTTCCTTTCCCCCCTCCAGCTTCGATTTACGTAACATCTATCACAGCTGCGGACTTCGCGAGGTGTCTGTTCTTTCTGATATGTCCGCGTAAGGTGGGCAATGAACCACCACCTTCAGTGTGGATGCAAAATTACGTTCGACCTTCTGCAGTGACCTCAGAGTAACGAGCATGGTGGACGTGGACGGGGATTGCGGATAGGTGGCAATAGGTAGGAATGTGGGTCGGCCGAAGGGCGTGCGGTGATAGTCCGCACAATCGCGATAACACTGTGTCCGGGTGGGGCAGTGCTTAACGCAACTGCTTACTAAGCAGGAGATCCCGCATGAAGTCCCGATGCAACTGACATCAACAGTTTCTCCCCTTTCCTTTCTCCTCCCTCGACTTTCAGTTCATATAATATGTGTCACACCTGCAGATTCCACGTAGTCATACAATGAAGGCTTTCACGACAGGATGGTACTGTTATTGATAATCCTTTGGGTTATATGGCCGTGATCCATAGAATTCTTCTATTCCTCACGTTTCGTCCAATACTACGTTGGACATCCTCAGAGGTCTGAGTCCTGCCGACTAACGAGTCGGGCGTCGGAGAGCGGCTTAAATACCGAGGAAAGTGTGCGTGGTCTAGCTTGCACATAGTAGCAGAGAGAAAATTAGTCAAAGATAAAATGTAACTATCGATAATAGTCCGTCATAGATAAAAATCACTTATCGGTTCTGTAATGCCACTGTCCATATCTCGCTTAATTCAAGGCCTCTTCTTTTCTATTAAAACTATCTTCATGTTTATAAATTTCAATAGCCTCCACGACTGTATAGGGAAGCTATTGAAATAGCATTGGACGAAACGTTAGGAATAGAAGAATTCCATGGACCACGGCCATATGACCCGGAAGAATTATCAACAACAATTCCACGTAGTGTCTGTTCTTTCCGACATGTCCGTAAGAACAGACACCACGCCTTCGCATAAATTGTCCTTTATCGTTCCCTTTTTCGATTCTTTACTGTAAGACCCAATGTAGATGCAGAGTACAATCAGCAAGGAGTCAAAGAAAGTCCCCATGCTATGATTTATGAACAGATCTACATCATCAACTACAAGACTCATACATAAATATTTGGCAGAGCGTTTATGAAACCTCTACCAGATTATTTCTAGACTGCACTACGCTCGAATAATACTTGGGCAAAATGAACACCTAATTCTTTCCGTGAGACCTCTGATTTCCCTTATTTTATTACGATGGTAATTTCTCTCTGTGTAAGTGAGGGTAAGCAAAATATTTTTACTTTCGGAGGAGAAAGTTTTGATTTCAATTTCGTGAAAATATCTCGCCGCAAGGAAAAAAAGTACTTGTTTTAAGCCGGCCGCGGTGGTCTCGCGGTTCTAGGCGCGCAGTCCGGAACCGTGCGACTGCTACGGTCGCAGGTTCGAATCCTGCCTCCGGCATGGATGTGAGTGATGTCCTCAGGTTAGTTAGGTTTAAGTAGTTCTAAGTTCTAGGGGACTAATGACCACAGCAGTTAAGTCCCATAGTGCTCAGAGCCATTTGAACCATTTTGAACTTGTTTTAATGATTGGCACCCGAACTCGCTTATCACATCTGAGAGACTCTCTCCGCTACTTCGAGATACTAAAAAAGGGTTACCCTTCTTACATTTCGATGTCTCCCGTCAGTTTTAATTTTTTAAATATTTCTGTGGGGGTCCGTAGCCTCAACGCATTTTGTGATGAAAACATGGTCTAGGTAGGCTGTATTATTTTTTTATTATCTATGCGATTGATTAATGTCGATCTTTGGTCATTTTCAAGCACTTATCTTAAGCTTCCAACTTCAGTTTACATTATAATCTACCGCTTCCGTGCTTACGTGGCAAAAAAAAACAGACTATTAGTCATAGTTGCGTCTACTAGCCGACACAAACAGGAAGATGTTATCTTCCAAATCACGTATGTTAGCAGCTGTTCTTAGTTCGAATTCTGGAATATTTACAGCATGTTCTGAAGTTAAGGATTTTCGGAAAACCGTGCTTAATAACTCCGCTTAAGTGGTTCCATTAGTGAATCAGGTCGTGTAAAAATTTTCCATTCCATTGTGGCAGCGCGTTACAGCAAACGATTTAGAATTATTTTAGAAAAAAGACAGTCTTGCTTTGCAGAGTTGTCAGTAACGCGTTTGACCCTTTTGGAACATCATCAGATTGCATAAAAGTAGCAGAATATGTGCCTTGTCCGTCATAAAGTCATATGAAATGGTCACAAAAGGAACTCTATATGTAACCCATCCGTCATAATACGGCTTTGTGACGGAAGTGTTAGATATGCAGCTACTATCACACAACCTGATAAGGTCCCGAAAGTGTGAAACGCGTTATTGTCCAAAACTGATTTACTCTGAAATAATCAGGTCGTGGCTTAACTACGGAAACATTCCCACAGACAGTTTGCCAGCACTGAATCTCGGACTTCACGGCGAATGCAAATTGCTCCGGACCGTGCTGTAACAATGAAGTAGAGATGCCTGTGTGAGCGGTAAAGTAGACAGTACGGGTGATTGTTTCCAAGCACAGACGTACATGCTACATGTCAAAACTCAAGACTCGCTGAACGCTGACACACACACACACACACACACACACACACACACACACACACTGAAAGCCTCTGTCCCGGTAGCACGGCCTCGACACAACAACGCTCTTCCCTGCGAAACGCTCTCAGGGGTAAGGCTAGCAACACGCAATTAGCGTGTGTGACGCCGTACACAGGAGTGCTCTGTAATGCCGGTAAGCGTCCAGTCTGCAAAGGTCACGAACAGCTCCACTGCACCAGCGCTTGAAACCGCGAGATAAAGGTGGTGCCTTATCTACGGAGCCAAACATTATCCGCCGGTAAGGCAGCGACTGAGATTACGGTTAAGCACAGCGGACTACCGCTCAAGACAATGAAAGCCGTCTCGTGCTGTGTCGGATGAACCGGGACTGCAGCTTCCTATAAATAGCTATTACTCCCAGAAGCATTTCTGAATCACTTCAGCATCGTGGGCGCCACAATCCAGTTGGCGTAATCTAAAAATCGCTGTTCGACTGCAATTCGTCGTAGCATTTTTCTCGCCAATTAAAGAGACTTTTCTCAAACTAAATTTGGTGTATGTAGGTATGGCGTTACAATAAGGTCCTAGCTTTCCTCGACAATGGTTACAAATTGAAATTCAGAGGGTACCTATGACTGCTTTTATCTTTGGCATCTGTGGCGCATTTTGATTTAAGGTCCCTGTATGAGTTACTGTCGTTTGGGAAACATTTTATTGTCTACAACGGATTGTGGTATTCGTTGTTTTGTGAATATTTATAGAAGCAACCTGTGGAGACTTAAAAGAAAGAAAGAGGTTGTGTGTTACATTTGATAGGGACCCTGAGCAACATGTATCTAGATATAATTACGATTCTTGATTTAAATGGCGAATTAAAACAGACTAAACTCTACAGTCTAAAGGTGTCGGACAAGGGCGTTGTCTGACATCCATAATCTTTTAACAGTATTTTGACGACACTGTGCTAGTGTGGAAAACCTTATTTCATACTGGCATTTCAACAGCTGGATTAAGCAGACGATGCCAAAATGTGGGCAGAAAATAACCTTCAAAATAGAATTTAATTGTTGCCCATAACAAGTAAAGATCATAAAATGTGGTTAGACAATTTAATTATGTAGGTTGAGACACAAAATACTAACACGCTACGTTAAAGATACAGAAAAGGAAGCAGGAAAAATCACAAACATGTATGCGAAGCTCAACAGGTGTGTGAAAATAAAAAAGTCGGCGACACTACTGAAACTTTGTAAGACCAGGGTCGTTCTTTCGTCCCGTATTGAGGTAAATTATGGGTCAGAGGTAAAATCACAAGAGAACAGAATTCATATAGCAGAAATGAGAGTTCTCTGAGCAGAGCCTCTAGTAGGTTAGACAGGATTAAGAGTTACAGCATCAGGACCAAATTTGTATATCTATACCAAATTTATATATCTATGTACGAAAATAAAATACACGAAAACAGAAAAAATGAGCACGTTAACAGGATGAGCAGTGAGACAACAGAAATATGAAGGAGGTATAGAAATCTGAAAGAAGATTGTATCTTAACGCAGAAGCCTAGTGGTTGAACTGTAGGAGAAGAATAAAAGATGTTGCTATCATTTTATCATTTCTTTCCACACTCATAGTCATTCTTTGTTTGACGATCTCATTTTTCATCATCTAAGTTGGATACATTATATACTCGTATAAAACTGTGTTTTCAATATCAGTAAAGATGTGAAACGACGCATGTGCACTATATAGAAACCGAAATACCAGTAGATGATCAAGATTCCAGATGTTGACAAGCACTAATCTGCATCTACATGGATACTCTGCAAACCACATTTACGTGCCTGGCAGGATAAAATCATTTTTCGACTGAAAGTTAGGAGTATACTAATATGTATTAGATGTTAAATTGCAGGTACTTCCATAACAAGTCAGTTTTCCGGTCCACGAAAGGCACTGTTATAATCACATCCAGCAGAACCAGGAAAGCATTGTGCTCCGCAAACCAACCAACTGACCATACCTTCTAGGGTTTAATCGAATATTATGGTGAGTAAAATCAGGAAACGATATTTAGTTCACATTATTTTTAGATTTTACTAAAAAAATAAGACACAACCAAATTTATAAAACTATTACAAAACAAAATACGTCGAATAAAAGTATATTTCAATCGTTATTATGCTTTTGTTGGATATTTATTGGCATTCACTAAAACTATATGGCTGTAGACTTATGACGGCTGAATTAATAAAAAAAAGTCTTATTTATACCACCGATTTGTACAGCAGTTGACTGTTGTAAATCTTTATACTACTATCTCAAGTGTACTCCTCCCAGTAGCCAACGTCACTGAAATGTTGATATGTAGGTAAAGCGTCCGAGATAGCTTGTTCGCAGGTTAGTGGAGAAAGAAAACAAACAATCAAAGATGTCTAAGATAGCAGTGGGAGGAGATCGTTAGTCCATGTGCCAACATCCTTGGTACAATTCCGAACTTGTCCGCAATGTAATGTGTATTGGTGACATATCTGTCTATTGACAGCAATCTGACCGTTGCACTTAAACTCAGCTGTCCCACTGCCGTAGTAGCCATGAGTAGGCTTTGTGCTGGTTTCAAGACTCAGCTCTCTACTCTCTTCCATTTACATAACCACCTGTAATGATGTTACGCTACGTATATACTCATCTTACTTGCCCAAACAAGACAGAAACCATTCTGACAGATCGTATGTAGTAAAGATCTGTAGCAGAGAAGTGGGACTGTACCTCAGTATTTCAGTATGTCGTACGAAAAAAGTTGTGAACTAGAGATGAAGAAATGAAAATCTTCTGAAGTTTCAAAATATATGTCCAACTAAAAGCATTAACTATAATTTCTAATTTTTCCATTTCTTGTAAGTGTCAAACATCAGGGACTCTTGGCGACACCTAGATGCCTGAGCATGCTGATATTGACTCCTCCGCTATTAACGTTTCCAACATTAAGACAAAAAGGATTACCATAGTACACAAATGTTTTGCCCCCCATTAAATATTCTGTACATCGAGTATAGATTTAAGTGTCAGGAAGTCGTTTCTGAAAGTATTTGTATGGAGTGTAGCCATGTAGGGAAGTAAAACATGGACGATAAATAGTTTGGACAAGAAGAGAATAGAAGCTTTCGAAATGTGGTGCTACAGAAGAATGCTGAAAATTATATGGGTAGTCACGTAACTAATGAAGAGTTCTTAGAGGGAGACCAAGAGATGAATACACTAAGCAGATTCAGAAGGATGTAGGTTGCAGGAAGTACTGGGAGATGAAGAAGCTTGCACAGGATAGAGTAGCATGGAGAGCTGCATCAAACCAGTCTCAGGAGTGAAGACAACAACAACAACAACAACAACAACAACAAAAATTCTGTGCTTTGCTCCGGTCCGGAAAAGAAAGAAAAAAAGGAAGAAAGGAAGTTTGTCGCCGTTATATTCTATTGGAAAGGAGTTCCGGGACATATTAAGATGGGAAACATGAGACAGATGTCAGATTTTAGCACGAAATTGAAACTAAATATTTTGTAGGGCTTAGCATAACGGCTGGGGTGGCATCTTAGAAACAAAGACTTCGCTATTCGAGCTTACTTTTGTCGCAAATGATCACTGACGGATTTCTAGTTGATGACAAAGGCGTCCACAACGCAAGGGAGGAATCGTCGGGGACGGGAGTGGGGTGTGAACACTTGCTCCTCCTCCCCCTGCCCCCCCCCCCCAATCCCTGGAATATGGAGTACAGAGTTCTTATTCAGTACAGGAGTCTCATGAACTTCTAGAACTCATTTCCCTAAATCTCTCTTTTAGCTAACTGTAGCATTACGTGACTGATCACAGTAGGACAATAACATGGTTCTAGTAGTTTCTGTATCATTTGTATCAAAAATGGCAAGTTTGGAGTCTTTCAACTTCCTCTCCCTCCCCTCCCCCCTTCCCCCACGTCCTCTCCCCCTCCTGAATAAATTTCAGTGAATGCCAATGGTTGAAGGTCCGTTCAATTTAAGGGCTCCATATCCATTCCAAGATTAGAAAATAGTTTGGAAAAGTGGTGACTATGACCAAGTGAAAGGTGTATACACGGCACCACGAAACAAGCTGAAGCGACGTGGATTCGTAATGCATGAGAAAGTCTTTGTCAAGCAGCAGTTTTCAAATGGCTGATGAGGCTGATGATGATGATGATGACGACGACGACGACGACCACTCAGGCAGAGTCCTCTGCACTGAGGTAGACTGGTCTCCATTTAACCACCAGCGCTGCACAGTTCTTCCGCTACGAAACTTCTCACAGTGATTCAGAGGTAAACTGAGATCTTCCCTTGTTTCTTTGAACGACTTATCCAGCAATACTGTGTGATTAATCGTGATCCATTTTTGGCTTAGCTAACAAGTAATGGACAATTTCCGATGATACCCTAACAGGGGTAGCCATCAGTGTGTTCAGTACATACCGAGTGAAGTGGCGCAGTGGTTAGCACACTGGACTCACATTCGGGAGGACGACACTTCAAACCCGCGTTCGGTATTCCTGATTTAGGTTTACCGTAATTTCCCTACATCGTTTCAGGAAAATGCTGGGATCGTTCCTTTGAAAGGGCAAGGCCTATTTCCTTCGCCATCCTTCCTTAATCCGAGCTTGAGCTCCGTCTCTAATGACCTCGTTGTCGACGGGACCTTAAACACTAATCTCCTCTTCTGTTCCTCTTGTTCAGTGCGCATGGAAGCGTTACAGATCTGCTGAAAAAGTCTTACGGTTAATCTTCGAGTAATCGACTCGACTTTTAAAGCACCGTTTTAAGGGAGCATCAAAGAGAAACTGTAATTAAGCGTATTCATTACCACTTCGTAATTCGAGGAAAATATGAGTTACAGCATGAACATCACACGACCAGGCATTGTACCCTAATCGGTATTCCTAAAAGGATAAAAAAAATTTGGCTTTGTCCTACCACGAACATTACAGCAATCTAACGCCCATTAAACATAGATGTAATGTATTTCCAAATCTCCTTGCACCCATTGTTATCATAATGTCATGTTTTAAACTTACCACTGACGAGTCAGTTTCAAGACTATCGACATGCATGGAACCATCTGCAGCAAAGCAACTAGCATAGACGAAATCAGGATGCTACATAAACAACCTTCCAACGCGGGATTACAAAACTTCCGTAAGTTTGGAAAGTAGATCGAAATTCGAACCTGCTAACAGCAATAGTGGACAATAACGTTTCCATAGTATTTAGAATGTCTTATCGGTTACATTATTCCTCTTCATGACTTCACTCACCAATTTCCGGAGATCAAATGAGCTAAATTCAGCTGTCTACTCTACTTGAGCATTAAGCTACCCGAAGACAATACATACAGCTCTTAATGGATACGTGTAATCCCTACTGTAAACGGGAAACAGGTCTTACTATGACCACGATAAGCCTGACGACAGTTAACTTTATTTCACGAAATTCCTGCACCACATACTTCCAAACCTATTCTGCCAGGGAAACTTCAAGAAATTACTTGTATTTCATCGAAATTTACATTATTCTCGACCGTGAGCGAAAACGTTCCACATGTGTATAGCTCTGCACTCCTTAGCAGCCGTCATTACGCACATTCATACTTTTTGGGCAACCTTAGCGCGTCGCCTACAATAACCGACATGTCAATAATATAGCACCATTGCCGATTGTAAATCTATAAAAAACTCTACAAAGAGAAATGAAAATCCTTGCAAAGGCGATGAAATGCTGAAAAGGTTATTATTGAAGATGACCTGCTTACAGCTTCTTAAAAAATCTTTTGCCTAATTTGCTCTTTCCAAAATTATTAACAAGCACGATCTCAAATTTGCTGAAATACTGTTCAAAATTCGGCGAAGTTTGTTTCCTAGTACCACGTCAACCACTTTTTGTTAAACAGCTCATTGAAACAATTCGTTCTGAATTTTGTTTCTCGAACTCTTTCGTAGAATCAATTCACTAGCGCACTAAAGTTGCAGATCATAATTTAGAACCACAGCCCTATGTGTTGTAGTTCACTGTTTCACAGAATTTGGAGAACGATGCTAATAATTTGCCGCTATTGCTAGTCACAGACTCGCTGGCAATGCAGTGGAAACGAAATGTATTGAAAAGGTCACCACAATGTAGCCGCTTAGTGAGAAATTTGTAAGGTTCAGTTGTGCTGATCGATATTACTTGTACGGATGACCTAAATGACAGCAATTCATTGCTTATACAGTAAAAGAAATACATTTGCCATTATGAAGCAGAGAAAGAGAGAATCACGCCAAAGCAAAACTTGTTTAAAGTTGTTAAACATATAAGTCCCACTGTTGAATAAATGCTAAAACCCAACTTTCTACAAACTACCTTCTAGCTGTTCGAAGCTGTGGCAGTCATAGTTCTACTCTGAATCAAAGGATGACCTTTCGACTTGGTAAAAACTGTACATAATAGAAAATAATGCGGTGGAAGATACATATAGTATATTGGTCCTTACAGAAACATCGTATTTCTGCAGGGTGTCAAACATTTCTCCATGCGCGTCCCTCTCTTTGTATACTGATTGAATTTGCATAATGTCAGCTTGAGCAATGTTCACAATACTTGAAATTATATTAGGATATAGTAACTGCAGAAGCGGTATTACAGACTCAAGCACTGGTTCCACGTGTTGTAGTAGGCGATAGTGCAAGAGTTGCTGTCGTGATACACGAGGTAGTCAATAAGAGGGGCAGACGCAGAGGTCAAGGATATAGATTCCTACACACTGCCCACGCGTCACTGTTGAATGAGCGATCGCTGCTGCCTCTCGTCGTAAGAAAGTCACGTTGGCGAACGTGAGCGACAGTGTTTCCAACACTGTACTCGGAGAGGAGGCAGGGTGGTCGCAGCTGCAGATCTACAGCGATAGTACGAAGACGCTCTACATGCGGTCACCCGCCTACGTTGGACGCTAGAGCAGAGGTCGGCGTGGCGGTCGCCAAGGTAGCAGCGCAGAACGCCTCCTCAGCGTCGCCGGCTGCTCCGGGGAGCGACACAGGCGCGCGGGATCTGTGGCGGGATTCGAACCCAGGCATCGGAGGGTCAGCGGGTACTCACCTTCCTGGGGGGCGGCTGCATGGTGGCTGCTGCGCCTCCTCCGCAGCACTGGCTGCCGCCTCCACCACCGCCGCCGCCGTCTCCGCCGCCACCGCCGCCGCCGCCGCGGTATTGATTCGGCCGCCGTATTGACGGCGGGGCACCGCCTTCTCGCCAAACACCCACGTCCACCGCCCTCTATATGGGTGGCCCTGCTCGCGGGCAGCAACTACTCTCTGTGGCGCGACGGACGAATGTCGGTCGACGCTTGGGGTAGAACTAAGGTGTATACGTCTGCGTTCCATTCGGTAATACGTTTTTCTCTTTATTTACTTATTTATTAATCTATTTATTTTTGCTTCTTGACTGGAATATTCTCTTTCAAAATCTGAAGGTGGCAGGGGTAAAATACAGGGAGCGAAAAGCTGTTTACAATTTGTGTAGAAACCAGATGGCAGTTATAAGAGTCGAGGGACACGAAAGGGAAGCAGTGGTTGGGAAGAGAGTGCGACAGGGTTGCAGCCTCTCCCCGATGTTATTCAATCTGTATGTTGAGCAAGCAGTAAAGGAAACAAAAGAAAAAATTCGGAGTAGGTATTAAAATCCATGGAGAAGAAATAAAAACTTTGAGGTTCGCCGATGACATTGTCATTCTGTCAGAGACAGCAAAGGACTTGGAAGAGCAGTTGAATGGAATGGATAGTGTCTTGAAAGGAGGATATAAGATGAACATCAACAAAAGCAAAACGAGGATGATGGAATGTAGTCGAATTAAGTCTGGTGATGCTGAGGGAATTAGATTAGGAAATGAGACACTTAAAGTAGTAAACGAATTTTGCTATTTGGGGAGCAAAAAAAAAAATGATTGTAGAAGTAGAGAAGATATAAAATGTAGACTGGCAATGGCAAGGAAAGCGTTTCTGAAGAAGAGAAATTTTTTAACATCAAGTATAGATTTAAGTGTCAGGAAGTTGTTTCTGAAAGTATTTCTATGGAGTGTAGCCATGTATGGAAGTGAAACATGGACGATAAATAGTTTGGTCAAGAAGAAAATAGAAGCTTCCGAAATGTGGTGCTACAGAATAATGTTGAAGATTAGGTGGGTAGATCATGTAACTAATGAGGAGGTATTGAATAGGATTGGGGAGAAGAGAAGTATGTGGCACAACTTGACTAGAAGAAGAGATCGGTTGCTAGGACATGTTCTGAGGCATCAAATGATCACCAGTTTAGTATTGGAGGGCAGCGTGGAGGATAAAAATCGTAGAGAGAGACCAAGAGATGAATACACTAAGCAGATTCAGAAGGATGTAGGTTGCAATAGTTACTGGGAGATGAAGAAGCTTGCACAGCCTAGAGTAGCATTGAGAGCTGCACCAAACCAGTCTCAAGACTGAAGACCACAACAATAACAACATTTTTGCTTCGTCAGTTTTCCGACTGGCTTGATGCCTCCCTCCACGAATACCTATTCTGTATGAAACCTTTCATCTTTATACAGGGTGTTCGGAAATTTCCGTTACAAACTTCGAGGACTTGCCAAGGCGAGTAAGTACATAATGTTTTAAATGAGTACTCATGTCTGGAGTTTCGATTCAGATGTTGAACTCATCCATTTCTGCTTGAGGAACTGAATTAGGCGTAACGCAGTTTGCATTAACACAAATACCTTACGTGTTTGCATTATTCCAAAACAAAAAAGAACCTAGCGTACTGTATGTACAGAACAGTAGCGATGTATTACAGTTACGGACATTGTACCTATGATGCATATTATGGTACGCACTCTCCATCCCACCTGGTGTCTGCCGACCGCTTCAGTCTGGAACCGCGCCACCGCTCCGGTCGCAGTTTCGAATCCTGCCTCGGGCACGGATGTGTGTGATGTCCTTAGGTCAGTTAGGTTTAAGTAGTTCTAGGGGACTGATGACCTCAGATGTTAAGTCTCATAGTGCTCAGAGCCATTTGAACCATTTGAATTAAATCCGGCGACCGCGGCGACTACGCGGGTGCACCACTCGTCTATCTATCTTTCACCATATCACCTGTTAAGATGTCTCCGAACCGCACGTAAGAAAAGTGGTTCAAATGGCTCTGAGCACTATGGGACTTAACAAATGAGGTCATTAGTGCCCTAGAACTTAGAACTACTTAAACATAACTAACCTAAGGACAACACACACACCCATGCCCGAGGCAGGATTCGAACCTGCGACCGTAGCAGTCTCGCGGTTCCGGACTGCAGCGTCTATAACCGCACGGCCACCGAGGCCGGCCCGTGAATAACATGTGAGGGTTTGTACTTGGCACCTATAACCGATGGCACCATTATGTCATTCGTGGACTGATTACTCCTCTCGGTTCTGTTTTGCTGACGGCACGTTTTTCCGTTTATACAATACTGATTACTTCACATGATCCATTACTTATTCTTCGCAGATTCCATTCTACATGACAACGTTGTGACCAGAGTTCACTTATGTGTTTGTCATGAGGTAGAGATCATAGTTTTGAATTATTTTATTGTGCCCTGTAAATTTTTGCGATTGTATTTTTTACGTTTATTGTACGGTTAAGAACTCTCTTTTTATTCAGTTTTTTACCTATACTAGACATAGTGGGTAGAATTTCTTAGAAAGGCAGTGTAACATTGAATTAGCATACGATTGCTACCTGGCTGGATATCCCTACTGCCGGCCGCGGTGGCCGTGCGGTTCTAGGCTCTTCAGTCCGGAACCGCGAGACTGCTACGGTCGCAGGTTCGAATCCTGTCTCGGGCATGGATGTGTGTGATGTCCTTAGGTTAGTTAGGTTTAAGTAGTTCTTAGTTCTAGGGTACTGATGACCTCAGATGTTAAGTACCATAGTGCTCAGAACCATTTGAACCATTTTTTTTGATGTGCCTACTGTGAGATACAGTTCGTCTAACTTATTATACAAATTTCATTGTGTGTTTGTACCTTACTCAAGAGACACGATTGGTTGGTCTTACTGAGCAACGCACATGTTATTGTACCTGTTTAAAGTTCAACAGTAGGGTGTTACTACAGAATATAATTAACTATGGGCGCTTTACAGTTTAATGAATTGGCTGGTAACGTGCACCGATATAAGCGAGTTGTTTTGTGAACCGTTTCTTAAAAGATATTTGTTTAATAATAGTTACTTTTGACGCCATGATCTCGTATTTCTCGGGTAACTAATGCTATAGTTACGTTTGCTGTACATAAGGGCCTGTTGTAGGTGGACCATCCAAAGCGGTCATATTTAAATAAATAGATACAGACACTCAGCTGATGGTGTGTCTTTACTTCTAATATTGAGCTACATATTTTGTCCGACACTAAGAGCTGCGCGGAGTGGCCGAGCGGTTTGAGGCGCCATGTCACGGACTGCGCGGCCCCTCCCGCCGGAGGTTCGAGTCCTGCCTCGGGCATGGGTGTGTGTGTTGTTCTTAGCATAAGTTAGTTTAAGTATTGTGTAAGTCTAGAGACCGATGACCTCAGCAGTTTGGTCCCTTAGGAACTCACACACATTTGAACATTTGAACCCACTCTATGACCATCGAACAAGAGTATCGTACTGTCAGACGAGAGCAGACGTACCGTGTTTTCTGCCGACGTGGTTCTGCAGCAGTACAAACAACAGTTGCATCACAATGTGGAAGTAATATTGCGCGGAAACTGGAAAAGTACTCCGAAGTTGAACTCCAGGTGAAAGTACGATTCCTGTGGGTGAAACGTCTAAACTGCTGACTGATTCAAACTGAATTTCTGGCGGTATATGGACCAAATGCAATGGCGTAGTGAAATTAAATGGTGTCAACAGTTTAAGACGAAGAGATTTTCCAACGATGGGAGCGTCTACACACAGGTTCCCGAATGGCTTCGTGACGAGGGAGCGAGTTTCTATCGTCGAGTAACTGAACGATTAGTAGAATGTTCCGAACGTTGCTTACTGACACTTAGTGACTATGTTGAAAAATAGTGTCATGTGTCTGTGTGACTTTGAAGTGTACTCCAGCAACCAGTCACTACATTTACTTTTTTAAAGTCACCTAGAAATTGTATGGAGTTTAATCTTACGAAGGGCAGTGATGAGTTGCTGATGTAATAAGGACAAACGGTTCTTAGATTGTTCACTCAACCTTCTGAAAACTTAAGGGGGACGAATGAGAAAATACATGAGTGATTACAAGCTAATGTAAATTTTAGTGTTTGAAAGATAATTCAACCAAATTTTGCTCATGTTGTCGTGGTATTGCTGGCTATAATCTGGATTTTTTTAAAATGTTTCAGTCAAGCAATTTGATCAGGACGTTGATGTATAATTTGAGAGCACTACCATCGCGTGAGCAACATTTTCTGAAAGGTTGCTTTACTTAGCACCTTCAAAATGTGGTAGCTTATTCTTTGTAATTAGATAAAAGGATTTATGCACTTTTTTTTAATGTCAGTCTTAGAGCTCTCACAACAATTTTTTAATTTATATGTATGATAGCCGTCCGGAGTGGCTGTGCGTTTCTAGGCGCTACAGTCTGGAACCTCGAGACCGCTACGGTCGCAGGTTCGAATCCTGCCTCGGGCATGGATGTGTGTGATGTCCTTAGGTTAGTTAGGTTTAAGTAGTTCTAAGTTCTAGGGGACTTACGACCACAGCAGTTGAGTCCCATAGTGCTCAGAGCCATTTGAACCATTTTATATGTATGATACATAGCAATTTTTATTTCAGAAGAATTTCAGTAAATTTGTATGACAGAAGGTTGTGTTACAGCATGTAAGAATTCTATAGCAAATTTAACCTCTTTATCTGCAGTTTTTCAGCGGAATATGTACCTTATTTACTGAAAAATGAAAGTTGTAGGGAACGCAGAAAAAGATTTTACTATCATTTATTCCAGAGACAAGTACGTATATGCGGACTGTTTCCATACATTTGGTCCTTTTGGTATTCATGTGCAAGTTTTCTTCTAGTCTGATCCTCCTGGCATTCCCTTTGGCAATATCTTTAATTGACATTTCAGACCTGACAATATGTAATCGTTGACTTTCTTAGGTTTTCAGTGAAGCAACCTGCATCAGATACTAGTTTCGCAAGGGTCCTGATTCTTCCAGTGCTACCATTATCCAACGCCACATAAGCATTTTATAAGAAAATTTTAATACTTTTAGGGTGAGCAAAATGTTGCCTTTGGACGTCTCTGCTAAATGAGGTTAATAAAGCTTTCTTTCGGCTTTTGTGCTCCAACGTCTAAGCATTTCTTCAATAAATCATAATAAATCACATCGGAAATGGGCTCACAGCCTTCTTTACCCTACAGACGTCTTCTCCGATGGTAGGAAATAATAACACATCGCAAACAAGGCCATAGTCGTGTATAAAAGGGGGTGTGTGACTGCGCATTGGTTCAACAAGATCGCTTTTACACAATTTGTAGCACGAATGAAACCCTGAAAATTGTAAACTGTATTTCTAACACGTTACAAAACTATCTACTGGCAAATACTTGCAACATTTTTGACCAACTTTACATACATCTCTGCACATTCAAAGGAAGTGATCGACTTCCAAAAATGGATAAAATAGAAGGAGGGATCTGACTATTGGGCACATCCTGAGGTATGGACGAATCGCTAGTTTCCTAGTAGAGGCAAATGTGGAGGTTAAAAATTGTTGAGAGTTACAGTCTTGAGTAAAGTAAGCATGTGGAAATGGGTGTAGACTGCTGTGGTTATGCAAAGACGAAGAGGCTTTCACAGGATATACTAGCGCAGAGAGAAGCGTCAGACCAGTCTTTAGACTGAAAACCGCAACAACAGCATTCCTTTGACAGAGTTTTGCATCAGCTGCTTGCTCTTTTTTTCCGACAGAGCTACGGAGTCAGCTGTATTATATATCTGTAATCCTTGACTCTCCACCTAGTTCTTAGCGTTTGAAAGCGAAAGAGATCCTTTATAAATCTTCATAAAATTAGGAAGGACTTCCGACAGCGATAAATCGTCATAAACAAGGAGTTTTAAGACAACAATGTATTCCAGTGTATCCCTTTGAGTGGCGCGCACACTCAACGTGACTATTTTGGAAAAGTATTTAAAAACTAATCCACTTATTTTACTGTTCAACGCACTTCAATTTTCAAGCAACTGGTTTAAAAAATCACAATTTTACTATTTTATTATTAGATTGCAAGGCCAGACTAAAAAAAATTTCTTAGTTTATAAAACCAAACTGACCTTTAAAATCCCTTGAAATCGTCATCTTCTAGTTTTGGCCATTTTGCATTCAGTCTTCTAGTTTTGGCCCTTTTGCATTCAGTCTGCCTCATTTTTTTCAGGTCTTCTTTAGTAGCACGCCAATCGAAAATGGTTTTTTCTCTTGGTGGAAGGCCGAATGCCTCTCAGCTGCTCTGCTTCCATATTCTTCTACATATGCTATTACTTCCAATTTGTAGACCGCATCATGTGAATACACTTTATTTTTTTCCATTACGAAACTAGTTACCAACAAAAATACTGTGCTGCTATCGATAACACAAACCACTTTCAGTTCACGTCCACTGGTACCATAGACTGCAATGACGCATCATAAGCTAGACAGCGTTCTGGGTTTTATGATGGCGGGGCGGAAGGGGGACAGTGTGAGAAAGCTTGTGAATTCCCGCAACTCACGTTCGTCGCATCGATGGACTGCTGCTGCCAGTTGAATTCATTGCTGCCATTCAGAGGAAGGTTTCCTGTAGCAGCGAATGTATGGCAATTTTTAAGACTGGCGAGAATTTTAAATGAAACATCGGACATTTTCATATTAATTTCGAGTATAAGACGAACCTGAATTTTTGAGGCAATTTTTCAAAAAAAAAAGAAAGAAAAGAAAAGAGTGCATCTCATGGTCTGCAAAATACGTAAAAATGAAACCTGTCTCGCTGGTCCGGGAACTTTTAACCGGGCACCGATGGCTGGAATTGTCTGTTGACATTCTCGCCTAACCATCATGGTCTTAAACTTCAGATTTTTCTCAATTTACGAAATCCTTTTTACTCGTTTAACGTAATTCTTCAGGCACTGCATAAATATACATAACACAACGGAATAGATAGAAATGACCAATTTTCGCACGACACACCTAGGCACAAAGTGGTTTTCCTCTGCATAACATTATCTCGCTGTCGAGGAGAAGAGTTATGTGCCAGTGAGAAAATGGATGGCTGGAAACGGAGAATACGGAACTACGATCGATAAAGCCAATGGCCCAGCCAAGGAAACCGTGTTTTTCAAGAATGTGCGGCAGGAGTGAGCGCTATTAAGCAGGTTTCGCGATGGGAACGTCTACAGACATATGATCATCACTTCCGGCGGAAAGACTTAAAGCCGTACTACCGCTGTGACTGACCGCTACCTCCGCTACCTGTGCGCCACACTATAAGCACCTGTGTTTTATACTCTCAACCGCACGACAGTGTGACTGCATGCTGTTAGACAGCAGTATTAGTCTGTTAGACAGTCTAGAGATTTGCATCTCGTCTGCAAAAAAATTAGGCAAATAGAAATCTGACTGAACAGTTCGTCTACTTCTTCTTAGTGACCACCCAGCTACATACATGTGAGTTGTTATACTCAATTCACATTCTCAGTGTTTCAGATCTTTAAGGGGGTTGGCCGCCAAACGGGAGCCGTCTTAGAGCAGGAAAGTCACCACAGAACATTTTAATTTTCACTGAATATACTCTTACAAATAAATTCACAAAATTTTGTCAGTATGACCAGGGAGGCATAAGGGAACAATTGTTAGGAATGGGGGAAATAAATACAGTAGAAGAAGAATGGGTAGCTTTGAGGGATGAAGTAGTGAAGGCAGCAGAGGATCAAGTAGGTAAAAAGACGAGGTCTAGTAGAAATCCTTGGGTAACAGAAGAAATATTGAATTTAATTGATGAAAGGAGAAAATATAAAAATGCAATAAATGAAGCAGGCAAAAAGAAATACAAACGACTCAAAAATGAGATCGACAGGAAGTGCAAAATGGCTAAGCAGGGATGGCTAGAGGACAAATATAAGGATGTAGAGGCTTATCTCACCAGGGTTAAGATAGATACTGCCTATAGGAAAATTAAAGAGACCTTTGGAGATAAGAGAACCACTTGTATGAACATCAAGAGCTCATATGGAAACCCAGTTCTAAGCAAAGAAGGTAAAGCAGGAAGGTGGAAGAAGTATATAGAGGGTCTATACAAGGGCGATGTACTTGAGGACAATATTATGGAAATGGAAGAGGATGTAGATGTACGTGAAGATGACATGGGAGATACGATACTGCGTGAAGAGTTTGACAGAGCACTGAAAGACCTGAGTCGAAACAAGGCCCCCGGAGTAGACAACATTCCATTGGAACTACTAACAGCCTTGGGAGAGTCAGTACTGACAAAACACTACCATCTGGTGAGCAAGATGTATGAGACAGGCGAAATACCCTCAGACTTCAAGAATAATATAATAATTCCAATCCCAAAGAAAGCAGGTGTTGACAGATGTGAAAATTACCGAACAAGAAGTTTAATAAGCCATAACTACAAAATACTAACACGAATTCTTTACAGACGAATGGAAAAACTAGTAGAAGCCGACCTCGGGGAAGATCAGTTTGGATTCCGTAGAAATACTGGAACACGGGAGGCAATACTGACCTTACGACTTACCTTAGAAGAAAGATTAAGAAAAGGCAAACCTACGTTTCTAGCATTTGTAGACTTAGAGAAAGCTTTTGACAATGTTGACTGGAATACTGTCTTTCAAATTCTGAAGGTGGCAGGGGTAAAATACAGGGACCGAAAAGCTATTTACAATTTGTACAGAAACCAGACGGCAGTTATAAGAGTCGAGGGACATGAAAGAGAAGTAGTGGTTGGGAAGGGAGTAAGACAGGGTTGTAGCCTCTACCCGATGTTATTCAATCTGTATATTGAGCAAGCAGTAAAGGAAACAAAAGAAAAATTCGGAGTAGGTATTAAAATCCATGGAGAAGAAATAAAAACTTTGAGGTTCGCCGATGACATTGTTATTCTGTCAGAGACAGCAAGGGACTTGGAAGAGCAGTTGAATGGAATGGACAGTGTCTTGAAAGGAGGATATAAGATGAACATCAACAAAAGCAAAACGATGATAATGAAATGTAGTCGAATTAAGTCGGGTGATACTGAGGGAATTAGATTAGGAAATGAGACACTTAAAGTAGTAAAGGAGTTTTGCTATTTGGGGAGCTAAATAACTGATGATGGTCGAAGTAGAGAGGATATAAAATGTAGACTGGCAATGACAAGGAAAGCGTTTCTGAAGAAGAGAAATTGGTTAACATCGAGTTTAGACTTAAGTGTCAGGAAGTCTTTTCCTAAAGTATTTGTATGGAGTGTATCCGTGAATGGAAATGAAACATGGACGATAATTAGTTTGCACAAGAAGAGAATAGAAGCTTTCGAAATGTGGTGCCACAGAAGAATGCTGAAGATAAGATGGGTAGATCACATAACTAATGAGGAAGTATTGAATAGAATTGGGGAGAAGAGAAGTTTGTGGCACAACTTGACAAGAAGAAGGGATCGGTTGGTAGGACATGTTCTGAGGCATCAAGGGATCACCAATTTAGTATTGGAGGGCAGCGTGGAGGGTAAAAATCGTAGAGGGAGACTAAGAGATGAATACACCATAAGATTCAGAAGGATGTAGGTTGCAGTAGGTACTGGGAGATGAAGAAGCTTGCACAGGGTAGAGTAGCATGGAGAGCTGCACCAAACCAGTCTCAGGACTGAAGACCACAATAACAACAACGACCAGGGAGGATTCAGGGTTCACACTTATAGGAGTGGAAGTTCAAAAACGTAACAAAATAATTTTTTTACATGTGAAAAACCTGTAAATATGGTTTGTATACTGTGCGAAATTTATCGAAAAATCTCTCTTACTTATGAAGAAAAGTGTACCTGTAGCAACAAGAGCAGCCAATAGCAAGTGAGAAAAATGATAAAATTCGACATGTAAGAAAAAAATTATTTTGTAGCGTTTTTGAACTTCCGCTGCTGTGAATCCTGAATCCTTCCTGGTCATTCTGACAAAGTTTTACGAATTTTCGTGTAAAAGTATAGACAGTGGAAATTTAAATTTTCTGTGGTGCCTCTCCTGCTCCAGGTCGACCCGTTTGGCGTCCTACCCCCGTTAAGACATATTAAATGAAGCAATATGCAATAGGAGAAGGTGAACACCATGAAGGCAAGGCCACATATACTTCTACTTTTTCAGCTTTCAATCCGAGTAACGTGTATCCACAGGACATGTGCCCTGTAATTGAAGAAGTGTCATGATGATCTCTCCATTGGCAAAAGATTCCGGAATAGTCCCCCATTCGGATCTCCTGGAGGGGACTGCCAAGGGGGAGGTTACCATGAGAAAAAGACTGAATAATCAAAGAAAGGATAACGTTCTACGAGTCAGGGCGTGGAATGTCAGAAGCTTGAACATGGTAGGGAAACTAGAAAATCTGAAAAGGGAAATGCAAAGGCTCAGTCTAGATATAGTAGGGGTCAGTGAAGTGAAGTGGAAGGAAGACAAGGATTTCTGGTCAGATGAGTATCGGGTAATATCAACAGCAGCAGAAAATGGTATAACAGGTGTAGGATTCGTTATGAATAGGAAGGTAGGGCAGAGGGTGTGTTACTGTGAACAGATTCTAATCAGAATCGACAGCAGACCAACACCGACAACGATAGTTCAGGTATACATGCCGACGTCGCAAGCTGAAGATGAACAGATAGAGAAAGTGTATGAGGATATTGAAAGGGTAATGCAGTATGTAAAGGGGGACGAAAATCTGATAGTCATGGGCGACTGAAATGCAGTTGTAGGGGAAGGAGTAGAAGAAAAGGTTACAGGAGAATATGGGCTTGGGACAAGGAATGAAAGAGGAGAAAGACTAATTGAGCTCTGTAACAAGTTTCAGCTAGTAATAGCGAATACCCTGTTCAAGAATCACAAGAGGAGGAGGTATACTTTGAAAAGGCCGGGAGATACGGGAAGATTTCAATTAGATTACATCATGGTCAGACAGAGATTCCGAAATCAGATACTGGATTGTAAGGCGTACCCAGGAGCAGATATAGACTCAGATCACAATATAGTAGTGATGAAGAGTAGGCTGAAGTTCAAGACATTAGTCAGGAAGAATCAATATCCTAAGAAGTGGGATACGGAAGTTCTAAGGAATGACGAGATACGTTTGAAGTTCTCTAACGCTATAGATCACAATATAGTAGTGATGAAGAGTAGGCTGAAGTTCAAGACATTAGTCAGGAAGAATCAATATCCTAAGAAGTGGGATACGGAAGTTCTAAGGAATGACGAGATACATTTGAAGTTCTCTAACGCTATAGATACGGCAATAAGGAATAGCGCAGTAGGCAGCACAGTTGAAGAGGAATGGACGTCTCTAAAAAGGGCCATCACAGAAGTTGGGAAGGAAAACATAGGTACAAAGAAGGTAGCTGCGAAGAAACCATGGGTAACAGAAGAAATACTTCAGTTGATTGATGAAAGGAGGAAGTACAAACAAGTTCCGGGAAAATTAGGAATACAGAAATACTAGTCGCTGAGGAATGAAATAAATAGGAAGTGCAGGGAAGCTAAGACGAAATGGCTGCAGGAAAAATGTGAAGACATCGAAAAAGATATGATTGTCGGAAGGACAGACTCAGCATACAGGAAAGTCAAAACAACCTTTGGTGACATTAAGAGTGCAACGGGAATTCCACTGTCAAATGCAGAGGAGAGAGCAGATAGGTGGAAAGAATACATTGAAAGCCTCTATGAGGGGGAAGATTTGTCTGATGTGATAGAAGAAGAAACAGGAGTCGATTTAGAAGAGATAGGGGATCCAGTATTACAACCGGAATTTAAAAGAGCTTTGGAGAACTTACGGTCAAATAAGGCAGAAGGGATAGATAACATTCCATCAGAATTTTTAAAATCATTAGGGGAAGTGGCAACAAAACGACTATTCACGTTGGTGTGTAGAATATATGAGTCTGGCGACATACCATCTGACTTTCGGAAAAGCATCATCCACACAATTCCGAAGACGGCAAGAGCTGACAAGTACGAGAATTATTGCACAATCAGCTTAACAGCTCATGCATCGAAGCTGCTTACAAGAATAATATACAGAAGAATGGAAAAGAAAATTGAGAATGCGCTAGGTGACGATCAGTTTGGCTTTATGAAAAGTAAAGGCACGAGAGAGGCAATTCTTACGTTACGGCTAATAATGGAAGCAAGACTAAAGAAAAATCAAGACACGTTCACAGGATTTGTCGACCTGGAAAAAGCGTTCGACAATATAAAATGGTGCAAGCTGTTCAAGATTCTAAAAAAAAGTAGGGGTAAGCTATAGGGAGAGACGGGTCATATACAATATATACAACAACCAAGAGGGAATAATAAGAATGGACGATCAAGAACGAAGTGCTCGTATTAATAAGGGTGTAAGACAAGGCTGTAGCCTTTCGCCCCTACTCTTCAATCTGTACATCGAGGAAGCAATGATGGAAATAAAAGAAAGGCTCAGGAGTGGAATTAAAATACAAGGTGAAAGGATATCAATGATACGATTCGCTGATGACATTGCTATCCTGGGTGAAAGTGAAGAAGAATTAAATGATCTGCTGAACAGAATGAACAGTCTAATGAGTACACAGTATGGTTTGAGAGTAAATCGGAGAAAGACGAAGGTAATGAGAAGTAGTAGAAATGAGAACAGCGAGAAATTTAACATCAGGTTTGATGGTCACGAAGTCGATGAAGTTAAGGAATTCTCCTACCTAGGCAGTAAAATAACGAATGACGGACGGAACGAGGAGGACATCAAAAGCAGACTCGCTATGGCAAAAAAGGCATTTCTGGCCAAGAGAAGTCTACTAATATCAAATACCGGCCTTAATTTGAGGAAGAGATTTCTGAGGATGTACGTCTGGAGTACAGCATTGTATGGTAGTGAAACATGGACTGTTGGAAAACCGGAACAGAAGAGAATAGAATCATTTGAGATGTGGTGCTATAGACGAATGTTGAAAATTAGGTGGACTGATAAGGTAAGGAATGAGGAGGTTCTACGCAGAATCGGAGAGAAAAGGAATATGTGGAAAACACTGATAAGGAGAAGGGACAGGATGATAGGACATCTGCTAAGACATGAGGGAATGACTTCCATGGTACTAGAGGGAGCTGTAGAAGGCAGAAACTGTAGAGGAAGACAGAGATTGGAATACGTCAAGCAAATAATTGAGGACGTGGGTTGCAAGTGCTACTCTGAGATGAAGAGGTTAGCACAGGAAAGGAATTCGTGGCGGGCCGCATCAAACCAGTCAGTAGACTGATGACCAAAAAAAAAAAAAAAATCCGAGTTTTATGTGAAATACAACATCCTAAACCTAACAATATTAGCTTCAACAAACATTTTTTATCTTTCTTCTGCTATTCTTTGTCATCGTCTTTGTTTCTCGATACAAAATTTTAAAAAAAAATGCTCGTCCTGTCTTGTTTGAAATAAAAACTGCGTATTGCTATTTAGTTTTACTATTTTCTACTACCGACAGATCGTCAACACAAATATTGCATTTGTTGGAATGCCTCCTCCTGTACAAACACCACGAAAAGTCTTAGATTTGCACGCTCTACACGTACCATTGTCCATGACACCAGTTTTGTTGCGAGCCTGTTCCATTTATTCACCGTTTATAACTGAATAAACTATTGTTACATCGTAAATAGTTCTTTCAAGTCTTGTAAGCTGGCCTAGAATACGCCTAATACTCAGTAGTAATGTTCTGACCCCTTTCTTAAAAAACTTTTAGAATCTAAAAATATAAGTATGTTCACAATTGAATTTTCTTCTTTCTGTTCTTATTACAATCAATGTAAAGCTGTAAATCAACATACTTTCCTAGAACCATCACATTCGTCGGTGATTAAAATGCGTGTAGGTGGGCTATTCCTCTTTAATTGTTGGTCTTCCATGTCTCCTTCTTTGAAAGGAGATTTTACTTTTACTTGGCACGATTTTTCAGGATTTTATGCTTCCTAGTGGAATCAATGTGAAAAACCTGTACATATGTTTAAGTAACTCCCTATTTATTCCATTTGTAATGGGTACTTTTCTTCGTTAGCTCTCCCCTTAGTTTTTCAAATTACAGACGATTGTTGTCAGTTAAAGAACTTCCTCTTGTATGTGGTGTACTTCCTCTATAAACACAACCTGCTTTGACGGTGTAACCAGTCCTCTTTATTAGTTGAGGACATTTAAACAGTCAACGTATCCACAAAAAAAAATCATTGCTATAAGTGTCACTGAGTTTCCGTCAATTAATTTTGTATCGTTTCTAGACATTTGGACTGTTGATGGTAGCTCGTAGTTGAAAGTCTAGGGTGCAAATTAAATCTTTCTTTCATTTTTCCTTATGTTTTTTGCCATTTTCGGACATCTTTAATCTCACTGAGTTTTTATCTTTTTCTGGGTTTGTTGTTTAGTAGGAATTATTCAAAAAATGGTTCAAATGGCTCTGAGCACTATGGGACGTAACTTCTGAGGTCATCAGTCCCCTAGAAATTAAAAATACTTAAACCGAACTAACGTAAGGATATCACACACATCCATGCCCGAGGCAGGATTCTTACCTGTGACCGTAGCGGTCGCACGGTTTCAGACTGTAGCGCCTAGAAACGCACGGCCACTACAACTGGCAGGAATTGTTCCTTACTGGTGCTAATTGTCAATTACAAGGAATGATTGACTATTATAAGGAGTTATAAAGGGCGTTACTGCAGTTTATATGCAACGTAGCGCGACTCCGATGCGGGTATATAAGCAACGATGTGTAGGCAAGGGATTAGTGTGCAATTTGTATCTTTCCGACATGCGTGTGGTACAAGCGGAAACGACAACTATGGTGGCGTTAATACAAAACGCGTCTAAACAGGACAAACGTGTTGTTACTCTTGTCTTGACTACCGAAGGACTAGCACTTGCAGACATCCATCTTAAAATCACGAATGTGTATGGGGCAACATGTCAGTCGAAACCCACGTCTGGGGTAACTGCGACAATGGGTGCTGCTTCTCCACGATCAGGCACGTCGCCATATCGCAAATGTCGTAATTCTGAAGTTACACCAACTTAAGTGGAAGACACTCGAGTACCCGCCCTATAGTTCTGCTCTCTTCCCAGGTGCTTGTCACGCCTTCAGTCCCTGAAAGAAACCTTGCAGGGTCGGCGATTGCTCCCAGACGAGAATGTGCAGCGGGCAGTTACGGACTTATTCACGCAACAGAACACCGTGTTTTACCAAACAGGCATCTTCAGTCTGGCGCATCGGTCGGATGATTCTCCGAATGCTCAAGGCGATTTTGCCTTATTGGCATACCGATTCTGGAGTCTTCATTTTTCGTACGGAAACTTTTTGTTCGCCCTTTATATTTCATTTGTCTACTGAAATCTGTTGCTTAGACCTTAATGCTCGCCCTGCTTAGGTAATAACCCTCATACTTTGATTAATGTCTTCAGTGCATTGTTGTTTCTTATTCTGCCTCACATAACGCTGTCAATTACAATTTTATGATATTGTTGTATGTACCATACTTTATACGGCTGTTCAGGCTCTGTGGAACTGTTGTCTTCTTTACTTTTAGATGTGTTGGAAGACAGTGTGTTGCCGTAGCTGCAATGACTGCGGAATAGTGTTTTAACGCGTCTGATGCAACGGTAAACAAGACAACCCATGTTGCGGATAGCTTCCTCATGTCCAAATATTTATGCAAAATATTACGCACTCGTTCATTCGAGATGCCCACAGCACTAGCAATCTCACGCAACTTAACTCTTCTGTCATCCATCACTATATCATGGATTTTATCAATGATTTCAGGTGTCGTAACCTCCACAGGGCGTCCAGAACGTTCAGCATCACTTGTGCCCATATGACCACTCCGAAAATTTTGGAACCACTTATAAACTGTTCTAATCGAAGGTGCAGGGTAACCGTAATGTTTATCAAGCTTTTCTTCAGTCAACTGAGGCGTTTTGTCTTCCATAAAGTAAAGTTTCACCACCAAACGAAATTCGTTTCGTCCATTTTTTGACAATCACTCGACTTCCTTCATTCACACGAATGCCAAACACAAAGAAATAGACCAATATGCCTGAAACTTGGTGTGCGTTCTTTCCAAACATTACCTTGATACGCGTCGGTGGTGTCATCTCTCGGACTTTGCACAGACTTTTAAACGCCCCTCGTAATATCAGAAATAGTGACATGTCATATTAATGGTATCATATCAAGACCCGTCGCCTTTTTCTTCTGAAAAATGCAAAGGTTTACTGTCTGTTACACAGCATAACAAGCAAGGAGCAACAGTGCTCTCAACATACTGTTTAAAACATACGAAATGGTCCCAGGGTGAAAGCCCATTTCTGTGCAGAGTTGAGTTGCAGCACCCGATCGTGGTAAGGATGCACGCCGATGGCAGTTGGATAAACAGCTTCACAAGTCAAACATTTGATTAAATCTAATTATAGCACGTTTGCGATGTAAAATCGAAAATGACGTGTATACCCATGTTGGTACTAGATAGGATTATGATTCAATACGGCACTCTTGACTCAGAGGCACCAAAGCACCTGAATCGAATGGACAGTGTCTTGAAAGGAGTATATAAGATGAACATCAACAAAAGTAAAACGAGGATGATGGCATGTGGTCGAATTACATCAGTTGATGCTGAGGGAACTGGATTAGGGAATGAGACACTTAAAGTAGTAAATAAGTTTTGCTATTTGGGGAGAATGATAACTGGCATTGGTCAAAGTAGAGAGGATATAAAACGTAGACAGGCTATGGCAAGGAAAGCGTTTCTGAAAAAAGGAAATTTTTTAACATCGAGTATAAATTTAAGTGTCAGGAAGTCTTTTCTGAAACTATTTGTATGGAGTGTAGCCAAGTGTGGAAATGAAACATGGACGATAAACAGTGTAGACAAGAAGAGAATAGAAGCTTTCGAAACGTGGTACTATAGAGGAATGCTGAAGATTAGATGGGTAGATCATGTAACTAATGAGGAGGTATTGAATAGAATTGGGGAGAAGAGGAATTTGTGGCACAACTTGAAAAAGGGGTCGGTTGAACTGACACGTTCTGAGTTATCAAGCGATCACCAATTTAGTATTGGAGGGAGCGTGGAGGGTAAAAATCGTAGAGGGAGACCAAGAAATGAATACGCTAAGCGGATTCATAAGGATGTAGGTTGCAGTAGTTATTTGAAGATGAAGAGGCTTGCTCAGGACAGAGTAGTATGGAGAGCTGCATCAAACCAGTCTCTAAAGGCCACAACAAAGACAAGTTGACTCAGTACATTGTATGGTGTTTGTTCCCTTATTTGAATCTGATGATGATGTTATCGAAACGTGTTATTAAAAACAGTGGCCACAAAAGTACCTGTGGCTATTTCAGTATTATCATAGTGTCCATAGTAGCTGTTCCCATATTCCTATCTAATTGTAGTACGGTTACAGCTTCGTGTTGCTGTGGCCAGCCTACTGGTGTGGCCGTGCGGCTCTAGGCGCTTCAGTCTGGAACCGCGGGACCGCTACGGTCGCAGGTTCGAATCCTGCCTCGGGCATGGATGTGTGTGATGTCCTTCGGTTAGTTAGGTTTAAGTAGTTCTAAGTTCTAGGGCACTGATGACCACATATGTTAAGTCCTATAGTGCTCACATTTGAACCACTGCTGTGGTGTTTGCAGGGGTTTAGGAAAGACGACTTGGTGCAAGGAGGCCCACACTCGTGGCGACTGCGTGCTGTCCCATATCGCTCCCATGTCTGGCGTAGCCCGCTCGTCATTGTAGGCTCTGCCTGGATGCTGAGGCTTCTGCAAAAACTTACGGCTTTTTATATGGGCTAGTGACCCATTCCTTGTGCCGATGTGCTGTCTGCAGCTGCCTTCGCGACAACAAATCCGTGGCCTGTTGACCTAGAAACTGCTTGCTCGTCCTGCAGGAGCCCTATCTCACCTCTGCACTGCCAGTAATATTATACTTGGCGCAGTCCATCTCGTGATGTGTATACTGCCCTCTTGCTGTAACTGGCATTCTGATATCTTAGCAGCCGCGGGCTCCCTGTGACTCCATCTGCTGCTGCTGACCTGCTAGTCTCTGCAGTAATGAGGAAAAATAGTGGTGGTACTACATATAAAACGTGGAAGGAAAATACCTGTCTACGGTCATTACAGCCAACAATAACAACATTCTTCGTGACGTGCATTTTTTTACATGACATGCAGAGCTCATAAACGGATTTACTAATCAATATGCATTTTTGTTTCCCACACTGTATGAGTATCTTCACGCTGAGACACACTTTTCTTCTTCACTGTGTAATGGTACTTGAATTACGTAACCATTACGGCACCTCACCTCGACCTCTCGATTCTAGCAATATTCAACTGTGTTTCTGTAAAATGGTTAACATATTTCTGCGACAACATTCAGATTTGATTTCATTAATGTAGAGGTACTTCGATACATCGATATGTATATATTGCAATGATATTATTCTTATGTGTATTCTTTCTTTTGTCACTATGATCTTTGACGTACTTGTAACTCTGATTTTTGGGCGCGTAAGCGGTTATTAGAGAGTCAAGCTTTGGTCGTCATGTTAAAAAGATGCAAATTGTAGTCAGTTTATGAAATGTGAACTTTAACAGTGAGGAAGATATTTTCAAGTATGTTTTATATTGTGAAGTGATGTTTTGGAACGAGTTACGTGATATTGCAACAAAAGTAATAAAAAAGAAGTGTAACTAAAATTCGGAGTGCTGATTACTTTTATACATCACCATTGTCCTAACTTGCAAAAGTTTAATCTTCAAGAATGGTTTGTGAAACACATCTATAAAACTTCTAAATATCGCAGAATAACACCTAGGCCTCTTTGCATCCGAGCTTGGAATCATCACTACCTAGATTTTCGACGAATGACCCATGAGTTCACAACGAGACCAGCGTGGGAAACACGAAAAGATGAGTGCCTGGTTTATCCATTATTTCAATAAATGACTTTATTAACTGTGCTCTAATGACACCTGCCGTATAATATAACTTTGTTGTTGCCCGAAAATTCAATATTTAGCAGCGTGAGCAACACTACAATCATAATTAATTTTTGACCTTTGTTGTGGTAGGGTTGTTAGAACTGTCATCGTAGTTTCAGTGAGTGAAAACAACAGTAGGACCTCACACGTGGTAGTTTCGACACACAGGGGATAGGCAAAATAATGTGAACACCTGTACTTACTTGGGAATCGTTTATTAGTAAGGGGTTGGACCTCCATTTTCCCGTAACACAGCTGCTATTCTTCTTGGAATACTGGCAAATAATTACTGTGTAGTCTCCAGTGGAATATTATGCCACTCTTCAATCATAACCGCTTTTAACTAATTTAGTGACGAATCTGCGCTCCAATGCCGCCCACGAGGGGACTGTGCTGTACAGGGAAGACGCTGCAATTCAGTTGCAATCTCCTCATACCACGATTTTTCTCTCTTGGCTGCGAGAATGGGTCCATTACAGTCCTGAAATATGGTATCATTGTTGGGGAAAAACTTTTGAATCATGGGGCACAGCTGATCACCTACATTGTGAACATTTGTTCACATAATCGTTGACTGTAACACGGCCTTTGATACAAATGGTGGGATACCATGACATGGCTGCCCACACTATCACACTTCCACCTCCATGCTTAACGTTGGAATCAAGCAATCAGGATCGTAGGCTTCTTTTGGTCTTCTCCAGACGAAAACCCGGCCCGATGTTGGAAATAACAGAAACGCTGACACATCGAACCATTTGATCAGGATTTATGCTCCTGACAGGATATTTTACGCTTCTTTCTGTTGCTTGTCGTCACTAATGGTTTCGGTATAGCAGCTGGTCCGTGAATATTCGCTTTATGGAGTTCTTGGTGGACACTGTCGATAGATATGGGGTCTCGAAGAAGCCTATTGAGCTCTGAGCCCTCCGATGTGGCCGAGTGGTTCTAGGCGCTTCAGTCCGGTACCGCGCTGCTGCTACGGTCGCAGGTTCGAATCCTACCTCGGATACTGAACGTGAGATGGTAGCTGGAGCTACAAGCATGGGACATTCCATTTCGGAAATCGTTAGGGAATTCAATATTCCGAGATCTACAGGGTCGACAGCATGCCGAGAATAGCAATTTTCAGGCATCAATTCTCACCAGAAGCAACGCATTGGTCGACAACCTTCACTTAACGACCGAGAAAAGCGTCGTTTATATATTGTCGTCATTACTAACAGGCAAGCAACAGCATGTGAAATAACGGCAGAAATCAAGGTGCGACATACGACGAACAATCCGCTGCGACAGTGCGACGAAGTTTGGCGTTAATGGGCTATGACGGCAGAGGACCGTTGCGTGTGCCTTTGCTAACAGCACGAAAACGCTTGTAGCAACTCTCCTGGTCTCGCGACCATATCGTCTGAACACTAGACGACTGGAAAACAGGTGAATCCCGATTACAGTTGTTGAGAGCTGATGGTAGTGTTCGAGTGTGTCACAGATCCCACGAAGCCATGGACTGAAGTTGTCGACATGGCACTGAGCAAGCTGGTGGTGGCTCCATAATGAAGTGGGCTGTGTTTACATGGAATTGACTGAGTCGTCTGGCCCAAATGAAGCGATAACTGATTGAAAAAGGTTATGTTCGCTGACTGCAGACCATTTGCAGTCATTCATAACGTTCCCATGACAGCGACGGAAATTTTGTGGATCACAATGCACTATGTAGCTGGGCGACTATTGTTCTGGACAATAGGGGTGAATGATTTCGCCACCCAGACTACCCGACTGTCTCACCAAACATATAATAAGATTGATTCTTCGTTTTATCAGAATGCTGAAGGATTTTGCCATGTTCTTCTTGTTTCATCTTCCACATTTCTGAAATGAATATTTCTTTAATGTATTCTCTGCTAGCCTTCGATACCCATTTGAATTGGAAAATGAATAATATGTGGATGATAATATACCATACTTTCCTTCTGGTTACTCTAATTTATAGAATCTCTAAAAACGACTATTAAGACTTTCTTTAATAACTTCTATCAGCGCATCAGAGTGCGTAGTTTTATTCATTTGCAAGCTGCTTAACTTTCTTTGGATTCCCATTATTTCAGGCAGAAGACATGCATATTATGTACCTTTGACTCCTTCTAAACTTTTGAAGCCGTCAGCAATAGGTTTTTAGCAGCTTATATATTCATTAACAAATTGTACTGCAATTTCTTTAAAACCAACTAATCCGAGTTTCTTTAATATTTCATTTAGAGTATACGTAATTGTGAGTAGTTCTTGAATAGAACCACAGTATGAATTCCATCGTGTTAGACATGGATAAGCATGGGATTTTCTAGCTGATTCTAAATAGAATTCACAAGCTTTTGGTGACCTTGAACACAGATTCCAAAGGGCTTGACATTCTGACAAGGCTGCATCATAAACTTTTTTGTATGAACTATTATGAGTTTTGGTCTTACACAAATCTCGTGAAGCTATTAAATGTAATTTGTGTGACCTCGCGCCATCCTTTCTTCTCTTCCAAAAGATCACTAGGCGTTATCAGATGACTACGGTACATTTTACATTAAACAAATAATAATGGTAAACATGCACAGCGTACTCAAGTCTTACTGCCTTTTCTTATAATATTAGCGTCATAGTCATATTCGCTTGTAAGGCACATCTTTGGCGCTTGTTGCGCTATATGTATCCGTTGTGGAACTATTTTTGCTTAACCAAATGACTCATTAAATGAATGAAAACTGCGAAGTATGAATTTTAAAAAAATTGAAAAGAAGCATTTTGCACTTTACAAATATAAACTAACTACATTTTAAGTGTTTCTAACAGAATAGAAAATTCATTTTGAAAAAAAAAGTTTTACGTAATTCACATCTCTGATCACGATCTTTTTACGATGAAGATCTAATTTTCTAAAACAAAGTATCCCTAACCTGGGCGTTAGCAAATTGCCATAAATTAGGAAGATGTTACGGACTTTTGGTCTCAGTACCGTCTGTGTCTGTGTTCAGTCCACAGTCATCACGAGACTACCACTAAAATACGAAAACCTGCTGTGCGGAATTTCACACTTGTTAATGCCTGCAACTTTCTGCTTCTACTGAGGTAAAATTTTGTTTCTGCGAGTTCACAATTTTACTGACTATACGAGATGAGATAGTAAAGTAATGAGACTGATGGGGAAAAATGTTGTTTACCGTTTTAGTCAAGTTTAGTGTTGTCTCCTTCAAAGTAGTTCCCGTCTGCTTGCACACACTTTTTCCACCACTTGTGGCATTGATGGTAACATATCCTCCAAGACCCTCGTCACAGCTTTTTGAACATCTTGTGTTGTTTGAGAACTGTGTCCATTGACCGCCGTTTTGACTCTTGGAAATATAAAAATGTCGCACGCGGCGATAGCTGGTGAATAAGGTGGCTGTGGTAGTACTGCAATTTGTTTTGAGGTTAAAAATTGCTGTACTGACAGAGCAGTATGGGATGGCGCATTATCGTGATGCAGAATCTAGTTATCAGCAATGTTGGCACGGACACGAAGAACTCTTTTACGAAGTCTTTCTAAAATTTCTTTGTAGTAATATTGATTAACCGTTTGTCCAGAAGGCACCCACTCCTTATGAACAATTCCCTTGGAATCAAAGAGGCGCACAAGCATTCATTTCACTTTTGACTTTGACATGCGAGCTTTTTTTGGTTTGCGTGATCACTTTGAACACCATTGCGAAATTTGGCGTTTTTGTCTCTGGATCGTACTGAAGAAAACCAACTTCCATCTCCAATGATAACATGGCTCAACAATTCTGGACTGATTTCCGTTTGCTCTAACACGTATTATGAGGTTCCATTTCCGTGACGAGAGACAGAAACATGTGTTAACTAATAACAGCACAACTCACGAGTGAGCAGTAGCATTGATGTGCCGCTTGGACTAGAAGCAGCTTATAGACCAAGGTCAAAGATATTGTGCCTGCCCAAGCCTGCAAGGTTGCCACGTCTTACAAAGAAAATCAGTCTCATTACTTTATTGTTGCACCTCGTATTCTATCTACGAATAGTTAATTAGCTGCGTTTGGTCATGTAGGTGGCGCTAGGTGTGAATGAGAGCCGAGCAAGTGGCGTGAGGAGGTAGTCCGCGCATCTGCGATAACGCTGGATACAGGTGGCGCCTTGGGTAACGCAACGGCCTAGCAATCAGGAGGATCCCAGGTTCAAGACCCAGCCCGGCATGCATTTTCACTCGTCTCCACTGATTCCATATAAAGTCCCTACGCAACTGATATCATCAGTTTCACAATAGGTCGAATCACCATACGCATAATTTTGCAGAGTGCGTGGGATAACCCCGAGAGTGCTCCCACTGTTATCCGACGTGGCATCCCAGATCACAACTTCAGGTGTAGGTCCAGTGCGTCTAGCACATATTTTGGTTACAGCTCCTCAACTGGGCTCGTTGCAACCAACACGCTGCCACCACTGGCACCGAGGCAGAACCAGCTTTCATCAGAAAATACAACAGACCTCCACCATGCCCTCCAATGAGCTCTGGACTTGGCTCCACTTAAGTCACAAATGGAAGCAGTTGCGAATGCACGCTACAGGGCGTTGAGATCGAAGCTGTCGTTGAAGTAACCGGTTTGTAACAGTTCGTTTATCCGTCCCTGGTAGCTGAGTGGTCAGCGCGACGGAATGTCGTACCTAACGGCATACATTACATAGACAAATGTAATGTATTGCGAATACATAGAAAGAAGGATCCTTTATTGTATGATTATATGATAGCGGAACAAACACTGGTAGCAGTTACTTGTGTAAAATATCTGGGAGTATGCGTGCAGAACGATTTGAAGTGGAATGATCATATAAAATTAATTGTTGGTAAGGCGGGTACCAGGTTGAGATTCATTGGGAGAGTCCTTAGAAAATGTAGTCCATCAACAAATGAGGTGGCTCACAAAACACTCGTTCGACCTATACTTGAGTATTGCTCATCAGTGTGGGATCCGTACCAGATCGGGTTGACGGAGGAGATAGAGAAGATCCAAAGAAGAGCGGGGCGTTTCGTCACAGGGTTATTTGGTAACCGTGATAGCGTTACGGAGATGTTTAACAAACTCAAGTGGCAAACTCTGCAAGAGAGGCGCTCTGCATCGCGGTGTAGCTTGCTCGCCAGGTTTCGAGAGGGTGCGTTTCTGGATGAGGTATCGAATATATTGCTTCCCCCTACTTATACCTCCAGAGGAGATCACGAATGTAAAATTAGAGAGATTAGAGCGCGCACGGAGGCTTTCAGACAGTCGTTCTTCCCGCGAACCATACGAGACTGGAACAGGAAAGAGAGGTAATGACAGTGGCACGTAAAGTGCCCTCCGCCACACACCGTTGGGTGGCTTGCGGAGTATAAATGTAGATGTAGATGTAGATGTTTGATTCCCGGCTGGGTCTGAGATTTTCTCCGCTCAGGAATTGTCTGTTAGTGTCGTCCTTAACATCATCATTTCATCCCCATCGACACGCAAGTCACCGAAGTGGCGTCAACTCGAAAGACTTGCACCGGACGAACGTTCTATCCGACGGGAGGCCCTAGCCACACAGCATTTCCATTTCCAACAGTTCGTCGTCTCACTGTGGCTGCTCAGATTCCTGCTACAGATGCAGTACGATGCACCACAGCTATACACCGAAGACGATTGTCTTTCCTTTATGTAGTGTCAGGTGGCCGTCCGGAACTCTGTCTTCTTGCCACCGTACCTTCCTGTGACCACCGCTACCAGCAGTCATGTACAGTGGCTACATTCCCGCCAAGTCTTTCTGCAATATCTCAGAAGCAACATATAGCTTCTTGACCTATTGCTGAAGCTCAGTGGAGTGCTGATAATAGCGTCTTTGTCGCTTTAAAGGCATTCTTGACTAACATCAGTCTAAAATGTAAATGACGCTCACGTCGTTACAGCGTGTGTTTAAAGCAAACTTAATGTGCGTCCTCCTGGTGAGAAAATTGAAGAGACATGTAGAAACACGCCTTCCAATTTTCGTTTATGTCGCACGACTCCCTCTTGGCGTTGCGACTTTTTTCCTATCAGTGTAGACTGAAGATGTTTATGCTTAAAACTCTTTGTGTACCACAGATTACGTGTTTAACAGAAATAATGTGTCTTTTTTAACTTGTAAGCTTCCAGCATGTAGCCATATAAATATTTTTTTTTTAATATGTGTACCACCCGTTTGTTAAGTTGACGCATGATACATCGTAACTTTCATCTTTAATATTATGAAGCAAGTAACTAACTGTTGCAGTTGTCGTTTTGATACTCTCAAGACCACTATCACTGCAGAATCAAATGTTCAAGTGCGTGTGAAATCTTATGGGACTTAACTGCTAAGGTCATCAGTCCCTAAGCTTACACACTACTTAACCTAAATTGTCCTAAGGACAAACACACACACCCACGCCCGAGGGAGGACTCGAACCTCCACCGGGATCAGCCGCACAGTACACCACTGCAGCGCCTTAGACTGCTCGGCTAATCCCGCGCACTGCAGAATCGAACACAGTATTGCAGTTCCCAAGAATATTTCGTTTCTAGGAGAAAGTAATGTCTCTGTTAAGCATTGCTGACAAAAATGGTTCAAATGGCTCTGAGCACTATGGGACTTAACATCTATGGTCATCAGTCCCCTAGAACTTAAAACTACTTAAACCTAACTAACCTAAGGACATTACACAACACCCAGTCATCATGAGGCAGAGAAAATCCCTGATCCCGCCGGGAATCGAACCCGGGAATCCGGGCGCGGGAAACGAGAACGCTACCGCACGACCACGAGCTGCGGACATTAATGACAATCAGTGCTGATCTAAATTGTGAGAGAAGAGACAAACTGCATTAATTATTAATCTTCCATCTTAGTACCCATGGTTCACGCTTCGTGAAAAAAATCATTAAAGTCACAGCATATTTCTACTGCATTTCACGCCCAAACTATGCGAAATTGAAAAATTATTTTCGAGAAAAAAAGAAATCTGAATTTGTGGATGCTCACTTGGGACTTGAATTGCTTCCACAACAGCTTAGCAGTTAACCTAGTACGCTTCGTGGCTACTTTGCTCTTATTTCCTAGCACTGCTCCAACCAAAACTCTTGAAGGCTGCCGTTAACCTCTTAACTTTCTTGTAGTACTAGCGATAAAATTCCAGAGATTGTAACAAGCCGCACAGATTCGAGCGGAATTTGATGCACTTAAGATTTTGTTATCTTGGCAGCAGTTCGGACGATATCGTTCTGTTTGCTATCCTTCGCACGCCGTGGAAACTTTCCTTTACCAGAGGGTAATCAGCTACGTATCGAATTATCTAGATCGTTCCACTGTTGTAGCACTGGTTGCATTTTTATGTGATTTTTTTTGTACAAAAATGTAGTAGCGTATTTACGAACGGTATCCTGCAAATAATGGATCGAGAGGAACAGGTAAATACCGTCTGGCTAGATTTCTGAAAGGTTTTCGACATTTTACAACCTTGTTGAAAACAACGAACATGAGCTAGAAGAATTTTTAACTGATAGACTATATTAACTTCCAGTAAGTAATACTGTGTGGCGAATATTGAGCAGAACCAGAAATACCACCAGATGTCTTCCACAAAAAGATAATAGAACCACTAATATTCTCATTGTATATAAATGATTTATCAAACAGCCTAAACAACAGATTCTCGGTGTTGATGTAATACTTTTGTCTACAGGAAACTATGACTATATAAAAGGGCGACTGTAAGACAATACTTAGACAGTATTTATCTTTAAACATGAAAAGAGGCAAAATAATTTCCACAACTAAGGGAAAGATCCTGATAACATTAAATTAGAAGTTTGATGTACGCGTCTGTAGTCTGCCACGCCGATTCAGTTTTTAAGAGTAACTCTAAGAAGCTGTACGAAATACAGTGTGATTCTACAGGTGAAAATAAACCGAAAAAGGTTTGTGAACTTGTGTCTGATTTTCGATCGTTACGGAACTGGAGTAGGTTGAAGATTACACACATCCATAAACGATTATGAAGACAAGTATGAATATCACTTGATGAAATGCTGTGTAGGCGCTGTAGTGAACAGAATAATGGTGGAACAGACGAGACATCCATCCTACAACAGGTATTCAATATGTCCTCCAACCACCTTAATGCAACGCGTTGTATGTTGTGTAGTGTTACACATCGAACATCATCTCGGCGGACTTTAACACGGACAACAGCGTCGGTGATACGAGAGACAAGTTCTTCACGTGTAACCAGCTCCTACGGTACACATCGCCCTTTAACAAGCCTAATGGGGTTAGATTGTATGATCTGACAGGATAGTTCCTGGACCCACCACGGCCAGTCCACCGTAGAGGAAATTTGTTATTCAGATGCTGAGATACTTGTTTAATAAGAGTGGGATACTTCTCTGGTACAGTGAATCGGTGACCCATCATGTTGCAGGTACATTTGCCATCTTCCAAAAGTGCATGTAGGTCTTCTATAGGGAAATGTACGTATGCTGCAGCTGTCATGCGATTTGGCAGTAACACAGCCCGTATCACCAGGTCATCAATCATATCACATCAGACTTTCACTGAGAATTTAGCTTAGAATCTTGTCTTCCTAGTATCATGTGGGTTCTGCATCACCCTTGTATGGAAACTGTGGGTGTTCATGACACATTGCGTGAAAAAGTAGCCCATCTGTAAATAAAATGTATTGAATGACATCTCTGTGTACAGTGAACCATTTACAAAACTGTTGTCTGCTTACTGAATCACTTGGGTGTATATGTTGCACATGCTGCAATGGAATGGGTACAAGCCCTTGGACTGTAACGTACGCCACACTCACATTTGTGGAACACTGAGCTGACGGCTAATGCGCTGTGTGCTGGTGGGACTCGACTGTATCATTGTAATAATGTCTTCTCTTTCCTCAAATGACTGGACGGCCTCACGTTCTGTACTCTGAGTAGTGTTCAGAATTCACGTTATGCTTGGGAAACCCTAGGAAATACCCTGGCACAGGGTGTTCGCTAATCGGGGAAATATCTCTGGTATTCTGTCAAAGCCGCACAGGTACTGACATTACAGTACCTGTACATAAACAACAAGTCACCATATTCTACGCGGGCGCTCGTGTGTGGCATGTTGGTATTCATGGACACAATGGACTTGCCCAATTAAACGGCAGTGAAGCACGACACGCACATCGCTTCACGACTGCTCACTGATACAACCCACGATTGCACACTGGGTATTCTTACAGCTGGTGCCTCGGTGCGATACCACAGTGCTGCCATCTGTTGGAAAACCCCTACACATCTTGTAGTACGGATCAGTCATTTGTCCCAACACTATTCTGTTCACAACAGCGCCTACACAGCACTTTGGTAAATAATATTCACACTTGTCTTCATATTCACTCATGGATGTGTGTAGTTTTCAACTCGCTCCAGTTCCGTAACGATCGAAAAGTGGGCACATGATCATACGACTTTTTCGGTCTATTTTCATATTTAGAATCACCTAAAAAATTATGTGACATTCCTCCTCAATCAGCCTGCATAACGGAGATGTGAAATCAGTAGCAGTGAACGCTGATCAAAGAATGGGACTTGTGGGTAGGATATTGAGAAAGTGTGATGCATTAGGAAAGAAAACTGCATAGAAGGGACTAACGCAACCAATTCCAGATTTTTGTCCCGGCGTTTGGAAACATGTCAAGTAAACACGATGGGTTCCATCTAACTAATTCAAAAAATGCGCTGAAAGCTCAGAAACAGGCGAGTGCAATCACTACGAAACTGTAGCAGACGATATACTCTGGAAACAAAAAGAGGAATCTATGGTAGCATAACGCCGAGGATCTTGCGAAAAGCTGTTTGTAAATTAAAAGTTTATGAATTCGAGGAAGACAGACAATCTGCTGTATCCGAAAAGTCTGACGGATCGTGAGGGTAATACAACAGGGAGACTTGTACGCGTATAGAGGCATGCAGAATCATTTTCCCCTTGCTCATTGTGCCAATGGAATAAGAAACCACGTAGGAAGAATTGTAGTAAAATACCCATGATAGTACTCTGTAAAAGAGGTCGTGGTTTACATTTGTAAAAGGTAGAGCATTTATACAGTTGAAGACACATTTCAACAAGATAATTCTTGACTTGACACAGCCCAATTGTATAAGGTGTACGTTTCCCCCAAAACGTGAATCAGCTCACACTGCCACAGGTGGGGAGGTGGATCTAGAGTTCGTCATGGAAAAAGAGTCATGCTACCGCTTGACATTTCCAGGTGATACTCAGCTAATACACGAGTGGTATGTACCTTGACCGTGAGAGGGAAGTACTAGGACCAACATGGAATAGAGTCCTGTGCATTTGTTTTAATTATTCATCACTCATCTGGTAACAGAGACAAGTATTGATGCAATGGTTATCACACTGGAATCGTTTTTTGGCTGGTCGGAGTTGAAATTGTGGTTCAAATGGCTCTGAACTCTATGCGACTTAACATCTGAGGTCATCAGTCCCCTAGAACTTAAAACTACTTAAACCTAACTAATCTGAGGACATCACACACATTCATGCCCAAGGCAGGATTCGAACCTGCGACCGTAGCGATCGCGCGGATCCAGACTGAAGTGCCTAGAACCGCTCGGCCACACCTGCCGGCTTGAAATTGTGTATCTGTTTCAGATATCAAAAGACCGCCTTTCTATTTGAATTGGATCTTCCATGGCGGCTTCCGAAATGGGCGACATATCGGTAAGATAGGCTGACTGGTTTCCCTCCTTTCCCAGCACACAGTACTTTAGCTTTCTGAAGATTTGCAATAAAAGGCTCTGTTCTGTTGATACTGTTAAGGGTAGAAGTGATGCTTGGCCGCTTACAATGTTTCGTCATTGTCAGCTCTGACGTATTAGTAAGGCACAACGGTGATGAGTGGAGCTAATTCCGCTCCGTATATGAGAGTTCCGGCAGGAGCCCTGTATCCCTTCCAAGAAGTTCATCTGCTTTTACAATATCAGCAGTGCTTATTCCCGCACTGTGGTACGGCTGAGCTTGGAGGTAATTCAGTCAGGCTATGAATTTTCATGAATCACGGAGTGCTCTCTCCGGGTAATTGGTTCCGCAGCTTATCCGACATCACAGCTCCTCTTCTTTATACATAGTGTTGATGAAACCAAAAAGTTACGGCAGAACAGCCCACGAAGCTTCACTGTTAACACTGCGTTAAAAATGAGAATCCCTCCTCAAGACGCAATTCGAACACGTTTAAACATAATACCAGCGCGAGTACGGGCTCACGATGCCCGGAATAGGGCAGTTGTCACATTTCTCTGCAGATGGTAATACTGGTCAACTAACCATCGCTTCGAGACAGTCACAAATATCAAATGAGTATTTCTACATCTACATCTGCGTGATTACTCTGCAATTCACATTTAAGTGCTTGGCAGAGGGTTCATCGAACCACAATCATACTATCTCTCTACCATTCCACTCTCGAACAGCGCGCGGGAAAAACGAACACCTAAGCCTTTCTGTTCGAGCTTTGATTTCTCTTATTTTATTTTGATGATCATTCCTACCTATGTAGGTTGGGCTCAACAAAATATTTTCGCATTCGAAAGAGAAAGTTGGTGACTGAAATTCCGTAAGTAGATCTCGCCGCGACGAATAAACGTCTTTGCTTAATGACTTCCATCCCAACTCGCGTATCATATCTGCCACCCTCTCTCCCCTATTACGTGATAATGCAAAACGAGCTGCCCTTTTTTGCACCCTTTCGATGTCCTCCGTCAATCCCACCTGGTAAGGATCCCACACCGCGCAGCAATATTCTAACAGAGGACGAACGAGTATTGTGTACGCTGTCTCTTTAGTGGACTTGTTGCATCTTCTAAGTGTCCTACCAATGAAACGCAACCTTTAGCTCGCCTTCCCCACAATATTTTCTATGTGGTCTTTCCAACTGAAGTTGTTCGTAATTTTAACACCCAGGTACTTAGTTGAATTGACAGCCTTGAGAATTGTACTATTTATCGAGTAATCGAATTCCAACGGATTTCTTTTGGAACTCATGTGATCCACACTTTTAGTTATTTGGCGTCAACTGCCACCTGCCACACTATACAGCAATCTTTTCTAAATCGCTTTACAACTGATACTGGTCTTCGGATGACCTTACTAGACGGTAAATTACAGCATCATCTGCGAACAACCTAAGAGAACTGCTCAGATTGTCACCCAGGTCATTTATATAGATCAGGAACAGCAGAGGTCCCAGGACGCTTCCCTGGGGAACACCTGATATCACTTCAGTTTTATTCGATGATTTGCCGTATATTACTACGAACTGCGACCTTCCTGACAGAAAATCAAGAATCCAGTCGCACAACTGAGACGATATCCCATAGGCCCGCAGCTTGATCAGAAGTCGCTTGTGAGGAACGGTGTCAAAAGCTTTCCGGAAATCTAGAAATACGGAATCAACTTGAGATCCCCTGTCGTTAGCGGCCATTACTGCGTTGCAAAAGAACGATGTTTTCTGAAACCATGCTGATTACGTATCAATAGATCGTTCCCTTCGAGGTGATTCATAATGTTTGAATACAGTATATGCTCCAAAACCCTACTGCAAACCGACGTCAATGATATAGGTCTGTAGTTCGATGGATTACTGCTACTACCCTTCTTAAACAATGGTGCGACCTGCGCAATTTCCCAATCTGTAGGTACAGATCTATCGGTGAGCGAGCGGTTGTATATGAGTGCTAAGTAGGGAGCTACAGTATCAGCGTAATCTGAAAGGAACCTAATCGGTATACAATCTGGACCTGGAGACTTGCCCGTATCAAGCGATTTGAGTTGCTTCGCAACCCCTGCGGTATCTACTTCTAAGAAACTCATGCTATCAGCTGTTCGCGTTTCAAATTCTGGAATATTCCATTCGTCTTCCCTGGTGAAGGAATTTCGGAAAATTGCGTTCAATAACTCCGCTTTAGCGGCACAGTCGTCGGTAACAGTACCATCGGCTGTGAGCAGCGAAGGTATTGACTGCGTCTTGCCGCTTGTGTACTTTACATGCGACCAGAATTTCTTCGCTTTTTATAATGAGAAACTTGTTTAGCCTGAGCTACTTGTTTCTGTATTTATATTTTCGAACAGTTTAAAATGTCATCGTTGAATACTTGATACATGAACTTTTTAAAGGCTGCACGGCAATTGCGAGCAGCTGTCAGCCTATAGAGCAAGCAGAATTACCTAACTCACCACTCTACAGTCACGGAGCAGCGGAAAAAATGACATTATGCTTTCTCTATAAAAAGACTTTACATAAACGACAATTCGAGAGCTGTGCAAAATGCGTATCGATATATTTTTCTTTCTTGTTGTAGGGTCATCATGTACTAGAGCTCTTAAAACCGTATATTACGAAAACCATAGAGACTAGAACGCTTCTCAGAAAAAAATTGTGAGGACGCCGAGGTGTGCCTAGACTCCACAGAATGTTGAGCTTGTATCCATATATGGCTATTGAGCCCACAGTGTTCACGTCCGAGCCAAATGCCTACGGTAAGGTGGTATGAGAGTAGCGTTCGAGAAACATACAAGTTACACACGATGCAGACGGTACAAGAGTGACCACCAATCACCATTAGCATTTTGCATACAAATACGAAGATAAGGAAGGGCAACAAATTTCAAGAGAAGATATGAATGTTATCCGATATTTTCATTTCGTAGACTTCATGAACACGCATAATTATCATTACTGACTAATGCAGTCCAAGAAAGTCCTTCACAAAAGCGAAAGGCGTCTCTGTTAAGCACAGTTCTGCTACAGAGAATTAATCTAGTCTTTCTTTTTCGAAAATTACAGTGGTTTTACGTCCCATTCGTATATTGAGCTGCCTCAGTTATTCGTTCCACCGAAAAAACACCATTTTCCACGATCTAACGATCACTATACTCAACAGCATTGAGTAACATCGAACACGGCAAGGCATTCAACGGCAACTCTGCAAGAACTGTTCTCAGCCTTCTGTGACCATCCTGGGCACCGACATTGGCTTTTATTTATCAAAGGCTTCATTTGCGAAACATTACGTTGTGTTTTCCAATATCACTTCAACATTAACAATTTGCTGCTGCCTTACATAAATATTCGGGGCTGTGATTTGCAGTTCATTGTGTTTCCTTATAAGAAATGTAATATGCCTATGACACACTAACAAAAGATATACACGAATAATATCAGTTTTGTACTGCAGTAAAGTCCGTTGTACGTTTAATGGCCATACTATGATTATCACACGATTTTCATTATTTTTAAATCATGGATACCATTTTTGGCATGCACAAATGACGTTCCTCAAACATAGTGACGAGACGAAGCTATCGTCTTGCACCAGTGGTGAAACATTGACACGGTCCTATGATTTTCGGTTCGTACTTCTGCGATGCGTACGTGCTACCACATCGATTTCTGGCGTCAGCGCACCTGTACGCAAAGAAAAAATGTTCTGTGCTCAGAGATGCCAGGCATGAAGTGCAGTCTTAAGCGCGTGCCGGGCCAGAGGACGTATTAAAGCCGAGTAGCGAGATCCGAGTGCTCGTTAGTTGTGGACTGCAAGAGCGGGAAGTGGTACGGTGTCGTCCGAGTGACGGATCAGGTTGCTGTTAAGTCGGCGGATGGCCGGGAGCCCATCACATCGGAACGAGTGCCTCGCACTCCTACTGGTTTTGGTGAGCATCAGCTTCCCGTTTGGAATCTGAACTGAGTCATTCGCCCATGATCGACTCCGGTCGCGTGGCAGGTTCATGCTGTAAATTTAACTGTTTTCTGTTAGCAAGTCTCGGGAACATTTTTCCTAGTTGCTCTGGGGCACATAGCACTGGACGTTGCGCCGAAAAGCCAGTAGGGCTTATCGCTGACTGCCGTGTCACGAAATTGTACCCTGGCAGTATTCTGCGAATTTCCATGTATGTGTGGCTAATCGGGTGCCTTTCTGTTGTAGGCTTTCCGGGGTGTTTGTAAATTATGTTGAAGTATGTGCATGATATACTAGAGATGTGATGTCAGTTTCAGGGCACTCCGTGATTCTGGACACATGTTCTCATGTTTCACTGGCCGAAATTTGCATGTAAGGAAGTTAATAAATTTTTGGGAATACAAATCTGTCAATCAACCCCATCAAAGTTTAACTGTAATGTTCCAAAATGTCTCACTTTCAACAGGCATCGTGAGCGTAAAGTTGGTTAAGAGTGACAGTGATAATTTTTCATTTACAGAGTTTGTCCTTAATCTGGGACTGTAGTAAAGTGAGCCATGTCCTGATGTCTCTGATACTGATGAAAGGTCGCTTCGTGTGCGGCCGCATTAGCTCATGTAACGCTTCACTGACTTGTGATGAAATTTTGTTATTTGTTTTTCTGTAACTCCCGTAACATTGGTTTTCTGACAACCGGACTGGTTGAACTGACGTTAAGTCATTCACATGTCAATATCGCTATGGAACGTTAAGGTGCACTAGCATGAAAGAGATTCTAAACTTAAGTTTATTTGGATTAGAAAGAACACCTTGAATGATTTTAAATTTTTAAGGTTATTGGTTTTAATGTTTAAGCAAACTGGAAACTTTGGCAATCTAGAACTTCGGTGATTATTCTAAATGCCTTGGATCATTGTAATTTCTTGTAAAGGTTATTGGTTCTAATATTAAAGCAAAAGGAAATTTTGAGTAATTTAGAATTTCAGTAATTGCCTTTAAATATTTTGAATGTTATTACATTCTATAAAATTTGCATGATTTTTAATGTTTTAAAGATTATTGGTTTTAGTTTTAAGAGAAAGAGCGAATGAATTCTCTATATACCTGTGTATGCCTGTGTAAACTGAGTAAACCAATAAATGTTGGGCTACTGTGCTCAGCCGCTTACCACATCAGAACCGTTGTGGTCTAGCTTGACCAGCTCCAAAGGTTACCTTCCCTTTTCGAATACTTAAGAGAAGGTAAAGCACATTTCCCCCATACGTTCTGGAACGTGAATATACATTGTGATGCTGAAATTATTGCTTCGCCACTAGTGGAAAACAATGCAAAACCTCGTCTCACTGCTGTCTGCCATTAATGCAGTACAAGATATAAACAGAACGAAATCTACAGGGATGAACAAAAATATGAAATAGCAGAAACGCACCACATTACCATTCCTAATAGTGTGCCGGCGGTTCTAGGCGCTTAAGTCCCATAGTGCTCAGAGCCATTCGATCCATTTGAACCTAATACTGTATAGCAAACTCGTTGGCGTTCAAACCAGCTTCCACTCGTCTCGGAGCGGATAAATACACGTTCTGTAGGTTTTCCAAGCGAATTTTGTGCCATTCGTCCTCAAAAATAGTGGGATGTTCATGCAACGATGACAGAGATGGATAGCGAAAACTTATGCTTCTCTCCAAAGTAGGTCCAATTAATTGTTATATGGTGACTGTGGTGGCAGAAGAGACGCGACAATCCATCCTGGTGCTCACAAAACCAGTGCAGGACGATGTGAGATATGTAAGCAGGAGCCGTGCCGTCTTGGAGCACAGTTCACCATTGGAGAACTAACGTAGTACTAGAGGAGGGACCTGATCAGCCGAAATGATCGCATAATCCTTGGCAGTAATGCAATCTTTCATAGCGCCCTTGGGATTTATTTAATACCATATATGGCTGCGCAAATCATCACCGAACATCCGCCGTGTTTCACTCTTGGGACGTTTGGTCAGCAAGAAGTTGTAAACAGTGTGAAACATGACACATCCGACCAAATCACATTCTTCCATTGCACCATAGTCCAGGTTTTTTGCTATGGCACCTCGCTTCCTGTTAAGGCCATTTGCATCACCGATGAGTGGTTTGGAATTGCGCTTTCCCTGCAATTCCCTGATTCTGTAGCTCCCTTCGCGTTGCTTGGGTATTGATAGGGTTCACGAGTGCGACATTCTGCAATGACTTTTGCAGATTTCATTCTCTTATTTTTCATCATAATCATCGTCAATGACAGCTCGTCACGATGACTCAACACACACTTTCGTCCGCGTAATGACTGTTGTAACTTAGCGGATGATGTTTCTCCACATTCCATTTATGTAGCATAAATATTTGATACGGTGGCTTTTGGAACACAGAACACTTTGGCTACGTTGGTTATGGAAGCACATCCATGATACTAGCACCAACAATTTAGTTCGAGTCCACTTAGCTCCGTCGTAGTGTACTCACTGCTACACAGAACTCTGCTCTAAACACTATTCTGACCACAACTGGCGTTTGCAACATGCTGAGGACATTTCACAGGTACTTTTCGTCGCAAATCAAACAGAGCAATTTGTAGGCTGGGCTAGCATCTGTATTTATGTTCAAGCATGTATTTCTCGCGGTGTTTTCGTATTTTTGTCCAACCCGTGTACCTTGTAATAATGGCATGCACATCGAACCGAGCAGTGGACTTAAATAAAGACTTCTTGTAGTAATAAACTTATATTATTTTGGTGTTACGTAATCAGTCATAGCTGAGGCAAATCAATCCATTATGGACGAAGTATTTAAAAGTGTACAGAGCAACAACTGTGTGACACGTTGATAGTTGACAAACCACAAGCACAAAGGTCTGGAGTTCAATCTTCAGCCGGCCCTAGAACTTTCCTGTCAACTATCGCTTATTCCACCTCTGGCACTAATTTGTTAACAAGCGAAATGACATCGTCTTGAGTCCCTAAAAAACTATAAGTTCCTTTATAACCGGCTGAGTAAGTTAGTTCACATCGAAGGAAAGCCACCTCCAGCAGGACTGTGGCGTTCAAACCGAACCCTCGTGTTGGGGGCAGCTCTACATTTACAGTAATAAATTGTGTTGTACGTTTAAAACACTAACATATGTTTGAATTTTATGTGCACCACAATGAATCACAAAGTTACGTTTCGAGTATATAATTTATTATTAAACGATTCAAAAAGCAAAAAATTGTTATATTTTGTACGTGTGTTCTCGTATATATGTGTTTTGTTCTGTCTGTTTTTGGAATTGCGGAAAATAAAATTTGTTTGAAACACCACTCATAGCAACAATCCACACAATTTACAGAGCCATGTTATGAAGAGAGTTAAATTGTTTTTTGTCGTAATTCTTTTTTCTCAAATATCATGTTACGAAAATTTTTTAGGCTTCCTCATTGCTCTGTTTATCAAAACGTTGTGCTTCCCGATGCGCTTGAAACTGGGTTAAGTTGTTGTCTCGTTTCCTGTAAACAATATAGATTACATAATTCCTCCTTATCGACTTCACCGTACCATTTTTCGCTGTCAGGTAATACGACGTGTCAGGATAGCTCCCTATCTCTGTGGTATTGTTTATTTCCGCACGCTTTATGAGAAATACAACTACCGACAATCACACGAAAATGTAGATCAGTTAGATCGAGGAAATGTTGTGTAATTAACTCAACATGATCCAGAAGCAAACCCGATGGCCATACATTTGCAACTGAGCTTAATTCTGTTCATATCCTCTTTGGTAATGATTCCATTGTTCATAAGTTTGTGCCATGGTGAAACGACTTCTGATAAAAATACTTCCAGTTTGAGATTTTTTCAAAATGACCCTCATTTCAGTCTACACTATTTCATCCATGTCACTGAATGAAATGTAACAAATTTTACTCTTACTACCGTTTCCTAGTTGGAGATTCTTCTGGATTTGTTGTCTTCAAAAGTTTGCATAGTATGTGCATATCTCTATTTATTTATTCGCTATTTACTTAAAACTTCCAAGAAATTATTATCAGTGGTGTTAACTACATGTAGATATTATTTCTTAGGTTCTTTTAGAAGTAAAGCTACCGTACTGTGCGGTTCACAGGTGGTGTAATCGCCGGTTCTAGGCGTGCAGTCCGGAACCGTGGGACTGCTACGGTCGCAGGTTCGAATCCTGCCTCGGGCATGGATATGTGTGATGTCCTTAGGTTAGTTAGGTTTAAGTAGTTCTAAGTTCTAGGGGACTGATGACCACAGCAGTTGAGTCCCATAGTGCTCAGAGCGATTTGAACCATTTTTTTGTGGTGTAATCTACGTCTGTTTCTCAAATATTGACTTAATGACTTTTTCGAGTCTAGAACTGTCACTTATTATACTTCTGCAATAAACGTTTTGTTCATCTTCATCTCAGTCTAGCGCTTTTTTCCATAATGAATGATCTTAACAGAGAGATTTAAAGACTCTTAGCAGTTAGGAGTCCCTCGCACGTAAACATCTGAATGTTAAAGTGTTTAATGGTAATGATTATTACTGTGCACTGTGCTCCAAATATTTTTTCGAAAAAAATGGTTAAATTTCGGTGCCTCCAAATAACCTTCATCACACTTGAAATCTACTCTGTAGGAATCAGCATGGGTTTCGAAAAAAACGATCGTGTGAAACCCAGCTCGCGCTATTCGTCCACGAGACTCAGAGGGCCATAGACACGGGTCCCCAGGTAGACGCCGCGTTTCTTGACTTCCGTCACTTGACAGTAGCTCGGTACGGGCTTTTGTTGAAGTTTCGAGAACATACCTTCACCGAGGAGTCAAGCAGTATATTACTCCCTCCTACGTATATCTCGCGAAGAGACCCATGAGGATAAAATCAGAGAGATTAGTGAACACACAGAGGCATACCGACAATCCTTTCCACGAACAATACGAGACTGGAATAGAAGGGAGAACCGATAGAAGTACTCAAGGTACCCTCCACCACACACCGTCAGGTGGCTTGCGGAGTATGGATGTAGATGTAAATGTAATGTAGATTTATTTTGTGCAACTGATGAGTCAACGACCGCTACGGTCGCAGGTTCGAATCCTGCCTCGGGCATGGATGTGTCTGATGTCCTTAGGCTAGTTAGGTTTAAGTACTTCTAAGTTCTAGGGGACTGATGACCTCAGAAGTTAAGTCTCATAGTGCTCAGAACCATTTGAACCATTTTTGAAGAGTCAATATGCTGACAAAACGCGTTGTTCCAATATATGTTAGCAAAAAGCGACCGTAGCAATAAAAATTATTTCATGATATAAGACAGTCTCTGACCTCAATTAGTTCTATCCAACACAAACTAATTTAAGATAAAAATATATGATACACTGCGTTGTCTACGTGACCGCAGGATGTTTTGGACGAAACAACATCTGTCTGACATGAAAGAAAGTATCATCATTTCACAAGTCATTCTTTTTTTAGTTATTATACCCATTCGTCGCTCATGTTGAACTTAATTCTAAAGTTTAAATACAATTTTGAACGATATATGTCACTGGAACACACAATTTATTATAAGACGGTGAAAAGAATAATATAATCAAAATATCCACGGGTGTACTGCCGGTCTATAGTGTCCAACGGGCACAATATTTCGGCGATCAAACATGTCGCCATCATCAGGTGAACTGACGGACTGAGCTCCTGAGAACGCGCCGGCACGGAGATCCGTACGCTATGGCTGCTCAGGGGGAACTGGGTTCGGTCGCGGCCGATTTAAATACCCTCCGCCCGCGGCGCGCTCCCTCCGCCGTCCGCGCCCCGCGCCACGGTAGCGCGGTGGAACAGATTGCGACGGCGTCTGAGATGACGTCGGTGTGATGGCTCTGTCCGCCGTGGTCGTCACAACTATGCGTTTGCTCAATTTACTCTTGATTAACCCAATCGCTGGTTCCCAAGCCTTGCTAAGATTATAGCCACAGTCACGGTTTATGAGGTCGTCATTGGTGCGAATTTCGATGGCCTCTCTAACAACGCTGTCCCAGTATGTCGACGTCTGCACCAGAATCCTCGTGCGGTCATACTCCATAGCGTGATTTTCTGATAAACAATGTTCAGCGACCGCCGACTTGCTCGGATACATCAGTCGAGTGTGCCTCTGGTGTTCACGGCATCGATCCTCGACGGTACGCATCGTCTGACCAATATACGACTTGCCACATTGACACGGAATCTGGTACACGCCGGCCTTCCTCAAACCGAGGTCATCTTTGGCGCTCCCCACTAGTGCACGAGTTTTATTCGGAGGACAAAACACAGTTCCGACCCGGTGTTTCTTCAGAATGCGGGCGACTTTCCCCGAGAGTGCGCCTGTGTATGGAATAAATGCAGTGCCTACCTCCTCCCTCGTGACTTCATCCATCTCAACAGGTTGTGATGCAGTGGTTGGGTGGAGAGCACGTTGGATCTGCCACTCTGCCTTCCAATGGTTCTCCGTCATTCTTCCAGTCTTACATCGATGGAGTTTCAATACCACATTCTGCACCACTGTTTTTCATCACTTCTGCTCTATCTGTCCTATGCAGTGCATCTAACTTTGTGTTTATGGACACTACCACCTTCCTTCTTCTGTATGTCATTACAATCGTAACAAACACCAACAGTGTAGTACTGCAGTGCTCAATGTGCACTTGCTAACTGACTGTGCCGGGATCCACGACAGCCGAATTTAAATTTAATCATTGTCGACGTCGGTTGTTTACCTGTTACTTCCTGCACACCACATCCAGTACAGCTGCTGTACCCGAAAACATTTAAGAAAGGATGTCACAAAGTTCTGGATTGATGAGGACCGATTATTTACTTTGCACAATGTTCTAGTTGCTCATTTCTGTAGGATATATATTTTGGCTGGCACAGATGGAGTCTGTGGAAGACTTCATCTTACCGCTGTACCGGTATATACTCGATAAACAGACCATTATTTAAAATACTCCATCTTCTTAAATGAACCCTGCTCCTCCTAAAGCAATGTGCCGTCTCGCTCACTACTGCAAAGTGTGAATCTTGTTTCCTAAATTTTTTATGTTTGACAGTGTTAATGTGTGGAAGTGTGGCGTAATGATTACATACTCAAAAAAGTAGCACAAACAAACACGTTCATCAACATAATCTTGTGATGTCGCGCAATAAAAGTTCGTGATACGTAGCTGTAGATATCTATCAGGGGAATAACCGTTGCTTTATCGACATTGTTGGTGAACAACATTCGATAACCGAGTCTAAGAAACCTACCACTATCATACGTGACTGTGCTCCGTGAGTAATTTGTTTTTCAGCACGTGAAAAAACACTTGTTGCTCTGTTACGAAACGATAGAAAAGAAAGAGAAACTAAGGTTTATTATAGAAATGACTTCCGCCTGTTTCTGCGTCATAAGAAGTTTGGCTTACGTTAGTTCTTCTGTACAAACATGTTTCTGCATCTCTGTGCCATCATCAGCTGGTTCTTATTTTATTGACTACTAAAATACATCATCATTTATAATAGTGGTAGCAAGTGAAAATTAGACTCAAAAAGTTTTCTTGCCTATTACAAACCTTAAATACTAGTTCGTTAGATTTATCTTCATTACATCGTTGGACACCTTGTCGCCTTCCATAAAGATAGAGCATCGAATAGGTCTTTTATGTCCTGCAATTAGAAATGGATACAATGACACATTCGATAAGGATGCAGGAGTGAAACGACAGTTTCTTTTTCAAAGAAACCATCTCGGAATTTGTGATGATCGATTTCGGCAAACCACGGGAAACCTTAATTCGGATGGCCAAATAGGAATTTAAACCCTGCTTCTGCCAGATTCTGCACCTAAAGCAATGTGTCATCTCGCTCATCACTGCGAAGTGTGAATCTTGTATCCTAAAATTGTTTTATGTTTGACAATGTTAATAAGTGGAAGTGTGGTACCAAATGGTATTGCCGATGATAAACAGTAGAAAAGGGAGAGGGTGAAATATAGTTTCAGCAAAGGACCCATCAGAATTTCAGTATTACTGAACAAACCCAGTGAGTCCTGCTGGTTGCCCATCTAGCAGCTTCCGGGGGCAAAAAAATTGATTCTTCGGTATTTCATAAATTATCGACCAACTTCAAAAAATTAAAATGCTGTCATAATCTTCTTATTAAGAGCTATAGTATTATGATTAGGTTTAACACAATAAGACTAGCATTACGGTCAGCAACTGTGTTTACGCTGAGGCGACCAAAGTCTTGGGATAGCGATATATACAGGTGGTTGTTGTGTCGCGTACACGGCCGACCGATGTGACCGAGCGGTTCTAGGTGCTTCAATCCGGAACCGCACGACTGCAACGGGCGCAGGTTCGAATCCTGCCTCGGGAATGGATGTGTGCGATGTTCTTAGATTAGTTAGGTTTAAGTAGTTCTAAATTCGAGGGGACTGATGATCTCAGATGTTACGTCCCATAGGGCTCAGAGCCATTTTTTGTTTTCGCGGAGCTTTCATTTGTACTCAGCTGATTCAGGTGCGAACGAAGAAGGTATCCGTTAGAACAGTGCAGCGAAATTTGGCGCTAATGGGCTTTGGTAGCAGACGACCGACTTGGTTCCTAGACGTCTGCAACACCGTGGCTTGGTGAGATGACTCTCGATATCACTTGTTAAGGCCTGATGGTAGGGTTCGAGTGTAAACAAGCCACAGTGCAAGCCGGTGGTGGCTGTGTTTGCATGGAATGGACTGGGTCCTCTGGGTGTTCGGCTGCTTGGACACCATTCGCAGCCTTACATGGACGTTAAGTTCCCAAACAGCAACGGAATTTTAATGGTTTCACCAAGCCACAGCTGCTGGTTTGAGCGAATTTGAGCGAATAATTTGGTCACCCAGACCGCCAGACATGAATCCCATCGAACATTTATGGGACGTAATCGAGTCAGTTTGTGCACAAAAACTTGCGCAGGCAACACTTTCGCAATTACGGATGACTGTGAGGCAGTATGGCTCAATATTTCTGCAGGGAACTTCCAACGACATTTTGAGTCCGTGCCACGTCGAGTTGCGGCATTACGGGGGGCAAAATATGATCCGAGACGATATGATGAGGTATCCCATGACTTTCGTCACTTCAGTGTATGTCTTCAGGCAGTGTAACTCATGACTCGACTGTCAACGCATTTTACACGTAATTTCAAACCTTTACGAAACTTCTCCCATTGGACTCCCCACAGAATGATGAAGGGAAAAAAAGCTTATCGCTTACTAAAATCTCACTGTTCAATTAGCAAAACTTCAGTCTCAGGCATGATGTTTCACTTCTTTACTTCTTCACTAGGAACTCTAGTCGCCACATATTTTGCACACAGTGGCCTATCCATACATAACACAGGACGTACCTGCAAAGTTATAGTACAATAAATATGACGTTTTACAGAAAGAAGTTCAATTTTTTGAAGAACCGGGGGAGGGGCTTACTTGTTGCTTTCGGTTTGTGTCAGGGCATCTGCGTGAGATGGACAAATCCTCATTTACGTACGACATGCAACTCATTGCATGACACACTGCGGAGTGATTCCCGATTTGATCCAGAACAATGGCGCACAGTTTGGTGACGTGCAAATGTATTCCACCGCCTCTCCTCCTCTTGTCGACCAAATATTGCCGATAAAAATTTCTTGACAATCACGACTGGCACCATCTCCAGGTTCAGAATGACAACGTAGGCAAGTAGTTTGGATCTGGAAGACAATCCACAGGACTGATGACCTCAGAAGTTAAGTCCCATAGTGCTCAGAGCCATTTGACAATCCACAAGTCTTTACCACCACTAGGTTCAGTACTTCAACAATAGTTATGGATAATAATAATATAAGGAACGTATGGAGAAATTGTTGTCATTTCCACCTAAATTTTAAATACAATTTTTATTGCCTATTTCATTCATTTAATATTCTAAAAAGCCATATACGATTTTATACTTTTGTTCCTTTAGTCGGTACCGTCTTATGGACAAATCCTCTGGCGCAATGCATCTAGGGTCAAAAAGTATTTATTCTATATAAAAATCAAAGTAAGATTTTAATGTACCTTTAGATTCTTACATTCACGTGCCAGTTCATATACTCCACAGGAGTGAATTCAGGAACAACTGTGAAATTATGGTCCACAATATTAAAAATAAATATAAATGCCACATACACCGTGCATCCAAGGTCCGGAATAAAATTCTACACTGAAGAGCCAAAGAAACCGGTATACCTGCCAAATATCGTGTACGGTGCCCGGAAGCACGCAGATGTGCAGAAACACGACGTGGCACGGACTCGACTAGTGTGAAGTTGTGCTGGAGGGAACAAACACCATGGATCCTGCAGAGCTGTCCAAAATCCGTAAAAGTACGGAGGGTTGAAGATCTCTTCTGAGCAGCACGTTGCAAGGCATCACAGATAAGCTTAATAATGTTCGTGCCTGTGGAGTTTGGTGGCCAGCGGAAGTGTTTTACCTCAGAAGAGTGTTCCTGGAGCCACTCTGTAGCAATTCTGGACGTGTAGAGTGTCGCACTGTCCTGCTGGAATTGCCTAAGTCGGTCGGAATGCGCAGTGCACATGAATAGACGCAGATGATCAGACATGATGCTTACGTACGTGTCACCTGTCATAGTCATATCTAGACATATCAAGGGTCCAATATCACTCCAACTGCACACGCCACACATCATTACAGAGCCTCCACCAGCTCTAATAGCCCCTGCTGAGACGCAGGGTCCATGCATTCATGAAATTGTCTCCATACCCGTACACATCCATCCGCTCGATACAATTTGAGCGTCATGTTTCCAGTCATCAATAGCCCAATGTCGGTGTTGAGGGGCCCAGGCAAGGCGTAAAGCTTCGTGTCATGCACTCATCAATGGTACACGAGTGGGCCTTCGGCTCCGAAAACCCATATCGATGATGTTTCGTTGAATGGTTCGCATTCTGACACTTGTTGATGGCTCAGCACTGAAATCTGCAGCAGTTTGCCAAAGGGTTGCACTTCTGTCACTTTGAACGACTCTCTTCGGTCGTCGTTGGTCCCATTCTTGCACGTTCTTTCTCCGGCCGCAACGATGTCGGATATGTGGTGTGTTATCGAATTCCTGATATTCACGGTACACTCGTGAAATGTTCGTACGGGAAAATCTCTCCTTAATCGCTCGTGCTTTGTCCTACCGCTCGTGTGCTGACTATAACACTACTTTCAAACTCACTTAAATCTTGCTAACCTGCCATTGTAGCAGGTTACCGATCTAACAACTGCGCCAGACCCTTGTTGTCTTACATCGGCGTTGCCGACCGCAGCACCTTTTTCTTCCTGTTTACATATCTCTGTATCTGCCTATACCAGTTTCTTTGGCGCTTCATTGTATGAAAGCAAATGAAATCTTTAATGAACCTCGTTACTGGGTATCTAGCGTCTAAATGGGTTTCAGCTATTTCTCAGTAAGTGCTGATACGTATTTTTTACAAAAAATAAAGATAATTAGAATTTGTGGTTTGCAGACAGAGGTGTTATGGGAAAGACGATTAGGGTTTAACGTCCCGTCTGTGGAGAGAGAAAAGTGACAGAGCCATAGCTAGGAATGGGAGCAGGTTGAGGTAGGAAATAGACCGTGTTTCTGTTCCAGAGAGCCATTCCGACATTTGCCTTACGCTATTCGGGGACGCTACAAGATACCTAAAGCTGAACCGCCGTCCACCAGTAACCACAACGTTGTTCTGAAGAAGCATGCATTCACATTCAGATGTCTGAAGAAAAAGACAATGAAACAGAAGTGGGAGAATGATGGGCCAACACGGGTTTGCGACAAGCCGAGTAACCCTCGTTGAAAGGTTGCGTAAACCGGGCTCAAATTGAGTCAGTATGAGAAAACTGAGATCTAACCGCTGTGCAGCATTCTCGGCACACATACGACGAGTGAAAATGTCAAACGCTATACTCGTAAGTGCCCTTTTTCCACTAAATGCGTTTTCAGTGCTCTTGTGTTCTCGGTACTCTGTTGCACGTCCTTGGACTTGTACCATGTGCCAAATTGTGGAGAAAATTTTTCAGACATTCAATGCTAGATGTTGCATACTCTTTCCTCTGGAATTTTAAGTGTCATGCGTGACGGTCTCCTCCATTTAGTTGATTTGTCTGTACCACTAAAAGACCTTTGTAATCAAGGAGATAATTTGAGTTTCGGCCGGCCTGAGTGGTCGAGCGGTTCTGGGCTCTACAGTATGCAACCGCACGACCGCTACGGCTGCAGGTTCGAGTCCTGCCTCGGGCATGGATGTGTGTGATGTCCTTAGGTTAGCTAGGTTTAAGTTCTATGGAACTGATGACTCAGAAGTTAAGTCCCATAGTGCTCAGAGCCATTTGACCATTTTTTTGAGTTTTCTAAAACAATAAAACATCTGGAGGAAAATGCTAGGAAAAGCCTTTGTTCTGCAAGAGTTACAAAAAATTGTAGAGTCAGCTAAAACTACGAACCCACTATACGTAATTCCAATGCACACAACTGATTTCTCCGAGCGGTCTGAGGCGCTGCAGTCATAGACTGTGCGGCTGGTCCCGGTGGAGGTTCGAGTCCTCCCTCGGGCATGGGTGTGTGTTTGTCCTTAGGATAATTTAGGTAAAGTAGTGTGTAAGCTTATGGACTAATGACCTTACCAGTTAAGTCCCATAAGATTTCACACACATTTGAACATTTTGAACAACTGATTTCTTTCATTTTAAAGATCCTGTTGAAATAATGTTGTCGACACATGGGTGTAAGATCAGCAAATGCAGTATGATCGAAGTATCTTGCACTCATCCATCTTAGCTAACTATTACTTCTTACTTTGAAACAGAAGTCCGATGTCGTCGATCATAACGTGACATCAGGAGTCGACCAACGCAAAGATGCTGTATGTCCACACAGCGCGTCCATCCAAAAAACGGAGCGAGGTGGCGCTGTAGTTAGCACGCTGGATTCGCATTCGGGAGGTGACGGTTCAATCACGGGTCCGACCATGCTGATTTAGGTTTACAGTGATTTCCCTAAATCACTCCATGGAAATGCCGGGATGGTTCCTTTGAAAGGGCACCGCCGATTTCCTTCCCCATCCTTCCCCAATCCGATGGGACCGATGACCTCGTTGTTTGGTTCCCTCCTCCAAACCAACCAACCAACCAACCATCCGGACGAGGCTTCCGCCACGTCTCCCGGGAATTGCGAGGCGCCACCGCCTGATAGCGGTTATACATTGGTTGTTGGTTGGTTGTTTTGGGGAAGGAGACCAGACAGCGAGGTCATCGGTCTCATCGGATTAGGGAAGGACGGGGAAGGAAGTCGGCCGTACCCTTTGAAAGGAACCATCCCGGCACTTGCCTGGAGCGATTTAGGGAAATCACGGAAAACGTGAATCAGGATGGCCGGACACGGGATTGAACCGTCGTCCTCCCGAATGCGAGTCCAGCGTCTTACCACTGCGCCACCTCGCTCGGTAGCGGTTATACAGTGCGGCGGCAAGGGACAGTCGCGGCAGTTCGTTCATGGATTCCGTTTGCAGAAGGGTTCGAGTTCTAGAGAGCCGTCGCGTCATCGCTCTGCCGGGGTTTTCTCCAACTTGTATGTTCAGAGTGCCTGATTGAGTCCAACGGACACGTGTTTGTAGTAACTGCAGATAGGACATTCTGATATCGATATCTGCAGACCTGACATATCACGCAGATCAGAATCTTCGGCTGCTTCCTTGTTTACTTGGAAATCGAGAGCTATAATCGGGTACATAAATCCGAGCGTGCTTAACTCAGTCACGGCAGTGAAGAGCTACAAATATAATTGTATTCCCGCAATAAATAAAGAGTTGTGTTATCTGTCTGTCACTTTAACTGACTGTTCTCTTTGTCCACCCACATGTACGAATGGAGAATACGACAAGAAGAATGGAAAAATGCTAACGTATTGAAAAGAGAGAAGATTATGGCTGATGTATACCATGCCTAGTATTATGTGAAATACCAGCCATGTTTATCAGTTGGAAAAACATAAAGAACTGTCGACGGTGTTGCCGTCTCTTCCTCAACAGCGAAAGAATATCTACAGAAAACTTTGCAACAGATTGTAAGACCGGAATTGTGTAAGAAGCAGAAGTCAATACTGAACGATTTTTTTTCTTAAATTTCAATTTTATTTTCTTGTAAGAAAAATTAAAACATATGAGAAATAAAGTTCACTACTGTCCTACTAATTAAAAAATACTGTTGTATTTCTGTAATAACATTGCCACAAACAAAACGTGTGCTGAATATTAACGACACTTCAAACAAGAAGTTGCTTGGGCATTTATAACCATGCATGTCGAACGTTCTTAATACACCGAAGTCACAAAATTCATGGAATAGAGATACGCACATTTACAGTGTCGCGTACACAGGGTATAAAAGAGCAGTGCATTGCCGGAGCTGTCATTTATACTCAAATGATTCATGAGAAAAACCCAATAACATCGTCCCGACGGTATGTTGACCTCAAAAATAAATAATTTACGCTGAGCTGGCAGAAGTCGTGGGATACCTGCTAATATCATGTCGGACCTCCGTTTGCCCTCTGTAGTCCAGCAACTCGTCTCAGTGTGAAATCCACAAGTCGCTGGAAGTCCCCTACAGATATATTGAGCCACTGCAGCCCTTCATAATTGCGAAAGTATTGCCGAAGCAGGATTTTGAGTACGAACTGACCCTCCATTATGTTGCATGTCGGGCGATCTGGGTCGTCAAACCATTCGCTCCAGTTGTCCAGAATGTTCTTTAAACCAGTCGCGAAAAATTGTGGGCCAGTGACATGGCACATTGTCATCCATAAAAGTTCCATCGTTGTTTGGGAACAACATGAATGTCTGCAAATGGTCTCCGACGTGATTGCGGCTGCAAGACGGGAATTAACAGACTTCGGGAGCGGAATGGTAATTGGAGCTACAGGCATAGGATATTCTAGTCCGGAAATCGTTAGGGAATTCAATATTCCGAGATCTGCAGTGTTAAGACTGCGCCGAGAGTACTAAATTTCAGGCATTACCTCTCACCACGGACAACGCATTGGATGACAGCGTTCACTTAACGACCGAGAGTAGAGGAGTTAGCTTAGATGCGTCAGTGCTAACAGACAAGCAACGCTGCGTGAAATGAACGCAGCAGTCAGGGTGGTACTATGACGAACGTATCCGTTAAGACAGCGAAGCGAAACTTCAGTTTCAAAGGAACAGCTCCAGCAATCGTCTTATTCGACTGATGGGAACCACAGAAGACTAAGTAGAACGAACGTTCATTTGGACCGCAGTCACCAGTGTGACTTGATCAGCGATATTCCCGCCGCCGGTATGGGTCATCTGTCCTGTGGTGTGCGCAGAGTTCGCGGTGGCGCCACCTACCGGGCCGTTCGGGGAGCGAGGGGTAAGCTCTAGCAAGTAGCGAAGATTTTGCTTTGGGACGTCTAGCAGTAACGTCGTTTGGGAAGTCTGGCGGACAGTACAGGCGCCGTGTGAGGCAGCAGGAAGAGCACATCTAAAAGGGGCTGTTTACCCCGCTGACGGCGCCGTGCAAATATCGCAGGCGTGGAAGCAGTCACGTTACTGGAAAGCCGTTGGTGTATTTCGCTTCCTGCATTTCTCCTGGCACCGGGATCTGCGGCGACTGGCTTCGTCGAGCAAGCAAGAGTGTAAGGACCTTACTTGTGCTGTAAATTGTGGCCGGAATCGACTTCTGGGTGCTGTTGACTTCATTTCCTAAGCCAGCCGTTGCTACTCCTACTGAGTCTGTCCTCGAATGTGTTAATTTCAACCTGCTTAGTATGCAAGGTTCTAGAGAGAGCTGTATGTGATGTGATGATTAACATTTACTTGAGCCTGGAGTGCTGGTACATTCTGTTTGTAGATTGCTACTGTCAGTATTAACCGGCATTGAAAGCAGTTTGGCTGGTCCTTGCCTAAGTGCCGCCTGGTTATTGTATTTATATCACACGACTGAATTAAGCTGGCCAATTGCTATAGATATATAGCCGTCCGAGGTGGTCGAGCGGTTCTAGGCGCTACAGTCTGGAACCGCGCGACCGCTACAGTCGCAGGTTCGAATCCTGGCTCGGGCATGGATGTGTGTGATGTCCTTAGGTTAGTTACGTTTAAGTAGTTCTAAGTTCTAGGGGACTGATGACCTCAGATGTTAAGTCGCATAGTGCTCCGAGCCATTTTTTTGAGAGACTATTTCTGAATTAGTATTTCATAAATTCTTACAAGTTACTGAGAGGCCAGTTGTTACTCTGTGTTTAAATAATTTGAAACTGAGTCTATTAATGAAAGTACAAGAATTCCTTCAATGACAGTATGTGGCTATGGTAAATAATTCTGATTTAATCACAAATTTAAGTGTTGCTATTTGCTGTAAGTCGCCTGGTCTTTTCTGTCGGCGGGGGGTGGGGGATGGGGGGGGGGCGAGGTTTTGATTTCGTTCTATCGGGACTTCTGCTGTTTGTCTTGGTAGCGGGTGCGGGCTCCTGGGTTGCGTCCTGCTTGTGCTGTTGTGTATTTTCCGCCCCCTTTTACCGCCCGTGCCGGGTGGCCGTGGATCTAGTTCGTTCGCGGCTTAACGTAGAATTGGCCTTACGCACATAATAATAGATTTGTACTGCTTAGCTGATGTTCATTAATAGGTTGATTAATTCTACAGATGATGTGCTGTGATGAATTATTGTGTTTCTGGTTACTTAAGGCAGATGTCAGTCTGTTGTAGACACCCACTAGTTTTGGGATTTTGCGTGACTATTCGTTACCGTTGCTGCTCCCGTTTGGGGGCTCATGCCGAGCCTGTATTGGAAACAGCTGAGTGAGCGGGCGTCCGCTTCTGTCCGTAGTTTGCTGAATCCCACGAGGTTGCTTGGTCAAGTGAAATTTTATATTTTATATCCTACATTTTAGGGTGCCTGCCATTTAAGTAATGAGGTTGTGTGCCATGGTATCTGATTTGTTGTTGCCTGTATTCTGAATTACTTTGGTAATACCAATTACTGCATTAACGAAAGACTACAGTTCCTTGTTAAGTTTTAGTAAATTGTTCGTCAGCTTGATCATAGTTTTTGAGTAAATAATTTTTAACTCATTTCACTAAATGTGTAATAGGCCATAAGTGCCGTGGTTTATGAATGTTTAAATTTTTAAGTAACTTTCTCTCGCCTAAATGGTAATTTTGAAAATGTGTTGATGGTTTTATTTGTTATTTGTCTTGTTTAAATGTGCCAAATAAATGTTCAGTGCAACTGTCGATGTTCATTGTCTGATGTGTCCCTTGGTCCAATCCTACCAACCCACAGCCTACTGTACTGAGCTTGTGTCGTAGTGTAAAAGTTTAATTCCATGCTGTGCTGACACATCACACAGACTTTCTGCGTGCGATTCCATTTTCTTAGCACTGCATCACATCGCTCAGTCTCTGAGTCAGATCCAAGAGAAAAAACAGAATTGGTAATTTTCCCTCTTTCTCAGCAATTCTGTATTTTTTCAAAAAGCATGGCTAAAGAGAGCAATCAATAAATTATTGCAGTTCACGACTCGGGATCCACAAAAATGCACAAAAACACAGCAGACATGAGGTGATTTGGGACCACTGCGGAAAATACGAATCAAAATGGCCGAGGCATCATTTCAGCAACCTTGTACTCAATTACAGCACCAAATTGTTTGGAATTATTACGACGACTTTGTGGCATTATTATTCTCCTATGAAGCTGCATATATGAGCATCTATCAAACAATGCAGCAATTACTTTCACAACTGACGTGGAAGATCCGAAGAGCAGAGGTAGGAATGTGGATGCTATAATGTATAGACAATGTTCAAGTCGGATGCTACAGTCTGTATAAGTGTTCTAGTCGGATGATTTGTAGAACCGGGTCGGTTTTGGAAAGCCACCTCACGTTTTGAAGCAACGCCCGAACACTTGTGCGAATATCATCCCCAACTTCTTGAAAGTCAACAGCGACCAGTAATAATGGTATCGATTTGTAGCAGGATTTTTGAATATATACTGTATTCTACCATTTGAGACACTTCAAAGAAAACCACCTATTGACGCGTAACCAGCACGGGTTTAGAAAACATGGTTGTTGTGAAACACAAATAAATCTTTTTTTTCACACGACGTTATGAGTGCTACTGACTGGACACCACATGTTAATTCCACGTTTTTATACTTCCAGACGGTTTTTGACATCGTTCCTCACAAGCGGCTTCTTATCGAATTACTTGTCTCTGAAGTATCTTTGCAATTGTGCAACTAAATTCGTGATTGCCTGTCAAAAAAGTCACAGTTCGTAGTAACTGACTTGAATTTATCGAGTGAAACCGAACTGAAGTCTGGGGTTCCCCAGGAAAATGTTTTAGGCTCTCTGCTGTTCACAATCTACACAAACATTTTAGGAAAAAATGTGAACAGCCCCATTAGATTTTTGAGAGTGATGCTGTCGTTTACCATCTAGTAAAGTCATCAGAAGATCGAAATGAATTTGAAATGATTTAAACAAGATATCTACATGGTGCGAATCGTGGCACTTGACATGAACAATAAAAAATCCTTCACGTATGTACTAAGAAAATCCATTTAAATCTCAGTTACATGGCAAATAACACAAATTTAAACGTTTTGAGTTCAGCTAAACACCTAGGGATTACTATTACAAACAATTTAAACTCGAATCATCAGGTATGAAATGTTGTGAGGAAGGCAAAAGAAAGACTGTGATTTATTGGTAGGGCGCTTCAAAGGTATAAAAAAATGACTAAAGAGCCCACAGTTCGTGGTCGTGCGGTAGCGTTCTCGCTTCCAGCGCCCGGATTCCCGGGTTCGATTCCCGGCGGGGTCAGGGATTTTCTCTGCCTCGTGATGACTGGGTGTTGTGTGATGTCCTTAGGTTAGTTAGGTTTAAGTAATTCTAAGTTCTAAGGGACTGATGAACATAGATGTTAAGACCCATAGTGCTCAGAGCCAAAACGACTAAAAAGACTACCTGTACTACGCCCGTCCGCCCTCTTCAGTAGTACTGCTTTGTGGTATGGGATCCTTACCAGATAAAGTTGAAGGAGGATATTGAAAAATTCCAAAGAAGTGCAGTTAATTTTTACTATAGCGACGTTGGGGTGGTAATTATTAAAATAAAAGGCGCTTTTCGTTGTGGGGAGATCTTCCAGCGATTTTTCAAACACAGACTTTCTAGTTCTGATGCTAAAATATCTTATTGACTCTGACCTGCATATGGAAAAATAACGCTCGCAATAAAGTAAGAGAAATAAGAGCTTGCACGTAAAGTTAAGTGGTAATTTTTCCCACGCACTATCGAGAGTAGACCGGTCGAGAAACTGTCTAAAAGTGGTTGCTTGGACGCTCTGCCAAATATTTATGAGTGACCTGCAGATTAATCATGTAGATGTATTTCAGCATGTTCGTATATCCTTGCCCATAATGAATTACTAGAGAGCAGGAACCGAATAAATGAAATACCACGAAATTTTTCGATCAAACTGTCACAGAGATACTTGTAAGTTGCACTGTAGGAAGCAAGTAATCCGATTCATTAAGATTCTCTGAGATGTATCACATAAAAACTCAGTCAAACAATGTGGAGTACTGCTCATAGGCTCGTATTACTTTCCACCAAATATCATTTCGAATTGCTTACTTGTTTAATGTACTGTTACAGGTTGTTACATAAATTAGCTCTCCATTTTTCTCTCACTTCTACCTTTCTTTTTATCATTGCGTAAGTGTTTTGCACTTCCACGTCATCTGTCATGAAACAATATTTTCCACCCCCTTTTTGTAACATGACTTCTAAAGCATCCGTTAAAGCATTTTCATCTGCGTAGTAATCTCCTCTAAAAGTAACCTTTTTTCGTAATACTTCTTCATTCTTAATTCCTTTTATTCAGCTTTTCTTTTCCATTGTTATACATATCCACATGCCTGTGTAAAAGGCTAATTGGCGATACAATAATTATGAGATACCAGTAGCTGCACCATTCCCCCTCCCTCGATCCATTACAGGATCAAAATTGAATTTTTTGTAATTATGTGTTAAGTTTGTTGGAAGACTGGAAGTCCTCTCGTTCTGGGTAATTTGTGCGTCATGATTTACGCTACCTTAAGACATAAAGCAATGAGCCCAAACATTACAACCACGTGATTAGTAGCTTGTTTGTCCGTCTTTGGAACGAAATACATCGCTGATTCTGTATATCAGGGATCCGACACTTTGTTCATATGTTTGTGGTGGTACGTGGCATTAGTTGACTACGCACAGGTAGTGTAATTCGCGTATATAACGGGCTGCTGATTTGCACACGCGGTGATGGCGCCGATGGCGACCGAAATGGGTTCCATAAGATTTACACCAGGCGAATTTGATCGCCGAGTCATCAACGTGAGTGCGCTATAACGGTTGTAGCACGGTTCTGGCTCCGAGACACGGACCATTATACTGCTGAAAGATGACATCGCTGTCCGGAAAGACATCACGCATGATGGGAAAGCAGATGGTTCGCAGCTGTCAGCCTGTCTTCCATTACCACCACAGGTCCCACCATGCAAGCGCAAGGGAATGTCCCCATAGCATAATACTCCCACCAGTCTGTGTCCGTGGCGGGCCGCACGTTTCAAGCCGCCGTACACCTCGTTCATGGTGTTCACGAAAACGATCATCGACCTACTCTAGCAAAAATGTGATTCACACGAAGGGTCGACATGCTTCCATTGATCGGTGGTCGAATCCCGATGGTCCCGTGCCCACGGCACTCAAAATTTACGATGTCGTTGGGTCAACTTGTGAACACGAATGGACGGTCTGCTGCGCAGCTCTGTTTTCAGCAACACTTGTGTATGCACCAGCATTGTGCTCTTTTCGGCAGAGGTGCCACGGATTACCATCTAACGTGCTTTGCAGAGCAGACAAGCCTCCGATCCCCACGTTCTGTGAAGAGACCAATTAGTGCCTAGTGGTAGTTTCACTGTCCTTATACCTGTTTCCTTAGATGCCTACGACAGTATCATGTGAACATTCAATCAGCTTCGCCGTTTTCGAGATACTCGTTCACAATATCTGCGTAATAATAACATAGGTCTGCGACTAAAAAGCTGCAGACGACTTTTTAACATTTGCTTATAGATTTTGACCTCCCATAAATAGGAAAAGTATTCAAAAAATTCTATCACATAGGTTTTTATGTATATTGCAGTATTTAAGTTCATTAGTAATAAACCTATGTGGTTTTTTAATTTAATAATTATTAAAAAGTATTTAATTATAATTGATAAAATAAACTTAAATTTTAAAAAATTACAATGTTAACTATTCTTCGTTACCACTTGCATGTTTTACGTGAATTCCTGGGCGCCAGAAGCAAATACAAACAATCTTATTGTTCAGTTTTATCGTGTTGCGACAACTGAAATGACGATTTGTATCTCGCATGAAATGAAGAAAAACTCTCAGTAGATATATTGCTATTCAAGTGAACAACGCTGTTGCTTCCGTCTAGTCATGGCTACAAGAGGTTGTGTTATTTCTCCAAACAGTTTTTGTTATAACTGTGGCGAATATACCATTAAAAGTAAACAGAGAAACATAAGTGATTTTGTGAGGAAAGTTTGTTTTGCTTACTTTAAATTAAAACTTGGTGATCAAGATAAACCATGGGCCCCACATAAGGTGTGTAGAAGATGTGAAGATCTTCGTTTGTGCCTTAAGGTTAAGAAAAACGCATATCGATTTGGAATTCCTATGAGATGGCGTGAGCAGAAAAACCATACCACTGATTACTACTTCTGTTCAGTTGACGTAAAGAGATTTAATTCAAAAACCAAAAGAAGCATAAGTTATCCTAACCTTGACTCAGTTATACGCCCAGTGCCCCATAGCTCTGAAATAGCTATCCCACAGCCACCTTCCAGTTTGGATGAATACCCGAGTAAGTTGGAGGACGAAGTTACATTACCTCCTGAGGGTGAATACAGCTTAGATTTTTCTTCAGACGAAGATGAAATGCCTTAACTGTTTTCTCAAAGTGAGTTCAATGATCTAGTAAGAGATTTAGGTCTTTGAAAAGATGCAACCGAGCTATTAGGGTCCAGATTAAAAAATAAAAAAAACTTTTATCATCTGGCATCTCATTTTCATGGTGCAGGCACTGAGAAAAAGAATTTACCCAGTTCTTCTCAAAAGTAGGAAATTTAGTTTTTTGCAATGCATGTGGACTCAAGCATTGCTTTGATATGCAGTATGACTCATCTGAATGGCGCCTATTCATTGATTCAAATGGTTCAAATGGCTCTGAGCACTATGGGACTCAACTGCCGTGGTTATCAGTCCCCTAGAACTTAGAACTACTTAAACCTAACTAACCTAAGGACATCACACACATCCATGCCCGAGGCAGGATTCGAACCTGCGACCTATTCATTGATTCATCCGAAACTAGTTTTAAAGTAGTATTATTGCAAAATGGAAATAAATTTACATCGCTTCCGACGGGAGATTCTGTGCATATGGACAAAAACTATAACGATTTGGCTATTATCCTGGAGAAAATCAAATATCAAGACCATCAATTGATGGTTTGTGGGGACTTCAAAATACTGACGATGCTTTTGGGTCAGCAGGCAGGCTATGCTAAATACCCATGCTTCTTATGCTTGTGGGATAGTAGTGCCAGAGAGCACCACTGGACTAAAAGTGATTGCCACCCCGGGAAACTTTAAAACCTGGAGAGAAAAATGTTATCAATAGTATTTTGGTACCACCAGAAAAGGTTTTGTTGCCCCATCTCCATATCAAATTGGGGTTGATGGAACAATTTGTAAAATCGCCGCAAAAAGATAGGGGCTGTTTTAAATATCTATGTAAAAAATTCTCGAAGCTCTCAGAAGCAAAGTTGAACAGGGAGTTTTCACTGGTCCCGACATAAGAAAACTTTTAACCGACACCCTCTTTGTGGAAAGTATGAATGAGAAGGAAAAAGAAGCTTGGGTATCGTTCTAGGATGTAGTGCGAAAGTTTTTGGTAAATACTAAGGATCCTAACTACAAAACGATTGTTCAACGGATGCTAGCAGCATCAAGCTCAAGAGCTTGACGGTCCATTTTTTACACTCCCACTTAGACAGTTTTCCTGAAAACCTGGGAGCTTACAGTGAAGAACAGGGGGAGCGGTTTCACCAGGATGTCCGAGATATCGAGAGACGGTACCAAGATAGGATGTCACTATGCTTGCTGACTACTGCTGGATGCTTAAGCGGGACTAAAGATGGAAATCAGAAAAGGACTCGGTGAAGTATCAAGGAAAAGAATAAAAGGTTTCATAAAAAAACGTGAATAAGTACAATATTGTCACTATATGTCCCAAAATAAAGTTTCATTGCTTGTAAAAAAAAATATTATGTTTGATAATTTTAAATAAACGAATGATTTTAATTTTTTGTGCTTGAATTTGCAAAAAAACCTTATGTGACAGAAAAAATGGACATCACTTCCGAAATTAGCGCCCTCTGAAACATATAATTCAGGAATAACATCTCATGCAGCTGACTTTTTTTTTTTTTTTTTTTTTTTTTTGCACACCTGTGTAATCTTCCCTTTGTCAAAGTCGCTGATCTCAATGTATTTTCCAATCTGCAGCCCATATCTTCGCTAGGGTGATCCACTGTCCCTGTCTGCTTCACTTACATACTTTTGTTACCGCGTCACGTGCCCACAACGCCACCAGGTGGAATCCAAATTCGCAGTGGCAGTGGCCATAATGTTTTGGCTGCTCAATGCATACACAGTTCCAAATTTTAACACTTGGTTTGTTGTGGTAAGCGTTTAACATGTGATTATATCTCTTATTGAGTAAATTATACGAGCATTTCAAAGTTTTACATTCGGTCAATAATTGCACGAAATACTGGAAACCAAATTTTTGTTGCTCCTCCAGAAGCAGTTAGTTACGCGACGTATAACTATATTTGGGTGACAATAGTCGTGTAGTAATATATTACTGCAGACTAGCGACGATGGTGCTGAGAGACGGAGCATAACGGTAGCGTACAGACGGCAGTCACGGATACAAGCAATTTTGCGAGTCGTTATTCTTCTGGAAGAAGTAAAGTGTCAAGCGCTTTTCTTCCATCATTTCCGGTGCTCCAGTGGCGTAACTGCCAATGCTGCGCAGCAGCTAACTTTAGGACCATTACTGCCGTGTAATCAATATACAATCTGACGGGAAATCAATCAAGTCGCGGGGCTTGCACCCTATTTATTGAGCTTAGCGGCTTTTTAATCTCACGATGTTTTATTCCCATCCCATCGCATCAGCGTGAGTGCGCCGTTGTGATGGTGGCGGTATTGCAAGTGGTAGGATGACTGAAGTCATTAGAGCTCGCACATCTTTAGTTTCTGGATGATTTCATTGTGCAAGGAAATTCAAAAGGAATACGGTATAGCGATTAGAAACGGGAATAACTATTTAATACGTAACGGCACATCGATGAGAATTACAGGGAATGTATAAGAACGTTCACAATTTCTTTACATACTTCATGAATCTTCCGTGTCACTTCTCTTGGTAATATAAACAACTTCTAATCTATAATCCATTTCACGCTATACATTCTGAAATATATGTAGAATCACTGATGCGAGCGCGTTAGAGACGCGTATTTTGAGTTCTGGAAATGTTTTCTGTCATCTAAATACATGCACAAGGTCTTTTACAAAACCCCATAAAAATCCATAGGTATCAGGTCCGTAGATGTTGGTAGCCATGAGAAAAATGTTGCGTCGTTATGCCCAGTATGACCATGATGTAACATCCACACATCGGGGTATGGAGGTTCGACCATTTGTAAATTAGCATATTTCAAATGATGGTTGAAAAACTTATCTCAGTCAAGAGAAACTGGAAGTACAATTTTTGTGCTGATAGCGCAAGCAATACGTTACCTTTTGCTCAGCCACGTCCACCGTGGGTGAAATATCGACAGTGAAGTCACTGAAGCTGATAGCATTAATTCATAAATAATGCTTAGGAAGGAATAGCACGACATATGCTCACGATGTTCAAATGTGTGTGAAATCTTATGGGACTTAACAGTAAGGTCATCAGTCCCTAAGCTTACACACTACTTAACATAAATTATCCTAACGACAAACACACACACCCATGCCCGAGGGAGGACTCGAAACTCCGCCAGGACCAGCCGCACAGTCCATGACTGCAACGCCTGAGACCGCTCGGCTAATACCGCGTGGAATACTCAAGATGACATTTAATATGGCAGTGTACACTGTTAGTCTTTTTTCAGATTTTTCTTGCCCTCTTTTTTTTGTAAATAAGTCATAATTTAGAATTTTCAGCTTTCTGTTTATCTATATACTCTCGCAGTAATTCGCATCCACAAAATTATCAACGTCAAACTGGCTTCGTGCTAGAACACATTTTTACGTTTCCAGGTATGTTCAGTCGATGTCAGTACGAGAATTTGATAACAGGATTTTTTTAACGAAATAAACATTCAACCCTAAGTAAAGTTCTAAAACGGACGACTTTTTAAAGTTTTACACTTAATGTGCAAGAAAGTAGAGCAGATGTAGGTGAGTGAGGAAGTAATTACATAAAGCTAATGCATACCATACTTACGGTGATAAAATCAAAAGCTTTTATCCTAAACGGATGTATAGAAAATCATTCACTGTCATACAATGACTATCGTACTGTCGTCTAACTTACTGTCGTTCTTATTAATAACCTCCAAAAAGCTTCGAGGCGATACCACTTTCGACTTCCTTGAAATACTCCACGGTTATGTATCCGGTCAGCAATTTGTGCTATTCGCCGATCAAAAGCCACTGTTGTCCCTGTTCAACGGTAACGCACGCATACCTCTAAAAACAGCAAGACGCCTCCCGCGTTAGGCTGTGTTTTTATCTGCTTATGATATTCAATATCGCCCCACATCGCAGCATGCCATTGTTGAAGCGCTCTTTCAGGTACCAGGTGTATCACACACTGACTTCGACAATGAGACTGAAGTTTGCTTCCACATGGACAAGGAACCCGTGGCAGTCGTCATAGAGTTCCAGACCCACACCAGTTCAGTAGTCAAGGTGATGCTGCATGTTCAACTCGGATGACCAACAGATAGAAAACTCATTTGAATCCCAGATGTGGTTGCTTACTGGCACCGCCATCCCGAATTTTCAATGTTTAAATGGGATCCTCCTCCTCCAGGGCGACAGTGGGAAAATTAGAGTAATCATTGCTAAAGTTCTGCAGTATCACGTTTTGGACTTAGTCCGTCAAGACTTTTGGGATGTGGTGCTGACAAAACATATAACCCACAAACATGTTTTTTTGGAGAGGTATAGATAAATACAAAAAGCGCAGTCCCTAGTTGTCGCCAGTACCAGTGAAATCAAGCTGCTAGAGCACGGAAAATTTTCCCATTTCCTCAAGCAACGCACACATGACCCATGCTCCATGTAGACTTGGCGAGCCCATTCATGGGGTCCCGTTGGCTCATCTTAGTGGATGCTTCTAGCTAATTTCGCCATGTTTTCACATGAACTCTTTTAGAATGCCGAAAACTCTCCAAGTATGGGCTAGAATTTTCACCGTTGAAACAGTCATTACTGACAATGGAACACAGCTTACATCTGTGGAATTCCAAAGCTTTTGTAAGTCCAGTGGTATTCAGTATGAGCAAACAGCCTCGTTTCAGACAGCTTCGACGCTTGATAAGAATCTTCAAGTTGTAAATGGCGAAGGAAGTTCCAGCAAGACTACCATGTCAACGATACACTCTGTCTTTTGTGGCATTGTCGGCAAGACCATAAGATGGGACGAGTCCAGCAGAAAAATTATATGCCCCTCCCCCTCCATCCACAGCGCAGCGTGTTCTTTATTGTAAAAGTGGTGGCCCTTGACAACTCTTTGCTGCAGCCACATCAGCGTTACTATTGACTTCACGACGAGGTGTGACCGACAATCTTTACACGATGTGAACGTTGATTGGTCCCGTCGTGGTTCACCCGTGTCCTGGGCAGAGCCATGGTGGAAGTCCAGATACAAGACCGGTCGCGGTTCCATGAATTCATCAATCAGTTTCACCCTCACAGTGGACAAAGGGCTTCTGCCAGCGATTCCAACAGTCTTTCTGTTCCAGAGTGCCCACGCCCGACTTCCGAGCTGGACCACTCATGGCTGCAGCAGCAACACCTTCTGCAGAGGGAATCCACTGTGCCGGATGTCCATCGTTGGAATTCGTGCATCTGCTTGGTAGCTGCCTTACTTTGGAGTGGGGGGGGGGGGGGGGAGGAGGGGGAGCTGTTCGGCAACTAGCTTCTAGGCTATAGTGAGAATTCAGATTCGATCAATAAGATCTTTTTGTCCTATTATCTGACAGTTGGCTACGTCGGTAGATTTCATGTGAATTAAAAATAAAGTGGTTCTTGTTTTGAGTCTATCTGGGAGCTTTATCTTGCTTGTGGAGCCTGCATAAGTTCACAACTGGAAGTATATAAGCGCAGCAGACATGAATGGCGAATCATCTGCACTAGGACTCTTACTTGGATATGTTAGAGGTAGCAATTCAGAAGTGGTAAATCTACATAGCGAGATGGACCAGATCCGAAGGACTGCCAAACGACTGTAACGCACAGGCACAACAAATCCACATCACTAGCACTCAAAGTTCCTAAGATGTCAGCCCACTTAGCAATAATTATGGAACAAAACTGTCAGAGGTTGGCTTATGGGCCCCTGCTGCTATTAAAACCTTTTTCTGAAGTGAAATAAGTTTCATCCGTTACACACAGCGATGAAGTGGAGGCGCCCAGGAAGCGATGAAATACACATGAAAATATCTGAGTTAGCGATGCGGATGCGTGCAGAAGTTAACGCGAGTGCAGAGTAGGCTGATCGCCGGCCGGAGGGTTTGCCCCTCTGGCGATCCTGATGGCTGTTCCAACTACAACGGTCAAACTCTGACAACGGACACTGCAGTGCACTACGACTTGGACAAGGCCGCCTTGGCAGTTCCGCTTCTGGATTCGGAAGATGAACAGCTCATTGGGCCTCTGTCGACTACACAGCATTCCGCAACTGGAACTGCGATGATAAACAAAAGAAAATTTCATATACCCACACCTGACAAAGCGATCAATGTAGTAATATGCATTCTGTTCTTCAATGCAGATCCCGGTCACATGAAGGAAGAACTTGAAGCTCTAGACTTCTCTATAAGGACGATTGTAAAGCTTAAAGGGCATATTCCACGATTCACGGATATTGAAACGGTCATCCGCTAGACGGAAAGCTTTTCCACCAGACTCGTCTCGTCAACCTTGCGGTGGATATAGAAAATTTGAGAGCTAAGTGAGGCCCAGCACAATGCTACCGGTACCAGAGGATTAGGGACGCTGTACGGCACTGTTCCATATCAGACAAGAGTGTCAAGTGAGCTGGCAACCAGACAAGTTGTGACTGTCCTCTCCCATGTTGCCGGCCGCGGTGGTCTAGCGGTTCTAGGCGCTCAGTCCGGAGCCGAGCGACCGCTACGGTCGCAGGTTCGAATCCTGCCTCGGGCATGGATGTGTGTGATGTCCTTAGGTTAGTTAGGTTTAAGTAGTTCTACGTTCTAGGGGACTAATGGCCACAGATGTTAAGTCCCATAGTGCTCAGAGCCATTTGAACCATTTTGAATTCTCCCATGTTATTAGACGCCCGTATGCGCTCTCTGCGGCGAGGAAAGACATGTGGCTAGCTACTGTGTAGTGCGGAAGTGCGCTTTAGCTCGCCAACGTGGTCACACTACTGAGCTGCAATAAAAGACGACGGCCAAGACACGTCGTGGCGTCTCCTACACCGCAGCTAACGCGTCCACTGCGCCAACCATGGAAGAAGCGTCTCCCCAGTAGCGTCCAAGCACGTCACAGCAGACGCCTGAAGATGCTGCCACACCTAAGCAGCAACCTCGCGAAATACTGCAACGATTTACTTTCGATACTGTACTGGTGCAGACGAGCTCTGCGTCTCCTCGTAACACGGCTCGAAGTAGGATTGAAGACCAGAAGCAACACCCGACTCAACTCGAGAAAAAGGAGACGAGGAAACTGGAACCAGCGCCAGTGTCACAATAGCTGTCCCAAACAACGGTCTCAGCTGCTTAATTGCGCAAATTAGAGCTCTGGCTGGCCGCGGTGGTCTAGCGGTTCAGACGCTCAGTCCGGAACCGCGCGACTGCTACGGTCGCAGGTTCGAATCCTGCCTCGGGCATGGATGTGTGTGATGTCCTTAGGTTAGGTTTAAGTAGTTCTAAGTTCCAGAGGACTGATGACCATAGATGTTAAGTCCCATAGTGCTCAAAGCCATTTGAACCATTTAGAGCTCTGGTGAACAGTGTAACAATCCTGATGGAGCTCATTCCGCTGCAACTTCATGCTATAGTGATGTCAGCCATGCAAGCAGTCGCCAGATCTGACCATAATGGTCGCATTGTGGGGAGCGTTCATGGATTTACAATAGCTGCGTAGAACGCCAATAGCATTCGCACTCAAGCTGGTGAACTTCGTCAATATCTCCGAGATGATGTTACTGACATTTGCCTGGTGCGTGAAACACGTCTAAGCCCGGAGAACATTTTAGTTCGCCAAAACTATCCATCTTTCTGGATGGACAGACCAACGGTGGGTGGCAATACAGCAGGATACGCGTGAAACAGCATCCACCGATCTCTGGCAACAGTGGAGGTGACTGGCGTCGTCGTCGTCAGTGGAATATATCTCGTTCATCCCACCGTACCCAGAGATTTCGAAGCCTAGCTCAGCTTACATCACAGGATTTTCATCGCTGGCGCATTAATGCCAAACACTTCGCATGACACTTACGACTTACAGACGTCAGTGTACGATGTCTACTGCGCGGCGCAAAGACACTAGGCTTTTTGTGGAACGCCATGCCCTCCACCATATTTCCTAACTGTTGTGACAAGACGAAACTACAGTCGTCTGTCCACGACTGTGGGTTCTTTGAGTGCTCTGGGAGGTGGTTTATTTTTCACTATTTTTGCATGAAATATTAGTATACTTTATTACGTGAATGAATAAAAAGATTACGACAGGAGAGCGTTGGTTATGACGGTATCGCTTGATGCCTACAATCACAAGCTGTTTTCTTGAAGCACAACGCTCAACATTAATTAAAGTACATGATTACCTGAAACTTTACAATCACGTTCCTTCACAATGTTGTTGGCTGCTGAAGCTGAGGTCACAAACTGGGCTGAGTTCTTGCATGCTTGTGCTATATTGACTTCGGCGTAAGGGCGCTGCTATGCCGAGATGCCTAGAGAGGACGTGTGGTCTTCAGGGGTGCATCCTATTCGTCGTTGCGGTTTCGCAGTAGAACCTCGCTACCGAATGTGGCAATGGTTCACGTTGCCGTCTGTGGTGTAGCACCGCTGCTCTGGAGGATACCACACGAACGAGATGGGGGCAATCTAATGCCATCGGTGTTGTCACCATTAAAGTAATACCACAGCAAATTTACACCTCAACACGCAACGCGTTATCTTCAGGCCATCCTCAGACATTTTGGCATTGATGCTGATGCCTCGTTCACCCCCCCCCCCCCTCCCCTGGCGTGTAATGAACCTAGAACCTGAAAGAAAGACATCAGCTGGAGCCACTAACGTGCCAAAATATCAGAGAACCTTGCCCCAACGAGCGAGGTGGAGCAGTGATTAGCACACTGGACCCGCATTCGGGAAGACGACGGTTCAGTCCCGCGTCTGGCCATCCTGATTTAGGTTTCCCGTGATTTCCCTAAATCGCTCCAGGCGAATGCCGGGATGGTTCCTTTGAAAGGGCACGGCCGGTTTCCTTCCCCGTCCTTCCCTAATCCGACGAGACCGATGACCTCGCAGTTTGGTCTCTTCCCCCAAAACAATCAATCTAATCAATCATTGCCCCAGTCTTTCCACCTCCGGAAAAACGGAATTGCTGCGCTCATAATGTTTTGGCTCATCAGAGTATAAATAAGTTCTTGTGGGGCTCTTTCTTCTTAAGAATCCGCACCTTTGCAGCTTTTCCTCTGACATCCAGCAGGCAACGACTGCATGAGAGTAGATCTGACTGTGCAGATAGATGACGATTGGGTTGGGGTGATTTGGGGGGAAGAGACCAAAAACCATCCCAGCATTTGCCTGACCATATCAACATGACGAACAGAGACATGACACAATCTCCTCGAAACTTTGGACATAAAACAGACAAGGGTGGAAATTATTGATAAACCTTAACGGAGATCCTAGAGTTTCACCCTCAGCAGTCAGGAAGGTCACCCCTGACCAAACAGCACACCAACTGCTGTTGAACAGTAAAACTACAAAAGAAACAAAGTAAGAGGAGGATCTTTTTGGCACTTCACTCACAGATGAAGAGCTGAGACCTGCTTTCCATCGTATACAAAGTAACAAACTTCAGGCGTGGATGACTTGAGATCAGAGCAAATAAACAACCTTGGCCATGTAATTATTGACTGTAACTTGAGAATTATGAACACTTGTGTTGCTAGAATGATAATCCCAGAGACCTGACTCAAGGCCAAAGTCGTGACATTGCTTAAACCAGGCAAAGATCCGAATACCCCCAAGAGCTTCAAACCTGTATTACTTCTGTACCATTTGTTCAAACTCATGGATTCTGCATCGAATTTTTGAGTCTGTTGACAGCAAGTTCATTAAAGAAAGAACAGAAAGTACAGAGAAAGTTACGTGCTATTCAGAGACTTAATGTAACGCAGCAGATTGAGAACGGGTGTGAAAGAAAGCAGTTGCCTTTATCGATCTCACAGCTGGTTATGATACCGTGAATCATAAGTGATTAACAAAGAATCTGTACACAACAACTAAGGACTACTCGTTAGATTACTCAGTGTCTGCTGTGAAAAAGACGATTCTTTGCTACTCTAAATAACAAAAAGAGTCGACGGAGAATGCAGAAGATTGGTCTAACACAGGGAAGTGTGTTGCCTCCAGTATTATATAACATGCACTGAAGAGCCAAAGAAACTGGTGCAACACGACGTGGCATGGACTCGACTAATGTCTGAAGTACTACTGGAAGCAACTGACACCATGAATACTGCACGGTTGTCCCTAAATCCGTGAGAGTACGAGGGAGTGGAAATCTCTTCTGAAAGCATGTTGCAAGGCATCTCAGATGTGCTCAATAATGTTCATGTCTGGGGAAGTTTGGAGGCTAGTGGAAATGCTTAATCTCATAAGACTGTTCCTGGAGCCACTCTGTAGCATATCTGAACGTGTGGTCTCTCACACTGCCCTGCTGGAATTGACCAAGTCCGTCGGAATGCACAATAGACATGAATGGATGTCGGTGATCAGACATGATGCTTACATACGTGTCACATGTCAGTGTCGTATCTAGATGTATCACGGGTCCCATTCAATCCAACGACACACGCCCCACACCATTACAGAGCCTCCATCAGCTAGAACAGTCCCCTGCTGACATGCAGGGTTCATGGATTCATGAGGTTGTCTCCATACCCGTACACGTTCATCCACTATATACAATTTGAAACGAGACTCGTCCGACCAGGCAACGTATCTCTAATCATCACCAGTCCACCAGTTGACGTGCCCGGGCGAGGCGTAAAGCTTTGTGTCATGCAGTCATCAAGGGTACACGAGTGGGTCTTCGACTCCGAAAGCCCATATCGATGAATGTTTCGTTGAATGGTTCGCACGCTGACATTTGTTGATGCCCCACATTGAAATATGCAGCAGTTTGCTGAAGGGTCACACTTCTGTCACGTTGAACGGTTCTCTTCAGTCGTCGTTGGTCCCGTTCTTGCAGAATCTTTTTCCGGCCGCAGCGATGCCGGAAATTTGATGAGTTACCGGATTCCTGATACGGTACACTCTTCATCGCTGCCTCGGAGATGCTGTGTCCCATCGCTCGTGCATCGTCTATAACACCACGTTCAAACTCACTTCAATCTTGATAACCTGCTATTGTAACATCAGTAACCGATCTGACAACTGCACCAGACACTTGTTGTTTTACAAAGGCGTTGCCAACCGCAGCGCCGTATTCTGCGTGTTTACATATCTCTGTATTTGAAGACGCATTCCTGTACCAGTTTCTTTGGCGCTTCGGTGTATATACCAATGATCAGCCACTCAACACTGGAACCCAGTCAATCATCAAAGCAGCGGACACAGCTGTCGCGGCTCAAAGAATGATATTTGAAGAAGTAGAATCCAAACTATCATCTGCTCTCAAACAACTTGCTATCTATTATGACGACAACCACTTGAAACCCAATCTGGATAAGACTCAAGTATGTGCGTTACACCTACACAATAAGGCGGTAAGAAGAAAACTGAACATCACCTGGAAAGGATGCAATCTAAGTCGCTGTGCCTACCCACAGTATCTAGGTTTAAGGTTGGATCGTGCCTACGAACAATGCCATATAGATACCAGACAGGAAGTGTGCACCGGGAACATTCTTACCCGTAAACTGACAACCACATATGAGGAGTGCAATCCAGCGTTCTTCGCACATCCGCACTTGTTCTGTTTTTCTCTACTGCGGAGTACGCCGCACCAGTTGGAGGATCCGAGCGGGCTGGGGCGTCTTGCATGGTTCGCACGGCGCCCCCCGTCGGAGGTTCGAGTCTTCCTTCCAGCATTGGTGTGTGTGTTGTCCTTAGCGTAAGTTAGTTTAAGTTAGAGTAAGTAGTGTGCAAGGCTAGGGACCGATGACCTAAGAAGTTTGGTCCCATAGAACTTGCCGCAAATTTTTTTCTTAGTCTGCAGGAACTCTGCACACGTTAACGAAATTGATGTTGCTCTCCATGAGACAGGCCACGCGGTCACAGGGCGCCTAAGACTAACTCCAGTCATCAATGTCTTTCCACTCGTGGGAGTGGTCTCCATCTGTCATAAGACAAGAAGCAACACAGAGAATGAAAAGAAGAGCAAGAAACATGTCCAAGGCATCCTTTGTTGTGAACTCACCCTTAACCATCACGACTGAAATCCAGAAAAAAGCTCCCTTCCTACAATAGCACCAATTCCAACGTACACACACACACACACACACACACACACACACACATACTCTCTGTAGCTTCAACAGAAGCGCGTCGAACTGAGCTGTGAAGAACAAAGACTCTTGCTGAACTAGAACAGAAAAAGATTAGTTACTGAGCCGTGGTAAGACTTTCCACTGCGCCACTAGCTGCTTAGGTTGCCAATGAGGAGGCGATCATGTGTCGTCAACTAAAGTTTTTGGACGAGGTGCGTGTGTAGTTGGTTTGTGTGGAGGCCAGTTGGCTGAAGGACAAATAGCTGACAAGTTATGGCTGTCTGGCCCGGGTCTCGAGGAACGACGTAAGATCAAATCAAACAACCTCGTCAACAAGTTCCCGGCCTACTCTGAAAATTTAAGGTTTACACCTCCTCAAAAATCGTCTGTATGGATTGGAAGCAATAACGTCCTGGCTGGAATCATACAAATCGGGGCTCCTTCTCACCTAAGTGTAGTTGCGTGTTGTTTTCTTATTCTGATCACTTGATATCGTAAAAAAAAAAGAATGGCTCTGAGCACTATGGGACTTAACAGCTAAGGTCATCAGTCCCCTAGACTTAGAACTACTTAAACCTAACTAACCTAAGGACGTCACACACATCCATGCCCGAGTCAGGATTCGAACCTGCGACGGTAGCGGTCGCGCGGTTCCAGACTGAAGCGCCTAGAAAAGCTATTTCCTTCTTTTTTTTAGTCTCATTTTGTTTGTTTTTGTTCGTTGTATCTGCTCGATGCGGACGTCGCAAGACACCCGTTTCAGTTCGTTGTTGATCCATATCCATTAACTCAGTTTTTTTATTACAGAGGGCAGCTAACCCTCTGACGGAACACGTTGAGTTAGCGTGCAGGCTGTTCGGCCACTCTAGCCCGCTTGATATCGTAAGGCCATGCCCATGCCTGTGTTCTATGGAAAGGGGACCTGTTATGTAAACGCAAACTACCACTGTTTGAGTGCATGACCGTCGGTCAGTGTTACTAACTCCAGTTTGTGCTCTCGGTCAATTTCATGCAAGTGTAAGAGTATTCGCTGTGATAGTTTTCCGGGAAGGGAATAATTTGCGGCTCGATCTGTATGGGAGGCAAGGTGCTATATGCGTATGTTTGTGTTATTGAATCAGCAGGTGCTGACATGACTGGTAGTGAATATTAGTAATTTTAAGGAGTGTTAAATTTGACCTATTGGTATCCCCTTGCCATTAATCTATATATTTCCCTTTTGCCCCCCGGCCATTATAGTGTGATGCCTTATGTCCGCAGATTACTGTTATCTTGTCAGCTGTGTCGGCAGGGCAGCTTTAGCGGCAAACGACGGTTTGCTGTTCCCTGGTTCCGGAGCAGAGGCGTGTTTGTCTGTTGGCGCGGCGGCTCCCCGGTCGTGGCACGGCGCTTGGGTTGGTCGGCAGTCGGCCGCCTCTGCTAGCCGCACAGGTGTGGCTCGAGTTAAGTAAAGCTGATCCTTTCGTACGTGTCACGGCTGAGCGTTGCCGTTAGTGCGGGGACCAGTAGTTAGATCTGTTTTGTGAACTTAAAGAGCTCAGGAGCTTAGGCGTGTTTGCCAAGCCTGAGGATTTTCCTCATTATACCTCTGTAATTATTCTTTTAAGCCACCAGCAGTTGCCGAGCGGTCTGAGGGCGCCTTGCACGGTCCGCGCGGCTTCCCCCGTCGGAGGTTCGAATCCTTCCTCGGGCATGGGTGTGTCTGTCGTCCTTAGCGTAAGTTAAAGTTAGATTAAATAGTTTGTAAGCTTACGGACCGATGACCTTAGCAGTTTGGGCCCGTAACACCTTACCAAAAATTTCCAAATTTCCTCCCCTCTAAAGTCTGCACCCTTATCACTACTTCTCAACGTCTGCAGGTTACGACCTGTTACTTATGAAGATAAACTGGCGAACCTTACCTTGATCCGCAGTCATTACTTACTACACTTGCTGCGAAGTTTGGCTGCTCGTACCTGTCACAGTCGCTTGCTGTAGCTGCAAGCTTACTTTGATTTTTCGGCACTTGCTTAGTTATTAAGGACTGCGTCAAAGTTTCTGCTGGTTTGTATCAAGCTCAAATACATTTCATTTGCATGTACTTCAGCTTGTCTTCAAATTTGGGCAATTGTATATTTATTAGGCCTTGTTGTTAATGTTTGGCTGCGATGTAGGGCTGGCCATTTATGTTTAATTTTTATATCTTTATAGTTGGTCTGTTTGAGGGACTCTTTAATTTGTTTTGGTGATTTTTATTACGGGTTATGTATTGCTAAGCGGCCTTCCAACAGCTTCCATCAGTGGCGTGTCTTGTGAGCAACTCGGGATTTGGGTGAATGTTGTTCAACTGTGTAACAGTCAGCTAGACTTGAAATATGTTATTACACTTAACAGCTGTTATGGTTGATAAAATTGCTTGTTGAACCTGCTTGCGGCCACGCTCAATTGATGTAACCTTTAGTTTTGGGAGCTCTGTACTTCCGCTTTTCATGTTCTGTTTTTAATGCTGTAATTGTTAAGGTGTTCTTCTTTTTTAAAAAAAAAAAAAAGAACTGAGATTTGAGCCTGTTCAACCTTTACTCAGATTTCTGTCTCTTTTATTAAGTTTTTAAATTGTAATGCTAACATTGCCACTAACCAAAAAAAAGGAATTACACGAAATAACACATGACAAATCTGCGTGTCCACCTTCCATGTTTTTCCTTAAGCCATCGCAAGTCTAGCTAAGATATATTAGTCACCAGATGGCTGACATTTCCAATGCGGGACCTTGAAGATACTCAATAGGATAAGAACAGGCGCGACAAGGTGCAAGACTAATTTGAAGAAGCGGGGTATCAGTGATGATGAATTTTTTGAATGTGTGACAAGGCAGCAATTTGAACACTTATTGGTTTTCAGTAATCTGAGGGAACCCTGTGACGTGGAAAGCCTGCCTGCAATGAATAACTACGCCATTATGACTGCTTATCACTGCGCTCTTACAGTGGGGAATTCTCTGTAATTGATATTAGATAGTAGTTTTCATTACATTGTATTTTAGTGTTCTTTGGACTTGTATAAATATATAAAGTTCGGATTCCACAAGGGCTGCTCGCCTGAGAATGTGCTGTATACATTCAGTCACCAAACATTACAAGCCTTAAATAAAATATTGTCGCCAGTAGGTATTTTTTCTGATTCGTCCAAGGTGTTCACTGTGCACATCATGCTACTGTCTTAGCTAAATATTGGTTTCATGCAATTGACGAAGTTATAAATAACTGATTTGAATCATACTTTAAAAAACGAATGCAAAAACTTGTGCTGAATGTTGACGAGAAAATTATTGTGATTTTGGAGCAGTCACGGAGTACCACAGGGTTCAGTTTTGGATCCGATATTTTTCCTTACACATGCGAATGACCTTCGATTTAACATTCATTTAAACTGAAATGGTGCTTTTGTAGACGATACTAGCAATCCAATAAATACCATAAAAAACAAAGCAGAAGAAGAAATTATCAATGATATTTTTCGAAGACTTAAGCAGTTTTCTAAGAATGGACTGTCTGCATTCAGTTATGTACAATAAGCATAATTATATCAACAGTACTGAGTTAGAATGTTCATAATTTTGATCTACATACACATGAAAACTTAAACTGGAAGAAATATGTTACTGAAATGATCAAATAATTAAATTCAGCTACTTTTTCTCTTGGTATCATTGCTAGTTTTTTAAATAAACGAATCAACCTCCTGCCATATTTTGCATACCCCCAATCAGAAATGTCTTACGGCGTAATTTTCAGTTGTAGTTAATTGTCTAATATTATAATTTTCAGTTGTAGTTAATTGTCTTATAAGGAAACTCGTCATAAACAATCCATCACAATTTAAGAAGAAAACGATGTCTACACCTACAACAGTAGTATAAATACTCATCATTAAAGCTATTAGTAGCTCAGATATGAGTTGAATATACACCATCGAAAATTATTGACAATATGTCCAATAAAATTAAATGTTTGTCAGGAAGTAAAGCTACATTTAAATCTAACCTAAAATCATTTTTTCTCAGCAACTGTTTCTGTTCCATAGGAAAAGTACTCTCTCTCTCTCCTATTAGTAAACGTCTCTGTACAATAGATTGCTTCTCCCATAGCGTCTACCACTGGAATCTTCTGCCAATCCAACCTGCTATGGGTTCCAGACCGTGCTTTGTAAGCCACTTCTTTCACGGATAAATTACATTTCCTAATTATTTTCTCTCTGGCATCTGCTTTTCCTAGAATTTGTTGTATGTGGTCTTTCCACTTAAAGTCGTCCTGGATAGTTACTCCTACGTATCTTACGGATGTTACTGTTTGTAGTGATTTTATATCAATAGTTTAATCGAACAGCAGTGGATTTCTTCAATTGTTTATGGGCGCTATGTTACATCTACGCTGGTGAGCCAAAACATTATGACCACCTGCTTAATAGCTTGTTTGTCCATCTTTGGAACGAAATACATCACTGATTCTGCGTATCAGGGACCTGACAGTTGGCTGGTAGCTTTGTGGAGGTATGTGGCATTAGATGTATACGCACAAGTCCTGTAATTCTAGTAAATAACGGGCCGCTGATTTGCGCACGCTATGATGGCGCCCAATAGGGACCCAGCTGGGTTCCATAGGATTTACATCGGACGAATATCGTCGCCAAGACATGAACGTGGCTTCACTATAATGCTTCTAAAAACCACTGGAGTATGGTTCTGTCTCCGAGGCACGGACAATTATACTGCTGAAAGATGACATCGCCATCGGGGAAGTCATCTGTGAGGAATCGTGGACGTCCAACCATTTAGCACTTAGTGGTAGTTTCACTACCTCTTTCTGTAGGTGCTCATGACAGTAGAACGTGAACGTTCGACCAACTTCGCCGTTATCGAGATACTCGTTTACAGGCTCTGCGTAATAATAATCTGCCCTTTGTCAAAGTCGCTTATCTCAATCGATTTCCCTGTTTGCAGCTCATATATTGGCTAGGTGATCCCCCTTCCTTGTCTGCCCCGTTTACATACTTTTGCTACCGCGTGACACGCCCGCAACGCCACCGGGCGGCATCCAACGTCGCGATGGGCGGTGGTTACAATGTTTTGGCTGTTCAGTGTATTGGCGTTCAGTGACAGCTGCCAGTCACTGACCCATCATCGATCCTCTACAAGTATTCTTGGAATTAGGTAGTCTTCTGTTGTTGCTGCCTCCCAATACATGACTTGCCTGCTAATAGCCACATGGACCTTCCGACGTGAGCCACTAGTTCATTCGTGTGTATCGTAAACAGTAACGCCCCCGTCACACTTCCTTAGGATACTCCTGAAATTACCTTTACATCTGTCAAATTTATTCCTTTAAGAGTTATGTATTCAATTTTTATTTTAAAACTGGTAAGCTGTGAATCGGACTATCTTTTAAGTTCACTCTCACGATAAGAACTGAAAAATAACGTTTTCATTAATGCTAAATTTAGGCAAATGTGTCGATTAGGAACTTGTAAATGGTCAGCATATAGCCACCCACTGGCATATAAGCGGTGGCCTGACTGACTGACTAGCGGACTCACTGACTGACTCACATCACCCAGCCCAAACCCCTAAGGACAGAAGCTTGACTTTTGGACAGGGTGTTGATCTTATACTGTAGGCAGCGTTTAAGGAGGTATCCAACTCCTAAGGGGGTTAAATAAGGGATGAAAGATGTAATGGGAAAACCTTTTCTAACACAACACTTTTATAGAAGGAGCCGATACCACGATTAATCTCGAATCTCGTGTAGGTAAACATTATCTTGGCTGTTTCATATTATTAATTGCACAACCTAACGCTAAATATTAAATTTATTTCTAGATTCATTTATATAATAATGATATATGAAGATTGTTCTTTTGTCGAGAAATTTTGTAAACTCTTTTGCTTTGTAAACTCTTTGGAATATTGTGAGCACCGCAGAATGTTAGTAGTAGTGGGCATGCCTCTGATGGAAATGCACGTGGTTTCTTTAATTTTGTCTTCAACTATGTAATTTTAGTGTTCTATGAAAACGGAGATTGTGAAGTCAGTGTAATATAGAAGAATTGGATAAAATAAAAGAAAATCATAGCAACAGATAGTACTTCGTCAGTTATTTGGTATCTGGAACCCAGTAAGTCAAAATTTCGAAATAAAGAAAATATATGTTTCAGCGTTTTTGGAAATTCAAGCATTAAGCGGGGAAAACACTGGGTGATTTTTAAATAAATCACTATTAAAGAACTACTTAACCACTGTTATATATGAAGATTGGTGTTTGACTTGTCGGTTAGAAATAAAAAAGTATGTGTTCAGTGTTTTTGGAAATTCAGTCTCCTAAGGGGGTGAAATAGGGGGCGAAAACTATTTCATTATGAAAGGATATTAAAAGCTCAATGTATGGAAATTTATATTTGGCTTCTATGGTAGAAATAAAAAATAGATGTGTATTACTCTTTATAATTAGGTCCCCTGCAAGGATGAAAAAGAGGATAAGAAGTTTTTTTTATATTTTATTATATTAAAAGATCTTTAAAGCTAATGTATAAAAACTAGTATTTCAGTTCTCGGTTAGATTTAAAGAAATATGTGTTAGGGGACGAAAGTTTTTATGGAAATATCACCGCAAGAATGCAAAAGGCATGGTTAACAAAAACCTTAGACTCCACCTACCAGAAAGTCTTTTTGCCCAGAAGTACATTCGAAAAAGACTATGCGTCTATGGCCTTATTAACGTGAATGTCTTAGAAGGTGTTTGCAGTTTGTGTACAACATAAAAATTCGATTAAAGAAAAACAAGAAAAGTCAGTGCAGACCACACAGAGTATGTAGCGAAGCAGCGTACGCTAAGCTAGTCATGTATACACTATCGTGCAAACTCACTCGTTCCACATCATTTGGATAGAAAAATCGTTCGTATGATTTATGAGACGCGTAGCTAACTAACTAACTACACACACACGCACACACACACACACACACACACACACACACACACACACACATATTCTTATGACGGAAAACACCATTCGTTTCATCTTACGTTACGTGGCCTAACACACTGCTTCTTTTACATTACAATTGTCGTGCGTCCCTGTAACTTATGATGGTTCTTCGCATTACTGCACACCGTTTACACCGATGTTAATAAAAAGCACGTGCGCTGCCAAAATCAGTAGAGATGTTAAGGAACGCAGAGTAGTCCACAAAATGAAACGAGCCGCACAATAAACGACTGCAGACACGCAGTTGAACTGGTTTGCGCTGGCGGACAGTGTGGGCTAAGAGATGGAACAGAAGTGCTGACCTGCTCTTCGCTATCGCGCCGAGAGCGCTTCGCGTGGCCCTCGTCGAAGATGCGCAGGTTGTGGAGGCTGGCGCTGAGGGCTTTGCGAAGCGTCATGGCTGGACTGATCACCTGGCCGCCGATAAGCGGGCACGTCCGCCGCCGAGCGCCACCGGACGCCCATTGGCGACGTCTCCCTTATCTCTCGGCACGCGCTTTCTCCGCGCTGCTACCGGCGAGCGGAGCCACAGTCCGTATCGACTCCAACCTCCGTGTCTCACGTAACGCTGCAAAAGTTGTTACTGTACGAGGCCTACGACGGCGCTAGCGCTTCAAGCGGTTAGCAAGCCGATCACACAGTCGCAAAAAAATTATTTTGAGGAAAAAAACTGTGAATGTTTTTTGAAGCGTAACACTTCAGAGAAACATTTGACGCGCCTTTGAATGGCGGTAGAAATCATGTACAGGAAAGAAGGTGGCGACTGAGAATTTAAAGTTCAGTGCTCAACTTAGAATCTTACACTTTTAAAGAATTGGAACATCACTTGTAACGTATTACTATCTTTACGACATTTCTCATTTAGTCATATACGTTATTTCGCATTTCTAAATGGTTCTCTCACACAAATAATGATAAAAGTTCAGAAATTCAGGGTCGCCACCAGCCCAAGGCCTTCCTAACCATTTAGAAAAAACGGAACTGGACAGTTATTAGTTTAATTACTTTAATAATTTAATTACAAGTATACAAATTTCTTTAAGTAGCCAGATAAATAGCATTGCATGTCGTGCATGAAGCAACTTGATTAATTCAGGATTGGAAATCGTGGTAAGTGGGTAAGATCAACACCACAGAATTAATCTTTCACGTAGATTATTTATTGTATCTAAGTATTTAGTTGCACATAACTGGTGCCTGACTAGAAACATTTAAGTAAGAATTACGTGAGAATCAACAGAGCACAATTTAACTACAGCAAGAAGAAACACAGAAAACGGGGGTGGGAGACAATGATACTATCACTGCTTTGCATTCATCCCATAAAAATATCTCAGTGAGATTTGCATTCCGATTCTATGCGTGCAGTATTCTGAACAGAGGTTTAACCAGTTCACGAGGTTGTGCGATAATTATTCAACACACTAACTGCGTCTGCTGCTTGCTAACGGCCGAACTGGAGAACGGGGTGCATTCCGAATGAAACTGTTGTGCTGCTTTGTAGAAAGCGCACGAAGAAACAGATATTCTTGCAGAAATTATAGCTCATTAAACAAGCAAATGGTTAAAATAAAGCATATTGCGGTGCTGTGGTGGACCACAGGGGTCATTGATTACCAAACCCGTGGCACAAAATCGACACACAAAGACAGAAGCAACTTCCACAAAACATAAGATTATAAATTCATTAAAAATCATACTCGCTTCGACACAGTATTACTCACGTACGGTTGAAGCGATCCTAACCAGCTTTTCCTAATCAGATTTACCGTTTGAAATTCTACTTCATCGTCGTTCAAAATGAACAAAGTAACTTTCACACTTTTAACTCAAAGACCTAAAAATCGCCTATTTAAAGCAATATAATTATGGCACATTCGGAAAAATAACTCGCTTCATACGCTTCAGCTAAGCTGAAGTTCTTAGGAGGAGGAGGAGGAGGAGGAGGAGATTAGTGTTTAACGTCCCGTCGACAACGAGGTCATTAGAGACGGAGCGCAAGGGATGGGGAAGGAAATCGGCCGTGCCCTTTCAAGGGAACTATTCCGGCATTTGACTGAAGCGATTTAGTAAAATCACGGAAAACCTATATCAGGATGGCCGGAGACTGGATTGAACCGTCGTCCTTCCGAATGCGAGTTCAGTGTGCTAACCACTGCGCCACCTCGCTCGGTCTGAAGCTCTTAGGTATTTCAACTTAAACATAACGAAGTCCTAACTCAACCTACTTCCTATCACCTGAAACCTCCCTTAAGAGCTACGATCCCTACTCACCAGGCGTTCACCGAAGACTGCCGCTTTCTCTTTCGAGATTACCTAGCTCCCCGTGCAGAAAAAGCTACCAGAGGGGTGGCCTCCGTCACCAACCTCACACACAAAAACAGCCTTCGACACAGCTTTCGACTAAGATAGGTAAACCTCTCTGTTCAGGTATTAGAAACCTAAGTTGGTCATCCAGTGCTCTCCTTCGAACGAGAAGCAACATCGTCTGCTTCCAGGAGACGATGACCAACTCAGCGTTTCCCACAAAACAAAACCGAAACCCCACATTAAAACACACGTATAATATTCAATAGGCCTTATTTGAGTGCTCAGTCTTTCTGGAAGAGTTCATTAATTGAGCTAAAATCAAGTAGTAAAGTGAATAAGATGTACCGAATTCGACTAGCGTCTTATGAAACGACTTCACAGAGACGTTTCACACTTACGAGGAGAACACGGCAAGTGCTATGCCTCGATTTCACAGAAACCTCGGACAGTGGAAGAGGGGTCAAAATAAACGAACATGTGTCTAGGCTTATCGGCAGATACTCGACAGTCAAAGTTTTCGAGGTACCTTTTAGTGAGTGAATAGTTCAGCCTAAGTGGAGCACAGTGGCAAGCGTTGCGGCTGCACACTTTTGTTTACCCAAGTCCTTAAAATATTACTACAAAAATGTTTTCTAACGTATACTGAAATAAAGTTGTCCTTACTCTTGTACTAATTATGCGTCTGGTGAATGAATCAAAAAATTAATGAACAAATTGTGTGCAGTTGTTTTCAATGAAATTCCTAAAATATATCTTGATTCACAATCAACTGCAAACACCAGTGTTCGGCAAACTTACTTAAGGAGAAACAATAACGACCGAAAACTATAATTTACCATATTTAAAATGACCGGTTACGGCGTATACAATAGGCCATCTTCAGATTGATTGTACCATTTACTGGAGCTAGCGATAGCACGCAACTGCTCAGCACGTCGCCAGCTTCAGCAAATTGTGCAATCAATCTGAAGATGGCTTACTGTATGTGCCGAAACCGGTCATTTTAAATAAATGATACGAGGGTTGGAACTTTAATAGTGGCAACTATTTATTTACAGCTCGTACAAAATAGATACGTGTTTCAAAGTTTTACTGACCTTCAAACTAGTCACCAGTATTGTGCATACCCCGTTGCCAGTGATGTGGAAGTCGTAGGAGCCTCTTAGCAGTGCCAGTTGTGTTGACAGTCCGAGAGGCGTCGTCTACTCCCCGACGAAGACGAATTTGTAGCAGTTCTGAAGCGAATGCCGTCAAATGTTTCCTTCAGTTTAGAAATCGAGTTGAACTTACGAGGGCTTAAGTCAGGGGAGTGCAGTAGGTGGTATAGCACTTAGCAGCCCCATCAGTCAAACAAATCAATAACTGTACGTGCTTGAGCGTTGTCCTGAAAAATGATGGTCAGGTTCTGCAGAAAGTGTAATCACTTTCTGCTGTTCATTTTTGGAACACAATCTACAACCAGCTTATAGACAGAAGTGATAACACTTTCTGCAGGACCTGACCATCATTTTGCAGGACAACGTTCAAGCACGTAGAGTTACTGATTTGTTTGACTGATGGGGCTACTAAGTGCTATACCACCTACTGCACTCCCCTGACTTAAACTCTGGTGAGTTCAACTTGATTTTTAAATTGAAGGAAACACTTCACGGCATTCGCTTCGGAACTGATACAAATTCGTCGGGCAATAGACCGCGCCGCTTGGATTGCCAACACAACTGGCACTGCTAAGAGTATCCTACGACTTCCACATCACTGCCAACGGGCTATACGTAATACTCATGACTAGTTTGAAGGTCAGTAAAACCTTGAAACACGTATCTATTTTGTATGAGCTGTAAATAAATAGTTGGCACTATTAAAGTTCCAACCCTCGTATTTTGCGATCGTGACTGTTTCTTCGTAAGTAATTATCACAAGTAAAATCCATGACACTCCCAACCATGTCGGTTAAAATCACTTCGGTAAAATGATCCGTCATTACCAACGCGTGAAACCTTCAGCAATATTGCCTACTTTTCCGTGTGAAATTCATACATAAAAATGTCACTGTTTCAATCCTGGTATGCGGTATGCTCGTGTTGTTCGGACATTCTGTGTTTTGAGTGTTTCTACGATCGGTATCGTCCAAGGGTATCCACCAAATTTTCCTGGAGAATAAACATAAGAATAAAATACAAGAATTAATATAAGAACTGATATAACAGTGAAATATAAGAATATGACAATTTAAAAAGATTGTAATCCCTAAAAATACCATACACACTTATATTATACAGTAAATTTATGACTCTTATCGTGAAACCCACTTGTAATTTTACAGTTTATATAGCGCCCTTATATCCACTAACATGACAAGAAACATTCGTGCAGTAACCTTCTACGACTAGGGGAATATAGATGAAAAAAATATAAACAAATAAGATAAAACAAATAAAAACATTAATCAGGTTTCGAACAAGGGCCGCAAAACTGAGAGGCCTCAATGCTAACCAAGCCACCAATTCAGCTCAAACTATTGTGCGCCAGAAGGCATCGAAATTACGTCGAAAACTTTGATCGTCATTTTCTTAGAAATGGTCGAGTACCCGCTGATAAGCTGAGAAACGTATTCGCCCATTTTAACTCCTCTTCCACTGAGCGAAGTTTCTGGGAAACTGTTCTTCATCCTTGAAGATGGTGTACGGTTAACAGCAGAAATATCGGAACAAGAAATATTGTTGTCCCGGATCCCCACCCGAAAGTTGATGGAATAATAATAGTTCTTACATATATTTGGCCCCCTCCCCAAGCGTTAGTCTAATTAAAGAGACATGAACAATTGCAAAATCACTGTACACAGATACGTAAATCACAAATCAAATGACATATGATACAAAAAGTTAATGTGTCAGTAAATAATATTTTTCTGGATATTACGTGCATGACGAGGGGAAAGATGGATGTCGCCGCCAGGAAAATTAAAGAAGACTATGGAAAAAAGCGAAGTAGATGTAATAATGTTAAGAATTCTGATAACAAGTGAGTACTAAGGAAAGAAAGCTGAAGAGCTGAAAGAATATATGGATACGTTATCCAAGGCAAATGAACTTGAAGAAAATATTGTTGAAAGGGGAGAGGAAGTAAACAAAGATGGGACAGGACATATGGAAATACGGGAATAATCTGACAGAGCATTAAAAGACCTAAGTCGAAACAGGACCCCTGGAGTATACGACGGTGCCTCAGAATTACTAAGATCCTTGGGATATATAACTACATGTTATGCAAGGTATACGAAGCTGGCCATATGGCCTCAGACATCAAGAAAAATGCAATGATTCCAATTTGAAAAAAGCAGGATATTGACTTGTGTGAATATTAATGAAGAATCAGTTTAATAAGTCATGATTGCATTATATTGATATGAATTGTTTGTAGAAGAATGGGAAAGCTGGTAGAAGCCAGCCTGGGAGAAGATAAGTTTAGATCCCGGAGAAATGTAGGAACATGCGAGGCAGTACCGACCCTACGACTGATCTTGAGAGAAGGTGCGAACTTAGCCATTTGCCGCCCCTACGCAGAGAAAAACACTTCCGCCCCTCATTTCGACATAAGTGTATCACCAAGTATCTGACATCTGTACGGAATACTACGGCTGCTGCTGCTGCTGCTAATAATAATAATAATAATAATAATAATAGTTGCAATAGTAGTAAATACCGGGTGATCAAAAAGTCAGTATAAATTTGAAAACTGAATACATCACAGAATAATGTAGATTGAGACGTACAAATTGACACACATGCTTGGAATGACATGGGGTCTTATTAGAACCAAAAAAATTCAAAAGTTCAAAAAACGTCCGACAGATGGCGCTTCATCTGATCAGAATAGAAATAATTAGCATAACAAAGTAAGACAAAGCAAAGATGATGTTCTTTTCAGGAAATGCTCAATATGTCCACCATCATTCCTCAACAATAGCTGTAGTCGAGGAATAATGTTGTGAACAGCACTGTAAAACATGTCTGGAGTTATGGTGAGGCATTAGCATCGGACGTTGTCTTTCAGCATCCCTAGAGATGTCGGTCCATCACAATACACATGCGACTTCAGGTAAACTCAAAGCCAGTAATCGCACGGACTGAGGTCTGGGGACCTGGGAGGCCAAGCATGACGAAAGTGGCGGCTGAGCACACGATCATCACCAAACGACGCGCGCAAGAGATGTTTCACGCGTCAAGCTATATGGGGTGGAGCGCCATCCTGCATAAGCATCGTACGTTCCAGCAGGTGTTTATCAGCCAGGCTGGGGATGATGCGATTCTGTAACATATCGGCGTACCTCTCACCCGTGACGGTAGCAGTTACGAAACCAGAATCATGCATTTCCTCGAAGAAAAAAGGCCCGATAACGGTAGATGTGGTAAATCCAACACAGACCGTGACTTTCTCGTCGTGCAATGGAATTTACACGACAGTTCTAGGATTTTCGGTAGCCCAAATTCTGCAGTTGTGGGCGTTGACAGACCCTCGGAGCGTGAAATGAGCTTCGTCGGTCCACAACACGTTACTCAACCAATCGTCATCTTCCGCCATCTTTTGAAACACCCACGCCGCAAATGCCCTCCTCTTCACTAAATCGCCAAGTAACAGTTCATGATGCCGATGGATTTTGTATGGATAGCATCAGGGAGGGGGAGCTGGCGGAAGCCACCTTGGGAGAGGGTAAGGAGGGTGGGACGTGGGAGTACAGGCGCGGGAGCGGGTGGCGGTGGGAGAGGATGAGCGAGACAAGCGGGTGAGGATGGACGAGTTTGCGGGAGGTGTACAGGATCCGTATCCTTTCAAGGAAAAGGAGGCGGTGAGGGAAAGGAATGAGATCGTACAGGATCCACGTGGGGGAGGGGAGACGGATGCGATAGGCGAGGTGGAGAGCATGGCGTTCAAGGATTTGAAGGAATTTATAAAAGGTAGCGGGGCGGAGATCCAGGCCGTATGGGCGCAGCAAAGGATTTGGCGGATGAGGGATTTATAGCTGAGGAGGATGGTAGAGGGGTCCAGACCCCACGTACGGCCCGAAAGGAGCTTGAGCAGACGGAGTCGGGAGTGTGCCTTGGCTTGGATTGTCCGGAGATGGGGGGTCCAGGAGAGGCGACGGTCGAGGGTGACGCCAAGGTACTTGAGGGTGGGAGTGAGGGCGATAGGACGGCCATAGACGGTGAGATAGAAATCGAGGAGGCGGAAGGAAGGGGTGGTTTTGCCGACAATGATCGCCTGGGTTTTGGAGGGATTGACCTTGAGCAACCACTGGTTGCACCAAGCGGTGAACCGGCCAAGATGGAATTGGAGAAGGTGTTGGGAGCGCTGCAGGGTGGGGGCAAGGGCAAGGAAGGCGGTGTCATCGGCAAACTGGAGAAGGTGGACAGGGGGTGACGGCGGCGGCATGTCCGCTGTATACATAAGGTACAGAAGGGGGGAAAGGACGGAGCCTTGGGGCACACCGGCGGAGGGAAAAAAGGTGTAGGAGTCCGTGTTATGGATGGTGACGTAGGAAGGACGGTGGGAGAGAAAGGAGCCGATCAGACGGACGTAGTTAATGGGAAGGGCGAAGGTTTGGAGCTTGAAGAAGAGACCGGAATGCCATACGCAGTCATAAGCACGTTCAAGGTCCAAGGAGAGGAAGATAGCGGAGTGACGGGAATTAAGCTGGTCGGAAAGGAGATGAGTGAGGTGAAGGATAAGGTCGTTGGCAGAGAAGGACAGCCGAAAGCCACACTGTGTAATGGGAAGGAGGCGCTGCCGGCGGAGATGCTGGTGGATGCGTCAGGTGAGGATAGATTCCAGGACCTTGCTGAAGACCGAGGTAAGGACGATGGGACGGTAGGAAGAGACGGCGGACGGCGGTTTGCCAGGTGGACAAGACTACATTGTAGAGTGTGGCCAAGGTGGAGAGGAAAGAGACAGGAGCTTCACGAAGGTAACGGTAGGTGACACGATCGTGCCCAGGAGCGGTGTTCCGTTTTGTGCGGAGTGTAGCAATGAGATCCTGTGTAGTGATTGGGGCATTGAGTTCCGTGTGTGCAATGTTGTCCAAGTACTGGAAACCAGGCGCGAGGGATGGGACAGAGGTGTCAGTTCGATCGCAGACATCCGGGAAGAGGGAGTAATCGAACTGGAGATCATTGGGGATGGAAAATACATTGGACAGGTAGGAGGCAGAGTGATTGGCCTTACTAAGGGTGTCAGGGAAGGGGTGATCATCATGGAGAAGAGGATAGTAGGGGGAGGGTTTAGTTCCGGTAAGGCGATGGAAGGCTGACCAGAACTTGGACGAGTTGATAGGTAGGGTAGCATTTAAACGGGTGCATGTCTGTAGCCAGTCTCGGCGTTTCTTAGCCGCGGGCAAATTACGAATGTGTCGCTGGAGTTGCCGGTGGCGTCGTAGTGTGTCCGGGTCACGTGTGTGGAGGAAGGCATGGTAGAGACGGCGGGATTCACGGAGGAGGAGGACGGCCTGTGGGGGTAAGGTAGGACGTGGGGGTGGATAGCGACAGTAGGGACATGGGCCTCCACGGCCTCAGACAAGGTCTGCTGGAGAAAGGAGGCGGCATGGGTTTCATCGTCAGGGTGGCGGTAGGTGAAAGGGTTGCTATCGACCTGGGTGGAGAGGGTGTCCCGGTAGGCATTCCAGTTGGCACAGGAATAGTCATGGACATAGTTAGGGGGAGGGTCATTACTAGGGTCGGGGTGGGGGCGACGACTGTCTGAAACAGTGAGGAGGGCAGGGAGATGGTCGCTACCAATAGGCTCCAGGACATCCACCCTTATGTGGCCAAGGAGGTTGGCGGAGAAAAGGACAACATCAGGAGTGGAGTTGTATTCAGGACGGGTGTGCTGGGGGATGGGGAGAGGAGAGGAACCGATGCCACCACTGTAACTGGGCGTCGGAACGACTGTGGATGCTGAGGTCGGTGGCGATCACGTAGGAGGAGAAGGTACGGTCAACGTGGGAGAGGAAGTCGAAGGGAATAGGGGCGTTAGGGCGGACATAGATGGTGGCGCAGGTAACGGTAAGGCCAGGGAAGAATAGACTAAGGATCAGGCGTTCGGTGGGGTCGGGAAGGAGAGGTTGGAGCCGAACAGGGATCTGGCGGTGGTGACCAATGGCAACTCCACCATGCGCAATCGGGAAGGGATTATCAGAACGGTGAAGGAGGTATGGCGAAGTGTGGACGGTATGTGGGGTTGGAGGAAGGTTTCATTGAGGAGGAAGGCGTCCACGCGGTGGGTAGCAAGGGTGTGCAGGAAGAGGTTCTTGTTGGCAGGAAGGGAACGGATGTTGTTGAAAAGGATACGATGCTGTCACGCCAGGACAGGGATTTAGACAAGGGTGTCAAGACGCGAGAAAGTGAAATGGGCCTGGTTGTTGCAGTAGGTGGCGTACATTTTCAGGTGGAAAACGGAACAGGTGGCGAGGAATACCTGTTGGAGGGCGTGGGGGCGATGAAAAGGATGAACATTCTGAAGGACGATGGTGAGGAATCTGATGATGTCCTCAGCGGTAGGGGGTGGACGAAGGGAATTGCCGGGAGGGGTGGGGGCGTCCAGAGGGCGGACAGGAACGGTGAGCTCAGGAGTGGTAGGAGGGGGTCGGGCTTTACATTTCTGGGAGTAAGTGGGGTGAGGGAGGTTACAGGTATTACAGGAGGGGAGGGGACTGGAGATTGGGGCACTGCCTGAGAAAGTGGGCTTACCTGCAGTGCGGGCAGGTGGGGGCCTCGTGGCACTCTGATGTAGGGTGTGCATTATACCGCAAGCACCTCTGGCAGCGGAGGAATTGAGGAGGGGAACGGGAAGGGTCAACTTGGTAGCGGCGGTGAAAGAGGAGGGCACCCTCCTTCAGGAGACAGTCGATGGAGGAGGCGTGGTCGGAAAAGACCCGCATAAGGTGGGTTGGGCCGGCGGAGGTATGGATGTGGCAAACCGCATGCACCTCCAGACGGGGATTCTCTCTCTCTTTTTTTTTTGGGTCATCAATCTACCGACTGGTTTGATGCTGCCCGCCACGAATTCCTCCCCTGTAGCTAACCTCTTCATCTCAGAGTAGCACTTGCAACTTAAGTCCTCAATTATTTGCTTGATGTATTCCAATCTCTGTCTTCCTCTACAGTTTATGCTCTCTACAGCTCCCTCTAGTACCATGGAAGTCATTCCCTCATGTCTTAGCAGATGTCCTATCATCCTGTCCCTTCTCCTTATTAGTGTTTTCCACATATTTCTTTCCTCTCCTATTCTGCGTAGAACCTCCTCATTCCTTACCTTATCAGTCCTCCCAATTTTCAACATTTGTCTATAGCACCACATCTCAATTGCTTCCATTCTCTTCTGTTCTGGTTTTCCCACAGTCCATGTTTCACTACCATACAATGCTGTACTCCAGACGTACATCCTCAGAAATTTCTTTCTCAAATTAAGGCCGGTATTTGATATTAGTAGACTTCTCTTGGCCAGAAATGCCTTTTTTGCCATAGCGAGTCTGCTTTTGATGTCCTCCTTGCTCCGTCCGTCATTGGTTATTTTACTGCCTAGGTAGCAGAATTCCTTAACTTCATTGACTTCGTGACCATCAATCCTGAATTTAAGTTTCTCGCTGTTCTCATTTCTACTATTTCTCATTACCTTCGCCTTTCTCCGATTTACTCTCAAACCATACTGTGTACTCATTAGACTGTTCATTCCGTTCGGCAGATCATTTAATTCTTCTTCACTTTCACTCAGGATAGCAATGTCATCAGCGAATCGTATCATTGATATCCTTTCATCTTGTATTTTAATTCCACTCCTGAACCTTTCTTTTATTTCCATCATTGCTTCCTCGATGTACAGATTGAAGAGTAGGGGCGAAAGGCTACAGCCTTGTCTTACATCCTTCTTAATATGAGCATTTCGTTCTTGATCGTCCACTCTTATTATTCCCTCTTGGTTGTTGTACATATTGTATATGACCCGTCTCTCCCTATAGCTTACCCCTACTTTTTTCAGAATCTTGAACAGCTTGCACCATTTTATATTGTCGAACGCTTTTTCCAGGTCGACAAATCCTATGAACGTGTCTTAATTTTTCTTTAGCCTTGCTTCCATTATTAGCCGTAACGTCAGAATTGCCTCTCTCGTGCCTTTACTTTCCCTAAAGCCAAACTGATCGTCACCTAGCGCATTCTCAATTTTCTTTTCTACTCTTCTGTAAATTATTCTTGTAAGCATGAGCTGTTAAGCTGCTTGTGCGATAATTCTCGCACTTGTCAGCTCTTGCCGTCTTCGGAATTGTGTGGATGATGCTTTTCGGAAAGTCAGATGGTATGTCGCCAGACTCATATATTCTACACACCAACGTGAATAGTCGTTTTGTTGCCACTTCCCCTAATGATTTTAGAAATTCTGATGGAATGTTATCTATCCCTTCTGCCTTATTTGACCGTAAGTCCCCCAAAGCTCTTTTAAATTCCGATTCTAATACTGGATCCCCTATCTCTTCTAAATCGACTCCTGTTTCTTCTTCTATCACATCAGACAAATCTTCACCCTCATAGAGGCTTTTAATGTATTCTTTCCACCTATCTGCTCTCTCCTCTGCATTTAACAGTGGAATTCCCGTTGCACTCTTAATGTTACCACCGTTGCTTTTAATGTCACCAAAGGTTGTTTTGACTTTCCTGTATGCTGAGTCTGTCCTTCCGACAATCATATCTTTTTCGATGTCTTCACATTTTTCCTGCAGCCTCTCATTACAGCTCCTTTTATACACGACTGTCATGCGCAGTCACTGACGTTTTGCTGTCAAGCGCCATCTGTCGGACATTTTGTGAACTTAGCTTTCTTTTTGTTCTAATAAAACCCCATGTCATTCCAAGCACGTGTGTCAATTTTTATCTCTCTATCTGCATTATTCCGTGGTTTATTAAGTTTTCAAATTTATACTGACTTTTTGATCACCCGGTACATGCGTATTCAACTTATCACACTCAACAGACAAAGCTATTTATGGCGTGCTTTCTCTGTGACAAATTCGTCGATCCCATCTTCGTAATCTAGTTACTATGGTATGTCAGAGGCCAACGGCTTGCCGCAATCGTAACACGGGCTTGGTTAACGTTTGGACGGACCACCGTCCAAGTCGCCGAGCGCTGTTGGAAAGCCCTTGTGTGCCCAGTTGGGGAGCTACTCGCTGAGAAGTAGCAGCTCCGGTCACGAAATCTGACAGCGTCCTGGAGAGTGGTGACCTCAATAAATGTCCCTCCATATCTGCGTCCAGTGACATCTATCGGCTGAGGATGACATGACGGCCAGTCGGTCCCGTTGGGTCTTCCGAGGCCTGTTCAGACAGAGTTTAGTTTCTTTTAGTGGTATGTCAGAATTCGTGGATAGGACGGCGAGACTGTCGACTTCCGTGACCGATGACCGTAAATAATCATTTTTGAGTCTTTTGAGGAGTGAAAAAGAGCGCTCGGTTGACACAGATATTCGTGCTGTAATATCCAAAGTAGGAAATAGTTCTCGAATACCAAGAACTTAGGCAGGAGGTTTTAATCTCGTCGCTCTTCACGTATGTTCTAAAATGAATAACCTTATCACTCAAAAAAAATTTTCCAAATCATGTCTGTAACGCTGTTGCCGTTTCCTATCATATTTCAACAGTTCAGTGTTGTCTAGTCCTGGAAAATTACTTACGAACTCAAAATTGCTATAAAACTCCTCCAAGACAGATATCAATTTGCCTATAACACACAAAAAGGTGTTCTCCTTGCAACCTCCCTTTCTTTTAAAAATAGTATGAAACTTCGCTATTTCGTCCCCTTTTAGTTTTCTTGACTTTTTCCTTTTTGCTTACATATTTGAACATATTTATTTTACTTTTTTCGATGCCAGCGTTTCCTTGATTTGTCATAGATAGAACGATTCTCTCAAACGTATTCTAGTAACGAATCGTACAACTTTATCGGTATTGAGCGGTGCGCGCTGGCTTCGAGCCCAGACTATTGCCAATCTGGGTATCGTTGGTCTTCCGTGGTGTAGGCTTCCGATCACAGGCCCTGATCTGAGGGTCTTTGACTGGAAGACTATTTAAGCACGCGCGGCATGTCGGTTGCTCCTGAGTCCTTGAAATTTGGTTCTGCGTTAGTGCGAGGATAGTCCGCATGGTGGCGGGTCACGCGGCTGGTGGCAGAGATATAGAGAGCGGACGGTGCAGTAAGGGGCGTGTTATCCACTGTGGCTCCCCGGAGTTGGTGTGGTCTTGGAGTCCGACGAGAGTACTATAATAGAAACGATAATTAAATCAAGACCTTAAGCTGTCGACAGGCATTGATATACACCAACGGGGACAGTTGAAAATGTGTGCCACGACCGGGGCTCAAACCCGGGATCTTCTGCTTGCATGGTAGATGCTCTATCCGCCTGAGACACCGAGGGCACCAAGGATAGAGTGACTGCAAGGACTTATCCCTTCCAAGCTCCCCATGCGACCCATATTCCCAACTTAATGTCCACATACTACCTTCGTAGTTCCCCTGCCAATTACACTCATTACTCGCTGCAGACAATTTTATCGAGTCCCGTAAGAGTTCGGGCAATGCGCAAGCATCCACACAGATGAAGTTCAGTGGCCGGTTAGCCTTAACTATATGAAGATGGTATCTGTTCTTTCGGACATGTCCCAAAGAACAGATACCCTTGGTGACCATCCCTCGGTGGCTCAGATGCATAGAGCGTCTGCCATGTATGCAGGAGGTCCCAGTCGAGGCACACATTTTCAACAGCTCCCATTGATGTATATCAACACCTGTCGACAGCTTAAGGTCTTGATTTAATTATATACCGTCTTCATATACTATAAAAGAGTCTGAGGGGCCAATTTGCACTGGTGTTCACAAACAGCGGTGGCCGTTTGTTGGTTTGGTGGCTCAAAGGCTGTTTAAAGCAATAGTACGTTCCATAGCCAATAGAAGTACACTATTATATGACGGTAATGGACTGCATTTGTTTTTTTTCAGCCGAAAACAATGCTAGGAATGCGAAACGTTACGTATGTATTATTTGAAATCTCCTGAGTGAGCGCGCCAAGTTGCCGTCACTTCCGACAGATGTCGTAGCTGAAGGACAGTTTCAAAATGGCGTCTGTAGGTGATATACGTTACAAGCAACGTGCCATCATTGAATTTCTCGCTGTAGAGAAAGAAACTGTGGGGAATATTCACAAATACTCGTGCAAAGTCTATGGAGCATCTGCTGTCGACAAAGGTACAGTTAGTTGCTGGGCAAGGGGGACGAGGTCATCAAAAGGCGGTGGAGCTCTACGATCTGCAGCTGTCGGGGAGACCATCCACGGTTGTCACACCTGACATGTTGCAGCGAGCTGATATTCGCGAGGACAGACGCATTACGACCCGTCAATTGACGCCGCAACTGTCAATCAGCAAAGGAAGTGTGGATGCAATTATCTGCACTCTTAGATATTCAAAAGTATTTTCCAGATGGGCCTGCAGCGAATCACAAATCGCACAGAAAAAACATTTGTCTTCAATTGTTGCAACGTTTTGAAGCTGAGGAGGGGGAAGGGGGGGCTTCTTGTGCCGCATTGTGAAAGGTGATGAAGCCTGGGTTTACCATTTTGAGCCCGAAACAAAACGACGGTCGATGGAATGGTACCATTCGCATTCACCACAGAAAAACAATTCAGAGCAACTGCTCCGGCCAGTAATGTCATGATCACCATGTTCTGGGACTTTGAAGGTGTGATTCTCATTGATGTGATACCAAAAGGCGGTACCTATAATCCAGAACCATATGTCAACACATTAACAAAACTCAAGACGCGCTTCTGGTGATTTGGTTGCCACAGCAGCCCAGGAGATGCTTTGCTGCAACACGATAACGCTCGGCCCCACACAAGTCTGAGGATTGCTGAACACATCGCAAAACAGGATTGGACAGTGTTACCCCATCCACCCTACAGCCCAGACCTAGCCCGTCGGACTTCCACTTGTTTTGGCCATTAAAGGATGCCATTCGTGGAAGACATTTTGAGGACGATGAAAAGGTGATTCACACAGTGAACGATTGGTACCGACAGGGCATACATGCCCTTCTTCCGCACTGGAGGAAGGCCATAGAATGGGATGGAGATTACACGGAAAAATAGTGTGTGTAGATTGTGAAATTACAAGTTGTAATTATTTGTTTTAAGGAGAAAAGGTCACACTTGGAGATTCTTGGAATTCTTTGTACATATTATTTATTATCAATATTATTTTACTGTCAGAATCAGAGTTGTATAGTTAATAAAATTCTTTAAAGCTGATTATCAGAGTTTGTTTAAAGTTTTCTGAAATGGCCATCTGTGTTCAAGTATTAAAAGTTTTGAAGAGACTAACAATTAATATGTTTTTAAGGTATGTTTGTAAAGTGGCTTGGCGCCTTACCATTCCCCTCCCGCTTCTACCATTTCAGGTATCAACACTTTACAACAAATTATTGTAGCATTAAATCTCTTCATAATCGCTATCAAAAATTCATCATTATCACACTTTCTGGACTCTGCAGATTGCTCAGTACTGCAGTAGTCTCGCATCTTAGCGAAGCCTTTTAAGTTTCATCATCCCGTACAACTTCCAAATCTGATATTATTGCTACCCAGTCAAGACAGAGTTTAGCAGGCATCTTGACATCCTGATCAGAGTGTTTCTTATGTTCTTTTTACATGGACTGAACTAATTTTGACTGTAAAACATTCCATTGACTCGTTGAAGCAGAGGAGAAAATATATATCGAAATAATCAGCAACCATTTGCATAAAGGAAATTTAATTTCTTAACCGGTTTCAGTCACTATGTGCCCTCCATCAGAAGGTTACGCCTATCGAATTATTTACGTCAACAGTAGGATGCATGCACATTGCCTTGGCTAATAGCACCTGTAAAAAAATGGCTTAGGCACTACGAACAGCATGACCACAGCAATATGTTACGTGCATCTTGTTTTTGACATTCGCAAATAACGCGGTAGGTATAACGTTCTGAAGAAGGGACAAAGTGACTTTTATACAAGTCATTGCTGATTATTTCGATGATACAACTACAGTTGCTGCTGATGGATAAAACACTAAAAAGAAGAAAGTGCAAATTTTTTGCGACAAACAGAAAAATGAAGTCGTTTGAGTACAACACTCTGCTGCCGCTAAAATTAAAGGAGTGAGCTGCACACGAAATATACACGCAGAGAGGTTGTTTTATTTTAGCTTGGAGACCAGAATAAGTACCAGCCATAGTGCTTGCATTGTCATATGACTGACCCCTTCAGAAGTGAATGTCCAAATCATATTTACGTAATAAATTTATTAACTAATCAGGTAATTCTTCTTATTTATGTCCTGAATTTGGAACAATATAGATAAGCCTTTCAATAGGAAATCCATTATTTGATAAACACCTTATAACAAAAGGCAGCTGATCACATGTGTAATATTACAGGTGGTGTCTAACGTTCTGGAAAAATATTTAGTTTCCTTCTACAGCATATTTCACCACCGTTCTGCCAGGACTGATATAAACTCTTCACACGTTTGAAAAAAAGATATCGGTCTCTTCCCCTTTGTTTCCACGAAGTTCTGTACGTCGAGCTATAAAAGGACTGAATTCTTCTATTAGCTGTAGTGCTATCCAGAAAGTTCCACTAAATGTTGAACCAAACCTTTAGTTGCGACCCTTGAAAGTGAGGTCTTGTATGGGAAAGTTTTTACCACAAACGACAATCCATTTTACACGTCTCTCCAATATGTTATGTCTGGCGGAAGATGAGATGTTAGTTTCTTATTTATTCTCCCCATGATATGTCCTAGCTTCCAAAATTAACACACATTTCACACGTTCAGCTGAATTTTCGTGGGTGGTTGATCGGATTGACCGTCTTTCAAATCATTAAATGCGTCATTAGGTTTTGCAAAATTTTATGTTCCATTAAACGGTAAACATAAACATAGGACAAAATACACTACCCTTGCTTTGAGAATATACTAATAATAATCTTTGTTGTTGGTCGCCATTTCTGCATCAGAAAAATAGTTTCTTACACAACATTTTTTTCCTTCCCCTGAGATCTAGAAGAGGAGAGTTAGTTGAGTCTTGTGTTGGTGTGTTGGCAGTGGGCGTCGTGTGTGCGTGAACTAAGCTATTATGTCTAAACGCAAATACAGCTTTTCTTCCAACTTAAAGGAAAAATAAATAGCCTTTCCTCGAAATAACAAACTTTAGTTATGAAATTCACCGCAATTTTGCAATGCCGTATTTTTTATGGGAATTGGGATATTGTTGAGTATGATGAATCAGACAGATATAAGCGACTTCTCCTATTGCTGTTGTAAGAACTTCTAAAATCAGTCTTCACCAAAACAGTACCCAATGAGTACGTTTGTTTCACGCATCCTAAGAAATTATGATTACCTTGTTCCTATGAAACATGCGTTTCAAAATGTAAAACACTGCCAGCATAAACTTTCTTTATTAACGGACTGTCATGAAATCAAAACCTTGATATTCAGGATCATAGAGCTTTTATATTTATTACAGTAACGAAAAATATAATGTTATCGTCGAAGATTGACGTGATACTTCACCGGAATTGCTATAATACATTTCAGTAAAGTCGGTTCTATAGAATGAGAACCACGCGTTACAGTTACGAGCTCTGAGCTGTATGAAGATAGAGTGAGAAAATAGTAGAAGAGTAATTTTTGAAATTCCAGGAAGCGAAGAGGCTATATTGGCTGCAGCTTTTGCATACCATATCTTGTATCACAATTATAGCTACAGTTCCATAGATTTCGCAGAAAATGTCATTAAAAAATTCCATGATGTCAAGTTTAGTTGTAAACGAAACAAAGCTAAAGCCATTGTTAACAATGTATTGACTCCTTGCTGCAAGCGACTTCTTAAAAAATATTTTGACAAAGTGCATTGCTTAAGTTTATCCATTGACACGCGTAACCACAAATCACAAAGTTTTTTCCAGTGTTACTTAAATATTTCATTTCGAAAAGGTACATCAAAAAGTGTTGGAATTCATTTCTATTGAAAACGAAACTTCTAATCTAATATCTACAAATTTTATGTCGGTTTTGCATTATCACTGTCTAGAATCAAAGTCTGCGTATTTATCTGCTGAAAATATGAACATCATGTTTGGTAGAGTAAACATATGTGTTCTTCTGGACTCGAAATTCTTCTAAAGGTCTCCTCAGAGAGTTGATTTTTAAATGAGAGTCAAACGCTTTGTGATTTAAGAAATTCATCGTCTATTCTCGCACTTAGTTCATCTTGCGTAAAAGGAAATTTACTTTTAATCTAACGCTTTTGAAACCACCATTCGCAACATTTTCTCGCGACCAGTGTGAAATAGGTTCGTTTCAGGGGTCGCCAGAGAGCGCCGGATAACAGGTGTCACCGCGCATGCGCAGCTGCGATGACGCACGAAGCCCGATGTTCCTACGTGTAAAACATTAAAAAATCTTACATTATGTCATATAATAAACAAGACATCAGAGGATACTTCAAGAGCATCGGAATTTCGTGAACCATACTAAAATGCATAATTCGGCTTAAAGTGCACGTTCGTATGTCCAGATTCGGATGTAAATTTTCTTGGGGAACCAGTGCTGTATTACCTCATGTTTGGTTCTTTATTATGGCATAATGACATATGTGCACTTGAAATGCAGCGAACAGTTGTAACTAGCCAATAGTGTAAATTAAACACTTCGTTTCAAATAAATTGACTGCCTCAGCGGAAAAGATTAATAAAAGACAAATGTCTTTAGCAAACCGACAAAAATAACTTCATTGTTCTACAAGGCGATTAATGTTTGAAACAAGGCGATTAATGCTTGACTGTCAGAAAGGTGGAAATAAAATCTGAAACTAATAATATATTTTAGCCATCCGTAATACTGCGAACGTGTTTTAAATTATTTACTAGTTCCTGGACACAAAAATCAATTTTGTTGTCATGTAACGTGAGAGCAACAAACAAAGAGGAAACAACAAAATCACCGAACGTAAACAAAGGTCACGCGGAGACGACCCACCTCCCCACTACAACTGCTCTTAGCATCAGACCCGGACCTACGATATTACCAAACCGGTGCAATACTAGATAGTGGCACCCAGCCACACTTCTGCAACCATAAGCAACTGCGAATGCTCAAGAGTCCACCCGCAACTGCTCAAACGAATCTAATTTAAACAGTTGCCACGTCACGCTCATCGGAGGCAATTTGTTGTTATGAAGCATTGCATAGTCTTCCTAAAGCCTTTGGCACACTTTGCTGTTGGCAGATGCTTGTATGAGCATCGTGGTTTGTTGTTGTAAATCGCGCATTTCCTTTGCACCTTAACTTTCATTTCCGTTTTCTTTTTTTCTCTCGTTCATGTTTTGTTGCTGCAGTATTGTTCTGCATTAGCGGGATACAGAATTATCCTTTGTTAGAGTATCGGTTCTTACCAGCCAAAACCACAAATATTTAACTAGAAACTAAAATAATGAGAAATCCTAGAATTCTAAACAACTCCCGGGTTTTTCCCAGTTTTTTTATATTTCTTCTGAAAAAATTCCCGGGTTTTTCCCGTATCTCTGGGTTGTCCCTAGTCGTATACACCCTGTTGGTGTAGTGAGTACAAAGCTATTTTAATTCATATAAATAGATAGAGTTCAAACATTCAAAGTACCACCATTAGGTTTCACTATTACTGGTACTCGTTGTATTTAGACAAAACATACTCATAAGACAATTCATAAAAAAAAGCGTGTTGTCATCTGCAGTTTATCTTACGTGTCTCACCACTCTCATTGGGAATTTGTCTGTGCCCCCTGCAATATCCTATTGTCCTGCCAACCCTCTCAAACCTCTTCTTGAAATCAACATTTAATATTTTAAAGTCACATGTTCAACAAATCTAAACAAGAAGAAAACATTTGATATTAAATAAAAAATTATGTCACTGACTCAGACTCAGGTCTGACGCAAATGATAAAATAAAACATCCATTATTAACTCTTGAAATGAAAACAACTCCCAGAAAATACGTAAACTGACAGTTGCCCTCGGCCCATAGTGCCAACCTGCCAACCATTCTCCTGGAAAAAAAATTAAATAATCATATTGTAATCATATGAGAAATATAAAGTACTGTATTTATATCACACACCATGTTTTCACAAGTGGTGAAGTGAACCACAGTTAAAAGTCACATTACTTATAACTGGATGAGTACTGCCACAAGTCAAAAAAGTCTGCTAGCTTGTCTTTTAAAATTAATAAATCTCTTGATCATAAAATTAAAGTACAATAATCAATGATAACAGCAGGAAATGGCAGTTGATCCTCACCATAAAAAAATGTAACATATTGGGATTAAATTGGTAAAGAGATTCATAACTGGTGAATTATGTTATGGGTGATAAGTTACTGGAAACAAAACAATCAGAAAATTTGTGGGAGTTTTCTTCCAAATGACATCTAAAGAAGAATGATCATGTAAAAAAAGTGCTGGAAAAGCAGATGCCAGGCTGAGATGCACAGGAATAATCCTAAGGAAATGTAATTTATTCAGGAGAGAAATGTTTTAAAAAACATTCTTTAGGTCGATTCATGAGTATTGCTTAGCAGTCTGAGAACCTTATCATGTCGGATTAATAGAAGTAATGAGAGAAGGGTCTTTTGTATGTGGTAGAGCATTACAGAGATGATCAACAATTTCCAGTGACAGGTACTACAAGAGAGGTGTTTTGCATCATGGAGATATTTACTACTTAAATTCCTCGAGCTTATGTTCCAAGAAAATTCAGGCAACATATTACTTCTGATTAGTGACAAAACACCTGACAATTTTAAAGTAAACTTAAAAAATGTTGTGCCTGCGGTGAAGTTTCCAATGAGCCTAAAGCTACCTTTAAATCCAATGTATTTCTTGACGAGTTTGTATCCATTTTTGAAAGCAGTTTTCCTAAAAATACTGGGAAGTTGTTCTAGTAACTATGACACTACAATTAGCACACAAGGGAACTGTCCAATCTGTCATGTCAAATTTGGGGGGGGGGGGGGGGGAGGGGGAGGAAAAGGAAAGAAGTAAAAAGACTGTGGGTGCATTGGTGGAATAGAAGGCTGTGTAGTGCCAGAATGTGAACAGGGAATGGGGTAGGTGGGCAGACCAATGACTAACGAAGGTTGAGGCTAGGACAGTTACCGGAATGTAGGATACACTGCAGGGAGCGGTTCAGAAAAGGTGGTGTTGGTAGAAAGGATCCAGATGCTATCATAGGCTGTCCACCTCCATACGTACCAGTAGCCTTACCGTCTACCATGCAAGGGGCCTGGGTTCCATTCCCGGCACAGGACTAGGTGTTGTGTGTCCTTCATCACCATTTTCATCATCACTGACTCGCAAGTCGCCAATATGGCGTCAACTAAAGAAGAATTGCAATATGGCAGTCAAACTCCCTAGCGTGGGGCCTCCTGCCCAACAGCGCCATATGATTTCATTTCATAGGTTGTGAAGTAGGCATTAAAATGGAGAATGTTGTGTTAGACAGTGTGCTCAGAAACTGGGTGGTCCAGCTGTTTCCAGGCCACAGTTTGTCAGAGGCCATTCATGTGGACAAACAGTTTGTTGATTGTCATGCCCATGTAGAACGTAGCTCAGTGGTCGCAGCTTAGCTTGTAGATCACATGACTGGTTTTACAGGTTGCCCTGCCTCTGATGGAATAGGTGATGCTTGGGACTGGACTGGAGTAGATGTTGGTGGGAGGATGTATGGGACAGGTCTTGCATTTAGGTCTGCTACAGGGATATGAGCCATGAGGCAAGGGATTGGGAGCAGGGGTTGTGTAGGGATGGGCGAGGATATACTGTAGGTTTGGGGCTTTTTCGTGTACACCCTTGATTTCAAGTAGCCCCACAAAAATAAGTTATAGATCGATAGATCGGATGAGTCTGTGGCCCACAGAATATCATCATATTGTGAAAGTACATGTCCTGTGAATATTTGTCGAACCACTTCCACGGATGCTCTTGCCATGTAATCTGTGGTACCATACTACTGAAACCACTTTTCTCTCATGTTCACTTGATGCCTTTCAAGTTCTGGATGAACAAATTTTGATGTTGTGCATGATGTCACAGTAATTGTGGTTCCTCCCTCTTCAAAAAACTAGGGTCTAACACTCCCTATCTTGGAGATACTCCACCACAGTTTTACTTTTGAGCTGTGGAGAGGTATTTGGTATAGTACATGTGGGTCCTCCAACATCCAATAGTGACAGTTCTGTAAATTAACATAACTATCCAGATAAAAATGGGCTTCATCACTCATGAATACTGGGACATCTGCATCTTCTGTGAGAATAGCGTCCATTACGCAAAAAATATATATATATATATATATAAAATAAAATTAAAAAAATCTGGGCTGCAAAAAAACCGTTTCACTTAGCAGCTGGACAGACATTATTTTGTTTTGATGAAGTCAGATCATCATGTAAATTGAAATGAAATAAATGACGTGACATACCCAGCAATACAGTCTGTTGTATAGTAGATTGTTTAGTACTAACAAGAACTGCTGTTCTCACACTATCTACGTTTTCTGAAGTTTGAACTCAATGGGGAAGTCCAGGCTGTATCTTTTTCATCACAGATCCAGTACTTCTAAATGCTGCAACCCATAAGAGTTTGATCTCAGACTACATCTCGATGTCTGACATTAAACTTTAGTTTTAAAAGACGTTGATCTGTGACCACAGAATCACTGTTTCTACAAGACTGCTCGACTGTGAACACACAATGCTCTATACTCCAACACTCCAAAGTGACTGAAACTGCACTGCCTGAGCTGACTGCAAAAATCACTCTAGGTAAGTAACCCCACTTCGCTGCCAAGTACTAGCGGCTTAAAAAACGTGTTTCCTCTGTTCCACTCTGCATAATATATGGCATAAGCAAGTCACCTCTACTTAAAAACCTATTTCATTCCTTCCAGTACTTTCAAAGGTTTTGTGGAAGTGACATACCACAGAATATGATCTCATTTTATGAGCAGAATTTATTATCTGCTTTTCAGTTTGGCTTTCATAAAGGACTCTACACAATATAATATGTTTCAAATGATGTCCTGGCAGAGCTTAAAAAGAAACATTGTCTTGTTGGTTTATTTTGTAACATTGCTAAGACCTTTCATTATATGGATTTAAAAATTATACTTGGTGGCAAATTAAAGCATAATGGCATCGCTTTAGCATGGATGGAGCCTTACCTTCATAACTAAACACAGTGTGTCACCCTGGCAGACTCTTGCAGGTATGAATCTTATCTCAGAATGAGGGAGAATGGGCAACATACTGTAGGGCAGAGGTTCCCAAACTTTTGTTTGTCACGCCCCCCTTCTGCCGAAAAGATAACTTACATGCCCCCCTAACAAATATAGAGAGTTTTATTAATTATCAAGAAACTATTGAAAAATTTGTGATGGTGACGTCATGTAACATGGTGGGCTGTTAATGTATCGGGTTGCAGTTATTACGTCATCAGCCTAGTCTAGTGATTATAAGCCACTCCTAAAGTAAAGAAAGTCCTTGGTAAACAAGGAAAAATATTTGCGACCTTTGCAGATTAGTGATGCGGGCCATTATTTTAAGTTGAGTGTAGCTTATTACTTTCACTCATTATCAAAAATAGTCACTCAGTCACGGTGTTAACGAACATCACTAATTTGTACGCCTATAGCGCTCCCCATCGTCATTGTGCATAGGTTGGCATTTATGTCAACGACGACAGTTACCGAACGGCGACAAAGGCCCGGTTCCCAGAACCCGACAAAATATAAACAATAAGTTTTACGAAATAATTTTGCAGACTACACAAAACTTTAAAAATATGAATAAAACAAGTTCCTTACCTTGATTATATTCCCTCGCTGCACACCATTTCTTCTCCAGTATACGATTTTAGGACTACTCTTCGCTTGCCACATCTAGGATGAACTTTCGCTGTGTCTTCATCCAGAAGAAATTCTATTATTAGTTGAAATAACATACCACACGTAACATCATAATCCATAAGGATCACACGCAGTATTTATATTTAAATCAGATTCACTATGTTTATTTTATATAGTTTCTTCGAAACAGTTTTTTATAATTTTACAGTATTACGTACATATAAGGATAGTTAGGAGAAAAATGACAAGTTCTCTTATAATGTGACGTATTTATTATAAAAATATTATTTCCGCACACATATGGCAAGAAACAAACAAATAAACCAATGCGAAGGATAAGCTTGCGTATTTTATACAAGATTTTGAATTCTTGGCTGAATAGTAGAAACTGCGCAACATAAATCATTAGCAATACTGAGTTTGCTTCTGAGCTTATTTTTTATCGCCACTACCGCTGAAAATGCTCTTTCGCACAAATAAGGCCTTGAAAATGGTAAATACAGTTTCAGTGCTTGTTCTGCTGTGCTGGGATACACCGTGCGATATTTCACCCAAAATAAAGGCTTATCCATCTTCTCAAAGTCATACTTCGCTGCAGAATCATTTTTTAATTTCTAAGACTTCCTCTTATAGTCTGTCCGGCAACATATCCACGTCAACGTGAAATGCATCCGTCGCTAACCTATAATAAATTTTTTCATCACAACTGTTAGGGAAGTATCCTTCGAATTCATCAATGACATGCTGCAAATGGTTCAATATTTTACTCTTAGTATCAGTATCCTTAAAATCGTTGTGAAATCGGGCTTCTTCCAGGATTCCAAACAATCTGGGAAAGCAGGAATTATTGCAGGCTAAAATTTTACGTTTCCATATGCAGTGTTACGTGGCTTTATGCTTAATTACAAACTTACTGTTTCATCAGTTGATTCGTTTTCACCACGTAACGCCCGCGGTTTACGTCCTTCTTCTTTGCTGAGCGATGTATCACTTTCCGTTCTGACGCCACAACTCTTCCTTTCCCATATCTTTACTACTTTTTATCTATATAAATGATTAACTATTGGTTTTGCCGTTTAACACCTTTTTAATAACTGTGGAAGTATTACAGGCATCGGGTCCCAGCTAATGTGTCACCCACCTACACGTTTTTACACGAACCTTTCAAGACTCGATCGATCTGTTTACAAAGAGATCTCTTCCTTTGACGTTATCCAACAACGTCCTAGGAAGTTCGACGCCCTCGTGGCCCAGGCTCTTCCCTGGCTCGCGGTAGTTATCAGCATTCGTTTCATTCCTTGCCTACTTGCCGCTACGTCGAACTTTCGTGGTGATCGTTGGGCAACGTCTTCCACGTTATCTGCAACATAAATAAACTTTCTTCCCACAGTATTTCTGAGCACCCTAAAATAAACTTAAAGAACATAATAATAACTGTTCTTACAATTATTCGTATAAGTCTTCGTCACTTTAATGAGGGGTGGGACAGGCCTAAGCCTTGTGACACCACACATAGTTGCAACTTATCAGTAAACGCTTTGATGACATCCCAATGAAACATTATGTTTGACTCTCCACCTTGTAATTTCAAATTCAATGTGTTTAAAAATTCGAAAATATCTGACAGATAAGCCAAAGCAACATGAACTCCGGGCATTCTAAATTCCACATACAATTCAGTTTGTTTGTTATTTTCCAAAAGCTGCATCACTTCGTCTCGAAGTTCAAATAATCTTCCTAGCATATTTCCTTTTTGAGAGCCAGCGTACTTCTGTATGAAATAAAAGTGTTTTATATTCTGCTCCCAAGTCTTCACAAAGAGCCGTAAATAACTTGGAATTTAATGCACTCTTTTTAATATGATTCACGATTTTGATGCACAATTTCAAGACATCATTGAGTTCCTTTGGAAGTGTCTTAGCTGCCAATGCTAGGGATTTTTTCTCTGACCATCTGCACGAGTCCTGAGCTACATCCAATCATGATCATCTGTGCATACGCCTATCAGTTTCTGCCATGATAACTCATTTTTACAAAATAATTCTGAGACGGCTGCCATTACATGAATTGCTTTTGAAGTTGTCTTTAACTCTGTTGAAAACAGCAACTCTTCTTTAATTGCTTCATTTTCTATACAACGAACGAAAGCTAGCAGTTGGCAACAATTCACAACATCGGTACTCTCGTCTAACTGTATTGCGAAAAACTGCGATTGTTTGATGGCCGTTAACAAATTGATTTTGTATGTCTTCGGCCATAGCATCAATCCGACGCTTCACAGTATTGTCAGAAAGTGGTATTTGTTAAAGTTTTTGTTTACTTTCTGATCCAAGAACAATTTCAGCAGCTTTCAACAAACAGGGTTTGACTAGTGTCTCTCCGATAATATATGACTTTTCTTGGTCCTTGAAATAAGTAGCGATAACTCATACGAGGCTTGCAGTGCCTTTTCTGATGTCTGAGCGAAGGATCCAGCAGTGTCCAACTTCATCCGTTTCAAATTATCACATTTTGCAGCAAAAAATTCCTTCGCCTTATCTTTCAATGCACCATGCTTTGCCCACAAATGGCGTTCCAGACGAGAAGGTTCAAAATGGTTCAAATGGCTCTGAGCACTATGGGACTCAACTGCTGTGGTCATCAGTCCCCTAGAACTTAGAACTACTTAAACCTAACTAACCTAAGGACATCACACACATCCATGCCCGAAGCAGGATTCGAACCTGCGACCGTAGCAGTCGCAGGGTTCCGGACTGCGCGCCTAGAACCGCGAGACCACCGCGGCCGGCAGACGAGAAGGTCTCATGGAATCATTGCTCAATACCTCATAGCAAATAACACATTGCGGCTGGTCAACATCATTTTTTGTGTATAAGCAAAACCGTATTTTATATAATCATCATTATATTTCCTGTTTTCACGACACTCATGGTGAAGTAAAAGGAAAACAAGATGTTAACAGTATAACTTCGCACTAACACTGATTTTACTGAGGCACAACTGCGAAATATTCAACGCGATTTCAGCAAAATCCAATCCATCAGATGTGTCAATAACTGCAAGCAACCAACTGAAATAAAGGAAAGCTTCTGTCGTCTGTCGCACCTCACATGACTGCATGTGAGGAGTGGGGCGAAGAACGGGGAAGCCCAGCCACAGAGCAGGTAGTCTGTTCACTGTCTGTCTGCGACCTGGTGGCCAAGCAGGACTCTTGCTGAGAGAAACGGGCTTTTCCCGGATTAGGGAGGAAGCAGCCTACAGGCACCCTAAGAATTTGCTACCTGTTCTGCGGTGCTGTTCTGAGCTGTGCATCCTGGGGTTTTATGCGAAAATCGTTTTCGTGCCCCTATCTTTCGTTACTCATAAACGAAACGTTATAAGTTTTGAGATAACATCAATGAATTGGTTGTCAAATTTCACAGTAATTAAGTAAGGTCATGGATACACCTCACACATCGCTGGAAACTGTGGACGGTGCCAAGCAGTTATCTCTGTACTCTGCATTTACAACCATAACCTATCATTAATACCTGCACATTCATTTTTATTAAAATAGCGATATTAAAAAGAAATATTAGGTTTATACAGGTAACTCCAACCCCCCTCCCCCCCCCCCCCCCCCCCCGCCAGTGGGGCGCGCCCCCCAGTTTGGGAACGTCTTGTAGGGTCTTACAATGATTGATATGGGTCAATGATCTTCCAATAGGATTAAAAGACAATTCAAAAACCTGAACATTTACTGATGACACTAACGAATGGTGTAAACAGAAACTTATGAGACACTGCCCAGATGATTTCTGAACAAGACAACTGGTTCACAGAAAACAGTTGAAGTCTTCATTTAAATCACATTATGTGATCTCAAACAATCAAATTAGGCTGCTAGCACCAGAAATAGACATTAATGGTCATACACTAAATTAAGCCTATTCTGAAGAATTCCTCGGAGTCCAGTTTGAAAACATGTTCAAACAGAGTCAACATATATGTGCTAATCAAGAAGCTTAATTCAGCATATTTTGCCTTTAGCAGTATCACTCATTGCATTGACTTAAAGTCAGGAGTGTTGACTTACTTTATATATCACAATGTAAAATTGAAACTAGGCCTATATGTCAGGTCAAACGGAAAGACCAATTCTTCGGCCATTCTTTGTACAAAAATCTGCTTATCTGTATTCAAGAATTGAAAAGTTCTGTTAGCTGAGGCTATGTTATACGTAGTAATGTATTGTAAAAGCAGTGTACACACGAAAAGAAAAAGATTTACCTCAGTTAAAAATAACACTTTTTCTCATATGCAAGTACACGTTTTTGGGGTGGAAATGCTTTAGACTCCTGGTGAAAGTACATTTTTCCCAAGTTAAATGACAATATACTTATCCTCACAGAAGTAAAAAAGAGTAATATTTTTTTTATGGTGGAAGTTTTATACATCAGCATAGAACTTCCTCACATCTCAGTGAATGAAGCCCCGCAAGAAACAATGCATATTGGAAAGATATTTGATGCACAGCAACATTTATGCTGCATATTTTTGTATTACAAATGTATAAATACGAATTCCACCAAACACAATGAGGTCGCTTCTGAAGCACTGAAATTGAGATTGCTATGCACTTTTGTCAGCCAATAAGTTCACGTCATGTGCTCTTGCCATCCAAATACAGCAGTTATTCAGAGCATAGTACACATGATGTAGTTGGCCAACATCAACATCATTGTTAAATAGTGCAAACACTCAAACAGGAAAAGTTATTAGTTTAAATTAATATACATACAGTATGCCTACATGTATAGTTAGCTTTCTCATATAATGTTCGTCATCAAATTTTTTTAAGAATAATTATAATTTTTGCCATCATTATTTTATAATTTGTAATCTATGAAAGAATTAAAATAAATATGAAAAACTAACATTACAGCCTGGTCTTTTTTTAGTATGTGTTACTCTTAAAGATATATCAAACACAAATGTGCCAGTACAATTTTAAATAACACCATAAATGGCTGATCATCTGAGCCCATAATTCTTTTAAGTGGCTGATCCTGAGGGATAAATTTGAATGAGAGTCGAACACCCTATGATTTAAGAAATTCTTTGCACATTCGCACATGTAACATAATTTAATCAACATAAAAGGAAATTTACTTTGAAAGTAATGCTTCTTAATGCTTAATTGAGTCTCTAGATGCCTCACAAACATAAGAATGACTGGGCTCTGGCCTTTGAATGCATGTTCCGCATTCTGATATATGAGTAACTATGTATACAATTTATCAAGGTTTGATGTTTCATCAAAAACATTAATTTTCAGTGAATGCTTCAAACTTTGGACGTCTCTCTCATCTTGGTCATTCGAACCGGAATGGAGAGGTGCAGTGGTTAAATGGCTAATTTCAGTTTACACACAAAGTGATGCGATGTCTTTACTAACCAATTGGAACCCATTACCTGACACTAATCACTTTACGCAAACCAAACTGAGCAAACAAAGGGATTAATGCATCTGCTAGACGATGTGATCGAGAGCATCTTGATTACTTCTGACCATTTGCTTTTGGCATCCACTATGGTTAGATATGTGGTCTCACAAAATTTGTAAAAACCGATATGAAGCTCCCCCACGGCTCTCTAGGCCATTCTCATGGGTGGTAAGGGGCTTTGGCTGGATCCCTACTGACTTTAGAACACCCATAGCAAACAGCTGTAATTTGTTCCATTTCTTTACTCAATCCGTATGGTCCGAGTGTGTTTCTTTTAAAATAGAAGGTCTTAGACTAATTGGGATTACAGCTCCTCCCCCCCCTCCTCCTCCTCCTCACCACCACCACCACCACCACCACCACCACCACCACCATTACCACCACCAACAACAATAATAATAATACAGCTATGATCAACTGAATGCTCACTGCAGTGCCTTGAATATGCTTTAAGAATGTCTGGCACCTTATTTGGTCACTGGTTATTTTTGGCACAGCTCAACAGATAGTATCCTATGTGTGACTGACTCTTTGGAAATTTCTTTAGTTGTAAAAGGAGCACTATCAAGCATGAAGAAATTTACACACACAGCATAATTATCAGGTTCAATCTGTCTGGGTAATGATAATCTTGATAAACAGTCAGTATTACAATTTTCATTGGATTTATAATATTTAAGGTCATGATCATACCGAGATAAAAATTCAGCTCATCTTTGCCATCTCCAATCACAAATTGAGGACAGTGTTGCTTTGTGACTGAAACTATAGAGAAGTGGTCTATGAAATGTTATCACAGTAAAGTAATGCCTTTTTAGGTACAGATCATACTATTTTTACACTCCATACAATGGCCCTAGCTTCCTTATCCAAGATAAAATAATTTTGTTCTGCTTTGCTCTAAGTGGAACTAGCAAACATCTTTCAGTTCCATCAGACAATATATGAGAAAGACATGCACCCATGCCTGACTCAGTAGTACCATAAGCTAAAACCAGTAGCAATGATGGGTCACAATGATACAAGACTTTGTGTGACAGAAATACACATTTAGCTTCTTTGAATGCTTTGTCACATTTTTTATTCCATTCAAACTTCATTTTGTGGCACATGAATCAAAGAACTTAGAATTTTAGACAAGTTTGGTGAAAATTTTTCATAATTGTTTGTCATACCAGAGAATGACAAGATCCGAGTTTGGGTTTCTACACAGATTCTACTTTTCTATCACTAGTGCTCAATTCCATTTTTATCAATAATGTGAACATGATATTCCACTTCATTTTGAAAAAAAAACTTACTCTTCTCACTATTCATAGTTAGTTCTGTGTTCTTATAACTTTCCTTTAATACAATTAAATGGAACCAATGATCTGCCGGGGAGAAGCCTGTGATGATAGTATCAAGATAGCAACATGCTTTCTTAAGACCGACATGAATGTTATCCAGTTTTGCTTGCCTTACAGCCGTGGCAGAAGCAGTTCCAAAAGCAAATCTAATAAACCTGTATGACCCACAATGAGTAACAATGTTTAGCATATCTTTGGATGGCTCATCCATTTCTAATTTTAAAAAGGCATTATTTAAGTCAGGTCCAATTAATGACTCACCTCCTCCTAGCTTAGCAAAAATCTCATCTATCTTCGATAAAGGACACTGAGGAATGACAAAGTTTGGGTTCACATTTATCTGAATATCCCCACAAATTCTAACGTTGTGTTTGGCCTTTACCCCACTGAATGATTTGGACAATTGTCTTAATCCATCTGGCTTTGGCTGATTCTTCATCTGACAACTTGACAAGGATCTTTTTCCTCAACCATATTCTGTATTTTATTTTCTACAAGAAGCTCGTGAGCCAGGGGAATTGACCTGATATGAATGGCAATAGGTTAAGCCCCTTCTGTTAGCACTATGGTAACTTTGGCACCTTATGAGGTCCCTGGCCTTTTGTGAAAATCTCTGGATATGCCTTCACAGGTTTTTCTTCTCATTCTATTTATGGGTAGAAAACTTCTGATTGTTTCACTTGATGCATTTTGATAATGTTGTCCCAGTTAAATGGGATGGATCTTAGCTAATGTCTCGGCAGTACAGTGGAGCTGGCTGACGACTATACAACATATAGAGGCAATGAATAGCTTACTTTGTCAACTTCAACAGTGACATTAACCCAATATACAGAACTGCATCTACATGGATACTCTGTGAATCACACTTAAGAGCCTGGCAGAGGGTTCATCAAACCATTTTCACAATAATTCTCTATTATTCCAGTCTTGAACAACCCGCAGAAAAAACAAATACCTATATCTTTTGGTGTGAGCTCCAATTTCCCTTATTTTATTATGGTGATCATTTCTCCCTATGTAGATCAATGCCAACAAAATATTTTCGCATTTGGAAGAGAAAGTAGGTAATTGAAAATTCGTGAGAAGATCCCGCCATTGCAAAAAATGCCTTTGTTTAATGATGTCCACTCCCAAATCCCATATCATGTCCATGACACTCTCTCTCTCTCTCTCTCTCTCTCTCTCTCTCTCTCTCTCTCTCTCTCTCTCTCTCTCATATTTCAAGATAATAAAATAGTAAAAACATATGCTGCATTTCTTTGAACTTTCTCTATGTACTTCATTAATCCTATCTTGTAATAATCGCAGACTGCACAGCAGTACTCGAAAAGAGGCTGGACAAGCATAGTGTAGTAGATCTGTTACATTTTCTGAGTGTTCTGCCAACGAAACACAGTGTTTAGTTTTCCTCCCACACACATTTTCCATGAGTTCTTACCAATTGAAGTTGTCCGTAACTGTAATTCCTAGGTATTTAGTTGAATTCACAGTCTTTAGATTTGACTGATTTATCGTGTAACCAAAGTTTAATGGCTTCCTTTTAAAACTCAGGTGGATGACCTCACACTTTCTATTATTTATGGTCAACTGCCAATTTTTGCACCCTACAGATATCTTTTCTAAATCATTTTGCAATTTGTTGTGATCTTCTGAAGCCTTTATTAGATGATAAATGACAGCATCATCTGCAAACAACCTAAGATGGCTGCTGCAATCGTCTCCTAAATTGTTTATACAGATAAGGAACAGCAGAGGGCCTATAACACTATATTGGAGAATGCCAGAAATCACTTTTGTTTTACTCAATTACTTTCTGTCAATTACAACAAACTGTGACCTCTGTGACAAGAAATCATGAATCTAGCTACATAACTGGGAAGATATTCCATAAGCAAGCAATTTCACTACAAGCTGTACTGTACCACACAAGCAGTACATTGTCAAAAGCCATCTAGAAATATGGAATCAATTTGAAATCCCTTGTCAATAGCATTTAACACTTTCTGTGAGTAAAGAGCTAGTTGTGTTTCACAAGCATGATGTTTTCTAAATCTGCATTAACTGTGTGTCAACAGACTGTTCTCTTAATGGTAATTCATAATGTTCGAACACAATATTTGTTCCAAAATCCTGCTGTATACCAACGTTAATTATATGGGTCTATAATTTACTGGATTACTCCTACCACCTTTCTTGAACATTGGTGTGACCTGTGCAACTTTCCAGTCTTTGGGTTTGGATCTTTTGTCAAACAAGTCATTGTATATGATTATTAAGTATGGAGTTATTGCATCAGCATACTCTGAAAGGAACCTATTGGTATACAGGCTGGGGGAAGACATCTTTTTTTTTTTTTTAATTGAGTGATTTAAATTGCTTCACTACTCTGAGAATACCTACTTCTAAGTTACTCATGTTGGCAGCTGTTCTTGATTTGAATTCTGCAATATTTCCTTCATCTTCTTTGGTGAAGGAATTTCGTAAGGCTGTGTTTAGTAACTCTGATTTGGCACTACTGTCAGCGATAGTATTTCCATTGCTATCGCGCAGAGAAGGCACTGATTGTGTCTTTCTGCTAACATACTTCACATATAACCATAATCTCTTTGGATTTTCTGCCAGGTTTTGAGATATAGTTTCATTGTGGAAACTATTATAAGCATCTCTTATTGCAGTCCATGCTAAATTTTGGGCTTCTATAAAAGATTACCAATCTGGGAGATTTTGCATGTGTTTAAATTTGGCATGCTTCTTTTCATTGCTTCTGCAACAGTGTTTCAACCCATTTTGTGTACCAAAAGGGGATCAGCTCTGTTGTATGTTAATTTATATGGTATAAATCTCTCAATTGCTGTCAATACTATTTATTTTAATTCAAAGCACATCTGGTCTACGCTTACATTGTTAATTTGGAAGGAGTAGAGATTGTCTCCCAGGAAGATATCAAGTTAATTTTTATCTGCCTTTTTTTTTTTAAATAAGAATATTTTCCGTTTATTTTTGAAGCATTTGAGGGTTACAATATTTTCAGTCTTGCTACAACAATCTTGTGTTCGCTAATCACTGTATCTGTTTTGATGCTCGTTATTATCCCAGGATTATTTTTTGTTAAAGAGATCAAGTGTGTTTTCACAACTGTTTTCTATTCACATGAGTTCATGAACTAACTGCTCAAAATAAGTTTCAGAGAACGCATTTAGCACAATTTTGGATGATCTTTCATGCATACCTCCAGATTTAAACATGTTTTTTCACCAACATATTGAGAGTAAATTAACTAGAACTATAAGAGTATGAGTTGGGTACATGTTTGAAATTAAACTCAAGATTTCTTTGAACCTTTCAGCAGTTGTGTCATCTGAGCTGGGAGGTCAGTAAAAAGATCCAATTATTATTTTATTCTGGTTGCCAAGAATGACCTCTGCCCATACTAACTCACAGGGACTATCTACTTCAATTTCGCTACAAGATGTGTGTTATCACACTGAATAATTTTTGTACTGACTTTGCACAAATTATCTTTCAGGAAATATTTGCACCCTCCTTTATATGTTATGTGCACCTGCACCCAATTCAAAAGGAATACTCTTTGCACCCACAACCAGCTCTACAACTCAGGCTTCACTATCCATTGATTTAATGAGGCCAATTTTATACACTGGAACTTGTCCTGCCACAGTGAAACACAGATCAGCACTGTAGCACTCTTTGCACACATTGACATATCTTCATTTAGGTCATCTTTTTGGTACACACTTGTTTTAATGCACAATATGAAAGCATGACATTTTTAACACTGCTTGCTCCTCTTCTCCACCATTGTTTGAATTTGATTTCTCTGAATCAGTGTCAGAATCCTCCAATGCCAGCTTGTACACTTTTCATGGGTTTCTTCCTGTTCCCTAACTTGTCATACTTCTTTTCCTCCCACTGATTTCCTTTAGGATCAGAGTTATTGACTGTTGACTGCTTGCCTTTTTGCAACACATTTTTGGAACACATCCTTAGATGTCACAAGTTTTACAAGTGGAACCTTTTAGTGAGTATTGTGGCTCCATGTATCCTTGTTTGCCACAACCAGAACAAGCATTGTGCATTTTCAGACTACAAGTCTAACAAGACTAACAAGACTAACTTACACTTGATGCACTCTTCTTGAAGAAGCCTGCTTATATCAGTTGCCAAGCATTGCAGTGTAAGTTACAGCAGTCTCCAAGCCACTGCAATTCCTAGACATTTAATGGATATCAGTTTGCATTCTACAAAAAAAAACTGAATTGTTTTTCTTGTCTTAAATTACACACTAATCTGTCTTGTAGCACTTACTGTACATTATCTTTAAACTAGCAGTGTTGTGCCAAAGATTTCAACTGAGATATGTAGTGTGGAATAGATTCTTCCAGAAATTGGTTTCTCATTTGAAATTTATGGTGCCACCAAATCATTGAACGTGCAGGTTCTATGTGGTCTTTCACTAGTTTCACTGTTTCATTGAATGTCATTTCCTCTGGCTTCTAAGAATATGCTAGGTCCATGATGAGATCTACACACTCAAATTCAACGAGGCTCAGTGTATACTCCCTTGTAGGTTGTCTGGAATCTTGAGCACAATGAACTTATTTTTCATAACATAGATATACAGAGCCCACTGTACTCATTTTGCAAACTCTGGCATTGTGATGACACTACAGTTACCTACAGACACTTTTATCTTCTTCACTGTTTCCTTGTCCTCAAGTTCAGTCAATATCCGACATGCTGCAGTCGATGGTTAGTTTGGATAATTTTTCTGACACACACTATTACAGTAAAAATTTATACACAAAGTCACATACATCAAGTTGTTCTTTAATTTCTCATTGCCAGTGGTTAGCTGGATTGCTCAGTAATACCTGGATATAAAAACCACACACTTTATTTCACTAACTACATCCTTCCAGAATGAGATTTTCACTCTGCAGTGGAGTGTGCGCTGATATGAAACTTCCTGGCAGATTAAAACTGTGTGTCCGACTGAGACTCGAACTCGGGATCTTTGCCTTTCGCGGGCAAGTGCTCTACCAACTGAGCTACCGAAGCACGACTCACGCCCGGTACTCACAGCTTTACTTCTGCCAGTATCCGTCTCCTACCTTCCAAACTTTACAGAAGCTCTTCTGCGAAACATGCAGAACTAGCACTCCTGAAAGAAAGGATACTGTGGAGACATGGCTTAGCCACAGCCTGGGGGATGTTTCCAGAATGAGATTTTCACTCTGCAGCGGAGTGTGCGCTGATATCAAACTTCCTGGCAGATTAAAACTGTGTGCCCGACTGAGACTCGAACTCGGGACCTTTGCCTTTTGCGGGCAAGTGCTCTACCAACTGAGCTACCGAAGCACGACTCACGCCCGGTACTCACAGCTTTACTTCTGCCAGTATCCGTCTCCTACCTTCCAAACTAAGCCATGTCTCCACAGTATCCTTTCTTTCAGGAGTGCTAGTTCTGCATGTTTCGCAGAAGAGCTTCTGTAAAGTTTGGAAGGTAGGAGACGGATACTGGCAGAAGTAAAGCTGTGAGTACCGGGCGTGAGTCGTGCTTCGGTAGCTCAGTTGGTAGAGCACTTGCCCGCGAAAGGCAAAGGTCCCGAGTTCGAGTCTCGGTTGGGCACACAGTTTTAATCTGCCAGGAAGTTTCAACTACATCCTTGTCCACACAGAAAAGAATACATCACAGATGATAATACCACAGTAAAGAACATAGGAAGGCAATTTAAACTATGGTGCCATGCCAACTTAACTAGCAGCTGTAACAAGAACTGGAAATACTTTTGAAATAAAAAGGACTACTCACTGAAAAGCAGAAACTTTGAGTCACTGATAGTCATACACTAAAAGAACAATGCTTCTGCTTTTCGGTGAGGCTCTCGCTTAACACAAAATATTGGTGAGAGTATTAAGCAGATTACCAGGAAAAACAATCCTGTAATGTTCAAATAAAGTATTAGTGATATGCTGCTCAACAGTCACATCAATTATATATCTAGGCAAAATATTGCAAATTGACAAGAAATGGAATGAACTCTTAGCGTTAGTTGTAGGGAAGATAAATGGTTGACTTCTTTTTACCTGGGTTATTCTAGGAAATGCAGCTTGTCTATGAAGAAGACCACATACAGAATACCTGTGCGACTCGCTCTCAAATACTACTCAAGTGTTTGGGATCCTCACCAGGTCAGATAGATGAAAGACATCAAAGTAATTCAGAGGAATGTTGCTAAAATTGTTACCAGTGAGTATTACTGAAACACTCTGGGAACACAAATGGGAATCCCTGGAGGGACGAGTTTACTGAGAAATTATTTGTGACAGATTGCCAAAAAATCCCACTACCACTAACACATATCTTACGTAAGGACCATGAAGAAAAGACATGAAAAGTTAAGATTTGTACAGAAGCACATAGACAGCTGTTTTCTCTTTCCTCCATTTGCACATGTAATATGAAAAGAAAATGACTAGCAGTGGTACAAGCTACCTTCCACCAAGCAGTGTATGGTGACTTGTGAAGTATGTATGTAGGTGTTACTACTATATGAAACAGTTTATGAAGGACAAATTGATAATTTGAGTGAAATGTATTGCATTAATACTTTTACAGATATACAGGCACAATGAACAGAACACACAAACACACACAGAATTACTAGCTTTCGCAACCGATGGTTGCTTCTTCAGGAAGGAGAGGGAAAGACGAAAGGATGTGGGTTTTAAGGGAGAGGCGAGTGTACACCTGTCCTTTTTTTCCCCCTAAGGGAAGTCTTTTCGCTCCCGGGATTGGAATGACTGCTTACCCTCTCCCTTAAAACCCACATCCTTTCGTCTTTCCCTCTCCTTCCTGAAGAAGCAACCATCGGTTGCGAAAGCTAGTAATTCTGTGTGTGTGTTTGTGTGTTCTGTTCATTGTGCCTGTCTGCCGGCGCTTTCCCGCTTGGTAAGTCTTGGAATCTTTGTTTTTAATATATTTTTCCCATGTGGAAGTTTCTTTCTATTTTATTTACAGATATACAGCGAGATTTAACTCTCTGCTCAAAATTAAACTCTTGTTAACACACTTATCACTCATTATCTGTAGCAATGAATGTGGGGCAACAATTTATGTCTTTAATATTTTAATCAAATCATTTATAAACAATCATTACAAATAATTTACGATGCTGTTCATTCTCATTAGCAAATACGGTAGTTCTTTATCATTGGGAGATATTGGTTTCAAATGACTGGATTTAATAGAAGATTACAGAGAAGAACATTCTTGCCTGCTGTTGTTTCAATTCACAGCTGTAAATATCAGTTCCTGGCTTTATTTAAAATGATAATTTCTGTTTGTTACTGACATAGTAAAGTTCCAACAGTACTTTTTTCTGAAACTGATAAATATCTTCAACAAATCTTCATAAATGTCAAATGAAACATAATAGTAATGGAAAGCTGGAGAGATCATCAATAGGATTTTTCTTGATTTATTCATATCAGCCATAATGCCAACAATGAAAATAACTACAGCTTATCAAAAATGGTTTTTAATTGCCTTCATTTCAGCATACAAGAAAATTATCTTTCCTAAACATAAGTAGGAAACACTTATGTGATAATCACAACCCAGTAAATCCTTTGTCAGCGTTAAACACAGCGTGTCACAGAATAAGTAGCATGGACAAAATGTGTTGTTAATAAAGGAGAAAGTTCCTTATTTGTTTTTAGTTTTTGCTTTTCTTTCATCATTTTTCTCCTTGAGTTTGGTATGAAGCTTTTTCAGTTTTTGGTTTCGATGATGATCATCACTTTTCACTGGAGGTGGGTGCTTAAATGTTTGTCGTGCATGCTTACGAGCTGCCTCACCACAACCATGCACTTCAGGAAGGGCATGCTCGAAACAGAAACGCAATCTGCAGTGAATGCAAGTACTGGATATCAGCTCTGTAGACTTCTTGCAGTCTTCATAATTGCACTTTGTGTTCATTTTTTGAAAATGGCTAATTACAGAATCAAAATCATCATCCTTTAACTTATCTAATGCATTCACATTTTTTTTCTTAACACCAGGCTTATCACTTTTTCTAGTGCCTGGTACGTTGACTTCTCTATCCTCAACCTGTATTTTGCCTTTATTGCAGGACTTAGTTCTACACAAAATATTTTCATTCTTATTTTCATCAGACTTCTGCATATCACTTGGTTCACTACAATTTTGTTTTTTACTTGCTGGTTTCCTGACCACAATGTAACGATTCTTTCCCTCACCAACACTTTCATGCTCCAAGTTCAGATTTTCAGCTGCTTCATGTATCAACATTCTTTCATATGATGTAAGATTCTTGAAATGGTGTTCTGAAGCACTGTTAGGTACCAAAAATATTTTTTCAAGCTCTAATTTCCACTTCTCAGTTTCTGAGACTGTGGTCTTGATGTCACTCGTACTTCTAGCTTCATTGGTTACATGTTCATGTAATTCTTTGTTGTTGTCTTGTACATGTGAGGCTGGCTTTGTAGGCTGTTGAGATTTATGTAACCTAGATTGAGCTGACAAATCTTTGTTACAGGTCTTGTTTGCAGCAGGCATAGAAGATGACTCTTTCTTTGAAGGCTTTGTTTTTGTTTTACCAGGTAATTTTTTTATAGGTGGACTGCTCTGTGAAACAGATTTCTGGGCACCCTCATTGCCTGAAAATTAAAACAAACATGTTAATAAAATAACTGGCCCCAAAAAAAACATAAAATGCATTACATCTGACATATAAATAGGAGTACTGTGTACTTGAAAGGTAGCATTCCACCAACATTTGACACATCAAAGCACTGTAAAAAAAAAAAAGTTCAGAATATTTGAAGGTACTGCACGAGTACATTTCCATGAAAAATCTTTTAATTATAGTCCTCCAGAGATATTCCAGTTCACATTACATGATTTTCCTCTTCAGGTTGACTCAGTCCTTAAAGAAAGACATCAAGTTTTCTGTGGTAATTTCTCCATGGAAAAGAATGTTGATGGATCTGCTTGAGTCTCACAACCTGATGCAAATAGTGTACTTTCCAGTTACAAGAGAGTGGGCACATGAGACATTTTGAAACCTTCCCTAAAATCTGTTTACACATGAAGAAGACAACAAAAGAAATCCACTGTCAAAATCCATGTAAGGTGTACAACCTCCACAAATGTCACACTTCCATTCAAATTGAGACACTTAAATTCTTCCATTCCTGCACTATTTTTCATACTCAGTCAAGAACAGTGCTCTTGCGATGCAAAATAATCCTCACTGAATAGCAAAGTTTTGTACTGTGACACTAACAAGATAGAATTATAGTCTGTATGCCAAATATTCACTCCAAAAACTAAAAACTAATAACACAGTGTTCATAGGCAGTGTTCGCTACCTCGTGCTATCTTCCATTCCGTCTAGTATAAAAGATTCAACCTACATACAAGAGAATGGTAGTGAGTTTTCTGCAAATGCTCATTCACATGTGTTTGCTTCCATACACTCCATTGTAAACCAGGATTTTGGTGCTTAAAATTGGTGTCTGTGAACTACAGGTAATTCCGCTACATGGCGCAGCATGATTGATTTGCCGGGTCGCGCGCTAGGTGGGCAGAGCTGTTCAAATTGCGATTTTTTACTAAACACTTGCAGTGTCTCTTAGCAGCTAAAATTTTGGCAGTGCATTCCTTTCATTATCTTCTTCCTGTGTAAAAAAATGTAGGGTATGTTTCATCATGTCTTATTGGACCATTCCCTAGTTAGACTACAAGTAAACAGTAGCACAGCTTCATATGATGACTTAAATAATTTTTCTCAAGCTGAGACACATTGGGAGAAAAATTACAAATGGCTGGTCAGATTATAATGGATAAATACACTCATTTTCAGGAAAAAACAGAACATCTTGAATGACCAGAGACAGAACATTCATATCCACAGGACACGTACACAAGTATGTTCTGCAGAAATAATTAGCATCTGAACTATATCAGCCTGTGGATTCATGCTCAACATCGATATTGCGGCACAACACCACCTGATGGTAAAATAAGCCTGCAGCTCTCGTTGTCACTATAAACCAAAGGTAATGGCTCAGTGTGACTTGAACAGATGTGCAGGATGCCCTGCAGATGTATGCATGAGCCATACCATCAGATCAGTGAGTTTGAAAGAAGATGCATTATTGGCATGCTAGAATGTGATGTACCAATCCACGAAATTGCTGCTAGTGTGGGACAAAGTGTTTTGGCAGTGCAACGGGTGTGGGCAGAATGGCTCATGGAAGACCGTAGAACATGACGAGATGGGTCAAGTTGCACCAACTCTCCCCCCCCCCCCCCTCCCCCCCAAGATGATGAACACCTCATCTGAACAGCACTGCAGGACAGATCTGTTTCCTTCTTTGCTCTGGCACAACAGTGGCACAGTATCACACATTGTACACTATCGAGGAAGACAGCCCTTCACCATTTATTACAGCATGGGTTACATGTGTGTCATCCACTTCTCCACCTACCTATGAAAAATGTGCAGAAACATGTTAGACAGCAACGGTATATGGTACATCATCACTGAGGACAGGAATGGCATTGGATAGTGTTTTGTATGAATCCAGGTCCTGTTTGTTTGAAAAGGATGGCCAATTTTTGGTTTGCTGCTATTGGTACAACGACAAATCACAGCTGGTGCGTTTTCAGGGCATTGTGACCAGTGTGACCCACAGCCATACCCTTCCTGCACAATGCCCCAGATGTCATTTTTCAGCAGGACAATGCGTGACCACATGTTGCTGCATGAACATGTGCCTTCTTGGTATCACAGGACATCAGCCTTTTGCCCTGGGCTGACAGCTCACCAGACTTGTCGCCAATCGAAAATGTGTGGGATATAGTGAAACGACAAGTGCAGTGCTGTGTTCCAATGTCAACCACCATAGATGAACTTTGGAACCAGGTGAATACAGCATGGATGGCTATGCCACTGGACACAATTTATGCCTTATATATGTCGATGCTATTATGCATGGAACAAGTTATCAGGGCCCTGTGCCTAATAGGCAACAGCACACATGCTGAACTGACGTGACTGAAATGCTAACCATTTCTGTAGAATATACTAATGTACGTGCCGTCCTGTGAATATGAACATCCTATTTCTACTCATTTCAAGGTGTTCTGTTTTTCCTGAATGTGAGTGTAGTAAAGTTATAATGAATTAAGGCAGAGTAACATCCAGAGAAGTAAACAAAATATTTAGAGATACTGTTTCATTTGCAATGCAGACATCTAAAGCTAATCTTGAAGGGCACCCTTGATAAGACATGTACACCAAACAAAATTTTAATCAAACATTCATTTGTAAAAAAGTCTATCACGTCCTTTGAAGTCCTTTTTGAATAAAGATTTGTATGCAGAAACACAGTAGTAATACGCAACCTATTTCGATAATTAATGACGTTATAATATCATGTTTTTATGCTTGTTTCACTACAAACAATACTGCAAAATGTTGAAGGATGTCATCAAACAGATTAAAACAATGTGTTACATACAGAGAATAAGTAGCTTTCAAAAACAGGTCAGCTTTAAAAAAATATATATCAAGGCAGAATGTGGGTGTTCAATGTATCACATCTCTTCTGTGTGAGAATGATAATTCTAATGATGTACCATAGCTGGAATTTTTTACAGTCATTTGCTGTCAATACTTGGCAAGGTAAATCAAAATTATATTTGCACAAGCAAGTTTGCAGAAGTTTAAAAATGTTGGTGAGCTAACACAATTATGTCATATCCACATATTGGAAACAAGCAAGAATGATATTGAACCAACTGTTAAAGCACTGAAGACTTGTATGAGTATGATGAAATTTCAGGTAGACTTCTGGAGATCAATGCAATACACATTAATTCTTTACTTAGTCACCTGTGGAATGTATCTTTCAGGTGTGTTCACTTTGCAGACAGATTAAAACACTCATTAGCATAGGGCAGGTGTTCCAGCTAATGTGTCAGCTGATGGGTGGCAGGGTGCCCACAATAAGGTGGGTAGGGGTGATGAAACTGCTGTTGCACTGGCAATCAGGTAGACAGGCAGTAGCCTACTGTAGCGGCATGACCAACTGCCTCATACAGGTGTAGAGTGCTTGCAACTGGCCTGCCTGGCAAGTAGCCTATACTAGCTATTCTGTCTGCAAGCAACCTGAGAGGGGGTCACTAGTGCCCATGTCCAATGAGACCACTTAGGAATGACAATCACCAGAAGCACTGTATAAAAAAGGTGAAAGAAATGGAATCAATTTTCAAAGTTTTTTGAGAAGAAAAGATATAAAGAAGTAACACATTGTGCACATAAATTTTTGTGAGACTTACACTTTGATTTCAGAAGAAAGCATGAACAGGAAATGAGCGAGAGGTTCTTGCAGGGCAAATCAGAAAGTTGAGGACAATAAGCATCTCCTTTGATTTAACAGAAGCATTTGACTGTGTGGACCACAACACAATTTTAATTAAGGAACTGAACAATAGCTTATTTCATACCTCGAAAGTAGGTAACTGAAGGATGTTAACTAACAGGAAACAGAGCTGAATCTCACTGGTGTGATGTAAAAGGAGGTGAAGTGTTGTAACTGTGTTGTAATCTGAATCCATTGCTTTTCTTAATAAATTTAAGTTATTCCAGTAAACCTATGTCATTACTTTACAAATGAGTTAATGTGGTGAATATTTGACTTTAAGCACATAAGTGAGATAAGATTAAGGAGTTTAGCTTAAGTTTGTTGGAAGTCACTAAGTGCCCTCATTATCAAACACAGGATGAGTACAGTCTGAGGATTTGTGCATCATATGCTACACTGCCTCAAGACAAACACACAGCTGACAAAGTAGTTCATGGGTGGATGGACAGATGTTAATGTTCAATGGGTACAATATTTCAGCAATTGACCACGCTGCTACTATCAGGTGTGCTGACAAACTGAATGCTTTGGAGCAGGTGTTTGTGTGAGATCCATACCGAGGCATGGGCATGTGTCCAGTATATCCTCCCACCCTCTTCCTGCCATCAAACCATTCCATTCAAGGTCTGTACCCATGGGCATGTGCTGAATTCATCTTAGTCGTTGCTCTGCTCAGCTCTAAAGTCAGTTCATTGTGGTATATCTCCTTCCTCTTCTTCATCAGACTCAATGCGAATTCCCAGGCCTTTCTAAGGGTATAGCCATTATCATGACTGATTAGTGACTTCCTCATTCTAAGCTTGATAGATTCTTTAATAACACAGTCCCAGAGATTAGACATGTGTCAGAACCTTAGTACAGTCATTAAAAGGAAGCCCTGCAATCAGCTCAACGGAAACCGCTCAATGGAAACCTACTTGTTTCTTCCATTACACTGATGAAATCTTTATCATATGGTCACATGGAAAGGACAAACAGAGTGATATTCTCAGACTTCTCAATTCCTCATACCAGAACAACAATTTTATCATGAAGGTTGAAGTGGATGGAGTGCTTCCCTTTCTGGATCTCATGATAAAAATTAGAATGGACAGCATGTTGGACCAAAGCATGTACTTCAAGATGATGCACACCAACATATATCTACATACAGCCAGCTACCACCACCCAGCGCAGAGGAATAAACCCAGCGCAGAGGAATAACATGCTCAAAACATTGATACATAGGGGTCATACCCTCTTTGACAATGACAGCCTTAATCACAAACCTGAACATTCTTAGGACAGTGTTTGGGGAAAAAGCCTGCACACAGTGACAGATTCAGAGAGCTCTACGTCCTACACTGACTGTACAACCAGCATTAACAAAAGAGGACCCTCAGGAGGCTGCAACCATTGCATTTATTCCATTTTGTGGCACATTATCTGGGAAGATTGGAGTAATTCTTTGTAAACATCAAGTGTCTTTTGTCCATCAATTAAAACACAGGCACTGCTTATTAGTGTCAAGGACAACCTTGGACTCTGGAAATCTGGGGTCTATTAGTTACCCTGCCACTGTGGCATCATTTACATAGGCCAAGCTGTGCATACTGTCGAGAAATCCAACAGTACATCAGACTGCAACAGTCTAACAAGTTGGCAGTCATCGAACATTGCCACCTGGAATCATGTGGAATGCATTACGACCATACAGAGGGTCTGATACAGACATTTGATTTCTGGGGCTGTGTACTTTAAGAATCTATCAAAATTTGAGTAAGGAAGCCACTGATAAATTATGAATACTGGCTACATCCTTAGTAAGGCCTGGGAACCTGCACTGGGCCCAATCAAGAAGAGGAGGAGGGAGATCTCCCACAATGAACCGACTTCATGGGCAGTCAGTGCAATAGCAGAGATGCCACCAGTACGCATTCCTGGGTGCATACCTTGGAAGGAACAACTTGGCGGCAGGAGGAGGAGGGGGAGGAGGTGCTAGACATATGTCCTGGAGGCGGACCTCGTACAGAACGCCAGGTAGAAGGGAGGGGTGGAGAGGAGAAGACATAAGCCCTACACAAGCTCCAAGGCATTCAGTTCATCAGTGCACCTGATGATGGAAAGTTCTTGTTTGCTGAAATATTGCACCCGTTGGACACTGACATCCGGTTGTTCATCTGAGAAATATCTTTTCCTGAATTACGCTGGGAGAAGTGGAAGAATCACAAATACAGTTACTAACTGTCATTAGCAGATTATGACAGCATTTTAGATTCAAACAATAATGTAGTAATTCCATACACTAATAAGAACATACACAAAGTTCTAATAATTTTAATGCAAAGACAGCAAGCTAGCAAGTTTTTTCTTTGTCTTTTGTGTGTCCTTGTTGACAACTCAATGCTTCTGCTACTCAGGGAGTGGTTTCCTTTACTCCTAATTTATTTACATCCCCCCCACCCCCTCAGAAGTCTCTTCAATATGTCATATTCAGCGTCTAGTGCAGAAGCTTTTTTTTTTTTTTCATTATAATAACCTCCACTATCTATGACAATGGAGAGAAAGCTTTTTTATTAGAATACTTTCACTCTATTACAACCTATGATACATTTTGGGACAATTCCGTGTGTTAACAAAGATTATTCTTAGCCCATAAAAGGACAGTCGAAATTATTTGCAGACCCTGTTTGTGAACTTTGAGCAGACCAGTGTTCAAATGTAAAATTCTAACTTTAGCATTCCTATTCATATAATTACTATGAGATTTTATGATTAATGATATGGAGTCTTTCAAACAGACTTCTTTTTTTATGATTTTCAGCTGATGAATTATTACACTGCTTCCACAATACATTATGAAGGAAAGACTGCAGCTGTAGTTGCGATACACAATTTTCCATAATCTATTTTGAGTTGGATATTTATTATGTCAACAAAGTTAGTTTTCCACAACCTTTAACTGCACCAACAAGATTGCTAGAATACTTTGGGTACTTACATTCAACACTGTCTTACTGCATGATCAAGTGGACTAATGGAGCTAAGGTTAAAAAATAATTTATTCTACAGAAGCATGCAGTAAGAATATTATGTTAAGATGAGATCCGAACACCTCGTTTACAGATTCTTGCATTTACATGCCAATAAATTTTCTCCACAACTGTAGATGTGGATAATACTAAATAAGAGGGAGTTTAGGACACACCATGAAATTCACAATCACAACAATACTAGAAGCAAAAATTTTTCCATATTGACTGTGCATCCCCCTCCCCCCCCCCCCCCCCAAAATGAAAATTTTTTACATGTTGACTGTGCACCCCACCGCCCCCCCCCCCCATCTATATTTTGGATTTTGGAATGAAGTTTCATGAAGCATTCTGATGCAGAAGTCTAAAGGAAGTTGCTGGGAGACATCATGAAAGAAATTGAAATTCCCAGATATTCAAAAATCAAAGTACCTTATTAGCCACTACTTCTACATGGTGATTTCATAATGATGTTACAAACTTTCAGGGACGATGGAGGAGGGTAACTGTATAAATGATCAAGTCAAAAGTTACAAGCAAAAAATTGCTCCAATACCTCTGGCAATAGAGTAAATGAACTGGGGTTCATTGTTGTTATGCAGTAGGTAACTTTCAGAGGTGGTATTATGGACCAAATACAGAAAAAAAATTAATAAGCATGGACTCTAAAATATGTACCTTAAGAGATGTGAGCACTCGTTCACCTTCATTACTGTGAAACAAAACTTTTCTACTGAATAAGTGCCCATAGTTGTTTGTGCATTTCAGAGTCCATATTTACTGGACTCTTTTTTCCTGTTCTGGTCCTTACTACCTCATCTAAAAATACATAAACCAAAGAGCTTGCAGTAGAAGGACGTATTTCATAGCACTGAAGATGAACAAGTGCTCATAGCTCTCAAGGTATGCATTTTAGAGCCACGTTTACTACAGAGATTGTTCAGAAAGTAATGCATCACTCTTTTTTTTTTAATTGATGGCTGTGACAACAAAGACGGTGTGAGCTGGGACATTGTTATGGTGCAGTTCCATGACACATGGAACTCCTTTTGGATACAGGTGAACCTGTGATTGTCTCTGTAGCACTTCCTTATAAAACTGAACATAGAGGATCCAGCCAGGGTGCACTCATAATGCACTATCCCCCTTGCGGGGAAAAAAAGGAGAAGGGGAGAGGGGGAGAGGGGGAGAGGGGGAGAGGGGGAGAGGGGGAGAGGGGGAGAGGGGGAGAGGGGGAGAGGGGGAGAGGGGGAGAGGGGGAGAGGGGGAGAGAGGGGGAGGAGGGGGAGAGGGGGAGAGGGGGAGAGGGGGAGAGGGGGAGAGGGGGAGAGGGGGAGAGGGGAGAGGGGGAGAGGGGGAGAGGGGGAGAGGGGAGAGGGGGAGAGGGGGAGAGGGGGAGAGGGGGGAGAGGGGGAGAGGGGGAGAGGGGGAGAGGGGGAGAGGGGGAGAGGGAGAGAGGAGGAGAGGGAGAGAGGGAGAGAGGGAGAGAGGGAGAGAGGGAGAGAGGGAGAGAGGGAGAGAGGGAGAGAGGGAGAGAGGGAGAGAGGGAGAGAGGGAGAGAGGGAGAGAGGGAGAGAGGGAGAGAGGGAGAGAGGGAGAGAGGGAGAGAGGGAGAGAGGGAGAGAGGGAGAGAGGGAGAGAGGGAGAGAGGGAGAGAGGGAGAGGTGTCTTTGCCTGGGACTTGCTCATGCCAGCTTTCTTCTGGAATGGCAGTGACATCATGTGCCATACCTCATTCTTCCTCTCTGCCTCTTGGACTGTACTGGAAGACCTATTATTCATCCCCAGTGATCATGATGTCCAGTAAATTGGGATCATCTTCACAGAGTTGCTCGAATTCTTCATGCCCTTCCACTCACTGTTGCTTTTATGTGTTGGTCAAAACCACGGGAACAAGTTTCGCGCAAATCTTCCGCATGGTCCAGTCATCGCACCCATTTGAGAGCCTGATGGACATCCTGTGTGGGTCTTGTTGACAACCCCTTCCTGACCTAATATAAACAATTTGTATCACCTGTTCGACTGCGATCTAGATAGGCAATCATCCTCAAAGACATCCTTAAGCATTCCAAAAGTTCCCCACAGCATCTTTTTGAGCTTCACACAAAACTTCATCATACAGTGTTGCTCTAAAGTTCTCTTCATCATAAGTTCAACGTGATCACCCACCGGTGAAACAATAAGGATCCCCCTCCCTTCCCAATCAGTCCAATCAGTGATGCAGTCACATCACACAAAAAAAAAAAAAAAAAAAGACATATTACTTTCCAGATACACCCTGTAGACATTTTTTTTTCCTTATATACTACCACCTCTGAAAGTTGCCTATCCTATAATCTTAGCAACAACAGTACTCATACGTGTATTCCACCAACACATGTATTCCACTGACAGAGACATCAGAAAGATTTTCACTTTTAACTTTCAACTTAGTCATTTCCGGATCAGAGTCTCTTACCTCAAATTGATATATTTACCTTTGTCCATCATTCCTGAAAGTTTGTAACATCATCAGGAAATCATCCTGTATAATTAATCAGACTATTTGGAATCAGGTATGTACATTTTCCTTAACTCTAATGATTTTATTAAACAGGTTTTAACACTGCCAGTGTATAGATAGTAAATAATGTGTACAGTTACATAAATACTTAGTTTGAAATACGATATAAAAATAGAAACTGAGTAATCTAAGAGCAGGAAGCACTATCGTCCCTCCCCTCCCATCTGTCACCAGTTTGAGTATATTATCACTAGTCATAGTTTGCATCTAGTGTGCATTACAGAAGTTTCAGTGATGAGTTTTTGCCTAATAATGACCAATTTGTTCCACATCCTTGAGGGCATGAATGAATGAATAAAAGAATGAATGAGTGACAAAACTGAAAAGCACCATAAAGTTTGCCACTAAAAGTGGTATATTTTCTTCATCTCAGGGCAACCAGCACACAACAAAATCATACATTCAATACAAAGGACATTTCAAAACGGGCTTTACAACATTGAAAATTGATATAAATTAATTCATAGTATCTACAGATGTGATTCTAATGTCAATTTGCAGGGAAATACAAGTTTTGTCTTGCGTAATTTGCTAGAGCCGAATCACACCACACGGAGCACTTGCGGCAGTTGCGTTAAAGATGGCTGTCTTCACTGGACCCGAGTGCGCTGGCTGTGTGTTTTGGTTCGAAGGCTTGAAGTCATGACAACAGTTCAGCATAATTTCCATACCAAGTATGCTAAAGATCATTCTAATAGGCCTACAATTTACAAGTGGCATAAATGTTTTGTAGAAACGGGGTGCTCAAGACATGGAAAATCATCAGGTCATCCAAGCACATCTAACGACATCATTGAGCGAGTGAGACAACATTTTGTCAACAGCCCTATGAAATCGACCTGTCTTGCATCTCGCGAACTGCAAATCCCATATACATCTGTTTGATGTGTGCTGAGAAACCATTTGCATTTGAAACAGTAGTTGTTGTTGTGGTCTTCATTCCTGAGACTGGTTTGATGCAGCTCTCCATGCTACTCTATCCTGTGCAAGCTTCTTCATCTCCCAGTACCTACTGCAACTTACAAATTGACAATCATACAAGCAATAAAAGACACTGATAAAATTGGTCACAAGAACTTCTATGCTGATATGTTAAATCGATTACATGAGGATGAACATTTCTTGGACAAAATCATCTTTTCTGACGAGTCGACTTTTCACTTAAGTAGCAAGGTTAACACACATAACTGTAGGATTTGTGGCAGTGAAAATCCACATCAAACATTGCAACATGTTCATGATAGCCCTAACCTGTAAGTTTTTTGTGCATTGAGCAATAACAAAGTATACAGCCCCTTTTTTTCCCACGAGAGAACCAGCAACAGGACAGTGTACCTGAATATGCTACAACAATTTTTGATACCACAGATCAATGAGGAGACCAAAAATGAAACATTACCTCATGCCAGATGAGGCACCACCCCACTACCTGGCTGATGTCCAGGACTTTCTCAGTGACCGCTTTCCAGGTCAATGGATTGGCCATGATGCGAAAATTGCATGGCCCTCACGTTCCCCAGGCCTAACAGCACTAAATTTTATTTTTAATGGGGATTCATCAAGGATATTGTATTTGTACCTCCTGTGCCAGCTTCTCTACCTGAACCAAGAGCAAGAATTTGAACAAGTTACACCTGCAATGCTACAGCAAGTTTGGGAAGAAATTGACTTCTGATGGGATGTGAGCAGGATAACCAATGGAAGCCACATACAACATCTTTAGCTTAAAGTAGAAAACAAAATAACATGAAACCCAGCTGTGTATCTTCTTACAATAAATTTATATGAATTTTTTAAGTTGCAAAGTCCTTTTTGAAACACCCATTATATAGAAAACACCCAGTATATAGAATACACATATTCACTGTCATCTCACTACACACAAGCATTGTAGCATTTAGGGCCGTGTTCTACTGACCATAATTACTCAATTTAGAAAACAACAACCTTAAGCAATTGGACAAATTAAACACATATGTATAAACATGAAATTGCTGAAATGAAATTAATGTGAAGTCAATGGGTATGAAATCAATTAAGTTGCAATGACATGAGATGATGCCAGCAAAAACAAGTGAGAATTCTGCCTAGTTTTCAGCAACATTTCATGTCATTACATCTTCAATGATCTTACTCCACTGAAGCCATATTAAATTCAATTCAGCTACTTTAAGTCAATTCAAACCCATCCTTTGTAGCAGGGTATGCTACTTTTATTAACGAATTTATTAGTGAATTCACTCCTCAGTAGTGCCATTCCCATACACCCCAAGGTAGAATCTCTAGATGTAGAGTTTAGAAAACATGGATAAAAATATCAATGGAAATAACAGTTAAAGTCCGACCTGGAGGCACTATCAGACAGCATGTTGGTTAAGGAAATTGCCCACAAAAAAATCAAAAAATATGGGTTCAAACCCCAGTCTGGCACAGATTTTCAGTCATAAAATATTCATACGTATAAATAATGCACATCCTTATAAGGTCAAAAATTACAATGTCCATGTAGCTAAGTATTGTGATGTACATGGTGAACTAAAGATTACGCTGTATAAAATGGAGTATCACGATCAATAATGTGTTTTTTACTAGGTACTCTATGATGTTTTATGTTGTTATCTCTGCCCCAAACTGACTGATTTCAACCTGTATGTAAACATTACAAATCTACTTATGATGTTTTGCTACTGTTAACAGCCACTAGCTTTGTTATCATCAAGGATAACACAGCACTACCAGGACATTGTTATTTTTAAATTGTTTCTATACTGCAATATGATACTGAATCTTAAAGTACATGAGTCTTAACATATTGTAAATTTGTAGGACATACTGTTGTTATCCTATATTTTTTGCTGTTACAATGTATTATATCTGGGCACATGCTCAACAATGGCAAAAGTCAAAACACACACATTTTATACACCAATTTCATGCAAACATGGTGTCAGAAAAATTTCCAACAAATGTATACATGGTAGACAAGACATCCACCCACTCTTTCTAACATACCTGTATAAAAATCTGGTGTTAATACTGTCCCATGTTCTTCTATATAGTCAAGAAGGCTCTTAATTGTCTCATCATTACTGACAGTAACAGAATCTCCAACCACACCAAGAAACCTGCGTGCACGACTGACAGCCACATTCAGTCTTCTCTTGTCTGTCAAGAAACCAAGGTTGCCTTCACGATTTGTTCTGACAAGTGATAAAATAACAGCTTCCTTCTCTCTTCCTTGAAATCCATCAACAGTCTTTACTTCAACATGTGACTTCCCAGTCAACAATGATCGCAACAGCTGTACCTACATATCAGAAAATAACAAACAATAGTAAGAGCGAGGAAGACAGGAAGATTAGGGTTTAACATCCTGTCAACTAGCAGGTCATTAGAGGTGGGACAAGCTTGAGGTTGGGGAGGTATAATACTTGGCCCTGTCTTTCTCAAATGAACCACTGTCAGCCCCAGCACAGTGAAAGCAAAACTTAATGCAAATTCTTTTCTCCATTTTTTCCGTAAGTTAAAAAATCAATGAGATCCCCCCCACCCTTCCTCTCCTTTCAGAAGTAAGATATCTAAACATTTAATTCTGCAGTGCCATTCATCAAGAACGAGTGTAATAAAGGGCATATTGAAATAAATGTCATCAGAACATTGACTAACTGCTAAATATGAAACGTGTTTGACAATTTAAAGGGTGAAAAAGATTATTTTGGTCATGTTGCAAATAGGTATGTATGAAACCAGCAATTTTTCTCTCATACAACACTGACTCTGAGTATAAAATCAAAGTTCTTGCACTAATTATTACTTGGACTGCAGTAACTCAAACTAGATAACACTTTTTATCATCTATGAGGGTAAAGGCAAGTCGTCATTGCAAAGACGTGTCAGTGATGATCAGTGTCAATAAGCATATATTACTATGTGAACTGAGTATAGTAGTGTCTGTAATCATTCCAACAATAGAGCTGTCAACAGACAGTTGAGTCAGTTCCCACAAATATTAACTGCACAAGTTCATTACTTGGTTACGGAATAATTTTCTATCTAAACATATGCTAGCTGTATTTGAAAGTCACAGTGACTTTACAGACTAATTCGAACTGTGAATTACTGAAATAATAATCATGTGGGCGAAACATCATCACAGCAGACTATATTGTTGTAATGGTGCTTTAACTTGAATGGGGTGACAGACTGTATCTCCTAGAGAGGGTGAGTAGAGAAATAAAGTGGAACGATAGATCGATGGAGGGTGTTTTGGAGGGAAGGATTGCTGACTGTGGGCAGAGAGAGGTAGTAAGCACACAGGACAGGGATGTGGTACTGGTGAGCTCACTCTGGTACGGGCAGGGGGATTTGCACGTGGTGTACAATGATGTGGAGGTGTGGACAGGGAGGGGGAGCTAGAACAGAGAAAGAAAGAGACAGTACAGTAGAGATGAGAGTGGGAGTGGGAAATGAGTGAAGTGAGAGGGGGGAGGGCGACGGACATGGGGACAGGAGTGGAGGTGGGTGTGGAACAGGGGCCACGACAACTGCAGGACTGAAGGATGTGTTTCCATCTACGTAGTTTGGAGAGGCTGGTATTGGGGGAAGGGAGGGGGAGGGTTCAGAAAGCATGGTTATGCAGCAGCCACTGAAGTAAAATACACAGTGCTCAGCAGCGCGCTCTGCCACTGGACAGTCAACACCGCTCCTGACGAGAGCTTGGTGGTGGCTAGAGCTGTGTAACTGCTGTAGACTGTCATAAGCAAGTGTTGACTACAGTAGTTTTCCTTGTAGCTTTGGTCAGTTAATGTCATACTCACATATACTCACATTACCTGTACACTGTGTGTGTTGCATACCTATGGGCGTTACCTCATAACGATTGCTTTCTTTACATGTGTGATCCGTATCTTAACGAAATTCCTCTAAAAACTGGAAGTGGTAAAAACTGAGTAAGAATATATGGTGGGTCAGGTAACCTATAGAACTTTTATGTTCTACATAGTTATCCTCCAGTCTGTTACTTAAAAATAAACAATATTTACAACAAAATTGAAATTAACAATGTTTAATTCAGGTTTTATTCAAAAATTGTCATTTTGTAACATGAAACAGAGGGATGTTGTAGCAAAAATAAAAGGTGCAATACAGATTTATTGTGTAGTGATAGAAAATGCTATTGCCTCAACAAAAAGCTAAAAACACAAACAAAAATACATCAAACATTGATTCAATACTTCACCAAACTTACATAAAACACAAGAGTGTTATTCATAAACTATTTTTGCATTTATCAATAATATGTAAACTGTATCTTGCACCAACAGTAACTGCCTTGGTTACATAAAAGTGCAGAAGATAGGCAATCAACTAATTTTTATTACTTAGCAAATGCAATTTATATTCTGTAGGGGTATAAAATATACAGTGAGGTAACGTTGAATGATGTGCAATTCAAATTATGTCAAAAAAAAAAAAAAAAAAAAAAAAAAAGGAGAAGAGGAAGTTGTTGGGTCCCGTTTTCCTTTTTACACATTCGTTTATGTTTACTTTCCTACCAATTCTACTAATACTACTGTAATCCTACCATTTAATACATAATTTATGTAGTGTACCAAAACTACAGAACCATAGTTTTAGTAGTTTACAACTCTACTAGTGGCCATTCATTTGAGTGGATGAGTAGCCTGTGATCATTCCCATAAGAAAGGCTGTCCATAAGTTCACCAAAGCTAGGACACATCATGACAGCTTTCACAGGTGGCCTTGCCTCTGCTAGACTAGGCTTTGCCTGTGATGGGCTATCATAGGATGTGCTCTTTGGGTGCATGGTACAGGTCTTGTGCCTCAATCTTTCACGTGTATTAATGGGTTGGGAGTATGCATGACATAAAAATGGACCAGAATATTTGTAGATTGGCTGGGTGGTGAAATACCATACAATACTTTGGGGCAGGTGGGAAGGAGTGTACACAGGATGTTCCTCATTTCTGGAAGTAACAATAACTACCTAAAGCACTGGAATGGATACATCTACGTCTACATCTACATCCATATTCTGCACACCACTGTGTATTATAAGGCAGAGAGTGTGACCCATTGTACCAATTATGAAGGCTTTTTTCCCCACTATTTCCGTATGGAGTGTGGAAAGAAAAACTGTTCAAAAGACTCTGCGCATTCTGTAATTAATTTACTCCTGTCCTCATGACCCTTATGGAAGCAATATGTATGTCACTCTTATACATTCCTAGAGTCATCACTAAAGGTGGTTCTTGAAGTTTTGTACATAGGTTTTCTTGAGCTAATTTATGTCTCACTTCAAGAGTTCTTTCAACATTTCTGTGACAATCTCCTGGGGTTCAGACAAGCCTGTGACCATTCACGCATGCGGATCACCTGTAAACATTCAATATCCCCTCTCAGTCCCACTTGGTACAGGTCTCACTCACTTCAGCAGTATTGTAGGATGGGTTGCACATGTGATATGTAAACAATTATATTTCAGACTGAATGCCTTTCCATGGTATTCTATCAATAAACTGAAATCAGCTACCTGCTTTACCCATGACTGAGCATATGTGATCATTCCATTTCCTGTGTCTACAAAGTGTTAACCATAGGTATTTGTATGAGTTGACCAATTCCAACTGTGAGTCATAAGATACTATGTTTTTTTGACCTGTGAAGTGCACAATCTTACATTTCTGAATATTTAAAGCAAGTTGTGAATCTTTGTACTGCTTTGAAATCTTACTGCAATCTGACTGAATACTGTGCAGTTTCTTTCAGATAGTACTCCATTAAAGATAATCACAACATCTGTGAAGTGTCTGAGGTTACTATTAATATTGCAACATCATTAATATACATCATTAGCTACGGGACCAACACACACTTACCTGGGATACCCCTGAAGTTTCTTCTACATCTGTCAATGACTCTCCATTCAATATAACTTGCTATGTCCTACCTACCAAAAAAAACCTTCTGTCCAGTCACAGATTCCACTTGATATCCCAATCAATCATTGTTATGGTACCGAGTCAAATGCTTTTCAGAAATCAAGAAATATTGCCTCTATCCGATTGCCTTGATTCATTCCTCTCAGTGTGTCATCTGAGAGGTTGGGGTTATATTGAATAAAGAGGGAGTGGTCTTTGCAGTTGGTTCATGGGTGGGTTCAGAAGAATTGGGGTATGTGTATATGGTGCTGGAGGTGTGTTTACGAACTAGATATGGAGGGTTATCCCTGTCTGTGGGGGTCTCAGGAAGGCCTTATGTACCAGAGTGAGCTCACCAGTGCCACATTCCTATTCTGTGCACTTAGTGTTTCTCTCTTCCAACCATCAACCACCTTTTCCTCCGACCCATCTTCCCTTCCTCTATCACGACCTCTAGATTAGAGAGATTCGAGCGCACATGGAGGCTTTCAGACAGTCATTCTTCCCGCGAATCATACGCGACTGGAACAGAAAAGGGAGGTAATGACAGTGGCATGTAAAGTGCCCTCCGACACACACCGTTGGGTGGCTTGCGGAGTATAAATGTAGATGTAGATGTAGACTCAATACAATGATAAATCCCACCGCTGCTGCAGTGCCTTTACACTGCAGTCAGCTGGGACAATTGCTGTACATGTTCAGTTTGCTTGTGTATTATGTCATTAAATCTGAAGGATGATATTGTTAAGAAGGTCTGCAATGTTTTCAGTCTTATTTATGTATCCATCAACAACTCAATGCCTCAATTACAATATAAGTTTTAACTTCACTGTTTCCCTTATTTACATTTTTCAAAGGACTTTCTCTTACCATATTTACAAAACAATGTAGTTTTTGTTATCTAATAATCTGTCATTTTCTTCACACTGATCAGTTTCCTGGGGATGTCAATGCTGCGTGCTCAAAGTGAGCTGTTGTGTATTGCTGTTCTTACATTGTTGAGAACAATAATCACTGTTAGAGACTGGAAAATTAGCATGTATTTTTGGCAAAATTTGAATCTACTTTTAGCAAAAGTCGGGTCCGTTTCTGTTGAAATTCACATCTATAGTAAATAAAAAATAAATGATATGAATATAATAGAGGGAAACATTCCACGTGGGAAAAATACGCTCCTGGAAATGGAAAAAAGAACACATTGACACCGGTGTGTCAGACCCACCATACTTGCTCCGGACACTGCGAGAGGGCTGTACAAGCAATGATCACACGCACGGCACAGCGGACACACCAGGAACCGCGGTGTTGGCCATAGAATGGTGCTAGCTGCGCAGCATTTGTGCACTGCCGCCGTCAGTGTCAGCCAGTTTGCCGTGGCATACAGAGATCCATCGCAGTCTTTAACATGGCAGCATGCCGCGACAGCGTGGACGTGAACCGTATGTGCAGTTGATGGACTTTAAGCGAGGGCGTATAGTGGGCATGCGGGAGGCCGGGTGGACGTACCGCCGAATTGCTCAACACGTGGGGCGTGAGGTCTCCACAGTACATTGATGTTGTCGCCAGTGGTCGGCGGAAGGTGCACGTGCCTGTCGACCTGGGACCGGACCGCAGCGACGCACGGATGCACGCCAAGACCGTAGGATCCTACGCAGTGTCGTAGGGGACCGCACCGTCACTTCCCAGCAAATTAGGGACACTGTTGCTCCTGGGGTATCGGCGAGGACCATTCGCAACCGTCTCCATGAAGCTGGGCTACGGTCCCGCACACCGTTAGGCCGTCTTCCGCTCACGCTCCAACATCGTGCAGCCCGCCTCCAGTGGTGTCGTGACAGGCGTGAATGGAGACGTGTCGTCTTCAGCGATGAGAGTCGCTTCTGCCTTGGTGCCAATGATGTTCGTATGCGTGTTTGGCGCCTTGCAGATGAGCGCCACAATCAGGACTGCATACGACCGAGGCACACAGGGCCAACACCCGGCATCATGGTGTGGGGAGCGATCTCCTACACTGGCCGTACACCTCTGGTGATCGTCGAGGGGACACTGAATAGTGCACGGTACATCCAAACCGTCATCGAACCCATCGTTCTACCATTCCTAGACCGGCAAGGGAACTTGCTGTTCCAACAGGACAATGCACGTCCGCATGTATCAGGTGCCACCCAACGTGCTCTAGAAGGTGTAAGTCAACTACCCTGACCAGCAAGATCTCCGGATCTGTCCCCCATTGAGCATGTTTGGGACTGGATGAAGCGTCGTCTCACGCGGTCTGCACGTCCAGCACGAACGCTGGTCCAACTGAGGCGCCAGGTGGAAATGGCATGGCAAGCCGTTCCACAGGACTACATCCAGCATCTCTACGATCGTCTCCATGGGAGAATAGCAGCCTGCATTGCTGCGAAAGGTGGATATACACTGTACTAGTGCCGACATTGTGCATGCTCTGTTGCCTGTGTCTATGTGCCTGTGGTTCTGTCAGTGTGATCATGTGATGTATCTGACCCCAGGAATGTGTCAATAAAGTTTCCCCTTCCTGGGAGAATGAATTCACGGTGTTCTTATTTCAATTTCCAGGAGTGTATATCTAAAAATAAAGATGATGTGACTTACCAAATGAAAGCGCTGGCAGGTTGATAGACACACAAACATACACACAAAATTCAAGCTTTCGCAACCAACAGTTGCTTCATCAGGAAAGAGGGAAGGAGAGAGAAAGACGAAAGGATGTGGGTCTTAAGGGAGAGGGTAAGGAGTCATTCCAATCCCGGGAGTGGAAAGACTTACCTTAGGGGGAAAAAGGAGAGGTATACACTCGCATACACACACATATCCATCCGCACATACACAGACACAAGCAGACATTTGTCAGTCGAGGCGGAAGTACAAAGGCAAAGAGGTTGTTGAATGACAGGCGAGGTATGAGTGGCGGCAAGTTGAAATTAGCGGAGGTTGTTGCCTGGCGGGTAATGAGAAGAGAGGATGTGTGTATATCCTTCAAATATATGAAGGGCAAGTTCCCATCTCCGGAGTTCTGACAGGTTGGTGTTAGTGGGAAGTATCCAGATAACCCGGACGGTGTAACATTGTGCCAAGATACGCTGGCCATGCACCAAGGCATGTTTAGCCACAGGGTGATCCTCATTATCAACAAACACTGTCTGCCTGCGTCCATTCATGTGAATGGACAGTTTGTTGCTGGTCATTCCCACATAGAAAGCTTCACACTGTAGGCAGGTCAGTTGTTAAATCACGTGGATGCTTTCACATGTGGCTCTGCCTTTGATTGTGTACACCTTCCGGGTTACACGACTGGAGTAGGTGGTGGTGGGAGGGTGCATGGGACAGGTCTTACACCGGGGGCAGTTACAAGGGTAGGAGCCAGAGGGTAGGGAAGGTAGTTTGGGGGTTTCATAGGGATGAACTAAGAGGTTATGAAGGTTAGGTGGACGGCGGAAAGACACTTTTGGAGGAGTGGAGAGGATTTCATGAAGGATAAATCTCATTTCAGGGCAGGATTTGAGTTTTTGCACCAGAAAACTGTTTACGAAGAGTAAAGGACAATCTCACATCATCAGCCTAGAAATTATTTATCATACCAGCCATCCTTCTGATGCAGAACTGTACTGGCAGAAAATAAACTTTATGGAATGGAAGAATGTGACAGACACGATTGGATTTTAGTCAGAAGTATCAAGATATGAGATGCAAATGAACAGGAGTCTTTTAGTGAACTCTGCAATTTGGCTATGATACTTCTACTGCTGCCTTGGTAAAATTCAATAGTTGAGAGATGTTTTAGTGAAATGAATATTACTAGAAGTTTGTATAGGAACAGGATAGGAAACATCAAAATAAATCTATCTTGACAATTCGTGCTGGCCTTCGGCATCTCTGAATATGTAAAGAAAGCATTTTCCTCAAACTAGTATTTTTTTCTGGCTGTTTTCTAGCAGATTTTGAAAGTTGATTAGCCGAAATACATGTGACAGAGTGGGCCCGACCTGTAGTGTTATTCGATGCAAAACATCTGCTACCTAATTTGCTGCATTAAATGTCCCTATTATAACAACTTTTCAACTTTAGCTAACAAACTAATGTATGTGCTTTTTGTTATAAAATGCTAGGCCCCACCAAAGAGTATAAATATCTGTGGAGTGAGCATTCAGATGCATAGAATGAGAATTCTGTCCACAACACCTGCTGCTGCTCAAGTTATACAATTTTGGGACTGTGTGTTTTAGCCTGAATAGGGGTTAGCATATTTTGGGAGTTATTACTTTGGTGCCACAGATGTATCACCTTTAGAAGGACTGAGAAACTTTGTATACACATCTTAACAATTCGATACCAGGGACTGATGTTTGCTTCAATATGTTAAGAGCACAGTATCTTAGCTCAGATATCACTTTACTTACAGTTTTTTGGTAATGGAATAAGAAGTGACAGCTAACAATATTTTTTACATTTTCTATTGTAACGATTCATATAGTCAAATCCTTTCTAATTAATTATGTTATTATGACACTGTACAGGACACTATCTCATTGAAGGTTAATTAGATATACACAAGGATTTGAAAATCTGCATTAATTGGAGGAAATTATTTGGACTGCCATGTATAAATTATATTTGCACATAAATATAGCACTAATCTGTATACACTGGCTGTCGGTTTACTCAAAACACTTGTAAATTTACCTAACACTTGTATCATAAACACATGGCCATGAAATCACAGAAATTATCTCTACAATACATGACTTTATACTACAGTCTCTTGATATTTCTCAACATATAAAGTGCCTCATATCAATAGGACATTTACAATTATACATTTGTTGCACTTGTCCTGCTTTCACATACTTCTCTTTACATTCATAGTAATGACAATACTGCACCATAGCTGTTACTAAAAATGTGCAGAAACATATATAAAAAGGGCAAATACATGTAATATTCAAGTTTTGCTATTAATGCAAACTGTAGACAAGCAGTGTTGTCCCCAAATCGCATGACTAGGCCAGTTTGATATTGAGAACATGCACAGCAAGCTATGCTCCTCCCATAGATATGTATACTCTATGGGTCCCAGGGCTCCCTAAAATGTTGCACTATGCAGCATGTATCTTAGATAGATCATTCAACCACCCACAACTGGCCTGACACCAGAGGGCTTAACGCATTAATGAACAATTGCATTCATTGACCTTTTATTTCAGAAAGAGGTTCTTAAACACATTATCTTTCCAAACTGGGCTTTGCCAGATGATGTATATTATCAATAACTAAAAATTAGTTACTTTTTTATATTTATATGCAGAAAATAAAGCTACTTCAAACTACCTCTGATAAAATAGTTCATCTGGACATAATTCGCTATAAAATAGCATCTATTATATAATTTCACTTTCTCACATTTTGAGACAGAATTTCCAACTATTTCACATTTATCACAAAATGCAATTTTTCTGGTCCCCAGTCATTGTATACTGAATAGAAAGAGCACGTGAAGAAGATGTAACATGCAAAGGAAGTTGAAGAGATCCTCAGAGTGCTTCTCACTGACAGGAGCAATTGACTGAGCGGCAATTTGGACTTATGCTTGATTAATCATCTACACAAATCAGAATATAGCTGAGGAAACTCTTGCAAAAGACCTTTTACAAAGTTTTCTGCAAAGAGGGCAATGACACAGCCAACTAAATCCAAACCAGTGACTGGCTACAGCAGACAATTAGCCCCAAGCTCATAGGGTCTAGAAGACAGCTACTTCTCCTGTGTGCATCTGATGAAGGGACAGGAACTGGAAGGAGCACTGTCAGAAGCTGATGGATTGCACCAATTTAGTGTCAAGTCTGTTGATAATGAATTTGCACCCAAAATAAAAGTAGACAAATGGCATTAACTAAAAGGCCATTAGAAACCTTGCAGCGAGCTTAGTTATCCCAGTTCCAGTCAATAAGTAGTGCACAACTAAGAAAGTACCTGTAGACAATCCTTCCTGTCAGAGGATGATGAGAAGACAAATCCACAAAGAGGTTACATTCATTGGTTTCCAGGAAGCAGATCTGAAGCTGCATAACTGGATAAACAAGAAGAAGAAGCTGCTATCTATACCAGCCAGAAAGATACTCGACAGCCAATGAGAATAGAAAACTACCACAATATTCAAGGTGAGAAAGATCCTGGACTTTTCAATACTGTTAGAGCCCCTGGCAGCAATTTCAACCTGAGACTGCAATTCCAAGAACTGTGACAAATGGCAACGTATAGCTAGTATAGCACACAGGCTAGAACTCTCATTACACCCATATAAAGAGAAATGATGACTTTCAAAATGTGGCAGCTGTAATAGCCGATAGATATTCCACTGATAAGATTAAGACAATGATGAAATAAAAGACTTGGGCTAGTATTGAAAGCATCAATATGCATGAAAAAGTACAATAATCCATATATTTTCCAAATGTTTTTAATTAAGTGTCTCAATAAAAATGATGAATGACATGCAATGCATGCAGCATCAATTGAAGCATACACAAAAAATGTGGCACGGTTGCATTAAGGTCACATATTACATTACACTGTATCAAACAATGGAAAATCCAGGATGGAATGTAACAACATTATAAAAAGGATACCGTATTTACTTGAATCTAAGCTTCACTTTTCTTCCGGTTTTGGTAATCCAAAAAACCGCCTGAGGCTTAGAATCAAGTGCAAAGCAAGCGGAAGTCCTGAAAAATGTTGGTAGGTGCTGCCACAACTAACTTCTGCCGTCAAATATATGTAGTGCTACACAGGCATGCTTTGTAGGCACAAAGATAAATACTGGCGCCAAAACCTCTGCATCAGTAAATAAATTTAAAAAAAAGGTGGAAGACGAGCTTTTTTTTTTCTCCACCTCGAGTTTCAACCACTGCATTCTCATACATTATCCAACAAAGTAAATACAAATTCCATATTGTTCACCTTCGAATGTAGCAGAATTTCAATGTACTACAAAAATCCGACTGGCAAGACTGTTTGGGATGTTTTTCAATATGGCCAACTCTGCGTTCTGAATTTTTTCCTACCTGTGAGAAGAGATGGTTGCTAATAGGAACCTGACGAAATGTGAATCACATACAGTATTCTCTTCACCATAAGAATAATACGAATATAAACATTTTGCCATGTATTCTTTCATGTTTGCTGCTATCTCATTTAAATCCTGTCTGCCTAATAAAATACGAAACTAGAGTGAGACAACAGCAAACGCGGAAGAATATACGTATCTTGTCATGTTTATATTCGTATTATTCTTATGCCTAATCGTGATACAGTCAGAAATGAAGCACGGCAACTGACTAGATTTTTAAATCTAAGATTACTCTAATTTCTGTGCAGAATTTGATGTACTAAAGAAGTAGCCGCAAAGACTTTCAAACGGTGAAAAATTTTCGCCTAACTCTCGTTCAGAACATGTTCTACCATACGCAGTCTATTATTTGGTTCTTGTTGATCATTATCAAAGAAAGCGGCAATATAAGTAATAACAAATAGCATTCTCTTGCCATTGTTTCGCTAATGAGATGATTCCTCTCTTTTTCTTTTAATTGTAAGTGGCGGTAGCACGCACAAAAGCAAGCCATGCCGCGAGCAGCGAGAGGCCGTAAACACGCACTATCAGAATGCGGAAATAATGCATGACACAGTACAGTAATGCATTTTCAGCTTAGAGTGACGTAAACACCTATAACAAAGGAAACGGCACTTATCAGATCAAAGCAAAATAAGCAATCGATTCAAACCAGACGAAGCACATGAAAAAGAAACGGTACCCATATAAATACGGATGGAGCGTCTGACACATAGCAACAGCTACCTGGTAAAGCTTAACTGCTAAGCTTACAACTCGAACGAAACTACTGTAGGTGTATCGTCATTCATTCGACCTAAATTGTGTCTCATACTACAATGGACCAACTTTGTTTCGATTTGGAGGTGCGGCCTAAAACTTTTCTCTCCCCTTGAATTTCGAGTCTCAAATTTCAGGTGCGGCTTAGATTCGGGAATTTTTTTTTTCCTTTATTTCGAGTCTCATTTTTCAGGTGCAGCTTAGATTCGAGTGTGGCTTAGATTCGAGTAAATATGGTAGTTGCTACTCACCATATAGCAGAGATGCTGAGTCACAGATAGGCACAACAGAAGGATTGTCACAAAATAAGTTTTCAGCTGCAATCACTGGCAGCTGAAGCCACATTGCGAGCAGCAGCAGCAGCAGCAGCAGTGCATGATAGGAAAAGCACCTGGGCGGGGGTAAGGAGGGGGCTGGGGAGGGGAGGAGGAGGGATAGCAGGATAGGGTTTGGGGGGGGGGGGGGTGAAGTGGTGTTGGGGAGCGTGCAAGGATGAGGTGGAGAAAGGGTAGGGCAGCTAGGTGCAGCTGGGAGGTTAGGTGGTGGGCAGGAGAGAGGTGGGGGGGAAGGGGAGGTAGCAGTGAGGTAGGGGAGAGTTAGGGTGGCAGCAGTGACTCAGGGGTGAGCAGAGAGAGGGACTCCAGGGAGAGGTTCCCTGCCCAGCTCGTCACTATTGATGCTGCCTCCCATTACACTAACATCCCTAATGCCCATGGCCTTACCACTAATGAACATTACCTTTCCCAATGCCCCATAGATTCCAAACCAACAACCTCCTGCCTAGTTGACATGACCAACTATATCCTCACACACGACTACTTCCCCTTTGAAGGCATTACTTACAAACAAATCAGCAGTATGACTATGGGCACCTGCATAACACCAGCCTACGCCAATCTGTTTATGGGCCATCTAGAGGAATCCTTCCTTAACACCCAGAATCCTAAACCCCTCACCTGGTTCAAATTCATTGATAACATCTTTATGATCTGGATTGAGGGTGAGCACACCCTATCTACATATTCCTCCAGAACCTCAACAGCTTCTCCATTTGCTTCACCTGTTCCTACTCAACCCGACCAGCCACCTTCCTAGATGTTGACCTCCACATGAAATGGCTACATCAGTACCTCTGTCCATATCAAACTTATTAATCAACAGCAATACCTCCACATTGACAGCTGCCAACTGTTCCATACCAAGAAGTCCCTGCCATACAGCCTAGCCACCCGTGGTCGTCGCATCTTCAGTGACGAGTGGCCCTCTCGAAATATACTGAGGGTCTCACTGAGGTCTTCACAGACTGTAATTATCCTCCCAACCTTGTACAAAAACAAATCTCCCATGTCTTATCTTTCTAGCCTCCCACCACCTCCCAAAGTCTCACAGCCCAGCCACAGAGGAGCATTCCCCTTGAAACTCAGTACCACCCAGTACTGGAAAAACTGAATTACATTCTCTGACAGGACTTCGACTACCTCTCGTCATGCCCTGAAATGATAAATGTCCTGCCCATTATCATTCCCACCCCTCCCACAGTGGTGTTCCACTGTCCATCTAACCTAAACAATATACTCATATATCCCTACACAAACCCTGCTTCTAACCCCTCACCTCATCGCTCACATCCCTGTAATAGACTTAGATACAAGATCTGTCCCATACAATCTCCCATACCACCTACTCCAGTCCGGTCACCTATACCATCAAATGCAGGGCTACCTGTGAAACCAGCCATGTGATATACAAGCTAAGATGCAGTCAAGGTTCTGTATTCTATGTAGGTATGACAACCAACAATCTGTCTGTCCGCATGAATGGCCACCAACAAACAGTGGCCAAGAAACAACTGGACCAGCCTATTACTGAGCACTCCGCCCAACAGGACATTCTTCATTTCAATGACTGTTTCACAGCCCGTGCCATCTGGATCCTTCCCACCAACACCAGCTTTTTTTGAATTGTGCAGGTGGAAACACTCCCTGTAATATATCCTACATTCCCATAACCCTCCTAGCCTCAAACTTTGTTAGACATTGTCCTCACCCTTCCAGCCTCTTCCCTGTTCCCATTCCAGCACTACACAGTCCTCTATTCCACACACACCCAGTCTTTTTATTTCTCTCCTTTTCTGCAACCTGTCACCCCCCTCCCCCTTGCCCTCCGTCTAAGCCCTATCCTCTCTCCACCTCATCCCTGCACACTCCCCAGCAGTACTTCACCATCCCCCACCCATACCCTGCTATTCCTCCCCCTCCCTGCCCCAGCCTCCTCCTTACGCCCACCCAGTTGCCTCTGCCATCATGTACTGCTGCTGCTACTCACAGTGTGGCTTCAGCTGCTGTGACTGTGTGTGTGTGTGTGTGTGTGTGTGTGTGTGTGTGTGTGTGTGTGTCTCATTTATTTTTGACAAAGGCCTTGTTGGTCGAAGTTTATTTTGTGACAGTCCTTTTGTTGTGCCTATCCTCTATATGGTGAGTAGCAACTACCCCTTTCATAATGTTATTATACCATATCAATATTTCAGAAATATCGATATTTCGTGGATAAAATATTGATATTTATTCACTGTCAATACACAACAATATCAGTAGATTTTTCCAATATACTGGTTTTTCATACTTCTATTTTTAATTTATTTTTACTGATATGTGATAGAAGTAATTACTGTTTTTCATATATCTTGTCAAAAAAACTTAGCAAATGAAGAGTCATTAAACAATTGTAGTATCTTATTGATATACAACATTTCATAAAGAAGAGTAGGCATGTTATTAGATTCACTCAGACACTCGGTAAATGCCAGTGATCATATGACACAAAAGCAAAACAATGAAAGTGTTGTCAAAGGAGAAGCTCTGAAAATGGCGCTGGACACAAGAAGACATTGAAGACATTGAAATTATTCATATTGAGGGTAGACACTTTTTACAAAACCCACATGTTAGGAATTACTGCTTTAGTATTATAGTGTTTAGCAATATTGGGATACTAATTTCCATATTTGCAACCAAACTCACTTAGCATAAATTCACATTGTGTTCACAGGGGAAACAGAGGATACATTAGCACAGAGGAATTTCCTGCAGCATATAACAGACACATTTAATGCAAGTTAGGTATGTTCCTTAAAATACAAGCCACAACACGCTGAAGCTCTTTACAATGTGATATTGTATCTTGTGCTTTTGTCTTGAATCAGAATGTATTCAGCATTCTGCAGTTTCCCCAAAATATGCACTTGCTTGAAATGTTCGAAACCATTATTTTACATTATGTTATTTGACACTATCTGAATATAAATTAAAATGTGCACTCCAGTATTTAGTCTAAGTTCAGTGCCGAGAATGTTAGTCAGTCAATAATCTTTATTGCAATCTTCCTCTACAAATTATATTTCACTGCTACTGTTCAAACCTGTATTGCAAGTAATTACATGACATGAGTTGTGTAGATTCAAGGTGGACTAAATCTGAATGGCTGCCCAGGATTTGACCCAATCCACCCAAACACGAGTCCAGTATGCCTTCTTCCTCAATGGAGGCAGAAGTGGGAGTCTAGTAGTCATGATCCACTCAAAAGCAGTATAAACAGTAAGTTCAGAGTTTACCTGATTGCTATAGGGTGTTATGACAGCGATTCCTTCATTTGGAACATTTGCCTCTAAAAGGCGGTGCACCAGAGCAGCAACGATATTAGCCTCTTCCTCATTCGAATATGATCCCTCATCATCAACAGATTCTTCATAGTCCATGCCTGCTGTGTCAATGAATAGCATTGGAGTGCCTGCCCACGAGAGGAGAAAGTTACTGAGTTTATTAATACAAAAGAAGTGGACAAAATACAGTGAATTACGCCACGAGTATAAATTAATGTACAAAATCTCCAGACAATAATAGTTCCACAACACCTATCACAAGTAAACAATTTACAATATGTTCATCTGCAGGACCTTTTATCCTTGATATACAATGTAAGACATGCAGAGTCATATCCATTACTTTCCCACAAACTGACTTCCTCCTTATTTATAAAACATTTGTTGTACTAACCTGTGCTCATAGCTGCAAAATTTAATTCGTACTGATTTAAGTTACGATTTCTTTGCAAAGGTCTTACACTGTGCCACCTTTAAATGGAATTAAGAATCAGCAAAGGAAAGTTATAAGCTCGTAATGAAAACTATAAATATCTGGCACTGTCAGCTGGAGAGTGACAGTGAATTCAATGTAAAGAAAGCTTCAAATATGAAATTTTTATTGCACTGATCACACATAGGTACTGTGGATTACTAGTTTCAGTAGAGCTAAGCTGCGCTCTTCAGATCCTCAGTGCACAGGATATGAAAACATGCTGTGAAATTAACTGTATGTTTGTTTTTGTACTTTCATAATGGGCCCCCTAATGAAAAGAAAGTAAAACATTAAAAAATACAACTGCATCCTCATGGCGACATAGGGTCACACAGGTGTATCCCATCACGAAGTGCCACATATGTCTGTGTTGAATGCTGGCTATACATGCCGTTTATTGCTCAGCATTATTTCATAACCCATACACTGAGGAACTGAAGATGGCAACTTAGTCCTACCGAAACTAGTAATCAAGTGTACCTACATGTGATAAAGGCAATAAAAACTTCATATCTGATGCTTTATTTACATAAAAATATTGTAAAATACTGACAATTAAATACCTGTAATATTTTGGGATAGCAAAAACATATGAAAGAGATGTATGTGTCTTCTGCAATGACAAGAATTTTCTGAAGAAAGAAGATATATCCACACATTTCAGCAACTACCATACTCTCTCTCTCTCTTTCATTTTTAATTGGAATACTTCACTTATCTTTTCATTGATTTTGAAGATGGATGTTTCCCTACAGAGTACAGAGTATTTCAAACAGAATAGTATAAAGTCAAAATCATTTAAAAACTGGAAAATAGAAGCATTTACATTCTGTTATTCAATAAATATTTACCTGTTTCATCATTTTCTGCGACACAAGGTAAGTCTTTCATAAGGTGTTTAGCTACAGATGCATCAGCTGTGAGCTGACCATTATAAATTTTCTCCGATACCCATTTCATAATCGTCTCATTCATACGGAACTGGTGCGTTAGCATGTGATAAGGCCATTTCTTTACTGCCCGCTCCATGAGGCTAACTGACAATACATTTGTACTCTCTGGATTTAGAACTGTAGGTGGCAGCTGCATATGGTCACCTGCCATTATTACTTTGCTTGCTCTGGGTAATGCAATCCAACAGGCAGCCTCCATTCCCTTAAAGTTAATGAAGTTTCAAAACAGATAAGCAGAACACATAGATTTTCATCTGCACATGTCATCATATACAAACACATCCAGTCACAAAAGGGATAGCATGTTGTACGTGTATTGGATCTGCTAGCAGATCAGTATCTTATTCGCAAATCCAAACACAAAGTTCTGGTGTCAGCTACAAAACATAACACAGTGCTTAGCCTAAAATCAGTCCTACCTGCATGAAAATAAAATACTTTGCAAACATAACTTAGGCAAAGAATCTTGATTTGAATTTAAACAGTGAAATGATTAAGATCTGGAAAAAGAGCAAGAACAAAAAACATACTTTGAACAAGAGAAAAGAGAAAGTAATGAGAACAATTACACTTTCACTTTACTGATATTGGTCTCACACTTTTTACTTGTCCCCTCTATGATCAATGGAAATTGGCTGACAACATGCTACTCCAAAATGTTTACCTTCACTGCCAACCTTAGCTATGCAACAGCTTCGTGTGAATAAAATGTGGATCTGTGTGTGTTGTTGTGCTTAATGAGTCTTAGCATTATTTACAAAAATTAGTGAAGAGGCTGTTCCTGGCTCATCTAGCGACTCTCCTTAACTTTTTCTTACTTCTGCAACAAATTAATCCATTACATGTTCATTTCTTTTATAAGTTATAAACCATCTGCTCTGAGAGAAGGATGACCGTCTTGCCGCAGCAACCAATGTGCTAAAAGTTGATCACAAGCTTTCACTCCGAGCATTCTCCACTCAGGAGACAAATAAAAGTATGTGATCAATAAATGTTTTTCTTTATTTATTTGTATCTAGAATTTATGTTGGACTGAAACACCGTAAATGATTATAAGGATGTTTGAGAAAGAAGAGGAGCATCTTGTTACTAGCTGGGAAGCAGTAACATCTATGGTCAAATTGACATAAAAACAAACTCCATGATAAAATTGCATATATCTCTAACAAAGCTCTTCATTGAAGAATGCCTTTGATGGGATAAATGAGTTATTTAAAATTACTGAAGATTAGACAGCAAAGAATGACCCTTCTTTTCAAAATTTCTCAGTGTCCAACTTATATCAATTTGTTTTGAGTAGCTTGTTATTATGCTCTTCTTCTGGATCTAATTTTTTTTGTATCATTATTTTACATTAATCACTTATGAATAACAAATACAAGTTGTATGGTTACCTGCGAGCATTCATCAATGACCAAAACATCAAAATGGTCAGGAGGAAGGAGTTTTAACGGTCCATCATAATTTGCTGTAGTTAATGTACACAAAACGACTTCTGCCTTAAACAACACATCCTTCTGAGTTTTTAGTTCTCTTCTTTTTATTTCATTTCTCAGCTCTTTCACTCTTCTGTTAACGCTGTCTCTAGTCTCTTCTGAGCTCCTACGTAGCTTTCGAGAAACTTCACGAATTTCTGACCTGATTTCTGTTAATATCTGAGCATTATCACTACTTGCAATAACAGAATCCAATGAATATTGCTGAAATGTTTCTGGCATACGGGCAGGATGTCCAAGTCGAATGGCACGACATTTTGCTCGTACCAAGCGTTCTAGAACATTATCCACTGCAATGTTCGATGGTGCTGTCACTATCACCTATGGACAGAAATGTTGTTACAACACACACACACACACACACACACACACACACACACACACACACACACACACTGAAGTTAAAATTCAAACTGCTTAACAATAATGACAAGGTGCATGCATGCATGGATGCATTTTTTTCCTTCCAAATTTGATAAAAGTTTATCCTAACTTCTTAAACCTGCACATTTAACTTCTTTAAATATAATACCAATCTCATATTTAATTTATATGTATGAAATTTATTACCTTTTGTTTGGCTTTCACAAGCTGAAGAATTATTTCCACAAGAGTTGTAGTTTTCCCTGTACCAGGAGGTCCCTGGATTATTGCAATATGCTTCTGTTTCAGACTGTATGCAACAGCTTCCTTCTGACTTGCATGAAGGTTACCTGTAAAGTGATACAAATATAGCTCACAATGTTAGATATTATGTCACCAGTGTTACGGTTTGGGTACTTTGTGCAGATAAAAGACTTAACTTCGAATAACAGAGAATGCTAGTGACTGTCCATTTTGCATTAAAATGATCCCTGTTTATGACCAACATAAATTATTACCACATAAAGCTTTGGATATGTGAGAAGTTAGAGTTCTACATACACTATTAAATACAGATAATGAAGTTGTAATCACCACAAGTGAAGCTGAAGTCACTGCAAGAATAATGACAGACTCAAAAGGCATATCTTAAATGAGCACTGGCCATTGTAAATATGCTGAGAAATTTCTTCTTTGATTCTTTCTGAACTTATGAACTCGTAGCCAGAAGTCAAAGGCTACGGTGAACTCACAATGTAAATGGTCAGGCATGCTGTACACAGTGATAAGACAGACTCACTAATGTGCAGCTCAATCACATGACACCATAATGAACACTGCTGATGTGGATGGAAGGAAGGAAGGAGGAATCCCAAGTGGTTTAATGTTCCATAAATGACAAGGTCATGAAGCTGGAACAACTCTGATATGTCAAAGACGAGGTAGGACATCATCCTCATCATTTTCAAAGTACAGATCCCAGTATTTTCCTTAATCAAATTAAGGAGGCAAAGGAAAACGTGTATGTGGATGGATATGTAAATCCTGTTCATCCCAATCACCTTCCTCAATAACACATGACTTATTCCTTGAAAAACATGTTATCTTGAAATATCTCCTTACTGGCCCCTCTTTGAATTCTGAGGTTTTTTACACTATCCCGCTGCAGTGTAATTGACGCTGTAGAGTTAGCAGATATATTCTTCAGAATAAAACAGACTGATTTATTGCCTTATTTCTCAATGGCTGGTAATACAGATTTCATTGAAACCAACGGAAAAGCTTTCTCAAAATCTATGACACTCAAAGCAATAATTCATAGTCATTACCCTTCCTATAATTATATTCATGACTAGCAAATTGTCCACCATACATTTGACAGCAGAAAAGGTAGCAGCAGAAAATTGTAGCAATGGTCAAATATAGTACAGCATTGTCCAGACTAAAATGCAACATGCCATATTACAGGCTTACATTGAGAAAATGCAGAAGAGGAATTATTACTTCAAATATCAATCAAAAATAGTCCCCATGTATTCTAGACCTAGTACAAGATGACATATTGGCTTTTCTGCAAACTGCTGAAAGAGAGACATACTAAATATTCAGATGATGTGAAGTTAATTTTCTCCAGCAGATGTGACACTCTCTACGCTTTAAATCAAGGGCCACTTGTCAAGACAAGTATGATAAAACTGGCAGCAACATATACTATTAGTCCACTTATATGGGATGGCTACAACTACAGCAAAAAATTATAACACTAGTGTAATAATAAATTGCTGCCATCATGGTCTACCAGAAGGGCAAAGATGATCAAAAGCTGGTTATTTAGTCTACACACTGACGTTTTCTTATGATACACTGAATTCTGCCCATGGCAGGCTACACTCAATAGCTCACCAATTTTGAAATGCTTTAATACACTAATTGCAGAGTCCTCAAAATGTAACCCTCATAAAAGTGTTAAGGGGAAGAGAGAGATCATGCAGTTCAGAGAAGCTGGTCACAGCAGGTGCTACTTGACATCCATTTTCTGGCAATTACCCTCTTCTAGTAACTTGAACAAAAGAGATACCAACAGCTGTAATTTTATTTCATAACTTTAAGTAGCTAACCACATTTGATGCCTCACTGGCACCATCTTCAGGCCTTTACACATGAAACTAAGCAAGTCTTCTCATCGTTTGTGTTAGTATTGTATGGACCACTACATCCAGCTGGTTTCCATAAACTTCTAAAACTCAGTAGATGTAGACACTTCACACCTCTAATTATGACACCTCACAGGATGTAGATGATCAATCAAATTACTGAACTGCCCTTTGGATAACATATTAAGTGGTAAAGAAACCACATGTGATGCCATTTGGAGGGTAAAAAAAATATTTTTGCAAACCATTAACTATTTGTTGTGAAAATTTCATTTTTTCTATAAATTAACAAATTAAACAGGAAAACAACAATAATTGTTACTATGCAATAGCTATTAGTCTGTCAAATATGACACTGAACAGTGAAGTAACTATACTTACTGCTACAATATTCTGATATTTCTTATTGTAGTCTTCCATTGAATCCACCCCATGACTTCAGGTGCCTATTCCACACGTGATATCCTAGGAATGCAGATAATTCTCAAGGGTTTTTAGAGATTGTACTCCTTGTGCTGAGTGTGAGTTGTGCTTGGATAGCTCAGTCAGTAGATTACTTGCCCATTAAAGATACAGTTCCAAATTTCAAGTCCAGTCCGGCACACAGTTTTAATCTGTCACGAGGTTTCATCTGTGATATTTCTATGACTTTCTTGTTTCCAAGTAAGCCTACATCCAAATCTTTTTTGCTGCTTTGATTTTCTTGCTGAACATACTTATTGACGCTATTGCTTGAGTTCCTGGAGTCTACTACTGCCAATATTCTTTCATCTGGGCCAGAAACCGACATCCTATGAACTCTCATATGGCAGTACGGCCTCTGGTGATCATATACATGATACACTAGCTTGCCAGGGCCTCAAGGGTTTGACAAGAATAGAATAGAATATTTTTATTAGCCTTTCAGTATTTTTCATACATTTGGCTTCGTCAAAGTTTACAGATGGTTTTACTTTCAGTACTATATTCAAATAGTTACAGAAAGGGGAGAAAAGGAACTAAAGACCTTTTCTTCAGCATTATGTAAAACATTATACAGTAATTAAATACACACATAAGAAAAGAATCACAGTAAATAACTAGCTTATATAATATCAAAACATTTTCTTCACAACTTAGGTAAAACATATATTTTGATGATAAGTTTCTAAGAATTCTTCAGTTGTATAGAATTCGTTGTTTTTTAGCCAGGTTTGCAATGTATTCTTATATTTATTTAGTGATATTGTACGAGCTGAGCATGGTAACTTATTGAAAAATTTTATGCTTAAATACTTATAGTTATTATGGACTACAGCAAGTCTTGTGGAAGGCAAGTCCAGCAGGTGACTGTTTCTTGTACTGTGTGCATGCACATCACACCTCATGTTCAATTTTTTCAGATTTTCTCTGGCATATATTAGACAGTTATATATGTACATGCTTGGCACTGTCATTACACCAAGAGATTTAAAATAATTTCTGCAGGACTCTCTGGGTGCTAACTCCTCCATGCAGCTCATTGCTTTCTTCTGCCATCTGAAAATACATTCAGCCCCTGGGGAGTTACCCCAAAGCAATATTCCATATTGCAGTTGGGAATGAAAAAAAGCATAGTACGAGTGGAGTAGCAATTGCTTGCTCACACTGTTTCTTAATTTATACCATAAGAAAAGTCTCGTGCTAGTTTACTACATAGATAATTGGTGTGTCCTTCCCATGAGAGCTTTTGGTCTATGATTAGCCCAAGTAATTTCACTGTTTTGTTTTCATTTTTAGTCACTTTGAGATTAAATATTATTTCTTCTGTTTTTGTTTGATTTATGCACACCTGGTTAGCCTGACACCAGTAATTAGCCATTTGCATCACTTCTCTATTTTTGTCCAGTACACACTGTAAGTTCTCTCCTGTACTTATGAATGTAATATTGTCAGCAAATAGTATGTTCTTACACGGTATGTATTTCGAGAAGTCATTGACATAGACAATGAACAGAGCCTTGGGGTATTCCTCTTTCTATAGGCAGCATTTCTATCCTCTGCCTATTTGCATATGCAAGTTGTAACCTATTGCTTAGATAAGATCTGAATAGTCGGAGTGTGTCATCTTCAATGCCATAGTATTTTAATTTTTTGATGAGTATGTCATGTGACACCGAGTCAAAAGCTTTACTTAGGTCAATAAGTGTTCCAGACATTGATAACCTTTTTTCATACCCTTCATAAACATTGCTTACCAAAGCTTCTACTGCTTTTACAGTTGATAGGTGTGACCTGAAGCCAAACTGTTGTTCATTTAAAATATTGTTGGTTTCAAAATACCTGTATATCTGCTTATGCACACAATTTTCTACTAACTTGGATATGATTGGTACTATTGAAATGGGTCTGTAATTATTTGGGAGGTTTCTTTCACCTTTTTTATACACAGGCAATGTAACTGTGAGCTTAAGACAGTCGGGGAATATTCCTTCATCAAGTACTCTGTTTGATAGTGAGAAATGTGGCATTTCAATTTCTTCTGCTAGACATTTAATGATGAGATTACTGAGTCCATAATAATCTTCTGTTTTGGAATTACTTAATTTGTTTATTGACTTGTGAATATCATTTAATGTGATTCGGGTCCAAGTGAACTTCTCACTTCTTGTCTGTTTTGCACAAGTGAGCTATGCTTCTGCATCAGAGGCAGAATTGATGGGTGGGGTGGTGATGCTATTTACAAAATATTCATTGAGAATATCGCAGTCAATAGGGATACTCTTTTCTTTATTGGTATTATTTATTTCCCTTTTAATGACAGTCCAGGCAGCTTTACATTTATTTTTAGAGTTTAAAATATATTTGTCATTTGCACAGCACTTAGCATTTTTTATTTCTAATCTGTAAAGGTTTCTCATTTTAGTGTAATTTTCCTTGTCCCTATCACTGTTATGATAGGTTTGTTAAGTTGTGGGGTGTACCATTTGTTGGTATTTTGTTGCTTATGAGTAATATTACTCTGGTACCTTTCGGTTACCAAGGGGCATGTCATTTCTACTATATGCTTGATCTCTGTCAGGAAAATGGAAAAACATTTATTAATCGTTTTCTTGTTATCCATTACATGAGTCCAATCCATTTCTTTTAACTGGTTTATCATTTTGTTTACATTGGATTCACCTAGAATTCTATATGTCACTTCTCTCTCTGTAGAACTGAAGGCTATCTTTTCTATTTGAAGCCATAGCCCTGCATGATCTGATATTCCTAATTCTATTACATCACATTGTATGGAGTCTCTTTGTACATTGCTAATTATGTTATCAAGGCATGCTTTCAGTCTAGTGGGTTTTTCATTGAGACAGTAATAGTTTAATGACTTCAGAGTGTTAATCATATGAATTACATTTTTTCTCTTTGCCCTTATATCTATGTTACAATCACCTACAATTACAATTCTATGCTGTTTATATTTTGACAACAACAATATTAAAGTATTAATTTTTTCTATAAATACTATCTTATCAGAGCCTGGGATTCGATAGATTGAGACAATTACAGTTTTCTGTTCATGCATTACCACACCGGCTACTTCTATTGTAGCTTCAAGGCATATTCTACTAAGGTCTATAACTGAGTAATGCAATTCAAGGTCACTTTTGACATATATTGAGACCCCACCATGTGTAATACTTTTTCTGCAGTAGCTTGTAACTAACAAATATCCAAGAGGAACACACAAGTCTATTTCAGTGTCTTTCATCCAGTGTTCATTGATGCATAGAACACTGCAGTTGATTTTATCGAGCCAGTATTGTAATTCATTGATTTTACACCTAAGAGATTGTACATTTATATGAAGGAGGAAGAAACTGTCACTGCTACACAATGGTATTCTACTTTCACAGAACCTTCTGTATTCATTTATTTTCGCTACATGAAAAAAAAAAAAAAAAAAAAAAAAAAAAGGGAGGTGTACAGTCATTCTCTGTGGGACTGTCTTTTAAGACAAGTCTGCTGTGTGCTTGTATTTCATTTACGACTTTGTTAATCTCCTGACACAGAAATGTTTTCCCACGGTAATTTAGATGCTCACCATGTTCAGTGTGCAAATTTCTTTCAAGTCTACTAATATCCACTACATTACATTTAGCATAAATGGAACATAGTTGTTTGATTTTAATATTTGTTTTACGGATCTCTTTGTTAATACATGAATTATAGATCAAGTCATGTCTATGAGGTATCGTCACAATAATAGTGTTTTCCACATTACTTACATCTAAAAAAAATTTCAAACCTGTTATACACTTTTTGGCTTCATTATGTGCTACATCATTTGCACCAGTCATACAAACAACAAAGTCACTGTCCCTTGTTGTATTCTTGTGTTCTGAGATGCCTTCAACAATATTTTCTGTCCTCGCGCCAGGTTTTACGATGCCAGTTGCACGAAGATCCGTATTCACATCCTGTAGAATATTTGCTAGCTTTCTTCTGTGGCTGTCCACTAGAAAAAGCGCATTGTGTTTCTTTGTTCACTGTTTCTAGCTGTTGGCGATGTTTCTGCAGCTCCTTACAATGTTTTTATCTTCACGCTGGGTCGGTTGTTCACTTTCAATGTTTATGGGGTTGCTGCTGCTTTCTGATAGCACACTGAATATATACGACCCATGCAATGCCTCAGCTGAGCTATACTAGGAGTAGTCTCAGTCCACGGATGAGAACTTCTGAATCTCAGAACCTGGAATCAAGGTGAACAGTTCGTATCCTGATCACCAGTCAGCACTGTCTCCAAGTCACCAATCAACATTATCTGACAGGCAGTCTCTGTGGCATCTATTACATACGTAGCTGAAATGGTAACAAACTTTGACCCATCACACTGTTTGCAGTGTGATTTTATGAGTGTGTTTAGCACAAAGTGCTCCATCAACATACATTACGATTACTAACAGCTGCATGGCATGAACATCTGGAATGAACAATGGATATATCCTGCTTGGTAACCCTAATGCTCACTAAGCTATAATTAAAGGCTCTCCCCCCTCCTGTTCTCAACAGCTTCATCTTTCGCAGTCTTAACATTTATTAATAATATTTTTTTCTAAAATGCACACAAAAAATAGAGTAAACAAAGCATTTGTTAAACTTACTTTAACTTGATTTTAGTTTTGTGTTCATTGTTCTTTACAGTATCTTTATAAAGAATATGGCAAAGAAGTGTATGATTTATATAAAAGCTTACCACTGATAAAATCAATCTCACCATCCTTCAGGAGAGATGGTGGCACAGGTACTTCTACAGGTTGAGCATTACCAAACAATAATGGAATCAATGCATCTCCTGGAGATCCAGAAGGTGATTTTAAATACTGGAGAGCACTGAAATATTTTGTCAAACATGTTAATTAACCTCACAACTTTTCTAAAATAACAAAAAACAATACAAATTTCTTAGACTGTGGAGCTACTAGTTAATGGAATGCAACTAGGCTTACACAAAGCAAAGTTCTCTATTCTTCTACAACATTGTACTATAAGAGCAATCAAAAAGTTTCTGTTCAAAGGCTGTACAGTCCAGAATCAGTATGCTTATCAAGTAATATCATCATGAGCACAGAGGAAATCATCTTACTGATGCACCAGGTTCGAGATACCCATATGGTAAAACACAGTGTCCCGCTGCATGAAGAAATCCATAACTGCCTGCTACACATCCTCATCTGACAGGACTCATCGACCCTTCAAGGCCTCTTTTTCGGGAGCAAAAGTGTGATAATCACATGATGAGAGACAGGACCATATGGTGGGTACTTGGGTGTCTACCACTTCTTGTTGTCCGTAATGGATGAGGCTGGACTCTCAGATCAACTGGCATCTTGTGCTGAATAGCGACCACCACGGAACTTGGCACTACATTCCACAATGGTAGTTTTTGACAGACATGCTGCCCCATACACATTCTTCATTCTCCAATGGATGACTACCAGTGTCTGTCCTTTGGCAACCACAAAAAGATTAACAGCACATTGGTCCCGCTTTGGGTGCATTTGGTAATATCATCACCACAGTTCACATTTCTGCATTTAATGCACGCATACTGGAAAGACACAAATGCCACACTAATCCAATACCTACATGGCAGTACTTATATACCTGCATCAAAGAAGCATTACATTGCATATACACTGCAGCAATGCCCTCAAGCAGAAGGTTTTTGATCACCCCTTATATGCTGTCATGGTCTTCACTCCGAAGACTGGTTTGATGCAGCTCTCCATGCTACCCTATCCTGTGCAAACCTCTTCATCTTCAATTAACTACCGCATCATCCTACATACATTTGAACCTACTTACTGCTCTCATTCTTGGTATGTCTCTACATTTTTTTTACCTCAAATACTAAACTGGTCATTCCCTTGTCCCTCAGGATATGTCCTAACAACTGATCCCTTCTTTTAATCAAGTTATGCCACAAATTTCTTCTCTCCTCAATTCTATTCAATACTTCCTCATTCATTACATGACCTACCCATTCAATCTTAAGCATTCTTCTGTAACAACACATTTCAAAAGCTTGTATTCTCTTGGTATGTTCCTTGTCCACATTCCTCTTCTGTACAAGGCTACACAGGCCAGAAAAGTATCTTAAGAAAGGGCTTCCTAACACTTAAATTTACATTCAATGTTATTAAGTTTCTCATTTTCAGAAACACTTTTCATGCCATTACCAGTCTATATTTTATATCCTCTCTAATTTGGCAATCAATACTGAATGAGACTAAAAAAACATAGTCACTGAAAGAGTGAAGCTATGTAAATAAAAAAAAGATTTGGTTATCTAAATAAATGCACAGGGATAAATGGAAAGTTTTATCTATTGTACTTAACTACAACAGCAATAGTTAGTCAACAATCACAACATGTGGTAAAATTAAGTGCACATCTTTCTCACCTTTTTCCATGAAGTACATTTTACTAAGTTTCAATAACATGAAATTTGATTTTCTTATTTTCCTGGTGTTTTTACTGTGAATACTTGTTTCTTTTTCAGAATTTGGTTAGAAAACTGATCTTATTTGCTTCACAAAATGATATGACTCACTTTTAAATTACGAGACAGAATTTCTGGCCAGTACTTATCTTCAAGAGTCAAAATGTGTAAAACTTTCAATACATATATATAAAAGTGACACACTTCCTACCTTCCAGAACTAACAGTCCCTTTCTTGAGGAGTGGAGAGAGGGACGAATTGCGGAAGATTAAAAGTATGGGCATGTCACCAACATCTCAGGATGAGAGGGACCCACATACAGAAAGGAAGATGATATATAGTATTAACATTTTGCTCTGTGAAGGTCAATATGATCAAAAAGTCTGTCTCCTAATTTGTTAGTGTTTTTTTTGTTTTTTTTTTTTTTTTTTTTTGTTTTTACTAAATTTTCTTTTAGTGCAACTGTAAGTCAGTTTTGCCATTCAAATTTTAAAACTATGATTTGTACTGTTATAAATCTTTCACAGAAATTCAATTTCAAATACTTCTAATATAATGGTATAAATACGTCATACTTTGCACTACATAGTCATCATTTGAAATCAAAAGTAGACAGTAAATTATGTGGAGTGAATAGGGAAATCATTACATAGTGAACAACAGCCTGGGACTGAGTTTGAAAGGATGTTATTCCCCAAAATATTCCAGTATAACTGTAAGACCTTTCAGCCCTTCTGCTGAAGAAGGAGCCACTGGCTCCGAAAGCTTTTAAATGAAAAACTTTCTTTTATTTGTGTGTTCTCCTGCAGCCACTTGGTGAGTATATTGTTTTATCCATCCAGTTATATTGTCAAAAACTGATTATTTTTGTTGTTATAAAAATTGTTTTCCACCACCTACATGTCTGAAAATACGTGTGAACTTAAATTTAAAAGGAACAGGGAATGAAAGAGTAAGCTATAAAATCAAAATCTACTGCTGGGTAACTTTCAGTACTAAGTTGCTCCACCCTATTCTCTGTGACATGCTTGGGAACCTATTCTCTGTGACATTCTTAGGACTTCCTTGGCATGTGTCCATAAAGTGGACAAATCATTCGTGCTCAAGCCTGTCCCATTTTTTGATGGCAGCCATTCTGAGGTCATCTAATGTGTGACACAGGCTCCTGTGAAGATGCAATGCAGCTTTGAACTGGTCCCATGATGGTGCCTCCTGAAGGAGGGTGTTCAAGATGTGAGTTCAGTGTGTTCATGCATTATCAATTTGAAAGATGCCGTCTGTAGGGATGGATGACGTATATGTTGGGACTGTGTCTAGGTACTGCAGAGCCCTTACGTCCCACCAAATACAGGGTGTTTAGAAAATGACCGGTATATTTGAAACAGCAATAAAAACTAAACGAGCAGCGATAGAAATACACCGTTTGTTGCAGTATGCTTGGGACAACAGTACATTTTCAGGCGTACAAACTTTCGAAATTACAGTAGTTACAATTTTCAACAACAGATGGCACTGCAAGTGATGTGAAAGATATAGAAGACAACGCAGTCTGAGGGTGCGCCATTCTGCACGTTCGTCTTTCTGCTGTAAGCGTGTGCTGTTCACAATGTGCAAGTGTGCTGTAGACAACTTGGTTTATTCCTTAGAACAGAGGATTTTTCTGGTGTTGGAATTCCACCGCCTAGAACACAGCGTTGTTGCAACAAGACGAAGTTTTCAACGGAGGTTTAATGTAACCAAAGGACCGAAAAGCGATACAATAAAGGATCTGTTTGAAAAATTTCAACGGACTGGGAACGTGACGGATGAACATGCTGGAAAGGTAGGGCGACCGCGTACGGGAACCACAGAGGGCAACGCGCAGCTAGTGCAGCAGGTGATCCAACAGCGGCCTCGGGTTTCCATTCGCCATGTTGCAGCTGCGGTCCAAATGATGCCAACGTCCACGTATCGTCTCATGCGCCAGAATTTACACCTCTATCCATACAAAATTCAAATGCGGCAATCCCTCAGCGCCGCTACCATTGCTGCACGAGAGACATTTACTAATGATATAGTGCACAGGATAGATGACGGCGATATGCATGTGGGCAGCATTTGGTTTACTGACGAAGCTTATTTTTACCTGGACGGCTTCGTCTATAAACAGAACTGGCGCATATGGGGAACCGAAAAGCCCCATGTTGCAGTTCCATCGTCCCTGCATCCTCAAAAAGTACTGGTCTGGGCCACCATTTCTTCCAAAGGAATCATTGGCCCATTTTTCAGATCCGAAACGAGTACTGCATCACGCTATCTGGACATTCTTCGTGAATTTGTGGCGGTACAAAGTGCCTTAGATGACACTGCGAACACCTTGTGGTTTATGCAAGATGGTGCCTGGCCACATCGCACGGCCGACGTCTTTAATTTCCTGAATGAATATTTCGATGATCGTGTGATTGCTTTGGGCTATCCGAAACATAGAGGAGGCGGCGTGGATTGGCCTCCCTATTCGCCAGACATGAACCCCTGTGACTTCTTTCTGTGGGGACACTTGAAAGACCAGGTGTACCGCCAGAATCCAGAAACAATTGAACAGCTGAAACAGTACATCTCATCTGCATGTGAAGCCATTCCGCCAGACAGGTTGTCAAAGGTTTCGGGTAATTTCATTCAGAGACTACGCCATATTATTGCTACGCATGGTGGATATGTGGAAAATATCGTACTATAGAGTTTCCCAGACAGCAGCGCCATCTGTTGTTGAAAATTGTAACTACGGTAATTTCGAAAGTTTGTCTGCCTGAAAATGTACTGTTGTCCCAAGCATATTGCAACAAACGGTGTATTTCTATCGCTGCTCGTTTAGTTTGTATTGCCGTTTCAAATATACCGGTCATTTTTGAAACACCCTGTAGCAATGAGAAGTGGCCAATATCCAGACATGCTAACAGCCATGACAGGCACACCTACCTGTTGTGTCTGGGGGCTGCATGCCTGAGGTGAACATGGATACTTGAGCTCCCTTAAGACAATCATCAGATAACAGACAAAACTTGCACTCATCAATGAAGAGAATTTGAAACTACTGATCCCAATTTCACTCTAGTTGTTTTCTTACCCATTTTCTTTGCCCAAAATGATGCTAGACGGGTTTGTGCGATTGTTTATAATGGATGTCTTGAGTTCAAATTGATAGTTGTAGAAATGTCTGGATTAACACAGCTCTCCAAAATGCCTCCAAAACGGCAGCATCCAACACTGTTCCATTCACCTTGCAGGATTGATGAGCCATAATTCATAGGTAGCAGACGTTAGCTGAGGCTGAGGACAACTGATGATCATTAAAAGTCAAAACATCAATGTTTTGTTGCGTAAAATAAAAACACCTACAGCCAGCCTTATGATTTTATTTTATTTTGTCGCTACCAGTTTCAACACTTCAGTGCGTCATCTTCAGGCTGTTTTTGATATGGTACAGGTTGATATGATAACCCATGCATAAAACATCAGTTGCCAGCATTACTGGATACACAGATAATGTGTCAGCGCTCCAATCATCAACTGTCAACTCCTGCAGAAGGCTGGACATACAAAAGCTCAAGGTCTTGTATCTCATGACAGTAGATGAATGCTGGAACGATGCCACTGTGGTACACATCAATTCAGCAAGCTATTTCCCAGGCTGACAATTCTTCCTGCCGTGCACATTGTCCTATCTCAAAATGATCATTCAAAGCAAACTGACTGCTGAATAGTGTGCACAAGCTGCACTGTCACATTCGTGACTGGAGACACAGAACTCACTACTGAACTCCAATAAGAAATGTAAATATACCTTTAAATTAGATGTAACAAATTTTCTGTGGTCAAAGGAGTGTTGAGAAACAGGGTTACCAAACAAAACAACACAAAATGTGGACCTCAAGAGGGAGGTGAAAGACGTTTTTGAGTAATTTATAAATGTGAAACCCCTCCAGTTCAAATGCAGTATTCTTCACACACAGTCTTATATCCTCATTAAAACTCTGCAAAACAATGCTGTTTCGTTTTAGTTTTACACAACCAATTTCCTCCTCTTCAAGCATCCACATTTAGTGTTCCTGTATAGAGGTTTCCAGGATGTTCTAAAAGATAGAATAATAGATTGGGCTCCTCACCTGAATGTAAGTACTTACTTTTTCATGCGTTTGAAGGTAACATCACTTGTTAATTTTATTATGGAAAATTTCTTTTCTTCCTGCAGTACTATGTTTGATGGGTCATTATTGACACTGACTGAAATGTGAGGAGCTGTAAAATCTGCTATAATTCCAGACAAAACTATCGTTTTTGAGCCTTCAACAAACCCAACAATATCACCTGGGGACATACAAGTCAAAATTACTTAAGTGTGTCAGTTAAAAAGATGAAGATCAGCAGTCTAAGAAAGAAAGCAATATCTAACAACCAGACCAAATATGTCCTCCAACAGACAGACATGAGCAATCATAGTTACTGCTTGTACAAGTAAAGACATATGATGCAAACAGCATAAAAAGAGTACCCTAAGGTTGTAAGACTTTGAACATCTTAAATTTATTTTTTTAAATTATACTAAAAATTCTGACGATATTGGCAGGAAATGTTCTGGGAAGTTGCAAGAGGTGTTACTGAATATGGCTAAGCAAATTATAGATATTTATCCCCAACACTACGATCTAAACCATAACATACTGAATACATCAGATGCAGCTGATGGAAGAACACCAGAGTTCTTGTTTCTCACAATACACGTATCTAACCAGAAGATTTCAATAGGCCTAGAAGTAATCTATGGCAGACTAGAACAATGAGCAGACATTGGATGGCAAAGTGCAGGAATTCTGTCACAGGCTTACTACATTGTATATAAAACATGCCTCAAAACATTCTGTCAAAATAAAGAAAATTCCTTCTCCTTGACTGACTACAGAATTACACTAGATACTAAATAAACAGTATTCTGCACATATGAGATTCAAGTGAAATCCAACACTGGAACTATATGAAATACACAGGAAGCTGTGGAACAGTACAAAAGAAAATGTGCTCAACCCCAAAATCAAGCATGGCTACTTTCTTCAATGCAGCCTGTTGAGTCCTACCACACCGTGGAAGAAAGTGTGCATTTTTAGCACATGAAAGGTAAAATATGATGCTCATTTTCAAGTCTCTGCAGATAAATTAAACAATCCTTTCACAGCAGCTGCCAGCTCCTGAGCTGCAACAAATTATTATCAGTATCAGGAAAATTGTCAAATCTCATCTGAAGACCACAAGACAGAACCCAACAAGTAATATGCCGACATGCTGCCATGAAAGCCTCGACAATTTTGTACATTATCATCAGCCATGAGATACCACATTCCCAACAGACATGGTTTTCATATAACTTGTTTCTTCATGTTCAATGATGAAAGCAATCGTGACAATCTCTTTGGTAGGTAAACATGGAATTAGTGTAGGTATGATTCCGATCTTGTCAATATCATTATTCTAGTCCTTATAAACATCTTAGAATAATAACCTAAACACTACAGCAACTACAAGCCAATCAGCATGCTCATGAACAGCTGATGAATTTCCTTAAAACTTACATCCATGACAAGTATCGATCAGGCTTCCGAAAACACCGCAGCACAGTAACTACATTCATCAAAGTGACTGACGAGATCTAACATGACATGGACAAAAAAAAAAAAAAAAAAAAAAAAAAAAAAAAAAAAAAAAAAAAAATAATTTCAATTAAGTTTTGATACTGTTGATTTTGATACGCTACTCGTAAAAACAAAACAGCAGAATAATAATAATAATAATAATAATAATCATCATCATCATCATCAGTGACGGTGGCTAGATTGGGCTGTGTATAAAAAACTGGACTGTGCAAAAATTCGGACTTTGTGTGGCCACTGATGACTGCGCAGTTGAGTGCCCCACAAACCAAACATCATCATCATCATCATCAACAGTTATCTCAAAAACAGATATCTTTTTTCACTCTATACCAATGATATTTCACATATGCTTCATTCTTGCAACCAGCACTTATATGCTGATGACATCAAGTTGTATTAAAGTACCAGACCTAGCTTTGGGCACAAAACCTAGGTCTTACAATGTACTCTAAGCAGTCGCAGTCATATTCACATCACACTGAAAGTTAATCAAGGACTTTCCCTGAAACAGTCCCTCCAGTACCTCTTGATGCTCTCCTATTACCATTTAAAAAACCATTACAAGACATCAACATAATCTTGGATGAGTGTTGTTTAAATTGGAAGGAACAAAGTAAAGTGGGTTGGCAGGAATCTCTCTCCTGCCTATATCCGATCCAAGAATTAAAAATTTCTACCTCAGACAAAATAAAACTTAGTCCTGTCTTTACAACTGTGTGCACAGCTGGCAGTCTAGTGGTTAGCATTACTGCCTCTAAATCCTGATGTCCCACATTCAATTCTCATCCATTAGGAGATTTTCTCCTCTCAGGGGCTGGATGTTTATATTGTCCTCACCATTCCACATCATCATCATCATCATCATCATCATCGACATGCAAGTTGCCAAAGTGGCATCAAATAAAGATAGTTGCACTAGGTGGCTGAAGTACACAAGGCAGGGCTTCCTGGCCAATAATTCCATATGATCATTCATTTCATTTCACTGCAGTGATGTAGCTTAACATGGTAGAAATAATGAAAGCTCCAGATGATTCGATCCAAATGAATGATTGTGGAAAATCTGTGGGCAATATTTGGTTGTTTGATCATATCAGTCATTCCCGTGCTCTCTTAGCTTGGATGCAAGAAAACAGACAATGTGACTTTCCTACACTGTTTACTTCAATAATGATGGAAGCTGAAGAAATGAATTAAAATCTGTGCTATGGTCAGGACTTGAACCTGGGTCTACATGCTTACTAGGCAGTAATGCTAGCCATTACACAATCACAGCACTATAACTAACATTGCTGCATGAACTATCCCAGCCCAATGTCCTGTTCAACACAAATTCAATTCACATCTTCAGCTTATTTTCCCCTTCTTAAATCATCACCTCAATACCTCTCATCACATATCAAATACATATCATCACTCTATAACTGTAGTACCAGATTGATTTGTCCAGTACTTTTGCATATCTTCTTCGATCTCCTCCATTTCAGCCCACAGCTGTGGAAAAACTACCCTGTAACTTGTGTTTTGCCCAAACCCACACTACATTTAAGAGGAGATTCTAGCTTTATTTATTATCATTGGTAAAGCTTTCCGCTCGGAATATGAAGCACTACCTACACAAAATGCGTGTTTTCTAAGTACTAAGAGATGTTTCCTCAAAGCACTGTTTCACTGTTGCTCTCTATAAAAAGGCACTGAAAAACTGTTTGAAACTCGCACTGGAAAATGTTTTTATTGCCTTTTGTCTATTGGGACTAATCTGATTGAACTACAAATGCACACCAAGCTCTTTGAAACTGAAGATAAGGCATCTTGGGGAACTGTGACCACTTGTAATTATAATAAAGAAAGACAACACCTGGGTGAGTTAGTATGTTTTATTAGCGTAACCTGTTTCAGCCTTTGTCACAGGTCACTCTCAAATCCATAGATCTAGTTACTGCAATGTGCAGCTCATCAGCTGGGTGAAGATTCAATTAAAACTCATGACAGATGAAAAGTGTTCTCTGTTGAAAAAACTGTCCAATTCTACAATCATTTACAAACTATGTTTGTTTGGTGTTGTGTAATATTAAACACAACTTAAGATATTGGCCAGTGTGCGATGTGCATAGGTCTACCAAAAATCACTCAAAGTAAAAATCAATCCTTTGCTTGGCAGTGAGTTACTGAATTGGTGCCTGGAAATCCTTATTACTGCTGTTGGTAAGGTTCTAGTGGAGTTTTGCCTGTTATAAAATGTAGAGTTTGTATAACAAGCTGTAGGTGATTGACAAGTTCTTATGCATCTACACCTATATCTATACACTGCAAACACCGATGAGGTGCGTGGTAGAGGGCACATTCCATTGTGCCAGTTATTAGGATTTCTTCCTGTTCCATTCACATAGGGAGCATGGGAAGAATGACTGTTTGAATGCCTCTGTGTGTGAAGTAATTATTCTAATTTTATCCTCATGATAGACTTGCTCAGGATAATTTATGCCTGTCTTCAAGAGTCTGCCTTTTCAGTTCCTTCATTATCTAAGTGACACTCTCCCATGGATTAGACAAACCTGTGACCATTCGTCCTGCCCTCCTCTCTATAAGTTCAATATCCAATGTTAGTCTTATCTGGTATCGGTCCCACACACTTGAGCAGTATTCTAGGATGGGTCCCACAAATGATTTGTAAGCAGTCTCTTTTGTAGACCAATTGCTCTTCCCCAGTATTCTGCCAACAAACCGAAGTCTACCACCTGCTTTACTTACAACTGAACCTATGTGATCATTCCACTTCATATCATTACAAAGTGTTACATGCTAGAATTTATATGAGTTGACCAATTCAAACAGTGACACACTGACATTATGGTCATGGGACACTCTTTTTTTTGTTTTGTGAAATGCATAATTTTACATTTCTGAACATTCAGAGAAAGTTACTAATCTCTGCACTATGTTGAAATCTTATCAATATCTGACTGAATATTTATGCAGCTCCTCTAAAATAGTACTTCGTTACAGGTAACGTCATCATCATCTGCAAAAAAGCTGATTTTACTATTAATATTGTTTGCAAAATCATCTTCTACATCTAATGAGGACTGTCCATCCAAGATAACATGCTGTGTTCTCCCTACCAAAGTCCTCAATCCAGTCATATGATTGTACTTTTGACAATAAGCTTAGGTGCAGAATTGACACAAATGCTTTTTGGAAATCAAGAAATCTGTGTGGCTGCCTTGATCCAAAGCTTTCATTATGTCATGGAGATAGTGCGAGTTGGGTTACACATGATTGATGTTTTCAAAAGACATGCTGGTCAGCACAGAACAGGTCATTCTGTTTGAGATACCTCAATATGTTTGAGCTCAGAATATGTTCTAAGATTCAAAAACAAATTAATGTCAAAGATATTGGACAGTAGTTTTGTAGCTCACTTCTACTACACTTCTTGTAGACAGGCATTACCAGTGCCTTTTCTCAAGAACTGGGCACATTTTTGTTCAAGAGATCTACGATAGATTATAGCTAGAAGAGGGGATAACTCACCAGCAAATTCAGTATAGAATCTGACAGGGATTCCATCGGGGCATGGAATTTTGTTCAATTTTCAATGACTTCAGCTCTTTCTCAACACCACTGACACTAATACTCACTGCATTCATCTTTTCAGTGGTACAAGGATTAAGTTGGGGCAATTCTCCTGGGTTTTCCTTTGTAAAGGAACATTTGAAATTGGAATTAAATATTTCAACTTTCGCTTTATTACCCTCATTTTCAGCTCCTGTCTCTTTTACTAGGGACTGGACACTAACTTTGGTACCACCAGCAGCCTTCACATACAACCAGAATTTATTTAAATTTTGTGAAATGTCATGTGACAATATTCCACTACGGTAGTCATTGAAGTGTCACACATTGCTCTCTTGACAGTCAAATGTGTTTCATTCAGCATCTGTCTATCTATGGTCCTATGCTTTGTTTTACAGCTATTATGCAGTAGTCTCTGTTTCTTTAGAGGTTATGTTACAGTGACTGTATACCACAGAGGTTCCTGCCCATTACGAACTATCCTAATATCTATCCAGTGAGTGGTCAACTATTCTTTTAAACTTGAGCCAGAATTCCTCTACATGCTCCTAACCTGTGCTGATAGTTTCAAGTTCCTCACTGAGATACGGCATTATGATTTTTTGTCTAGTTTGCTGAACATATATATTTTTCTGCTTGTCTTACTCGTCCTTTGTACTTTGGTATCATTGTTGACACAACTGTGTCATGGTCACTGAAACCAGTTTCTATGTGGACGTCCTCAAAAAGGCTAAGTCTTTTTGCTGCCATTAGCTCCAATACATTTCCATCATGAGTGGGGTTCCTAATTATCCGTTCTTGGTAGTTTTCAGAAAAGGCATTTAATTAGGTTTCACAGGATGTCTTATCATGCCCACCACTGACAACACTGTAATTTTCACAGTTCATTGTCGGATGATTAAAGTCTCCACCAATGATTAAAGTACGGCTGTGTTGCTATGGACTTGTACAAAATGCAACGAAAAGAGATCGCAAAACCCAATGGCAGCATTCAACGAATACCTCTTGAATAGTATCATTGTGGCCACCGTTTTATATCCTATTTTGACACATGATGATTCAGTGTCTACATCCTCATTCCAATAGAAACAGTGAAAAGCTGAAGAAATTAACTGAGGGCATCAGCATAGAGTTTTAGACTGTAACCTCTCCTTTATTGATAGTTTTTTCACCAAATTCTGACAAAAATCTCATTATCAGGATATCAACCTTTTAGCCTTCTGCTCTGGACAAGGATGACGGTCCCTTACATACCTTACTAGAGCACTTTATTTGTTGTGTTGTGGTTGACTGAACAACATAAATTATACATACCAATAACAAATGGACATATATTTTCATGCTATTTATATAAATCCATTTTTAATAAAGTATACTTATTGAGCAAGCACATAACCCGTAAGGGATATCAAGAAAACACAGTGCCCTACAAACTGTGGTTTTGGAATAACAAGTGAAAGATACTGTTACAAAACAAATGATCTATAATTAATCACCATTAATTTGGGCAATAGTTAGTCACACATAGATGAGTGTAAAGCTAAGTATAAGTTTTTTAAAAACTTAAAACATTTTTTCCCTACAAGGTGAATACTTTCAAAGATCACTTCCAAAAATATACAATAATAGTGGAAATACAGCCATGATAAAGTGCATGGATGCATTTGTCATTCTTTTGGTCATTTGTGGGAGCTATATACAACTTAAATTATGATGACAGACAAGTGATTCAATAACGGGCCCAAACAGAAATCCATCTAACTACATATGCTCCCTAATTTAAATGACTGTGAAAATTAAACTCATTTTCTGTACCACAGAAGATCACAAAAAATAAATAAACTTTGAGTTTTAGAATGTCAGGTCCAAACGACGAAATAGTGATCGGGCTAAAGGGCTAACATTTAGATATGAATCATTTATCACAACTGTTTCGAGTCAATGAGTTATTTGGAAACAGTTGCTATTTGGGCATTGGAAATACTAAGCTTTTGCCAGGAATAATGTTAGAAATAATAATATATTCCTATTCTACATAATTTTGCACGATACGTAGGGCAAATCTTCATATTCAATACAAGTCCATCAACAATCTCGTATCGAAATACAAGTTATCGGTCTTCCGAAATTACAAATACGAATTAGAGACTGGTTGTATGATTTCTTGCAACTGCTGTCTGTTGCAAATTGATTTCTTTATCCAGTCCGAAAAGAAATAGCTGAAAAAAATCGCACACACACTTATCAAATTCGTGCAGTACAAACTGAGATACATGTTAGCTCATTACCTGTTGAGAAGTATTGGTAATTCTCTTGGCTCGATACATTAAGTTCACAGTCGATGATATAGTGCCCTTTACTAGGAGTAACAGACACCACATCCAGAACTTTAATCACTGGCTTATCTGGGCAGGTACTCCTCCTTACATCGGCGTCTCCCCTTTGTCGTTCGAATGCAAGCTCGCATTCCAATAAACTTATCTGTTTGTCCACCCACTTCGTTAGTACTTCTTCCATTTCAGGTGATTAAAACAATATTTTCATACGTACACAGAATATGACATCGCACATAACCTATCTATTCCTTCAAAATTATTAGCATCACAAATTCATGACGCGTCCTCTTATTCTTTAACATCGTTCTGAACAGTGTGTAACACCGTTTTCTGTCGGAATTGATGAATTTTGTATTATTTATATTTCACAAACATTTGCAGACGCTAAACAAACAGTCAACATTCGGAAGTCATGTCTACCAACAGTGCAAAGTCCGCGTATGCAATCAGTAATCAAACAAGAGAATACAATTTTAAAAGTTTTATAATTATTCTCTAGTATTTATCTTACGCAAGAACCTATTATGATAAGTATTTTAATAGATGTGTAGCTAGAGAAAGAATTCTCTAAGTATGTTTCCATGACGCTGCTTGCAATGCGCTCTACCATGGCCTTTACCTGCACCCCAGATCATGAAATAATAATGCGATATAGGGTTGCATCTATCTTCTCTCTTGAAGATACCCCGTGAATAATGGTGGACAATATTTCATAATATTTGTAGATGAATCGACAACTCCACGTTTCCGTTACACTATCTTTTTCAAATACAGACGTGCATATATTCTTTATTAGTTTTTTATTGTTAATAGCTGCAACTTTTCTTCATCAGTTGCGATTTCATTTATGATTATCACGTAAATAAGAGCAAATGTTATTCGTCATCGTCAACATTCAGTAGCAAAAGGCAACTGTTTTATGGACGTGAATCTCGATATTTCAGCCATCAATGCTACACGCAAAAATGTTGATGCAGATAAAAAAAAGGTAGTAAAATCTGACTAATGATTGTCCTCTTTATTACAGACAGAAGCATAAAATATTAACACACATTTTAAATCAACCGCCTTACCGCAGTTCCATCCTAGCAATCGAGTTGACAGTTTAGCCAACATGTGTACAATCTGTCATTCCGACCACAGACGGCGGAACATCGTGGCTGTGTTCCCAAGTTGGACGCTGTTCTCACCCGAGAAATGTGTTTTGACCAGGTGCTTGGCTTTGGCTGCAGCGACGCATCCTGGCCGTCATGGAACTAAGCAAAACATAAAACGTTCCAACGCATTTCTGATGGCGACGTTCAGACATATAAACGGAAGGGAGGAACAAAACGTCAACGCCAAGGAATCGAAGGAAGAAAGGTTTGACGTAAGATACATTTTGTCTTTCAAAAGCTAGCTACATGCTGGACATTTTGTTTTAATATTAATAATAACGTTAATCTTAACCATTTCAGGGGCTCAGTTTTTGTAACAACTCAGCGAAGATAATTTTTTTCTACCCTATTAGAATTGTTGTCAACTGACTATATTTTTTGATTTAGGACCAAAATCTACGGTGATGCACATATCGCCACGGCATCTTTGAGAGGTTTTAAAACTATGGCGGTAAATGGATTTTCTACTTCCCTGTTGTGTGCTATTATGTGATGCCATCACACGTAAAAAAATTAAGAATAGTGTTTTCTGTTTTTATTTCGTGTTTTCTTTTATTTAAAAATATTTGTTACCGATATTAAAGTTTACTTGCGACAATGTGGAAAGAGTCCTAGAAACTTCATCACACAATAATGGTAAAAGCTGATACAGGTCACAATAATGTCTATTGCAGAAATGAAGCAATGTGTTCCGACAAGAGTAGTGGCCCTACGACAAACCAGAAGATGTCAGGCATAGACAGGTGAGGTAAGACGTATTCCCAAAAGCTTTGGGATACCCCTAAGGTGGTGGTAAGTATGTTTCCGAAGAGAAATGTTCTGATTGCAGGATACATAGTTTATACATATACACTCCTGGAAATTGGAATAAGAACACCGTGAATTCATTGTCCCAGGAAGGGGAAACTTTATTGACACATTCCTGGGGTCAGATACATCACATGATCACACTGACAGAACCACAGGCACATGGCACATAGACACAGGCAACAGAGCATGCACAATGTCGGCACTAGTACAGTGTATATCCACCTTTCGCAGCAATGCAGGCTGATATTCTCCCATGGAGACGATCGTAGAGATGCTGGATGTAGTCCTGTGGAACGGCTTGCCATGCCATTTCTACCTGGCGCCTCAGTTGGATCAGCGTTCGTGCTAAACGTGCAGACCGCATGAGACGACACTTCATCCAGTCCCAAACATGCTCAATGGCGGAGAGATCCGGAGATCTTGCTGGCCAGGGTAGTTGACTTACACCTTCTAGAGCACGTTGGGTGGCACGGGATACATGCGGACGTGCATTGGCCTGTTGGAGCAGCAAGTTCCCTTGCCGGTCTAGGAATGGTGGAACGATGGGTTCGATGACGGTTTCGATGTACCGTGCACTATTCAGTGTCCCCTCGACGATCACCAGAGGTGTACGGCCAGTGTAGGAGATAGCTCCCCACACCATGATGCCGGGTGTTGGGCCTGTGTGCCTCGGTCGTATGCAGTCCTGATTGTGGCGCTCACCTGCACGGCGCCAAACACGCATACGACCATCATTGGCACCAAGGCAGAAGCGACTCTCATCACTGAAAACGACACGTCTCCATTCGTTCCTCCATTCACGCCTGTCGCGACACCACTGGAGGCGGGCTGCACGATGTTGGGGCGTGAGCGGAAGACGGCCTAACGGTGTGCGGGACCGTAGCCCAGCTTCATGGAGACGGTTGCGAACGGTCCTCGCCGATACCCCAGGAGCAACAGTGTCCCTAATTTGCTGGGAAGTGGCGGTGCGGTCCCCTACGGCACTGCGTGGGATCCTACGGTCTTGGCGTGCATCCGTGCGTCGCTGCGGTCCGGTCCCAAGTCGACGGGCACGTGCACCTTCCGCCGACCACTGGCGACAACATCGATGTACTGTGGAGACCTCACGCCCCACGTGTTGAGCAATTCGGCGGTACGTCCACCCGGCCTCCCGCATGCCCACTATATGCCCTCGCTCAAAGTCCGTCAACTGCACATACGGTTCACGTCCACGCTGTCGCGGCATGCTACCAGTGTTAAAGACTGCGATGGAGCTCCGTATGCCACTGCAAACTGGCTGACACTGACGGCGGCGGTGCACAAATGCTGCGCAGCTAGCGCCATTCGACGGCCAACACCGCGGTTCTTGGTGTGTCCGCTGTGCCGTGCGTGTGATTATTGCTTGTACAGCCCTCTCGCAGTGTCCGGTGCAAGTATGGTGGGTCTGACACACCGGTGTCAATGTGTTCTTTTTTCAATTTCCAGGAGTGTACTTCCCAAACGCCTTCCAGAAACTAATTTGGTAGTAACCATACTTCCCAAGAATCATTATAACACCGCTTTTTGATGGGATATGCACTTCAGACGGTCCTCATGGCTATTTTTCACAGCAAACAGACACTACAGTTGATGCAGCGGACTGCCACTAGGTGCAATGGGTGTTCAGAAACGGAAACACATATTCCATTAAACCCTGTAAGCAAATACTTTTAGTGGTAAGTATATCCCTCACGGCATGCGAACGGGTTACGGCTAATCTGAAGGCTATTTTTGTTCCTAGTGTTACATCTATGACTACTTCTATTATTTTCAAATAGTATCTGTTTCTTCACAACAAATTTCGTAGTCACTACACTTACATGGGAAACATCTTCAGAAAGACGAAAATTTGAGAAACAGTTTGTTTCTTTGTGTTTACATGTGAAGGCCTGAATCGGATTTGCTAACCCAGTCAAACCTGGCGTCTGCAAAACAGCTGTTCCACTTTCAATTTGGTCAGCACAATCGCTATTGCTCTGCGCTTAAATATTAGATGTTGACACTCTTGTACTCAATCTAATATTTCTGCTTTTCCTTCACTGCACAGTGTGTTACTCCGTACATATTAGCAAAATACTTTGAAAATCTGATAACCCAAGCACATTTCAGAAAAGGTTGTGTGTTTACGAGCGATCGAAAATCGATCTTGTAAGTGGAAAAGGCAACTGGAAACGGATTTCCAGAAACGGTTTTGGAGTGTTTATATGGCCATCCAAAAGTGGTATTGTGAAATCGGTGTAAGAAATCTGGTTTTGATAGCCCCATGTAAACACAGTGAAAGGCACAAATGAATTGTTAGGGTGTGGGTAGTATGCCTAATATTTTTAAACAGTCGCCTACTTGATGCTCAAGGACTGACATCGGAAATTATCCTTACAGCACATTTCTGTGCAGTTTCTATCTGTGGAACTGTCCAAAAAAATTATTCCAAGTAATATCAATTAAAGAAGTATGTAAACTAATTTTCAGATCCTTTCATCACCAAAGCTAGTAGTTATATGTAGAGTAAATGTTTCTGATGCCAGACTTTTGAAAATATCTATAATGTTTGATTTCCAAGTCCAAGTTCGATCAGTATGTACACCAATGAGTTTCAAATAATCAGTTTTTATGTATTTGCTTCACCCCATGCCAGATCGCTATTGATAATGTTATACCTTATCCTGTAACCAAATGAACTGTATTTTCCATGATTTGTAGACCAATTACTACAAATCAGTCAATAATATTTTTGAAGGCATGACCATTTTCTTTCTGCAACTTTTTTGTGCTTAGTTATGATGCTTTCATCATCAATAAAAAGAACAATCCTGCTTTATCAGTCTAATATAAAAGGTCGTGTATATACTGCAAGAGTCGGAGTGATCTCAGAACTGAGCCTTATGGAATACTAGTAGTAATTTGTGCCCATTCAGAAGGAGTTTGATCGTGAGAGCTCGGTGAGCTAACGTGAACTTTTGCTTCCTGTCCTTCCTCATTATACTTCAAGAACTATAAAATTTAAGCTTCTCTAAAGGAAGCTTATGATTAGTTCAGACAAAATGCCTTTGACAGCTCATTAAAAAACCTGGTAGGTGAAATGTTGTGATTCAAGTGCATTAATACACTATCAGTAAAATGGTAGTTGGCATGTTTTGGAACTCAAATTTTGACTCATTTGCAGATATGCTCAACCATTTTCAAATACATAAGCTTTCTCAGAGCTTTCGAGGAAGATGTTAATTATGAAATGAGTCAGTAGTTACTAATATCTGTGCTACTATTTTGCTTAGAAAGGGTCTAAAATGGAATATTTTAGTCTGCCTGGAGATATATCTTGAGAAAATGATGCATTAAATGTATAGCTGAGTATAAGGCCTATATCAGAAGAAAAAGCTTTTAATGTTTTCCTTGATGTGTTACTAACACACTGAGAATATTTGCATTTAATAGAGTTAATTATTTTCCAGGCTGTTCTGGAAAAGTTGATCTTGAATCACTTGAATGCTTGTGGCACTGTATGTCTCACATACTGCAAAGCTTACTGAAATGCTTGTTGTTCAACCATGAACCAATGGAGGAGTCAGTTAATATGGTTGTACTGAGTTTCTCAGTTACATTTAGACTGTGATTGTCAAATAAGTGTGTTATATATTGTTAGTGTCATGAGCCACTTGGATATTGCTATCAGTAACTAGGCCATCTTATGCTCTGATAGACTCCCTCTTTCCCTTCTACAGTCCATATTGTTTTGATATTATTTTCACAATTGTTAATCTCATATACAGCATGCAAGCTTTCTGAATTTCTTATAACTGTTATCAATAGAGAGCAGTACCTTGTACAATGTGAGAAGAATTGCATACGTGTGATCACCTTGACCATCAGATACAGTTTTGTCTTCCTACTGCACGATACTTTAATGCTTTTTGTTTTCTGTGGTTATTTTAATGCACCACTGGTGTCATGTTTTACGGTTTTTGTTGGGAAAAGACACAGAAAAAATTATTTCCAAATGGATTATATGTGGAATTTACCTCCACTTCCTCATATACTTCGTTCCAGCTGATGTCTTGCAGGTTCTTTCTAAAGGGTTCTGTTGTCAGTTCATTGACTGCTCTGGAAGTGTTCCTAAACATGGTTTAGAGTTTTCATGTCTGTTGCGGCTACTTAGCCATTGTGGTCTGATAATCCATTTAAAATTGCTGGTCACTGACTTCATTGGTTATGCTGTCACATACAAAAAGTTGTCTATCGATATGCAAAAGTCGTGCACATTTCTGATGGGGAAATTTACAACTGAAGTTACACTGTAAGTCCTAATTAACATTTCTACAGTACTTTTGGTCAGTCTCCTGAAAAAATTAATATTGAAATCACAATAACATGTCATTGGTCTCGTTTAGTGAGAGGTGATATATCCCTAACATAAATCTTGGCCACCTTTAACGATTACATCTGTAAAATTTACGACTTCTAGTTTCTTTCACCTGCCTTCCAACTTGAATAATTTTTTACACTTCCTCCCCACTTTCACCTATAGTTTTCTGTATTCTGTCCTGGTTTAACAGCTGCTTCTTTTCTTACTGTGGTCAACTCTATTCCACAATGCTTCTTACATAAGTTAGCTTTCGATTAATTTTTAGTTGTTATTTTTCTGTCTGAGGCAGCTTCGTTTCACTTTTAATACCCAAACGTTCATTGGAGTAAGATATATTTTCCGTGTCTAAATAGTATGTTCTAGATAAGTACTTGATGAGGTTGCAACTCTCATCTCCACACCATCTAAAGGAAGTGGAAGTGAAGATCCTATGTTTCTTCCACAGGAAGAAAACAAGATGTAGAAGGAACAACTTTATTTTCCATTGACAAGTTACTGCAACAAGACAAGGAAGCTGGGTTCATCTCTACCAGGGCTGACCAGCACTACGTGAATCTACTGCATACAAGGAACTCCTGTTGTCAAGAATTTCAATGCTGTCTCTGAGCATATTCAATTAGCGTACACACAGGAGGCAACTGTTGAAGTTGACCTCCACTGAAAAGACAGCTAGTTACAAATTGATGTTGGATCGGCAACATTATACTAATAAGGAACTTTCACTGACTAAGTCATAACCCAAACTCACCACAAAATTTTAATTGGTCATTACTTTCCTCCTACTTTCCACATCGTTTTTCCTTGACTAGTGGCACTAGGAGGAAAGTAGATCGTGAGTAACGTCTTTTCTGGATGGACTGTTTTCACTATAAATCTGTCAAAAAAATGGTTCAAATGGGTCTGAACACTATGGGACTTAACATCTCTGTGGTGTCACCGCCAGACACCACACTTGCTAGGTGGTCGTCTTTAAATCGGCCGCGGTCCGGTAGTATACGCCGGACCCGCGTGTCGCCACTATCAGTGATTGCAGTCCGAGCGCCGCCACACGGCAGGTCTAGAGAGACTTCCTAGCACTCGTCCCAGTTGTATAGCCGACTTTGCTAGCGATGGTTCACTGACTTCTACGCTCTCATTTGCCGAGACGATAGTTAGCATAGCCTTCAGCTACGTTATTTGTTATGACCTAGCAAGGCGCCATGATCAGTTTCTATTGATATTGTAAATTATGGACCATGAAGAGCGACGTTCGTCATTAATGGATTAAAGTTAAGTATTCCACCAGCTACTTCCGTTTTTCTCAATTCTAATTCCCTTGCCATGTTCCAAACCTCACGCCAGCCTGCGTGAGCTAAAACGCGTGCATTTCGGCCACCTTTAGGAACACGGTTGGCTCTCCTGCCAACCACAACAATCTCTGGTCATCAGCCCCCTAGAACTACTTAAACCTAACCAACCTAAGGACATCTCACACATTCATGCCCGAGGCAGGATTCGACAATGCGGCCGTAGTAGTCGCGCGGTTCCGGACTGAGCGCCTAGAATCGCTAGACCACCGCGGCCGGCATAAATCTGTCACTTTGCAGTGCAGTATACAGAGTCAAGAGTTTCCAGAAGAACTAAAACTGTGTGGTCGTCTGGTCGCATTTAAAATCCGCGATATTCGATTGTGACACCCATCGTCAACACGTTGTTGACCATAGGGATTATTTCAGTGGGCAGCAGTTTACCCTGATTCGAGTTATTTAGAGTCATTGAGCTCAACTGGAGAGGCTACTCAAAGGCATCTTTGCTAGAAAACAGTGAAGGTCTTTGATAGTTCCCATATCGTAACACGGCAGTACGTACTTTCAGGACCGTCTCGTGTCTCTCTGAGAGCGTCACTTCAAGGTGTATTGCTCAAGTCCCGACCGTTCCACGTTCCTGACTCACCACCGCCAGGCGTCCGCGCCCCGCCATTTATGTGTGAATTGGGCCTGAGGAAAGTTGGAGCTGCAATTCTGTGTCAAGGGCAATTTTTCCATGCGTCTCACAGTTGCGTTAGAATTCAGGTATCTACACTCATCTTTTCCAATGCTATTTTTTTTGCTTCGGCAAAACGGCGCGCTCGCCGTAAGAAGTAATCCTGCCTGAATATTATAGTTTTGGATCGTAGCCATAAGTGGGGTTAAGTGAAACTTACACGGCGATTTATAGCGAAAAACACAAAATTCTTAGGGATGGCACTGTATCCCCATTTACTCGTGTTCTCTGTGCACTGTAATGTAAAAACATGTTCACAGCTGTAAGCGAATAATTGTGTACGTTGGTGAATTGTTTACGAATGCTCGTTCGATTGGGTATCTGTTGTGCTTACGAAACTGTTCTGGAGAGTACATTTGTCTTCAAAAAATCATTGATTTATAAGTTCATATTGTCATCTGCCCTTATCAAAAACATCGCATTTCCGGTGCATTAGAATTCTGAGAACACATGTAGCAAACTGAATGCCTTCATTGATAGAATTAAGATGTTTCAAAATTTTATGTTCTTTATCCTCGCTAAGGACCCCTCTAAAAGGGTGTCTTAAACATAATACCAAAATATTTCCGGTCCCAACTTCCAGATTCCCACGCCTTTTCCTCAAAGTTCGCCAAAAGTAAATTGATCACCAAGAGCGACAATGGGATACCCATGAGGACACCGTGGGTATATCTATAAAATTCATTCGTAAGTATGAAAAATAATTTGAAACAAGTTCGTACTTGAACAAAGCTGTAGCATCTTTACCACAAGTTTTGTCAGTAAAGGATAACGGATGTGCAACACGAATATTGGCGAATAATAATACATCGAACGTATCAGAAGATATCACCGCTAAAAAGGCATCTATTAATGTTGAGAAAACCGAAAAAGTGGATAAATATTCCTTCATATGGCTGCTTCTGGTTTGCGATAGAAATAATCCAAAAATGCGCCATATGAAAACACATGAAACAACTAATGTCTATGGGCATTATAATTTGGAAAGAATCTGTCCCCATCAAAATCCCAGACCTACCAAACTTCGAGGTGCAGAACCATAAAATCGGTACACACCTGTGGTCTGGACATAGATGACAGCCGGCCGCGGTGGTCTCGCGGTTCTAGGCGCGCAGTCCGGAACCTTGCGACTGCTACTGTCGCAGGTTCGAATCCTGCCTCGGGCATGGATGTGTGTGATGTCCTTACGTTAGTTAGATTTAAGTGGTTCTAAGTTCTAGGGGACTGATGACCACAGCAGTTGAGTCCCATAGTGCTCAGAGCCATTTGAACTATTTGAACCATTTAAACCATAGATGACAAAAACAGCATGTCATGAGATGTGAAGCATAAAGTAGTTAGACTTCTCCAAAATAAACAATCAGCATCCCAAATACATGGATTTACTGCTGTTCTCCGCAAGTAAGAAGTAAGATAACGTCTTGACCAAGAGCATGTTCCAGTTACTTTCCTCTCAGCTGGGTAAAAATGAACATAAACGGCATTTTTGCCATAGATGTCTAAACTATTTTATTACATGTGAGTATCTGGGAAGACAAAAACTGGTATATGTGAAAAGGCTCGCTGGGAATAAGAAGTTCTTAAAGTTTAAAAAATCCCACCACTAGGAACGCCATCCCTTCGTTTTATACAATGTCTGCGTGCTTACTTGTTCCTGTGGCACGTTGTGAAGGTAATCTCACAGCCTCTCACAACACTTTCCCAGAATGATTTGGCAGTGTATCTAGTTGTGTGCTCAAATGATTTCAGTCTCAACAAATTCGAATCACACCTCGGGGATAATCCTGTGAGATGGTTGTTCCTTGAGCTTGAAAAATCTTTGTTGAGTGTTGATGCTCTTAACGGCAAAAACATTCAAATGAAGGGAGGGCAGAATAATGATACCTTTACAGGATGGCATTGTATAGAAAAACAAACTCCATGTAGAGACCACTGCCATCTAATGGGGAAGGTAAATAGTGCTGCTCACACTGCACGTAACCTGAAATTCCAACTGTCATGATGCATAGCCCACTTTTATAATTGATCACTTTTTTCTTGAGCACTTGGATGATTTAGAGATGGAGAATGATAAGGTCATTGTCATACATGACAATACAGAAGCGCCTGACATGGCGCAGACCAGAAACAGAGCCTCAGATGAATGAGCACGTCACCTGAGGCTGGCCAAGTTGGGTGCGGAAGACGGTCGAAATACCAGCGGCAAGAGAGGACAACGAGAACCGCCTATGGGTGGTATGGTTCAAGGGCAAAGTTCCTGAAGCGACGCGGACCATGGATGGAGTGCCCGATGTGGTGCAGGTCAATAACAGAGCTCCTAACACCATCCAGGCACAATTACTGGACCTGATCCACCCAAGGACCAGTCTCAGGGAGCACCTGAAGAAGACACCGAGCCACACCATAGAAATATCATGTGAGAATGACACGAACAGCCGGCAGAAAACTTGATTATTCAACATGTCAACATATCGCTAGGAAAACCTGCAATTGCAGCACATCAAGAACAGTGCTCCGCTCCCTGGATTCATTGCTATTCATGCACACACCTCTTCAGAAACTTCCTGTGACAGTGCGGCAGGAGGATATGCGTACCACCAGAGCCATACATCCCGATGATGCAAAATTTCAGCTTGTGACGAAGAAGAGCGTCTTTCCACTTTCCATTTAGGTTTAATGTGATAAGATGGGTGGTAGTAAGGAGGTCTGGTCGTGGTTATGAGAAGAAAAGAGTGGATCAGTGTGAGAAGGGAAGGAGACCTGTGTGCGGGATGATTAGGTGTTGTTTAGATCTGGCAGCAGGATTGTCGGGGAGATTTTCATTTTCCGGGAGAGGGTGTCTGTTGAATTTGCGATGGGAGAAGATATGGTGAAGGCGCAGGTGTAAACCGGTTGTTGCAGTCGAGACTGTAGGATGTATAGGATAGACAAAGACTTTAAATGTGTGTGAGGAGGAAGACGATGGGCTGCTAAGGGATTCTTGTAGCCGAGGGTGTAGAATGTGTGGGAAGAACGTCTCAGCTTGCTGTGCGGCGGAGTCATCGACGTTACCGTGGGGAGTAAGGTACAAGGTGAAGAAAGAAGGTTCTCCTGTAGAAGAGGCTAGGTTGAGGGTTGCGTGCTGGGCGGCCACCTGGATATTGGAACGAGATGGTGGGGAGGGGGGGGGGGGGAGGCAAGTGAGAAGCAGCCGCGCATTCCTGCTGACTCCTCTCAGTTGTGCCACCGACTCCTAACCACGCGAACACATAGTCGCACGCTTTGACCATGAACCTTGGTGATGGTGTTGGCCTTCTCTACATATTCATCCTTTACTGCCACACGTTTTTCTTAACGTTGGATGGCTTGGCGGAGAAGTCTGCAATTTGGTTGTACAGGAACGTTCCACCTCGAAAATTACGTCGTCGTCATTGTGAAGATGACTAGCACGCAGTAGTTTCTTCACTTATTGGATGACATTTCGGGAGATTACTCGGAGAGAGGCAAAATTTTATGAAACGAAGAACCAGCATGTGTGGCTGTGACCTGCTTACAATGAACTGGGAAGTTGCAGTGCAGCACATGCTGCTTTCGCCCCTCCTGTACGTAATCACCGAAACATAAAACTTGAATACGAGCCTGGATCTGATGGAGCATTCCACGAAACCATACTGCCCGATGTAACAGCATTTGCCAGCAAACTCACAGGGACTGTTTATAATGGGCGCGGAGTATAGGCACATGTTCAATATTTGATTGGAGTTCAACATCTCTAATTTAGAGGAACATGCTAAATTGTTCATGGAGGGAGATTTGCACCTTCTCCCTGATGTTTTTGGGAAATTCGAGTATATGCCTGTGCATGTACACTCTGGATCTTTAGTTCTGTTATGCCACATCAGGGCTTTTGTAGGGCGCTATGTTAAAAAGAAACATATCAACATCGAGCTTTTGAGCAATGTTGATGCGCTCCATAAGCATGCCACGCAACAATCTCTGCTGTTTGTAGGGTTCCGATGGCTGCCTGAAGATCAAATCACCATACTGAAAAAAAAAAAAGATCGGAGATAGGTTGCTCATGCTGATGTGGGACATGACCTGGAGGCAGACCTGGAATATTTGACCAATTTGCATGATACACACAGCAACATGCTGCTGTGTCCACATCATTTAGTCCCACGAAATGTTTCATCCCCAAGCTGATGACAACGCTGGGGAATAAGCAGAAATACATTCTACAGTATAGAAACCTCTGGCAATCTTCCAGGTTTTGGATTCAGCCACAGCGCCTCCTTCAAGCTGCATCCCTAGTTGAAGGAGTACATTGATGTTAATACCAAAAAGTACTGTCGGAATGTGTGATTTTGAAAAGACACTCATAAATTAATAAACAGTTCGGTTTTTCGCCAAAACAATGGAGAATGCCAGAAAACAATCGCGAAATTTGTCTAGTAAACAGTTTAGATGGACATTGTGGAGCAAGAGGAGCCAGGGAAAATTTTAAGCACGCCACAATCCTCAGTGAGTGACTAGTCGCTGTGGAGATGGGTCAGGTTTCAGTTAAGTTCATGGAGCATGTCGGTATGATGTGTATTGTGAACCTCTCCAGACTCGAAATGTACCGATTCCACTACTTGTCTGTAAAACCTTCTTTGATAATAAATTACTTTATATGGTTGCACACAGTTCAAACTAATGGGTAAAAGTCTGTGATCCATACAATGTGTGAGTATGTGTGGTTCTTTGTTCTTCACCTGCAGCTATTAGCCCCGATACAGTGTAAATATTTTACATAAAAATCAATAATAGTAGTAGTAGTAAAAGTGTGAAAATTCATAGTAGTCGAAGTGGCAGCAGAGTGATGTATCAAAGCAATAAATTGCTGTTAAGTAAATGTTATATATAAAATCATTTTCCTGTTCTCTTAGTATTGTGATGATGTCTCTGCAATCACATTCTAGTCTTTATAATTTTAATTAATATTGTGTTTACACTCATTGCGGGTGAGGAGGAAAGTTAGTTATTAGTATTTTATTAATGATCTCATTCATAAGCAGCCATAGCACAGTCATCCCAGTCGCTCAGTAAAGTTATAACTAAGCTTTACTTGTTTAATCAGAATCGGACGATTACGCTCCTTGTCCAGTCTCGATGATTCGAAGCGATCTGCAATCCTGTGTAAATAAAATGTCTTGGGTTTCTTTCGCTGCGTAGTCAGTCGGGAAACCTCAGATCAAGCGGAAGGTTTGCTTTGATGCAGTTTAATTATCCGATGAAATAATGGAGCTCTTGGATCTAATGATTGCAGTTTCGTTTCCAGTTCATCGGAAGTTCCCTTCTGATTACCAACAAAAATACACCTCCGTGCAAATTTCCAACTAGAGAATACATTTATAATGAAATTCCTTACACACCTTTGATGTAAATACTCAGTATATATTTTCTTGAGTGGCATACAATATGTTTTCAATCTCTTTCTTCTAGTAATCTCGATAGCAAAATTACAATTATTCAATGCGGCTATTTGGCACGAAGAAAATCCTAGAAGTCCCTTCAACACACCAGAGATAATATTACAAAGAGTAATTATGCGCTCATGGAATAGTAATAGTACGGTACTACTTTGCGCATAGATTCTGCGAGTATATAGATGGTGAAGTAGCAAACGTAATTCACTCATGGAACTGTGCAGGGATAATTAGAAGAATATAAAGAGATATTACTTCTTGCATAAAACAACGAACTGTATTGGTATGATGTCTCTGTACATAAGTAATCAGATATTACTAGTCAGGTGTAAAAACAAGAAAATTGTATTAGTGTGATTTGTCCTTACATATAAACAATCTCTTTTTGAAAAAAAGAATAATTATTAAAAATGTAAATAACACCGAATAAAGTATTGATGATAAACGATAAGTTAATTTCTTACATCAGTGTTATTAGCTACAAAAGACCCTAATCGTTGGACCAAGAAAGTTATTGTAGAGTGGAGAACAAATCAGAATGTCTTTTACAGGACGTCTTTCTACACACACACACACACACACACACACACACACACACACTCGTTATACATATATAACACAAAATCACCATGTTTTAGAGTACTGTCCAAATAATTCTTTTCTATATGTCTTGTATTTGGACTGAACCATATTCAGACCTACACGACCAATTAAATATCTAAGCATTCCTTCAGCAAGTTCAGCTTTCACAAATTTTGTGCTTATAGGTTTTCAGGTGCATCTTTTGGTGTTGGATTAACACAGTCATTTACTTATTGCTCTAATTGATTTATATTCACACTGTACACATACAAATAGTTAATGAAGTTACATTACGCAGTATAATATGAGGACGCCAGCAGCACAGTCTGTCTGCCACAACCAGTAAAGCATTGTGCGGGTTGTTTAAATTCATTTCATTTGAATCTTTAAAGTGTATGTCTATATCTTCAATTTTAACTCAAGCACTATATCTCTATACATAATTTCAACGGATACGTCACCTTTTAGCATGCTAATGTGATTGGTTATTTTCATTCGTCATTTTTCTCTCTACGATTTCTGTCATACTGCACAGATAACCCCGCAGTCCTTTTCAGACCACAAACACTGCGCAATGCTGCTAACAAGTTGAACTTTTTATATTGCAATCGCCATATCAAAGTTACTGTGTTTGCTAGGCCAATATTCACACTTTTAGATTCACTTTCAGTCAAATCTTGCAGCCAAATTGTATGTAATGGTGAATAACAGTATTCTGGTAGCACTTAGCTGAGACTCAAGTTCTGGCTCTGGCTGTACCATGACACAGTTGAACAGCACCAGACCCGATTGATCTGGAAGATATTCCACAGACGGTAACTGCTGCTTCTGCTGTAGTGCTTCAGACAGGAATATCTGCATGTCCTCATGTCTAACAGTAATAGCAAAGCCCTAAGTATAACGAAAAACATGTGTAATAATAATCACAATGGTAATTAGGGACAGATGAATAAAATACTTAATGATAGTCTTCTTCTTCCCAGTTGATCGCTGTTGTTGTTGCTGGTGGCACTTCATACTGGACATACATACATGTGGAAAAGAAGTGACGGCGTTCACGATTTCAAACTATAAAAATTAAAATTGCTCAAAGAATGCGGGGGGAGGGGAGGGGAGGGAGGGGGGGGAGGGGGGAGATTGCACATGAACACCATTAGTTCACTGGGGACCCAATGGCGTAGCGCTATTGGCTACAGGGAGACGGGGAGGAATGATGTCATGGCCCAAGCTCCAGTTCTGAGAAAGTGATTCCGAGAACGCTGATGTCCTGAATTCCTGGAATGCTGATACAGATGTCAGCGATTTGAGCCAGAAACGCCAATGCTCCTCTACTAGCGTGCTGTAATGATGTTGTATGTCAACGAACCAGAAGCAGTCTATAGGCTCTTAATGATCACCACGTTCCTACGTCTCAAAGAGTGCACAATCTCATTTACGTAGACGACGCAGTGCTAATCATCAGAAGCAAATAGCGCCAAATTACACAGACGACTACAAAACGCCTGTCTGACCTTGAACAATCGGCAGCAGATTGCCACCGTGTGTTTAGCCCTGTGGTCCCACTAACGAAGCGTCTGTGGCAGAGCAATCGTTGAAGTTTCACTACTTTTCGATTTTGCTATAATATGTCCTACAATATATTATCCACACACATAACAAGGTCCTGTAAAGAACTGAAGTAAGCTAGCTAAAATAAGTCATAAACGAGTTATCTGTAATCTGCATTTCACTTGCACGCATTTTCAGCTTCTGCATCTGAAATAAACTTTTACTTGATACTGGGAGATAGTGGGGAAGTAGCTACTGAAATCATTTAAACAGTATTTAAGGGAAAAATCGATATTGTCATATTCGCTTTATATCACACGCAAAACATACAAACCTTTCATCTAAATTGTTTTCTTTCCACAGAACATTGCACAGATTAGAATCGAAATTTTGTCCGCAGTTCTATTATTTACAAATTCTGATTCTGTTAAACATCGACCATATTGAAACTTCCTGGCAGATTAAAACTGTGTGCCAGACCGCGACTCGAACTTGAGACCTTTGTCTTTCGTTGGCAAGTGCTCTGCAAGGTATGCAGCTGAGCTTCTGCGAAGTTTGGAAGGTAGGAGACGAGGTACCGGCGGAATTAAAAGCTGTGAGGACGGGTCGTGAGTCGTGCTTGGGTAGCTCGGTTGGTAGAGCACTTGACCGCGAAAGGCAAAGGTGCCGAGTTAGTCTCGGTCCGGCACACAGTTATAATCTACTAGGAATTTTCGTATCAGCGCACACTCCGCTGCAGAGTGAAAATCTCATTCTGGATCTACCATATTAGTCAAATAGTGTTCTGCTAACCTGAAAGCGGATCGTTTAATGCTCCACTCATCACGCAGAGTTTAAATACTGGTGGCCCACAAAAACTCGTTAAACCGGAACGATAGATGCAAATAATTGTCTAATATACGTACTTAAGTTCAATTTTGTACAACGACAGCCACCACAGTATCTGTCATGACAGTATAAAGTTCCTTCACACGTAGCCGTCTAAGGCCAGCGCTCACGGTCCCATCTACCATCACAAGGGAATAAATAGCGATAATCTAACAGGCAGACACTCGCTCCCTGACCGACTGCAACACACTAACACTGAATTCGTTAATGGTGTTACTTACATGCCTCTCGTGTGGACAGCCGCTCGGTTCTTGCTCGTCCGCGCACCTATGTGCTTGGAAAGCACATTCTTTGCCCCTCTCCCAGTTTGAGTTACAATTACTTTAAAATAGACAAATGCTTAAAGAGCATATTATATAAATTTTGTCTCTTTCAGTATAAATGGCTTGTACGATTTTTCGAACAAAACTTTGAGTAACCTTTGTCCTCCGAACTGCGATTTTCGTCGTCTTTATACCATTTAATAATAATTAATTCTCTCGAAATAATCTGTTGCACTTTATTATATTCTCGCCCAAAATTTAAAATTTCTTAAAAGTTGTAAAATATTGGACGTAACCACACACAAACTTCCATACTACGTTGTTACACTAAACCACATTTACTAGTAAAATTTCAGAGTTCCAGCTTCATATTTCAGCAGGTGTAACATTTCTGTAAAATATCGATAACTTGCAAAATATTTAACATAATTTTACAGAAAATTCTATGTGAAGTTTCCATACCAAAACTCTAATTAAAATTAAAATTCGTATCTTGAAATTCCATCAGATGTAAAACTTTCGCAAAATATTGGTTTTTTGGGTAACCATTGTTCTGATGTTCAAACTCAGGATTAATTACGTTTACATAAAGCATTTTTGGAACAAATTGCATGATTTAAAATTATAATTATTTTTAATATGCTATTGGACAATAGTATGGTAGCATGGAGGTGCGGTTAGACGGCAGTTTGCCCACTTAGCAGCAGAGAATGAATGAAGGGTAGGTGCAGTTCACTCTCTCCGACTTCCTCACATCTGTCGCTAGCTATCCATTGCAGTTTGTTTTTCCACAAGAAGGTCCCCGAACTTCAGGAACAATACCCTTCTCGGTAATAGACAACAGACGCGAACATCAAAATATACAAGCATTACCCTTGATTACCAATTGACCTGGAGACAACACATCGATGAGGCCTATAAGAAAATTTCTGGGGCACTGGGTGCGTTACATCCATTGATTAATGAAACGTCCACTCTACCCACAGAATGCGGTCCACAGAAGGACACACAACAGGCCGGTTATGTACTGCAGTTATTCTTTTCGGCCACGGCGACCAAGACACACCCGGAGAAGCGACAACCCCAGCAAACTAGAGCACTCAAGAGGATATTCCGCGTTTCGAGGAACTTTCTCACCAATTACCTACACCAAGAAGCGGAAGAACGACTGCTTCACATACTACAGTACGTGCGAAGAAATTACACGATATTATAGAGCCAGTGATTCTATTGGATCTCCAGTAGCCCCACCATAAGATTATAACAAAATAAAATGGTAGCACACTAGCACACACAGAAATTCGCTAAGCTAAAGAAACGACGAAATTGACAACAGAATGGTGAGCAATATGGCAAGGTAGTCTACAGCTCGTGGACTCGCGGTAGCGTTCTCGCTTCCCGAGCACAGGGTCCCGGGTTCGATTCCCAGCGGGGTCAGCGATTTTCACCTGCCTCGAGATGACTGGGTGTTGTTGTGTCGTCTTCATCATCATTCATCCCCATTACTGTCGGAGGAAGGCAATGGCAAACCACCTCCACTAGGACCTTGCTTAGTACGACGGTGCGGGTCTCCCGTATCGTTCGCCTATGCTCTGTTAAGGAGTATAAGACATGATCATCATCATCATCATCATTATCATCATCGCAAGGTAAAAGCCTATACCTGCCGCCAAGTAGTGGCTTAGAGAGAAGTAGCTGACAGTGTGGCGCGACACTCTATTGTTACTGATGAAGATGGTGGGGATTTTGTCGACAGCTACCGCTCGATGTTTTACTCAGATATGGCGCTGCAAGACAACCGAGTACGTTTTATACGAGTACAAGGGAAACTTCGTTCACATATCACGCAGTAAAGGACCTAAAACGAGAAAGTGAAAAAAAGAGAGAAACTGAGAAACGGACTAAAACGATAGAGAACTTCATTCAGATTTTTCTAGTTGCACATGTACTTCATACTTCTGATGACGCAATGATGCACCCCATACATTGGAGGTGGAGCTGTTGTTAACACTGGAGTGCTGAAAACGCTGCTATCGCTGCAACACTTCGGCCTAGTCGGTTTGGCAGGCTGCCTGACTGGCAGGCGCTCCCCGCGAATTGAGCTCTGATCGACCCTCGGCAGCAAGGCGTGAGGTTCGCTGCGACCCACATTCGAGACCACTGCCATTCACAAGCAGGTTCGCAGAGAAGGGTAAGCGTGCGCCTCACCTGTCCCGTCTGCGCTACGCGCTACCGCAACCATCTGCTCCGTTACAGTACATTGCTATACAAGAACAAGAACGTAATAACTTCGGAAAATCAATTTTTCGAGTAAACGAATCGACTTAATGATACGATTTAATCTTTCCAGTGGTAAACTCATATCTTAAGCGTTTGGTGAAAGAGCAAGCATACTATCTAAGGTGGCGATTGAAAATGTGTGACAGGACCAGGATTCGAACATGGAATTCCAGCTTTTACTAAGTAGTTGTCTATTCAAGTAGTCTGTTCAAGTACGTTTCTCAAGGCCAACCATTTCCCACTGTCATTAAATGCTCCCACCTACACACTGAAAATTTATAGGAGAGAAATTATCCCATTGTGACAATGCTCTGTCGGCCGATGTGGCCGAGCGGTTCTAGGCGCTTCAGTTTGGAACCGCACGACTGCTACGGTAGCAGGTTCGAATTCTGCTTCGGGCATGGATGTGTGTTATGTCCTTAGGTTAGTTAGTTTTAAGTAGTTCTAAGATCAAGGGGACTGATGATCTCAGATGTTAAGTCCCATAGTGCTCAAAGCCATTGAACCATTTGACAATGCTCTTATTTGGACCACATTTTATTTTTGCTGTTTTTAACGTTGTATTGGGACGCTGCAATTAACAGCATAACTTGATTTCGCAAGCAGAAAGCGTCTAGTAAGGAGTGTTTACCCCCTTCGGAACGTGGGCAGCGATAATGAACGAGTCATGTAATACTCAATTAAGGCAGTGTGGTGAGGGATCATGAGTAATCTGGCTGGTGAATCATTGACGATTCTGAACGCCGGGACCGATAAACATTTAGACGCGAAGCTAGCACTTTTCATTATTAAATCTTAATTATTAAAAGCCATCTTGGGCTAGGGGATACCTGACGGTCATGAAAGCTACGCTTCCACTGTGGCAATGTGCGGTTAACAAACCACATCAGGAAAACAATGAAAATAATTGTGCTACCGACAACATACGAATAGATCCGACGTTATACGAAGGGTACTAAAAATTTCTGTCGCACGCCACCCTAGTCAATTGGCTTTAGGATTTCTGTGCGAGACATTCTCTAGGTTTTAAGTAATTTCGCGTTTATTCGAGTGTTGGTTAACTGCTTTACGATGTTTCCCATTAAATGAACCGTTATGGTATACGTATTTTATTTAAAATGTATTAGCTACGTGCACTTCCACTTACAGCCACATTTGTAGATTGTCTGCATCTCCGACAGAATCCAATAGCGCTTCAAGAACTGCAAGATACTGCTTCAGAAAGAGAAGGACACAGAAAAAAATAGGACGGGATTGTATTCGCAGATTTGTTAAGCTTATCCAGGAAAAGATTAACCTAAGTTTTGCATTCTCGAGTGGGAAAGACGACCATTTCTGCTGTAAGTTGCTTGTACCACTTTCTACGGACTCGTGGCTAAATTGAGGAACTTTTATGACTGAGGAACTTTTATGGAAGTTCAGTACCGTGGGGGGGGGGGGGGGGGGGGGGGCACGTATCAACATAGATAATGTGTCACTGCAAAGAAGCGGAAGCGGGGGGTCCTTCAGGCGAAGGTCGTGTAGTATCGTACACGTAACCTTTTTCGACAGTATAATTTTTCTGAAGGTTGTGTTGCTATTTTCTTCACATGAAATAGTTCTATTATACGTTATTAAAAATTATGATGCTCCTTGTCATAAGAACATATGTACGTTGATTTTTTAAAATATTTTTCTACCCTTTGCAGTTTGGTCGTTTAAATATTGGGGAGGTTATATCTGACGTGAAATTGTAAGGTGTCAAAAAGTAATTTTTCTTAAAAAGTTTTAATTGGATCATAAATGGCTATAAATATTAAGGTAGGTACAGTTTATACCATGTTAGTATTAAGTTTTCACTTCAGGAGAAAGTTGACTCAAATAAGCAAAAATTCTTAATACAGTTATTAAGTTAAAGTTTTGAATAGAATAGGATTAAATCAAAAGTTTAATTCAAACTTTAGCGAAACATTTATCGAACGTACAGTACTGTTCACCTTTATATCGGCACAGTTTTCATGGGTCCAAAACTCGGAAATGTGGCATTGAATCCAGTCTCATTCGAAGGTATCATTGATCATACGGTATTGTTTCCTTTTCATTCCTGAAAGTTCTTGGAAAAACTTGCTGTTTCCTAAAACAGGTTTCGTGGCCAACTGTTAGGCATTAAGTCTATAGCCTTATGTACTTCTTGGAACTGAATATTTCGCACTCATGTGCTGACTGTCATTTCGAGAAGTCTGACATTTTCTATGGCTTCCTTCTTGTTATTTTCGTCACATTTATGTCATGACTTTTTAATATTCGTCTATTAAAGAAAAAACAGCGATAAATGATAGGAAAGAAACCAGTCCAAAGTTGCAAATTTTTACAGTTTATTCACTCATTGATTAGTTTCGGGCCGAGATACATTTTCAGACCATCACAACGAAGTAGGAAATACCATTTTCGATTACGTTATGATGGTTTGAAAATGGGTCTTGACCCGAAACTAGTCAACGAATGAATAAAAAATAAAGTTTTGCAACTTTGGCCTGGTTTTTCGTTCTACTGATTAACAGAAGTTGCTGACCCAAGCTACTCCAGCATGTTGGAAGTTCGTAAATGATAATCAAGTTTTATGGTATCTGTTTTGTCCGGTGCAGACAGAAATTGCTTTGGCCGATAAAATCCAAACGTACCGCTGTAGCAGTTTAACGTACCTATTGTTATTAATAGGTCTAGAAATTGTCACAATATAGAGAATAATATCTCCTGTGCTGAAAGATACAACAAAAATGCAACGTTACTTACCCGGAAACCAAACAGCTCTCGTCCTATACAACACGCTGCCCAATACTTCCCAATCTTCCCTTTCTGATCCTATTAGCCAGCTGAAACATATGGGTGATTCTAGACACATTGAGATTTCGGGTACAGTAGGAAGGCCTGTCTAGGTAGGCTAATTGTTAGAACGGAAGTCTCTTCTCGTTTGGAAGAGAATTTTGTTCGAGCAGAGGGAACAGTTTTAAAGAAGTTCATACCCTCAGGGAGAAAAAGGAATGGAAAAGGGTGCTGAAAAGAGGTTAAAAGATGAGTATCATCAAAAAAATACAAGGATTATGGAATGTGGTCGACTTAAATCAGGCGCTGCTGAGGAATTGGATTAGGAAGTGAAACATCAAAACTAGTAGATAATTCTGCTATTTGGGCAGCAAAATATTTGTCGATAACCATGGCAGAGAGGATATAAAATGCAGATTGGCTACAGCAAGAAAAGTGTTTCTAACACTATAAATTTATTGGCAACTTATATAAATTTAATTATTAGGAAGTCTTTTTTGAAAGTATTTCTCCAGAGAGTAGACTTGCGCGGAAGTGAAACGTGAACGATAAACAGTTCATAGAAGATGAGAATAGAACCCATCGCAACGGGGTGCTATAGAAGAACGCTGAAGGTTATATGGATAGACCGAGTAACTTATGAACGAGACGGCCCTGTTTGATATATTTGAGAAGAAATCGATATTAGTTGCAGCACTCTGTATGAACAGACTTCGCTTAAGCACGCAGCTCTTTTGAACAAGTTTTATTGTTCGAAGCATCATCCAGCGTCATTTCCTTCTCCTGTTTTCTAATTATTTAACGGTACACGTGTGTACTTCTTAACTGGGCCAGTATTTTCGCCATTGCTTCTATGGCTGTTAATTAGGGTTTGTTACTATACGGCATATGCCGCTTTCCCCTAGTGAGGACCCAGTTTCTATTTTGCATAGCTCTAAAGTGTCCTCTTTTAATAGAAGTTTGCATATTTTAGTTCTTTAGGCTACGACTACGGCGCGTTATTATGTGTCATTATTTGCGTCCCCACTAAATTAAAACTTGCCTGTCATTCATTATGTAAAATTTAATTGTCTTACGTCTTATCTTACGTAAATCTACTTTTATTTAGCAGTTTTTCGATTGCTCCTAATTTTAATGTTTCCCTTCATTGCTACTGCTGCTAGCTATTAAACTGTGGTCAGGTTTCTGACAATGTGGACTTAAAAATTTAGCTACCTCCCATTTTTCTTAGTACCAAGATGTTTTGGATTAGTACATGTGTGTGCTTTTTTAGCTCATGACTATGGCACGTTATTCCATAGGCGTCCCCATTAAATTAAAATTTGCATGTCACTCATGGAAAGGGGAAAAAACTCATTAGGTTTTACGATTTATGCGTAAGCTTTAAATCGCGAGCATCCAGTTAGGGGTTGTACTAAAGTTCTACACTGCCTGTTCAATGCGTTCCTTTACCACTCGTAATATACTCTCAATGCTTTTCATGCAACATTTTTGTAATATTTTTCCCCTTTGCGTGTAAATCATTGCTTCAAGTTGTGAACGGCCTGGACAGTTGGTTCAGCGTTATTCTTTCCGTCGACGGATGGTAGTACTTTTGCCAATCTGGTTTATCAGTTTGCTTCCTCCTTTGCGTACGCTATACCGTGCTCTTTGTTCCCTGGTGTGCATCGCAACGTATACCCTCCATTGTAGCGTTCGGGGTCACAGCAGAAATTGTGTCAATTCCATGTTTCTTTATCTAGGCAGTCGTCCGCTGTATTGTCTAGTGTCGCTTTGGCACTGACTCATTTTCTATCACACCTAGTCTGACCGCTGTTTTCCAAAATTGTTTTATGGTGCTCCTTTTTTGTTTTCTCATGTGTATGACTGTGAGTAAAAATTCACATCAGCTCCATTCTTTTGTTTGGCTAAGTAAAAGCCCGACACAGGTCATAGTTTAAGCACTGAAAAATAAAAATAAAAACTTACAACTCGAGTGGTATTTTCAATCTCTGGTAATAAAGAAATACTGGATTGATCTGAAGAGAAAAGAGTTTATGGCACAGCTTGAGTGAAACCTGTGTTATGTAGATATCATTCATCCTGAGACATTAACGATTAGTCAGTTTGGTGTTCATGGAAGTGTGGGGGTAAACGCTGCAGAGGGAAGCCAAGGCTGGACTACAGTATACACGTTCAAATGGCTGTAGGTTGCCGTAGTTACGTAGAGATGAAGAGGCTTGCACAGCATAGGCTAGCATTGAGAGCTGCATAAAAATAGTTTTCGGAGTGAACACAGCAACAACAACAGCTTTTGTCTTTCGCAAAGAGACATAGAACAATGGATAGCAAAAAAAGTAAAAATAAAGATAACAAAATAAAAATAAATACATAAATGATTTGAAGTCAGACCAGTGACCGTTAAACTGCGGCTCGCGGGTCACGTGCGGTCCGAACCAAACACTGTTGCGGCGCCCGATTCTCAGCGGTACTTTATAATAAAAGGCATCTAGATACTAACCGCCAAATCCATAACGTCAACGAACTGTAAGAGCTTCTTTACAGTTTGGTTTTCCTATTCAGTCACAAAAATACTTACGACAGCAACATTTTAAGATGCCCTTAATTTTAATTGACCTTGGTCAATCCGACAGTGAGCTAAGCAAAGTTGGCCTATTACCTCAAGGGCAGAGGGGAAGTAGACCGGCCACTGCGAAGTCACAGTAAGTGAGAGCAGGAATGTTTTGTCTTCTGACAGTTTACGGGAGGGCGCGACTCGTGCCGATCAGCTGCTGTGGTATACATCTCGTGGGAAGTAATATTGGTTAGTGAATGCGCACTATAGAGACAGGCATCTTCAAACGCAGTACATATCAGTAGCAATGAACATAAAATTAAATCAAGGCTGTTGTAATACAACGCAATTAGTAGAAGAAAAACGGCATTAAATCTGTGAGATCGTGCATACCACCTTTAAATATAAGTACAGTAGACCCCGGGCTCAGCAGCTGTTGTGGCTCAGCACCTGAAGAATAATTTGGAAAATATTTCGAGTAGATTTCCCCACCATATTATAGTTCTGGGTGGAGATTTTAATTTGCCGGATATAGACTGGGAGACTCAAATGTTCATAACGGGTGGCAGGGACAAAGAATCCAGTGAAATATTTTTAAGTGCTTTATCTGAAAACTACCTTGAGCAGTTAAACAGAAAACCGACTCGTGGCGATAACATATTAGACCTTCTGGTGACAAACAGATCCGAACTATTTGAATCAGTTAATGCAGAACAGGGAATCAGCGATCATAAAGCGGTTACTGCATCGATGATTTCAGCCGTAAATAGAAATATTAAAAAAGGTAGGAAGATTTTTCTGTTTAGCAAAAGTGACAAAAAGCAGATTACAGAGTACCTGACGGCTCAACACAAAAGTTTTGTCTCAAGTGCAGATAGTGTTGAGGATCAGTGGACAAAGTTCAAAACCATGGTACAATATGCGTTAGATGAGTATTTGCCAAGCAAGATCGTAAGAGATGGGAAAGAGCCACCGTGGTACAACAACCGAGTTAGAAAACTGCTGCGGAAGCAAAGGGAACTTCACAGCAAACATAAACATAGCCAAAGCCTTGCAGACAAACAAAAATTACGCGAAGCGAAATGTAGTGTGAGGAGGGCTATGCGAGAGGCTTTCAATGAATTCTAAAGTAAAGTTCTATGTACTGACTTGGCAGAAAATCCTAAGAAATTTTGGTCCTATGTCAAAGCGGTAGGTGGATCAAAACAAAATGTCCAGACACTCTGTGACCAAAATGGTACTGAAACAGAGGATGACAGACTAAAGGCCGAAATACTAAATGTCTTCTTCCAAAGCTGTTTCACAGAGGAAGACTGCACTGTGCTTCCTTCTCTAGATTGTCGCACAGTTGACAAAATGGTAGATATCGAAGTAGACGACAGAGGGATAGAGAAACAATTAAAATCGCTCAAAAGAGGAAAGGCCGCTGGTCCTGATGGGATACCAGTTCGATTTTACACAGAGTACGCGAAGGAACTTGCCCCCCTTCTTGCAGCGGTGTACCGTAGGTCTCTAGAAGAGCGAAGCGTTCCAAAGGATTGGAAAATGGCACAGGTCATCCCCGTTTTCAAGAAGGGACGTCGAACAGATGTGCAGAACTATAGACCTATATCTCTAACGTCGATCAGTTGTAGAATTTTGGAACACGTATTATGTTCGAGTATAATGTCTTTTCTGGAGACTAGAAATCTACTCTGTAGGAATCAGCATGGGTTTCGAAAAAGACGGTCGTGTGAAACCCAGCTCGCGCTATTCGTCCACGAGACTCAGAGGGCCTTAGAAACGGGTTCACAGGTGGATGCCGTGTTTCTTGACTTCCGCAAGGCGTTTGACACAGTTCCCCACAGTCATTTAATGAACAAAGTAAGAGCATACGGACTATCAGATCAATTGTGTGATTGGATTGAGGAGTTCCTAGATAACAGAACGCAGCATGTCATTCTCAATGGAGAGAAGTCTTCCGAAGTAAGAGTGATTTCAGGTGTGCCGCAGGGGAGTGTCATAGGACCGTTGCTATTCACAATATACATAAATGACCTGGTGGATGACATCGGAAGTTCACTGAGGCTTTTTGCAGATGATGCTGTGGTGTATCGAGAGGTTGCAACAATGGAAAATTGTACTGAAATGCAGGAGGATCTGCAGCGAATTGACGCATGGTGCACGGAATGGCAATTGAATCTCAATGTAGACAAGTGTAATGTGATGCGAATACATAGAAAGATAGGTCCCTTATCATTTAGCTACAAAATAGCAGGTCAGCAACTGGAAGCAGTTAATTCCATAAATCTGGGAGTACGCATTAGGAGTGATTTAAAATGGAATGATCATATAAAGTTGATCGTCGGTAAAGCAGATGCCAGACTGAGATTCATTGGAAGAATCCTAAGGAAATGCAATCCGACAACAAAGGAAGTAGGTTACAGTACGCTTGTTCGCCCAATGCTTGAATACTGCTCAGCAGTGTGGGATACGCACCAGGTAGGGTTGATAGAAGAGATAGAGAAGATCCAACGGAGAGCAGCGCGCTTCGTTACAGGATCATTTAGTAATTGCGAAAGAGTTACGGAGATGATAGATAAACTCCAGTGGGAGACTGCAGGAGAGACGCTCAGTAGCTCGGTACGGGCTTTTGTTAAAGTTTCGAGAACATAGCTTCACCGAAGAGTCAAGCAGTATATTGCTCCCTCCTACGTATATCTCGCGAAGAGACCATGAGGATAAAATCAGAGAGATTAGAGCCCACACAGAAGCATACCGACAATCCTTCTTTCCACGTACAATACGAGACTGGAATAGAAGGGAGAACCGATAGAGGTACTCAGGGTACCCTCCACCACACACCGTCAGGTGGCTTGCGGAGTACGGATGTAGATGTAGATGTAGATCTCGTGGTCGTGCGGTAGCGTTCTTGCTTCCCGCGCACGGGTTCCCGGGTTCGTTTCCCGGCGGGGTCAGGGATTTTCTCTGCCTCGTGATGGCTGGGTGTTGTGTGTTGTCCTTAGGTTAGTTAGGTTTAAGTAGTTCTAAGTTCTAGAGGACTGATGACCATAGATGTTAAGTCCCATAGTACTCAGAGCCATTTGAACCATTTTTTAAATATAAGTACACTTACTATTATTAGACAGTTACTCACCTCTCACACATGCAGAACAACAAAACTTCACCAGGCAATTACAGTGTCACAACTTTGGGTTCGTTGACGGAAACAGCAATCTGAAAAACAGAACGACGACACGAAGTGTTGTTGACTTATAACAATCAACCTTATCACGCTCTTTACTGAAGGTACTCTACTCGATGCTCATAACATACTAATTTATGTAGGTTACCAATGAATAATAAGATCGGTACGTATGTGACTCGAGGTGTGGCCCTACAATGTCAGTATTGGCTCCTGAACAACAAAAATTGACGACCAGTGGCTTAGACGAAAGCTTGCAAAGGTGCAGTCTGAGCCCTCTACCGAATAAAACTGTATTATGAAGGGATCTGCTCTGTTAATGTACGTATTAAGATTTCCTGTACCAACTGAAAATCGCTATGTTCGTTAGAGGCTAATATCTATGACATAGACTTCATTTGGTTCAAGACAAGGATCCTGGAAACGGGAACTGTGTTGTCTGAAATTCTGAAACGTCCAGCTGCAGATGTTGGAAAACCCGGTTCTGTTCCAGAACTAGAGAAGTTTGAACCAAATGCCGTTAGATTTCTTCATGAAGTTACCGTTTTACACCTTAAGCAGAAGACTGTGGCAGCTACAGTTGAGTTTATAGCTGGAAATAGACTCTGGATGATTGACAGACGTTACTTCAGAAATAAACTGTTAAATAGTTTTGGTTGTTAATTACGTCTTGCACCAAACAACGAGAACACATGTGAACATATTTCTGAATTTTCAATATTGGCATCGGTGCATGCGAAAGAGGTATAGAACCGTTCAGACAGCATCTACTTTGTAGATGACTTTAATAATGCCTAATACAGCTGACTATGAGTGTGGATGTGGACTTGGGTAGTGAAAAACATTCACCTAGACCTCTATTTTGCCTATTCTGTTAATTTTTCCGCAGATAATTTTTGTTTGATTTTAGGCAGTTAAGCACTCCATCAATTTTTTAGGTTGCTGTTGTTTTCTTATTTTATAACATTAAATTGTCTGTGAGATTATATGAAGACGTGCTCGCCTTCTACTCCTAATAAAAACCTGCTTTTGTACTGAAAAAAATTGCTAAGGCGCGCTGCTAAAAAATAAATAAATAAATCCGATTTCGATTTCTCGTCTGACATAAGTTTCGTTTTTATTTTATTTTTTACCTTTGATTTTCTGACTTGTCTGATGCGGTCCGTCACGAAATCCTCTCCACTGTCATCCTCTTAATCGTAGATAACCATTTACAGTCACCGGCCGCAGTTATTTGTTGGATACTTTCGAATTTCACTCTTTCCCTACAGTTTGTAAACTCTACATCTCCCTCAAGTACTGTGGGAGCTATTCCTTGATGTGTTAGCAGATCTATTATCTCGTTCCTTCTTCTTGTCAATGTATTCCATATGTTCCTCTCAGAAATACTGCAGGGAACCTATTCATTTTTTACCTTATCAGTAGACCTAAATTTCAACGTCCTTCTACAGCCACAAAACTAAACCGTTTCTATTCTCCTCTCTTCCGGTTTTCCAACTGTACATGACTCGCTTCCACACAGTTCTGTGCTTCAAACGTACATTCTCAGAGATTTCTTCCTCAAATTAAACCAGTGTTGGATTCTAGTAGACGTTTTTCTGGCCTGTACCAGTCTGCTTTCTACGTCCTCCTTGTTTGTTCCGTCATGGGCTATTTTGCTTCCAAGGTATCACAATTCCTTTGTCTTCGTGCTCACATATTAGGTGGACTGGAGGTTCAACATTTTCAATCGGCGATCACTGATACAATTTCATATCATTACATCCTGTTGATTTCATCCATATACGCAAGAATTGCATTCCAGCGAATAAAATTTAGTTAAAGAAATATCTCGATAGTCAACGTTGATAAATTAGGTAGTGGCGACTGGAAACGACCATAAGGTTGACAGTGATGATAGGCAGAAGCAACAGTGTCTTTCAGTGTATTGATCTCTTACTGAAAGCCTCACGATTCGTAGTTCCACAGTTGCCAAAGTCTGCACTCCCGAGAATGCGTAAACTTCCGCTACTTGGCTCACGTACTGAAACACAGTGCCCTGGGAACTCAATAACCTTAGGCTGATTGCATCCCCTCACAGTCCATGCTTCTTTCTCAAGGTTATCTGTGTACAACAAACATACTCTAACCTCGTTCTCATACCCGTTGTTCAGAACATGTGTCTGGGATTATTGATCCTTTAGCCTTCCAGTTCGCAGCGAGTATCTACCCTCTGGTTTCTCTCTCTACAGCGCATCTGTTCTGTGCTCTCACCATAATGGTAGTGCCAAACAATATGAGTAAAGGTTCGACATGGCGGTTCTAGGCGCTACAGTCTGGAACCGCGCGACCACTGCGGTGGCAGGTTCGAATCCTGCCTCGGGCATGGATGTGTGTGATGTCGTTAGGTCAGTTAGGTTTAATTAGTTCTAAGCTCTAGGGAACTGATGATCAAAGTAGTTAAGTTCCATAGTGCTCAGAGCCTTTTTTTTTAATAAATGTTCGAAATGCTTTCAATTAGATAGTGGTAAACCCCCTCGGGGAGCTCCTCGTCACCAGCATTGTCATAAATCTAGCTTTTTGTATGTCAAGAGACTTGACATTATTGGAACTGTGGTTCGTCATTGCAGAACTAGCTTTTTTCGTAGTGTTTGCAACACCGTTGTGTGTTTATGCCAATAAAGGATTGTAACATCAAACACTGCGAGATTGCTGCACGTCTGTCGCAACTGACGATGTGGATATAAGGCTCCGCTGTGTACTCGCTTCGTGTTATGTAGGAAAAGTAAAACTCATCTCGCTCAAATTTTTGTTAAATTACACTGGTGTGGTAAACTTAAGGATGAAAGTAACTTTCGGTTGATGTGTCACCGCCAAGTAACATAGCTAGATGAAACCTGGACCATACAGATAGTGAGAAGAATAGAAATGAAACTTTTGTTCAAAGACAATAATTACTCTGCAGTCACCTCGATTTATTATGGTCCTCTCAACATTACAAAAGATAGTTCTTAATAAGGTGCATAATCATCATAGACGGCAATGCATGCTCGTGAAACGTGCTCCCATGCTGGTCACAAGTTTGGTCAGGAGTCCTTGTGGTAGACCGTTCCATTTCTCTACCAACGGACAGATGGACGGTCGTGAGGTCATGTGGACGTCCTGTAATACGTCTTTCCAGCGCATTCCCGACGTGCTCGGTAGATTTAAGTCGGGGGAACCGGCAGATATTTCTTCCGATGGATATTCTCTCGTGGCAATAACTCCTCCACCTGTGCAGTTGGATGCGGTCGCGCATCGTCATCCATAAAAAGTCAAGTCAGTGTCGAATAGACTCACGGAAAGACACAAATGGGGAAGGAGTACAGTATCACAATAACGTTCACAACTCTACAAATGTGGACGTAACTTCATATGGCGAGAGGTGGGAACACGCAATGTACTCAGGAACTCAAGCGAACACTATCGCTTTGGTGGTCCTGGTGGTACTAGCATGGGCGTACTGACTTCCAAATCTTTAATTATTTTACACTTACCGGCCAACGCTACTATGATACTGTACTCCTTCCGCATGTGCAGCTTTTCAGGGTGAATGACAATGCGCGACCGCATCCAATTTTACAGGTAGGGGATGTTGGGTTCAAATGGTTCAAATGGCTCTAAACACTATGGGACTGAGGTCATCAGTCCCCTAGACTTAGAACTACTTGTTTTTTTTTTAATTGCTCTGATCACTATGGGACTTAACTGCTGAGGTCATCAATCCCCTAGAACTCTTTTTTTGGTCATCAGTCTACTGACTGGTTTGATGCGGCCCGCCACGAATTCCTTTCCTGTGCTAACCTCTTCATCTCAGAGTAGCACTTGCAACCTACGTCCTCAATTATTTGCTTGACGTATTACAATCTCTGTCTTCCTCTACAGTTTTTGCCCTCTACAGCTCCCTCTAGTACCATGGAAGTCATTCCCTCATGTCTTAGCAGATGTCCTATCATCCTGTCCCTTCTCCTTATCAGTGTTTTCCACATATTTCTTTCCTCTCCGATTCGGCGTGGAATCTCCTCATTCCTTACCTTATCAGTCCACCTAATTTTGAACATTCGTCTATAGCACCACATCTCAAATGCATCGATTCTCTTCTGTTCTGGTTTTCCCACAGTCCATGTTTCACTACCATACAATGCTGTACTCCAGACGTACATCCTCAGAAATTTCTTCCTTAAATTAAGGCCGGTATTTGATATTAGTAGACTTCTCTTGGCCAGAAATGCCATTTTTGCCATAGCGAGTCTGCTTTAGATGTCCTCCCTGCTCCGTCCGTCATTGGTTATTTTACTGCCTAGGTAGCAGAATTCCTTAACTTCATTGACTTCGTGACCATCAATCCTGATGTTAAGTTTCTCGCTGTTATCATTTCTGCTACTTCTCATTACCTTCGTCTTTCTCCGATTTACTCTCAAACCATACTTTGTACTCACTAGACTGTTCATTCCGTTCAGCAGATCATTTAATTCTTCTTCACTTTCACTCAAGATAGCAATGTCATCAGCGAATCGTATCATTGATATCCTTTCACCTTGTATTTTAATTCCACTCCTGAACCTTTCTTTTATTTCCATCATTGCTTCCTCGATGTACAGATTGAAGAGTAGGGGCGAAAGGCTACAGCCTTATCTTACACCCGTCTTAATACGAGCACTTTGTTCTTCATCGTCCACTCTTATTATTCTCTCTTGGTTGTTATACATATTGTATATGACCCGTCTCTCCCTATAGCTTAAACCTAACTAACCTAAGGACATCACTCACATCCATGCCGGAGGCAGAACTCGACCCTGCAACAGTAGCCGCCGCATGGTTCCGGACTGAAGCGCCTAGAACCGCAGGATGTTGGGTCTTGCCCACTTGTCTCGTGTAGGATGCCTAAGGGATGCTCCGTTCTCGGAATGCTATACAACAATTCAAGCAAATAACATTAGTGGTTATATGTCTACAAAGCAGGTTGACAGTGATTAACTTTAATGTACAACGGTGTCGCAAGCGATGGGCGACATGCAACATAAATCGGAGTCCTTGTTATACACAATGTTCAAACCAGCAACGAATGTAGATCACTAAAATCTGATATCGCAGCACTCTCTACTAGGCCATGCTAATACTCTGCGAGTCCTGTCCATTAATGTCCGGTCGAGGCTGGCAGGAGCGGCGCTTATATTCACTTCTTGCAGAGGTCGCTCCTGGCGCGGCGCGGTCCTTGTGAACGGGCTATACACTAACGTTTCTTCACAGCCTTCTCTGGTCTTGCCTTCTCCCCCTTCGTTCCGATGCTTATGGTTACTCCAGAACATCCCCCCCCCCCCCCGTCCCCCAAAGAGACGGATGCACAGAGGGCGGAAACGTTCCCCGGAAAACGACCAGAAGGGTACGCTTCCACCTCCTGATGCCAGTAAGAAGAAGGCGGCGACTACTGCGGTGTTGGCGGGTCCAGCTCCATCGGTAGGACGAGAGGAGGTGGAGGAAGCGAAGGCTCCGTCTCCATACTGTCGTCCGCCGGTGTCGTGATGACACGTTCTGACGGCTGCTGTGCCCGCGCTGCCCTCTGGACACGTGAATCTGGGGGAAGAGAGATTGAAAGATCATTGTGAGGTGAAGTTGATCTTGATGGCGCCGCTGCAAACCATCGGGACCTGAAAGAAGATACATGTAAGCACCAAGTCGATGGACGACCACACCTCGCGCCCACCGTCTGCTGCCGCTGAAAACCCTGTAAAAGACAATATCATGCGGCCCGAAGCGATACTTGCAGCCATCCTTCGGAGCTGGGAGCTGAGGAAGGTGGAGCAGGTGGAGCAGTGTCGATGGCGGCGGCCGTGAAGCAATTGTGCGGCGATGGTCTATCTCGTGGGTGCGAACGATATGAGGCGACAAACGGTTGCAATGCTTGATCCCTGGTGTGTGCGGAGCGTAGTTTGGCCATCTGCTGCTTGAAGGTTCTAACAAACAGTTCTGCTTCGCCGTTTGACTGTGGATGGATCGGTGCACTAGTTAGATGCTGTATACCATGGCGTTCACAGAATGCTTCAGATTCTTTTGACGTAAACTGAGGTCCGTTGTCAGCCGCTATTAATTCAGGTAAACCTTCTAGGCAAAAAATCGATGACAACACCTGAATTGTGCTACGTGACGTTGTTGAGTTCACTGGCACTGCAAAAGGAATCTTGCTAAGTGAGTCAACCAAAGTTAACCAACGGGTGTTCCAAAAAGGTTCTTCGAAGTCTATGTGCACATGTTGCCATGGCGATTGCGACAGACCGAGCAGAGAATTTTTGTGGCTGAGCGGACTGATTTTCGACACATGCGTGACACTGTGACGTCATCTGTTCTATTTGGGCGTCCATGCCCTGCCAAGTACAGTGTAGGCGCTCCAACTTTCGTATAAACAATCCCCCAGTGCCTGTTGTGAAGTAACTGCAGCACTTCTTAATGCAAAGCTTTAGGGTTCAACACACTTGACTGCCCACTGTCATTTTCAACAAGAATTACACCTTCCTGTACAGCGAGGCTATGCCGACTTGCAAAGTATCGGCGCACAACAGGGTTGTGTAAGCTATGCAAGGAACGAGGAAAAGATGTGCTAATGCATGTTAGCAAAATGTTCAAATCTGGATCAGCTTCCGCGGCCTGTGCAATTTTCTTATAGTTCAACGGAAAAGAGTGAAGCAATTCAGAATCCTGAGCAGCGATGTGACAACAGGATGCAGCCAAAGTCTGTGTCAGGGCCAGTCGGGAGAAGTGAAAGTGCGTCCGCATTACCATGTTGAGCCGTCAGACAATACACAATCTCGTACTGGTATTGAGGCAGCAACATAGCGTATCATTGCAATTTTTTGGCAGTTTGTACTGGAACCGGATCAGTCGGGTGAAACAGGGACTGCAAAGGCTTGTGATCCGTTACTAAGTAGAATTTTCTGCCATTCAAATAGTGGTGGAATTTGGCGACACCATACACAATAGCCACTACCTCTTTTTCAATTTGTGAATTGTTACACTGAGCTTTGGACAACACTATTGATGCGAAAATAATAGGTCTGTCTTCATCAACAATTCTGTGCGAATGCACTGCACCGATTCCACAGGAAGAACTTGCAGTGCAATTGGTTTTTCAGGATCAAAGTGAACTAAGCATCGATCACTGAGCAATGCATCTTAAAGTTTTAAAAAGCTACTACTTGGCACTCATCTGTACAAACAGAGGGGACATTCTTGCGGCACAAGCGATGCAAACTAGCTGAAATTTGTGCGGCATTCGGTATGCACCGAATATGATAGTTCATTTTCCCTAAAACTGACTGCAATTCTGTGACATTGCGAGGAACTGGCAACTCTCGTATAGCGGACAAATGCGACGGAAGAGGATGTACATCTTGACTGTTTATGGCATGACCAAGATACTGCAACTTAGGTTTAAAAAGATCACACTTGTCCAGTCTACACTTTAGTCCTGCATCAGACAACACACGAAACAAAGCACGAAAATTTCCAATATGTTCTTCAGGTGTACGACCTGCTACGACAATGTCGTTTTGTTAAAAAAGTTTAAACAATTTGGCGCTTGTGCAGTAACCTGCTCCAAATACCCATGGGAAACGGCGGGTGCGGAAGCACTGTCAAAAGGCAACCGCAAATATTGAAACAAACCTAAATCAGGGCATTTACTACACATACTTTTGAGATTCTTTATCGAGAGGCATTTGAAGATACACGTCGCGCAAATCAATTTTTTTTAAAGTAGTGTCCAGACCCTAATTTGTGCAAGGGATCCTCTGGGCGTGACAACGGATAAGTATCAATGACAGTTTGTGAGTTGATTGTAGACTTAAAGTCAAACAGAGGCTAAAGCAACCTGAAGGTTTAGGGAGCCCATTGACTAGCTGATATGGGCGCAATAACTCCACTATCTTTAAGTTCAGCAGCGACTTTGTCCTTTAATGCAATGGGAACAGTTCTGGCCTGGCAAAATTTCGGCTGAACGTAGAGCAAAATGTGCAACAAAATTGTTAGCGTTACCTAAACCATCAAAAAAGAGTTCCGGGAATTCTTTTAGTAAGTTAGCTACACTGTCTTTTGCATTGAATGCAGACAACTCAAACAACTCAATGCAACTCAATGCAAACAACTCAAAAGAATCAAGTCCAAATATGTTCCCACAGTCTCGTGATTGTAGCACTGTAGAAGTCACTATTCGCGTATGCGAGTGATACATGGCAGGCAAAGTACGTCACAATGAAAAGAATACCCCTAGCTGCATACAGGCGTTGATATAAGTCAACGGGGACAGTTGAAAATGTGTGCCCCGACCGGGATCTCCTGCTAACATGGCAGACGCTTCTATCCATCTGAGCCACCGAGGACACAGAGGATAGTGTGACTGCAGGGTCTTATCTCTGGCACGCCTCCTGTGAGACCCATATTCCCAACTTATTGTCCCGCACTATATTCATAGCCATTGCCCATTATACTCATTACTCGTGGCTTTTTGCCGATTCCCGTAAGAGTTCGGGCACTGTTTGTGCAACCGTACAGAAGAAGACGGTCAAATGGCCGGTGAGCCTTAACTATATATATAGGCAAAGTACATGTTCCGAGAACAGGAATGTCTTGTCCATTATAAGCCATCAGTTGCGTGCTAGTTTTAGATAGGCGTGGGGAGCCTAACAGTTCAAATGTGTGACGATTTGGCAATGTGACAGAGGCACCCGTGTACAACTGAAATTTCCCACAAATAAGTAAATGAACAGAAATTTTGTTTGACTGACGTATCACTGACGAAACTGCACGCTTGCTAGTTGCACTCTTGGAATATACTGTATTAATGACGTGGGCCTTGTGACGAGCGATTTGTGAGTGGGCTGAATGCTTATGTTTGTTCCGTTGCAAACATACGGATTGCACATGTCCGTTCCTGCTATAAGCGTACCACTGAGCTTGTCGGGATGGGCAGTCTTGGCGTTTGTGCCTTGAATAAGCTAGGGCAAGACTTAATTCTGTTCACCTGTGTAGCTGCCGGGTTGGCGAACTGCTTACGTGGCATGGCGAGGTGTTGTTTACTCGGCTTGGCTAGCGTACACCACCGATGCGGAATGGGGCGATTGCAAACAAGGGTCTCAATCCAACAAATAGCTGGCTGCTATTGATCTAGTATTTGAACCACCTGCTGCAATGATGGATCGGACTGTTTCAAAATTTGTTCTCTGAATCTGACATCAGGTACATTGTATACGATCACATCACGCCATCATCAGAATACAAAGCACGGCAAGCATATTTAAATTTGAATTTCCTTGTCATACTCTGCAAATCTGCGACCCACTCGCGATAAGTTTGTTCTGACCGTTTTCTGCAATAAAATAACTGATACCTAGCTGCTACCACATTCACTTTTTGTTCATAATAGTTTGTTAGTGAGTGTACCACTTCGTTGTAAGCACGTTAACTCAGATTGGCGTCAGGAAACAGTTTTTGAATTAATCTTAACACTGCACTTCCTACCGTGCCTGGATAATAGATATGGAATTTTCAAAGTACTTGGTACATTGTGGGCGCTGAGATGCGATTCGAACTGGGACAAACACTCGAGCCATTCCTCGTCTTGTTCACAAAACTGTTAAAAAGTTGGTACAGCAGCTATAGTAGGCGGTGCTTGTTCCTTTGGGCGCGCAGCGTTGGCTAGTAGCTGCTGCACTGTGCTCAGCAGTGTAGATACTTGGTGCGTCTGAAACTGAAACATCGGCATTAGCTGTGTGGCATCTAACGCTTGCGGCTGTGGCGTATGAGCAGAAGGGAGTGGGGGGGTGGGGGGGGGGGCAGATGTGTTGGAGTTTTTTAGAAGACGCAAATGTAACAAACAGGCAAAAATATGTACAAAGGCAAAGAAATGTTCTGCAACGCCCACCTGAAAATACTGATTAGCAAAAACGACAAGAAACTGTTAAAGCAATAAAGCGCCCCTGCAAAGCAAAGAGAAGAGAGAACTGACGCGCCAGCACAATATAAACGAAAAGTTCGTGGCCTTAGGGGCAGTGGGTTCGGAGGATTCTCATCGCCGTTGTTGGGTCTTGCCCACTCGTCTCATATAGGTTGCTTAAGGGACGCTGCGTTCTCAAAAAGCTATACAACAATTCAAGCAAATAACATTAGTAGTTTTATTTCTATAAAGCAGATTGACAGTACTTGACTGTAATGTACAAAGGTGTCGCAAGTGATGGGCGACATGAAACATAAATCTGAGTCCTTGCTATACAGGATGGTCCATTGATAGTGACCGGGCCAAATATCTCACGAAATAAGCAGCAAACGAAAACACTACAAAGAACGAAACTTGTCTAGCTTGAATGTGGAAACAACATGGCGCATGGGTGGCCCGCTAGATGGCGCTGCCATGGGTCAAACGGATAACTTCGTTTTTTTTTTTTTTTTAATAGGAACCCCCATTTTTAATTACATATTCGTTTAGTACGTAAAGAAATATGAATGTTTTAGTTGGACCACTTTTTTCGCTTTGTGATAGATGGCGCTATAATAGTCACAAACGTACAAGTACGTGGTATCACAAACATTCCGCCAGTGCGAATGGTATCTGCTTCGTGATACATTACCCGTGTTAAAATGGACCGTTTACCAATTGCGGAAAAGGTCTATATCGTATTGATGTATGGCTATTGTGGTCAAAATACCCAATGGGCGTGTGCTATGTATTTTGCTAGGTATCCTGGACGACATCATCCAAGTGCCCGGACTGTTTGCCGGATAGTTACCTTATTTAAGGAAACAGGAAGTGTTCAGCCACATGTGAAACGTCAACTACGACCTGCAAAAAATGATGATGCCCAAGTGGGTGTTTTAGCTGCTGTCGCGGCTAATCCGCACATCATTAACAGACAAAAAAATGTGTATGAAATCTTATGGCACTTAACTGCTAAGGTCATCAGTCCCTAAGCTTACACACTACTCAACCTAAATTATCCTAAGGATACACACACGCACACACACACACACACACACACACACACACACACACACACACACACATGCCCGAGGGAGGACTCAAACCTCCGCTGGGACCAGCCGCATAGTCCATGACTGCAGCGCCTGAGACCGCTCGGCTAATCCCGTGGGGCAGTAGCAGACAAACTTCGAGAGAATCGCGAATCTCAAAAACGTCGGTGTTGAGAATGCTACATCAACATCGATTGCATCCGTACCATATTTCTATGCACCAGGAATGGCATGGCGACGACTTTGAACGTCGTGTACAGTTCTGCCACTGGGCACAAGAGAAATTACGGGAAAATGACAGATTTTTTGCACGCGTTCTATTTAGCGACGAAGCGACATTCAACAACAGCGCTAACGTAAACCGGCATAATATGCACAATTGGGCAACGGAAAATCATCCACGATGGCTGCGACAAGTGGAACATCAGCGACCTTGGCGGGTTATGTATGGTGCGGCATTATGGAGGAAGGATAATTGGCGCCCATTTTATCGATGACAATCTAAATGGTGCAGTGTATTTCCTACGTAATGTTCTACCGATATTACGACAAGATGTTTCACTGTATGACAGAATGGCGATGTACTTCCAATATGATGGATGTCCAGCACATAGCTCGCGTGCGGTTGAAGCGGTATTGAATACCATATTTCATGACAGGTGGATTGGTCGTCGAAGCTCCATACCACGGCCCCCACGTTCACCGGATCTGACGTATCCGGATTTCTTTCTGTGGGGAAAGTTGAAAGATATTATCTATCGTGATCCACCGACAACGCCTGACAACACGCGTCAGCGAATTATCAATGCATGTGCGAACATTACGGAAGGCAAACTCCTCGCTGTTGAGAGGAATGTCGTTACACGTATTGCCAAATGCATTGAGGTTGACGGACATCATTTTGAATATTTATTGCATTAATGTGGTATTTACAGGTAATCACGCTGTAACAGCATGCGTTCTCAGAAAAAAGTTCAGAAAGGTACATGTATCACATTGGAACAACCGAAATAAAATGTTCAAACGTACCTACGTTCTGTATTTTAATTTAAAAAACCTACCTGTTACCAACTATTCGTCTAAAATTGAGAGCCATATGTTTATGACTATTACAGCGCCATCTAACACAAAGCGAAAAAAGTGGTCCAACTGAAACATTCATATTTCTTTACGTACTGCACAAATATGTAATAAAATGGGGATTCCTATTTTTAAAAACGCAGTTGATATCCGTTTGACCTATGACAGCGCCATCTAGCGGGCCAACCATAGCGCCATCTGGTTTCCCCCTTCAAGCTAGAGAAGTTTCGTCCTTTGTAGTTTTTTCGTTTGACGCTTATTTCGTGAGATATTTGGCCCGGTCACGATCAATGGAACACTCTGTATACTATGTTAAAATCAGCAATGGATGTAGATCACTACAATCTGATATAGTAGCACTCTCTGGTAGGCTGTGATAATACTCTGCAAATCCTGTCCACTCATGTCAGGCCGAGATCGGCAGGAGCGGCGCTTATATTCACTTCTCGCAGAGGCAGCTTCTGGTGCGGCGCAGTCTTTGTCAACGGGCTATGGACTGACATTTCCTCACCGCCTTTTCTGGTCTTGCGTTCTTCCTCTTCATTCCGCGCTTAGGGTTACGCCAGAACAGAGGAGTTTTTGGAACGAGAGAATATTCGACGATTCGGCTGGCGTGCTCATTCCTTCAACTTAAATCCCATCGGGCACATGTGGGAGGCGTTAGACAGACGTATTACAGCACGTCCGCATGCAGCAACGACCATTCAGCAATTATCAACTGCTCTGTTGGAAGAATGAAAAGCCATATTACGAGAACTTATCAACCACGTGGCAGCATGGGAACACGTGCGGAGCACCATTGTCGTCTGTGGTGATCAAACTTCCTGTTAAGGACCCCCAGCTTTTGTAGCATCCAGGGGATCAACATAAATCGCGGTAACTTCAGTGTAGTGATTGTCATTGAGTAAAGGTATCATTTCTTTTGGTCTCATTGCGTATTTCTTTCAGTTACTTTCTGTTCTGTACTGTACTGCACTGTACTGTACTAGTTCTTTCTATGTATGGTCCAAGTCTCATCGAGCTATGTTACTTGGCAGTGATACATAATGCGAGAGTTGCTTTCGTAAAGCTTGTCACAATATACGAGCACAGTCAGTGAGTTGCATCTACACTCCTGGAAATTGAAATAAGAACACCGTGAATTCATTGTCCCAGGAAGGGGAAACTTTATTGACACATTCCTGGGGTCAGATACATCACATGATCACACTGACAGAACCACAGGCACATAGACACTGGCAACAGAGCATGCACAATGTCGGCACTAGTACAGTGTATATCCACCTTTCGCAGCAATGCAGGCTGCTATTCTCCCATGGAGACGATCGTAGAGAAGCTGGATGTAGTCCAGTGGAACGGCTTGCCATGCCATTTCCACCTGGCGCCTCAGTTGGACCAGCATTCGTGCTGGACGTGCAGACCGCATGAGACGACGCTTCATCCACTCCCAAACATGCTCAATGGGGGACAGATCCGGAGATCTTGCTGGCCAGGGTAGTTGACTTACACCTTCTAGAGCACGTTGGGTGGCACGGGATACATGCGGACGTGCATTGTCCTGTTGGAACAGCAAGTTCCCTTGCCGGTCTAGGAATGGTAGAACGAAGGGTTCGATGACGGTTTGGATGTACCGTGCACTATTCAATGTCCCCTCGACGATCACCAGAGGTGTACGGCCAGTGTAGGAGATCGCTCCCCCCACCATGACGCCGGGTGTTGGCCCTGTGTGCCTCGGTCGTATGCAGTCCTGATTGTGACGCTCACCTACACGGTGCCAAACACGCATACGACCATCATTGGCACCAAGGCAGAAGCGACTCTCATCGCTGAAGACGACACGTCTCCATTCGTCCCTCCATTCACGCCTGTCGCGACACCACTGGAGGCGGGCTGCATGATGTTGGGGCGTGAGCGGAAGACGGCCTAATGATGTGCGGGACCGTAGTCCAGCTTCATGGAGACGGTTGCGAATGGTCCTCGCCGATACCCCAGGAGCAACAGTGTCCCTAATTTGCTGGGAAGTGGCGGTGCGGTCCCCTACGGCACTGCGTAGGATCCTACGGTCTTGGCGTGCATCCGTGCGTCGCTGCGGTCCGGTCCCAGGTCGACGGGCACGTGCACCTTCCGCCGACCACTGGCGACAACATCGATGTACTGTGGAGACCTCACGCCCCACGTGTTGAGCAATTCGGCGATACGTCCACCCGGCCTCCCGCATGCCCACTATACGCCCTCGCTCAAAGTCCGTCAACTGCACATACGGTTCACGTCCACGCTGTCGCGGCATGCTACCAGTGTTAAAGACTGCGATGGAGCTCCGTATGCCACGGCAAACTGGCTGACACTGACGGCGGCGGTGCACAAATGCTGCGCAGCTAGTGCCATTCGACGGCCAACACCGCGGTTCCTGGTGTGTCCGCTGTGCCGTGCGTGTGATCATTGCTTGTACAGCCCTCTCGCAGTGTCCGGAGCAAGTATGGTGGGTCTGACACACCGGTGTCAATGTGTTCATTTTTCCATTTCCAGGAGTGTATAACGACGTGCAGTAAGAAATATTTGTGACCACTACATCTACATCTACATGAATACTCAGGTGGCCCGTGTACAATGCATTTTCGATTTTCCCCCTAATGCACTCACGTATTGCGCGAGAGAAAAATAAGTGACTACATGACTCTGTACACATCCTAATCCCTCTTATCTTTTTCTCATGACGCCTACGTGAGATATACGTTGCTGGCAGCATAATGGTCGTGAAGCGATGTTCGACTGCAGGTTTTCTAATGTAACCAACAGGAATGATACTGATTCGTTACCACTTGTTGGCATCTAGTCTGAATTTCGTCTCGCTCTCTTCGACCGACGTTCGGTTAGTGACCTTTTGAACGGGTTCGCCAGCATGAGAGGCTGGCATTGTGGAAGACTCACTTTTCATTGCTGGTGGCCAGGGATTATACGTAGACTACCTGTGGCGCAAAGGTCTAAGTGCTTTCCGCGGTCGTTATCGCTTTAGACCTCCGCTGGTTACCTGTAACGTTCAGTCGCTGCAGGACACGAGGCCAGGATCCGTTTACCTCAAGGCTTTCTGCGTTCATGTTAAAACTACTGTCTTGTTTATGAATCATGGACTTCCGAGCTACAGCGAAAGATCAATGCCGGTAATAAGTGGAGAATAACAGTGGTAATGATCAGGGAAAGATCCTCCGGATGCGAAATCAGTTCCAGTCTGTAGTTAGAATCTTTCACACTTCTAGCCTCTAGTGTCGGAGAAACGTCAGAGCACTCACTAACAGAACGACGGCCGAAGACACAAAGACGTAAACCGAAAAGCAGGACGTTAACCAACAACGTTTCGCGTGAACTCTGTCGTCCTACTTCCAAGGTTTCCCATTTAAAAGTGTTTGCTACCCTTTTTCATGCGGTTTATCGACCTTTCATAATCCTATCGGGATGTCTCTAAATTCGTTCATTGTCTGTTTGCATCCCTACTTAATAAGGACTCCAAACAAGAGGACAATATTATAGAACTGCTCGCACTAGTGTCTTGTATGCGATTTCTTTTACACATTTACGCTGACTTTGTACTTTCCCACAAATCTTCCAAGAAACCTAGACTTCCATTCACCTTCCTTAACACTGTTTTTAATTAATCTCCCCATTTCGTATGGCTTCTTAGTGTTGTTGCTGTTGTTGTGGTCTTCAGTCCGAACATTGATTTGATGAAACTCTCCACACTGCTCTATCCTGTGCAAGCCTTTTCATCTCCGAATAACAACTGTAACTCACATCTATTTGAACTTGCTTACTGCACTCATCTGTTGGCATCCCTGTGCAATTTTTACCGTCCCCCCCCCCCTACACACACACACACACACACACACACACACACACACACACACACACACACACACACACACGGCCCTAAGTTGCCAGTTCGTTGATCTCTCAGAATGTGCCCTATTAACCGGTCTCCATGGGATCAAGGATTTAGCTCAAACTTTGTACGTCTTTAGTAGGCCATTAAAACACCATAATGCGGAAGTAGTAAGGGCGCACTACTCTGGCATTTCCGAGAAAATCGCATCAGAAGTTTTACGCATTTATTATGTAACTGATCTATGTGTGCAAAGAGGCTGGCTGTGTGGTGTGGTGAGGCGGCTGACGTACGCAGTTTTCAGGAACGTCGTGGACAAGACGACCGTTCGAATCACGCTAAAACTCATTTTTTTAACCTATACTTTTTTCATCCCTGGTAGCATTATTTAATTTGAGAGGTAATATAACGAAAAAAACACGTGCATTTTTATGAAGTTGCAGTGAATGTTGTGAGTCATTTGATTATTTACTTTTTAAATAAATTTTCAAGAACGAGAGGCAGGCTTGGAAAGCCAAAGTCAAACTTCGATAAATAATGATTCAATTAAGTTATTCAATAATATAGTAAGTCAAGATGTGCGAGACCGCAAGAGTAATGTACAATTACTCATTGGATGCGATGAGAAAAGGATATAGAGTGAAAATTGAAATTAGAGGGGAGTCAAACCATCGCCTCACACACGTTAGGTTTAAGAAGTTCGGACGCTAAGCACTTGACTACCAGCCACCATGAACTCTAACACTCGTCCCCTGTGGACAGACACATAAGTCAAAAAACAAACGCGTAAAACTTCTCTTGTGATTTCCTCGGAATTGCCAGAACAGTGCGCCTTACCAATTGCCCATTATGTTGTTTTAATGGCCTACTGAAGGTGTACAAAGTTTGAAGTAAATCTGTGATGCTAACGTCGTGGCCTCCCTTTATTACTCAAGTTATGCTACAATTTTTTTTTCTCTCCGATTCTATTCAATACCTTTTCGTTAGTTACGCCATCCACCCACCTAATCCTCAGGATTCTTCCGTAGCTCCACATTTCAAAAGCTTCTATTCTCTTATTGTCTGAACTGCATATCGCCAACGTTTCACTTCTGTGCAAGGCCACTCTCTAGACAAATGCTCTCAGAGAAGACTTTCTACTACTTAAATTTATATTCTGTTGACGAATTTCGGCAACGATTTTCTTGCCATTGCCAGTCTACGTTTTATATCCTTTCTACTCATCAGTTATTTTATTTCTTCTTCGTATTACACCTAAATATCTTTATGACGTGAGCTGCCCAAGATGTTCACCATTAATCTTGTAATCAGATTCGATACCGTTCTTTTGTTGTAGACATTATCTTACATTTATCCAATTTTGAAGACAGCTGCCTTTCATTACACCAAGCGGAAATGTTGTCGAAGTCATTCTGGACCTCCTTGAGGTCATCAACGACCACAATTTTCTGTACACAACTGCAACGTCAGCGAACTGCCTTGCAGGGCTGATTATCCTGTCTGACAGATCTTTTATGTATGTTGAATCCATTAGGGGCCTTGCGGCACACCCGAAATTACTTTCGTTTCTGTGGAACATTGGCTTCCAGTATTACTGGGTTTCGTTAGTCAGATATTCTTCATGTCAATTAGATATTTATGAATGTACTCCATATGTAAAATATGTCGTTTAATTTTCCACCTAAGTTTCACATTTATTTTTATGACATGTATAGTTTCGATCAAAGCTGATCATCTTCAGACTTATGTTGTCGTACTCCATATGATCGTACTTTAATTAGTGTAAAGGATGTGGTGCAGTGTCGAAAATTTTACGGAAACAGACGATGGAATTTGCCGGCTCACTTGTTTCTGTATTTCGCAAACGACCTTTCATTCTTGACATTGTGAATACATGAACTATACGATGTCAAGCTGGTCTCATTGTAGGCTAGCATTTAGTGCAATCTTGTCCAAAATTCCAAATTTAACTTTCAGTCACGGAACTGGTTAATTACGCGATGTCAATTTACTACGCAGCAGCGCGTTTTCAGCAGTATTTGGTCGCCAGATTTCCATAATTACCCCGACGACACCCAGTGGAACAAGATAGGGAGTTTATAAATAAATATCGGGATTTTACCGCTTTATGGTATTTATTATATTAAACTTACAGTTATAAATGATATGTCAAATGAAAGAGCAACTCAGACAGTTTTACCAAGAACCTTATAAATGTTCAATGTGAGCGCCATTTGTCACACGGCACACATAGAGTCTATAGCAAAGTTCTTCCCAAACTTTGATAAGTGTGTCTTCAGTGATTGTAGCAACAACTGCTTCAATACGGTTTCTTAATTCAGGGAGGTCTGCTGGTAGCGGAGGCACGTACACACGATCCTTGATGAAGCCCCAAAGGAAAAATCGTATGGCGTTAGGTTGGGAGAACGTGGAGGCCATGCAAAAGCAAGCCCTGTCATTGGACCCCTTGCGGCACTTGGATACAGTAAAGTTCAACCAATGGCATACTTCGCTATGCCAGTGAGGTGACCCACCATCTTGCTGGAAAATGAAGTTCTCTGGCTTCTTCCAACTGAGGAAAGATCCATTACTCCAGTGTATCAAGGTAAGAAGTGCCAGATACAGTAGGTTCACAAAAAAAGAAAGGCCCATAAACTTTCCGTCGGTATACGGCACAAAAAACACTTGATGTGTGCCGTGTGACAAATGGTGCTAACATTGAACATTTATAAGGTTCTTTGTAAAACTGTTTGAGTTGCTCTTTCATTTGACATATAATTTATGACTGTAAGTTTAATGTAATATGGCCCGCCGGGATGACCGTGTGGTTCTAGGCGCTACAGTCTGGAACCGCGCGACAGCTACGATTGCAGGTTCGAATCCTGCCTCGAGCATGGGTTGTGTGCTGTCCTTGGGTTAGTTAGGTTTAAGTAGTTCTAAGTTCTAGGGGACTGATGACCTCAGAAGTTAAGCCCCATAGTGCTCAGGGCCATTTTAATGTAATATTATAAAGCGTTAAAGCCCCGATATTCATTTATAAACACCCTATACACACATCTTGGAAATTCATGCAACCTACTATCAGTGTAGTAAGTGGGTCAAATCATCAAGTTCATTTGGAGAAAAATACACTTGGATGTAATAGAAAATGTGCGAGCTCAAGGAATTGCTACGAATACTGAATTCCCGTTTACAGAATACAACGACGATCATAGGAAGAAAGGTACCGTGTTCGCCACTACAGTTATATTGGCTACACTGTGAGTTCGCAGAATTGCTACTGAATACTGAATTCCCGTTTACAGAATATAACGATGATAATAGGAAAGAAGGCTCAGGAGTGGGAGTAAAGATGAGGGTTGTCCCGTGTTCGGCATATAGTTATGTTGGCTACGCTCTCTATCGACGAGGAGGTAATCTCTCTGACTGAAGTGAGACTTTATATGCATCAGCGTAGTGGCAGAAGGAGGAGGGTGACTCTGCACAGCGTCAGCGAGCAAACAGAGTGTGCGTCTCAATGTATACACGGTCAGCGCACACAACTTGTTTACTTGGGTCTAGACGAAAGGCGCCATGCACTAACTTCCTGGAATTCGTCATTGTGTAGATTCGTCACGAGCGTACTGAACATGGGAGTTTGTGAACGAATAAGACGCGCAGAAACCGTCTACCTTAGCGATGTTGGAGACTCAGTGTTTTCAGGTACTGTGTAATGATCATTGTGTCTCAGGTTATGGTTTTTTGTTGTCAAGTATAGGTGATTTCCCTTGAAGCAATTGCTACGTTCGGAGCCCCGCATGAGATTTTGACGTACACTTGGACTGCAGCTGCTTTCTTTTGCTTGTTGTGCTCTAGTCGTGGCACCCTGCTGCGTGTGTTGCTAATCTGAGTAAAATTAAAATACGCTGCGTTAATTACTATTTGCGCATGCGCCGTTAGGCTCATTGCTGTGGCATTTTTTCCTATTTATTCAGTGGTAGACATTGCTGGTATTGTGTTAAAAACATGTACAATGTACTTATTTGATTCGGCTGATTTATGTTAAGCTTGCCAAGGGCGTATACATTAATGAATTGTTGTACTGCCTTTTCTAATACTGCCTTGTTTCAGGTGTGCTATGATATATTCGGTGTATTGTATGAAGGACTTGGAAGTCGATCAGATGAGTATTTACATGTAGCGAATGGCACCTGGAAACTGAATGCGCGTTCCAAAGGGGGAGGAATTGTTTCTGATAATTTTGGTTGATAATTTCTGATGTAGATCTGGCTGCCAGATGAAGTAGAATTTGCTCGATATACTGTTATGTTCGTTGCTGGTTGTCATTCTGAGTACAACCGGTGTAAGATACAGATGGTTAAAATCTATTTTGTGATATTATTACCTAAGTTTATGGTGGAATTTTTCTTTTAAAGTTGCAAACTCATTAGAATTATCTGTTTTACAATTACGGTACCCAAAGACCGGGACTTGGGAATATTGTGGTGTTTGTAGTGTAATTAATATTCAGACAACTTACTTGATACTCTTGTGAATAACTGCTTATAAACTTCAAATCATATTTAATTCGGCCAACTTCTTTGTTGTTGGATCAATAAATGTTTTAAGAGCAGTTTAATAATCTTGAACTACTGCTGGTTTGAATAACTATCATGTTTCAGCAAAATAATTTGTTCTTACGAGATATTTGATCATGAAAGGCAATTGTCCCATTAAGTACACAATTGTAATCTGCTCTGTGAAATTTTTAATAAATATGTTTTATATAATGTACCTGTCATTCAATCAATCGTTTCCGCCTATTTATAATTTATGGATCCCAATGCTTCTGCACTGGGAGGAAGAATATGAATGATAATATTCGCTGATTACATTCCTATCCTCAGGGTAAGTGAGGAAGAATTGCGGAACCTGTTGAATAGAATGAACAGTCAAGTGAGCACACGCTGTGGATTGAGAGTAAATCGAAGAAAGCCGAAAGGAATGAGAAGTAGTAGAAATTAGATTAGCGTTATGCTTAACAAAATAATTTGGAACCACATAGGAAGTGGGTGGGGAGGAGACCAGACAGCGAGGTCATCGTCTCATTGGATTAGGGAAGGACGGGGAAGGAAGTCGGACGTACCTTTTCAAAGGGAACACCCGGCATTTGCCTGCTGCGATTTAGGGAAATCGCGGAAAACCTAAATCAGGATGTCCGGACACGGGATTCAGCCATTGTCCTCCAGAATGAGAATCCAGTGTGCTAGCCATTGTGCCACCTCGTTCGGTCGAAAGAGGTGGAGAAAATCTGCTATCGTCGTAGAAAAATACCACAGGACGGGCGAAACAAGGAGAAAATGAAAAGCAAACCAGTACAGGCAAAGAGAGTATTCCTGGCCAAAAGAAGCCTGCCAATATCAAATTACCCCTTCTTCTTCATCCTAGCGATTGTTCCATCTAGTACAGCGTATGCATTTTTCAGAATTTGGCATTTTTTCTTATTATTTAACTCCATGACATTATGCTCTTCCTGACGCCACAGTTGTCAAGGTAGCCTAGTGGAGCGAACTCACGTCCGCCATCTGTCTGTGAATTGTATAAACTTTGGTAGGTGTGTTATTGTATCTTAACTCCTTGTGTATTGTATTCCCTGAGTAGAATTTAGGGACCAGCCCAGGATTTGCGTGAACGTACGTGACAAATCGCCTAAAAACCATAATCAGGTTGGCTGGTATATCAGCCCACCGCTGGTAATTCGCCCCGCGGATTTGCGTCAGCGCCTGTTTGGGAAGTTACCGCGCCGCTCTTTACGGTATACGAGCGGGTCGCTACCAGTGTCAAATATTGGCATTTAATTTGAAGAAGAAATTTCTGAGGATGTACATTTGGTGCGCAGCGTTGTGTGGAAATTAATCATGGACTGATGGAAAACCAGGAAAGAAAAGATTCGAAGCATCTAAGATGTGGTGCTTTATAAGGATGTTGAAAACTAGATGAAGTTATAAGACAGAAAATGAGAAGATTCTTGGTGCAAAAGCCAAGGAGAACTACATATGGTAAACACTGACGAGGAGAAGGGACAGGATGGTATGACAACGAGGAAAAATTTCCATGGTACTTGAGGGAGCTGTAGCGGGTGAAAACTTTAAGGGAAGACAGAGATTTGAACACATCCAACAAACAACTGAATATCTTGTGAGCAAGTGCTACCCACGAGATTGACACAGAAAAAGAATTCGTGGAGGACCGCACGAAACCAGCCAGAAGATTGATGATCCCCCTCCCCCAACCCCCCCCCCCCCCCCCCCCCTCGCCCTCCCCACACACACACACAGAAGAGAAAGGGAACGGTCTCTGAGTGACAAGAAGAATGGAATTTTCCATCTAGGTTCAAGGATAGCCATTTCGCAAGCGTCAGACCTAGTTACCGTCGCACCCATGGTTCAAATCATTTAATTGCCATAGAAAGAGAATATCTACTACTATTAGCGTCGAGTTTAGTTATGATAGTTCCCCAGCCCATATGCAGAGATTTTATTTGTTAAATTCTCGTCAATTGTTCCAGCGATAGCAATTCGCCGTTAGACCACATCCTCATTATTTTTGCATTATTTGCAGAAAGTACACGAGAAATATTTCTACGTAAACTGGGGAGAAGATGGATGTTGACTAATCGACTTCCATCCAATCTTTCCTGTGTCGCAACATTCTACAAATATGCGGCGTCCTCTTGGAATATATTTTTATTGCGAATATTAAATTGTGACTGTATCATGTTAATCTATACACGGTGCCTGTCAAAAAAAATAAATAAATAAAAAAAATGGAGTACCCAAAAGACATGTTCGGATGTCAATATAACTTCGAACACGTACATTTCATCGGCGAGTATGTAAATAATTACAATTACAGAAAAATGGTTCAAATGGTTCTAAGCACTATGGGACTTACGTCTGAGGTCATCAGTCCCATAAACTTAGAGCTACTTAAACCTAACTAACCTAAGGAAATCACAGATATCCAACCCCGAGGCAGGATTCGAATCTGCGACCGTAACAGCAGCGCGGTTCCGGACTGGAACACCTAGAACCACTCGGGCACACTTGCCGGCTAATTACACTTACAATTCGCTGTGACAGACAAACATTCCACTAGAGTGCATGATTGGTTTTCGTGTTTAGCGCTCTTACTAGGCTACACAGGGTACATAAGGGGCAGAAACGGCGTCAGAAGTTGAGTAATCGCTGTGAAGAACACGGAGATATCGAGTATTTGTGTGAGACAGTGTTGTTATCACCCGTCAGCGTTCGAAAGAGGTCTCATTGTGGGTCTCCATTCGGCCAACTGGTCAAATTGTACAACACCGAAATTTGTGCGACTTTTGGATGTGGCATTAACTCTACGTTGGCCCTATATTGGACTGCATGGGAACTTGAGTCCAGGCATATCCGTCGTCAAGGTTCCAGTCGAACTGATCCGACCACCTGAAGAGAGAATCTCGGCATTGGTCAGCAACCATATTGTAACCCCTTCTCGTCTATGCCTGCCATCCGATGGCAAGTAAGGGACTCCCTGCTATAAGGAACTCTCTGCCGCATTCTTTGTCGTCCACAACACTGATCGGAGACTACCAAAAGCCGACCAGGAAAATCACGTCCCAATTGTAGGCTTTTGTTAAACCATAATACAACAACGCAAACAGCTGCGCGTGCAGTGGTGGTGTGAGCATTGAGTGCTGGTGAATGGCGCCAAACTGCGCACAGCGTCTAATCGCATTATCCCCGATGACTATCGTCGGTGAGTATGGCGGCGAACCGAAACAAGTAATCATAAATCCACGGTAAAAATATGGAGTGAGGAACAGCGGCCAGTCGAACTCTTGTAGATACATGTTCCACTAGCCGTTATTTTTTAGAACTTTATTAAGGCTACTAGTTTCAACGCCTCACTAGCGTCTTCTTCGCGCCCCATTACATCGAGCGATTCTAGGCGCTTCAGTCAGGAACCGCGCGACCGCTACGGTCGCAGGTTCGAATCCTGTCTCGGGCATGGATGTGTGTGATGTCCTTAGGTTAGTCAGGTTTAAGTAGTTCTAAGTTCTAGAGTTTGTTCGAAAGACTTCTGCGGAATCCAGTTACTAGAGTGGTTCCTGTCTTACGTAGGTGCACGTACGACTGGAATATTCCGGACGTTCGATATGTTTGAGCCAGAAGAAGACGTTACTGAGACGTCGAAACTAGTAGCCTAACTGAGACGTCGAAACTAATAGCCTGAATAAAGTTCTCAAAAATGACGGGTGATGGTATATACAATGAAGTACCGTAACACGACGTGGCATGGACTCGACTAATATCTGAAGTAGTGCAAAAGGGAACTGACACCATGAATCGTGTAGGGCTGTCCATAAATCCGTAAGAGTACGATGGGATTGAGATTTCTTCTGAACAACACGTTGCACGGAATCCCAGATATGTACATGTCTATGGAGTTTGGTGTCCAGGAGAAGTGTTTAAACTCATAAGAGTGTACCTGGAGCCACTTTGTAGCAATTCTGGACGTGCGGGGTGTCGCATTATCCTGCTGGAATCCCCGAGTCCGTCGGAATGCACAGTGGACATTAATGGATGCAGGTGATCAGACAGGATGCTTATGTACGAGTCACCTGTCAGAGTCGTATCTAGAGCTATCAGTGGTCCCATTCCAATTGCACACACATCACACCATTAGAGAGGATCCACCAGCTTGAACAGTTCTCTGCTGACATGCAGGGTACATCGATAATTGGGGTTGTTTCCATGCCCGTACACGTCCATCCGCTCAATACCATTTGAAATGGGACTCATCCGACCAGGCAACATGTTTCCAGTCATCCACAGTCCAATGTCGGTATTGATGAGCCCATGCGAGGCGTAAAGCTTTTTGTCGTGCAGTCATCAAGCGTGCACGAGAGGGCCTTTGGCTCCGAAAGCCCATATAGATTATGTTTCGTTGAATGGTCGCACGCTGACACTTGTTGATGGTCTAGCATTGAAATCTGCAGCATTTTACGGAAGGGTTGCACTCCTGTCACGCTGGACCATTTTCTTCAATCGTCGTTGGTTTTTCCGGCCGCAACGACATCCGAAATTTGATGTTTTACCGGATTCCTGATATTCACGGTAGACTCATGAAATGGTCGTACGGAAAAATCCCCACTTCTTCGCTCCCTCGGAAATGCTGTGTCCCATCGCTCGTGCGCCGATTATAGCACCACGTTCAAACTCACTTAAATCATGATAACCTGCAATTGTAGCAGCAGTGACCCATCTAACAACTGCGCCAGACACTTGTCTTATACAAGCGTTTCCGACCGCAGCGCAGTATTCCGCCTGTTTACATATGTCTGTATTTGAATAAACATGCCCGTACCAGTTTTCCTTTGGCGCTTGAATCTCTTTCTACTACGGTCTTAATAAAAGTTCCTCTCTTCCAATGTTATGGAGAGGACAATGATATTATTACTAGCTGCCTAGGGCGGGGAGTCATTCTCGTCAACACATTGCATGTGTCTATGAACTGTCTATGAGCAGTACGTGGCTCATGTTCCCGCCGTCATGTATTTTACACCCTGTTTTTAACGTACTTCTACCTCACTACGTTAATTTAAATTACTGCTCTCACTGAGTTGCTGTTTTGCCTGACCATGAGTGGCGTTAGCAGCGTGTATCGATATATCCCCTTCTCGTAGTATCTTTGCTCGACTGCTATTACTTCCCGGTCGTTGTATGATGTAAGCCAGTTCGGGTCGGGAGCTCGGGCTGCCAGTCACTTGGAACGCCTCTGGAGCGCAGTCCAGACCTGCCAGTCAGGGAGTTCAAATGCGGCACTAGTGCAGTCGGGTTGGAGCAGCAGTGAGGTCTGCGTCGACATGGCTCGTCCGACCATTGCTGCCACACATCACGTGAGCCGGGCCAAGGTCTTGGTGGACCGTCGGTCGGTCGTCGCGTTCTCGCTCGCCGATCGTTCATGAGTCGGCTGTGTGTGTGTGCGCGCGCATCGACTCCCGATTTGTATTCGTGCGTGCTTAGTTACTGTTGGGTATCGTTCAGGTCTTCGTGCAAGTGTTTGTCAGGTTGTGTGTGTAGTTGGCGTTATTTCCACTGACGACTAATGTAGATGTTGTCTGCATTCTGAGAGGATTCGGCCGGTTGCTACTGACAGTGACAGACGTCGCAAGCTGAAGATGAACAGATAGAGAAAGTGTATGAGGATATTGAAAGGGTAATGCAGTATGTAAAGGGGGACGAAAATTTAATAGTCATGGGCGACTGGAATGCAGTTGTAGGGGAAGGGGTAGAAGAAAAGGTTACATTACAATATGGGCTTGTGACAAGGAATGAAAGAGGAGAAAGACTAATTGAGTTTTGTAACAAGTTTCAGCTAGTAATAGCAAATACCCTGTTCAAGAATCACAAGAGGAGGAGGTATATTTGGAAAAGGCCGGGAGATACGGGAATATTTCAATTAGATTACATCATGGTCAGACAGAGATTCCGAAATCAGATACTGGATTGTAAGGCGTACCCAGGAGCAGATATAGACTCAGATCACAATATAGTAGTGATGGAGAGTAGGCCGAAGTTCAAGACATTAGCCAGGAAGAATCAATACGCTAACAAGTGGGATACGGAAGTTCTAAGGAATGACGAGATACGTTTGAAGTTCTCTAACGCTATAGATACAGCAGTAAGGAATAGCGCAGTAGGCAACACAGTTGAAGAGGAATGGACGTCTCTAAAAAGGGCCATCACAGAAGTTGGGAAGGAAAACATAGGTACAAAGAAGGTAGCTGCGCGAAGAAACCATGGGTAACAGAAGAAATACTTCAGTTGATTGATGAAAGGAGAAAATACAAACATGTTCCGGGAAAATCAGGAATACAGAAATACAAGCCGCTGAGGAATGAAACAAATAGGAAGTGCAGGGAAGCTGAGACGAAATGGCTGCAGGAAAAATGTGAAGACATCGAAAAAGATATGATTGACGGAAGGACAGACTCAGCATACAGGAAAGTCAAAACAACCTTTGGTGACATTAAAAGCAACGGTGGTAACATTAAGAGTGCAACGGGAATTCCACTGTTAAAAGTAGAGGAGAGAGCAGATAGGTAGAAAGAATACACTGAAAGCCTCTATGAGGGTGAAGATTTGTCTGATGTGATAGAAGAAGAAACAGGAGTCGAATTAGAAGAGATAGGGGATCCAGTATTAGAATCGGAATTTAAAAGAGCTTTGGAGGACTTACGGTCAAATAAGGCAGAAGGGATAGATAACATTCCATCAGAATTTCTAAAATCATTAGGGGAAGTGGCAACAAAACGGCTATTCACGTTTGTGTATAGAATGTATGAGTCTGGCGACATACCATCTGACTTTCGGAAAAGCATCATCCACACAATTCCGAAGACGGCAACAGCTGACAAGGGCGAGAATTATCGCACAATCAGCTGAACAGCTCATGCATCGAAGCTGCTTATAAGAATAATATACAGAAGAATGGAAAAGAAAATTGAGAATGCGCTAGGTGACGATCAGTTTGGCTTTAGGAAAAGTAAAGGCACGAGAGAGGCAATTCTGACGTTACGGCTAATAATGGAAGCAAGGCTAAAGAAAAATCAAGACACGTTCATAGGACTTGTCGAGCTGGAAAAAGCGTTCGACAATATAAAATGGTGCAAGCTGTTCAAGATTCTGAAAAAAGTAGGGGTAAGCTATAGGGAGAGACGGGTCATATACAATATGTACAACAACCAAGAGGGAATAATAAGAGTGGACAATCAAGAACGAAGTATTAAGAAGGGAGTAAGTATTAAGGGAGTAAGTATTAAGGGAGTAAGTATTAAGACGGGAGTAAGACAAGGCTGTAGCCTTTCGCCCCTACTCTTCAATCTGTACATCGAGGAAGCAATGATGAAAATAAAAGAAAGGTTCAGGAGTGGAAGTAAAATACAAGGTGAAAGGATATCAATGATACGATTCGCTGATGACATTGCTATCCTGAGTGAAAGTGAAGAAGAATTAAATGATCTGCTGAACGGATGAACAGTCTAATGAGTACAAAGTATGGTTTGAGAGTAAATCGGAGAAAGACGAAGGTAATGAGAAGTAGTAGAAATGAGAACAGCGAGAAACTTAACATCAGGATTGATGGTCACGAAGTCAATGAAGTTAAGGAATTCTGCTACCTAGGCAGTAAAATAACCAATGACGGACGGAGCAAGGAGGACATCAAAAGCAGACTCGCTATGGCAAAAAAGGCATTTCTGGCCAAGAGAAGTCTACTAATATCAAATACCGGCCTTAATTTGAGGAAGAAATTTCTGAGGATGTACGTCTGCAGTACAGCATTGTACGGTAGTGAAACATGGACTGTGGGAAAACCGGAACAGAAGAGAATCGAAGCATTTGAGATGTGGTGCTATAGACGAATGTTGAAAATTAGGTGGACTGATAAGGTAAGGAATGAGGAGATTCTACGCAGAATCGGAGAGGAAAGAAATATGTGGAAAACACTGATAAGGAGAAGGGACAGAATGATAGGACATCTGCTAAGACATGAGGGAATGACTTCCATGGTACTAGAGGGAGCTGTAGAGGGCAAAAACTGTAGAGGAAGACAGAGATTGGAATACGTCAAGCAAATAATTGAGGACGTAGGTTGCAAGTGCTACTCTGAGGTGAAGAGGTTAGCACAAGAAAGGTATTCGTGGCGGGCCGCATCAAACCAGTCAGTAGACTGATGGCAAAAAAAAAAAAAAAAAAAAGGGGGGGGGGGAGTAATCTTCACACGGTGCAGTCAGCTGGGTCAGCTGGGTCCGCTGGCGGTCCCTGCGCAGTGTCGGAGCGTGTGTGGAGCTGTCCGATCGCTACAAGCTTCGTGGTTCACCGACCCAGGGCGTCAAAGTTGAGTAGTGGTTTCAAGTACCAAAGCCACGTCCATTCATGTTGTGTGGTTCGTTTCGATGATTCGCTGTTGGGGAGGTTTCCCTGTGAGCAACACCGAGTGTTTGTATTGCTGAAATTCAGCCACCATACGGTGGGATTACCTATATTGGTTGACTACAATTCAAGTGCTCCAGCGGAACCTTCTGCCTTGTGGCCGTTAGTGTTCCGGTTACCTGCTCTGGTCACTAACGTAATTCCATTCAGTGTCCTTTCCTCACCTGTTGTCGCTGTCCAACACGGTGTGTAGTTTTGAGAGCTTAATACATATACATATTTGATTGTGGATAATCACGCCCATAAAATTTTGTGTTTGAATTCTCATGTACCGATTGGTGGCAAACAAGTCGTTTGTCGGTCGGTCCGAGGCTGTCCCTTGGTTGGGTTCCTACGGATCATGTGTATTTGGGCTCACCACCTGTCTCACCTAAGTGAACGAGGGCAGACCGACCCCCTGGAGGCTTCTGAGGGCTGTTGTCTTTATTGTCTTTCTCACCGGTGTTTAATTGTTTATAATCTGTCATAGCCAATGATAAAAAATTCTTGGTTTCACGGTGTTTTATGCAAGTAAGTTTGAATTCCGGCTAGTGGATATTTGCTGAAAAGTTATTGCCGTTGTGTTGTCTTTTCTTTAGTCCGGCTTCAGCTACTTTAAACTTAAGGCTTATGGTTATATTTTTTTTTAATTTTGGAAAATTAATTGTGGGCCTTCAGCCTTGGAACCTGAACCTTAAAATTACCTTTCAAGCTTAAACACTGTCGCCTTCTGTCTTTGAAAGGTTATGGTAATTTATTTTAAAATCTTGAAAATTTTATTGTTCTGCCCATCAGCTTTAGCGGGCGTCTCAGTCTACATCTTGTTGAGGTACTGCTGCTGCGGGAATGAGCATCAGATTAGTCTCTGACAGAACATGTGTTGGACCGGGTCGCAAGTCAGCTCCGTTGCAGTGCTTGTATCTACGACATAAAGGACCATTTACAACCGTTGTGGGTCAGCTTGCCTCAGCAGAGGACATAATGGCTTCATGACCCTCTCCCGAACCAAAGCAGTGCATGCATTGACGTCAGAGGGGGTGCAACGTCATGTTGATAGCTGGGCTCGTACTGTCAAGTTCTTCACAAATTTGACTCGTTTCTATGGTCAATGAATTGCATCAGATAGTCTCTCTAACCGTGAAGTTTCATTTCGTTTCCACATCCTTCTCTTGGTGCTTCATTTTGTCAGGCAATGGAACTGTATGTACTCTGTTTTCTGAGTAACACAATACTTGGCCTTAACATTAGTTGTAAAAGTTTCATGCTGTCATGTCACTGGGAACGCTTTGTGTGCGTCATTTGTGGCTCAGTGATTGGCTGGCCTAGGCCACATAAACACATAAACATGTAAACTAAAGTATAATTCCGATGAGAGATAATTATCTTGCACCTGACTATCTGTAGCAGAGAATAAACTGAATTAGGTTTTTAAGTTAATTTTCGAAGGGAACAAACACCTGTACTGAGGGTACTCCGTGTCAAAATAAAAGTAGGAAATGGTGTAGGCTTCTTAGATTTGTCTCAAGGTAAACGAGTGGCATACGACCTGTCACTCGTGCCGGTGAAACCTGTCTGCCGTCGAGCGAGGCACTGCGTTTCCCGTAGCGCACGCGTCCGACATGGCAGAGCAATTAAAGCGAGTACGCATGCGTTGTGCAACACGTCGCTCTTACACGGAATTCCTTTCCTCTGAGGTCAGGCCACGGCGAAACGTTTACGTAGGACGTCGGTCATTTGCCCGGCGTGCACAGACACACAGGACAGGTAGACAGACAGTTTTATTTGTAAGGAAAGCAATGTACAGCCCGCCCGGTAAGCCGTGAGGTTTAACGCACTGATTTCCGGGTGGGAAGGCGTGCCGGTCCCTGGTACGAATCCGTCTAGCGGATTAATGTCGAGGTATGGTGTGCCGGCTAGTCTGTGGATGGTGTTCCAGTCGGTTTTCCATCTGCGTCAGTAAATGCGGGCTGGTTCCTCTTACTCTGCCTCAGTTACACTATGTCGGCAATTGCTGGGCAAACATTTTCTCCACGTACGCGTCGACCATAATTACTCTACCACGCAAACAGTGTGAGACGTTTCCGGGAAGTGAGGGGGGAATCCACAATAACTCTGGTTTCGGTCTGGGGCGGCGGTGGGGTGAGTGGACTGCTGTAGCCTGTTGTGGGAATGTGTACCACTGCCGGCTACGGCGGGGCCGCAGCCTCTCCGTCGTTTCTAGGTCCCATTTCCATACAAAATACACTCCTGGAAATTGAAATAAGAACACCGTGAATTCATTGTCCCAGGAAGGGGAAACTTTATTGACACATTCCTGGGGTCAGATACATCACATGATCACACTGACAGAACCACAGGCACATAGACACAGGCAACAGAGCATGCACAATGTCGGCACTAGTACAGTGTATATCCACCTTTCGCAGCAATGGATGCTGCTATTCTCCCATGGAGACGACCGTAGAGATGCTGGATGTAGTCCTGTGGAACGGCTTGCCATGTCATTTCCACCTGGCGCCTCAGTTGGACCAGCGTTCGTGCTGGACGTGCAGACCGCGTGAGACGACGCTTCATCCAGTCCCAAACATGCTCAATGGGGGACAGATCCGGAGATCTTGCTGGCCAGGGTAGTTGACTTACACCTTCTAGAGCACGTTGGGTGGCACGGGATACATGCGGACGTGCATTGTCCTGTTGGAACAGCAAGTTCCCTTGCCGGTCTAGGAATGGTGGAACGATGGGTTCGATGACGGCTTGGATGTACCGTGCATTATTCAGTGTCCCCTCGACGATCACCAGAGGTGTACGGCCAGTGTAGGAGATCGCTCCCCACACCATGATGCCGGGTGTTGGCCCTGTGTGCCTCGGTCGTATGCAGTCCTGATTGTGGCGCTCACCTGCACGGCGCCAAACACGCATACGACCATCATTGGCACCAAGGCAGAAGCGACTCTCATCGCTGAAGACGACACGTCTCCATTCGTCCCTCCATTCACGCCTGTCGCGACACCACTGGAGGCGGGCTGCACGATGTTGGGGCGTGAGCGGAAGACGGCCTAACGGTGTGCGGGACCGTAGCCCAGCTTCATGGAGACGGTTGCGAATGGTCCTCGCCGATACCCCAGGAGCAACAGTGTCCCTAATTTGCTGGGAAGTGGCGTTGCGGTCCCCTACGGCACTGCGTAGGATCCTACGGTCTTGGCGTGCATCTGTGCGTCGCTGCGGTCCAGTCCCAGGTCGAGGGGCACGTGCACCTTCCGCCGACCACTGGCGACAACATCGATGTACTGTGGAGACCTCACGCCCCACGTGTTGAGCAATTCGGCGGTACGTCCACCCGGCCTCCCGCATGCCCACTATACGCCCTCGCTCAAAGTCCGTCAACTGCACATACGGTTCACGTCCACGCTGTCGCGGCAAGCTACCAGTGTTAAAGACTGCGATGGAGCTCCGTATGCCACGGCAAACTGGCTGACACTGACGGCGGCGGTGCACAAATGCTGCGCAGCTAGCGCCATTCGACGGCCAACACCGCGGTTCCTGATGTGTCCGCTGTGCCGTGCGTGTGATCATTGCTTGTACAGCCCTCTCGCAGTGTCCGGAGCAAGTATGGTGGGTCTGGCTCACCGGTGTCAATGTGTTTTTTCCATTTCCAGGAGTGTAATAAGCAATATACACTGTGCAACACATTTAAAAGAACACTTTTTATAAATCCCGTAATCGACTCCCATTGCTACGTGTAAGTTTGAAATTTGGTTCATACATTATATGACCAAAAGTATCTTGACACCGCCAAAAACATAGGTTTTTCATATTAGAAGCATTATGCTGCCACCTACTGCCAGGTACTCCCTATCAGCGACCTCAGCAGTCATTAGACATCGTGAAAGACCAGAATGCGGCGCTCCGCTGAACTTAGGACTTCCAATGTGACCAGGTGATAGGGTGTCACTTGTGTCATACGTCTGTGCGCGAGAATTCCACACTCCTAAACATCCCAAGGTCCACAGCTTCCGACGTGATAGTGGAGTGGAAACGTGAAGGGACACGTACAGCACAAAACCGTGCAGGCCGACCTCGTCTTTTGACTGACAGAGACCGTCGACAGTTGAAGAGCGTCGTAATGTGTAATAGGCACACATCAATCCAAACCATCACACAGCAATTCCAAACTGCATCAGGATCCTCTGCAATTACTATGACAGGTAGCCGGGAGGTGAGAAAACTTGGATTTCATGCTCGAGCAGCTTCACATAAGCCACACATCACGCCGGTAAACGCCAAACGATGCCTCGCCTAGTGTAAGGAGCGTAAACATTGGACCATTGAACAGCGGAAAAAACGTTGTGTGGAGTGACGAATCACGGCCCACAATGTGGCGATCCGATGGTAGAGTGTGGGCATGGCGAATGCCAGATGAACGTCATCTGCCAGGGTGTGTAGTGCCAACAGTAAAATTCGGAGGCGGTGGAGTTATGGTGTGGTCGTGTTTTTCATGGAGGGGGCATGCACCTCTTGTTGTTTTGCGTGGCACCATCACAGCACCTTGATGTTTTAAGCACCGTCTTCCTTCCCGCTGTTGGAGAGCAATTCGGGGATGGCGATTGCATATTTCAACGCGATAGAGCCCCTGTTCATAATGCACGGCCTGTGGTGAAGTGGTTACAGAACAATTACATCCCTGTAATGGACTGGCCTGCACAGACTCCTGACCTGAATCCTATAGAACACGTTTGGGGTGTTTTGGAAGGCCGACGTCATGCCATGCCTCACCAACCGACACCGATACCTCTGCTCCATGAAGAATGGGCTGCCATTCCAGCACCTGATTGAACGTATGCCTGCGAGAGTGGAAGCTGTCATCAAGGCTAAGGGTGGGCCAACATCATATTGAATTCCAGCATTACAGATGGAGGGCGCCATGAATTTGTAAGTCATTTTCAGCCAAGTGTCCGGTTACTTCTGATCACATAGTGTAGGTGCAGAGAACCTCTCTAATGAAGCAAAAGCGTGGCGCCCTGAGACGTCACCCTTTGGCTCTGCGACACTTCAAACAGTAAGTTGTGGAGAAATTCGGGAAAAACGCTGAGCTCAGCGTTAAAATCACGTCTTTTCTTATGGGTGGCCGAAGAAAACATTTCAAACACACCGCTGCTGAGTTTCGACACGAGAAGAGCTTATGAGGTGGCATGAAGGGCATCAATGAAACCAGCACTTCCACTGGAGCGTTGATTGCCACACATTTTGCGGTCGACAACGACAGTTCACAGTGGGCTGAGCACCAGGACGACTTTATTGACAACCTTTGACGCTGCTGATACCACCGGACTATTCAGCCTTACTCTAAAGACAACCTTGGCCAACAGTGCCATCGAACAGAATCGCACTCCTTTGGAGTGTGGTGTGTCTGCAGATAGTGCTCTGGTGTACAGCATGGAATCACAGGACACTGTTCAAAACCAGTCAACGAAACGTGAGACAGATCCGAAGCAGCAATGGGTCCTTGTGCTGTTTCAGCCCTCCTGTTTCGCGCTTTCCTACGGCGTGATCACGGAGGGGTGCGACATTGACACATGTGTGAATAAAATGGCAAAGGACGACCCAGTTTGGCGATACCCTCGATACCTCCCCGACCACATTTAATGAGCATCTTAAAAACGTCCCTGCTGAGACAGAGACAAGTCTCGTAGGCATCAGCAGACAGGCCCTGCTAGTACGCCATACGGAATCTACATCTACATTTATACTCCGCAAGCCACCTAACGGTGTGTAGCGGAGGGCACTTACGTGCCACTGTCATTACCTCTCTTTCCAGTTCCAGTCTCTTATTGTTCGCAGGAAGAACGACTGTCTGAAAGCCTCCGCGCGCGCTCTAATCTCTCTAATTTTACATTCGTGATATCCTCGGGAGGTATAAGTAGGGGGAAGCAATTTATTCGATACCTCATCCAGAAACGCACCCTCTCGAAACCTGGACAGCAAGCTACACCGCGATGCAGAGCGCCTCTCTTGCAGAGTTTGCCACTTGAGTTTGCTAAACATCTCCGTAACGCTATCACGGTTACCAAATAACCCTGTGACGAAATGCGCCGCTCTTCTTTAGATCTTCTCTATCTCCTCCGTCAACCCGATCTGGTACGGATCCCACACTGATGAGCAATACTCGAGTATAGGTCGAACGAGTGTTTTGTAAGCCACCTCCTTTGTTGATGGACTACATTTTCTAAGGACTCTCCCAATGAATCTAAACCTGCTACCCGCCTTACCAAAAATTAATTTTATATGATCATTCCACTTCAAATCGTTCCGCACGCATACTTCCAGATATTTTACAGAAGTAACTGCTACCAGTGTTTGTTCCGTTATCATATAATCATACAATAAAGGATCCTTCTTTCTATGTATTCGCAATACATTACATTTGTCTATGTTAAGGGTCAGTTGCCACTCCCTGCACCAAGTGCCTATCCGCTGCAGATCTTCCTGCATTTCGATACAATTTTCTAATGCTGCAACTTCACTGTATACTACAGCATCATCCGTGAAAAGCCACATGGAACTTCCGACACTATCTACTAGGTCATTTATATATATTGTGAAAATTAATGGTCCCACAACACTCCCCTGTGGCATACTAGAGGTTACTTTAACGTCTGTAGACGTCTTTCTATTGATAACAACATGCTGTGTTCTGTTTGCTAAGAACTCTTCAATCCAGCCACACAGCTGGTCTGATATTCCGTAGGCTCTTACTTTGTTTATCAGGCGACAGTGCGGAACTGTATCGAACGCCTTCCGGAAGTCAAGAAAAATAGCATCTACCTGGGAGCCTGTATCTAATATTTTCTAGGTCTCATGCACAAATAAAGCGAGTTGGGTCTCACACGATCGCTGTTTCCGGAATCCATGTTGATTCCTACAGAGTAGATTCTGGGTTTCCAAAAACGACATGATACTCGAGCAGGGGTCTTGAAGGAATTGCAAGGTAGGACTTTGTCAAAGGTTGCCTCCGTTTAGCTACATTTCTAAAGTGCTCAACAAAGATGGGTGGGTGGCGCCGTGGGTGTCGCTGAACTGGCAAAGGAGCGGCGGGCGTTAGACGGATCCTTTGCCGTTTTATTCATCCATATATCACTGTCACACCCCTTTGTCATCACGTCAGAGGGCGGCACAAAACATGACGGCTAAAGAAGCATATGCATGGTGCTTCGGATTGCTGTCGCATTTCGTCGAATTGTTTTGAACGGTCCCTAGTGGCTGCACCCTGTACACCACTGCGAAACTTGCAGTCGCACTGCATTCAGAAAGGGGGCGGTCACGTCTAATGGGTTTGCTGACCCACAATGCGCTTAGAGTAGGGTTCCTCCGTCTGGGGGTCTCAGCAGCGTCAAAGATTGTCAAGAACGTCGTACTGGTGCTCAGCCCACTGCGAAATGCCATCGTCGACCGCAAAATGTGTGGGAATCAACGCCGCAAGGGAAGAGGTGGTTTCACTGATTCCCTTAATGCCACCTCTTAAGGTCTTTTTGTGTCGATTCTGAGCAGCGGTGTTTATTATTAGATATTCTCTACATCAACGAGCTAGCACTCTGCTTATCCCCCTTAGTACAAGAACTGATAGGAAAACTATGCATGTTCGCGGTTAGCGATGACCACGTAACAGTGGTTTAGGGGAAGAGACCAGACAGCGAGGTCATCGGTCTCATCGGATTAGGGAAGGAAGTCGGCCGTGCCCTTTCAAAGGAAGCATCCCGGCATTTTCCTGGAGAGATTTGAGGAAATCAGGATGGCCGGACGCGGGATTGTATCGTCGTCCTCCTGAACGCGAGTCCAGTGTGCTACCACTGCGCCACCTCGCTCGGTCGTTACAGTGATAACTGTAAGTAAGTGGCACAGTCAAAGGTGTCCCATGGGTCCGTCGTTCGGTTTCGTCACATATCGGATCTGTCCAGAACACTTCACGCCGACTTCCCTGTTTCTGCAAACGCCAGCGACCTAGCTTCTGTAGTGTCAAAATTGCGTGGTGACGTTAAACGCTGAAGTTTCTGTTAGCATCGCCGAGCGGCGATTACGTCAGCATTTCCCTTTACACTTCTCTGCCCACCGCAAAAACAATATTGTCATTTAGATTTTTGTTCATCATTTTCAGCGACTGTTTTTGAAGAATGCAATCCCCGCAGTGCAATAGTACTTCTTCTTTGTGCCACCTATACTTGCTTCACACAACCAAAGAAAAAGACTGGAAGAGATGAAAGTTCAAAACATAGAAAGTCTCCCTCATACAGTGAAAGTAAAAATATGTTCTACAACGATTTCAAAAGAACAGTTTCAAATATTTGACGAAAATAGCTAAACGACATAATACAAAATAAAAAATCAGCACTCAATATTACCATTTCGGTATCGATATGTCGATTTATTGGTAAAAGAAATCTTCCGGAATGAAATTTTCACTAAGCAGCGGAGTGTGCGCTGATATGAAACTTCCTGGCAGATTAAAACTGTGTGCCGGACCGAGACTCGAACTCGGGACCTTTGCCTTTCGCGTGCAAGTGCTATACCAGGAGAGCTTCTGTAAAGTTTGGAAGGTAGGAGACGAGGTACTGGCAGAAGTGAAGCTGTGAGGACGGGGCGTAAGTCGTGCTTGGGTAGCTTACAGTTCGGCGCTAGCGGCCGTGCGGAGCGGAGGTCCGATACTTCCGCCTGTGCGGCGTGTGCGAGAGTTTGTTTACTTGTGGACTTAGTCTGCGCGCGGGCTAATAACAACGATCATGGCGAACAAGTACAGAAAAACTACATTACGATTCAATTTCTGCAAAGACTACGAAAGACCAAAGGCTTTAGCAGTGGAACGATTCATACGTGAGGACGTCAAGATACCGCCAAACGATATTGTCGGAATTCACCTGTCCATCGTTAGTCCCACGGTGTATGTTAAGATGGTAAATGACGCGGCGTGTGAGAGAATTCTACGGGCGACAAAAGCAGGTCTCCGATTTTGCCATAGTGACGGGAATGTCGGCACGGTAACTGTAGAACATGCTGGTCTGGGTGTACGGACAATACGTGTTTTTGAGCTGCCATTTGAGTTCCCGGCTGACGAAGTTATTGAGGCTTTTAAGCCATACGGCACGGTACATGGTCACACAGCAGAACGCTGGACACAATTCGCCACGTACCCCGTGCTTAACGGAGTGAGACAGATCACTATTGATCTTCAGAAGCATGTACCGTCCTATCTGACAATTGGTGGTTGTAGGGCGGTGGTGATTTACGATGGGCAACCACGTACATGTTCTGACTGTGGCCAGGAGGGACACCTCAGGTCGAACTGTATGCAACGGCGGATTACGCAACTGCCTTCAGATGTGCGGGAGCCGTCGCCAGAGATGACAGTACTACCGATCACCTATGCCAAAGCCCTCACTGCGTCCGCTGATGACCGAAAGGACACAGCCCCGGTGGAAGTTCCCGATGGCACTCTCCGAAACCTTGTAGCAGACGTCGGTATGACAGAGGATGCTGCTCCATCTAGTATACAATCTACGGCGACAACACCAGTTGACACCGAACTCCTACCAAGCACACCGATAGTACACGAAGCAGTTCCAGCCACTACGGATGCTGTTCCGTCTGGAACGCACTCTGTGACGACAACATCAGTTTCGACCGAACTCCCGCCAACTACAACGATGGGACTCGAAACACTTCCAGTTCCTACGGATGCTTTTCTGTCGGGCAGCCGTGATTCCCTACAATCTGAGGACACGGAAGGAAGATCACGCAAACAACGTTCCCCGAAAAGGAGGAAACGGCGTCGTCGCACGACATCTCCTAGGGATGACTCCCCTTGCCCCGACGACGATGCGCCTGTGGAGCAAGACGACACAACAGCCTCTACGAAGCAGGATGAGGCAATGGAAACTGTTCGATCAGACCCGCAGCGGTCTGTCACATTGACGGTAGCGGGACGTGGTGATGCTGAAGAGGAACGACAACCAGTTGGCTCTTCAGACGCAGATGCTGTGGCTATGGACACGAATATATCACTGCCTGCAAAGATGTGGTATGACGATATTGAGGAAGCGCCGGACGTCATACAGAGGCAGCCGGCACTCACAAAGACGGCCTAGTAATTGCTGAAGGTGAAGAGAGAGGGGCGAGCGAACGTCTTCTAACTCAGCCCCCAGCGCCGATGCAGGGAGATATTGTTGCGCCTCGACAGAGTGGGATTCAACGCCATGCGAACCGTATTGCGACATTAAATATAAATGACGTGCGTTCACCAACCAAAATACACCTACTGAAGGAAACGATTTGGGCATCTGATGCGGATATTGCTTTGCTGCAGGAAGTCCACATAGCTGCACTCCCACACATCGCAGGCTACCAATCCTATTCGTCACATGGAGATCACAATGGGAGTGGGGTGGCAGTTTACGTGCGAGATGGCTTACCCGTGGAAAACGTGTGTTACCTTCCGTCGGCCCGGGGAATGGCTTTCACGACGTTTGGGACACGCATCATCAATCTTTATGCACCGTCGGGAAACAATCGGCGGCGGGAAAGGGCGCGATTTTATGCAGAAGATATTGCACCACTTTTCCATGGACGTTATGAATGTGTAATAATTGGTGGAGATTTCAACTGTGTTCTCAGCCAGAAAGACCAATGGCCGCAAGCAAACATCAGCCAGGAGTTGCGAATCGTTGTCAGCGACCTTGTACTTAGTGACACGTGGGAATTACGACATGGAGATGCACCGGGATACACCTATGCGACCAGTCATTCGGCGAGCAGATTAGATCGCATTTATATCTCACGGGCTCATGCAAATGATGTCCAGGACGCGGAACGCTGGCCATTGGCATTTTCCGATCACAGCGCTTACATCTGTACGGTGCTTCTTCCCCGTAGAGAGGTGTGGAACAGCAAGGCCCCGTGGAAATTAAACATTCAACATCTACATGATCCCGAATGTCGTCAACGGATCCTTGAGACATGGACGATGTGCGAGCGAAAGGTTGGAAGGTATGCGACGAAGCTTGATTGGTGGCTGACTTGTGCTAAACCGGCGCTTCGCCGTACGTTCATCTCATATAGCAGGGAGATGGCCGAATGGCGCCGCCGTACGACCGACTTTTATTTTGTAGCGCTGCGCGAACTGGACGATGATCCGCCGGGACCGGACGTCTGGATCGAACGCAAAAGGATAAAAGCTAAATTAGTGGCTTTAGCTCGGAAACATCTTCAGGGAACCATGGTGCGCGCCAGATGTCACGATACGATACGACACGAGATTCCTTCCATGCACCACGTCGTGAATGAACGAAAGCACCGACGACGCGTTTTGGTACGGGAGTTAATTACCCGCGAAGACCGAAGAGTGACGCGTCAAGCGGACATTGTCTCTGCATTCGTCGACCATTACCAACACATCTATCGGGAGGAAGCAGCCCGTGTTGATGACCTCGCACGTATAGCCACATACGTCTCCCGTACACTAACGGTGGAAGACGCTGGAACCTTATTGGAAGCTATTAGCTGTGAGGAAGTACATGATGCGATCGCAAAGGGTGCGTTGAATCGCTCCCGAGGCATTGATGGACTTCCTGCTGAATTTTATCGAGAATTTCGCAACGAAATGGCACCGCGATGGACGGAAATGTACAACGAGTTGTTAAATTCCGATGCACCTATTCCACTGGCTTTTATGGAAGGCCTCTTGGTGCCAGTACATAAACCGAAGCCAGGAATTACGGTCACACATTATCGCCCCATCACCCTGCTTAATGCAGACTATAAGATCTTTGCACGGATGCTAGCGTCCCGATGTCGTATGTTAATTCGTAGCGTTCTCTCCCCAGAACAGACGACACCGGGTGGATCGGTGAATGTGCAAACAGCTACTGGCGAATGCCGTGATGTAATAGCGCTGGCGGAGGAGTGCCGGCTTAAAGCGGCGATGGTGGCGGTTGATTTTGACAGTGCTTTTGATAAGGTGCGCCACAACTATCTGTACGCTGTACTGGAACAAATGGGATTTCCAGACTGTTTTACTGGTCTCATTAGAAGGATTTATGGGAGCGCACAATCCTTGGTACATGTTAATGGGCGTATAGCAGGACCCATTCAAATTCGACGTTCCATTCGCCAGGGCTGCCGTCTTTCGATGCTGCTGTTCGCGATAGCGTTGGAACCATTAATTGGGAGGCTAACAAATTCTCTTTCTGGGGTGGAACTGCGGGGCTACACCTTCAAATGTCGTGCTTATGCGGACGACCTCCTGCTGCTCGTTCGTTCTGAGGAAGAGGTGAAGACGGTTCTTGAACTGTTGTTGGACCACAGTGTGACGGCGGGTAGTGCAGTGAACATGAACAAATCGGCAGCAATGCAGGTTGGAAAGGGCCTTACGCCGGAAGAAATCAGTCCATTTCCTTATGTGCAACAATTCCGATATCTCGGCATAGACTACCTCATCTGTGAAACATACTGCGGCAGTTAACTACCGACGTATTTTACAGACAACACGTACCATGGTCCGCCAACATCTCCTACGACGCCTTGATCCTTTGCAGCGAGTCGAATATCTGAACACTTATGTGGTTTCTCGAATGGTGCATATTTCGCAGATCCTGCCCCTACCACTCACGCTCGGGCATCGACTTCAATCAGCACTAGACTATTTTGTGATGATTGGGTCGCCCCTCAAGGTGCGATACGCAACGCTCACGCTCCCTACGGACAAGGGGGGACTCGGACTTACGAATGTTCGCTGCCGAGCAACGGCGCTCCTTCTAGCCACGATGTACAAGCAATGGCGTAGAGGGCGTGATTCCCTTACATCCCGCGTACTGGATCTCCTAGTTCCAGCGTCCCTCACACCTCCGGTGGCGGTGGGCAACATTACGCCACATTTTGCGCATGTATCAACATTTATCGTGGAACTTAGTTATATCAGAGACGAGCTTCCGCGCACGAGACCACCATGCGCGAAGGATTTTTATGTTTGGCTGCTACGACGGATAAGTCGTAATGTCATTGAACTGAAACACCACACGTTGCATTGGCCGAAGATTTGGAGACATGTGCACCAAAAATTCTTTCCTACCTTCGTTCGGGCACTGTGGTTCTCTGTCACCTGTGGCAAGTTCAACACCAACCAACGACTCCATGCAATTGGACTAGTGGACACTCCACTGTGCCCGAAATGTCGCCAAGTGGATGACGACCATCACCGCTTAACTTGTATCGCGGTGGAGGACGTATGGCTCCTAGGACGACAGATGGTGGCTTGCTACCTCCGTGTGACCCCGCAACATATTACACCTGCTTCCTTCTTACATCCGGAGAGTGACTACTTTCCGGCGACTAAATCACAGTCGATCATCTGGGTCAAAGGTTGGACGATCGCGTACCTCTATGGGGATGCTGCCAAGTCGCGACTCGACTTTTGGTATTTCTTACAGCAAGCCCACTATGAGGTTCATAGATGGTCACACTATCGGAAAACCTTTGCCAACTATCTTCAGGCAGTCTTCCTCGACCCCCCACGCAGTTGGGATGTGCCGGGTGCAGTCGGTGTGCACATTTGACAGCTGATAATGAACCTCACGCTTCTCTCAACGCTCCATATGTAATGCACATACTATACCATGAAATGATCTACATGATCTACATGTTCCTTTTAACAGGGTGATTGTGGAAAATAAATAAATATAATAAATTAAAAAAAAATTGGTAGAGCACTTGTCCGCGAAAGCAAAGGGCCCGAGTTCGGTCCTCGGTCCGGCAGACAGTTTTAATCTGCCAGGAGGTTTCAAAAGAAATATTGCCGATGTAAATCTATGTTCCCTGGGGAAAATATCAATACATAGATATATGTAATTTTATCAAAGTCCTAGGTCTGATCTCCATTGCAGAGGCATCAGGAGAGAAAATAAAACGCAGGTAATAGGGTTTCTGACACCCGTTGCATCATGTGACACGTCACGGTGGCGTCGGGCATAATCGCAGTGAAACTTGATAACAATATGACTTCATTAACCCACCTCCACATGGACTGGGCCCTGGCCTTTTTTTTCGCACATGTGACACTTTCCTGTTTGAAGCGTCGCCGAACCCGAGAGTGATGACATAGGGTGCCACGCTTTTGTACCATTCCAGAGGAAGGTAGGAGGCATCTTTCAGCGCAATTTCAAACCTATTCGTAGCAATGGTACATAATTACGTGGTTTTGAAAAATGATTCATTAATAGTGTTGCGCGATGTAAATCACTAAATGTTGTTGTTGCGATCTTCAGTACAGAGACTGGTTTGATGCAGCTCTCCAAGCTACTCTATCCTGTGCAATCTTCTTCATCTCCCAGTACCTACTGCAACCTACATCCTTCTGAATATGCTTAGTATACTCATCTCTTGGTCTCCCTCTACGATTTTTACCCTTCACGCTGCTCTCCAATACTAAATTGGTGATTCCTTGATGCCTCAGAACATGTTCTGGCAAGTTTCTGCTAGTCAAGTTGTGCCACAAATTTCTCTTATCTCCAATTCTATTCAATTCCTCATTAGTTATGTGATCTGCCCATCTAAGCTTCAGCATTCTTCTGTAGCACCACATTTCGAAAGCTTCTATTCGAAAATATTTATCGTCCTTGTTTCACTACCATACATGGCAACACTCCATCAAATACTTATCAGAAACGACTTTCTAACATTTAAATCTATACTCGATGTTAACAAATTTCTCTTCTTCAGAAACGCTTTCCCTGCCATTGCCAATCTACATTTTATATCCTCTCTACTTTGACCATCATCAGTTTTTTTCCTCCCCAAATAGCAAAACTCCTTTACCACTTTAAATGTCTCATGTCCTAACCTAATTCCCTCAGCATCACCCGACTTAATTCGACTACATTCCATTATCCTCGTTTTGCTTTTGTTGGTGTTCATCTTATATCCTCCTTTCAAGACACTGTCCATTCCGTTCAACATCCTTTCAAAGTCCTTTGCTGTCTCTGACAGAATTACAATGTCATCGGCGAATCTCAAAGTTTTTTCTTCTTCTTCGTGGATTTTAATTCCTGCTTCTAAATTTTTGTTTTGTTTCCTTTACTGCTTGTTCAATGTACAGATTGAATAACATCGGGGATGGGCTACAACCCTGTCTCACTCCCTTCCCAACCTCTGCTTCCGTTTCATGCCCCTCGACTCTTATAACTGCCATCTTGCTTCTGTACAAATTGTAAATAGCCTTTCGTTCCCTGAATTTTACCCCTGCTACCGTCAGAATTTGAAAGAGAGTATTACAGTCAACATTGCCAAAAGCTCTCTCTAAGTCTACAAATGCTAGAAACGTCAATTTGCCTTTCCTTAATCTATCTTCTAAGACAAGTCGTAGGGTCAGTATTGCCTCACGTGTTCTAAAATTTCTACGGAATCCAAATTGATCTTTCCCGAGGTCGGCTTTTACCAGTTTTTCCATTCGTCTGTAAAGAATTCGTTAGTATTTTGCAGCCGTGACTTATTAAACTGATAGTTCGGTAATTTTCACATCTGTCAACACCTGCTTTCTTTGGGATTGGAATTATTATATTCTTCTTGAAGCCTGAGGGTATTTCGCATGTCTCATACATTTTGCTCACCAGATGGCAGGGTTTCGTCAAGACTGGCTCTCCCAAGGCTGTCAGTAATTCTAATGGAATGTTGTCTACTCCCGGGGCCTTGTTTCGAATTAGGTCCTTTAGTGCTCTGTCAAACTCTTCGCGCAATATCATATTCCCCATTTCATCTTCATCTACATCTTCTCCTATTTCCATAATTTTGTTCTCAAATACATCGCCCTTGTATAGACCCTAAATATACTCCTTCCACCTTTCTGCTTTCCCTTCTTTGCTCACTTTACATATTTTTTATTTCGACGTCCGCCATCAAGCGCGCCTCTTAGGCTTAAGTTATATTGTGACTTACACAGGAATTTGATGATTTCTATGTTTTGGTGTAAGAATGGCAGTATAAGACGCTTCGTAATCATCACACTCGTCTTCATTTCATGGATCAGGCTGCACAGACTAATTTACGGATTTATTTCCTTTATTATTTAGATACTGACCGCACCAAGCATGTATGACAGAGTTTTTGGATTAATCATGTCTTTGATATCACACTGTGCAACTGAATTTTATTGCCTTGCTATTCTTCATTGTACGTTCTGTGCTAGTGCTCTACAATTTTCGCAACTTTGACAGATGTAAACCGACGCTGCAGTCTCATCTTCGGCACACCAGTGTAGAAGATGTCCAGAACAAGCTAAGTAAAAAGAATCGTGCAGTTCACACGTTTATTTGCATATAAATGCTGACTTCCAAATTTTCCATTGTGGGAGACCTCATGTGCAAATTCGAAATTCTAGATCCTAATATTTTACTGTTCGCATGGCTTCTTCATAATCTTGCATTAATTACGTCAGTAGTCGTAAGTATTGTGTCATATTGTGGAATTACGAACATTAGAGGGTGCCGCAGTAGACTCATCCTACTACTATCGTCAGTTGTAGGTCTAAATTGTGATCTTTCAGAAATTTCTGACAACAGCAGGCCTGTTCTCGTTCAAAAACAATCACTTTCCAATTTCACTGCAGATTACGTGTGAAAAAGATTTATTTTTGAGAATTATCGGACGCTTAAAAACGGATATTTTTGAAAATTTTTGTAAGTTGTGAGAATTTTGGATAACTTAATTCATTGAAAATCAGCGTTTGTGACTTAAGGTTACTGTCATGGAATTGAATTTCAGTGTAAATGAATGTGAATGAAAGCATATTTTGTGAATTTTCGGAAGTTACCGTTGTTGTTGTTTGCACAAATTATTTTGCAGCAGATCATCGTTTGTGTAGTTACCGTAGCACGTATTAAAGCTAACATATCTTGTTACATGTAGCTTCCCCTTTCAAAAGGTGTATTATCTACATTTTTCATAAATCAACGCTATTTTCGAGTTTGTTGACGACTATAACCTCAAAAATTTTACTAAACTAGTAATTTTTACCATAGGTTTTTCTCTTGCCCTAATAGAAACCTCCTTTTGTGTACTAATGACTTCATTTCTTAAACGGAATTAGTAATACATGGTGTCCCACTCAAACCTCCCTGATTTCAAAGACCTAGGAAAAAACACAGTAGATACGACAGTGAAAAATGCAGCACATTCTAGAGCATCTCAAAGAATTTATTTATTTATCAGTAATATACCTCTACATGTGAAGTATTTGTAGCACAAAGAATATCGAGTCTACACTCAGTTTCTTGCCAAGTTCTTTGTAACATTTCTTCTGTTATTGTTGCAATCGCATTAGTGATACGATGTCGCAACGTAGGGATATCATGCATTTTGGTTTCACGAATCCCCACATGAAGAAATCAAACGGCGTGATATCGGGTGAATGTGGTGGCCAAGCAATGGGTCTTCCGCGTCCGGTCCAACGATTGGGAAATTTCCTATCCAGAAACTTGCGAATAGCCGTTGATCAATGCTGCGGAGCTCCATCTTGTTGAAAAATGATGTTGAGTTGCAAGCCTTGTATCTGACGGTACACAAACGGCTCCAACAAATCCAGTTTTATTGACCCATTCATTGTTTTTTCCGCAAAGAAAAACGGTCCAACAATCCTGTTGTGCATTAGCCCGCACCAGACGTTTAGTTTAGGGCTATCACGAACATATTCAGTGGCAATGTGCGGATTTTGCGAACTCCAAATTCGAACATTACGCCTATTAACCCTTCCTGATAGACGACAGGTTGCCCCAGCTGAGAGTAAACATCTTTCCAGGAAGCTGGCATCCATATCAATACACTGCAGCATATCTGCAGCAAATTGTTGTAGGCATGGTTTGTCGTTCGGCGTCAGCTGTTGCAGAATTTGCACTTTGTAAGCACATATACGAAGACGCTGGTGAGCTACACGATGCAGTGTTGACCGAGGTACATCAAGTTGCCTAGATGCTGGATGCTTGATGATTTGACTTACGTGGGCTTCTGAGAAACATTTGTCTGATGTCCTCCACTGTCTCTTCTGAAACTCCGAAACTTGCACTGCCGGAATGTTTCAGAACACTTCCTGTTTCCAGAAACTTCCTATACCATTCCTTAATAGTTTTCACATCAGATGGATCACGTTCATACACACGATGATAATTTCTTTGCGCAGTAATCGGCGATTTTGTTTCTGTAAACCACACTACTGCTTGCGCGCGCTGATGTGGAGCCGCCATTTTCATTTCATGCGACCACAGTGCACTCTGGCGACGATACTTGGCACTTCTGATGTGGGAATATATTTTCTTTGAGATGCTCTACAATGTGGTGTATTTTTCATTGTCGTGTGTACTGTGGTTTTTCTCTCCTGGGTCCTTGAAATCAGAAAGGTTTGAGGACATACTGTACTTTTAGCTCAACAGATTAAAAGATGATCAGAAAGCTTCGTTTAAAGTTATTTGTTCACTGTCCTGTAAAACATTTCGCCAGCCACAATGCAAGCTGTTCCGAAACACGGGATGAGCAAGCTGACGTTCGTAAGCAGCTGGAAATCGCCCTTACTTGTTTCAAACGATTGACTGCTTCGCGAATCGGTGTGTTGGAAGAACATCCGAGAGACTGAAACGTCCCCTTAGAAAAATTGTGCAAGACTGTGCTTAAACTGACTTACAATATTTTTAGCGCAACGCAATCTGACTTTCAAAAATCCCTACAAAAGAATGGCTCTGAGGCTCTGACTAACAATAACCTATACCTTTCACAAATCACTTACCTCACCAAAAATCTTCGTTACTCGAACTACTGCAATACAGCGAGCGCCACTACTGCCAGCTAAATAAAAGATTCAAACTACTGAAGGCACTAACTACTGATGGCATAGTTAGCAAATGAAAGATTTTAATAGAGAACAAACAATGTATTTACCTTAATAGTCATAATATATATATAGCAGTTCATGACATCCAGTCTTACAAATTTCAAAACTCCGCCGTCTCTCTCCCCACATCCACAACTGCTGGCGGCTCACCTCCAACTGCGCAACGCTACGCGCCGCTAACAGCCAACTGCCGCTGCCCAACACTACAATGGCAGACAACAATGCAAACCAGCCACAGACTGCACACAGCACAGCCAGTGATTTTCAGAGCGCTACGTTGCGTTTGCAGTAAAAAAACCTAAACAGCCTACTTACAAGACGTGTGGCAGAAGTACGAAAGGCACCTCACGTACTGTCCTCTCCTGTGCATCCTGTCTCGTCTGTAGGAAGTACGGGATCTGTTATTACTCTCCACTTGACTGTGATTGGCGAGTCAATGGTTGGTCTAGGTGACCTGCACATGGTGGATAGGGACTTACGAGGACTGGGTGTTGAACCCATCCCCATAACCAACAACCTCGAGGTGCTGTCTTTCACTGAAACTGAAACAGAGGGACTCAGTTCACCTGTTGGAAACCCTGCTTTCTCCTGTATCAAGAGAAGGCAAACGCAAAAGAGTAGGGGTCTAAGAATACGGTGCACATTGTAACGAAGAATGTCGGTCGTCAGGTTCCGAGGTTATACTTGAATCATTCCAACGAATAGCAGAAAAGATTGAGAAGATGAAACTTGCGCACGGAGTTTCAACGAAGCTCACAATTTGCAGCACTGTCCTGAGAACTGATTGTGGCCACCTGGTTCTGAATTGAGTGGAAGGACTGAACCAGAGAGTTCGAAGGCTGAGTGATATGTGAGAATGCGGCATCTTAATTTGACCAGGAAGGAAAACGAGGAAGGGCTAGACCAATGGGGATTTAACACAGTTCATTCACTGGTACTAGAGATCATCTGGGTAAAAAATTGTAGTGGGTGCGCATAATATCGTAATTGAATTCTCCTGTCGACAACCAGACTCACCTCGTCATGTAAACGAAAAGTTCAGAGAAAAGCTCAGTTCGTTTGCACTTAAGTTCTCCACCATGCTGTAATCATCGGTGGAGAGTTTAATTATACAACAAGCAACTGGTAAATTACAGTTTTAGTGATAGGCGTGACAAGGCATACTGTAAAACATTAGTAAATGCTTTCCTTGTAAACTATTTACAACAGTTAGTTCTAAACGCCACTTAAGGTGGAAAAATATTAGCTCTTATGGTAACAAATAGACCTGATCTCTTTGAGGTTGTCCGCATCAAAACTGGTATCAGTAACTGTGAGGAAATTGTGGCAACAAAAATCACCAAGGTACAAAGAACAACTAAAACAAGAAGAAACATATGTTCAGTAAATTAGTTAAAAAGAGGTAGTTACATATCTCAAATAGAAACTTGAAACATTTAGCACAGGACAGAAACATGTAGAGGAACTATGGCTCAAGTTTAAAAGAATAGTTGACCATGCACTGCGTACATATAAAACAGTATAACAGTATATAATGAGAAGTACCACCCATGTATACAGTAACCGGAAAGAAACTCCTAAAGAAACAGACTACTGCATAAGAGGTGTAAAATAAAGCACAGGACTATGGATAGAGAGATTCTGAATGAAACGCATTTGGCTGTAGAGGTCAGTGTCTCATTCAAATGAGCAACAAATATGCAAAGTTTGGATTTTCTCTTTTGAGACAATGAAAAGACAGACAAAGGATCTGTTTGGGGATTATGATTGATCATACTTCGAACTTTATTTTAGAGTTTCAATATAAAAACAAAATGGCGTCCGTAATTACTGTTTGATCAAGGGCCTGCGAGTCTGAAGTACACAGACTGTGTACTATCTGGAGTTGTCTCAAATCAAACATCGGTAACATCAGTCGATACTACATTAAATTTATGGGAGCTTATAGTTAACCACAACGAGATAACCTTAAATTTAACGATGTAGGTGTTTTTGTCACTCTTTAAACCTTTACAAAAAATATTTAATGTTAACAAATTTCGTATGCTATAGGTACAAGCTTCAAAGAAGAGTGAAACTTCCTGGCAGATTAGAACTGTGTGCCCGACCGAGACTCGAACTCGGGACCTTTGCCTTTCGCGGGCAAGTGCTCTACCATCTGAGCTACCGAAGCACGACTCACGCCCGGTACTCACAGCTCTTCAAAGAAGAGTGTTTACTTCGGGGGGGGGGGGGGGGGGGGATGTAGAAGTTAATAGTTTGAACAGTTTTATGCTAAGCTGCAAGCAGTTCTGACTCATCGATTCTCGAGAAAAGGCTGTTTAAAGTTCAGGGAAAACTTTTATAAGTATTATTAGTCCAATATGAATAAAAATTACATATTTTGAGGTCGCTGAACACAAATCTGAAGTTAGATATTCAAAATTCGAAATGGATAATCCAATACGGCGGACGAAAAATTATGTTTTGATCAATTTTAACCAAACTTTGACCAAAAAACGCGTTTTCGTTTAGTTTGCAGTTCCAGGACCGTATATTAGCCCTTCCTCTAACTTGAATTGTTCTTCTTGGCGAGAAAAGCCGATTGTTGTGCTGGGTATGCTGCGTTCGGCAGCCTGCAAACGTTATTCCTCAGCTTTTTCGGAGAATACGTTTGCATGTATACAGTATTAAATGTAATTTTGTGAACATACGTCACGGCATGAGAAGTTATGTACTTGAGCCGGGCGTCTCTGGTTTACAGCGTCCCACGGCGGCCGTGACACTGCCTCGAACAGTGGGCCGTAGAAACTTTTGCAACGCACGGATTAGAAAAACACTTTCGTCTCAACATTCTAGACACATATACCTTTAAATAAAATGCAATAAAAATCGAATTTTCGAATATTTTGAATGAGTACCTGGCCTTAAGAGAAGAACGTGTGACGCTTTCAGAGACTACCGTCGTAGGATATTGTCAAATAATCTTTTAAAAAAACCAAAGAAATTCCGATCGTATCTAAAGGCTGTTACTGGCACCAAAGTTAGTGTCCAGTCATTCCGGGACCAGACAGCAACTGAAATTGAGGACAGCAGTGCAAAACCAGAAGTGCTTAACGCAATTTTCAAATGTTCCTATACAAAGGAAAACTCGGGAGTATTAAGAACCTTCAAGCTGTTCATCTTCTTTCTTTTTATCCTCATTTTCCTTTTATGACGGTGATTTTAGCCCGTAGAACACCTCGAACTTTATCCCTACATCTTTATTTCCACGACGTCTTTAGATTACGTCCCCCTCAGCACCCTAACTCCCTCCTCCCCCCCCCCCCCCCCCCCTAGGGTAACTACTGGCTTTAGGTACAGTTTTAAGAGTTCCTCCTCTTGTCATAGGTAGATTCATATATAAATTTTTTACTAGCATAAGCAACAGTTTGCGGTTATTTTTAGGTTGATCTCCTATTTAGCTCGTCTCTTGTTCCGTCCATTTCCATTCTTGATATACTTTGATCCTTCTAATGACTGTTCTGCAATTTGGAATCATACAACAAATGATCTTTCCGTCTATGTAGCCTATACGGAATACATTACATTTGTTTGAAATTGAGGTTCAATTGCCACTCCCCGCAGCAAGCAAATATTCTTGCAAACTGCTACAATTTTCTAGCGTAGCGACTTTTCTGTATCCAACAGCATCATCACTGAAAAGCCTTATGGAACTTCCGACCTGAACTACAAGGTAATTTATGGATCGTAAATAGAGGAAAACCTTGTTCTGCACCGCACATATAACTGAGGGCTGTACCCTCTGCAGTTGGCGAAGTACTAGCGCAACTAAGGCGCTTCTCCTTCTTACATGAAGATTGTTGTGGGATGTCGTGACGGTCATATGGCTGCTTGACTTTCGTGCTGGTATTTTTTTTTAGGTTGAAAGAATAGTCAGAGAGATAGTGGAAGAAATGCGAAAACGAACGGCCCAATTGACTGGCCGGAGATTTGATTAAATTACAGAATAAAGGAGAGAAGGAGGAATAGTGAGAGTAAGTGAATGCGAAAGGTCATTATCCTGGCCTCTTCTTCATCATGGCGGCGTCTTGATGGTGGCAGACAATCTTGAAGTGGTGGGTTGGGGGGGGGGGGGGGGGGGGGGAGAAAGAAGTCAGATGGTGATAGATGAAGAGGTGGAAAGGCGAAGGGCCTGTCGTGATTAGGCCAACATTGGGGACAGAGTGGGTGGAAGGGGGGGTGGCGTGCTTGGAGGGGGGAATGACATGACATGTTAGTGGCTGATTTGTGATGTGAGGAAGAGTAGTTGACATGAGATGAGGTGGCTTGTGCATGCGAAGTCATGGGGGGCGGAATAGAAGGTCAGGCCGTCGAGTGGGGGCTAGACGGTGAACGCGGGTACCCAGGGAGAGGATTAAGGGATTTGGAGAGTGACGGGTTTGTTGGTAGAAGGAATTAGCTGCAGAGAGGATGCGGGTATGAAGGAGCGGCACCTCGGCCAGGTTGTGAAGCTCTTGGGTTGGGAAGTCGAAGGGGAGGTGGAGGGCACGCCGGAGAGTCCGATTCTGGACGGTTTGGAGTCGGCGGAGGTGGGTTGGGCAGCATTGCCCCACACCACCGCCGCGTATTCAAGGATGGGACGAACAAGGGAGGTGTACAATCGAACAGCAAGGTGTGTGGGGAGTGAAGAGGTTGGATTGATGAGAGGGTAGAGCAGGCATAGCCGCCCCATTGCCTTACGACGCACGTCATCGATGTGGGGGCGCCAGGTGAGGCGTTGGTCCAGGGTAACACCCAAGTACTTCGCAGTACGAGTCCAGGAGACTGGGGAACCAAGGACCGTCACCTGAGGGAGCCGAATGGGAATATGGCGTCGGCAGATGATAAGGGCTTGAGTCTTGGAGGGATTAAATGCCAGACGCCAGGTCCTAGCCCAACCGGTTAGGGAATCTGTAGCCCACTGGAGCCACTGTTGTAGATCTGCCGCACTCCGAGAACGAGAGAAGAGTGCAGTATCATCTGCGTAGGGAGCTAAATGTACCCTCGGCGCAGAGGGCAGGTTGGCTGTGAAGAGGGAGTAGAGTAGCGGTGCAAGTACGCTGCCTTGTGGTACTTCTGCCCTAATACGTCGTCGTGTAGATTTCCCGTCAGGGATCCTAACGTGGAAGGTGCGACCTTCCAGGTATGTGGCTATTAGCCGTACATGGGACACTGGAAAGCCGAGGGAAAATAATTTGTAGAGCAGCCCTTCATGCCAGACCTAGTCAAACGCTCTGGACACGTCGAGGAGTATGGCCCCGAAGTACTCCCTACGTTCTATGGCGTCCAGTGCCTCTTCTACAGGGCGCAGGAGTTGGTGGGTGGTTGCGTGTCATTGCCTGAAGCCAAACTGCTCATCAGGGAGGACTCCTTCTCGGGCAATGTGGATGAGCAGTCGTTTAAGGTACAGCCTCTCGAATACCTTGGAAATGGCGGGCAAGAGGCTGATGGGGCGGTAGCTGGCAGGGGAACGAAGATCCTTCCCAGCCTTGGGGATGGCGACCACTTGAGCATGTTTCCAGGCAGTGGGATATTGCCTGATTGTGAGGATGTTGTTGAAGGTGACCGTCAGGATGGGAATAGAAGCTGGGGGTAGCTGCTTGAGGAGGGCATTCGTCAGCTTATCGGGGCCACCAGCTTTTTTGGATCTGAGGTACCGCAATTGCAGTTCAATCTCTTCCTCATTGATGGGGGTGATTTCATCCTCAGCAAGGAGTTGTGGGAGGCGTGCCATTACCAGGCGGATGTGGTCGGGGTCAACGGGGTCATTGACCGGGGTGAAGTTGCGTGCGAAGACATCAGCCAAGGCATTTGCCTTGGCGTCTGGTTCGGACACAAAATCATTGCCAACCTGGAGGGGGGGAATCCGTTGCTCTCGTCTCAGAAAGCTTTTTGTGAGCCGCCAAGCAGACGGGTCACTCAGGTCAATGGCAGAGATTTTGTTCTCCCATGCCTGATTGCGGTGGTCTTGCACTGCAGCCTTGATTTGGCGCTGTAATCTATTGATGAGGCGCTTGGTTGCCGGATTCCGAGTGAGCTGCCATTCTCGGATGGTCCGGTTTGTCTCTGTGATGAGAGCAAGGATGTGGCGAGGGGGGGGGGGGTGGACGCAGATGGTCTGGATGTGTGGATGGTGAGGGGTCGCTGCTGCTGCATGTAGGGCTATGGTGGTGAGGTGTATGAGGGTGCGATCTGCGTCAGTTTGATCGGCAGTAGGGATTGTGTGTAGGGCTGCTTCGACCCGTTGCTGGTAGGACTGCCAGTCAATACCACGGATGTTCAGGCCTTCACTCGGCGCGGTCGTAATTCCAACAAGATTGATGGAATAGATGACCGGCCGGTGGTCAGAGGCTAGAGCAATGCAGGTGGCTGCAGTGATGGGGTGGGGTAGACCTTTCACCACTGGTGAAGTCGTGCGGGCCGATGGTGCGGGCATGGTGCTGCTCAGAGACCTGGAGAAGTCAACGACCAGTAGTGTTTGTTAGTCTACTGTTCCAGGCAGCATGTTTGGCATTGAAGTCACCGCCAACGAAGACGTCATTGCCGAGCGACAACAATGCCTCATATTCTGGTGTTTCAAGAAGGCCTTGAGGTGGTCTATAAAGAGCCACGAACGTGATGGGACTCCTCACCCTGTGGACAACAACGCCAGTGGCTTCCACAGTGTTAAGTTGGAGGAGGGGAATGGGGTGGTGACAGAGGGAGTTACGTACGTACACCGCCATGCCGCCATAGGCGGTGGGCCTGTCTGTCCTGTAGCAGGAGTAGTTCGCTACATGGACAAAAACACCAGCTTTGAGGTGGGTCTCAGCAACAAGGCAAATATCAACCCCCTCATCTAGGAGGAATTATCGGAACTCGCCCTGTTGTTTGGGGAGGCCATTGGCGTTCCAGATCATGGTTGTCAGTCCGTGATGTCTAACAGCCATAACTGGTTGGAATGGGAGTGGTGGTGGTGATGGGGTACATGGATTGGGAGAGGGCAGTGGCAAGCTGCTGTGGGATGGTTTGGAGGAGGGAGTTGAAAGTGGTGGAGATTGCCAAGGTCAGTGCCTCAACAACATTGTTGATGAGGTCACTGAGATGGGTGGGAACAGAGGGTGGGGTGGGGAGAGGGTGCTGCTGGGATTGTACTGGGGTGGGGAAGGGGGCAGCAGTGCTTAACGCCTGCTGGTGGTATGGGGAAGGAACAGCGGAGCGTGAGACCCGCTGTGGGGGAGGAAGCAGTGCTTGACACCTGCTGGGTGGGGAGGTGAGGGAAGGCTGTTGGGGGGTGGGATGGGGATGGAGAGGAGGGGGGGTAGGAGCCCAGAGGGGCGGGATGGGAGCGAGACGCATGTTGGGAGTAAGCCCGCGGCGCTGATCCCACCAGGGCACCAGAGTAACTGGCGCCCCCACAGGTCGCCGCTGATGGCCTTGCAAATCTGTTTTGACTTGCCCTAAACAACTTGATTTTTGGGCAGCCCTTGTAGCAGCCCGTGTGATTCCCGCCACAGCGGGCACAGGTAGGCGGGGGGGGGGGGGGCGTCTCGGGGTTTAGAGCACTCCGAGGAGGCGTGACCACCGGCACACTTCACGCAACGCACGTCACGGGTTCAGTCACCCGCGAAGTGCGCCAGTCCCTGGCACCGATAGCATAACAGGGTCATCCTCCTGGAGCGCGGTTTCTCCATCGTCACGCTAACGTGATTCAGGAGAGTGAGGGTCGGGAGGCGGAGGTTCTCTGGCGTGTCAGGAGCGGAATAAAAGTGGTGTGGGGCGACGGGTTCGGGGGGAAATAATTCTGGATATGATGGTGGGAGTGACGTTCAGTGATGATAGGGCCGTCCTCAGGTCGTCATCAGAGTATTGCATTGGAAGTCCCCTGACGACTACTTGAAGGCGGCGGGACCGGATGGGGGGGTGAAGTATTCTATGTTGAACTTTTTGAGGATAATGAGAGTTTAACTAGATCGGCGGGTGACTGGACATATAGTTTGAAACTATTGTCGCCTGATGATTTGAATTTGAAGGGAAAATTAGTGTTGGACACAAGGATATTTTCAAGTTCTCTGATGTGGCCGTGATGTGGCCGGAGAATGTTATGTTGATGGGTGGTGGGGGGGGGGGGCAGGGAGGGTGGAGGAGGGTGGTGGGGGAGGGGGGTTCGGTTGTGGGGTGCCTGCGCATCATCAATGGGCGCGAATGTGTTGTGGACGGGTATGTCCGTCGCAGTCTTGGCCAGTTGACGGCGGGTGCCATTTTACGCGGCACCTGGAACCCTTCCGCGTCAACAATGGCCTTCTTTTTCTTAGACTGCCCGCGTTCGGCAGTCTGAGTGGCCTCAGTCAGAAGACGAGGCTAACTGCCGCTTCCGACGCTCACCGACCGGGCGCCAATGGTCGTCAGCAAACTCCATCACGCTCCCGTCATCGCTGCATCAATGAAGCTGCGACCGGGAGTGGCAGGGGAGGGGCAGATGACTGTGGATGTGATGGTTGTGGTGGTGATAGTGGAGGTGCAGATGGTGGTTATCGGCAATGTAGTAACATCGCCGGCTGCGGCAGTCTTCGTCCTTTTCGTAGTCCCAACGGTGTCCGCAGTCGCTGTAAGTGGGGGGCCGGATGTGGCCGCCGACGAAGCAAACTCCGCCTGGCGGCGATCCGCCACATCCGTCGCATCAGAACGCACGTCCTTCACCCGCGGCGTCCCAGCTCGGAATGAAAACCTTGTTCCACGTGCGGCGAATTATTAACGCCAAGAGTAGTATAAACGGCTTGCGAGAATTGGACGTTCCATGCTACAGACGCATCTCTCTGTAATAAGTAACCAAAAATGTAAATTTGGCAGACTATGTGAAGCGATTACAGAGATCGGATGTGCTTTATGTTGGACAGATTTTGCTATTGTTGTGCGACGCAATTAAGCTTAGTTGTCAATGTTTAGTTAGTCGATTGCACAATAAACTAAATCAAGAAAATAATTCGCATTCAACGTGTGTATTTAGCAATATGTAAAAGATTTGACAAACGTTCTTCAGATATCACGAGACGTAGCGGACTGGAGGTGCAGTGTGGAATGATGTTGCGAGCGTGCACCCTTTCACAGTCAATATTCTTCGGGAGAATATCTCAGAAGCAATAAACTTTTCGAGCATAAAAAAGTTGGGCACATCAGTCCATACGCATCATACAACATAGCACCTAGTTGTGCCGAACGATCTTCGTAGCGAAATAAACATTTTAGAGATTTCAGGTGGAGAAGTTCCGACGAGGAGTATCAGCGAGATCGACGCTGCGGGACTTATATATAACTCTCCTGTGGTATTTAAAACCAAAGTCTTGTATTGCTTAGCTTTCAAAATTAAATAGGAAGCAGAGAATTTTCTTAAACAAATTTCTTAAATGAATAAATTAAATTATAATAAGACATACTGTGAAAAATACAGGGTCACTAACACTGCTCTGGCATACGCCCGATGTTATTGAAGACTTCTCTCCATTTTTTAAATTCCTACCAATATCTTTATGGCTCTTGATTTTGAACGTAAATTAAACAGCGGAAAAATGCTCCTATCAAGCGCAAAAAGGCGAATATGTTCCTATTAAAAATAAAAAACTCTGACAGGAAAGTGTGGAACCAGCTGCCTAAATCCCCATTCCGCCTCCGTCACCAAACATTTTTGCATCCGAACATATTCACGCTCTATTAACGCAGGACGTTCTACATTCTGCTACCCAGTCTCTATTTGTAGTTAAGCTTTTGTACTCAGCATCTCAATCTCATTGCCACTGTCTATCTAGAGTGGGGCAGACAAAATAATGTAACACCTGCACTTACTTGGGAATGGTTTATTAATGATGCCTGTAATACAGCTGCGATTCTTCTTGGAATACTGGCATGTAGTGGTTGTATGTTATGCTACTCTTCGATCAGAACCTCTTCTAGTTCCTGTACTGACGAGGGAGGCGGAAATCTGCTCCGGAGTCTGCCTCCAATACCACCCACAAGGGTTCCACAATGTTGAAGTCCGGGACTGTGCAGGGTAGGGGCCCTATTCTGTATCGTCCATACCGGTCGGTGTAGTACGTTAGTCTCGGTAGTGACGTCATTTTCGGTTCTTTATCAAAATATACTATTCAGTAAGCTTTTGAGACCTGTTACCGAACGGTCCTCCCACCGATTTTACGACAATTGTGGCAAGAGGTTTTGGATTTCGGTGTGGCCCTGTCGATCGATAAGCTGTGGTTTATGTACACCTTTAATCTGTTATTTTAAACATATTTAGAGGTTTTAGCTTTGGATTTAGTGATTGTGTTACTAAAGAATTACCAGAGGACGCATCTGGTTGGAAATTGAGTTCGTAATAGACTATTTTCCTTTGTGAGAAATAAGATTAGGTTAGGTTGTTACTGTGAATGATTATATGCAAAAAAAAGAAAGTTTTCGGTCAATATTCTCTCAAAATAGAGTTACTTTTATGCAAATAAGAGTTTAAAGATCATTAAATATCAACACATCGGCTCTGCTTACGTATATTACATGAGTGTGAACTGACGTTACTAGTGACTTTGTGTACTTTTTCGCACAAATAGTTTAGTTAGCAATTGTCGAAAGGTGTTTACAAATTTCAAGTAATAATGAAAAGCAATTATGTGGAGCCTGATATTGGAAACCTTCCTAACTGTCACGCATTTATGACTTAAAGCAGAACCGTTTGTCAACGAAGTCAGCCTACGATCCTCTACGCAATTGTACAAGAATTGAGGGCTGTGCTTCTATTGTTAGGCGTGGCGGTAGAAGTGAATAGGAGGCTTTTAGGACCGATTCCTACACGCCGCTCTGTGCGTCAAGGATGCTCTATGTCTACTTTACTATATGCCATTGCACTTGAGCCCCTCATCGCTGGTCTTACTTCTAGACTGCAGGGCCTTACTCTACGTGACTGCACCTTTCACTGCAGGGCTTATGCGGACGACCACTTCTTTCTCACCTGCTCCTCCACGGAACTCAATGACGCCATCCAATGGATCCACCAGCATGGATGTATTTCTGGAAGCATTCTTAATGTCCGTAAACCGACTATGATGCCTACCGGGCGCGGCGTCCCGGTTATGGTGCCGACCCCACTCCCAGTCAGTACCACCCTTCGTTACTTTACCGAATTTACGAGCTCCACACACCGCACAGTGGCCCTCGCTTACCAGCGACTTTTTCAGTCGATTCGGCACTATGTCCGCGGTTAAGTGCACTTAAACCAACTCCAACTTGTGTCCTATGTCAACATGTATGTCGCCCCTAAACTGGTACAAGTGGCCAAGATCCTCCCGACGCCGTTACTCATTGGCCGCCACATACAATCAGCCTTTGGATATTTCGTGTCAGCAGGGGCACTTTTCAAAGTCCTCTACAAGACTCTAACACTGCCTCCTGCAAAAGGTGGCCTGGGACTCGTCAACTTGCGGGCACGATCTTCTGCACTCTTTGTCCACACTATGTTGCGGCACTGGCAGGCGCCGGTCCCGTCCTTAACACGCAGTCTCTTAGATACCCTCCGACCAGCTTCTCTCGATCCACCGATCAATGTGGCACCTGTTTCTCCATTATTGTACCACGTCTCCAATTGCCTCATAGAACTCAGCTACGTTCGGGCCACTCTTCCAGTCACCCTTCCTCCGCGTACAAAAGACTACTATCGTTTGTTTATGCTGTCCAACCCTTGTGACCCCATGGTGCTACAGCAACCTGACATTAACTGGCGAACGGTTTGAGCGTGTGTGCATGCACCCTTTTTACCGTCGTCTGTCTCTGCACTCTGGTATGTCTTAGTCTATGGCAAATTCCCGACTAATAGTCGACTTTATCACATAGGACTGGCCACCTCCCCACCCTGCCCTGACTGTTGGCTCGAAGACACCGACGAGCACCATCTTACGTGCCCCCTCAAACGAAACGTTTGGCTCCTCATCCAACGAATCGTGGGCTTTTATCTCCGTGCCCCGCCAACGACGGTAACCCCAGATTTCTTGTTGTTGCCCCAGACATTTGACTAACCTCTTGCTAAGGACCACACACTCATCTGGTTTCGAGGACAGGCTTCAGAATACCTATTTCAGAATGGTCCGCATACATTCCTTGACTTCTGGTACAAAGTTGTGACCGATCATAGCACCCTCACCCGAAAAAAAAACTTACCGGCAGACTTTTGCCGGTTATCTCCGCAACGTTTTCCTTGATCCCCCTCAAAGTTGGGGTGTGCCATCCCTACCCGTCACATGATTCAACACCCTAATCCACGTTCTCATGCATTGAAAAAAAGAAAGAAGATAGAATATGTTACATTTTGTTGTATTTAATGTTTTTTCTAATATTTTTGTTTAACTAACAATCTTTTGTATATGTTTAAATGGTCCCTCAAGGAACTGTTGCGTTCTGTGTATATATGTACTGTTAGTTTCTTCAATAAAGATCATTGCAAAAAAAAAAGTGATTACCGTGCGGGAATGCGATACGGCAGGACACGGGTTTGCGCACGGATGGGTGCAAATTTTTTTTTTTTTTTTTTTCGTCTTCATATATCCAACACGTTCTGAGACATTGTTATTCGTAGAAGTTGGATTTTTCTGCAGTATTCGTTATTACTAACGTGTAAGAGCGCACTTCCTCAGTAATGATTTCGTGATTTCTGTGTGTTTAAAAAACGAAATAAGAAATTGCTGCAGATGAAATTATTGTGAGTGCAACAACCAACAGTGACCTTTATATTTTTTCTTGTCAGAAATAATTCACCATTTTTTCCGGATATGTAGCAATGTCCGAGTATGCGGTTAGACACGAATCTAAGAGCACAACTTAAATTACTGGGAATGTAACTAGCAGCATTTATCTGTGATCGAATCCTCAACAACAGCGGACAGAGATGAAATATCTATGTCGTAATATTTTTAGACTGTAGCACCATATACGAAACATTTTCATTCAGAAGATGCATGTTATAAGCTTCGACGAACTGCACGAGCTCTCGAAAATGCGTTTTTTTCAATTTTGTTTTTAAGACCCAAATCGTTGTCGTCTCATACATGGAAGTGGGCTACTTAATCATTTGGATCTCTAGGAGCGAGTTATAACCACATTCTGTGTATCTTCTTATTCTTTGAAATTCTCAGAATCAATTTTTCGGGTGGTTTTATAGATGTATTAGTACATTGTGGTACTAAACACTGTTCCTAACTCATTTTACGAAACGTAAAATCCAAAACATGATGTCAGTGTGAATGAGAATAAGATGACATAATGGGTCATTTACAACAATCAGCAGAATACAGTCAAATGCGCTATCGTTATTATTCATGCATTGAAGGATGCGGTCAGAGAAACTGTAAAATTTTTTATGCATTTCAGCTGAGAACCATGGAAATGGATAGGCTGCGCCTGATACTGTTAAGGAGGAGGCAAGAGCGATGAAGGCGGGCACGTCAGGTCGATTGAATGCGGCGTCATGCTTTGTGGCAACGTAAACGCAATTTTCGGTACTTGGAAGAATAGCGCACTTGTGTCGTCTGCTAGGCGCTTTGTGTTCGAGGCGCTGTGCGCGCTGCAGTGCGCATGCGCGGATCTGCGGCCGCTTGCTTTTGATTGGCTTGCGCGACGCGAACCGACAACAGAGCTTCTGTTCTCTAGACACGAACGGTATCGCTTCCGAAATGCATACTGAATAATGCAGGGGCTCTAATTCGAGTACTAGACCGTTCGGTGCTCTGGAGTACCGAAACGATCGGCACAGTGGCGGAAAGATACAGAATAGGCACCCAGGGAAGACACTGAAACTCAGTTGCATGCTCCTCATACGACGATTGTGCACTCCTGGCTGTGTGAATGGGTGCATTATCGTCCTGAAATATGGCATCATTGTTGGAGAACAATATGTGAATCATGGGTTGCGCCTGATCACCTAAAATGTTCACGTAATCGTTGGCTGTTACACGGCCTTTGAGAGTAACGATGGAACCAGCAGAATGCCATGATATAGCTGCCCACACTATCACACTTCCAACTCCATGCTCAACCGTTGGAATCAAGCAATCAGGATTGTAGGCTTCTTTTGGCGTTCTGCAAGCGTAAACCAGGCCCGATGTTGGAAATAATGAAAGCGTTGACTCGTCGGACCATATGACGTGTTTTCACTGATCAACTGTTCAGAATTTATACTCCTGACTGTTTTCGGCTTCTTTCCGTTGGTTGTCGTCACTAATGGTTTCGGTATAGCCGCTCGTCCATGAATATTCGCTTTATGGAGTTCTCGGCGGACAGTGTCGATACTCGTAGATACAAGGTCTCGAAGATGGCTATTGAGCTCTGCTGTCACTTTACCCGCCGTAGTTTCGTATTGTTTTGACACAATTCGTGTTAGCGTACGACAACTTATGTTATTTAATTTTGATTTGCGCCCAGCATTACGTTTACACGACTATGTCTTCCCGTGTTTTATGTAGTCTGTCATGACTGTTGAAACATTTGCTCTTGAAACATTCAATAACTTGGCTGTCTTGGTTCCTGATGCTCGTGCTAACCGGATCACCACAATCTGTCCTCTTTGGAACTTTGCCAGGTCTTTCACTGCAGGCGGACCTCGACCTCTGAATGCGAATACGAAGTGCGGTGTACCTGCACTGACGCCTAGCCGTACTGAACACGCACAGTCCAGTGTGACACGTACCTTACCTGCGTTGTTGACCGTCAAACACAAGTATCCCGTTACTATTACTGTTCACATTTTATTGTCTATCCCCTGTATGTCTCTCACCCACGGTCTCCTTCCTCCCTAATGATTTACAATGTATCCCATTGTCACTGTCTCCTCTTGTCTTTCTTTCCCACTATCATTGTCTCCACCGTTCCACCATTTCCCACTCTCATTGTTTCGGCAACTAAAAAATTCTCATTTTTTTTCCTCTGTACCCACGTGTTTAAATTTTCGGCCCAGTACACATCTGTTTCATTTCAACCGTCTCCTATCACTTTTGCTCCCACTGCTTCTATCTGCCAGCAGGCGAAAGGGAAAATAAACGTCAAAAAAATGCAATTGACAGAAAGTGTAAAACTGCCAAACAGGAATGGTTAGAGGACAAAGATGAGGATTTAGAAGCATATTTCACTAGGGAAGGGCTAGACACAGCCTACAGGAAAATTAACGAGGCCTTTGGAAAAAAACATAAGCAGCTGTATAAATATCAAGAGATCAGATGGAAAACAAGTCCTAAGGTAAGAAGGGAAAGCGGAGAGGTGGAAGGAGTATATAGAGGGTCTGTGCAAAGGAGAAGAGCTTGAGGGCAATGCTATGGAAACGGAAGAAGGCGTAGTGAAGACGAAATGGGAGACATGATACTGCGACAAGAATTCGACAGAGCACTGAAAGACCTAAGTCCAAACAAGGCCCTGGGAGTAAATGATATTTCGTCAGAACTATGATAGCCTTAGGAGAGCCAGCATGACAAAACTCTTCTATCTGGTACGCAAGATCTATGAGACAGAAAAATATCCTCAGGCTCAGAGAAGAATGTAATAATTCTAACTCAAAAGAAAGCTGCTGCTGAAAAGTGCGAATGTTACCGAACTATCAGTTTAATGAGTCTTGGTTGCAAAATGGTAACACGGATTCATTAAAGAAGAAAGGAAAAACTGGTAGAAGTTTGGATTCCGTAGAAATGCAGGAACACGTGGGTCTGTACTGACACTCCAACTTATCTCAGGAGATAGGTTAAAGAAAATCAAACCTACGTTATAGCATTTGCAGACTTGGAGAAAGCCTTTGATAGTGTTGTCTGGAATACTATCTTTGAAATTCTGAAGTTGGCAGGAGTAAAATATAGGGAGCGGAAGACTATTTACTACTTGTACAAAAACAAGATAACAGTTATTAAGAGTCGACGGGCAAGAAAAGGAAGCAGTGGTTGAGGAGGAAGTGAGACAGGGTTGTAGCCTATCCCCGATGTTATTCAGTCCGTACATTGAGCAAGCAGTAATTGATACCAAGGAAAAATTTTGAGTGTCATTAAGGTTCAGGAAGAAGAAATAAAAGCTTTGAGGTTTGCCGATGACCTTGCTGCTCTGCCAGAGACAGTAGAGGACTTGGAAGAGCAGTTGAACGGAATGGACGGTTTACTGAAAGAAGGATATACGATGAACATCAAGAAAAGGAAAACAAATATAACGTAATTTAGTTCAATTAGATCAAGTGATGCTGTTTACGTAGGAGTATATGAGCTTTGCTCCTTGGGCAGCAAAATACTGATGATGGCTGAAGTAGAGAAGATATAAAATGTAGACTGGCAACGCCAATGAAAACGTTTTTAAAGAAGAGAAATTTGTTAACATCAAATCTATATCTACATGGATACTCTGCAAATCACACATAAGTGCCTGGCAGAGGGTTCATTGAACCACCTTCATGGTAATTCTCTACTATTCTTCTCTCGTACAGCGCTCGGAAAGAGCGAAGACCTTTAGATTTTGATTCCACTTGTTTTATTATGATGATCGTTTCTCCGTATGTAGGTCAGCGTCAACTAAATAGGAGAAAGCTGGTGAATGAAATTTCGTGAGAAGTTTCTGCCGCAACGAAAAACCGGCCTTGTTACAATGACGTCCGCCCCAAATCCTGTATCATGTCAGTAACACTCTCTCACCTATTTCGGGATAACATGAACTTTCGAGATGTACTCGGTTAAACCTATCTGGTTAGGACCCGAGATCGCTCAGCAGCACTCCAAAATAGGACGGGCAAGCGTAGAGTATGCAGTCTCTTTCGTAGACTTGTTATAATTTCTAAGTGTTCTGCCTACAAAACGCAGTCTTTGGTTTGCCTTCACCCCAACATTTTCCACATGTTATTTCCAATTTCAGTTGTGTGTAATTGTGTTTCCTAGGTATTTAGTTGAATTTACGGCCTTTACATTTGACTGATTTATCATGTAACCGAAGTGTAACGGATTCCTCTTAGCACTCATATGGATGGCCTCACACGCGTGCAGAATACCAGACATAAAGCCACTGAGCAACGCCGTCTCGTAGCACTTCGGCTATTCCCGTGAGAGATCGGGTCTTTGGAGCCTTAGCTGCATGTCAGGGGCTAGACGGAAGTAGATGGGATCTCGTAGAGTATCTAAACTCCTGGAAATTGAAATAAGAACACCGTGAATTCATTGTCCCAGGAAGGGGAAACTTTATTGACACATTCCTGGGGTCAGATACATCACATGATCACACTGACAGAACCACAGGCACATAGACACAGGCAAAAGAGCATGCACAATGTCGGCACCAGTACAGTGTATATCCACCTTTCGCAGCAATGCAGGCTGCTATTCTCCCATGGAGACGATCGTAGAGATGCTGGATGTAGTCCTGTGGAACGGCTTGCCATGCCATTTCCACCTGGCGCCTCAGTTGGACCAGCATTCGTGCTGGACGTGCAGACCGTGTGAGACGACGCTTCGTCCAGTCCCAAACATGCTCAATGGGGGACAGATCCGGAGATCTTGCTGGCCAGGGTAGTTGACTTACACCTTCTAGAGCACGTTGGGTGGCACGGGATACATGCGGACGTGCATTGTCATGTTGGAACAGCAAGTTCCCTTGCCGGTCTAGGAATGGTAGCACGATGGTTTCGATGACGGTTTGGATGTACCGTGCACTATTCAGTGTCCCCTCGACGATCACCAAAGGTGTACGGCCAATGTAGGAGATCGCTCCCCACACCATGATGCCGGGTGTTGGCCCTGTGTGCCTCGGTCGTATGCAGTCCTGATTGTGGCGCTCACCTGCACGGCGCCAAACACGCATACGACCATCATTGGCACCAAGGCAGAAGCGACTCTCATCGCTGAAGACGACACGTCTCCATTCGTCCCTCCATTCACGCCTGTCGCGACACCACTGGAGGCGGGCTGCACGATGTTGGGGCGTGAGCGGAAGAGGGCCTAACGGTGTGCGGGACCGTAGCCCAGCTTCATGGAGACGGTTGCGAATGGTCGTTACCGATACCCCAGGAGCAACAGTGTCCCTAAATTGCTGGGAAGTGGCGGTGCGGTCCCCTACGGCACTGCGTAGGATCCTATGGTCTTGGCGTGCATCCGTGCGTCGCTGCGGTCCGGTCCCAGGTCGACGGGCACGTGCACCTTCCGCCGACCACTGGCGACAACATCGATGTACTGTGGAGACCTCACGCCCCACGTGTTGAGCAATTCGGCGGTACGTCCACCCGGCCTCCCGCATGCCCACTATACGCCCTCGCTCAAAGTCCGTCAACTGTACATATGGTTCACGTCCACGCTGTCACTTCTCGATCCCTGAGTCAACAGATGGGGACGTTTGCAAGTCAACAACCGTCTACACGAACAGTTCGACGACGTCTGCAGCAGCATCGACTATCATCTCGGAGACCATGGCTGCGGTTAGCCTTGGCGCTGCATCACAGGCGGGAGAGCCTGCGACGGTGTACTCAACTACGAACCTGGGTGCACGAATGGCAAAACGTCATTTTTTCGGATGAATCCAGGTTCTGTTTACAGCATCAGGATGGTCGCATCCGTGTTTGGCGACATCGCGGTGAACGCACGTTGGAAGAGTGTATTCGTCATTGCCATACTGGCATATCACCCGGCGTGACTGTAGGGGGTGCCATTGGTTACACGTCCCGGTCACCTCTTGTTCGTATTGACGGAACTTTGAACAGTGGACGTTACATTTCAGATGCGTTACGACCCTTGGCTGTACCCTTCATTCGATCGCTGCGAAACTCTACATTTCAGCAGGATAATGCACGATTGCATGTTGCAGGTCCTGTACGGACCACTGTGGATGTAGAAAATCTTCGACTGCTGCCCTGGCCAGCACATTCTCCAGATCTCTCACCAATTGAAAACGTCCGGTCAATGGTGGCCGAGCAACTGGCTAGTCACAACACGCCCGTCACTGCTCTTGATGACCTGCGGTATCGTGTTGAAGCTGCATGGGCAGCTGTACCCGTACACGCCATCCAAGGTCTATTTGACTCAATGCCGAGACGTATCAAGGCCGTTATTACGGCCAGAGTTGGTTTTTCTGGGTACTGATTTCTCAGTATCTATGCACCCAAATTGCATGAAAATGTAATCACATGTGAGTTCAAGTGTAATATATTTGTCCAATGAATACCCGTTTAACATCTGCATTTCATCTTGGTCTAGCAATTTTCATGGTCTAGGTAAAACATTTTTGATCTTTATAAATCAAAAGGTTCGCGAATCCCAAAAAAATATGTCACCGCTTAAATAATACATAAATGTCAGGAACAGTGAACGGACCTAGTTTATACATTAGTTCCACTAGTGAAAGTGTAGAGCAACACTGGCGAACTTCGAGCTGAAAACGATGCAAAAGTCGGCTGCTGTGATCACTGGCTACTGGCTGCCTCTCCACACACGAGAAGGGCCGCGCGCCGGCCGCTGAGTCGGCGGCTGGTTTCCGGCGGATACGGGTCGACAGAGAGCGGTTAACCGCCGCGGGCCGGCGCTTCAAAGGACCGGCCGCCTTGGCAGGTCAAGCTAACCGCAGCGGGGCGCTCGTGCGTGGCGCTCATAGCGCGGACGGTGACGGCGAAAGAGACGGTGGCAACACACACTCTGCGGTATGGACTAAATTTTGCGATAACCGTTATCGAGCGTAACGTTATTTTTCGGTAACAGTCTTAGAACACATTTTACGAATTCCAAACTCCGCATTTTGAAGCGTAAGAAATGAAATAAACTGAATCTGGCCGCTGTGACTGAGCGGTACATCAACATCTACATGATTACTCTGCAATTCACATTTAAGTGCTTGGCAGAGGGTTCATCGAACCACAATCATATTATCTCTCTACCATTCCACTCCCTAACAGCGCGCGGGAAAAACGAACACCTAAACGTTTCTGTTCGAGCTCTGATTTCTCTTATTTTATTTTGATGATCATTCCTACCTATGTAGGTTGGGCTCAACGAAATACTAGGCGCTTCAGTCCGGAACGGCGCTACTGCTACCGTCGCAGGTTCGAATCCTGCGTCGGGCATGGACGTGTGTGATGTCCTTACGTTAGTTAGGTTTCAGTAGTTCTAAGTCTAAGGGACTGATGATCTCAGATGTTAAGTCCCATAGTGCTTAGAGCCATTTCAACCACTTTTTAATAAAATAAACTGATTTTTTTCTTTTATATTGTTGTCCTTGCTGTCATAGTGAGACGCATCTGTGCAGATATCAAGTAGAAGCTTTTATAATCTTGTAAATAAGCGAAACCAAAGATGAATTACTTTAATGAAACATTCTGGGTAGCTATATAGGTGTGTACGAGGATGTACCTTTTTGATATTAAGTCCGAATCAGTGTTGCTACCACTGTTTAATGTGCAAACTAAACTAATGCTTTTCACGGATAGTCAGATTGTCGAATAACTGCACGTTCGTCAGCACCCACGGCCTGATATACTCGTCGATCAGTAAGCAATAACTATTTCATGTTCTTTCTAGGTGGTAGTTTAATTAGTACTCAACGCGATAATTAACATTTTCTGATGTTTTGATTAGAATTCAATACATCATGCTATCGCTTTTGTAATGTGTCCTTTCGACGGAAAACTTATAGCCTATGCACTGTATACTGTTGACCAAATTTAATTATCTCTATCATTTATATTTGCTCCTTTCTGCCGAACAAGGAATACATTACATCTTGTTATAAGCAACATTATAACTACTCTTGATGTTATTTATATTATTACTAACATACATGACCTGACACACACACACACACACACACACACACACACACACACACACACAAATTTAACTTCGTACACGTACAACACCATTGGTGGATATTTAAATGAATAGAGCTGCATGTCTGTGTGACAGGTTCAACGCCCGCCAGAGTACGTAAGCGCTTGTTACCAGGCCTGACAGGTTATCCTAGCGACGTGAACAGTGTCAAATGTTGCGTGATTACTGTGGAGGTCACAAAAATATCTCATACTCGTGAAAGATAGCATTACCTGCACCTGACACAGTGTACAAGGGGCCTCATTGTGCGGCCCCATTTGACCAGTTGGTCAAATTGTACAATACCCAGATTCGTGGGAAGTTCAGATGGGACAGTGTCCCTAATCTGGAGTGCATGGGAACGTGAGGGCAAGCATACTTCTCGACAAGATTCTGGTCGATCATTTCTGACCACCACAAGGGGCGTTCATCGTAATGTGCACCGAGCACGTCGTAGCTCTTTCTCGTCTACATCTACCATCCGAGAACAGTAATGGTCTCTCTGCAGAACTTTGTCATCCAGCCCCCATTTGTCGGAGTCTAGCAGCATCCGGAGGAGGGGATTACTGTCCTATGTTAGGCTGCCGTTGACACCCCAACGCAAATGACGGAGGAGTATGGACTGCTGGCGAATGGCGTCGAGAGAGCGATGAATCGCGTTTCTACACTACTCTGAATGGCCATCGTCGGCGAATGTGGTGACGACCTAGGCAGAGGTCCCATTCTCCCAATGTTCTGGAGAGGCACAGCGCTGTTTCACTTGACGTCTTGGAAAGAATTGGGAATAACTGTAGGTTACAACTGGTGGTGACGTCACAACGGAACGTCGTGGACATCCTACGCCCATACCTCTCCGAGGCAGTGTCGTAATGCCATTTCCAACAGGACAATGTTCATTTAGACGTGGCGTGTGCCTCTGCGAAGTGTCTGCTTGATGTTGAGGCACTTGGGTGGTCAGCAAGACCCCCAGGGCTGCTGCCAATAGAACACGTGTGGCTGCAGCTCGTACGTCAAATCTGTCACAGTGACAGTCTCCAGGACTAGTGACAGTAGCACTACATCAGCTTGCCTCAAGAAAGGACACAACGGCTATATGACACGCTTCCCAACCCAACATGCACGTACATCCAGCTCACAGCGGATGTAACGCCATTATTCCAAATTATTTGCAAATTTTACTGTATTTCGCAATCACTGCAGTGATGTCACAAGCCCTATCAACTCGCTTAGCTTCGTTTGGTTTCTTATTCCCATTCTGGGTACTTCACTTTTTTTTTTTTGTCAGGCAGTGTTCATTCTTAATCAAATTTTGTGCATACAGATGAAATTAGAACCTATGATATTTACTGCGTTTGAGATATTTTATGGGATAGGAGTATGCTAGCTGCACGTGCTGAGTTGTCATGGGGAATAACTGTGTACGTGAGTACTCGCTCGTTGGTAATGGCTAAGGCAAGCGGTCAAGTCGAATTGTCATTGTCTACCACATGGCATTACCAACATACAACAGGCGTGCATAATTCAAATGCCGTGGGGGAGGGAGGGGGGGGGGGCGGGCTATAATTCCTCACTCACTTTAGCCCGTAGCGAACTGTATCATTTGAACTACAGATGCGATAAAGGGAAAGTAAATAAAAGTACGATCCTAGACTCTGTAGTAAATTTCCCGTATTAACTTCTTAAAACATTGTACTCTTTGTTCAGTATTACTATCGCTATTTTAAAAAGTGAATTCAGAAACAAAATATAATGATGCATACCATAAAACAGTCACTCACTACAACATATCTAGCTTCGGCATCACAACGTCCACAGATCTTGATATAGAATTGCCTTAGCGGTGAGTGCGATCTTTCAATTAACTTCTTCAAGTTCGTCGAACTTGGTCTGCAAGATAACTTTTCCTTCACAAACTGCATTTCGCATGCAGTACTTTTTATCAGTATCCTCGGACGACCTAAGATGAAATAAGCGAAACGGCTTGAAACTCTCTTTCATTTTGCGAATCGTGAAATATCCCCCGAAATCCCGAATGACGTATGGCCAACGCGTTCACTCAAGACCGCCTGTAATGTAGGCGGTCGTGGTCCATTACGAACAGAATACACAGTACATTGATAGCGAGAAGACAGTTTGCTAGATAGACGTACGGACAGAGTGTTGGATGCTATAATACTACTTTCGGCTATTTTCAGTTCTTGAGAACTGTCGAAATAATATGTCTTTAATGATATAATGAATGCCATAAAACAGATGGAGCGCAGTTTTTCAGTGGCGCTGTTTTCTTCATCTGAGTGGGAAGCATCTTTGCTGTCACTCTTACGTTGTGTCATTCCTGTATCTTTTTTTTTGGTTTCCTTTCGGCATTCTGATGGTTCTGCTTGCTGAGTAACCAAGCACTAATTTATCTCCACAGTGTATCTTGGGATTTTCGTAGCGTATTTAAAATACTGAGACATACTACGCTTACTGCAAATTTGACACCAATCTCTTGATGGTTTCAGTCTTGATTTTCAAACCTCGTATTTCGTGGAGCTTATATGTCTACAGTTAACTCCACCTCCAACCACATCGAATACGTGGCTAATGGAACATGCACCACCGAGCACCTAGGCTATTTTTTTGTAGTATACGCTCGAAGAAAAATACAAATCACTCCACGAGTTGAAAACGTACCTACACGTAAAAATCGATAATTAAACCTGGACCACAGTAAAAATGTTTCTGACAGCTATTTGTTTAAAAAGCAAGTTTTCATGTTACCGGCCTCGCTACCTGTTTACTGTGTGTGTGTGTGTGTGTGTGTGTGTGTGTGTGTGTGTGTGTGTGTGCATTTTATACCTCTCAACTGTGAGCTGCGAGGTCTGTAACTAAAAGAATCTACCAGTATGTTAACTGCGCAACGGAATTAATTTAAAATGAGATCTTGAATAGTAGCCCTGTCACTGATAAACACTTCAGGTGATGCATATCAGGACAAAATTATTTGAAAACATTGACTATTCTGTAAGATTAGAGCCCTGCTGATATCGATTATCTGCATTCTCCAACAGTTTATGTCAGCAGCTCGTGGTCTAGTGGCTAGCGTTGCTGCCTCTGGATCGCGGGGTTCCGGGTTCGATTCCGGGCCGGCTTGAGGACTGGGTGTATGTGTTGTCCTCATCATTTGTGACAGTGACTGGCATGCAAAAAAAAAAAAGAAAGAAAGAAATTGGACGGTGTAAAAATTGGGACTTTGTACGGGCCCTGATGACCGCGCAGTTCAGCGCCCACAGACCAAACATCATCATTCAACAAAATACAACTACAGTAAATATCAAATGATGACTGGTAAACTATGCTTCTACTGACAGGCAAAAATTCTTGGTTTTGACAATACAATTTACTTAAATCAAAACATACAATCAAAGCGAACAAGTATGAAGTAAATGTTCAGCGAAGCATAATAAACATGAATTGACTGAAGCGAACTAATATTGGCTATCTTCTGTCTAATCCTGCCCAGTTGTAGGTAACGCGATCTGAAAAACTCAACACACAATGACTAACTTCGCATCTGTACTGAAAACTGGAAGAATCAACAACAATCGAGTGATGTAAACCTCAATGGAGAAACATTTACAAGTGATTACAGCAGTTAACGATATCTGACCTCAACACCGGAACGGATGGCTATTTCACAGTCATAGACAGCGTACTGACGGAGTGCAGTAGCGACTCTCATACACTGAAGTGCTAAAGAAGCTAGTATAGGCTTGCTTATTCAAATACAGAGATACGTAAACAGCCAGAATACGGCACTGCGCTCGGAAACGAATATATGAGACAACAAGTGTGTGGGGCAGTTGTTAAATCGGTTTCTGCTGCTACAATGGTAGGTTATGAAAATTTAAGTAAGTTTGAACGTGGTGTTATAGTCGGCGCACGAGCGATAGGACACATCATCTCCGAGGTAGCGATGAAGTGGGAATTTTCTCGTTCGACCATTTCACGAGTGTACCGTGAATATCAAGAATCCGGTAAAACATCAAATCTCCGAGATCGCTGCAGCCGGAAAAATATACTGCAAGAACGGAACCAACGATGACTGAATATAATCGTTCAACGTGACAGAAGTGCAACTCTTCCGCAAATTGCTGCATATTTCAATGCTGGGCCATCAACAAGTGCAAACGTGCGAACCATTCTATGAAATATCGTCGATATGGGCTTTCGGAGCCGAAGGCCCACTCCTGTAGCCTCGATGACTGCACAGCGCAATGCTTTACGCCTCGCCTGGGCCCGTCAGCACCGAGAACTCCCAACCATAAAGGCATTCAGATTCGTCTTCAACGAACGACGAAGTTCAGTGAGATACCTAACATACGAACCAGAAGTTCTGTCGTACCCAGAGGCATAAAAAAACCGTCTCAATCTCTGGAGCTCAGACGAGAGCGTCCCTTCTCTAGAGACTACTGGCTCTCCACCCTTACTCTGTTCCCTCTCCCCTAAGGAAGGGGGGAGGGGGGCGGATAATCCAGTGCACACAGCTCATATTCCCACGCTCCTCACTTTAAAGGCTCCGGCCGACCACAAACCCAATTTCGGTTTTGCTGCGGAACTTAACGGAACAAATTCCCTCTCCCATTACTTCATATGAATACGACAATCGGAAACCCCCGTGTCCAAAAGTCTCGGCAAACCGGATGGCATACGTGCAAGTGAGTGAATGATAGCTGGCGCCTTGCGCTGCCCCATACATCCCAGGTGGCTACTACACTGTCCGAAATATTTGGAGCTCGCAAAGGCGGCACCAACCGACCACCAGCATTCACTGTGTGGCTTCCTTCTTCGTATTTCGCTATGATCGTTTCCTTGAGAGCTTTGGCGCCTTCGTCGTCTGCAAGTCTCCGACCACTCACAATAGCAGCTCGTCCACTCGGTGTTCCTACAAGTCCCCTGGGATTGGCTTCCTCTGCTGAAGTTCCTCTGAGCGCTGTGTAGCCACGTAACTCCCTGCTCTGGACATTTTGTTTTGATCCACCTACCGCTTTGACATAGGACCAAAATTTCTTATGATTTTCTGCCAAGTCAGTACATAGAACTTTACTTTCGAATTCATTGAAAGCCTCTCGCATAGCCCTCCTCACAGTACATTTCGCTTCGCGTAATTTTTGTTTGTTTGCAAGGCTTTGGCTATGTTTATGTTTGCTGTGAAGTTCCCTTTGCTTCCGCAGCAGTTTTCTAACTCGGTTGTTGTACCACGGTGGCTCTTTCCCATCTCTTACGATCTTGCTTGGCACATACTCATCTAACGCATATTGTACGATGGTTTTGAACTTTGTCCACTGATCCTCAACACTATCTGTACTTGAGACAAAACTTTTGTGTTGAGCCGTCAGGTACTCTGTAATCTGCTTTTTGTCACTTTTGGTAAACAGAAAAATCTTCCTACCTTTTTTAATATTTCTGTTTACGGCTGAAATCATCGATGCAGTAACCGCTTTATGATCGCTGATTCCCTGTTCTGCATTAACTGATTCAAATAGTTCGGGTCTGTTTGTCACCAGAAGGTCTAATATGTTGTCGCCACGAGTCGGTTCTCTGTTTAACTGCTCAACGTAGTTTTCGGATAAAGCACTTAAAAATATTTCACTGGATTCTTTGTCCCTGCCACCCGTTATGAACATTTGAGTCTCCCAGTCTATATCCGGCAAATTAAAATCTCCACCCAGAACTATAACATGGTGGGGAAATCTACTCGAAATATTTTCCAAATTATTCTTCAGGCGCTGAGCCACAACAGCTGCTGAGCCTGGGGGCCTATAGAGACATCCAATTACCATGTCTGAGCCTGCTTGAACCGTGACCTCCACCCAAATCATTTCACAATTCGAATCTCCGTCAATTTCCTTCGATGAGACCGATGACAACGCTGTCTGGTCTCCTTCCCGAAACAACCAACCAACCAACCAACCAACCAACCATCCTGATGCCGGCACGATTGTCCGCCTAACGCCGGGGAAACCAGTGTTCGTTCTCTTCAGTCAGTTTTACACGGCCACATTACATTAAATCCGATCACCCAACATGCAATTGAAATTCAGTTATTAGTACCAAGGTATACTTCACGATGTCAGTCATACGCTGTTTCCATAATAATCGTCTCTAATCCTATCAAATGATATTGAAACATGTCTCAATAAACGTCACTGTGAGTGTCAAAAACATTGTAACGTGCAAAAATCTTGCTAGGGTACAAATTGATATGACTATTACAATCCTGCAGTTAAACTCGTCATTGCAAGTTATCGGAAAAGTACAGGAAGATTCAGGGTTGGCTTGCGCAACTGTTGCTACCGCGGCCAAATTCGGCGCCCCGGTTAACAGAGAGACGCCAACATTGCCTCCTTCCGCTTATAACTGCCAGTTACTTTGTTGTTGTTATCTCGTTATACAAGTGGATTCTATGTAGTATTAAACACCGAATGCCGAAATTCCGTGCACAAGACTCCAAAATGGACAACTCTATAAAAGAGGATAGACACTGAAAAAATCAAGCTGTTCTATTCAGTTCGTATCACATTTCAGCTTACAGTGCTTGACAAAAAAGGGAAGTACCTAGAAGGAGAGGGGGAAACTAAATGAAATTTTACAGCTTGGGAGGGTATGTGATATTATTTCAGTGGTTACAAAATCAAATGAAAGTTACCATAAACTTGACAGTACAACCCCATTTATCAGTATGAGGCTGCGTGCGCTTTGGCATGGATGAATGCGCTCATTCGGTCGCGGATCCTGTATCCTCGCTTGAGGCAACATGGCCCACAACTGCTGTAACTGGTCTGTGGCATCCTGAACACTGGTAATAGTGCGGTGTTGATGTGCGAGATCGGGGACAGATCTGGGGATCTTCCTGGCCACAGGAGTACCTTATCATCACTCGGGCATTTCATAGAAGCAAGTGCCGTGTCTGGACGAGTATTATCCTGCTGAAAATTGCACCGCGACACTGTTGCATGAGAGATAGTACATGAGGACGTAGGATGTCCGTGACGTACCATTGAGCAGTCAGAATTCCCTCAGTCACTACCAGACATGACCAGAATTCATACCTCTCATGGCTCCCAACACCATGACAAAGGAGTAACACCGCTGTGTTTCTACAAAATATGTGAAAAATTGGAGGCCGCCATACTAGCCGAGGATGGTCATCGGAGGTAGTGTAGAACAGCGATTTATCACTGAATCACAAGGCGACCATTCATTAGCATTCCAAGCTTCTCGGTTGCGACACTAGTCCAAACTCTGGCGTTTGCGTTATTGTGTTAACGGTAGCCCACGCGTGGGACAGTAATTCCCTAGTCTCCGACCACTTCGGGACGAGACAATGCTTCAGGGAGTCCATTACCTGTCCTCGAATGGCAGGCGCAGGTGTAAAGGAATTACGATGTATTTGGAGCACAATTGACAGGAATGGGAGAAAGAAATACAGTAGAAGAAGAATGGGTAGCTCTGAGGGATGAAGTAGTGAAGGCAGCAGAGGATCAAGCACATAAAAAGACGAGGGCTAGTAGAAAACCTTGGGTAACAGAAGAAATATTGAATTTAATTGATGAAACGAGAAAATATAAAAATGCAGTAAATGAAACACGCAAAAACGAATACAAACGTCTCAAAAATGAGATCGACAGGAAGTGCAAAATGGCTAAGCAGACATGGCTAGAGGACAAATGTAAGGATGTAGAGGCTTATCTGACTAGGTGTAAGATAGATACTGCCTACAGGAAAACTAAAGAGACCCTTGGAGATAAGAGAACCACTTGTATGAACATCAAGAGCTCAGATGGAAACCCAGTTCTAAGCAAAGAAGGGAAGGCAGAAAGGTGGAAGGAGCATATAGAGGGTCTATACAGGGGCTATGTTCTTGAGGACAATATCATGGAAATGGAAGAGGATGCAGATGAAGAGGAAATGGGGGATATGATACTGCGTGAAGAGTTTGACAGAGCACTGAAAGACCTGAGTCGAAACAAGGCCCCCGGAGTAGACAACATTCCATTGGAACTACTGACGGCCTTGGGAGAGACAGTCCTGACAAAACTCTACCATCTGGTGAGCAAGATGTATGAGACAGGCGAAATACCCTCAGACTTCAAGAAGAATATAATAATTCCAATACCAAAGAAAGCAGGTGTTGACAGATGTGAAAATTACCAAACTATCAGTTTAATAAGTCACAGCTGTAAAATACTAACACGAGTTCTTTACAGATGAATGGAAAAACTAGTAGAAGCCGACCTCGGGGAAGATCAGTTTGTATTCCGTAAAAATGTTGGAACACGTGAGGCAATACTGACCCTACGACTTATCTTAGAAGTTAGATTAAGGAAGGGCAAACCTACGTTTCTAGCATTTGTAGACTTAGAGAAAGCTTTTGACAATGTTGACTGGAATACTCTCTTTCAAATTCTGAAGGTGGCATGGGTAAAATATAGGGAGCGAAAGGCTATCTACAATTTGTACAGAAACCAGATGGCAGTTATAAGAGTCGAGGGACATGAAAGGGAATCAGTGGTCGGGAAGGGAGTGAGACAGGTTTGTAGCCTCTCTCGATGTTATTCAATCTGTATATTGAGCAAGCAGTAAAGGAAACAAAAGAAAAGTTCGGAGTAGGTATTAAAATCCATGGAGAAGAAATAAAAACTTTGAGGTTCGCCGATGACATTGTAATTCTGTCAGAGACAGCAAAGGACTTGAAAGAGCAGTTGAACGGAATGGACAGTGTCTTGAAAGGAGGATATAAGATGAACATCAACAAAAGCAAAACGAGGATAATGGAATGTAGTCGAGTTAACTCGGGCGATGATGAGGGAATTAGATTAGGAAATGGGACACTTAAAGTAGTAAAGGAGTTTTGCTATTTGGGGAGCACAATAACTGATGATGATCGAAGTAGAGAGGATATAAAATGTAGACTGCCAATGGCAAGCAAAGTCTTTCTGAAAAAGAGAAATTTGTTAACATCGAGTATAGATTTATGTGTCAGGAAGTCGTTTCTGAAAGTATTTGTATGGAGTGTAGCCATGTATGGAAGTGAAACATGGACGATAAATAGTTTGGACAAGAAGAGAAGCTTTCGGAATGTGGTGCTACAGAGGAATGATGTAGATTGTATGGGTAGGTCACATAACTAATGAGGAGGTATTGAATAGAGTTGGGGAGAATAGGAGTTTGTGGCACAACGTTACAAGAAGAAGGGACCGGTTGGTAGTGCATGTTCTGAGGCATCAAGGGATCACAAATTTACCATTGGAGGGCACCATGGAGGGTAAAAATCGTAGTGGGAGATCAAGAGATGAATACAGTAAGCAGATTCAGAAGGATGTAGGTTGCAGTAAGTACTGGGAGATGAAGAAGCTTGCACAGGATAGGGTAGCATGGAGAGCTGCATCAAACCAGTCTCAGGATTGAAGACCACAACAACAACAACACACGGCTACCCTCCTTTGTGATGGTCAGAGGTTGTCCACCAGAACCTTGACGGTGAGCATGCTTATCCTCACATTTGCATGCATTGCGACATCGGACCGCTGTCACGTTCGAGTGCCCCACAAATCGTGGATAGTGCATGATTCGACCACACAGGCAATGATACCCCACAGAGGAGCCCATTACACACTCTGACAGGTGCTGTCATCGCTGTCTCACACGATTATGTGGCATCTCTGTGTCTTGTACACTGATCACCTAACTTCTGACGCTGTTCACGCCCCTTATATACCCTAGCTGGCCTCGTAACAACTCTAAACACGAATAATACTAACATGCTCTCGTGGTTGTTCTATCTACCCAGATAATTGCAGCTCTAATTGTTTAGATGCCTGCTGCTGGTGTATATGTTTACCAAGTTAAGTTGATGTCCGACCACATCGTCTGAGTGCTTCACTTCCTTTGTCAGACAGTGTATAGTTGTTGGCGGCCGTTGTAGCCGAGCGGTCCTCGGCGCTTCAGTCTGGAACCGCGCGACCGCTACGGTCGGAGGTTCGAATCCTGCCTCGGGCATGGATGTGTGTGTGATGTCCTTAGCTTAGTTTTGTTTAAGGAGGGGACTGATGACCTCAGATGTCAATTCCCATAGTGCTCAGAGCCATTTGAACCTTTTTTTGTTGTATATTTGTTACAATGTTAGAAATATTTCAATCGCAGAAGTTAAGCAAAACAGAAAAAACGAAACAGAAATAAAATAGACTTAGCGAATGCTGGTGTCACGCACAGGGGCGCAGCGACCGCCGTAATATGTACAGGACACAGGTACAGGTCGCGAATGGCTTCATTTGTTTTTGCCCGCCCCGCACCTCACACGCGAGCACCTTCAAATATTCACTGGCGTAGTGGCAACACGTTGCGAGTTAAAAGCACCGCTCGGCACCGCTGTCAACACAGGGTGATAGTGTGTATGTATGTCGATGACACTGAGCGCTACTTTTAACCTGTAACATGAACCCACTACGGCAATGAATATTTGAAGACGCTCGCGTCTGAAGAGAGACACCGATAAAAATAAATAGTGTGGCTGTGTTCTGAACATTAATAAAAGAAGCTGTTGAAAGGAAAGCAAGAAATCTGCTTCATAGAAAATAACGCTGCGGGATAAAGCACTTAACAAAGACAAGAGTAAAAAATGTAATCTGAGACTTTTATGCAGATAGTATTTCGTGCAGAGTCGTTACAGAGAACGCGTCAATTGCGGAGTTACAAATTAGTGCTTGGGTAATAAGGAAGACGAACGTTAGTATGCTAGAGAAGACGAATCAAACAGAAGAATACCGACACACAAAATTGGCAGTGAAGATGCCTCCGAATCAGAAGAATAAAAAATTGTTCGATTGGTAATTATTAAAGAGTGCATAAAAGTCATTCTGCGAATCCTACAGTTGCCACTTTATCCACTTTATGTGTATTGTAAAAAGCCTTATTCATATCCTAATGCAACAAGGGTTAAACAGTTATTTTTCTGGATAACTGTTGCATGATAGACGAGATTACACTGAATAAGCGCCAGAAAAAATGAAAATGAAGTTGAAAAAAAGACTTCACACCCTTTAATTGTCCACTCGCCCAGAGTTACAGCGTGGTGGCTGACGAAGTACCTCTTTCGATAGAAGTCGATTGGTGTCGATCGCTGCTGGCAGCTTTTTCGGTGCATCCAATCGAGTCAGCCGTAGTTACCAGACGACAGTGTTCGGCGCCTCTTCGTAGACACACTGGACCCGCATTCGGGAGGACGACGGTTCAATCCCGTCTCCAACCATCCTGATTTAGGTTTCCCGTGATTTCCCTAAATCGTTTCAGGCAAATGCCGGGATGGTTCCTTTGAAAGGGCACGGCCGATTTCCTTCCCAATCCTTCCCTCACCCGAGCTAGCGCTCCGTCTCTAATGACCTCGTTGTCGACGGGACGTTAAACACTAACCCCCTACACTACCTACCTTCGTAAACAAAAGCAAACATAACACATGGAGTTAGTTCGCACAAATATAAATTTGAAATATTTAAACTTGTTGGTATGTTCATCTAAAATACGATTTCCACAGAGTATAAAAATCGTAGCTGAGTAGCGACCGAAAACAAATAAATAAGATACTAAATCATATACCACATACCGACTTCTATCGAAACAGTTACTCCCGTCAGCTACTGCGACGTAACTCTACTTAGGGTGAATAATTAATACACAAACTACTTCCTGTCTGAATGAAACGTAAATCACCTCACCGTACTTTACCAAAACATCCGCCCAAAGATCTTACAGCCCACTCAGATTTAACAGAGTTCTCTGTTTGTTCTACCTAGTAGGAGGCTAAATCTCTCATCTCTTCTCCGTCTGTATCCAACAGCTTGCTTCGCGATCTTCCAGCCAATCATTATATCCTCTCTTCCTTTTCAGAAGCAGTTTTCACTCTGCAGCGTAGTGTACGCTGCTTTGAAACTTTCTGGTAGTCCAGTACACAGTCTTAATCTGCCAGAAAGTTTCAAAGTGGCGGACACTCCATTGCATGGTGAAAATTACAGGGTGTTTCAAAAATGACCGGTATATTTGAAACGGCAATAAAAACTAAACGAGCAGCGAAAGAAATACACCGTTTGTTGCAGTATGCTTGGGACAACAGTACATTTTCAGGCGTACAAACTTTCGAAATTACAGTAGTTACAATTTTCAACAACAGATGGCGCTGCAAGTGATGTGAAAGAAGATATAGAAGACAACGCAGTCTGTGGGTGCGCCATTCTGTACGTCGTCTTTCTGCTGTAAGCGTGTGCTGTTCACAACGTGCAAGTGTGCTGTGGACAACATGGTTTATTCCTTAGAACAGAGGATTTTTCCGGTGTTGGAATTCCACCGCCTAGAACACAGTGTTGTTGCATCAAGACGAAGTTTTCAACGGAGGTTTAATGTAACCAAAGGACCGAAAAGCGATACAATAAAGGATCTGTTTGAAAAATTTCAACGGACTGGGAACGTGACAGATGAACGTGCTGGAAAGGTAGGGCGACCGCATACGGCAACCACAGAGGGCAACGCGCAGCTAGTGCAGCAGGTGATCCAGCAGCGGCCTCGGGTTTCCGTTCGCCGTGTTGCAGCTGCGGTCCAAATGACGCCAACGTCCACGTATCGTCTCATACGCCAGAGTTTACACCTCTATCCGTACAAAATTCAAACGCGGCAACCCTTCAGTGCCGCTACCATTGCTGCACGAGAGACATGCGCTAACGATATAGTGCACAGGATTGATGATGGCGATATGCATGTTGGCAGCATTTGGTTTACTGACGAAGCTTATTTTTACCTGGACGGCTTCATCAATAAACAGAACTGGCGCATATGGGGAACCGTAAAGCCCCATGTTGCAGTCCCATCGTCCCTGCATCCTCAAAAAGTACTGGTCTGAGCCGCCATTTCTTCCAAACGAATCATTGGCCCATTTTTCAGATCCGAAACGATTACTGCATCACGCTATCTGGACATTCTTCGTGAATTTGTGGCGGCACAAACTGCCTTAGACGACACTGCGAACACCTCGTGGTTTATGCAAGATGGTGCCCGGCCACATCGCATGGCCGACGTCTTTAATTTCCTGAATGAATATTTTGATGATCGTGTGATTGCTTTGGGCTATCCGAAACATACAGGAGGCGGCGTGGATTGGTCTCCCTATTCGCCAGACATGAACCCCTGTGACTTCTTTCTGTGGGGACACTTGAAAGACCAGGTGTACCGCCAGAATCCAGAAACAATTGAACAGCTGAAGCAGTACATCTCATCTGCATGTGAAGCCATTCCGCCAGACACGTTGTCAAAGGTTTCGGGTAATTTCATTCAGAGACTACGCCATTTTATTGCTACGCATGGTGGATATGTGGAAAATATCGTACTATAGTGTTTCCCAGACCGCAGCGCCATCTGTTGTTGACACTTGTAACTACTGTAATTTCGAAAGTTTGACTGCCTGCAAATGTACTGTTGTCCCAAGCATATTGCAACAAACGGTGTATTTCTATCGCTGCTCGTTTAGTTTGTATTGCCGTTTCAAATATACCGGTCATTTTTGAAATACCCTGTAATTGGGTCACTTATCCGAAAAATCCTTTCTTCCAGATGTGTTAATTGAGCAGTGTATGTAGGACAACTGTGAAGTTGAAAGGAAGGACAGAGGTACTGTCGGAAGTAGATAACTGTGGGGTAAGTCGTCGGTGATGCCTGGGTAGCTACCTCAGTGGAGCATTCGCCCGTGAATGGAAAAGATCCCTACTTGGAGCCCTGGTCCAGCACAGTTACAACCTACCAGAAGGTTTCATTGAATCCCCTTTATTTCCCAAACACCATCCCACGTAAAACTCTCATCACTTACCGCCGTTTGCCCAACCCAAACCTACTGCGCAGCTAATTCTCAAAATCTACAAATTCCACTTCTCATCCATTCTCATTCCACGAGACTCACAAAACTACACACCACTACCATGATCAGCTAAGACATCAGTTTTTACCTTTATATACCACTCTATAAGTAAAATACTAGTTCTGCCCTTAGCGCAGCAAAATAAGAATAAGAAACTAATCCTGAACCATCTTAGCCCTGTAATACTCATATTAAATTTAGACTTATAATTAAAAACCTATCGAAAAAATGAAGTTAAATAAGACATAAAATAAATGCTAGCAATAGCAAAAATGGCGTTTTGGGGAAAAAGGAATTTTCTAAAATCTAATATAAATTTATGAGTTAGATAGTCTTTTCTAAAACTATTTATCTGGAATGCACTCTTGAAGAGAGGTGAAAAGTGGACGTTAAACAGTTGAAACTAGAAGAGAATACAAGCTTTCGGAATGTGGTGCTATGAAAGAGGGCTGAAACTTAGTATGATAGATTAAGTATCTAAAGAAGAGATACTTAATCGAATACGAGAGAAAACAGCTTTATGGCAGAACTTTAGTACAATCTCGGTTAAGTTGATCGGACATACCCAGAGATATAAAGAATTAGTCGATATGAAATTGTAGACCACTGTGAGGGGTAAAAATTGTAAAGGGTGACCATAGTTTGTCAATAGTAACAAGGTTGTAGTAGTTACCAGAAATGAAGTGGCTTGCACAGTATCCTGCGTGTACAGCTACATCAAACCAGTGTTCGGACTGAGGACCACAACATCGGCAAACATTTTAAAATAAATATCGCAACAACAATGAAAATTGTATAAAACTACATAGAAACGATTCTTCCTTTTAAAAATTATAAGCAAATCAATTGTATTATAATATCTAAAAAATGCTATAAAATATTTACTATATATATAAAACACCAAAGATGCAGCAATTGAAAAATCGCAAGGAAAATTCTTAGGAAAGTACGTGTCCGCAGAAGAAAGTGGAATTTCGGATGAGGAGAACATCTGAGCGGTAAGCAGGAGATGCATGTAATTATTTAGTCATATTTGTAGAATGGACAACAATATATTCACCAAAAGATTTCTCAAGATTAATTCAAAGAACACCAAAATCTGCTGTTTGCCAGAAACTACACTATGTGATCAAAAGTATCCGGACACCTGGTTGAAAATGATTTGCAAGGTCGTGGCACCCTCCACCGGTAATGCTGGAATTCCATATGGTGGTGGCCCACCCTTAGCCTTGATGACAGCTTCCACTCTCACAGGCATTCGTTCAGTCAGGTGCTGGAAGGTTTCTGGGGGAAAGGCAGCCCATTCTTCACGGACTGCTGCACTGAGGAGAGGTATCGGTGTCGGTCGGTGAGGCCTGGCATGAAGTCGGCCTTCCAAAACATCCCAAAGGTGTTCTATAGGATTCAGGTCAGGACTCTGTGGAGGCCAGTCCATTGCAGGGATGTTATTGTCGTGTAACCACTCCGCCACAGGCCGTGCATCATGAACAGGAGCTCGATAGTGTTGAAAGGTGCAATCGCCATCCCCGAGTGGTTCTTCAACAGTGTGAAGCAAGAAGGTGCTTAAAACATCAGTGTAGGCCTGTGCTGTGATAGCGCCACGCAAAACAACAAGGAGTACATGTCCCATCCATCAAAAACACGACCGCACCATAACTCCACCGCCTCCGAATTTTGCTGTTGGCACTACACACGCTGGCAGATAACGTTCACCGGGCATTCGCCATACCCACACCCTTCCATCGGATCGCATTGTGTACCGCGACCCAACACTCCACACAGCTTTTTTTCCACTGTTCAATGGTCCAATGTTTACGCTCCTTATACCAGGAGAGTCGTCGCTTGGCATTTACCGGCGTGTTGTGTGACTTACGAGCAGCCGCTCGACCATGAAATCCAAGTTTTCTCACCTCCCGCGTAACTGTCATAGCACTTGCAGTGGATCCTGATGCAGTTTGAAATTCCTGTGTGATGGTCTGGATAGGTGTCTGCCTATTACACATTACGACCCTCTTCAACTGTCGGCGGTCTCTGTCAGTCAACGGACTAGGTCGGTCTGTACGCTTTTGTGCTGTACGTGTCCCTTGACGTTTCCACTTCACTATCACATCGGAAACAGTGTACCTAGGAGTGTTTAGGAGTGTGGAAATCTAGCGTACAGACGAATGACACAAGTGACACCCAGTCACCTGCCCACGCTCAAAGTGCGTGAGTTCCGCGGAGGGCCCCATTCTGCTCTCTCAGGTTGTCTAACGAGTACTGATGTCGCTTATATGGAGTACCTGGCCGTAGTTGGCAGCACAATGCACCTAATATGAAAAACGTATGTTTTTGGGGGTGTCCGGATATTTTTGATAACATATTGTAGCTACGGTTAACATCACAGAAGAAAGCACAATAAATCGTTCAATCTTCCGAACAATAGCAAGGAATCACAGATTCATGAAAAAGCTTATAAGGAAAACCAGTAACCATTAGAAGAACGGAATATAAATACTATGCGTTCATGAGGAAATTTTTGGGTGGCTAAAAAGTTAACGGAGGAACTAAGATTAGGATTTAAGGTCCCGTAAACTCCGAGGTCATTAGAGACAGAACACAAGTTCGGATTATGGAAGGATGGGTAAGGAAATCGGCCGTGTCGTTTCGAAGGAACCATCACGGCATTCTCCTAGAGTGAATTAGGGAAATAACGGAAAACCTAAATCTCGATGGCTGAACTTTCTTTCCTATGCGAGTCAGTGTGCTTAACGACTGCGCCACCTCTCTCGGTGACACAAAGTTGAAAACCATAAGGTCAAGTACGAAGTTTAAAGGAGTTTCTTAAGTGGGCAAAACGAAGAAGGAACAAGAACAGTTTTATATCTTTTAAAACTCTGGCTTAAGAATAGATGTTAATGTCATATAGACACCCCATCTCCGCCCTAGTGGAGGGAAGGTAATGAAATAACAACATAGAAAAAAATACCGGTAGAGAAGTGAGAAGAAAGGAATTGATAACTGAGGATCTCTTAGAGGACGATCTGTTTGGCTTTAGGAAAGATGGAGTCTTAATTTCCTTCATCTTAATCGATGCAATAGGAAAGCCTGCAACTATTTGATTCATAATTTAAACAATGGTTGGTTGGTAGATTAGGGGGAGGGATCAAACAGCGAGGTCATCGGTCGCATCAGATTAGGGAAGGAAATGGGCCATGCCCTTTCAAAGGAACCATCAGCGCATTTACCTGATGCAATTTAGGTAAATCACGGAAAACTTAAATCAGATTGGCCGGATGGGGGTTTGAACCATCGTCCTCCCGCATGCGAGTCCAGCGCCCTAACTACTGCACCACCTCGCTGGCTCATGATTTAAACGATGGAAAATCTACGCCAGTTACTTATTTTTTCATGCATAGCACAACGCGATTCGAGAAGTTATTCTCATTTTCAAGTACATTTGTTTGCACGAATATTTTTGGTGATGTTTGCATGCTTGATTTTCTGCCTCGCTTTCTTTGTAACTGGTGTAGTTTTTCACTAATTAAATCATAAAGACATAGTCACCAGAGAGGCATTTTTGACGTTGCACTTGATAATGAATTTCAGATTTAAGAAAAATCTTGCAGCAACGTAAAGCAGTTCAGGATACTCTAAATTCTCAGAAATATTGGTGTAAGCTATAGAGAAGGACAGTTAATATACAGTACGTGTAAGAACCAAGAAGGAAGGACAACAATGAAAGACCAAGAATTGCTGAATTAATTTGAACTTGGGCTGGGTGTTTCCAATTTTTCACTTCTAGTAAAACAGCAGAGTTAAAATGTGTTGCATGTGTACTATTTGATGCTGCAGTAACGACAGCAATCAGCTGCAATTTTCTGGTTGTCAGCTGCAAATTGTTAACATCTGTAGGCATTTCTCAAAAGGGACCACTTGTCATATTTGTCATGATTGTATTCAGAAAACGTTTTTGTTGTATAAAAAGTTACTCGAAGGTACTTAAAATGCCTATAAAATTTGGGATATACTATCTGGTGAAGCACTGCCGATGCAGCTGCAAGATCAGAAAAGGGGACTCTTGTCGGGCCATCGTTTTCCCCATAACGACATCAGGTTTGTTCACTTACTTTCAATTACTTTGAATGATTTAGCTCCTGTTGGTTTTAGACAACTATCAAATCTATAAGAGCATGTACAGATTGCAGTAAGTTACTACAATACGTAGAAAAACAACTAAAATAGATATTTTAGACAGTATCGAACGTTTTTGCCTTTTCTGAAAATTTTACTACTTTACTAGCTTTCCATCCCCCATTTACAGAGTGACGCAATATCGTTGACATACCCAAGTGAAGCAATAGGGGGCCCAGAACTGGCGGTTAATGGCTTGGTACTGTCGCCATTGTTAGAGGCGAAACTTTCGAATGGTCCTGACTTGCGACTTCGGAGTCAAATGGGCCCGCTGTGACGTGGTGCAGACACTCTCGCCTCTGTTCGCAGCTAACAGCAAAAGTGCGTGCGTGCGGGCCACGTTTGGACGCTTTCTCCGGCAGGCGCCTGCCCTGTGTAAGAACTGAAAAATGCCGGCAATGACCGCGGACGGTGCAAAAAACGAGGCGGGTGCAGCGCGCTCTGCAGCTGCGCCCACTGGCCGTGAAAGCATGACCCTGACACCTGCCTGCATGCGGCGAAAGTGTGGCGGCTTTACGCACGGGCGAACCCGCGGCCGCAGACGCTTCTTGTGTCGGATTCCCGCCTCTCTCCGCTCTTATGTGGGTGTGTGGGGGGAAGGGCTGGCTAATGAATGGAACCTTTCTACTGCTTCGTTCACCTGTCTCAGCTTCTGAACATAAGGTCTGTTCTTTCGGGACGAAGTAAGCAAGATGGAGTCAATCTTTTAGAGACTTAAGTATGCATTGCAAAGAGGTTCGGAGAAAAGCAAGGTGGCTTCAGTTAAGATAAAAAAGAAACGTACATTCGCCGACCATAAAAGCTTAGCATCTCAAAGGAGAGGAGAAAGTGAAACGAAACGTCACGCGTTGAGTATATGGTCTTACTGATTACGAAGTCTAGTTAAATGAACAACGAAACTGGCAGTTCCTTATCATTAGAACTCAGTGGTAGGAGAAATCTGGGTCGAGATTTGGAGGAGAGTGTGTTGGCGGTTATTGAGCGCTCTGTGTGCAGCCGGCTGCAAATTGTGGCTCACGTCGGTACGGGTAACGCCTGCCGCCTGGGTTCAGTATGCGTGCCACCTGGTTCCTTCCTAGATCAGATCGGAACAGAGTGGAGGGTTTAACCCAAAGGGTTAACGATTCTAACGAATTTGGGACTTAACTTCTAAGTCCCCTAGAACTTAGAACTACTTAAACCTAACTAGCCTAAGGACATCACACACATCCATGCCCGAGGCAGCATTCAAACTAGTGACCGTAGCGGTCGCGCCGTTCCAGACTGTAGCGCCTAGAACGGCTCTGCCACTCCGGCCGGCATTTAATTCCGCTATCGAACAGAGAATTATAGGATATCTGAGGCGTGCACTACAGGCAGCAGGCGGAACTGATTGGCAAGGTATCAGAGTACGTGTGGCGTACACACGAGGATTTTTTAGGAAAGAGAAATACACAGCCCGACAAGCTACGTTCTGAGTACAGAGACGGAAGAATACCAGCCCAAATAATTATAGAGTAGTAACGGCCATGACTGATCGAAGAAAAGGAATGTTAATGTATATATACTACTGGAAAAGTTCGCAGCTTGAGGTCTAGTGGCTAGCGTTGCTGCCTCTGGATCCCGCGGTTCGGGCTTCGATTCCCGGCCGGGTTGTCCTCATGTTTTCATCATCATCATCATCATCACCATCATCATCATCAGTCGTGACAGTGTCTAGACTGGACTGTGAAACAAAAATTGGACTGTGAAAAACTGAGCGCCCCACAAACCAACCATCATCATGATCATGATCATGATCATCATCATCATCATCATCATTGCTGGAAAAAAGAATGCAACGCCCTCAAGGAATGTGTTCAGAACCACCAGACTATAATATGCGAACATTGAAGTGTTCTAGTGTTAATGATTCATTAGGCATGATCATTGACACTGAGAAGGCCTGTCTGTGCACCTTCTCTTTTGACTCTGCAAGCAGTAATTGTGTTGAGTTCAGAGAGCAACAATGTTTGTAACATATATTCTAAAGCACAACCATGCCCCTCCGACGACTAAACACTCCAGATGAACAGCTTCGCTCATGTGAAGTGTTGTCACATTGTGGGCTGGACGAACGTATCGTCGGAGTGGTGCACATGTTGGGCACAATAAATCGGTAGTGTGTCGCTGCCTTCTACAGTGGTCTGTGGAACATTGCTACACCAGCAGACCAGTTTCTGGAGTCCGCAAAAACTGGCGCACGCCGAGATCGACGCACTGTGCGAGCAGCGGTGGCCGACCTAACATCGTCCACGGAGGAAATCTGGGCACATGTTGTACCTGCTACGTAATGAGAACCGCCTGCTTCCAGTAGCACTCTGCCCAGTCTACAATTGACACCACGACAACGCGAGGCGTGGCTACTCTGTGTCGTCAAAGAGTAGATTGGAGGGCGGAATAGTAGACGTGGTGAAGTGCCTATTTTAGACTGCCTTCGCCCACGACACACAGCTCCCATTCCAGGGTTCGTGGTGTGGGGGGGGGGGGGGTATCAGTTACCACTGGCGGTCACATTTGGTGTTTCTGCAGGGTAAAGTAACCAGTTCCCGCTACATTGCACTGACAGTTATCCCTGTTCTACTGCAATTTCTTTGACAAGAAGATGATGCCCTTTTTCAGCAGGACAGTGCACTTCCACATACTGTTGTTGCGACTCAACCTTCTTCATGGTATACAATAACTGCCCTGGCCAAGGAGAACACCAGATCTCTCTCGAATTGAGCGTCATAATGAGGCGGGAACTTGCTCGTTCTTAATGACCTGCAAGAGCCGTTGTAAGAACCACTGCACCAAAAGAGCCAAGATGCTGGACAATGTATCACAGGATGCCTTTCGATAAGCATATGATAGTTTTCTTGCGACAGTACACTCCTGTCTTGTCGCCAGAGGGCGGGAGGAGGCGAGGGTGCACTGTGTGTCGATGCAACTGTTCAGGCATCCTTTACTGTCACGTGTGTGTTCCATTTGCTCTGAATTTGTTACCATATACTGCTGCAATGATGAACTACCTGTCACCTCACTTGTCAATGAAATGACCTTGTCCTTGATGGAGCTGTACTTTTTCTTCAGCAATGTAGTATTAGAATATTACAGGAGCGCCAGTGGGAAGTTCGTAGAACTAGTCCCGCTTATTAAAGGCAATAATGCCCACACAGTACTACGGACTGAAAGTTGCCTGAAACCAGATGTCAACAGCAATGACATTCTATATTCCGAGAGGAAGGTATGTCGCAAAGATAAGCAGACAACCGTGGTGGAGTGTTTATAGTTGTAAATAATACGACGGTATCTAGTGTAGTTTTACAGAACCCAATTGTGAAATAATTTGGGTCAAAGCAAGTGTTGGAGGTGAATGAATTAAGTAATCGGAAGCTCTTATAGATCTTCTGCCACAGGAACGGAAATATAAATGTGGAGAAGGTTGAGCTTCAATTTCCGTTGAGTTTAGATTTCCTGATCGTGTTACAGTATTATAGGAATATTTCAACCTACCAGCTATAGACTACGAAATGCAAGTAGGGACAGGAATCATTTGAAAATATTCTAAATGCCTTATCCAAAAACTGTTTTTAGTAGTTACGGAGCCGATTCGTGAGGACAAAATTTTAGATCTCCTGAATACGGACACGAACGTTTCGACTCAGATATGGTAGAACAGAAAATCCATAGCGTCACTGACTATGGATGTCAATACGAATGTCGAGAAAGTTAGCGTGAGTAACTGAAGAGTCAAAAAATTATGAGCGCATGCTTAACAGAGTGTCGGTGCACCGTTGGAACGCTATAAAGCAGCGACTCCGCGTGGCATGGCTTCTACAAGTCCTTGGTAGGCTTCCGGAGGAAAATCGCAACAGATGTCTATGCATTTACGGGCGGGTAGTTTTTGGGCGCAAGCTGGCGCCCGATAGCACCCGAGATGTGTTCCATAGGGTTTGGACAAACTTGGTGGCCAAAACATCAAAGTTAGTTAACTATCGGGCTGTCACACTACTGCAGCACGGTTCTGGCCTTTTGACAAGAACAGTTATCCTGCTAGAATACACCATCGCCGTCGGAGAAGACACCAAGCATGAAGGGATTCAGGCTGTCCACAATAATGTTGATGTGCACTACTCGCCATTAAAATTGCTACACCACGAAGATGACGTGCTACAGACGCGAAATTTAACCGACAGGAAGGAGATGCTGTGATATGCAAATGATTAGCTTTTCAGAACATTCACACAAGGTTGACGCCAGTGGCGACACGTACAACGTGCTGAGATGAGGAAAGTTTCCAACCGATTTCTCATACACAAACAGCAGTTGACCGTCGTTTCCTCGTGAAACGTTGTTGTGAGGCAACGTATAAGGAGGAGAAATGCGTACCATCACGTTTACGACTTTGATAAAGGTCGGATTGTAGCCTATCGCGATTGCGGTTTATCGCATCGCGACGTTGCTGCTCGCTTTGGTCGAAATATAATGACTGTTAGCAGAATATGGAATCGGTGGAGTCAGGAGGGTAATACGGAACGCCGTGCTGGATCCCAACGGTCCCGTATCATTAGCAGCTGAGATGACAAGCACCTTAGCCACATGGCTGCAACGGATCGTGCAGCCACGTCTCGATCCATGAGTCAACAGATGGGGACGTTTGCGAGACAACAACCATCTGTCCAAAGAGTTTGCAGCAGCATGGACTATCAGCTCGGAGACCAAGGCTGCGGTTACCCTTGACGGTGCATCAAAGGCAGGAGAGCCTGCGATGGTGTACTCAACGACGAACCTGGATGCACGAACGGCAAAACGTCATTTTTTCGGTTGAATCCAGGTTCTGTTTACAGCGTCATGATGGTCGCGTCCGTGTTTGGCGACATCGCGGTGAACGCACATTGGAAGCGTGTATTTGTCATCGCCATACTGGCGTATCACCCGGCGTGATGGTATGGGTGCCATTGGTTACACGTCTCGGTCGCCTCTTGTTCGCATTGACGGAACTTTGAACAGTGGACGTTACATTTCAGATGCGTTACGACCCGTGGCTCTACCCTTCATTCGATCCCTGCGAAACCCTACATTTCAGCAGGATAATGCACGACCGCATGTTGCAGGTCCTGTATGGGCCACTCTGGATACAGAAAATGTTCGACTGCTGCCCTGGCCAGCACATTCTCCAGACCTTTCACCAACTGAAAACGTCTGGTCAATGGTGGCCGAGCAACTGGCTCGTCACAATACGCCAGTCACTATTGTTTATGAACTGTGGTATTGTGTTGAAGCTGCATGGGCAGCTGTACCTGTACCCATCCAAACTCTGTTTGACTCAATGCCCAGACGTATCAAGACCGTTATTACGGCCGGCGGTGGCTGTTCTGGGTACTGATTTCTCAGTATCTATGCACCCAAATTGCGTGAAAATGTAATCACATGTCGGTTCTAGTATAATATATTTGTCCAATGAATACCCGTTTATCACCTGCATTTCTTCTTGGTGTAGCAATTTTAATGGCTAGTATTGTAGTTCATAGCCGTCATGGTGCCTTCGATTACTACCACAGGTCCGATGGAAGCGCGGGTGATGGTCCTCCGTAGCATAAAACTGCCCTCAGCGTACTGCGCCAGTGGTGCGGTGCAGGTTTCCAGCAGCCTTTCACTTGGATGACGGCGTATCTGGACACGACAGTCGACTTCAAACGTGATTCATCCTAGCAGACGCCCCTTTGGCATTAATCGACGGTCCAATCTCCAAGATTCTGCCCAAAGCAATTGTAACTGACGATGTCATTGGGCTAACATGGGAATATGCAGAGGTCGTCTACTATGGAAGCTCATTTTCAAAAACGTGCGCTGGACCGTGTGCCCCGCAACACTTTTACCGGCAGCAGCATTATGCTCTGTCGATAGATCTGCCACAGATGGCCGACTATTCTGTTCCACCGAGTGGCCAATCCTCCATCTCTTGTGATGGAGGCGTGCGCGTCCAACACATAGTCACCTACTCGTATTTCCAACGTCTTGAACTTCTTCCCATAGATGCTCACGACATTATCATGCGAACAGCCGTCCAGCTTCGCCATTTCCGAGATTATCGTTTCAGACTCCAGCTGTCCTTTGTCAGATTCGCTTATCCTCATTTGCGTCTTGTATCGTCGCTGGAATGGTTCCCCATTCGACTCTGCTCCGTGTACATAGTTCCTTTACTGCGTCACTTGCCCATAATACAATCAGGCGGCATTCAGTCTCTCAGTGAATTTTTGTTATAATGTTTTGGTTTATCACAGTATTTCTGCTTAATAAATTAGACTCATATGAATGCTATTATTTAAGTCGTCCCATGAAACATTCTTCTCTGAGACTGGAAATGTTCAGTATAATGGGCCAAGTTGAAGGGTTTTCAACAGCACGCCATAGAGAGTCGAGTGCCGAGCATTGTTGTCGGGGATGAGGAAGACTCACTGTGGTTCGACAGCCGTGTTAGAGAAGATGTTCCGACAGCAGAGAGTGCTTCACTGCAGATTTAAATGGAGCCAAATCCTCGCAGACAGACAGAAACTGAACGAAGCCAGAATTATCGTAGGTAGGCTCATGCGTCTAACGTTCAAAGAATTAGAAAGTAAATTTCTGTGTACCGTTCTGTCAGAAAATTCTAAGAGGTTTTGGTCTTATTTTAAATCAGTCCGCGAATCAAACCTATCTGTCCAGACACTATGTGCCTTTAATGAAACCGAAACGGATAGTGAAAGAGACAAGGCGTAAACAATAAATTCTTTTTCCCAAAATTGTTTCACTGAGGAAGATCGTAATGAAGTTCATCCTTTCAATTCTCACTCGGAGATTAAAATGACAGATATCGAAATAAGTGCCCACAGGGTAAAAATCATCTGAAATAGCTTAACAGAAGAAAAGTGACTTCGCCCGGTGTAATATCTATACGATAAACAGATTGTGCGAACGAATTTACTCGTCTTTTAGCAGCAGCGTAAAATAGAAGACTGCAAGAGCGAAGAGTCATCAGTGATTAGAGAAAAAGGCACAAGTAAGTATCATTTTCACGAAACGCTTTACCGCTGCGTCAATCTGCTGTAATATTTTAGAACACGTTTTATGTTCGCTTGTTATGAAATTCCTCGAAACTGAAAATATCTGTAGGAATCATCAAGGATTCCGCAAACGACGACCGTGAGATATCGGGCTCTATCTCATCGACCACGAAACCCAGAAGGCAGTAGATACCGGCGCCTAGGTTGATGCCATGTTCCTTGACTTCCAGAAGGAATATTAGACCATCTTTGTAATTGAAGGACTCCTAGTGAATAGAACGGAGTATGTCACACCTAAGGGAGAGAAATTTCCGAATGTGAATGTAACTTCGGGCGTAGCACATCAGAGGGTTATAGGAGGATTAATTTTCACAGTATAGGCAAATGACGCTGTGGAGATCGTCAGAAGCTCCACAAGGGTTTTCGCGGATGGTGCTGTTGTATGCAGGGAGTCGCAGCGCTAGAAAATTGTAGTGAAATTCAGGATGACCTGCAAAGGATGGACGCTTGTTGCACGAGAAAGTGCAGAATTGAAATTCATCGCTGGAAATGATGCGACGCCACTCGTCTTCAGTGCACGCTTCTCTGCTGCAACAGCATGCAAAAGTCAGCGATATGCGTTGTAGTGTCAACGGTAGCCTACTCGTGAGAAGGTGATTAAGTAGCCTGGGTTCTGCTACTTTCTAAGTAACAGTGCTGGGTGACATAGGGGTTTGTAATGAATCCATTACTTATATTCTGATGGCTATTGAAGACGTGGAAAGAGATCTCTCACGGGAGTTGGTGCCTTTCTCCGGGGTCCCTGATGCGTTTTGCGCCTCCTGTGGTCGCCAGGCGCTGGCGTTCGACGCGAAGGTATCCGGTTCGAGTCATGATCACTGAAGATACTTTCACTTACAGTACTTGTGCAGCAAGGAGACGAGGTGTGGAAGAAGTCACTAATGGCCAGACATCACACTAGTGTCCTGGATTAAACTCCAAACCTCTCCATGGTGTGTTATGGAGTGAGAGCATGTGACACTGGTGATGGTAATCCGTCCCGGATGGGCACGTGAAGTCCGGAGTTAGATATGGTGCAACTCGACAGGAGTAAGCTATGTGACGGTGCTAGGATTCACCCTTTCCTTCTCTCTTCGTTATTGGGTAAATCCGGGAGAGGCGTCGCATACGCACCGTAACAGAGTGGGCATGTTTCAGTACTGCCCTTTCTCAGTGGACGCTAGCCATAATAAAAGTGTCTACGTTTCGATCGACGAAGTTTCACAGAAAACTTTATAAGATGCGATCGATGTCTCTCCCCTACAGATCGGTATGGATGCTGCAATAAAATCCGGCACACAAGCCGCTCATTTTGTCGTTAGGACTATCTGCCGCACAAATCAAATAAAAAATTTAAGTAAGTGGCAATATTTGTGTTTGTGTTTTTAATCAAATGACTTAGCATGAATTTTCAGGGTGTTCCCACAGTCTCATCAAGATCAACGTACAATATTGTTCAACATTCTCGAATATATAGTTTGGCCAATTTATTCTCCGGATACTGACAAAATAAGTATACCCAGTTCGTACATAAAACTATATTTTTAACTTAATCAATAAGTAAACTAGTTATATATAACAGTGTACTGCCTTTATAATGTATAAATATCATTAAAAAGCTATTGTTAACACTTCATCATCTTTACGTCACAACATATTTATGACTATATAATCACTTGCTAAAAACCACAAAACTCCTTTTCCAGCATGCGGCATATCCCCTTAGCATAAGGGATAGACGCTCCAACGTAAAGATGTTTTCATGGTCAAACATTATGTTTAAATGTTACATTGGAAAAAAAAATCTCATATTCAACCGTTGTACACAATTATACAAAAAAATGTGCACCATGGGACTTTACAAATGCGATTTTGAAAATTTGCACCATATCTCTCGCATTTACCCTACCTCATGAACATGACACCATACTACACACACACACACACACACACACACACACACACACACACACACATACACAACCGGCCGTTGTGACCGAGCGGTTCCATGCGCTTCAGTCCGGAACCACGCTGCTGCTACGGTCGCAGGTTCGAATCCTGCCTTGGGCATGGATGTATGTGATGTCCTTAGGTTAGTTAGGTTTAAGTACTTCTAAGTCTAGGGGACTGATGACCTCAGATGCTAAGTCCCGTAGTGCTCAGAGCCATTTGAACCATACATACACATCCATTACAGTCACCTACACAAAACGGACACTTAGGACACAATCCTCATACGTCAGTTAAGGGGTCATTGTGTACGGAGGAAGAAAACCACTGAAAATTAGGTACTCTACCGATCCCTAAAATCTTCCAGACAGCAATTCCACACCACTATTTATTTCTTTATCTGACACACGCTTGATAACACGGCCACATGGTGACAATGCTAGTGCACTCAGGCGTCTATTCTAGCCGTCACAGATGGTTACCACTTAATCATTTACTTAGCCACTGTTCGTATGTATCTACACGGTTTTCCGTCGTTATCCAATAATTACTTTCAAGTGCTTCAGTTTTCTTGTCAGTAAGCATATATGGCTGGTAGTAGCCACCTTATGCAGATTCTGGGTAAAACCACAAGAAAAATAAGAAGAGCGTAGATACTGAGGTGATGAAAGTCGTGGGACAGCGATATGCACACACACAGATGTCGGTAGTATCACGTACACAAGGTTCAAAAGGGCGATGCATGGGAGGAACTACTTGTACTCAGTTGCTCGTGTGAAAAGCTTCCGAATGTGGTTATGGCCGCACGATGGGATTTAACAGACTTGGAAAGTGGGGTGGTAGTTCGAGCTAGACGCATGGAACATTCGATTTCGGAAATCGTTGGGGAATTCAATATTTAGAGGTCCACAGTGTCAAGAGAGTGCCGAGAACATCAAATTTCAGGCATTACCTCTCATCACAGAGGCCTTCGCTTAACAACCGAGAGCAGCGGCCTTTGCATAGAGTTGTCAGTGCTAACAGACAACTAACACTGCAGGCGATAAGCTCAGAAATTAACGAGGGCCGTACTACGAACGTATCCGTTAGGACAGTGCGGTGAAAGTTGGCGTTAATGGGCTATGGCAGCAGACGACCGACGCGAGTGCCTTTGCGAACAGCACGACGTTGCCTGAAGCGCCTCTGATGGGCTCGCGACAACATCGGTTGCACGCTAGACGACAAGAAAACCGTTGCCTGGGGCCCTAAGAGTAACAGTCCGGAGCTAGAAGCAACGACAAAAAAAAAAAAAAAAGGCTCTGAGCACTATGGGACTCAACTGCTGTGGTCATTAGTCCCCTAGAACTTAGAACTACTTAAACCTAACTAACCTAAGGACATTCACTTAAAACTTCCGGGTTGATAGGCCGTGGTCGAAGTATAAAACTCTCTCCTGTCGTTTCGTCTCCGACTGCGGGAGACATCCAAGGAGGTAAAGCTTTACCTCCGAGGATGTCTCCCGCAGTCGGAGACGAGACGTCAGGAGAGAGTTTTATACTTCGACCACGGCCTATCAGCCCGGAAGTTTTAAGTGAAGACAATACCGGCCGTGAAAGCTTACATTGTATGACCATAACCTAAGGACATCACACACATACATGCCCGAGGCAGGATTCGAACCTGCGACCGTAGTAGTCGCACGGTTCCGGACTGCGCGCCTAGAACCGCGAGACCACCGCGGCAGGCAGCAACGACCATATTAAGCATAAAGTGAATCTGGAGAAAATGTAAGTCACCCACGACAGAAATAGTGTCCAAAATACACGTTGGACTGATTTTATAGTGTTGCTCATCAGTCTGAGATTCTTACCAGGTTGCATAAATAATAACAGTTCAGAAGATCCAATAAAAAGCAGTGTGTTTCCCCAAAATACGTTTAATAAGAGCGAGAGTGTTACACGGAAGCTCTACGAGATTCAGCGACAGGTACTACAGGAGAGACGACCTGCACCACGGAGGTGTTTACTGATAAATTCTGAGACGATACATTCCAGTAGAGTGGCGTAATATGTCACTTCCTCCCTCATACGTCTCACAAAATCACCATGGCAAGAAAATCAGAGAAGCAGAACTCATACGGCGGTTTACCCACCAGGCTTTCTTCCCTTGCACCATTAGCGACAGCACCATTGGGAACAGTTGTGGCGGAAATTGTCGGACCCTATGCCATACACCGTAATTTGACTTGTGGAGTACAGATGAAGATGCAGGTGAAACGTAGAATTTAGACTCATGTGCGTCTGATCAAATATCGAGTGGATTTGTGTAGATCAGTGCACTGTCTATGCTGTTGTCGTCTCCTTTGTGTTCCTGAGCCATGCACTGCATCGACGTTCCCCTACTGAGGTATTCCTTTACACTGTGTGCCGCTCTATGGGTGATAAGAAGATTAAGATTTATCTTGCTACCAATGGACAAAGAGAGCGCCATGGTTTTTCTTTAACGGCAGGATTAACTGGGCAAAACTTAAGGACTCGACTTACAGGATATTGCTAAATCACGCTACTGAACGAGGAAAAAAATAACACAAAAAACAAAAAACGAAAGATTCGTTCACTTCTGAAAAAGAGTTTTCCGATAGCAATCGTAACATGTAATTAAAATCATTGTGATTAAAAAATCTTCCTGGTGCCGCAGTTCCGCCGAGACTGCACGGTTCGCCACAAGTACATAAAGAAGTTGAGTACCGCCACGTCCCAATGTGAGTAATATATGGGCGCACGCCCACGTACAACTTAGCATCGGAACAAGTGAACACCATATTTCTAATTCTATAATTTTAATCCCGAGTTTGAAGTCTTTGTGTCTTGGTCTCTCGGACTTGCTTGTGAGTTTTGATGTAGTGTTCCTATTGAAGAGTCATTGGTGTGAATTAACGAAAACCTGGACGTGTGCTCACGAGGACGTATTTTTTGTTCGATGAGAAATATTTTGAACAAACTGACGAAATGCCTGCGGGAGTCTATTATCCTCATAATCATCAGTTTATTTATGGAAGATTTTTCAAGACAGGGTGCAGAGGACAGCATTTATAAAACATACTTCTTGTTGAAGATAACGTCGTCGATACGTTTATGGTGTGACCGCATGGGCTGGACGCTTTCTACCGTTTCGTGGGGCATTTTAATTACCTTCACACCAGCATCAATGAAAGTCGAAACGGATGGGAAGGAATGTACTGGTCTACAGAAAAGATGAAGGAACCCTGGGACAGTTTGTATAAAACGAGCGCAAACTGACTGGAAGCTAAATGTGATAAGTTCTTATCCACCGTATCATCGCAAAGAAGTCCTGATGACTGCGGCAAGGAGAGCTTGCATCATTTCTGACATGGATGTGGGAACCTTGACACAAGAGCTATAACGCCTTAAGCTTCTGTTCAAGCAGAATGGCTGTACTTGCAGAGAGATTCGTCGTACTTTCGAGTTTAAACTTTCGCCAGAACCAGTAGAAGACGTAAATAGATCAGTTGTTGTCCTGCCATATGCTGTGTCTTCACACATAGGAAGGACCTGAAAAAGATGTAATATTGAAAGTGTCTTTTGTCTTCCAGCCAAGATCATGGCGCTAGGAAGTCCAGTGATTACAAAATCCCTTGCAGTTGTTTGAAAACGTATGGTGGCCAAACAATTCGCACCGTTCACGACATAAGTCTTGAACACCTTCGCTTCACATGATTACTACAACATGACAAGTCTGCAGTGGTGGAGCGTTGTCTACCGAGTGACTCAGAAAGATGTTGTTTTATTTTGTGTGTGTTGTTTGATGTGTGTGGGTTCTGTACCACATCACATTCCGTTGATATAGTGATGCTTCAGCGTTGAAATTATTTTGGAGTTTTTTTTATCGTCATTTATACTTGTGAGTTAAATTCTTTTTTTTTAGTAGTAGGAGTCGATTAGTGCAATTTTTGTGTCAAGTGTTATATGGGGTTTTCGCTGTTATATTTTTCTTGTTGTTAATATTCCGTGAGTGAATGTTTACTCGTAGCAGGACGCGGCAGTGGTCGAACGCACCTCAAATAAATAGACTGCACACGATGGAGCAGGATCAGGGTAGTAACAGGGTTGAGACAGATGAAGAATTGTTGAGCTTTCCTACGAGACGGGAGGTGTGGTGTGGAACATAAACGTTAGACGCGAATCGGAGACAAACCGAGAACAGGAGGATCTGAACGGTGAAAACAGTGAGAAAGAAGGGGAGGAGAAGTGAATAGACATGTGGAGGCTCTTGTTTATATAAATAAGAACACAGATGAGAACATACCGAGGCAAAATCGGCCTCGACAGTATAACAGTGCTCAAGTGTCTAGAGTAACATTAGCAATTGGTGAAGACGGGCCTGGTCAGCTGAAGGATTTATTATTAGATATTTTGTGTGTGGTAAAGGATATAAAGCAGCGCCTAGAAAATATAATGGATAAAGTAGAGAATAAGGTACTTGCGGTTGTGAACGAAGTGAAGAATGAAATAGAAGAAGTCGGTAAGACGAGTGTCGAGGCGAAGAAAAGGGTCGTTGGAGCCAAGAAGGAAGCAGAGTTAGCAAGGGTTCAAGCAGCTGGCGCCAAAAAATTGGCAAAAGTCGCAAATAACTATGCAAGAATCGCTAGGCTAATTGGGAACGTCAGTGCGGTAGGAGGCGATGCAATAGAAGTCCAGGGGAAGGAAGCACTTGCGAGTACAAGGCAAAGAATGGAAAACGTTGAAGAACGCATTGCGGGTACCATCCAATGGTTTGAAAGTGTAGAAGAACGTGTAGCACGCCTGGAACGCGAAGTACAAATTGGTACATCGCGTCCAGAGGCGACGACTGGCGGGCATGGAAGTGTGGCCCGGGACGGCGGCCCACAGTGCACCGGCACGGCGCGAGATAGTGGACTACCAAGCGCGCACAGCAGCCCAGAGAGCGAACGGACGCAAAATTACAGCCCGATCGGAGCAACAAACGCTCAGTTCCATTGTCATTAGGGGGCAAGACTATGTGGTCACAGCACGCACCAGGAGATGTCAACTCGCGTGGAACGAACGGGTGCGTTTCGTACAACAACCAATAGAAACGTGCAAGAGACACCAGAGTTTCATTAAAAACCCTTTTTATCGGTCCTCAAATTCCAAAATTCCTGGGAAAATGGAGGCTCACTTCACCCAAAAATTTGGCTGTCACAATTTTCTAACACGCTACCAATATCTTGGCCATTGACAGCAAAATTAGAATTTATCTGCGGGCACATCGAGGGCACGGCAGCTGAGGAAATGCGCGGTGTTGCGGGTCATGCCGAAAGTACCAAGAATTCATCGACGCGTTTCTCGTAACGTATTGGTCGCGCGAAATGCAAGACCGAATAAAACACGAAATCATTTTGTGTCCAGATCTGGAGGCTTCAGGTTACAAGAGCCCCACGAAGCTCTTTGAGGCTCTAATTAAAAAGAATCAGTTCCTTTCGTGAAACTGCCAAGCAACTACTAGCAAGCGCTTGCAGGAAAGTACGGGTCGAATATTGAAACATTCAAAAGCCTTCTGTGCGAGTTGGAGCTAATTTTTGAGAAAGAAGCATCACGAGATCGAAGGAAAGGGCAATATAACCATTACAATTGCGATTTTCGTGGAGTACCGCGCAGTAACAATAACTAGGGTAGGAAGAATGAGCGTGATGGAACATCCGGGAGGCAAAATTCAGGACGGCAGAGTAACTTGCAGAGACAAAACGATACCCGCCAGTACGGCACGAGCTGGAGGCGCAGAGATTCACATGAACAGTGGGATGAGTCAATCGAAATACGTGCTCCTAACACGAGTCCCAATCACCGAAACAGAAATGGAGGGCGAGATTGAAGCCAGGACCTTGTGGATTCGGCTGGGGGGAAATCCGCACAAATACTCGGACAGAGCCGTTAACATACGTTGAAATGTAAGGAACGCGAAAACGTTGTTTTCGTATTGAAAAAAAAGAGGTATTTCTAAACATTCATGGTGGTGTCTGTTTGTACTATATCGTGTCTCCCTACCACTTTCGCGCAACGTCGCTCTGAGCGTGTTTTTTTAGGGAATTAACTCGTTTGAACCTGGGACCTGCTGCTGGTAAGGAGACGCCAGACCACACATGACATGTAGAATTCAGAAGAGTTCAGTGAGACCAGCGATGATATAACCAAATACTAAATGACCTCAGCGTCAGTTCCACTGCACTCCCTGTAAAAGAATCTTAATTCTAACTAAATATAGTGGAAAGGGTTCAAGGCTTTCCTATTTTTAGTTAGCTGGTAAAATAACGTCGAAAAAGCAGTTAAGTTTACCATTGGAAATTTAGTCTAATCACAAAACATCGTTTATAAATTGTACTATTGATAAAAGGAAATGTTTTAATACAGGATGGTAAAAACCAACAGCGTTCAACAAAAATGTGAACGAATATTCCCTAAATGGGTTTCCAAGTTCTACAATCGATCGAAGGATGACCTATGCCATATCACATCTATAATATAGGTTTAATTTAAGTTTCGCAAAAGAGAAAACTATCAAAATGGTCTACAGTGACCCTCAATTATCTTTAATAACTTATCTAACTTGTCGTAAATTACAGTGGCTGATGTGGCTTCTCAATAACTATATAAAAGAAAAATCATCGCGTTTCAGATCTGTTCTTCAAGTGGCAAATGTGAACACCATGAGTTTTAATTAACGATCACCATTAGTATTACGGAAAAAAGGGGTGTAACAGATGAGTCTTCTGCAGTTCTGAGTGAAGCATTATGCGCTCAAAAATGCGGCATCGCGTGCGTTCATTACCTTGTCGGTGTTTAGGCAGCGTCAGGGCGGCAGCGGCCGGCGCAGCAGCCATCCAGCCCGCCGTCTCGGAACTAACTCTCCTCTAACTTCTCCTTACTACAATTTTCCGAAGTTGGTTTTAAAAAACTATCTGGCTGTGTTTTCATCTGACCAATCAGGGTCTCAATGTTAACCTTAAGCTCCGCCTACAAAAATTCTGTCTATCCAATGAGAAACGTTATACTTTTCGTGGTGGGGCAATGTTTTTAAAGTTTGCAACGTAACAGAGACGCTAAAAAGTCTCACGCTAAAACGTGCGGGTGGTGTGGTCCTTTTAGCGTTATCGTGAGATCTATACTGTTCTTCTGGAGGGCTCTATCTTTTAACATGGGCTGGAGGATTGTCCTAATGTAACAGACACGCGAAAAAGTCTCACGCTAAAACTTGCGGGTGGTAGTGGCCCTTTTTATGTTATCGTAAGATCTATACTGCTTTTCTGGAGGGCTCTAGCTTTTAACATGGGCTGGGGGTTGTCCTTGACATACCTGAGACGCGAAAAAGCCTCATGCTAAAACGTGCGGGTTGTATAGTTGTACAGGTAGGCTCGCGGCGTGGGTGCCCAGCCCCTCTCTTTTCTAGCTTAACACGGTTCTGCTCTCGGCTTCTGTCCTCGTTTCTCCCCTCGGAACTGCGTCTGCCTCACGGTGGGAAGGTACGACATGCATTTAGGCATTCTTGGGTTAATCTGTGGTATTCCATTTGCTCACTCGTTACTCGTATTACTTTGGTTAATTTAATGTCACGATTTATTCGGAGCTATGTGACATGCTACTGGATTTGCTTATCATGTCAGGGTTTTCATGTAAGGTGTTGGATTTGCCTGACACCTTACAATTGTCTGTGTGAAACAAAAGGAAAACATTTGTAAACTAGACTGAGTTAGAGAACATCTTTCTGTTGTGTACATATTAGACATTAAGTGTGGTAATTCGTTTTATTTTATATTCTTTAACATGCACATGTGTAACTTGCAGGGGTTACGAAGCGACATATGATCTTGCGCGATATTGGTTAACTCAGAAAGCGAAGTGTCGGTCTAACTCATTTTTCCGGACTTTCCATTACACCACTCTCCCGAGTCATTGGTAACACAGACTCCACCTTCATGTGTGTTTTGTCTTTACACCACACCTATTACTGTGTCTTTGTTGAGGAAGAGCTATTGGCTGCATATCGACAGTGTTCTGGACACGCCTTACAGCGTTGCACCATTTGTTTGTTTGCACGGTATTTGTCTATTTGTCACTGGTGTCATGGGCACACAATTGCAGTGTTCCACCTATTTTCAGTGAGGCTTTCTGTTTTTCGTTGGCGTGTTAGGCACGCCACAGCTCGTTGCGCCGTGCACTTAGGGTCTGGAGACGGATATACGAAGGTGACCATTGTGCCAGCCCATGCTGATGTTGCTGGGCGCAACCTTTCTGGAGTATGGCGAGTTTCTCGTACGATGGATGGTACGTCACGTCTCGTATGAGCGGTGTAATGCAAAAGGTATGGAATTCCTCAACAAGTCCGGTAATTGGTGTCTTGGTGTGAGACCTAGCACACAAGACAAGTCTAAAAGTATGATATTTATAAGAACTTGTTTACAGAGGTAGAGTCTTTGAATTGTAACTTGCGAAGTCTGCCATGCTTTTTTTGTGTAAATTTTCCACCGTAAGTTACAATACATCCAGTTCCATCTCAGATGAGTAGCGACCAACAGGTTATCGGCCACGCCAGAGACAGCAACATCCGTCGGTTTGTCTCAGCGGGGCAGGACGGGGGAGTATGTACGGTATACGGGTGTAGCCGGTAAGTTACATATAGTATTCTTATTAATTTCCATTACTAAGGCCATTGCAGCTAATTTTATCTCGTCTTATATGTGTTCATTGTGTATTGGTGTGCGGCCGCCATGTCTTGAGCAGTTTCAGGAATCCATCGAGGCCTCTGGGATCAGAGACGGCGAGGGACGTGCAGTGGCACCTGTAGATAGCGTAGTTAGGGAAGTTAAACTGTCACCACTAGTTGTGAGCATGCTCCAGTGATGGGGAGGCCATAGTTGGGATTACATATAGCATTTTAGAGTTATGGGTAGCGTACTTCAGGTGCCGTGGGGTTTCCTACCGTGTGGTTTCCTACGAGCAGTGGCACACTAAACCTGTCAGAGGTCCGGGCCGGAAAATAAATCGAGGCTCCCCTTGCTGCCCCCTCCCACCCTCCTCACCACACAGAATTTCTCCGAGAGTTTCAAACGCAAACGGAAGGAAGTCCTACATTGCTTATCATCTTCATTTTGTGTCGTGATAATTTACAAGGTATAACGTTATTTTACGTAACACTGAAAGTGACTGCTCTCGTAATCTCGTTACTATTATTTAATAGCTATGAAATCATTACATGATTTCTATTGTTCGAATCTATTATTTATGTTTCGCAACTAAGTCGGCATAGAGCGAGCGGGGTGTATAAAAATGAATTCCTATTTCCCAAACCAAGAGGAAGGTCACTGTCTACAAAAGCCACAGTTTTGCTCCGATCTTGATGAAATTTTGTACATTTGATCTTCAAAACAAGGGAAACATCACCGTCTACGTGAATTTCATACGGTGATGGGGGAAGGTGCCTTACAACAGAATTACACACCATTTGATTGATCAGCTTTGGAATTGGCTCATATATGTATGTTTTTGTGGTGAAGGCATTTACACAAGGCAACGCATGCTGGATGGCGGATGGTTGACCTACCTTTACATAAATTCAACAACGTCTCGTCAATTAGCATGAAAGTTGGCAGATATACGTATTTTTTCATAGACGGGGAAAGAGGAGATGGTATGACGGAGGCGGAGGAGGAGATATACGGAGAGAGGAGAAAGTGATGGTGGCGGCGAGGGGGAAGGAGGTGCATCCAGAGAAGTGAGAGAAGCAGATTAAAGGAGACAGGGAGCAGCAGGTAAACAGAGAGAGGGGGAAGGTGACGAATGACTAATGGAACACTGTAATAAATACATAAATTAGGTGTGTTATTGTGAATTTGATGTACCATTAGAAAAAGCGGAGGAGGAGGTGAACAGAGACGGGAAGAAGGATGGAGAAGGAGAGGAGGATGGAGAGGAGGAGGAAGTGTTGTGAGAGAGGGGGGCAGATGGAGGAGATGGAAAGAGAGACGGATGGGTGGAAGGAGGAGGTGCATAGAGAGACGAGATAGGACTAAATGGACAAGAGAGATGAGGGAAGAGGGGATGAACTGGCATAAAACTGGGATGAATAAATATCCGGGCAACGCCGGGTTTACAGTTAGTAATTAGATAAAGATTTGCGCGACAATGAGCGTGTTCATCTGAAAGAAATTACAGAATATGTCCCTATGGTTAGATGCGGCGTATAAAGTCTCGATAACTAGAGAGTTGTTCTTTATGTCTAGACATGATAAAATTCGTTGCTTAGTATAGATGACTCCACCAAAGGTCATATAGTTGGAATTTCATCTTTATAAAGTGAACTACATAATAATCAGGTGAAAAATACTCCGGTTGGAGTACAATAAAGGCAAATATGATCGTATTTAAAAGTCTCTGACAGAAAAGTGGGCAACCAGCTGTCTGAGTCCTCATTCCGCCTTCCTCACCAAAAATTCTGCATGCTTCACAGGACGAGTGACCATTTTATGTAAGAAATTTACCAAGTAAACTTTCAGTTTTGTTGAGATAAAAATTGAATAAGCAGCAGATTGTGTATTAGAACTTTAGAAATACCGTTAAAAGCGTACTTTTGTGAATGAGATGGGCCAAATACAAATAATTAGTTTCATATGACATATATGATGAAACTCCAGAATCGGCAAGTTAACTTTGCGAAATTATTGATGCTGATCGACGACGACACTGTCTGGGAAACGGTGACAACACCTGCACTGAGGGTGAGCGACTGGGGTAGACAAGCAGTGGGTGAGGCTCAGTTCGCAAACACCTTGTTAGGGAACCGGTTGCTCGGGACAGCTTCGCTACCTGCTGCACCCTTGTAGGAAACCCCACGGTAGGAATCTCCACGCAGCCGTACTTCAGCTTCTCTTAATGAATCACTAACTACACATACCCTGGCATTAACAATGGGCCCATAGGTTAAGTCACTATTCTTTACAATAAGCATTAATTATAAAGTCTCTCAGCAGAGTACAAGAAATTTGTATTCTATTAGTGTAACAGTTCTATTCATGTAATTATTCATTTCTATTAATTTTTTTTACTGAATGTACAAAATACGATCTTTACAAATTATGAACGCTGTTTTTGTAAAAAATTTTGGGGAGATACACTTTATGAAAGGACTTAAGTATTGCGCACGTACTGGGAACAGCGAGTGACTGCTGGACGAGAACTGACGCTACAAGGTGGCGGGGTGAAGTAAATGGGGGGCCGAGCCGCAGGGAGATGCCTGACGGAGGCGGCTGTGAGTCACGACACATCCCTCCTCTCCGCGACGGCTCAGAGGTGTGTGCCGCCTACCTGCTCAGCGCAGTGAAAGTAACGTGGCGGCTCACCTGGCGGACAGCTCTGGGTCAGCTGAGGCCGGACACAACCCTCGGAAGCCCATCGGGACAAACCCCTTTAGCGGCTGGCCGAGGAGACCGCGTGGCGCCGGTCAGGGGTGACGCAAAAATTGGGATTCCACTGCAGAAGGGGTGCCGGACGACGAGGGCGTGCTCTAACAATGGTGGCATGAAGCATTGGAGAGATCTCTTGAGCTGCACTTATGACGGACGCCGTTTACAGTTCCTGCATGAGTTCGTATAACTCACTCTAATAGACCGGACTGCATATCCAAAGCAGTTCCGTGCTGGGTTCTGCTGGACTGCAGTTTGTCGTGATTATCTCCTCTCCTACAGAGAGCAGTTCCGAGCAATCGGCCACAGTGATTGATCTGCTGTCCTTGTTTCAACCTGCATCAGATGACTCCATGAGTGTTGGAGTCACTCTAAGAGTAGTATCGTGAACTGCAATTTTTCGGTCTGGATAAGACGAAGTGTTACTGTCTTCGGACAGCCAACTACTTGTCCTATGGCTCTGTCCTGAATCTTGCAGTCCTCCATACAATCAGAGCCTGTACATGTGCTTGCCATTGTACCGCACTGTACGGCACATCAACAATAGGCTGTCGTACCACGCCACGACAGACAACGCCACAGTGAAGGATGACTGGAGCTACTTCCGGATGCTGCGCCTGGTTCCGAGAAACATTAGCTTGGTGGCCCACACCACCAGTCGCACGTCTCCCAGCTGGCGCCACTTTCCCCACTCCAGGAACCACCGTCCCGCTCTACAGACGAGTGAGGTAATGTTCGTGTTTTGAGTGATTCGTTGTGTGATGTTAGCGTGTGCAGGATGTTACGGTCAACTGTTTTTTGTTCTTCTTCTTCTTCTTTTTGCTCAGACATTTGCGTGAACACAGCAATATTCGTGCCTTTAGTGAAAACATTGGTTTTTTGCCCCCCAAACTTTATTTAAGACACTAGAAACTGGAAATACAATGTTAACTACATGTATATTGTTTTGTTTTAAATCTTTCAGTCTTATTTTTTATATATACATGTTCATGCTAAAGATATCCTGGTTCCCTATCATCATGTCACTTTGGAACAATTTTTTTTTTTTTTGGTGATGCACACTATGTTACATAATCTCCGATCACACAGGTATACTTACAAAATTTCTGTCCTTTTTTTGTGTATAGTACATCTCTCTGTCTCACTTATGTTGATGCCTGTCAATTGTCACCATGCGTACAAATTTCTTGTGTATGTATCAATAGTTACAAAATGTTAAACACAATAATATGCTACAGTTACACGAGAATATTTTTGTTTGTTTATGTGAGTGGGATATCTGCATTTACAATTCTGATAAATAGTGAATGGACCATCAGTCAATCAATCACTGTGAAAAATTATCATCCTTTCTGTTCAGGGAAACGGCGTGAGTGTGGTTAAATGTTTCAACCATGAAGCATATAAATATTGTTTGTGTTTTTGGCTTCAGGCAGAAGTATGTGTATGTTTGAGTTGGGCACCAGTAGCTAATTCTTAAATGTTATCTTAATGAGAAGCTTGCGGGTCCATTAGGTCAACATTTTACTGCAGCTTCGAACTTGGCCTTCTGGCATGTGTTCAACATTTGTATGACTGTGCAAGTATGTCTTTGTATGACAGTGGGCTCCCTGAGGGCGAATCTGTGTTGCGTGTGACTTATTCGTCAATGTGAGTAAGATGTTGGCAAAGTCATAAGAAAAATTCCAACTTTTATTTTATAATCAGTTTCCAATTTAATCTGCAAATTTGTTGTGAAATTTTGGAAACTGTTTAGAGCGATTCTTTTTGAGTGATTGACACACTACTTTCGTCAAGTGAATCAACCACTACCAAAAATAATCTCAAGTGACTGGGGGGTAATGAGAGGTTCCATGCCCTCTTTTGCATGTATAATCTCATTTTCATCAATTTCATTAATGTTCTATGTTATTGCACGGTAGTAGTATCTGGAAACCCATATATATTGTGTAACTGACATCTAGATGTCACGAGAGGCGAGCGCGCTATTATACAAAGAGACGGGAAGTATTGTGTTGTTAGTAGAAAAACAGTAAAAGCAGAGCAGGTCAGTCGAATGAGCTCAATGACTTCTAACTCAGACTAGTAATTGGTTGTCACCTATGTAACAAATCCATCAGTGGCGTTCCAACCTTTCTAAAGCTTCCCAAGTCGAATGTTGGTGATGTGATTGAGACGTGGAAACGCGAAGGAACAACCACAGTTAAATCAAGACCAGGCAGATTTCGTGTACTGATGGACAGAGACCGTCGAGCGTTTCGTAGGATCACTGTAAAAAAATTGCATGAAATCAGCGGAAGGAATTACTCGTAAGTTCCAAAGTGCTGCCAGCAGTCCGGCTGCCACAATGATTGTGCATAAGGAGTTAAAATGAATGGTCGAGAAACGTCTGATAAGCCACATACACTGAAGAGTATTGATGCTTCTTTTTGTAGTTCCTATGTAAACCCTGCCACAGCTACACGGAATTTTATCTAGCCCTGGGGTGGCTAGGGGGTGACGAGCATCTTTTGTTGATCTTAGGCATTCACTAATTTTCTTAGTAGGTCTGAATATAGTCTCCACCTGAAACTTGGCTAGTACTTTTCCAATGCGATCCGTGATGTTATGGATGAAGGGAAGAAATACTTTTCCAGATGATGGTTGTTGCTGTCTCCTATTTTTAGGCATTTTTCTACTTGAGTGAAGTGCTCGGTTAATCTCGTTTCTCGTATAACCATTTGTCGCAAAAGCCATTCGTAAATGATTTAGTTCTTCTTGTAAGTAGCCTGGTTCACAAATATTATTGGCCCTATCCACTCGTGTTTTTATGACCCCCCTCTTTTGCCTAGGGTGGTGGTTTGAGTTCTTATGGAGGTAGCGATCAGCATGTGTACCTTTCCTGTAGACCTTGTGGCCTAAGGTCCCATCCGGCCGTTTGATAACTGATACATCGAAAAAGTTAAGTTGCCTATTATTCTCTTTTTCCATGGTAAATTTGATATTTGGGTTGATGCTATTTAAGTGCAGCAGGAAATCATTCAAGTCCTCTTCCCCGTGACTCCATATTACAAAGGTATCATCCACATACCGATACCACTTCGAGGGGCTTTTTGTGGCCGACTGCAGTGCTTCATGTTCAAAATATTCCATGAATAAATTCGCAATTGCGGGGCTTAGGGGGCTTCCCATGGCTACCCCATCAATCTGGTCATAAAATTCACCATTGTACTGAAAATAGGTCGAGGATAGACAGTGTTGGAACAAGGCCACTATATCAGTAGGGAACGTATCGGCTACATGAGAGAGAGCTTCATCAACTGGAACCATAGTGAACAAAGACACTATATCAAAACTGACAAGGATGTCATTCGGACCGACAGTAATTTCCCTCACTTTCTCAATGAAGCGTAGAGAGTTTTTAATATGACTCTCAGTTTTGCCTATGTGAGGAACTACAAAAAGAAGCATCAATACACGTTTGACGGAGCACAAAAGAAACTGTCGCTTGGGACATACCGACAAATCGGCAGTAGCGGAACATGTTTTTAAGGAAGGAGATACGAAATAAAATTCGGTGAGACAAGCGTGCTAGCGAGGACGTCGCATTATTATACACGTATGTACAGAGAGGCAATTGAAATCCACAAACATCAATACAATTTTAATAGTAAAGAAGAAGGATTAAAATTGGACAAAATATGGTGGTCGACGTTGCATCAATCACGTGACAATCGATTGCCTGCAATCGAGAGAGACGATAGCGAGAGACAGCTACATATCGACGCCACGTGACGTGCGGTGGCGGCCTCTACGATCTCCATATAAGTGGCGGCCCCAGCTCCTAGCAGCCAGTCGTCGACTCACCCCGGAAGATGTTCTTCGTAGTTGAGAACGAAACGTCAGGGAGAAGAAGTTCTACAGATCGACCACTGCAATTCAGCCCGGAACTGTTTACTGATGAAGACGCCGGCTGTGAAAGCGTACATGGGATGATTTTTATTTCTTCCCAATGGATTTTAATTCCTACTCCGCATTTTCTTTTGTTTCCTTTACTGCTTGCTCAATATACAGATTGAATAACATCGGGGAGAGGCTACAACCCTGCCTCACTCCCTTCCCAACCACTGCTTCCCTTTCCTGCCCCTCGACTCTTATAACTGCCATCTGGTTTCTGTACAAATTGTAAATAGCCTTTCGCTCCCTGTATTTTACCCCTGCCGCCTTCAGAATTTGAAAGAGAGTATTCCAGTCAACATTGTTAAAAATCTTTCTCTAAGTCTACAAATGCTAGAAACGTAGGTTTGCCTTCCCTTCATCTAAGATAAGTCATAGTGTCAATATTATCTCACGTGTTTCAACATTTCTACGGAATCCAAACTGATCTTCCCCGAGGTCGGCTTCTACCAGTTTTTCCATTCGTCTGTAAAGAATTCGTGTTAGTATCTTGCAGCAGTGGCTTATTAAACTGATAGTTCGGTAATCCTCACATCTGTCGACACCTGCTTTCTTCGTGAATGGAATTATTATATTCTTCTTGAAGTCTAAGGGAATTTTGCTGTCTCATTCATCTTGCTCACCAGATGGTAGAGTTTTGTCAGAACTGGCTCTCCCAAGGCTGTCAGTAGTTCTAATAGAATGTTGTCTACTCCAGGGGCCTTGTTTCGACTTAGGTCCTTCAGTGCTCTGCCAAACTCTTCACGCAGTATCATATCTCCCATTTCATCTTCACCTGCATCCTCTTCCATTTCCATGATATTGTCCTCAAGAACATCGCCCCTGTATAGACCCTCTATATGCCCCTTCCACTTTTCTGCTTTCTCTTCTTTGTTTAGAACTGGGTTTCCATCTGAGCTCTCGATATTCATGCAAGTGGTTGTCTTTTCTGCAAAGGTCTCTTTAATTTTCCTATAGGCAGTATCTATCTCACCCCTCGTGAGATAAGCCCCTACATCCTTACATTTGTCCTACAGCCATCCCTGCTTAGCCATTTTGCACTTCCTGTCGATCTAATTTTTGAGACGTTTGTATTCCTTTTTGCCTGCTTCACTTACTGCATTTTTGTATTTTCTCCTTTCATCTCCCGACCTGTGCCTTTAGAAAGAGTTAGAACGTCGACTTCTTTCCAGACCCAAGCATCCAACCTCACTACCTACTCTAGTTTTGGCTCTTGAGGAAAAATGGGGTGCCAATCCTCCACAGACAGTCCGACACCTCGCGAAAAGTGTCCGCAGCAGAGTTCAAGCCGTTGTAAAGACAAAGGCTGGGCGAACCTCGTATCAATATCCACTGTTAGGTGTCAAGATACTTTTGATAATATAGTGTACACTACGACTCTTGCTGTTTTCTAGCGTTAAAAGGTTCTGCTTTTCACATTTAACCAAATATAACATTGAGGATGATAATTTATGACAATGTTTGCCGGCAAGATAAATAATGCAACCTTTAACACTAGATTGCGTTGTCACGGCAGTTCTCCTTGGCCGTTTTTTGGTACGACTTGGAAAGAGAGAAAAATTAATGTATGATCACCGATGCGTCGGTTCTCGATTGTGTTCAGGAGACGTACAGATTGATTGCGCGAAAATAGTTTCTCAAATGACCTCTTAACCCGGATTGCTTTCACGCAATCAGACTCTTCAATGAAATTACCTAAGGGATCTATTTGAATAATAAAAAAATGGAAATAAATGCAAAACAGTGAAATTTTGTAACAAATTAGTCAGATCGGAAATTGAACACATTAATGGTCTCCCAAATACAATCGAGACACAGCGATAAAGAGCGAACCTCTATCAAAGTTCATTTAAACATAAACATTATTTGTGGTTAATTTAAAAAAAAAAAAAAGAATAAGCATAGATTTTCTGTGCAGTGAAGCATCAATATATTCTCAAAGAACAAAGGCGTTAAACTATAAACATTAACAAATTTACAATGAATACAAAACTTACATTTTTATGTTTTTCTGATACATGGAGCAGACCAACAATCGCTACTTTTGTATGTGTAATATTTTGTAAAAATTAAATGTCCTGGCGTGCGCGTAAGTATTTTTTATCGTCACAAGGTTTACAAAAGCGTTTTTTTTCTTGGTGATAACGTGGTTTTTCACACTAAATGAAATATAACTTGTAGCGGTGCTACACAACACGTCTTAACAAGTCGGCGACCAAACATCAAAGGTAATGAAGTACATGTTAACATATCGGCGACCAGAAGTACAACTAACTATAAAGACTCTAGAATTTTCCTAACAAATGATAAATTGTTCTTTCTTCTGTTTCGCAGCTTCTTGCTATCAAGCGCTGCGGCAATGATTTTAAATATCTGCGCCCAGCGAGTCATAGTGTTTAAAAGAACCTTTTAAGCGCTGGCCGCGCGTCTTGGTATAGGCGCACGTTATAAACATTTCGTTTCTTTACTCTCGCGTTGCCATGCTTAGTATCATTACAAACTACAGCTCGATGGCTGTCCTTTTCTCATATGCAAAATGTGAGATCGGTCAGTAATGGATGTGTTCGCCCACTTGAGCGTCCACCTGTTGGTAAACACAAAGGGGACCCCGCGTAGCAGTTAAGCGCTCCACATCCGTGGCGGTGTGCTTCGGCATGCACGCCCAGTAGCGGCGAGTGCAGCGCGTACGGTGCTGGCTGGTATGGCATGCGGGCGGCGCTGCCCCGGACGTGGGGCGGCCGCTCACGTAACGCACGGCTGCCGGTCCCTGCGGCCGCTTCCTCGTTCCCCGCGCGCGCCCCACTGGTTTCATGCTGCCCGGCCTAGCGCGGCCGCTTCTGACTGCTGAGGACCGGACTCACGAGAGGGCGTCACCCAGCTGTTCTCACCTCCCAGCTCTCACCTTGTGCCGCTGGGTGAATTAACAACGCGGAAGGCCGTAATGCTATCCTTCAGCAATCGTCGCGTTGCGAGAACTCGCTTGCAGAGGTAACGAAAGGCATCCTACAGGGTGTTACAAAAAAGGTACGGCCAAACTCTCAGGAAACATTCCTCACCCACAAATAATGAAAAGATGTTATGTGGACATGTTTCCGGAAACGCTTAATTTCCATGTTAAAGCTCATTTTAGTTTCATCAGTATGTACTGTACTTCCTCGATTCACCGCCAGTTGGCCCAATTGAAGGAAGGTAATGTTGACTTCGGTGCTTGTGTTGACATGCGACTCATTGCTCTACAGTACTAGCATCAAGCACATCAGTACGTAGCATCAACAGGTTAGTGTTCATTACGAACGTGATTTTGCAGTCAGTGCAATGTTTACAAAAGCGGAGTTGGCATTTGCCCATTTGATGTATGGATTAGCACGGGGCAATAGCCGTGGCGCGGTACGTTTGTATCGAGACAGATTTCCAGAACGAAGGTGTCCCGACAGGAAGACGTTCGAAGCAATTGATCGGCGTCTTAGGGAGCACGGAACATTCCAGCCTATGACTCGCGACTGGGGAAGACCTAGAAGGACGAGGACACCTGCAATGGACGTGGCAATTCTTCGTGCAGTTGACGATAACCCTAATGTCAACGTCAGAGAAGTTGCTGCTGTACAAGCTAACGTTGACCACGTCACTGTATGGAGAGTGCTACGGGAGAACCAGTTCTTTCCGTACCATGTACAGCGTGTGCAGGCACTATCAGCAGCTGATTGGCCTCCACGGGTACACTTCTGCGAATGGCTCATCCAACAATGTGCCAATCCTCATTTCAGTGCAAATGTTCTCTTTACGGATGAGGCTTCATTCCAATGTGATCAAATTGTAAATTTTCACAATCAACATGTGTGGGCTGACGAGAATCCGCACGCAATTGTGCAATAACGTCATCAACACAAATTTTCTGTTAACGTTTGGGCAGGCATTGTTAGTGATGTCTTTATTGGGCCCCATGTTCTTCCACCTACGCTCAATGGAGCACGTTATCATGATTTCATACGGGATACTCTACCTGTGCTGCTGGAACGTGTGCCTTTACAAGTATGACACAACATGTGGTTCATGCACGATGCAGCTCCTGCACATTTCAGTCGAAGTGTTCGTACGCTTCTCAACAACAGATTCGGTGACCGATGGATTGTTAGAGGCGGACCAATTCCATGGCCTCCACGCTCTCCTGACCTCAACCCTCTTGACTTTCATTTATGGGGGCATTTGAAAGCTATTGTCTACGCAACCCCAGTACCAAATGTAGCCGGCCGCGGTGGTCTAGCGGTTCAGGCGCTCAGTCCGGAACGGTCGCATGTTCGAATCCTGCCTCGGGCATGGATGTGTGTAATGTCCTTAGGTTAGTTAGGTTTAATTAGTTCTAAGTTCTAGTCCCATAGTGATCAGAGCCATTTGAACCATTTGAACCAAATGTAGACGTGCTCGTATTGCGGACGGCTGTGATACAATACGCCATTCTCCAGGGCTGCATCAGCGAATCAGGGATTCCATGTGATGGAGGGTGGATGCATGTATCCTCGCTAACGGAGGACATTTTGAAGATTTCCTATAACAGAGGGTTTGAAGTCACGCTGCTACGTCCTGTTGCTGTGTGTTTCCATTCCATGATTAATATGATTTGAAGAGAAGTAATAAAATGAGCTCTAACGTGGAAAGTAAGTGTTTCCGGACACATGTCCACATAACATATTTTCTTTCTTTGTCTGTGAGGAATGTTTCCTGAACGTTTGGCCGTACATTTTGTAACACCCTGTATATCTACACCTAAACTCTGCAAGTCACCTTAAGGTGTGCGGCGTTTGATACCTCTGGTAGCACTATCATTTTCGCATCTATCTGATCTATCTGAGACTCGTGCGTGGAAGGACGACCGTCGATAAATTTTCGTATGAGTTCTAATTTCTTTGATTATTTCGTCGTGATCATTTCACGAGATGTACGTGGCAGGAAGTAATACTTTGCCCTGCTGTTCTTCGATGGTATGCACTCGGAATTTCAGCAATAACTTTCTCCAAGATACGCCGCATGTTTCTTTTAGCGAATGTCACTGGATTTTGTTGAGCATCGTCGCAACACTCACGTGATTTATAAACGATCGTATAATGGTATATACTGCTGTAGTCTACAGGAAAGTAGTATCATACGAAAGTTGCCAACAAATCTATGAGGATTTATAGAAAATCCCCATTAATGTACGAGTACAAAATAAATGCCCAGTCTTTGGAAGCGGTAACATCCGTCAAGTATCTGGGTGTGAATATTCGAAATTATCTCAAATGGAATGATCAGAGCCGGCCGAGGTGGCCGAGCGGTTCTAGGAGCTACAGTCTGGAACCGCGCGACCGCTGCGGTCGCAGGTTCGAATCCTGCTTCGGGCATGGATGTGTGTGATGTCCTTAGGTTAGTTAGGTTTAAGTAGTTCTAAGTTCTAGGGAAGTGATAACTCAGATGTGAAGTCTCATAGTGCTCAGAGCCATTTTAACCATTTTTGAATGATCAGATTACACAAGTAACGGGTAAGGCAAACTCTAGATTGCGGTTTATTGATAGAATCGTTAAGCCATGCAGTCCTTCAACAAAGGAAATAGCTTACAATACGTTAGGTCGTCCAGTCTCATTGTTCGTCTGTATGGGACCCTTACCAGTTGGGTCTGATTCAAGAGATTGAGAAGGTCCAAAGAAGAGCGGCAAGACTCGTGACTGGTACTTTTAGCCATCGCGAGAGCGTTACAAATTTCATAGAAAGTTTGAAGTGGGACACACTTGCAGGCGGACGGCGCGCTAAACAGAAGGGGCTGCTCACTAAATTCCAAAATCCGATCTTCACCGAGGATGAAGACCATATACTGTTACCACCAACTTTCAAATAGCGCAATGATCACCATTCAAAGATAAGGGAAATTAGAGCTCGTACTGAGGCGTTCAGACAGTCGTTTTTCCCTCGCGCGATCCGCGAGTCGAATAGAGGCGGGGGGATTTGGCGGGAATTGTGCCCTCCGCTACACACTGCTTGTTGGCTAGCGGAGCATATATGTAGATGTAAATGTAGACCGCTCTTAGATAGATCTTCTCCAATCTTTTGTTAATCCTACATGTCAAGTGTCCCAGACTGATGAACAATAATGAAGCATCGGTCGAATAAGTGTTTAGTGTGCCAGTTCTTTCGTTGATGAATTACACTTCCTTAAGGTTCTTCAAGTAAACTTCAGCCTGCTTTCTGATATTCCTACAATTAACTTCATGTGGCCATTGCAATGTCCCTCCCTCCGGACTCTCGCTCCTCAGCATTTGTCAGTTGTTCCCGTTTCCAGTGATTTCTCACCAATAACGCAATCGAACAGCAGTTGACGTCTTCGTCTGTTTGCGGGCAATATATTACATTTGCTTACGTTCAGGGCCAGTGCCAGTTCCTGCATCAATCATCGATCCTCAGCAGCTCTTCCTGGATTTTGCTTCAGAGTTCTGGAGTTGTAACCTTCCTGTAGGCAACAGCATCGTCTACAAAAAGCATCATAGAGCTTCCGCCATTTTCCACAAGAACATTTATATAGAGAGTTGTCAGAAATAGTCTAAAAAGCAGGTGATGGTGTTTCAGGGGAGGCTGTGCAGGGATATAACCGTCAAGAAAAAATTTCGATACATTGTGCCGTTTCCGAGTTATTTACCATGGAAGTTAGCCAATCAGGTCACTGCGCGAGTAAATTTAAGCAGTCTGACACATTCAGTTAGTGTCAGTTTTTCTCATAGCATAGATGATAGCACACATGTCTACTCAGCGTATGGTTCGGGTTCCATCTTTACCAGCGTTTCATGTCCAAATTCCGTATCGCTCTCTTGTTAGCTTTTAGGAAACCAAACGAAGAGCACGTTCGGCGACACCGCCTCTGGTAGACAGCTTAAATGTGCGCACGCAGTTAGCTAATTTCAATGCCAATTAACTCGGAAACGACGCAAAATATCGAATTTTTTCTTAACAAGTTTTTCTCAGCACAATCGACCGTGCAACATGTGGTGTCACCAACAGGCACCACACTTGCTAGGTGGTAGCCTTTAAATCGGCCGCGGTCCGGTAGTATACGTCGGACCCGCGTGTCGCCACTATCAATGATTGCAGACCGAGCGCCGCCACACGGCAGGTCTAGAGAGACTTCCTAGCACTCGCCCCAGTTGTACAGCCGACTTTGCTAGCGATGGTTCACTGCCTACTTCCGTTCTCATATGCCGAGACGATAGATAGCATAGCCTTAAGCTACGTCATTTGCTACGACTTAGCAAGGCGCCATTATCAGTTACTATTGATATTGTGAAATATGTACCGTCCAGACCGACGTTCGTCATTATTGGATTAAAGTTAAGTATTCCACCAGCTACGTCCGTTGTTTCTAAATTCTAATTTCCTGGTCATGTTCCAGACCTCACTCCAGCCTGCGTGAGCTAAAACGCGTGCCTTTCGGCCTCCTCTAGGAACACGGTGTTGGCTCTCCTGCCAACCACAACATTGACGACGAGGCACAACCGCGTTCTTATCGATATTGCCCTGATTTACTTGTGTAATGGCTTCGCCATAATCTCCAGATGTACTGTCCGATTTTATCGCTTACAGAATCAGCAGACGCAGGCCTTAGTGGATGCCCTTGGACAGCTCGTCCAGGGTCAACGTGCGATGCAAAACGATGCGGCAGCAGCCGCTTCACTGCTAACGCAGCTACAACACGCTGTTGCACCAACTTTTCGACCTTTTGATGCTGCACTGGAAAGCTGGACGGAGTGGTCACGCCAATTTGGCCCAATTATGGCCCACCGACCCGTACCCTCGCTTCATGGCCGTGATTCTCCGTCTCCATAGTAGATTGTATTTTCGGAATGGTACTACTGAGATGTACCAAGAAGGCATCCAGTTGCTCTACACCGTATGTCCATATTACCAAAGTATCATCAAAGTGGCGGTACAACCTGGCTGGTCTTTTTCTAGCAGTCTGCAACGCCTGTTCTTCAAACTTTTCGATGTTCAATTTGACAACAGCTGGACTAAGAGGACTACCCATAGCCATAAAAATTATTGTCTTGAAAATAGGTCGTGGTGAGGCAGAGTCTAAAGAATTCCCCAATATCTGCTGGAAAAATATCAGCCATACATGAGACAGCTTCGTTCACTGGAATCGTGGTAAATAACGGTACGACATCAAAACTAAGAGGAACATCACCTTGGCCCTTGTGCATTTCTTTTAATTTGTCAGTGAAATGACATGAATTTTTAATATGACTGTCCGTTCCCCCAACATAAGGTTGCCCTTTCAAACGAGAATTTTGGCAGTATCAGCGATAATCTCGTAGCCGACGTCACGTGATAGACTGTGGTGCCCTCTACAGTGCCTATATAATCGGCGTGCCCTTGAGTTCTGGTTGCAGTTACCCATTTTACCTTTGAAGATATCCCTCGCAGTCAGAGAGGAAACATTAAGAGGAAGTTATATACACCGACCACGGCCTAATAACCCGGAAATTTTAAGTGAGGAAAAACGTTGCTACTTAACATCTCGAAAAGTACTGATCGATTTACTGCAAAGTCCAATATACTTCAGGTATCTACATTCAGATGAAATAATGAAGAAAATTAATGACAAATTAAATGTCTCACACTCGAAATATATCATGGTAAACTGACTGTAATTCAGCTGCGTTGCCTGTCTTCTAGATAGTACCGTCAGACGTCACTAGGTCGCGGAACGAGCGAAAACTCCAGAATTTGACAGAAACATGATTGCAGACTCAAATTTGTTGATTGGTTGCTGCTGTTACGTATCCAGCGCAAGGCTGCCTTGAAGAACCTACTGGTGAACGTAGTAGAGATCACCATCACCACGACGAATCGCGCGCGTGAAGACGTATTCGTTCATTGCATTCCGTTGATACCCAGTGATTTAAATAGGCCCTTCGATATAAAGTGATTGCAGTCTCCCATGTTCCTTGCATTCGCTATGAGTATCAACGAGATGCAGGGCCAATCAAGTCGTGTGGCAGATACTAAACACCACGACAGCGCCGTATAGTGCAGCTAGCAAATTATATTAAAAAAACTTTTATCGTCGATCAGTGTTTTTAATAGTAAAAAGTATGTCAAAATGCTTAGAGTGGTTCCTGAGGTTAGCCTTTAAATACACACAGAAAACGCGATATGGGAACTTTAATTTAGTACCATGTATAGATACGTAAAGATTGTAACCTCCCCACAAAATAAAATAATATGAATAATACTCTCATTTAGCGTAACTACCCAACAGTGAAAATATAATACAATGTGACAAACCTATAACCATTCAATAATTGACAGTCAATTTAACCTGGTAAATTTTGGACGTCAGCAATGCTGCGTCATGGCCCTGATACATCATTCTGAATAAACTGAAAAATCTTACCTTAATTAGATCGCCGGATAACGCGTATATATCTGCTCCTATAAGAAATTTCCTGGCGCAGCTAAGTGCAATGCTGGCCGATAGATTTGTCTTATAAAAAAGGAAGGAACTGACTTTTCTTTTCAATAATCGGGATTGCCAAGGATTGGAGAAATTAGTGAATTCTTTAAATTGAAATAAATGTCAAAAGTTACTTTTTATGAGAAAGATTATTATTAACAGATTTTTTTAAAACATTTACATGGGACTTGATGTAACAATACTATATATGCGCGTGGCTGCTTTTACCTTACCCTACAACGCTCAGGCTCCGCCATCGCTGCACACGACCGGCCCAGCCAACACGATACACCAGACACGACTGCTCGCTAGCATCAACTTACTCCTACTGCTACACAGTTCCTACTGCAGCCAATACTGCTGTTTGGTCTCAGATTCTCTTCTAGCTTACATATCGCAGGCTGCGCGTGAGCAATACATCGAAATTACATCAGCTCGAGTGCGCTAGCAACAAATTCTTTAATTATGGACCTCTTACATAACCCTCCACTGGGGGGCAAAAATTTGGCAGCGATGGTGAGTCAATTGGACTTGCCGTGAGCAACAAATTTTTCTATAATCTATTTAGTTTACTAAGGCTACAAGCACAGAGTATATACATCATTGATAAGTGCAGAACATATTAAGAAATTACATAAAGTGCACACGCACTGAGTACAAAACATATTCAGAAATGACGAAGTATATACGCAATGAGTACAAAATATATTAACAAATGACAAAGTGCACACGCACTGTATACATGTTTAGCAGTTTTACATGAACTGATCACATTAACAAATGAAATAAAGTGCAGACGCACCATAAAAAGTTTTAACATTTTGTAAGTGCTGAATTCATTAAGAAAAGAAATAAAGTGCACATGCACGATAAAAGTTTTAAACATTTTGTAAGTGCTGAATTCGTTAAGAAAAGAAATAAAGTGCACACGCACTATATATATGTCTTTATAATTTTACAAGAATTTAAATGCACTGTATAAGCCTTTACTATTTTACAGGAACTAGGAAAGGAATGGGAAGGATTGCATCATGGTTGTAGCACAGTAGGTTGAACGTAGCTGCACTGAAAGTCCATATCTTTCTACAGAAGCACAACACCAAGTGAGACAATCTGAAGTTCTCTTCCCTGAAGTATTTATCAGTGTAGCCAAGACACTGAAATGTTGTATTAATATTCAGTGTTATCATTTTAGTAGTACATTAGGTACACCAAACAGTGGGACCATAATAACATCTCCATCGTTCAAGGTTGTGGACAGCTTGATATGTCAACACCATATTCTTGTAGAATCCATACTCTTACAGCAACGTATAATCAGTGCAAAAAGCAATCTAGTGCTCCATGATCATGAGGATGGAAAGGATAAACGGATATTACAGTAATTAGGTCAGAAGGTGAAGGACACATTAAGTCTTATGCTAGTCATCATAGAATTACACTAGTGTATCAACCGATATGAACAATATTGAGTATTACGAAACACTATTCATAACTCATCTGACTGAATCAGTGGCATTCATTGGCCAGTTACAAAGTATTCATATAGTGTTACAAAACATTATTCAGTGTTATTCACAAGTCATCATTTAAAACAGGAGTTATTGAGTGTAGCATCAAGTTACTGGTGTCTATATACTATATCATGTAAGTGACATAAAACATATTTAAAATGTAAGACATTGTAACTATTACTCAAGGTCGGTAGTCCAATAATACATTGACATAATGGAATGAATACACAGAAAATTTGCATTATCTTTAGGACTAAAAATATATCTTAAACTGGTAGCATTATTTAGTTGTATACAGGTAATAGTTGGGACTTGTAATAATTTTTTTTTTTTTTTTTTTGCTAGCAATGCATTGTACTAGGATCGATAATTAATTGCTGGGGCATGAAAATATTTGCTTTTGACTTATTGCTGGAAATAAGGATTATTTACGTCATTCGTCATGAGTCAGCTGTAGCAAGGTTATGAAACTAGTACAGTATATGTGATCACATTCATAAATGATAGACACAACTGGGTAAAACAATGCTAGTACTAGAACAGGTTTAATAAGTAACAGGTTAAGTAAGTATCATGAAAAGCTTCTCCTGGGAAAAATACAAAGTGGATTATTGAGCTGAAAGAAGAAATGCATGTTATGCTGAAAAGTAGTGAACTTCGAATTAACAGGTAATGAAACGTGTACTTAATATGTATGTACTCTAGCTGTCTTCTCCAAAACATTCAGTCATTATTTATGCGACATAAGACATACTGTCAAAAGGAACTGCAACAAATACTTAAATAACTACATAGCATTTCTTAATTAACAGTAAATATTATGATCATCTGTAAAGAAAAACGTCATTATTCATAATACCATAACTTCATCACTATAATCACCTGAAAAGAAAAACTTCATTATTCGCATTAGCATATTCTTCATATAACTATTCATCATCATTTATTATCACCTACAAAAAATAGACACTTCATTATGCAAATTCATATTACCGTTTACTTCATACAACTATTCATTATCATTCATTACTTCATATAGTATAGAGTTCCTTACTTGTAGCATATTTCATCACTAAAATTAACATCTGTAGTTCTGTCTGACAGTCTGCATCAATCGCCTTGTATTCTGAAAGAAAAATAATTAGCCAAGACTGCTATCATACGATGTGTACAGTATATTCTGGTTAATGCTTGTTAATTCTGATCCATTTACTCTTCATGACAATATATTGCATTTTCTTTCCTTCATTCTGATGGTAAAATTTCCATTTCATAGTAAACCACTGTGGTTGTTTAATTCATTTCTTTTACACGGTATTGCTTTCTGAAAAATGATGAATAAGGATTAATATCTTGCATTTAGTTCATATACCCATTAAATAAAAACTTGTTTCTAGTAATAGAATTAAGCATACAGCATAGCATGACAGAAAACATATTAGGTCAAAAACATAGACAAAATTCAAGTGCAAAAAATGTATATACAGTATCATAATGTAGTGCCAAAAAAATCTAGAATAGGCCAAATATCATGACAGAAAACGTATTAGGTTAAAAACATAGACAGTTTTCAAGTGCAAAAAATGTACACACAGTATCATAATGTAGTAGCAAAAAATGTAAAATAGTCAAGATGTTGAGATATCATAGGAAAAAATGTCAAAGTCAACTGTTGTTTGTTACATCTTAAAGATTTCATAGTGCATACAGACAAAAATTCTACTTTCGATAGGAAAACAGTCATACATACACAAAACATCGAAAATGTGCGACCTGCTAACCTTACCGTGCTGGGCACTTGCCAGGAAAAACTAAGATAATCATCAGTAAATGTTCATATCAATAACCGGAAAAGGCATTAAAATGTGATAAATCATAAAGTATGTGCATTCAATAAAGGGTTTAATATTGGAGACATGGTGATTGCCTTTGCTTTTTCTGGTTCTCAAAGTTTCAACATGTACCACATTGGGATGAGGAATGCTGCGAATTCTGTACGGACCTGCGTATAGAAGTTCAAATTTACTGCATCTACTCTTTCCTCTGTTGGATAAATAGTGTGTGCGTATTAATACCTTATGTCCAATGTGGAAGTCACGGAGTGTACAAACCTGTTTTTGCTGTCTTCTCCGGCGCTCTGCGGCACATTTGAAGTTGTTGAGCGCAATGTTAATTATTTCATGGTGACGTAGTCGACGAGATGTAGGAAAGGATACTAATTCTTTAATTTTGTTACGTGGTTCAACATTTTTCAGTATAACAGTCGGAGATAGCATAGTAGATTCATTTGGTATGGAGTTAATTACATCCTGGAATGAGAGTATGTGTCTATCCCAATCAATATGACTCTTATGGCAGTACATTCTACATAGTTTACCAATTTCTTTCATCAGTCGTTCACAGGGGTTCGAAGAAGCGTGATACTTGGATATATAGATCGGAGAAATGTTTCTAGCTCGTAACATACGAGTCCATATCGCAGATCGAAATTGTGGACCATTGTCGGAAATTACTTTCAATATATGACCTACATGAAATAAAAAATGTTTTACAAATGCATTCGAAATAGATTTAGCAGTAGCTTTGCGCAACCGAGTGAAGGTAACAAATTTCGAAGTGAGTTCAACAGCGACAAAGATGTAGCAAAAACCTCTATTAGTTCTGGGAATCGGACCAAAAATGTCTACAGCGGCCATGTGTCTCAATTTAACAGGTACAATGGGATGTAACGGAGGAATATGGGAAGTCATATCTGATTTAGCTTTCTGGCAGATTTTACATGACGCTAAAACTCGTCGAATACGTTTCTCCATGTTGACAAAATAACAGTTCTGTCTCAGTATAAGAAAACATTTTCTGGCTCTATAATGTGCGTAACTTAAATGAGTATACCAAATTAATTTGTTAACAAGTTCGTCAGGAATGCATAATAACCAGTTGTTGCCGTCAGGGTGAGAGCGGTGAAACAGAATTTTATTGCGTACCGTGTAACGGTTTCTAATGGTAACGTTATTCTTATCTTGCTAAAGGTGTTTAATTTCTTTCCATACGTTGTCTTTACTCTGCTCTTGTGCTATGTCTCGTAATGACAATGAAATTAAGTTTTCAAATGCGACTTGTTGAATATACATGAGGCTAGGATTTGCTTGGCAGAAGTTGTTTGCGATGTCTTGCTGATTGTTGCAGAGAGAACGGGATAGTGCGTCTGCTACAATATTTTTTGTACCGGGAATGTGAACAATTGTAAAATTAAATTCCTGTAAATGCAGTTTCCATCTACTTAATCTGTCATGTGTAAATTTAGCGGAAAGTAAAAACTGGATAGCTCTGTGGTCTGTGTAAACGGTAGTATGTCTTCCATAAAGAAAATGCCCATACAACACATAATGTTTCAAGTTCTGTAACAAATTAATTGCGTTCAGCAGCTGACACAATGCGACTTGCAAAGGCGATGTTTTTAATTACTGTATTACCGTCTTCTTCAATTTCCTGAAAAAGGTGTACGCCTAAAGCGGTGTTGGAGCTGTCTGTGGCGATGGAAAAATTTCTAGTAAGATCTTGGTGTGATAAAAGCGGTCCAATCTTTACTTAAATTACAGGGTGGGAAATGGTTTTTTTGAATAACTGGTTTTTAATGCAAAAGTGTATCTCAGATTTTGTCCAAAGTAATAACATTTTTGTCAACAAGATTCTGTATGTCAAAAGTATTGCTTACATTGTTGGAAGATGCAACCTGTACTGTATCTAGTCAAATTCTTTCTGACGTGCTGTTATTTGCGGGAAGATGCTGTGGCTTCTCGACTATTTGTACTATTCTGTTATTTCTTCCTGACGTATTAGGTTCGGGATAACACCGACTGTCTGGTTCATTCATAATAACCTGTTGTTGTGGATGATTCTGCTGCTGGTAAGACCGACTGTTACGCTGAAAAGTGTGCTCATTACTTTTACGTTTGTTATAATAATCATTGCTATACGGCGCATTGCGGCAGGAGTTGAAATGATGCGTATTCTGTACGTAGTGATTTCTTTGTTGCTGTGCGTTACTATTTGGTGGAGCCGACGCTATACGTGTAGGCGGCGAAACATTAAAGCTTGGTTGACCTTGCAGACTACATTGTTGGTTTTGTATGCTAACCGGCTGCTTTTGATGCTGTTGCGGTGAAAACCCTCTATTGTAGCCAAAATGTGTTTGCGATTGCTGAAAATTTTGTACATACTGATGATTAACATTTTGTCGGTTATTAAAATTACGCTGGTAGTTCTTGTCATTTCGGGAGTGTCTAAACAAAAATGTCACTTTCAGGAAAAACTTGTCATATAAGTTTTATTTATTTATTATTATCCTAGGTCGATGGATAGTTGAAAAGCTTTTTTGGTAGATATAAAGGATAATAAAAGAGGAGGCAGCATTGCAGAAAGCTAAAGATGAAATAGCGCTACTACGGCTCGGGGCCCTGTGCACGCTACGGCACATATTCATCGAAGCGTAATGAATCCCCTGAGGTCTCTTACGCGCTGCAAATAAATTTTAGTTTCTGCGTTACAGGCAATGCCGGTGAAAATTCAAAAACAAATTGTCGTATCCAGGCCAATTCTAGTTTCTGCATTACAGGACAAGTTGATGAAAATACAAAATCAAATTGTCGTATCCAGTCCAAAGCGTGAATCTGTGTTCTGTCGTTATTAAACACCTTAGATTTTTTTCACGGATAAAAGTTGCTTATCATCAACGTTATCGTCTCTGAATATGTGAATTGGTTCAGGATTATATGATAATGCGTTTGTCTGTGTCTGCCCGGAATCCAAGTCACGTACTCTCTGTAAACTACCTAAATTATACTGGCTGTGTGAGTGTGGCAAATGTTCGGAATGTGGCGTATGCTGTGTCGTGTTAGAGGCTGAAACATTTTCCATTTCTGTCACTTTAAAACGTTCCTCAATGTGGCTGTTCTGTTTTTCAAATTTCTCATCGACTTTCGCATCCGGAGTGCGTGAAAGTTCTGCTGACATTAATCTAAACTCGTCGCGTAAATGTGTTGCGTTTTCTGAACATTATTTGCTAACCACACTAATTTCATCTCTAAGTGATTCTGTTGTGGCTGCATGTGTATTACTTAATTCTTGTGCCACAGATCTAATTTCTTCACTACTGTTCATAGCACAACCCTTAATTTCCTCACGTAATTGTTCTTTAGTATCATGACTTTGCACGGTAACGTCTGAAATCTGTTCACTAAGTTGTTTGGTCTGTTCATTAAGGTTGTCGTGTTTTTCATTCGACTGTTTGAAACTTTCATTAAATTGTTTGCACGATTCAGTAAGTTGTTTATAATTGTTGTCTAGTTTTTCGTTCCACTGTTTGAAACTTTCGTTAAGTTGTTTGTTCGATTCATTAAGTCGTTTGAAATTGTCGTCTTGTTCTTTCTTCGACTGTTTGAGATTTTCATTAATTAGTATGTTCGATTCCTTAATTTGTTGTTTGAGATTTTCATTAAGTTGTAGCAATAATGCCATAACTCGATCCATGCCAAAATTAGCTGCTGTATTCTCTGTGCTGTGTGATGGTGTATCTGCATGTGTCACGTTTTGTATAACCGTTTGCTCATTGATTTACAAAAAGGTTTGCTAATCGGATGTGCTGTGCTGGTCACTACAGCGGAATCAAATAAATCTGACGTGCTTCGTTAGAAACAATTATCTGTTCACTATGTAAATTTTGGAAATCAGGTGTTTCAAACTGGACAGCGTTCATTGTAACGGAACGTGCCGCGTCATCAATTGTCGTTGAATTAACAGAGGACACAATTGAATTTGTTTGCTCATCATTAGCATCAAAATCATTACTAGTGATCGGCACACACTGATTATCTGTAATTAGAGGATTATCACTATTACACTGAGTGTCGCTAGTATAATCGGTCAAATTATTCGAGTCAGCTTTTTCACTCATTACGACTCGCGATGTACTGTTAGCAGTTTTTCGCGGCAATTTCACAACTCAAAGTTAAGCACAAAATCAAACAAAGACAAAGCAAAAATGGAACAAATACAGTTACAACAAAGAGCAATAAATTGCCGATGACCTGTGAAAGAAAAAGTGACAAATTAGTAAATGCGTTGCGCCAGATGCAAACTACTTTTAATATTAAGTAAATAAGAGCAGATATATAGCTAACCACTTCTCAGAAATTCACAAAAATTCGATCCTGGCCGGTTGTCGACAAGTGTAACCTTCCCACAAAATAAAATAATATGAATAATACTCTCATTTAGCGTAACTACCCAACAGTGAAAATATAATACAATGTGACAAACCTATAACCTTTCAATAATTGACAGTCAATTTAGCCTGGCAAATTTTGGACGTCAGCAATGCTGCGTCATGGCCCTGATACATCATTCTGAATAAACTGAAAAATCTTACCTTAATTAGATCGCCGGATAACGCGTATATATCTGCTCCTATAAGAAATTTCCTGGCGCAGCTAAGTGCAATGCTGGCCGATAGATTTGTCTTATAAAAAAGGAAGGAACTGACATTTCTTTTCAATAATCGGGATTGCCAATGATTGGAGAAATCAGTGAATTCTTTAAATTGAGATAAATGTCAAAAGTTACTTTTTATGAGAAAGATTATTATTAATAGATTTTTTTAAAAACATTTACTTGGGACTTGATGTAACAATACTATATATGCGCGAGGCTGCTTTTACCTTATCCTACAACGCTCAGGCTCTGCCATCGCTGCACACGACCGGCCCAGCCAACACGATACACCAGACACGACTGCTCGCTAGCAACAACTTACTCCTACTGCTACACAGTTCCTACTGCAGTCAATACTGCTCTTTGGTCTCAGATTCTCTTCTAGCTTACATATCGCAGGCTGCGCGTGAGCAATACATCGAAATTACATCAGCTCGAGTGCGCTAGCAACAAATTCTTTAATTATGGACCTCTTAGAAGATATATTGAAACATATACGTACAAATATATGGCTTTGTAATATTTGAATATAATAACGTATATTACCAAATACAGAGTGAACATTAATAAAATCGACAGACTGCAGGGACGGATTCCTGACTGGAAATACAGCAAAAAAGCTTCCGTGTCTGGAAACCCATCGTTGCCACGATTGATGGCACTGACGAATGGAAGTTGCTGTGACCACTTACCGCATGTTCCTTGTGTGTTGCAGGCTGTGTGGTTGACGCAGCGTACTGTAAGCGGCAGAATGTTCCGGGATTCGTGTCGGAAACAAGCCAAGATGGTGCCAGCGTACGGCCAAGCAGATGGAAACAGACAAGAGGCAGCACGGCTGTACCAAAACACCAGACACCAACCACATCACACAACATTTCCATCCCTTTTTGAGCGTTTGCGTGATCGTCGATCCTTTCAGACAGATGAACGTGCAGGGAGCGGCGGTCAGTGTGTATCCCAGAATTGGAAGGCCGGGTTCTACAGCATACTGAGACAACCCCTAGAACAAGTTCCAAGCAGGTGTCCACCAAGATGGTGTAAACCAAACTATGATTATGTACATCCTGCATGACAACCGCTATTATCCCTATCACCTACAACGAATGCAACGATTATCAACAGCGGATTTCCCTCTGCAGGAAGGATTTTGTATATGGTTTTTGCACCATATCATCACAATCACCTCTTTACCAACGAAGCAACCTTTACCAGAACTTGCATCATCAATCTGCAAAATCGTCACCTGTGGGCTACAGAGAATCCTCGGAGAACGGTTGGAGCGTCCCATCAGCATCGGTTCAGTATCAGTGTTTGGACAGGAATTCTTGGCGACCACATACTTGGACTGGTTATTACTCTACAAGGCCTCGACGGAGGAACGTACCTGGACTTCCTGAGGAACACTTCGCCTGGGCTGCTTGAGAATGTGCCTTTGGCTATACGACAGATTATGTGGTTTTTGCATGACGGAGGATCACCCCACTTCTGTATTACAGTTCGCCGACATCTCAACAACTTTTCTCCTGGACGTTGGATGGAACGCGAAGGCTCTATAGCATGACCTGCTAGATCACCAGACTTAAACCCCCTGGATTTTTATCTCTGTGTGCATCTGAAAGGCGTTGCACATGCTGAACCGGTCCCTGATGTGCAGATCGTTCAACAGTGTGTTCAGGACGCCTGTGATACTATTCGGAGAGAGGCCAGACCGTAGAAAAGAGTGTGGCAGTCCATGATGCTATGTGTGAACGCATACGTTGGATCCCATGGAAACCACTTTGAACGTCTTTTTTGACGTGGATGCTATTCAGCTCTGTACTATTCTTTTCTCGTTGCACGCACGCCGTCCGTTTCCAGACACATGTTCATTGGACCTTTATATGCCATTTCCAGCCAGGAATCTGTCCCCGCAGGTTGTCGGGTTTGTTAACTTTCACCATCTATAATTGGTAAAACAAAATAATACAAGGAGAAAAAAGTTTGCGTAGGTAGTTACATGCTGATGATTTTTGTAACCTCAACACCGCGGGAAACAGGTGCAAAAGACTATTGCGCACACGATGACATTAATAAAAATTGGCACCAATTTAAGACTCGAGTGCAGGTAATACCGATGCAAGATGCTTGGCGCCTGCTGTGGGCAGCAGAGTTATCTAAGGAAGCCGCCCTCTAAAACCCTTCGTCGTGCCAATGCTAATGTGCCAACGACCCCACTTTTTACTTCTCTGCCACCTCATTAAGGTGTACATATCTCGTCTGACCTTGTTGGCCTCTTGGCAGGCAGCTTGCCGCAGGGCACAGCGGTCCCCAGCGGTGTAACTGCGTGCATCGGCTGTCGTGTCAGTGGCTGCCAAACGGGCTCTAACCTGCAGGCAAAGTCGGACAAAACTCGCGTGGAATGTGGTGGCTATGTATCCGAATCCATTCGCTGCCACGGACAATAGGTGGAGGGCAACGGTGGCTCTTCTCGGTGATTAAAAAGTTGCCTCGTGTGTCAAATAGAGATCAAAAACGGAGAGGGAAAACGAGTCTAGTGTTGAGGGATGCATACATTAAAAATCGTGGCGCTGCTTTCAGATCCAGTGCTATGCTGGCTTCGTGCTTTCCACTACAGCGCCGCGAGTATGACGATTCCAGGAACGGTGGCGCTATGGTCGCATCCTACTCGTCGCCTTGTTCCCTCTTACTGAAATGTGCTGGAGTGTGAGGCTAGTCATGACTTACTCGTAGTACGGAAACTGAATGTACGATCTTACTGTACTTACATAGCCGTGACACGGCGCAGATGACCGATTCTCGGGATCCAAAGATGGTCTTTATGAAAGCTGTCTGCTGTGAGAATGTGGACGGCTAAAACGAAAATATAGTGGCGCAGCGCATACAATTGCAAATATGATGTGATGTCTGGAAAAGAATTCGATGCTATAGTCCACGCTTAAGGCAGGTCGCGGCCAGAGTGGCCGAGCGGTTCTAGGCGCTACGGTCTGAAACGGCGCTACCGCTACGATCGCAGGTTCGAATCCTGCCTCGGGCATGGATGTGTATGATGTCCTTAGGTTAGTTAGATTTCAGCAGTTCTACGTTCTAGGGGACTGGTGACCTCAGATGTTAAGTCCCATAGTGCTCAGAGCCATTTGAACCATTTTTGGTCTTCTTCGGACGATGACGATGTTCCGACTTTCGTCAATTTAGTTCATATTTTATGTAGTTGAAACAAAGCTTAATCCACCTCTGTAGTTAGTAGTACAGTAAAACTTTTACTTTCCACATAAAAAGTAAAAACCTCTCTTTGCGCATTCGCGAGTGTTCTCCGCTATTCATTCTTTCTCACTCAATTATGAGGAAGCTATTGGATAAAAAATTTCGATTCTTTTGTAACTTGTAGTCTCATATCGCAGGGGTATGTCGATGATTTCTATTCCTGATCCTTGGGCCTTGTCCCTCTTGATTGTTGCTTGGCTGAATTTTGATGGACGGTTTGTACAGTTCCTGGGGTCAGGAATACACCAACTTTAATGTCAAAGTTGTGATGCAGTTTACAAGAAATGACATGCATGAATTTTAGAACACAGTACGAAGAACACATTAGGTGTTGGAAGTATGAAACAAAGCATTCCGCATTTGCAGAGCACCCCCACAAACATGGAGTAATAAATAAAAATAATCAGTATAAACAACCATAACAAATACCTGTACAAATGCAGGAAGATTACTACATACAGATAGCCATTGCTGAGAAAAACATGTGATAAACGAGCAATTCCACATCAGTACGAACTCTCTACGAAAGCTAATAAAAGAAACGACAAGATAAAAATCATGCAGCCATATTAAAAACAAAACATATTCTGTCTGTCGGTCTGTCTCTCTCACTCTCTCCCTCTCTCTCTCACTCTGACACGCGCGCGCGCGCGTGCGCGCGCACACACACACACACACACACACACACACACACACTTGTACAGGGAAAAAAGAACCCACCCACACCTAACAGTACTAAAACCAAAGGCAGTTCACGCACACACACACACACACACACACATGTACAGGGAAAAAAGAACCCACCCACACCTAACAGTACTAAAACCAAAGGCAGTTCACGCTCACACACACACACACACACACACACATGTACAGGGAAAAAAGAACCCACCCACACCTAACCAGTTCACACACACACACACACACACACACACACACACACACACACACACACACAAGTACGCACACATGAACACACAAACAGATCACAGATATTATCAATAACAACAGATATTACCAATAAGAACAAAACATCAAAACGGATGTTTAGTTTCTAGTATTGTGAAGTCTGATGGCAGTTATAAGAAGCAGAACAGCAATAACAAAGGAACAAAAAGACAACATATAGATCAACATTCAAGAAAAATCTTAAATTATGCCGACATCACAGAAAAGCAAGACCTGCCAGAACTGCTTACAACCTATATATACAACATCCTAAATGTAAACTATGTAGTCTAAACAAAAACATGCACATATTTCAGACCACTAAAGATGCCTGGCGAAGAATAAAGGAGAAACGCGTATGACACAAAAACTGTTTCATTCAGTTGTACTTAGAGGGCCTCAAAATAAAAATTATCAACATACAGTAATATTATACGCAACTGAGCACTACAAAAGTTTGAAAAAGAAAACGTTTTCTCTTTAAATGTGGTTTCATGCAATAAAGAATTACGTAAAGATAACTGTTTATTTCTCTTTTCCGTCATCCTTATCGCAAACTTTTTTCATTTTATCTGAATGAGCACTTTTCCTCTCATCCGACTGTTTGAAGCCAGTTGCTTTTCTTTGAATTTCTTGACATCTAGTCTGGATTAGTCTCCGTTGAGTAAGGCCCACCTTTCAATCTGCGCATTTTCTAACTCGTTTTTCGCCTGCTCCCCACCCAGTTTACAATATTTATCACAAAAGTCTTATCAGAGCTGTGGAATATAACCTAAAGAAGACTTGAGAACAGCCTTTCTAACCCTCAGAATTAAATTAGATGTTAAATATTTGTCTTTTTTCAATGACACTTCGCTTGCTAGTACAAATCTGCATTTCATATCCCCTCTTCTTCGGCCATCGACAATTACCTTCACTCGGCTACTACCTTCAGTGTCTCATTCACAATTATCTCGCAAACGATTCGTTTGTGGATCCGTGTTTACTGTCTTGTTTTTTCTTTCATTATCGTACCCTTTAACCTTCTACGATTTCGCTGTTAATTATGCTACACCCCGTGCACAAATTTTGTACTCGTATCCCCTCAACTTTGCAACCTAGGCGGTCGCTTGTGTCGCTTGGCCCTCGATTTAGGCCTGAACAGTGTAGACGCTACCCCGCTCCCGGTTATGTTCACGCCTTGCCAGCTTGGAGAGAAGAGAGACGTTGCTGGGAGTGGGTTGGTGTGGCGCGCTCTCCAGACAGGGCGTGACGGCTGGCTGACTGGGGAAAGAACACGCCGGCCCGGCACGCCTCCTGCTCCACAATCGCCACTGCGCCTTCACCTGCGGGCGATGACGTACCCAGTTCCGCACTACAGTCCAGAGCACTGCTGAATCCGTTGGCCTAGTCAGTCGTGGTCGTTCGGTTCTTCCATGTTTTTCTTGTGGCACAGCAGAAATTGCTGGGTCTCACTCCGTTTACGTTGCGTTCATCTCACTCAGCGTGAGTAGCGTACCTATGTAACTGACGCCTGCCAAATAGACTTTGTAACACAAATACACACAACACTATACACTTTCTACGAATAAAGCAATCGCATATTTTTTTTCTTGTTCGTTCTAAAACGATTGCCATTAGTTTTAAGTATTTGTTTAAGGTATCTGATACTGCTAATTACACTGAAGAGCCAAAGAAACTGGTATAGGCATACATATTCAATTACAGAGATATCTAAACAGATAGAGTACGGCGCTGTGAAGACAGCGTCTATATAAGTGTCTGGGGCAATTGTTAGCTCAGTTACTGCAGCTACGATGGCGGATTATCAAGATTTAAGCGAGTTTGAGCATGGTGTTACAGTCGGCGCACGAGTGATCGGACACAGCATCTCCAAGGTGGCGATGAAGTGGGGATTTCCCCGTACGACCATTTCAGGAGTGTACCGTGAACATCAGGAATCCGGTAAAATATAAAATTCCCGACATCGCTGAAGCCGGAAAAATCATGCAAGACGACAACTGAAGAGAATCGTTCAACGTGACAGAAGTGTAACCTTTCTGCAAATTGTTGCAGATGTAAATGTTGGGCAATTAACAATTATCACCGTGCAAACCATTCAACGAAATATCAACGATACAACGATATGGGCTTTCGGAGGCCGAAAGCCCACACGTGTACCTTTGATGACTGCGCGACACAAAGTATTCCACCTCGCCTGGCCCCGTCAACACCAACATTGGACCATTGATGACTGGAAACATGTTATATCGAGCGGACGGACGTGTATCGGTACGGAGACAACCTCATGAATCCATGGGCCCTGCATCTCAGCAGCGGACTGTTCAAGCTGGTGGAGGCTCTGTAATGGTGTGGGGCGTGTGCAATTGGAGTGATATGGGTGCTCTGATGCGTCTAGATACGACTCTGACAGGTTGACACGTACGTAAGCATCCCGTATGGTGACCTGCATCCATTCGCGTCCATTGCACATCCCGACGGAAGTGGGCAATTTCAGCAGGACGATGCGACAGCCCTCCAGAATTGCTACACAGTGGCTCCAGGAACGCTCTTTCGACTTTAGACTATTCCGCTGGCCACCAGACTCCAAGACGTGAACAGTATTGAACACATCTTGAATGCCTTGGAACGAGCTCTTCAAAAGAGATCTCCACTCCCTCGTACTCTGACGGATTTATGGACAGCACTGCAGGATTCATTGTGTCAATTCCCTCCAGGACTACTTCAGACATTAGTCGAGTCGGCGGTATGTCGTGTTGCGGCACTTCGTGTTCGCCGGGGCCCTACACGATATTAGGCAGCTGTACCAGTTTCTTTGGTTCTTCAGTGTAGTTTACTTTGAAAAATCTAACTGTGAAAGTATCTTTTTCAGTCGTACCTAGTTCAATTGAGATGTAGCGTGTACCACGCAGGTATGGCCAAAGTTTCAGGAAATGTTTCTTACACATAGAGGAGTAAAATGTATTATGAGGAACATTCAATAGTCAGCCGGTGTGACCGAGCGGTTCTAGGCGCTTCAGTGTGTGATGTCCTTAGGTTACTTAGGTTTAAGTAGTTCCTAAGTTCTAGGGGACTGATGACCTCAGATGTTAAGTCCCATAGTGTTCAGAGCGATCTGAACTATTTAAACATTCAATAAACACAGCAACACATTTTTTTCTCGGACAATTTGGGTTCGAAAAATGCGGAATCTGTTGTGGGACATAGTAGAATATTCCTGCTTCAGCCCCTATAGTTTCATTAAGTTCCGGTGCGTGGTGGCGCTACACGTAGCCTTCAAAATGACGCTTGTAACGAAGGTACCTTCCAAGCAGAGAGATATCACTGAGTTTCTTTTGGCGGCAAAATACAGCATCAAAGACATTCATAGGCGCTTGTAGTATAACCGCGGAGACCTGACGGTTAACAAAAGCAGGGTGAGTCATTGGGCGAGGCGTCTGTCATCATTGAAACAAGGTTGCGCAAACCTGTCCGAGATCCCGCGTGCCGGCCATCCATACGCAGTTGTGATTGCTGCAGTTTTGGAAAGTTCGGACACTCTCATTCGAGATGACCGACGGATCACAATCAAACACCTCGTTGGTTAGCTAGACGTCTCTGTTGGTGGTGCTGACACACTCCTTCATCAGCTTTTTGTTTTTTTATGGGACTTAAAATCTGAGGTCATCAGTCCCCTAGAACTTAGAACTAATTACACCTAACTACCCTAAGGACATCACACACATCCATGCCCGAGGCGAAATTCGAACCTGCGGCCGTAGCGGTCGCGCGGTTCCAGGCTGAAGCGCCTAGAACCGCTCGGCCACACCGGCCTGCCCACTAGTTGGTATACTCAAAAACGTGTGCCCACTCGCTTCCTCACTGCCTAAAGGAAGACTACAAAGAGCAATGAGGGGCCATCGGTGCAATGAAGGATTCATTCCGCCAGAAGCAATACATAGATGTTATGGAGGTTATTAATGCAGCAAGACGTCGAACAGTGTAGTGTGGTTCAATACAGGAATACAGGCCCTCCCTGTAAGATGGCTTAAGGCCATGGTATTGAACGAAGACTGTATTGAAAAACAAGTTTTTGTAGCCAAAAGAGTGGGGGATGATATGGTGTATTGGAATCCTGTATAAAACCATTCTGTTTTTAGAAAGGAAATGTTGGATTACCTACTGAAATCCCATCGTATCTGGACATGGCTCCAGGGAAACTCTTCGTTTCCATGTTAGAGCTCGTTTCCTACTTCTCTTCATAAACACCATTAATCGTGGTATACATACAAAAACAGAACGTACCAACTTTACGTGAAACGTTTCCTTACATGAAATGTTCAAAATACTCTCTTAGTAAAGTTTGCTTAGAATGTACGGTAAGCTATAATCCATAGGTTCACCGCCAGTGTTCCAATTGAACGAGATAATATCGACATGTGACACTCCATTGTTTGTGTTGACATGCAGCTAATTTCATCTCTCTATTAGCAACAAACGTGGAGCGTCAATTGTTCAGTGTTCGGCGTGGACTTGGTTTCCTGTACAGTGCAATGGATGTGTTCTGAAATGCGGAGTTGGTAGATAACTGTTTTTTGTACGGATTAGCAGGTGGTATTGGCTGTGGCGCTCAATGTCTGTGCTGGGAGAGATTTCCAGAACGACGTTGCCCCAGCAGGAGGACGTTTGGAGCAAGTGGTCATCAACTTAGGAAGCATGGGACTGTTAAGCCCACTACGGGAGAAGCGCTAGAAGGGGCAGTGGAGGGATGATAAGCGCGTCAGAGATTCAATGCCCGGTCTGAGGCGCTCCAGTCATGGACTGTGCGGCTGGTCCCGGCGGAGGTTCGGGCATGGGTGTGTGTGTTTGTCGTTAGGATAATTTTGGTTAAGTACTGTGTAAGCTTAGGTACTGATGACCTTAGCAGTTAAGTCCCATAAGATATCACACACAGTTTAAGATTCAATGCCGCAACGAGTAGATGCGTTTATCCTAGTTAACAGAAGGCATTTAAACGTCTCATTTAGAAACTTGTTTTATAATGTGCTGATACCGTGTCTTCCTGAGTGTTTCCCATGATTAAAACGTTCAGGAAATGCAGAAACTGAGCCCTGATATGGAAATAAAGCATTTTAGGACCAACGTCCATGTGACATATTCTCTTCCTCTAAGAGTTAGGAATGTTTCCTGAAAGTTTGGGCATGCCTTACTGTTACAGCCTATGTAACAAACTTGCACCACATAATTAATCTCTGAAAAACAGAACAGACAGACGGAGAGAAGCACGTACCTCAGGGTAAGTTGGCAAGGCGCTGTAAGCAGTCAGGGCTACAACAAACTACCGGACAGCAGAACTTGAACGGAGCGCTCCCAAGCGCACCAGTGTTTTTATTGTGAAACTAGTGGAATGGTTCGGTATTTAAGGCCCACAGATGTGCAATGGTTCAAAAATACTACCATTATACAATATTCTTGACATCGCTAAACGTATCTATGTGTATAAGCGAGCGGAGAATGAAACAAATACAGCTGTGAGTCGGGCAAAATTTACGATTGCCTGGTGCAAATCATCGCAATCAACGGTACTGCGACTTCTTTAGTTCTGTAAAAGGAGAGGATTGGTGCATCATATTCTCTGTTAGTACAACAGTTAACTGAAGTAACAATTAACTGAGCTTTTTAACGAGAATCGCTTTACTTGTAGGAGGTTTCTTACCTGGTTCATAAATGAAGTGCCAGTCTCTCAAATTAATGTACCCGTTTAATGATACATATTTCAAACAATTTTAGTAAGAGCAATAGTTGCTATGGTACATTCAGCCTTGTAGTAAATGAAACAGTGAGTGTATAAAAAATTGATACTCAATAGGTTCTGCATAGCTTTGAGGGATGAAGTAGTAAAGGCAGCAGAGGATCAAGTAGGTAAAAAGACGAGGGCTAGTAGAAATCCTTGGGTAACAGAAGAAATATTGAATTTAATTGATGAAAGGAGAAACTATAAAAATGCAATAAATGAAGCAGGCAAAAAGGAATACAAACGTCTCAAAATTGAGATTGACAAGAAGTGCAAAATGGCTAAGCAGGGATGGCTAGAGGACAAATGTAAGGATGTAGAGGAACATCTCACTAGGGGTAAGATAGATACTGCCTACAGGAAAATTAGAGACACCTTTGGAGAAAAGAGAACCACTTCTATGAACATCGAGAGCTCAGACGGAAACCCAGTTCTAAGCAAAGAAGGGAAAGCATAAAGGTGCAAGAAGTATATGGAGGGTCTATACAAAGGCGATGTACTTGAGGACAATATTATGGAAATGGATGTAGATGAAGATGAAATGGGAGATACGATACTGCGTGAAGAGTTTGATAGAGCACTGAAAGACCTGAGTCTAAACAAGGCCCCCGGAGTAGACAACATTCCATTGGAACTTCTGACGGCCTTGGGAGAGCCAGTCCTGACAAAACTCTACCATCTGGTGAGCAAGATGTATGAAACAGGCGAAATACCCTCAGACTTCAAGAATAATATAATAATTCCAATCCCAAAGAAAGCAGGTGTTGACAGATGTGAAAATTACCGAACTATCAGTTTAATAAGTCATAGCTACAAAATACTAACACGAATTCTTTACAGACGATTGGAAAAACTAGTAGAAGCCGACCTCGGGGAAGATCAGTTTGGATTCCGTAGAAATACTGGAACACGTGAGGCAATACTGACCTTACTACTTATCTTAGAAGAAAGATTAAGGAAAGGCAAACCTACATTTCTAGCATTTGTAGACCTAGTGAAAGCTTTTGACAATGTTGACTGGAATACTCTCTTTCAAATTCTGAAGGTGGCAGGGTTAAAATACAGGGAGCGAAAGGCTATTTACAATTTGTACAGAAACCAGATGGCAGTTATAATGGTCGAGGGACATGAAAGGGAAGCAGCGGTTGGGAAGGGAGTGAGAAAGGGTTGTAGCCTCTCCCCGATGTTATTCAATCTGTATATTGAGCAAGCAGTAAAGGAAACAAAAGAAAAATTCGGAGTAGGTATTAAAATCCATGGAGAAGAAATAAAAACTTTGAGGTTGGCCGATGACATTGTAATTCTGTCAGAGACAGCAAAGGACTTGGAAGAGCAGTTGAACGGAATGGACATTGTCTTGAAAGCAGGATATAAGATGAACATCAACAAAAGCAAAACGAGAATAATGGAATGTAGTCGAATTAATTCGGGTGATGCTGAGGGAATTAGATTAGGAAATGAGACACTTAAAGTAGTAAAGGAGTTTTGCTATTTGGGGAGCAAAATAACTGATGATGGTCGAAGTAGAGAGGATATAAAATGTAGACTGGCAATGGCAAGGAAAGCGTTTCTGAAGAAGAGAAATTTGTTAACATCGAGTATAGATTTAAGTGTCAGGAAGTCTTTTCTGAAAGTACTTGTATGGAGTGTAGCCATGTATGGAAGTGAAACATGGACGATAACTAGTTTGGACAAGAAGAGAGTAGAAGCTTTCGAAATGTGGTGCTACAGAAGAATGCTGAAGATTAGATGGGCAGATCACATAACTAATGAGGAAGTATTGAATAGGATTGGGGAGAAGAGAAGTTTGTGGCACAACTTGACTAGAAGAAGGGATCGGTTGGTAGGACATGTTCTGAGGCATCAAGGGATCACCAATTTCGTATTGGAGGGCAGCGTGGAGGGTAAGGGAGACCAAGAGATGAATACACAAGCAGACTCAGAAGGATGTAGGTTGCAGTAAGTACTGGGAGATGAAGAAGCTTGCACAGGATAGAGTACCATGGAGAGCTGCATCAAACCAGTCTCGGGACTAAAGACCACAACAACAACCGGTTCTGCAGCTGTTTACTCACTACATGTAATTCAAATTCGGCAATTTTTCTGGTCTGGAGTGAAGTGGAAATGTATCGAGGTTCTTTGTTCTTTCTTTCTTTATTCGTGTCAGAGGTACACTAAAATGAATACATATACAATACATAAAAAGAAAACTATACAGTATTCACCAAGAATTCGGCAACTTTCATAGCACTGGGTGCTGCAGACGTTAAGTCCTTCATGCTACAGCTGGTTGGGCATAAGTTACAATTGAAGAGATGCCGGGTTGTCTGCAATTCACAGTGTTGTGTTGGCAGTTGGAAGCTCCATTTAAGGGGATTGTCCCTCGATCTTGCGACTTCCGTAGTCTGTTCAAGGACTTCCAGATGACCCACTTCTCCAAGTGTCCAGGCGGCATCTTTCTTTCCACTTGCTGAGTCGGGTAGCAGCTGATCATTCTAAGGGCTGTGAAGTTGTTAGGAAACTCTTCCTGGACTTCAATGTTGGCTTGGCAGGTTGTTATCCAAAGAGTGGATGTGAGGTCACTGTTTTTGATTTACGCCTCTCGATGTTAGCGGCGACCTCTCTTCTGATGTCACATTGAGCAATCCATGCGGGTTGGCGTTAGGCAGCCTGTAACAATCCTACAGTTGTCATTTGCGGCTACATCAACGTGCTTTGGATGTACTGAATTGTACCGCACTGGGATAGAGTACTCTCCTGCAGAATATCAAAAAGCAAGAACTGTTGTTCTTAATGCTTGTGTATATGTACCCCAGTTCGATCCCGCCAGTTTCTGAAGAAGGAAGTTTCTGGAGGATACTTTCTGCTTCAGCTTCAGACAATGTTCCTTATAGGTCGGTGTATGCATTAAATAGAATAGGTGACAGTTCACTTCCTTGAGGGAGACAGTTCTTTTGAGTTCTCCATCGGCTGTGTTTTCCTTGGAAGTCCTCGGGAAAATGTCGATTCTGTAGGAGTGTTGCAATTATCCTCGTCAGCGCGTAGTCGTTGGCCAGGTTGTAGGTGTGGTGCAGTAACACTCTGTAGTTTATGGTGTCAAAGGCCGCCGAAAGGTCAACAAAAGCTTCTTACCTTTCTCTGCTCAAAGCCATCTTCTATGAATTGGGAAAGATAAAGGATTAGTGAGGTGCAATTCTTGCTTCGTCTAAAGCTGCGAGATTAGAAGTGGATCAACTACCGCAGTTAAGCGATGAAGAATCATTCTCTCTAGAATATTATAGAGATGGCAAAGGAGAGATATTAGCCTGGAGTTCTTCGGATCCGTTGGTGACTTTCCAGGTTCTAGTATCGCAATCACGCGTGCCTTACGCCATAATTTCGGGATTATGAAAAAAAGCCAGACAGTGGTTATACAGTTCTTGATGTTGTTAGTATTGAATGAAAATAGCTTTTGCTCAGTGTGGTTAAAAATGTGTGTAGGCTATCTGAAAATGTATAGGTTACTGAACTCATTAGGCACTCAGTTTAATAACAACACTGTAATTTAAAAATTACGCAGTTATTTCAGGTTGATGAAGCTATGCTTTGTTTCCCTGAACATTTCAGTGTGTTCTTGTCAGCATCACAATATCGCTGTTGATTAATGTGTATTTGCGTACACCTGAGTTGGTTCTATAATATTCTTTCCTTGCAGTAAAGCAGAGTAATAAAAATACCAAAATAGCTGCTGACGTTAATTATCTGTGATTTCAGACTAGCAACCGATCATTCACTCTAAGGCGAAAAAAAAACGAAAGAAAACACGCTCCATGAAGTAATTGTCTGAATGGGACGGGAATCGGTATATGCGATGTACAGTCGACAGAATAAAAAGCGGGCCACTCTCGAATTCCAATATGTTGGCCTCACCAGACTGTGTTCAACCAACATAGCATAGCTGTGTCGCAGGTCCTCTATATCTTCTGCAGTACAGTCGCTTGACTACACCACAAGAGACTACTAGAGAACACTGTATTTACGGCAGTCAGTCCAGATGCAAACCAATACAACAAATGTTAGAGATGAGACAGTCTTTGACGTTTGTAAATGGAACTTCATTACAGTGACACTGCAGAAGTCTTATCACACTCATTAAATGACATGAGGAGTTGTTGTTCGCGATCCGAATTTGAATCCCTTGTTAACCGAACAAAGCCTGTATGTCTGATCGAGACACGACTAGGCATAAAGAGACGTAAAATATCGAAGTGTTCATCAGTATCACTATACAAGGCCGAATGTCCGAACCTGGTAATAAATGACGATACGTTTTGCTCTGCACCAGGAACCCCATGAAGCAATTGTTGCCCTGAGAAGTAACCACAAAAGGTATGTAATAAAGTGCAAAGCTCAAGTCTGAAATGCCATGAAGAAAAGGTGTGGTGGTGAACCGGTGTAGAACCCAGGACCTATATGAGTTGTTAATTATGCACAGTTTGATGTCAGATATAAAATAAACTCGTGTCGAAAATTAAAGGACCAAATCGCTATTTCCCCGTCCAGTGTCTATTCACAATATAATCATCCAACTTTTCCTACGACGTCATGTCGAGTATTCTAGTATTTATGGTGAAGGAGACGAATGGAAAGTTGCACTACCCAGAAATATATTACCTATTGACATGAAGCCAGCATAGATTTGAAAAGCATCACTCTCGAGAGACGCAACTGGCACTTCTTTCGCGGCACTTACTGCGAACAGGGACTCGCAAATTGACTCTGTATGTATACAGTTATAAAAGTCTAAGGTGTCAGGCAAATCCAACACCTTCCATGAAAACCCTGACATGATAAGCAAATCCAGTAGTATGTCACATAGCTCCGAATAAATCGGGACATTACATTAACCAAAGTAATACGAGTAACGAGTGAGCAAATGGAATACCACAGACTAACACAAGAATGCCTAAATGCATGTTGTACCTTCCCACTGTGAGACCGACGCAGTTCCGAGGGGAGAAACGAGAACAGAAGCTGAGAGCAGAACAGTGTTAAGCTAGAAGGCCACACGATAAGGGACGGACTGGACACCCACATCGCCAGCTAACCACTAGGGCTCACCACCCGCAAGTTTTAGCGTGAGACTTTTTCGCGTCTCAGGTACGTCAAGGACCACCCCCCAGCCCATGTTAAAAGATAGAGCCCTCCAGAAGAACAGTATAGATCTTACGATAACGCTAAAAGGACCACACCAGCTGCAGGTTTTAGCGTGAGACTTTTTCGCGTCTCTGATACGTTGTAAACTTTAAAAACATTGCCCCACCACAAAAGTATAACGTTTCTCATTGGATAGACAGAATTTTTGTAGGCGGAGCTTAAGGTTATCATTGAGACCCTGATTGGTCAGATGCAAACTCAGCCAGGTTTTTTTTTAAACCAACTTCGCTAAATTGTAGTAAGGAGAAGTTAGGACAGAGTTCGTTCCGAGACGGCGAGCTGGATGGCTGCTGCGCCGGCTGCTGTCGCCCTGACGCTGCCTAAACACCGACAAGGTAATGAACGCACGCGATGCCGCATTTTTGAGCGCATAAGGCTTCACTCAGAACTGCAGAAGTCTCATCTGTTACACCCCCTTTTTTTGCGTAATGCTAGTGTCGATCGTCAATTAAAACTCATGGTGTTCACATTTGCCACTTGAAGAACAGATCTGAAACGCGATGACTTTTCTTTTATATAGTTATTGAGAAGCCACATCAGCCACTGTAATTTACGTCAAGTTAGGTAAGTAATTAAAGATAATTGAGGGTCACTGTAGACCATTTTGATAGTTTTTTCTTTTGTGAAACTTAAATTAAACCTAGATTATAGACGTGATATGGCATAGGTCCTCCTTCCATCCATTGTAGAACTTGGAAAACCACTCAGGGAATATTCGTTCACATTTTTGTTGAACGCAGTTGGTTTTTACCATCCTGTATTGAAACATTTCCTTTTATCAATATTGCAATTTATAAACGATGTTTTAAGAGTAGAATAAAATTATCAATGGGAAACTTAACTGCTTTTTCGAGGTTATTTTACCAGCTAACTAAAAATAGGAAAGCCTTGAACCCTTTCCACTATATTTAGTTACTATTAAGATTCTTTTACAGGGAGTGCAGTGGAGCTGACGCTGAGATCATTTAGTATTTGGTTATATCATCGCTAGTCTCATTGAACTCTTCTGAATTCTACATGTCATGTGTGGTCTGGCGTCTCCTTAAAAGCAACAGGTCCCAGGTTCAAACTAGTTAATTCCCTAAAAAAACACGCTCAGAACGTCGTTGCGCGAAAGTGGTAGGGAGACACGATATAGAACAATCAGACACCACCATGGATGTTTAGAAAAGGATTTTGATATCACTTCTCATAAGCGGCTTCCAACCACATTACTTTCCTATAGACAGTGGTCTCAGTTGTGCGACTGGATTCGTGACTTTCTGTCTGAAGGCTCACGGTTCGCAGTAACTGACGGGACGTCGCTTAGTGAAATGAAAGCGGTGAGTGTGATTCCGCGTCTAGAGTGATGTACACCTTCTGCTACTTCTAATATACACTCCTGGAAATGGAAAAATGAACACATTGACACCGGTGTGTCAGACCCACCATACTTGCTCCGGACACTGCGAGAGGGCTGTACAAGCAATGATCACACGCACAGCACAGCGGACACACCAGGAACCGCGGTGTTGGCCGTCGAATGGCGCTAGCTGCGCAGCATTTGTGCACCGCCGCCGTCAGTGTCAGCCAGTTTGTCGGGGCATACGGAGCTCCATCGCAGTCTTTAACACTGGTAGCATGCCGCGACAGCGAGGACGGACTTTGAGCGAGGGCGTAAAGTGGGCATGCGGGAGGCCGGGTGGACGTACCGCCGAATTGCTCAACACGTGGGGCGTGAGGTCTCCACAGTACATCGATGTTGTCGCCAGTGGTCGGCGGAAGGTGCACGTGCTCGTCGACCTGGGACCGGACCGCAGCGACGCACGGATGCACGCCAAGACCGTAGGATCCTACGCAGTGCCGTAGGGGACCGCACCGCCACTTCCCAGCAAATTAGGGACACTGTTGCTCCTGGGGTATCGGCGAGGACCATTCGCAACCGTCTCCATGAAGCTGGGCTACGGTCCCGCACACCGTTAGGCCGTCTTCCGCTCACGCCCCAACATCGTGCAGCCCGCCTCCAGTGGTGTCGCGACAGGCGTGAATGGAGGGACGAATGGAGACGTGTCGTCTTCAGCAATGAGAGTCGCTTCTGCCTTGGTGCCAATGATGGTCGTATGCGTGTTTGGCGCCGTGCAGGTGAGTGCCACAATCAGGACTGCATACGACCGAGGCACACAGGGCCAACACCCGGCATCATGGTGTGGGGAGCGATCTCCTACACTGGCCGTACACCTCTGGTGATCGTCGATGGGACACTGAATAATGCACGGTACATCCAAACCGTCATCGAACCCATCGTTCTACCATTCCTAGACCGGCAAGGGAACTTGCTGTTCCAACAGGACAATGCACGTCCGCATGTATCCCGTGCCACCCAACGTGCTCTAGAAGGTGTAAGTCAACTACCCTGGCCAGCAAGATCTCCGGATCTGTCCCCCATTGAGCATGTTTGGGACTGGATGAAGCGTCGTCTCACGCGGTCTGCACGTCCAGCACGAACGCTGGTCCAACTGAGGCGCCAGGTGGAAATGGCATGGCAAGCCGTTCCACAGGACTACATCCAGCATCTCTACGATCGTCTCCATGGGAGAATAGCAGCCTGCATTGCTGCGAAAGGTGGATATACACTGTACTAGTGCCGACATTGTGCATGCTCTGTTGCCTGTGTCTATGTGCCTGTGGTTCTGTCAGTGTGATCATGTGATGTATCTGACCCCAGGAATGTGTCAATTAAGTTTCCCCTTCCTGGGACAATGAATTCACGATGTTCTTATTTCAATTTCCAGGAGTGTATATGTATAAACTATTTATCCTACAATCAGAACATTTCTCTTAGATTTGAGGCGTAAACTCCTCAGGAGAGCAAAGCGAATTGCAAAATGATGTTGGAAATATATCTTCACACAGTAAAACGTGGAAATGGGCACTAAACAATACAATTTGTGAAGTTCTCCTCAATACCAAAAGAATTCCGTTAAAGTTCGCTTACGCGAAAAATCAGTTACATTTAAAGGTTGTGGATTCAATTTAACGACTAGGAGCCACGATCACGAACGACCTAAATTGGAACCGACGTATGAAAAATTTTGTGGGAAAGAAACCCAAAGACCCTGTTTTACTGATAGAATACGTAGGAGACGCAACATATCAATTAAAGCAGTTGCCTACAACACATTTGTCCGTCCCCTTTGAGAATATACGTGCGTGGTATGGGATCCGTAGGAGGTGGGAACTGACGGAAGATATCGAATAATTTCAAAGAGGGACACTTTGTTTTGTTCTATCACGAAATATGGAGATTGTGTCACGGATATGGTAAAGTAGTGAAGATGAAAATTATTGAAATATAGGCGTTTGACATCGCGGCAAGGTGTTTTCACTAAATTGTTTACCCCGACATACACACGAGACATGACCATTATGATAAGCGATATCAGTGCTTGAACGGTAAGGTTTAGTTGTTCACTATTTCCACGCACATGTTGAGAGCGGAAAGGTAGAGAAATAATGTGACAGTGGTTCAAAGAACCCCTGCGAAGCTCTTAATTGTGAATTGCACAATATTCACTTACATGCAGATTCAAATGTCAAGGAAGAGGTAGCAGGAAGGAGGGAGGGATTAGGAATGAATAGATAGGAGTGCAGAAGTGCAAAATAAAAGAGTAGAAATCTTTCTTAGACGAATGCCACAGTTCGTTTTATCTTAGGACAGAGGGAAAAGGAAGGGGTTTTCAGAACGAAGAATGGAATATAGGTGAGTGAATATAAAAGAATATGGTTTCATAGGTTTTGAGAGGAGTGGTAGAAGACAGTAAAGAAAGCAGAAATTAAACGAGAATGGACAGTTTCAATGGAATCCGCTAGATTTGTTTATAACGTTTTGGAAGAATGGAGTAGAAGGGCAACTATAAAGTAAGAGAGACAAGAGAGAACGAGAGAGAATGGAGGAGAAATTGACAATAAATAAATCTTCGAGGAAATCGTGTGCACAATTTTTGGATGAAGTAAGGTGTATTAATGAATGGAGGGGAAGAAAGAGATGTATTTGAAATAATACAAAATACTTTTAAAGCGTCCATCCAAAACAGATTACTTTGAAGTATCTAGATAGGAGTATAAATTAAATTAAAAAATGCAACAGACTGTGTATTAAAAATAAATTCACTTCAATTAAAAAGGTAACAAGAGGAAAAACTAACTCAAACTGTACTTATCTGTTGGCAAATTATCTTCCACTGGTTCTCAATGAGGAAAGGGAAGAATAAGATGATAAAATTAAATGTTTCAAGGACTCTTATATTTTATCCAGAATCCCACACTATTTTGTACTTCTATTATGCGTCATGGCATAGAATCTATAAGCCATCGGACGTAACAGCCTGAAAAAGCAGCCTCATAGAGCGTCAGCTGTAGTTGAATGGTTTCGTGGCCAGTTCTCTGTTAATGTTTTGGAGACCTCAGCCCAAATCTTTTCCATATGGTTCATATCAACAGCCCTTAGTGGCCAGTCCATGATGTTGACGCCAATCGTGGAAAGCTGCTGCTGAACGATAGCGTACTTGTGGACAGGAGAATGATCCTCTTGCATTTTGAGTCCCCCTTCTCCGTACAGCATTAGGAAGCTTTACATTTTCCGATATGTGGACGTACTGCTCGCTATCGGGAGTTCCTTCTATCCTGCTTCTGTCACAGAAATCCATCCCCAGGGGGAAGCAGATAGCTGCTCTCTTCTCGTCATGGTTACATATTCGCGTCGATGGCTGGTCCCTTGCTGTCTGTAAACTACTGTGCAACCGTCGTTACTGGTTTCTCACGACGCACTCAAATGGAGCTCCTCAAATGCCAGCCAGTATAAAACGTCGTATTCGCTGAGCTCTTGTTTCATTACAGATCGTGGTGCGTGCAGTCCAGCGTCTCTCAGCCTTCAGCGAATCGTGTCACTCGAATCGGGGAACTTGGTCTCCCACCACGACTGTTTCACCTTCAGAAAGGGATTTTCTCTGCTCTTAGATACATCGGCATCTGCATCTACATCTACATCTACATGGATACTCTGTAAATCACATTTAAGTCCATGGCAAAGGGTTCGTCGAACCACCTTCACAATTCTCTATTATCCAGTCTCGTATAGAGCGCGGAAAGAAGGAACACCTATATCTTTCAGTACGAGCTCTGATTTCCCTTATTTTATCGTGGTGATCGTTCCTCCCTATACAGGTCGGTGCCAACAAAATATTTTCGCATACGGAGGAGAAAGTTGTGATTGGAATCTCGTGAGAAGACTCCGTCGCAACGATTTTAATGATGTCCAGCCCAAATCCTGTATCATTTCTGTGACACTCTCTCTCACGTTTCGCGATAACACAAAACGTGCGGCCTTTCTTTGAACTATTCCGATGCACTCCGTCAGCCCTATCTGCTAAGGATCCCACACCGCGCAGTAGTGTTCTGAAAGAGGACGGGCAAGCGTAGTCTTTGGTTACCCTTCCCCATAACAAATTCTAGGTGTTCCTTCCAATTTAAGTTGTTCGTAATTGTAATACCTAGGTATTTAGTTGAATTTACGGCTTTTAGTTTAGACTGATTTATCGTGTAACCGTTTCAGCACTCATGTGAATGACCTCACTCTTTTCGTTTTTTAGGGCCAACTGCCACTTTTCGCACCATTCAGATGTCTCTTCTAAATCGTTTTTCAGTTTGTTTTGATCTTCTGATAACTTTATTAGTCGATAAATGACAGCGTCATCTGCAAACAACCGAAGACGGTTGCTGCTCAGATTGTCTCCCAAAACGTTTATATACAGGGTGATCAAAGAGTCAGTATAAATTTGAAAACTGAATAAATCACGGAAGAATGTAGATAGAGAGGTACAAATTGACACACATGCTTGGAATGACATGGGGTTTTATTTGAACCAAAAAAATACAAAAGTTCAAAAAATGTCCGGCAGATGGCGCTTCATTTGATCAGAGTAGCAGTAATTAGCACAACAAAGTAAGACAAAGTAAAGATGATGTTCTTTACAGTAAATGCTCAAATGTCCACCATCATTCCTCAACAATAGCTGTAGTCGAGGAATAATGTTGTGAACAGCACTGTAAAACATGTCCGGAGTTATGGTGAGGCATTGGCGTCGGATGTTGTCTTTCAGCATCCCTAGAGATGTCGGCCGATCTAACAAAACCCCATGTCATTAAAAGCATGTGTGTCAATTTTTACCTCTCTATCTACATTATTCCGTGGTTTATTAAGTTTTCAAATTTATACTGATTTTTTGATCACCCAGTATATAAAGAACAGCAAAGGGCCTATGACACTACCTTGGGGAACGCCAGAAATCACTCGTGTTTATTCGATGACTTTCCGTCAGATACTACGAACTGTGACCTCTCTGTCAGGAAATCACAACTCCAGTCACGATATTCCATAAGCACGCAATTTCACTATGAGCCGCTTGTGAGGTACAGTACTTGCTCCCTGTCCTCGTGCTGTAGTTTATTCTCTTCGTGCCTGACCCAGGAGCTCTGCTGGTAGCGCGTCTTTCAAGGTAGTCTCTCCATCATCTCGTTGCAGAGGTGCGTGGCAGAGGTGCGTGGCACGCCATACCTTCTGCCAACTTCTCTAATGAAACATCGACCTTGTTCAACAAGAGCGACGACTCTACCTCCAGTTGATCTCTCCCAGTGAGCCAGTTAAACAGATGGCCTGAAGTGAATGTCTGCTTGCCGCTCTTATTCTGATGCTAACCCGCCACGGTAGCCGAGCGCGCTAACGCGCTGTTTCCTGGACACGGCCCCGGGTCGAATCCGCCCGGCGGATTAACGACGAGGGCCGGTGTGCCGGCCAGCCTGGATGTGGTTTTTAGGCGGTTTTCCTCATCCCGCTAGGTGAATACCGGGTTGGTCCCCACATACCGCCTCAGTTACACGACACGCAGACATTTGTAACACTTCCGCACTATTTCATGGTTTACACTAGACGCAGACAGCTGGGGTACACTAATTCCGTCCTGGTGGTATGGGGTGGCGGCAGGAAGGGCATCCGGCCATCCCTTTCAATTAACCTTGCCAATTCCGTTGTAACCACGCCGACCCTGTGCCCACTGCGGGACACAGGTGCAAGTGAAAGAAAGAAAGCTCTTATTCTGATGCCAAGAGAGGGAGTAAACATATTTACGTCAAAACGAGTGGCAGAGGCAGCGCCATGCGGTGTGGCCGTGCTGGCCCGTTCCGGGCAGGTGGCCTGCTGGCCCCCCACCGCCGGCTCGCTCGCTTCGGTCTCGCCTCGGCACCAGGTTGTTGTTGGCCGGCCAGCTCCTCAGCCGTCCAGACTGGCTATCTCGTAGCTCTCGAGCCATGGCTAGTACAGGCCCGAGTTGCAAAGCCGTGCTCACGCTTTCAAGGATCAAACCCAAGTCTGTAGTTTAAACTCACGCAGCTAGGGTTATTTTCCTGTAACATGAGCAGGCTCATCTGCTTTTGACGTTTCATTCAAATATTTAACGAAAAATACAAGGTGTACAACATTGCTTCCGCCGTTTTTTCCCCAACATTTGAGGCCTTAAACCAACAAATTGGTTACACACGTATCATTCAAAGTAGCTGGTCACTACTTTCTCCTATCTTTCGGGCAGTCTCCGAATATCGCGTCGAAAAAAATTGTTCATCTTTTGAAGCTATCCACGAATCGTTCCAATTTGTGACTTCTTCTTGAGATCGGAAGTGTTGGTCAGCTAGGCCATGCGCCATTGATCTAAACAGGTGATAGTCAGAGGGAGGAACGTCTGGAGAATACGGCAGGTGGGGTAGGACTTCCCATTTTAAAGTTTCCAGGTACTTTTTGACCTCTTTTGCAACTTGGGGTCGAGCGTTGTCCTGCTGCAAAATCACTTTATCGTGGATCTCGCTGTATTGCAGCCGTTTGTCGTCTTTTAATACTCTGCTCAAATGCATTAATTGCGTTCGATAACGAGCACCTGTGATTGTTTCACTTGGTTTTAACACCTCATAGTGCACGACGTCGAGCTGGTCCCATCAAATACAGACCATGATCTCGGAGCCGTGAATATTTGATTTGGTAGTCGACGTGTAAGAGGTCCATGATTAAAGAATTTGTTGCTAGCGCACTCGAGCTGATGTAATTTCGATGGATTGCTCACGTGCTGCCTGCGATATCTAAGCTGTAAGAGAATCTGAGACCAAAGAGCAGTGCTGACTGCAGTAGGAACTGTGTGGCAGTAGCAGTAAGTAGTTGCTAGCAGTCTGGTGTATCGTGTTGGCTGGGCCGGTCGTGTGCAGCGATGGCGGAGCCTGAGCGTTGTATTATAAGGTAAAAGCAGCCTCGCGCATATGTAGTATTGTTATATCAAGTCCCATGTAAATGTTTTTTTTTAAAAAAATCGCTTAATAAGAATCTTTCTCATAAAAAGTAACTTTTGACAATCATTCATTTCAATTTAAAGAATTTACTAATTTCTCCGATCCTTGGTCATCCCGATTATTGAAAAGAAAAATCAGTTCTTTCCTTTTATATAAGACAAATCTATCGGCCAGCGTTGCACTTAGCTGCGCCAGAAAAATTTCTTATGGGAGCAGATATATACGCGTTATCCGGCGACCTAATTAAGGTAAGATTTTATCCGTTTATTCAGAATGATGTATCAGGGCCATGACCCAGCACTGCTGACGTCCAAAATTTACCAGGTTAAATTGACAGTCAATTATTGAAAGGTTATAAGTGAGTCGCAATTTCATTGAGAGATTAGTCGCATTGTATTATTGGTAGGTTACGGAATTTATCTATGGGAGGTTACGCTGAATGCTATAAATAATTATATTTCTTACTGTTGGGAGGTTACGCAAATTATTTTGTGGAGAGGTTACACTTGTCGACAACCGGCCAGGATCGTATTTTTGTGAATTTCTGAGAAGTAGTCATTTATATATCTGCTCTTATTTACTTCATATTAAAAGTACTTTGTATCTGGCGCAACGCATTTACTAATTTGTCACGCATTCTTTCACAGATTAACGGCAATTTATTGCTCTTTGTTGTAATTGTATTTCTTCCATTTTGCTTTGTCTTTGTTTGATTTTGTGCTTAGCTTTGATCTGTGAAAATACCGCGAAAAACTGCTAACAGTTCATCGCGATGTGCAATGAGTGAAAAAGCCGATTCAAATAATTTGACCGATAATACTAGCGACATTCAGTGTAATAGTGATAATCCTCTAATTACAGATCATCAGTGCGTGCCGATTGCTACACTCATTGAAATGGAAAAAAGATCACATTGACACCGGTGTGTCAGACCCACCATACTTGCTCCGGACACTGCGAGAGGGCTGTACAAGCAATGATCACACGCACGGCACAGCGGACACAACAGGAACCGCGGTGTTGGCCGTCGAATGGCGCTAGCTGCGCAGCATTTGTGCACCGCCGCCGTCAGTGTCAGCCAGTTTGCCGTGGCATTCGGAGCTCCATCGCAGTCTTTAACACTGGTAGCATGCCGCGACAGCGTGGACGTGAACCGTATGTGCAGTTGACGGACTTTGAGCGAGGGCGTATAGTGGGCATGCGGGAGGCCGGGTGGACGTACCGCCGAATTGCTCAACACGTGGGGCGTGAGGTCTCCATAGTACATCGATGTTGTCGCCAGTGGTCGGCGGAAGGTGCACGTGCCCGTCGACCTGGGACCGGACCGAGCGACGCACAGATGCACGCCAAGACCGTAGGATCCTACGCAGTGCCGTAGGGGACCGCACCGCCACTTCCCAGCAAATTAGGGACACTGTTGCTCCTGGGGTATCGGCGAGGACCATTCGCAACCGTCTCCATGAAGCTGGGCTACGGTCCCGCAAACCGTTAGGCCGTCTTCCGCTCACGCCCCAACATCGTGCAGCCCGCTTCCAGTGGTGTCGCGACAGGCGTGAATGGAGGGACGAATGGAGACGTGTCGTCTTCAGCGATGAGAGTCGCTTCTGCCTTGGTGCCAATGATGGTCGTATGCGTGTTTGGTGCCGTTCAGGTGAGCGCCACAATCAGGACTGCATACGACCGAGGCACACAGGGCCAACACCCGGCATCATGGTGTGGTGACCGATCTCCTACTCTGGCCGTACACCTCTGGTGATCGTCGAGGGGACACTGAATAGTGCACAGTACATCCAAACCTTCATCGAACCCATCGTTCTACCATTCCTAGACCGGCAAGGGAACTTGCTGTTCCAACAGGACAATGCACGTCCGCATGTATCCCGGCCACCCAATGTGCTCTAGAAGGTGTAAGTCAACTACCCTGGCCAGCAAGATCTCCGGATTTGTCCCCCATTGAGCATGTTTGGGACTGGATGAAGCGTCGTCTCACGTGGTCTGCACGTCCAGCACGAACGCTGGTCCAACTGAGGCGCCAGGTGAAAATGGCATGGTAAGCCGTTCCACAGGACTACATCCAGCATCTCTACGATCGTCTCCATGGGAGAATAGCAGCCTGCATTGCTGCGAAAGGTGGATATACACTGTACTAGTGCCAACATTGTGAATGCTCTGTTGCCTGTGTCTATGTGCCTGTGGTTCTGTCATTGTGATCATGTGATGTATCTGACCCCAGGAATGTAGCAATAAAGTTTCCCCTTCCTGGGACAATGAATTCACGGTGTTCTTATTTCAATTTCCAGGAGTGTAGTAATGATTCTAATTTAAATGATGAGCAAACAAATTCAAATGTGTCCACTGTAAATTTAACATTTGATGACGCGGCACTTTCCGTTACAATGAACGCTGCCCAGTTTAACACACCTGATGTGCAAAATTTACACAGTGAACAGACAAATGGTTCTAACGAAAATGAACAATGTACTCAATATATGTCAGATTTATTTGATTCCGGTGTAGGGGCCAACAGTGCACATTCAATTGGCAAAATTTTTCAAGAATCAGAGAATGACCAAATGGTTACACAAAACGTGACAAATGCAGATACACCATCACGCAGCACAGAAGATAGAGTCGCTAATTTTTTCTTGGATCAAGTTATTGCTACAAGTTAATGAATCGAACAAACAACTTAATGAAAAACTAGACAACAATTCCAAACAGTCGAACGAAAAACAAGACAACAATTTCAAACAGCTTAGTGAACAGATTAAAGCGGTTGCCGTGCAATGTCATGATACTAAAGAACAATTACGTGAGGAAATTAAGGCTTGTGCTAGGAATAATAGTGAAGAAATTAGATCCGTTGCACAAGAATTAAGTAATACACACGCAGCCACAACCAAATTACTTAGAGATGAATTTAGTGCAGTCGCTAAACAATGTTCTGAAAACGCAACACAGTTAGGCGACGAGTTTAAATTAATGTCAGCAGAACTTTCACGCACACTGGATGCGAAAGTAGACAAGAAATTCGAACAACAGAACAGCCTAATTGACGAACGTTTTAATCACCACCTACAAAACAGTGAAACGCGTTACCGTAAATTCATACAGGAACAGAACAAAGTAAAGAAACAAGTCATGGAAACAATTACTGCACAGAGACAGAAAGATAAGCGTAAAATGTTTACGAAGGCGAAAACATACGCAGACAACAATATTGCAACAGTATCAGACGAAATCAAACAGTTGAACACCGAATTGCATGATGAAATCTCCGATCTTAAAACAAAAACAGACACACGCACAGTAGACTTTCAGACAGTGACCAACAGACTTGAACAATTAGAATTAATACAGGATCCCGATGCCATTAAAGCAGACGTTAAGAAATTGAACAAAACTACCCGTAAAATCCAGAAACAAATTAACGTTTGTGACACTAAAAATGACGATCAGGTGAAAGCACTGACTGAAAAATTTGATGAATTGGCCAATCGTATTGACGTTATGGAAAATAACAATGATACCAAATCAGACGATACGTCACCAATTTCTTTCAATCAAACACTCGAATTCCAAAATTTACAGTAGACAATCAGTGAGATAGGTACGTCTAATAATACATTGCGTAGAAAAGTGTCGTCTTTACAGCAAGAAGTGAAGGAGATGAAAAATGTCTCAGCCTGTAACACGACACAGCATACGGCGCTCTCCGAACATTTCTCACACTCACACAGCCAATACAATTTAGGTAATTTACAGAGAGTACGTGACTTAGATTCCGAACAGTCACAGACAAACAGATTATCATACAATCCTGAACCTGTTCAGACATTCAGAGACGAAAATTTTGATTACAAGCACTTTCTATCCGTTAGGAAATTTAAGGTATTTAATAATGACAGAACACAGATTCACGCTTTGGACTGGATACGACAATTTGCTTTTGTATTTTCACCAGCTTGGCCTGTAATGCAGAAACTAGAAATGGACTGGATACGACTATTTGTTTTTGAATTTTCACCGATATTGCCTGTAACGCAGAAACTTAAATTTATTTGCAGAGCGTAAATGACCTCAGGGGATTCATTACACTTCGATGAATATGAGCCGTAGCGTGCACAGGGCCCCGAGCCGTAGTAGTGCTATTTCATCTTTAGTTTTCTGCACTGCTGCCTTCTCTTTTACTATCCTTTATATCTATCAAAACAGCTCTTCAACTATCGATCTATCTAGGATTAAGAATAAGTAAAGAAAACCTGATATGAGAAGTTTTACCGAAAGTGACAGTTTTCTTTAGACACTCCCGAAGCGACAAGAACTACCAGCGTAATTTTAATAACAGACAAAATGTTAATCATCAGTATGTACAAAATTTTCAGCAATCGCAGACACATTTTGGCAACAATTGAGGGTTTTCTCCGCAACAGCATCAAAACCAGCCGGTTAGCATACATAACCAACAATGTAGTCTGCAAGGTCAACCAAGCTTTAATGTTTCGCCGCCTACACGTATAGCGTCGGCTCCACCAAACAGTAACGCACAGCAACAAGGAAATCACTAAGTACAGAAAGCACATCATTTCAACTCCTATCGCAATGCTCCCTATAGCAATTATTAATACGTCAGACGTAAAAGTAATGAGCACAGTTTTCAGCGTAACAGTCGGTCTTACCAGCAGCGGAATCATCCACAACAACAGATTATTATGAGTGAACCAGACAGTCGGTATCATCCCGAACCTAATACGTCAGGAAGAAATAACAGAACAGTACAAATAGTCGAGATGCCACAGCATCCTCCCGCAAATAACAGCACGTCAGAAAGAATTTTACTAGATACAGTGAAGACTGAATCTTTCAGCAACGTAAGCAACACTTTTGACACACAGACTCTCGTTCACGAAAATGTTATTACTTTTGACGACATCCGAGAGACTCTTTTGCATGAAAAACCAGTTATTCAAAAAACCATTTCCCACCCTGTCACTGAAGTAAAGATTGGATCATCCAAATTTTCAGCAGTAATCGATTCTGGATCACCTATGTCAGTCATAAATGAAGAAACCGTCAGTGAATGTAACAAAGAGAATACTTATCCTACGTTACCATTAGGCAAAACTGAAGTAAAAGGAGCAGTGTCTGGTAAAGGAGTAGATGTAAAATTACAAACTTATCATTTTGTATTGCAGGTCATACGTTCCACTCAAATTTTTGGATTGTTACCTTATTGACAGCAGACGTTATTTTAGGTACGAATTTTTTGGTACAACACGACGCAATTATTGACTTTCAAAATTCCTATTTAATGTTAAAGGATGGAAATGTACAACTGGCATTAGAATTTCAGCACTCTTTATCTGCAGAAGAACAAACAATTAATCGGACAGAGGTCATTTCTGCATCACGTAACATAGATTGTCATTCCACATTATTCACAGATGCGTTCGTACACAACTACAATACACCAGACGAAGCCGACTATGACGTTATGCAAATGATTTCTGAGAAAGTAAAACAAAGCAGTGCAAATACAGACGTTGAACGTACTCAACTATGCAATATCCTTTTACAGCAAACTCCAGTTTTTGACAACATCCCTGGTACTATGTCCGGTTTCATGTATGAATTTCAAATTAAACAGCACGACACGTTTAAAGCCAAACATTATCCCATTTCGTATATTCACAGAGAACAAGTTAAGACAGAATTGCAAGCTATGTTTGACCAAGGAATTATTGAACCGACAGTTAGTCCGTACATAAACCCGCTCCATATTGTTAAGAAAAAGGATGGATCACTTCGACTCGTACTTGATTCGCGTCATGTGAACGGCATTATTATTAATGAAACAGATCGCCCACAGACACTAGAAGAACTTCTACAGAAATTTCATGGTACTGCTGTTTATTCCACATTAGATATGAAATCGGGATTTTGGCAAATTCAGCTCCATCCGAACTGCAGAAAGTACACAGCTTTTCTCTGCTTTGGTGATTGTGCCGGCCGCGGTGGTCTCGCGGTTCTAGGCGCGCAGTCCGGAACCGTGCGACTGCTACGGTCGCAGGTTCGAATCCTGCCTCGGGCATGGATGTGTGTGATGCCCTTAGGTTAGTTAGGTTTAAGTAGTTCTAAGTTCTAGGGGACTAATGACCACAGCAGTTGAGTCCCATAGTGCTCAGAGCCATTTGAACCATTTTTTGGTGATTGTTATCAATTTTGCAAATTACTTTTCGGTTTAACAATTTCTTCAGCAGCATTTATTCGCGGTTTGAATACTATACTTCCGACAGAATTAAAAGACAGAATCACAACGTATGTAGACGACATTCTTATTGCAGAAGCTAATTAGTCTGAACACAATCTGATTCTTGAACAACTGTTGCAAACTTTTCGTGCACGAGGAGTCACAGTTAATCATAGCAAATCGCACTTTGTCAGAACTTCCGTAAAATTTCTTGGACATGTAATTTCAGCAGAAGGCATTGCGCCTGACCCGGAAAAACTTCAAGCTTTACGTGACATTACTGTTCCAACGACGAAGAAACAACTACGCAGCTTTCTGGGTTTAATTAACTTTTTCCGTAAATTTATTCATTGCTCTGCTTTAGACACCCCTAGATTATGCCAACTGACGGGTAAAAACACTATTTGGTCCTGAGATAGCCAAGCGCAGTCTGAATTTGTCAATCTGAAACAAGCTTTGTTGAACGCACCACTTTTATCACACCCAGATCTCACTAGAAATTTTTCCATTGCCACCGACAGTTCTAACACAGCTTTAGGCGTACACATTTTTCAGGAAATTGAAGAAGACGGTAATGCAGTAATTAAAAACATCGCCTTTGCAAGTCGCGTTCTGTGACCTGCTGAATGCAATTATTCTGTTACAGAACTTGAAACATTATGTGTTGTATGGGCATTTACCCGATTTAGGCATTTTCTTTATGGAAGACATACTACCGTTTACACAGACCATAGAGCTATCCAGTTTTTACTTTCCGCTAAATTTACACATGACAGATTAAGCAGATGGAAACTTTATTTACAGGAATTTAATTTTACAAGTGTTCACATTCCCGGTACACAAAATTTTGTAGCAGACGCACTATCCCGCTCTCTCAGCAACAATCAGCAAGACATCGCAACCAACTTCTGTCAAGCAAATTCTGGCGTCATGTATATTCAACAAGTCGCATTTGAAAAGTTCATTTCATCGTCAACGAGACATAGCACAAGAGCAGAGTAAAGACAACGTATGGAAAGAAATTAAACACCTTTGGCAAGAAAAGAATAACGTTACCATTAGAAACCATTACACGGTACGCAATAACATTCTGTTCCGCCGCTCTCACCCTGACGGCAACAACTGGTTATTATGCATTCCTGACGAACTTGTTAACAAATTAATTTGGTATACTCATTTGAGTTACGCACATTATGGAGCCAGAAAATGTTTTCTTATACTGAGACAGAACTGTTATTTTGCCAACATGGAGAAACGTATTCGAGTTTTAGCGTCATATAAAATCTGCCAGAAAGCTAAATCAGACACGACTTCACATATTCCTCCGTTACATCCCATTGTACCTGTTAAATTGAGACACATGGCCGCTGTGGACATTTTTGGACCGATTCCCAGAACTAATAGAGGTTTTTGTTACATCTTTGTCGCTGTTGAACTCACTTCGAAATTTGTTACCTTCACTCGGTTGCGCAAAGCTACAACTAAATCTATTTTGAATGCATTTGTAAAACATTTTTTTATTTCATGTAGGGTATGTATTGAAAGTAATTTCCGACAATGGACCACATTTTCGATCTGCGATATGGACACGCATGTTACGAGCTAGAAACATTTCTCCGATCTATATATCCAGGTATCACGCTTCTTCGAACCCTTGTGAACGACTGATGAAAGAAATTGGTAAACTGTGTAGAATATACTGCCATAAAAGACATATTGATTGGGATACACACATACTCTCATTCCAGGATGTAATTAACTCCACACCAAATGAATCTACTATGCTATCTCCGACTGTTATATTGAAAAATGTTGAACCACCTAACAAAATTAAAGAATTGGTATCCTTTCCTACATCTCGTCGACTACGCCACCATGAAATAATTGACATTGCGCTCAACAATATCAAACGTGCCACAGAGCGCCGGAGAATACAGCAAAAACAGGTTTGTACACGCCGTGACTTTCACATAGGGCAGAAGATATTAGTACGCACACACTATTTATCCAACAGAGGAAAGAGTAGATGCAGTAAATTTGAACTTCTATACGCAGGTCCATATAGAATTCGCAGCATTCCTCATCCCAATGTGGTACATGTTGAAACTTTGTGAACCAGAAAAAGCAAAGGCAATCACCATGTCTCCAATACTAAACCCTTTATTGCATGAACATACTTTATGATTTATCACATTTTAATGCCTTTTCCGGTTATTGATATGAACAGTTACTGATGATGCCCGGCACGGTAAGGATAGCAGGTCGCTTATCTTGTCGTTATATATCAGACCGTGCACGTTTTCGATTTTTTGTGTATGTATGATTGTTTTCCTACCGAAAGTAGAATTTTTGTCTGTATGCACTATGAAATCTTTAAGATGTAACAAACACCAGTTGACATTGACATTTTGCATTATGATATCTCAACATCTTGACTATTCTACATTTTTTGCTACTACGTTATGATACTGTGTGTGTATTTTATGCACTTAAAAACTGTCTATGTTTTTGACCTAATATGTTTTCTGTCATGCTATGCTGTATGCTTAATTATGTCACTAGAAACAAGTTTTCATTTAATGAGTATGTGATTAAATGCAAGATATTAATCCTTATTAATCATTTTTCAGAAAGGAATACCGTGTAAAAGAAATGAATTAAACAACCACAGTGGTTTACTATGAAATGGAAATTTCAACATCAGAATGAAGGAATGAAAATGCAATATCTTCTCATGAAGAGCAAATGGATCAGAATTAACAAGCATTAACCAGAATATACTGTACACATCATATGACAGCAGTCTTGACTAATTATTTTTCTTTCAGAATACAAGGCGATTGATGCAGACTGTCAGACAGAACTACAGATGTTAATTTTAATGATAAAATATGCTACAAGTAAGGAACTCTATACTATATGAAGTAATGAATGATAATGAATAGTTGTATGAAGTAAATGGTAATATGAATATGCATAATGAAGTGTCTATTTTTTGCAGATGATAATAAATGATGATGAATAGTTATATGAAGAATATGCTAATATGAATAATGAAGTTTTTCTTTGCTGGTGATGATAGTGATGAAGTTATGGTAATATGAATAATGAAGTTTTTCTTTGCAGATGATGATAATGATGACGTTTATATATTTACTGTTAGTTAAGAAATTGTATGTAGTTATTTAAGTATTTGTTGCAGTGTCCTTTGACAGTATGTCTTACGTCGCATTGTATAATGATTGAATGTTTTGGAAAAGACAGCTAGAGTACATACATATTGAGTACACGTTTCATTACCTGATAATTTGAAGTTTGCTACTTTTCAGCATAATATACCTTTTTTAAGAATCATGAAAGAAGGTTGTATACGTGGAAGAACCCTGGAGATACTAAAAGGTATCAGATAGATTATATAATGGTAAGACAGAGATTTAGGAACCAGGTTTTAAGTTGTAAGACATTTCCAGGGGCAGATGTGGACTCTGACCACAATCTATTGGTTATGACCTGTAGATTAAAACTGAAGAAACTGCAAAAATGTGGGAAATTAAGGAGATGGGACCTGGATAAACTGAAAGAACCAGAGGTTGTACAGAGTTTCAGGGAGAGCATAAGGGAACAATTGACAGGAATAGGGGAAAGAAATACAGTAGAAGAAGAATGGGTAGCTCTGAGGGATGAAGTAGTGAAGGCAGCAGAGGATCAAGTAGGTAAAAAGACGAGGGCTGCTAGAAAACCTTGGGTAACAGAAGAAATATTGAATTTAATTGATGAAAGGAGAAAATATAAAAATGCAGTAAATGAAGCAGGCAAAAAGGAATACAAACGTCTCAAAAATGAGATCGAGAGGAAGTGCAAAATGGCTAAACAGGGATGGCTAGAGGATAAATGTAAGGATGTAGAGGCTTATCTCACTAGGGGTAAGATAGATACTGCCTACAGGAAAATTAAAGAGACCTTTGGAGAGAAGAGAACCACGTGTATGAATATCAAGAGCTCAGGTGGCAACCCAGTTCTAAGCAAAGAAGGGAAGGCAGAAAGGTGGAAGGAGTATATAGAAGGTTTATACAAGGGTGATGTACTTGAGGACAATATTATGGAAATGGAAGAGGATGTAGATGAAGACGAAATGGGTGATACGATATTGCGTGAAGAGTTTGACAGAGCACTGAAAGACCTGAGTCGAAACAAGGCCCCCGGAGTAGACAACATTCCATTAGAACTACTGACGGCCTTGGGAGAGCCAGTCATGACAAAACTCTACCAGCTGGTGAGCAAGATGTATGAGACAGGCCAAATACCCTCAGACTTCAAGAAGAATATAATAATTCCAATCCCAAAGAAAGCAGGTGCTGACAGATGTGAAAATTACCGAACTATCAGTTTAATAAGTCACAGCTGCAAAATACTAACGCGAATTCTTTACAGAAACTGATAGATGCGGACCTCGGGGAGGATCAGTTTGGATTCCGTCGAAATGTTGGAACACGTGAGGCAATACTGACCTTACGACTTATCTTAGAAGAAAGATTAAGAAAAGGCAAACCTACGTTTCTAGCATTTGTAGACTTGGAAAAAGCTTTTGACAATGTTGACTGGAATACTCTTTTTCAAATTCTAAAGGTGGCAGTGGTAAAATACAGGGAGCGAAAGGCTATTTACAATTTGTACAGAAACCAGATGGCAGTCATAAGAGTCGAGGGGCATGAAAGGGAAGCAGTGGTTGGGAAAGGAGTGAGACAGGGTTGTAGCCTCTCCCCGATGTTATTCAATCTGTGTATTGAGCAAGCAGTAAAGGAAAAAAAAGAAAAATTTGGAGTAGGTATTAAAATTCATGGAGACGAAGTAAAAACTTTGAGGTTCGCCGATGACATTGTAATTCTGTCAAAGACGGCAAAGGACTTGGAAGAGCAGTTGAACGGAATGGACAGTGTCTTGAAAGGAGGATATAAGATGAACATAAACAAAAGCAAAACGAGGATAATGGAATGTAGTCCAATTAAATCGGGTGATGCTGAGGGAATTAGATTAGGAAATGAGACACTTAAAGTAGTAAAGGAGTTTTGCTATTTGGGGAGCAAAATAACTGATGATGGTCGAAGTAGAGAGGATATAAAATGTAGACTGGCAATGGCAAGGAAAGCGTTTCTGAAGAAGAGAAATTTGTTAACATCGAGTATAGATTTAAGTGTCAGCAAGTCTTTTCTGAAAGTACTTGTATGGAGTGTAGCCATGTATGGAAGTGAAACATGGACGATAACTAGTTTGGATAAGAAGAGAATAGAAGCTTTCGAAATGTGGTGCTACAGAAGAATACTGAAGATAAGGTGGATAGATCACGTAAGTAATGAGGAGGTATTGAATAGGATTGGGGAGAAGAGAAGTTTGTGGCACAACTTGACTAGAAGAAGGGATCGGTTGGTAGGACATGTTTTGAGGCATCAAGGGATCACAAATTTAGCGTTGGAGGGCAGTGTGGAGGGTAAAAATCGTAGAGGGAGACCGAGAGATGAGTACACTAAGCAGATTCAGAAGGATGTAGGTTGCAGTAGGTACTGGGAGATGAAGAAGCTTGCACAGGATAGAGTAGCATGGAGAGCTGCATCAAACCAGTCACAGGACTGAAGACCACAACAACAACAACAATTTCAGGTCAATAATCCAATTTGTATCTTTTCGAGGAGAAGCTTTTCATGATATTAATATGCTATAAGCACTTAGTTATGAAACCTATTCTAATACTTGTACTTTTTTTACCCAGTTGTGTCAATCATTTATGAATGTGATCACATATACTCTACTTGTTTCATAATCTTGCTACAGCTGAATCATGACAAATGACGTTATTAATCCTTATTTCCAGCAGTAAGTCAAAAGCAAATATTTTCATCCCCAGCAACTATTGATCCAACGCAACGCATTGCTAGCACAAAAAAAAAAGAAACAGTCCCATCTATTACCAGTATACAACTAAAGAATGCTACCAGTTTAAGATATATTTTTAGTCTTGAATAAAATTCAAATTTTTCTGTGTATTGATTCCATTATGTCTATGTGTTACTGGACTACCGAGCTTGAGTAATAGTTCCAATGTCTTACATTTTAAATATGTCTTATGTCACTTACATGATATCATATATAAACACCAGTAGCTTGATGCTACACTCAATAGCTCCTGTTTTAAATGATGACTTGTGAATAACACTGAATAATGTTTTGTAACACTATATGAATACTTTGTAACTAGCCAATGAACGTCAATAATTACTGTCATGAATTGCCATATGAATGCCACTGATTACTGTAATATGATGACTTATGCATAAGTGCTGTGCCATTAATTAAGTCTTGCTTTGAATGATGACTTCTGAATAATGCAAAAAAAAATGCTTTGTAAGTGGACAATGAATGCCACTGATTACTGTAATGAGATGTCTTATGATGCTAATGATTACTATAATGAGATGACTTATGAATAATGTTCTATAATACTCCAAACATACTACTTAAATGCTGTGTAAATAGCTAATGAATGCCAATAATTATTCAAATCGGTTGATACACTAGTGTAATTCTATGATGACTTAATGTGTCCTTCACCTTCTTACCTAATTACCAGCAATTACTGCAATATCCGTTTGTCCTGTCCATCCTCATGATCATGGAGCACTATATTGGTTTTTGCACTAATTCTACGTTGCTGTAAGAGAATGGACTCTACAAGAATATGGTGTTGACACATCAAGCTGTCCACCAGCTTGAACGATGGAGATGTTATTATGGTCCTACTGTTTGGTGTACCTAATGTACTACCAAAATGATAACACTGAATATTAATACAACATTTCCGTGTCTTGGCTACACTGATAAATACTTCAGGGAAGAGAACTTCAGATTGTCTCACTTGGTGTTGTGCTTCTGTAGAAAGATATGGACTTTCAGTGCAGCTACGTTCAACCTACTGTGCTACAACCATGATGCAACCCTTCCCATTCCTTTATTAGTTTTTATAAAATGGTAAAGACTTATACAGTGCGTTTAAATTTTTGTAAAACGATAGAGACTTATACAGTGCGTGTGCACTTCATTTCATTTGTTAACAAGATCCTAAATATGCTCTACAGGGCGTGTGCACTTTATTTCACTCCTTGACATGTTTATTTGTTGTAAAAATGCTAAAGACTTATACAGTGAGTGTGCACTTTATTTCATTTCTCAATTTGTTTAAATTCTTGTAAAATGGTAAACACGTATACAAGGCGTGTGCACTTTATGTCATTTGTTAGTATATTTTGTACTCATTGCGTATATACTTTGTCATATCTGAATATGTTTTGTACTCAGTGCATGTGCACTCTACTTAATTTCTTAATATGTTCTGCACTTATCAATGATGTATATACTCTGTGACTGTAGACAAAGTAACTAAATAGATTATAGAAAAATTCGTTGCTCATGGCAAGTCCAATTGACTCACCATCGCTGCCAAATTTTTGCCCCCCAGTGGAGGGTTATGTAAGAGGTCCATGATTAAAGAATTTGTTGCTAGCGCACTCGAGCTGATGTAATTTCGATGGATTGCTCACGTGCTGCCTGCGATATGTAAGCTGTAAGAGAATCTGAGACCAAAGAGCAATGTTGACTGCAGTAGGAACTGTGTGGCAGTAGCAGTAAATAGTTGCTAGCAGTGTAACCTCCCCACAAAATAATTTCCGTAACCTCCCAACAGTAATAAATATAATTATTTGTAGCATTCAGCGTAACCTCCCATAGATAAAGTCCGTAACCTACCAATAATACAATGCAACTAATCTCTCAATAAAATTGCGACTCACTTATAACCTTTCAATAATTGACTGTCAATTTAACCTGGTAAATTTTGGACGTCAGCAGTGCTGGGTCATGGCCCTGATACATCATTCTGAATAAACGGAAAAAATCTTACCTTAATTAGGTCGCCGGATAACGCGTATATATCTGCTCCCATAAGAAATTTTTCTGGCGCAGCTAAGTGCAATGCTGGCCGATAGATTTGTCTTATATAAAAGGAAAGAACTGATTTTTCTTTTCAATAATCGGGATGACCAAGGATCGGAGAAATTAGTAAATTCTTTAAATTGAAATGAATGATTGTCAAAAGTTACTTTTTATGAGAAAGATTCTTACTAAGCGATTTTTTTAAACATTTACATGGGATTTGATATAACAATACTACATATGCGCGAGGCTGCTTTTACCTTATAATACAACGCTCAGGCTCCGCCATCGCTGCACACGACCGGCCCAGCCAACACGATACACCAAACTGCTAGCAACTACTTACTGCTACTGCCACACAGTTCCTACTGCAGTCAACACTGCTCTTTGGTCTCAGATTCTCTTACAGCTTACATATCGCAGGCAGCACGTGAGCAATCCATCGAAATTACATCAGCTCGAGTGCGCTAGCAACAAATTCTTTAATCATGGACCTCTTACAGACGTGGAAGCATGGCCGGGATATCCGCATGATTTATAGTAATGAACCCATTTTTCGTCCTAGGTCACAATTCGACGCAGAAATCTCTCCCCTTTTTGCCTCTGAAACAACTGTTCATAAACACACAAACGCCGTTCAACGTCTCTTGGATTCAGCTTACACGGGACCCAAGTTCCTTCTTTCTGAATCATGCCCATAGTCTTGAGACGTTTTGAAATGGCTTGCTTTGTCACTCCTAATAATCGTGCGAGTTCTTCTTCAATTTGACGCGAGTCCTCACTCAGCTGTGTCTCCAATTCTGCATCTTCGAAAACATTCTCTCTTCCACCACTATGCCGGTCTACGACGTAAAACCACCGTTCTTGAAGGAAACTATTATTTCTTGTAAGCGCTCTGCATTAGATCTCGTCTTAAGAAAATATGTATTCTTTTATTTTAAAAGTAAAGAGATTTGGTGGCAATCTTGCCAAATAATTTTGTGTATGTACTATATTTTTCACATTTTCAGCACTTATAAATTGTATTCAATGTCTCTGAAACAATAAGTGCTGCACGACGGAAATTACGTTCTGCTGAGGCACTTTACATCACAATGATACATGATTAGTCCAAAATTCACGGTTAAGTATTTCGTAGAGGGTGCACAGAATCGCTTGAATTTCCTGACCACTCCATTCACGTATTAAGCTCGTGAAAAACGAACACCAAATTCTTTATGTGCGAGTTCTAATTCCTCTTAAGTTATTGCTGTTATAATATGATACTTTAGCCGGCCGGTGTGGCCGTGCGATTCTACGCCCTTCAGTCTAGAACCGCGTGACCGCTACGGTCGCAGGTTCGAATCCTGCCACGGGCATGGATGTGTGTGATGTCCTTAGGTTAGTTAGGTTTAAGTAGTTCTACGTTTTAGGGGACTGATGACCACAGATGTTAAGTCCCATAGTGCACAGAGCCATTTGAACCATTTGAAATCATCCTTTGCACGACGGTGGAAACAAAACTGCGCCGGCTCGAGTGGCCGAGCGCTTCTACGCGCTCCAGTCTGGAACCGCGCGACCGCTACAGTCGCAGGTTCGAATCTTGCCCCGGGCATGGACGTGTGTGATGTCCTTAGGTTACTTAGGTTTAAGTCGTTCTAAGTTCTAGGGGACTGGTGACTTCAGAAGTTGTCCCATAGTGCTCAGAGCCATTTGAACCATATGAACCATAACTGCTTGCATTTGGGGGAAAAAGATGGTAGTCGAAATGTCCTGCACTCACTCACGCACTATATTAACGGGCCTGTTGTGGCCCGAGGTGTAGGAGTTTAAGCTGGTTGAGCTGTTCCTCCTAAAATCCTCTCTGTTGGGAATGTTTTTCTTCTCGTTTTGGATTGGCCTCTGGTTTCTGTAAATGAAATTATTATCTGCCGGATGCTTCCGGCGGCTTTTTATTCTTCTTTTTCTTGCTGTTTCCTGGCTGCCCGAATTGGATGTGCATCAGGCGGGAGAAGTCGACTGGCGGCGTCTGTTGCTGGATGTACAGGACTGCTTGGTCCCTCGTGTGCCGCCAGTCCTCGTCGGTGAAGATCGGCTTCTTGTTTATCAGCTCCAGATCTGCACGCCTGACGAGTTCCCTCCCGTGGATCTTCTGATTCATGGGTTCGCACCCCCAGTGGAATGGATATGGTTTATTAGGTAGGGGAGGGATGTTGTTTATCGTGAAAGGGTAGGGATTGCCATGATTGGGGTAGCTGCCATCGCGCAAGGAATCTGAGATCTTGGTGAGCACCTCCCTCACACCGTTCTTGTTGGGGTGGGGGAGGCACTCGAACGGCTCGTCTTCTTCTTCTCCCTCGTTCTCCATCGGCATTTCCTGTGTCGTCTGCGTTTCCGCAGAGACAGGAGTGACGAGTGCTTCGGAGGGGGCCGTCTCCTTGTTGTCGTCGATTTTCCCCGACTGTATGACCACCTCCCTAGCAACCTGCGTTGCCGCGTCTGCCAGGGAGGCGGTCGTTTGTGTTGCCGCGTCTACCCCCGTGCAGGAGGGGGTCGGTGCCATGTCCGGCGTCGTGCGAGATGCGAGGTACAAGGCGACCCGTCGTTGAGTCACCTCCCGACGCGTCTCTTCTAGTTCCGCTCTCAGGGCCGCACTCTCCTCCGCCATGGCAGATTTGAGCGTGATGATTTCGTCCTCGTTGACTTCCCGCAGTGCTTGGCGGAAGGCATCCACGTCGTCTTTGTGGCGCAGCCCGCTTCCCCTACTAACGTCGGAGGGCGGGGTGCCCATCTTTTCTTCTTGTTGGGCCACCTCTTCGTGTGTGGTGGCCAACTTCCGCTGCTTCCACGTCTTCAGATAGCTGCAGCTGCTCTCGTTTGCGGCTTGAGAGCCACCGCAATTTACGCACGTTGCTGCAGTACCTCTCGGTTTGGTGCAATTTCGTCTGTCGTGCTGTTTCCCGCGCTTAACACACGCAACCACGCAGTCGCATTCCCTGGCTATGTGTCCCAGATTTTGACACTTATAGGACTGTAATTGTGCCACATGCTTCCGCTTCTTCTTCTTGTTGCCGCAACCGTTGCTCCCTACGTCTCGACATGGCGTTGGCTAGTGGCGTTGGCGTGCGCGAGCGATGGTAACGAAGTGAGCCGCAGCAAGTCGAGCAGCGGAGTGTGTGAAATGTCCTGCAAATATCGCCGGCGTATCGTTGTTCTATAAGCGTGCCGCGGATGCCAAAAGGGTCCAACTATGAAATGAAATGGTACCGCAGACCATCGTTCCTGGTTGTCGGACTTTAGGGTGGCCAGCTCTCAGATTGGTATCCCACATCTGTATGGGGCGTCTACAGACACGCCTTCGCTGGACATTGGGGCTCTATTCGTAGCAGGACCCAACACTGAAGACAATTCTACCCTAATGAGATACCAGGCCGTAGACGTATCTGGTGGGGCCGCCGACAATGGTGGGATACCAACCCGAGTGTCGCCCGCCTTACGACCTGACAACCAGGAATGATGCTCTGGAGGACCTTCTCATTTCATAGTAGGACCCTTTTGATAGTCGTCCGCGGCTCTCTGACAGAACAGCGGTACGTCTACGATATTCTGTGCCCCGTTCTGTTGCCCAATACGTCAAGCCATTCTCGGATTACATTTCAGCAAGATATTGCCTGCTCACACATGGCGAGGATTTATACTACTGGGCTTCGTGCTTGCTAAAACCTACCTTGGCCAGTGAGGTCGTCAGAACTCTCCCAAACTGAGAACGTTTGGAGCATTATGAGCAGGGCCCTCCAACCGAATCGGGAATTTGATAATGTAACGCTCCAATTGGACAAAATTTGGTACGTCATCCCTCAGGAGGACATCCAACACCTCTGCCAACCAATTCCAAGCCGAATAACTGCTTGCATAAGGGCAATAGATAGGCCAACGCGTTATTGACGTGTACAATTTCTGAAGGTCCTTCTCTTGAATAAATCATCGTGTATTTCTAAAACTGTAATTATTTGTTTGTCTGTACATGTAGTATCTGTACATGTAGTACATCATATCTACCGATTTTCATCCCATTCGGATAATTTCTTCGTGGCTCGTCTTTTCCTTTTTTTTCCCTTACAGTCTATTACAATGAGATTGGGTAAAATATACCCTTGGGTTTATGCTTTGCTTATGCTTGATAATTGCTTTTGATCTTTATATTTATGTAAGGCATCGATTCAGCCTTATCCTTAGTTAAAATCACGAATGAATATCAATACGGTCAGGTTAAACAGAAAGACTAAAGCGCATTAAAACTATCGATCAGTATTTTACATATTCTTCAAGCCACTCTTTCTTTTGGTCGCCGTATTAGTTTTCTGCGTTTGAATGCGTCAATAATATAAGGGTAATTTTATTTCGGGAAATCTTTGGTTACCTGCTTCGACAAGAGGTCGTCAGGCTTCAGATTCCAAACTCCAAACCAGTCAAACTGCCCAAAGTTTAAGTTTATCATCATCATGTGTATAAACCAGACTTTGCTTGTTCCTCCTACTTACACATATTAGTCTTTCTGTATCGATTTTCGTCTTTGTATGTTTCATTGTGACTCATTAATTAGTTACTGGATTGTCTGACAACGGGAAACCTTAACATTTAAGGACCTACAAAGAGAGAACTCGATGACATTCTATTTGTAAAATCTAGTCATCACAACACAAAGAACGTAAAGCAGAAACTGATTCCTCCGTCGTTTCTTCGTATTAAAAATGAAAAGGACAATATTGCCATTTTCTACAGTTTTATTTTATTCTATTAATAGGTTTTCAGCCTATAAGGCTATCTTCATATTATCATTGTTAAACAGGATACAATATTGGTAAATAAGACTGGAAAGGGATTTACAAAGGGAGAGCGAGATACAAACACAGAGTAAATGTCATCTTTAACAATTCAGTGCTAACGTAACTGTAAATGTTAACATAAATTAAACAGAAAGGAAAGAAAATAGAATAACATAAACACTAAAGCTGATAAAAAAGGGTATGGGTGCGCACGAGCCGGACGGTGTGACCGAGCGGTTCTAGGCGCTTCAGTCTGGAACTGCGCGACTTCTACGGTCGCAGGTTCGAATCCTGCCTCGGGCATGGATGTGTGTGATGTCCTTAGGTTAGTTAGGTTTAAGTAGTTCTAAGTTCTAGGGCACTGATGACCTCAGATATTAAGTCCCATAGTGCTCTGAGCCATTTGAACCATTTTTTGGTGCGCACGATGATCAGGTGGATGGGAGGAGGACAAAATTAGCAAAGAATTACACTTAACAAAAGCAAGGATGAACATTCGGTACAACAACTTAACAGCTTATACAACAATTTAAATTAAATTAACAATCACAACAAAATAAAAGTTGATTGGTTAATTCGTGGGAGGGGACCAGACAACGATATCATAGGTCCCGTAGGGTTAGCAGACGATGGGGATGAAGTCGGTTGTGCCTCTTCAAAGGAACCATCCCGGCATTTGCCTTGAGCGATTTAGGGAAATCACGAAAAACTGAAATCAGGACGGCCGGACGCGTCTTTGAACCGTGGACCTGCCGAATTCGAGTCCAGTGTGCTAACCACTGCGCCACCTTGCTCGGTAAAATTAAGTAATACAAGACAAGAGTACTGACCAGTAGCTTGAAGATGTATTACACATGGGAGATCATGCAGAAACGGAGTAACAGATAGCCTAACAACTGCAACAGTGGATACATGTCACAAATATGTTTATCAGGGATGGGAAGAATGTTTCTTACTGTAGGGAAGCTGCATATATTACAAAACAACAGGATGTGGGGAGCGCGTAGACAATAACACTAAAATAAATAAATACAAGAAAAATTGAGGAATAGAATCGAACATATAATAAGGAAAGAAATACGAGGGCTATCCACAAAGTACATTACGTTTTGGAATTAAAAATAAAGAAAGTATTGGAATTTTTTATTGTATACAGATGAAGTCCACGCTTAAATACTACTTTTCTACATAGTTGCCATTTAAATTAAGGCACTTATCGTAGCGATGGACGAGCTTGGAAATTCCATCGTCGTAAAATTCGGCCGCCTGCGCCTTCAACCACGTGGTTAATCAGTAACCCGGTAGAAATACAATTTTTGTGGATTTCCTGGAAAGAGGTACTACAATAAACTCTCAAAGGTATTGCCAAACTCTGCACAACCTCAGAAGAGCAATACAAAACAAGCGCAGGGGAAAGTTAGGCTCAAAGATCTTGCTGATTCACAACAACGCCCGGGCCCACACGGCAAATGCCATTCGTGAAGTTCTCGAATCTTTTAAGTGGGAGTTGTTTCCTCATCCGCCGTACAGTCCCGACCTGGCACCGAGCGACTTCCACTTATCCCCAGCAATGAAGAAGTGGTTGGCTATGCAGCGTGTTGATGACGACGCACAGCTTCAAGAAGAGGTAACCACGAGGTTGAAGGCGCAGGCGGCCGAATTTTACGACGAAGGAATTTCCAAGCTCGTCCATCGCTACGAAAAGTGCCTTAATTTAAATGGCAACTATGTAGAAAAGTAGTATTGAAGTGTGGCTTTCATCTGTATATAATTTAAAAAAATTTCCAATACTTTCTTTATTTTTAATTCCAAAACGTAATGTACTTTGTGGATAGCCCTCGTAGATAAATGTAATGATTACGTGAAATTTATGAAAAGAAGTATTGAACTGTGTTTGGACATATATAATTAAATGACGACTGTGGGCCAATCTTGAATTTCCAGTGCTTGAAACAGGTGAAATTTTTGGTTTTGTTTGCCAAGTGGAGGACATAGGTCTGTGGCTCCGTAAATGTGGAGCAGGAGTTCTGCAAGCTACAGCTGCGTTGATGATCAGCCAACCTAGTTGCTATGTCTCTGAATGGTTTAACACTATAAAACTTATTTCACTGAGGCCAAGCAATTTTGTATACGCAGTGTTGAGTAGTAACTGCTGAAAATACGCTCACATAGTAGGAAGTCTTATAGTTAAAGGATGTAAGTGTTTTTCCTATGGTCTGTGATACCTGTTCTTGGCATGGTATAGTACACCACTTCCTGGAAACAAAGGAAGGAATAGCACATGGGGCATAGAGGAGGAACATTAATTTTTGTCTTGTATGTCAGATGTTGTCAATCAGACTATGTTATTCATAACCACTGGTTGAGGCAATAAATTTTATAGTGTTAACTATGATCTGAATTCTCTTTTCTAGACTGGGAACAGATAACAGACGGTGCTCTGTTGAGTGGAGAGTTACATGTTTATTTTGTATTGCATATTGTGAGCAAGATGTGTCTGAAGTTGTAGTCTGTAGATATCATATTCCGCAAGCCACCTGTGGCGGAGGGTACTTTTGTACCATTAGCTGAATCTTCCAACTCTGTTCCACCCGCGAATGGCGTGTGGGAAGAATGATTGTCGGTACGCCCCTGTGTTGGATCCAATTTATCGAATTTTCTCCTCGTGATCATTACGCGAGACTTATGTGTGTGTGTGTGGGGGGGGGTGGGGGTGGGGGGGGGCGTAATATGATGCCCGACTCTTCCTGGTAAGTGCTCTTTTGAAATTTCAACAGTAAATCTCTGCGTGATGCACAACACCTTTTTTTGTAAGGTGTGCCAATGGAGTTTGTTAAACAACTCCGTAACGCTCTCGCGCCAGCTAAACGATCCCATGACGAAACGCGCCGCTCTTTGTTGGAGCTTCTCTATCTCTTCTATCAGTCCTACCTGGTACGGATCCCAGATAGATGAACAATACTCAAGAATCGGTCGAACGAGCACCTTATAAACCACTTCCTTTGTGAGTCAATGGACGAAGTCGGCCTGTACGCTTTTGTGCTGTAGGTGTCCCTTCACGTTTCCATTTCACTATCACATCGGAAACAGTGGATCTCGCGTACAGACATATGACACAAGTGACCCAGTCACCTGACCACGTCTGATGTCCGTCAGTTCCGCGGAGCGCCCCATCCTGCTCTCTCACGATATCTAATGACTTCTGAGGTACCTGATATGGAGTGCCTGGTAGTAGGTGGCAGCACAATGCACCTAATATGAAAAATGTATGTTTTTGGGTGTGTCCGGATACTTGTGATCACATAGTGTAGATCTCAATACGTCTTAACTATATTGCTACATGACACACGACACAGGAAATAAAACCCCAACGAAACGGAAACTCGCTTTGTTTTTATGGAATTTCAAATCTATAAAAAGTATTTGTGTAGTTTTTGTGACTGAAAATTTCTTCGAATCACTGTCTGCAGAATAAAACTATGAATCATACCAAAATAGCGTCTTATATTTGTCTTTTGCTCTAGAAAATGCCACAAATTTCCCCAAAGTCAAATATACAACACATACATGTATTTATTCACATTAATTCACCTGACGATGGAGATTTATACCTCTGAAATGGTAGCGGAAATAAAATAATTTGTGACTAGTAATAGTAAACTTGTTGTTCGCATCGATATCAATGAAAATCATGGTGAAACCAAATCTAAAATTTTCGCATTAAAACTCACCTGCATATGCCGCATCATGAATCGACCCTACAAGCACAAATTAGAATTGTAAAATTACCATAGGCTACCGTAGACCGTGATAGGTAAGGGTAGACTAAAGTAGTTTTCCTGGTAGCCTTGGTTTGCTAAGATCGTTACCATGTTAGCTGTAAGTTAGGTATGTTGCCTACCTATCGGGTGTTACCCCCACTTCGATCGCTCTGTTTGCGTAAGCAATCGGTGTCTTACTGTAAGTATGAGTAACTTCCCCTAGAAACCGGAAGCGATGAACCATCTAGAAAGGATATATAAAAGGCCGCATAACCTATGGAACATCTTTGTTCTACATAGTTAACCGCCAGTCGTTACTCAAAATTAAACACTATTTGTAGGAAAATTGAAATAGTCAGTGTATAATTCAAGTTTTATTCGAAAATGTTTCATATGAAACGTGAAGCAGAGAGATGTCGTAGTAGAAGTAAAGGAATATGCAGATTTAAAGCTAGAAAACACAATTTTCTAAAAGAATAAAATTAAGAAAAAAAATCAAACATCACTTAATACTTCGTCGAGCTCGTATGAAACATGTTTCTGTTAGTCGTAAACAACTTTCACACTTATCAATAACAACGGGAAAATCTTGGCTTTAATCATGATGATGAACGTGGTACTGAGTACAAAATAACAACAATAATTATATGGATTGTTTCATTTTTGTGCATCTAAAGTGTACATACATCAGAAGTAACTGCTTCGTTAACATTAAAGCGGAGACGTTAAACGGCAACTATTTTTTATTACTTATAAAATGCAGTTTATATTTTATTAGGTTATAAAATATGCAATGGACTAACACTGAACGATGTGCAGCTCTTATCATGTGCAAATCAAACAAACAAAAAACAAAGTGAAGTCGTCGGCTCCCTGTTTTTCTCTTACACATTTATTTATGTTCATTTTCCTACCAGTTATACCAATACTACCGGTAATACTATCGTTTACTACAGTACTTACGTATTGTAACCGTAGTTGTGGCAAAGCGCAACTCTACCAAAGATTCAATTTACGCCTAGTTCTTGTCAAAGAACAACATCTCTGGTGCTTGTCTGTTTGTGACCGCATACGCAGTGGTGCGCTCCTCATCTTGACAATGACGGAACGAGTGCTGAGAATCTATCGGGAAACACAAAAAGATGCGTGAATGGGATACGACCGAAATATCAACTGAAAGAATAGGCCTACTGTAGTTCCATCCCCGAAATAAAATGGATTATTCACTGCGATCAGAAAATATGAAGATGCACTTGTAACTTATTTCTTCTTCAGACTCAGCTACAATCATTTTCTCGTTCGCAATCAATAGACTACAGGTGCTCTCATTTATTACTCGTAGGTTTTTGAAAAACCTAGGGGAGATATGAAGGCCTCGACTACCCGTGCAGGAGGGACCCTGTTCCTGATTATTCAGGCGTGGTGTAGAGTGAGTTGAGACTTCAAGAAGAATATAATAATTTCAGTCCCAAAGAAAGCAGGTGTTGACAGATGCGAAAAGTACCGAACTATCAGTTTAATAAGTCACAGCTGCAAAATACTAATGCGAATTCGTTACAGACGAATGGAAAAACTGATAGAAGCCAACCTCGGGGAAGATCAGTTTGGATTCCGTAGAAATGTTGGAATACCTGAGGCAATACTGACCCTACGACTTATCTTAGAAGAAAGATTAAGGAAAGACAAACCTACGTTTCTATCATTTGTAAACTTAGAGAGAGCTTTTGACAATGTTGATTGGAATACTCTCTTTCAAATTCTGAAGGTGGCAGGGGTAAAATACAGGGAGCGAAAGGCTATTTACAAAATGGTTCAAATGGCTCTGAACACTATGGGACTCAACTGCTGTGGTCATCAGTCCTCTGGAACTTAGAACTACTTAAACCTAACTAACCTAAGGACATCACACACATCCATGCCCGAGGCAGGACTCGAACCTGCGACCGTAGCAGTCGCACGGTTCCGGACTGCGCGCCTAGAACCGCGAGACCACCGCGGCCGGCGGCTATTTACAATTTGTACAGAAAGCAGATTGCAGTCATAAGAGTCGAGGGGTATGAAATGGAAGCAGCGGTTGGGAAGGGAGTGAGACAGGGCTGTAGCCTATCCCCGATGTTATTCAATCTGTATATTGAGCATTGCAATAAAGGAAACAAAAGAAAAATTCGGAGTAGGTTTTAAAATCCACGGAGAAGAAATAAAAACTCTGAGATTCGCCGATGACATTGTAATTCTGTCGGAGACGGCAAAGGACTGGGAAGAGCAGTTGAACGGAATGAACAGTGTCTTGAAAGGAGGGTATAAGATGAACATCAACAAAAGCAAAACGAGGATAATGGAATGTAGTCGCATTAAGTCGGGTGATGCAGCGGGTATTAGATTAAGAAATGAGACCCTTAAAGTAGTAAAGGAGATTTGCTATTTGGGGAGTAAAATAACTTATGATGGTCGAAGTAGAGAGGATATAAAATGTAGACTGGCAATGGGAAGGAAAGCGTTTCTGAAGAAGAGAAATTTGTTAACATCGAGTATAGATTTAAGTGCCAGGAAGTCGTTTCTGAAAGTATTTGTATGGAGTGTAGCCATGTATGGAAGTGAAACATGGACGATAAATAGTTTAGACAAGAAGAGAATAGAAGCTTTCGAAATGTGGTGCTACAGAAGAGGTGCTGAAGATTAGATGGGTAGATCACGTAACGAATGAGGAGGTACTGAATAGAATTGGGGAGAAGAGGAGCTTGTGGCACAACTTGACTAGAAGAAGGGATCGGTTGGTAGGACATGTTCTGAGACATCGAGGGATCACCAAGTTAGTATTGGAGGGCAGCGTGGAGGGTAAAAATCGCAGAGGGAGACCAAGAGATGAATACACTAAGCAGATTTAGAAGGATGTAGGCTGCAGTAGGTACTGGGAGATGAAGAAGCTTGCACAGGATAGAATAGCATGGATAGCTGCATCAAACCAGTCTCAGGACTGAAGACCACAACAACAACAACAACTCGTGTGTAGGCAGCATCTGAATTTTTTGAAGGCGACTGTAAATCTAAATTACCTGTGTATCCATTAAATGTTTCTATAGTAATTATGAAGCTGATTACAAACATACGGTGAGTGACTCAGTGGAGTGAAAAATTTGAAAACTGTGGACTGAGTATTATTCATGACCCGAGTACAACTTTGGTTAAGCTATCCTTCATGTATTCTATTTGTATTGTGTCTGTGGTTCATCGAATTTTAGAATATAATATTATACATTCAGGAACTTATTTTAATTATGAGAGTTTTCTTTCCCGTCTGCACATGTGGTCAGGCCGGTTCTTGTCCATAGAAGGACAACGTATTACATATTTTTTGACTATACTATGGATGGATGCTATACTGATGAGATACAAATATGTGGAAATTTGTCTTCCTATTCCTCGCAGGCCTAAATGAACGTTTCACACGTGGTCACATATGCAACAATTGAAGCAGAATTATTATTGGACAGTTTAATGCAACCAGAAAAGTTGTGCAAATTAATTTTTTGATAAAGAATAGTTAAATAATTCAGTTGTGATTCATCTTGTTATCCTTAGTTGTTTCTCATGGCGAATTTTTCGTTTAGAGGTTAGTATTGTGTATTCCCTAGTGAACAAATGTGTACTGTACACGACGTGACTAAAGCCACGGAACAGCGATATACACATCTGCACATGTCGGTAATATTGCGTGCACAAGATATAAAAGGACAGTTCATTGGCGAAACTGACATTTCTTCTCAGGTCATTCATTTTAAAAGGTCTCCGACATGATTTTGGCCGCATATCGGCAATTAATAGACTTTGAACGCGGAATAGTAGTTGGAGCTAGACGCATGTTTCATTCCATGTCGGAAATCGTTACAGAACTCAATATTCCGAGATCCACTGTGGCAAGAGTGAGCCTAGAATGCCAAATTTCAGGCACCACGAACAGGGCATTGGCCGACAGTCTTTACTTAACACGAGCCGGCCGTTGTGACCTAGCGGTTCTAGGCGCTTCAGTAAGGAACCGCGCAGGTTCTAATCCTGCCTCGGGCATGGATGTGTGTGTTGTCCTTAGTTTAGTTAGGTTTAAGTACTTCTAAGTCTAGGGGACTAATGACCTGAGATGTTAAGTCCCATACTGCTTAGAGCCATTTGAACCATTTTTTCTTTACTTAAAGACTGGAAGCAGCGGCTCTTGTCAGTGCTAATAGACAAGCAACACTGCGTGAAATAATCGTAGAAATCAATGTGGGACGTAAGACTATAAGGTGTCAGGCAAATCCAACACCTTCCATGAAAACCCTAACATGATAAGCAAATCCTGTAGTATATCACATAGCTCCGAATAAATCGTGACATTAAGTTAACCAAAGTAATACGAGTAACGAGTGAGCAAATAGAATACCACAGACTAACACAAGAATGCCTAAATGCATGTCGTACCTTCCCACCATGAGACCGACGCAGTTCCAAGGGGAGAAACGAGAACAGAAGCCGAGAGCAGAACCGTGTTAAGCTAGAAGTCCCTACGATAAGGGACGGACTGGACACCCACGTCGCCAGCCTACCTCTAAGAATACCACCCGCAATTTTTAGCGTGATAATTTTTCGCGTCTCTGTTCCGTCAAGGACCACACCCCAGCCCATGTTAAAAGCTAGAGCCCTCCAGAAAAATAGTATAGATCTTACGATAACACAAAAGGGCCACTACCACCCGCAAGTTTTTGCGTGAGACCTTTTCGCGTCTCTGTTACATTAGGACCACCCCCTAGCCCATGTTAAAAGATGGAGCCCTCCAGAAGAACAGTATAGATCTTACGATAACGCTAAAAGGACCACACCAGCTGCAGGTTTTAGCGTGAGACTTTTTAGCGTCTCTGTTACGTTGCAAACTTTAAAAACATTGCCCCACCACGAAAAGTATAACGTTTCTCATTGGATAGACAGAATTTTTGTAGCCGGAGGTTAAGGTTAACATTGAGACTCTGATTGGTCAGATGAAAACACAGCCAGATAGTTTTTTTAAACCAACTTCGGTAAATTGTAGTAAGGAGAAGTTGGAAGGGAGTTGCTTCCGAGATGGCGAGGTGAGCGGAGCCGTGCTGCCCGCCGCTGCCCTGACGCTGCCTAAACACCGACAAGGTAATGAACGCACGCGATGCCGCATTTTTGAGCGCATAAGGCTTCACCCAGAACTGCAGAAGTCTCATCTGTTACATCCCCTTTTTTTGCGTAGTACTAGTGTCGATCGTTAATTAAAACTCATGGTGTTCACATTTGCCACTTGAAGAACAGATCTGAAACGCGATGATTTTTCTTTTATATAGTTATTGAGAAGTCACATCAGCCTCTGTAATTTACGACAAGTTAGATAAGTAATTAAAGATAATTGAGGGTCACTGTAGACCATTTTTATAGTTTTATCTTTTGTGAAACTTAAATTAAACCTAGATTATAGATGTGATATGGCATAGGTCATCCTTCCATCCATTGTAGAACTTGGAAACCCATTCAGAGAATATTCGTTCACATTTTTATTGAACGCAGCTGGTTTTTACCATCCTGTATTAAAACATCTCCTTTTATCAATAGTGCAATTTATAAACAATGTTTTGTGAGTAGAATAAAATTTCCAATGGTTAACTTAACTGCTTTTTCTTCGTTATTTTACCAGCTAACTAAAAATAGGAAAGCCTTGAACCCCTTCCACTAAATTTAGTTAGTATTAAGATTCTTTTACAGGGAGTGCAGTGGAGCTGACGCTGAGATCATTAAGTATTTGGTTATATCATCGCTAGTCTCACTGAACTCTTCTGAATTCTACATGTCATGTGTGGTCTGGCGTCTCCTTACCAGCAACAGGTCCCAGGTTCAAACTAGTTAATTCCCTAAAAACCACGCTCAGAGCGTCGTTGCGCGAAAGTGGTAGGAAGACACGATGTAGTACAAACAGACACCAGCACGAATGTTTAGAAGACGAACATATCCGTCGGGACAGTGTATCTAAATTTGGCGTTAACGAAGTATGTCATCAGTTAACCGTTGCGACTGCTTTTGCTGACAGCACGATACCTCATGCAGCGCCTCTCCTGGGCTCCTGATCATATCGGTTGGACCCTTGGCCTGGTCAGATGGGCCAACATTTCAGTTGGTAAGGGTTCGAGTTGGGATACACAGTGTTAAGAGCTCAGTCCTATTAACTTTCAACACTAAACTCGAAAGCAGCCGACAAAAATCGTGCGGCGAAAAAAATTACGGTTTCATGTTTACCTGGTGTAAAATTTGTGATCGTCTAGTTTGCTTTTGTTGTGGTTGATACCCAAATTTCCCCGCAGTGTCTCGCAGAATAAGGGCAAGTGACCCATCTGTTCGAGGACGTTAAGCTAGGCGGTTCCTTGAGCATCCTTCGTGACAAGTAGGCTATTTGCTGGCTGCAGCTTTCACCCACTCTCTTCTCTCATCAACATAAACACGGCAAACATGCCGGTACTCTATAAGCACAGCCACACGCACGAGACATTACAGGTAATATACGTGACACGCAAGCCTCTCACCTGGCGTCAACCAGAAAGGTTTACACTACGCTGTGAGCCATTCTACTAAATAAAAACCCATCACGGCAGTGGTCCCCATTTTGCAGGTAACAACAACCATTGATGTCCTTTTGTCTTTCTAGCACATTTAATTTTCCTGTCACATTCTATTCAACATAGGGAAGTGTTCAATGGACTGTGTGTGCAGTTCTCATATCGGGTTCACTTGCTCTAGATAACCTTTGAAGATTTCCTAACCACGTAGTGGATGTATCAACTAAGCCTACAAAAGGAGTCATAGATCGTATGGTAGGGAGGCCCCAAGAATCAGTTTAGCCGCCTGATATGAGAGGTTTCTTCCTTCGCGCAGAATATCTTTCCTTGGCGAAGCGGAAGAGTTGTTGCACAAGTGTTAATATGAGCTGAGAATGAATACATGTTCCCAGTAGGCCGTATTCTTTTATTAGCTGTGCGATCGGCCGATTTCAACCTCGGATCATTTTCAAGGACGTGCCTTAAGCTTCCAGTCATATTATATTGTAATACATCACTGATACATAATGACAGAAATACGTCTTATTTCTGTGCGTATGTGGCATTTTTGTGCCACACACACACACACACACACACACACACACACATACACACACACACACACAGTAGTAAGACGTATTTATGTCACCATGTATCCGAGGTGTATTAAAATGTAAAATGAAGCTGGAAGCTTAAGATACGTGCTTGAAAATGACCCAATGTTGGAATTGGTCGATCGCACAGATAATAAAAAGAATAGAGCCTAATTGGACCATGTTTTCATTCTCAGAACACATTGAGGCTGTGGACCGCCACAAAAATAAAATTTTAAAAAGTTAATGTGTGTTTAGGTGTCATAGACTTCCATCCCGACTCGCCATATGTTTAAAAGGACGTTTTCAATCACATATTTAATTAAAGGCAAATCGAAATTATTTAGTTGGTGGGGATGGGTGGAGGGGGGAGGACTGTTGGAGGAAGGGAAGAACTTATATACTAATAAATACCGGAAGGTTAAAAGCTGAGACAGTGTCCATAAATTACCTATGTTTAAATAGAGCTTCATTATTATTCATTTCTTTTCAAAACGATAATAGAATGCTCTTTGTTAACATGATTCACATGAACGAAATATGTAAATGTAGTTACTGTTTATGACACAAGCATATAAACCATAAAAATTCCAGGTCACACTCACACTCATCACTATCGTTACAGTGTTACTTTCATTCCGGTTAGTGTGAAAATGGAATATTCCCCTTCAAAATCGTGGAAAATTAGATGAAACTTCATAGAGAACAGTTACTGTTTCTACTCATCAAGTTGAGATTGTTAACTTTAACTACTAGAGCCAGTTTAAAACTCCTTATTGTCATTTTTTCCGCTACGTTATTAATTGATTGTCTTCATTGTATCACTTTTCCTCTACTTACTCGTCGTCTGCATTAATATCTCTTTTTATATTCGTTATTATTCCATGTAATCTCGTTCCCCAAAATTCTGACTGGCTCCGCTGATTCCAATGACTAGATGAAAACACACGCACTCGAACCCTAGATTTCCCGTTGTCAGTCATACAATCCCCATGGAATGTCCGTCCACCGAAGAAGAAGGCGCTAGTGGGTATGGCACGCATAAAGTGCGTCGTGTTGTGTCATGCGTTGTGCTGTACGGCGACGAGAGAAGGCAGGTGTCGGCAAATAGCCCACTCCCTCGAATAGCACCATAGGGGCCACCAACCTTAACGTCCCTATCCGACGGACATATCACGATCAAAACTGCCACATACCCTCACTCCATGACGCATGCCCAAGTCTGGTTGCCAGAAACTGGATGCAACCTCCTCGCGTTCCCTTGTGTGCCAAATGAAGGCAATGAATATTCTTGCTGCCATCAGGATTCGAATCAGCCACAGCCGGCTACGAGCCTTGCATCGACACACAGCCGCGCTGCTGCAACTGAGCGTTGGCAAACATCAACAGTACGCACTCACTGAATGACTTTAAAGACTGAAACACGGAAACCCAAGACCCCACTGGTGACAGACGTTCGGAACATACTCATAGGTGTTACAGTACAAGCGGAAAACAAAACAGTAATTACCAGCAGAAAAACGTTCTATCGGAGCACAAACAATGCGAAGATGTTCCTGTTTATTTCAAAGACTCTGCTTCATTCAACCTTACTCAGCGCCTATTTTCCGAAAAATTGTCACATGTAAACATATTAGACGTATTAGCGTCTTTTTTTAACAGGCGACTCACCCCAAACTCCCACAAGCTCCCCTAACTGCAACTCACTCACACTCACTAGTCCATCGCTGTAAGTTGTTCATACCCATCCACACCCAGTTGCTCTTTTTCAGCCCAGCTGATTGTCTTTATCTCTTTGTATCTCTCTGTTATTGTCTTCTGTAACAGAGCCACAATCTTCTTCGTTCTGTCCTCCTTACTTACAGTCTCCTCTCGCTGGCACTGTCTCCCTCTCGCTCTCTCTTACTCCTAATATCCCATTCTCTCCTACTGCTGCTGTCTCTTATCACTGGCTCTCACCTACTTCTTTCTTTGTTCCTCCCTCCCACCACTTCCACCCCGCCCTGGCACCGACTCTTTGACTCTTTTCCTAGCATAGTTCACTGTCAACTATTTCACTACCACTGTGTCCCCCCCTTTCTCTCAAACAGCCATTCTTTGTATAACACAACCACTGTCTACTAACTTGCAGTATTTATTACTTTTCCGCCTCCCTGCCATTGCCGCTGTATAATTCTCTCTCAGCCTAAGAAAGCACGAAAATGATAGCATGCCAAAATTTTGGGGAAAATTTTTAAAGGTACCGAGAAAGGTAAAATGTGGCAGCTGGTTCCTCATCAGTCAGAGTCTTTTAAATAAACGGAAATAAATGTGCGTTTTTGTGCTCCGATAGGAGCATTTTCCGCTAGTTCCCTTGTTTTCCCTGCTGCATCAGGGCATTTAACTCACATGAAAAGAAACGTGTAAGTAAAATTAGATAGTTTACTTGTGTAAAATTGAAACAACGAAAAGTTAATTAAACATCTCATACCGGATTTAACGTGCAATAAATATTTGCGTGTGCTTCAGTTCTACAACACGGGTTTTCCAGATGATAAAGGGAACACTTTAGAGCATATTTCTCCACACTACGTTGCTTTATAAACTATGTTTTCGCCTCCCTCAGGATCTTACGTGCGTATGTTACGGCAACCAGTAGGGTAACTTTGGACCCCTGCATTTTGGAAACAAAGATTTGTAGAAAATTTTCAAGATTGTTCGAGATCGGGATCCTATGAAGACATCATAAAAATTGCAGCCATTTGCTGTGCAAAGCTGTCTCGGATTTCGTGGCTGGGTTTTGGTACGCAAAAAAATAATTTTGTGGGGTGTTTCTCGATAACGGATAAATATTTTGGGAAAGGGGAGATGGCTTTTCTAGACAAATGCCTAGAGAATATACGATTAATTTGAGCAATTTGCTGGTGTTATTTATTTTTTAGATTTCACCTCATACCGGTTTTTACGTGTAGAAGTATCGTAGCTTAAAAAGCACTGTATCTTGGGAACGAATAAAGATATAAGGAAAATTTTCCAGGTCGTCCGAGATCGGGATCTTAGGAATATATCGTAAAAATTTCAGACAATGCTGTGTATAGCCATCTTGGTGAGCTGGCGATGTCGAAAATATCGCAAAAAACACTTTTTGTGGGGTTTTCCGGGAAACCATCAACGAACCAATGGTGCCTCCATAAGTCGCATCAAGCCCAACGTAGACCAAATCACATGCAAAACACCCAACCGATTTGTTCCATTTGCCTAAGCAGGAGGAAGTGTGATTTATTCATACTTTGACCGTCACTGTAGATCAGCGACAATGAGAGATCCTTTTGTTGCGTATGAAAATGGTCCCTAGCCAAAGGGCTATCCAAAACCCTAAACCCTGCCTTTTTACCACCAATAGAACGCCAGATATGAGCACCGAAAAATCCCGTTTCTATCCGCGGCGTTTTGGAACACACTAGGTACGCATTCTGTCTCATGCATACCGATAGGTAGGACAAGAGTTCTGCACCGGAGGTAGAAGGTGGAATGCTTGACCTCATGTAGTGCGCGTAGTGTCCTCTTGTTTGAGAAGTGTGAAAACAACAACTCGGTCGTGCCACTTTTGTTTTTTCCCCCTTTATATTAAATTTTACGTTGAAGACAGTGCCGTGGTAAAGGGGTGGCGAAATATGCCTCCGTCAAGATCATAGGCACAGAGAGGGTACAAAAACAAAAAAAAACAAGAAAAACGGAAAGAAAGGCGGTTTAACAATTATCAGGGAGAAGCACGTGAGTTCTCCCACCCCTTGTGTTCCTATTCTCTGCCTAAGAGGGCAGCTCGACAAGGGTAACTACCTGCTGAGGTTTTTTATGTCTTTTAAACGTGACTCAAAGCTATTTTATATCAGTAAATTGTTCTAAAGTTTTTCTATTGTATTGATATCTTTGATGGACAAGATCAGTTGCTGGCTTCTAAATACTTTCGGCTATCATACTCCATTTATTTTAATTTTAAATGGCACTACGCAATGTTCCTAAAATATTGACAGCGGTGTTTGTCTACTAAGACATTTACACGAACGGCAGCATATGAGTTTAAAAGCTGTCATTTAAGTAAATTCGTTTTTATGTTTTCCTTGGTAGTCCAAAGTTTTGCTAAACTGGGGTCATACCATTTTCAAAGAAAAGTTCGCATTTTTTCTTTGTAAGCCAATCTGCATATACCTTAGAGAAGGAGAAACGCGTCATTGGCAAAACAAAAAATGATAAAGCCTGTTTTGCAGCTAAGACTATTTATTATCTCAATCCAGCAATCAAGTTCTTGCTGCTTGCTTGGTTCGGTATAGTAGGATCTCAAAGGTCGTCGGCGAGAGTGTACAGAAGCAAATACTTTACCGATTTCTGCTAAGCACTGGAGCAAGACGAGACAGTGGAGGAAGCGAGCGAAAAACCTCAGAGAGGATACATAATTTACATGTACCTCCAGACAGTAATTTTGCTGCTCCTAGTTTCGATTGGCACCATCTGCTGTCTAAATACAAAGAATTCTGTGGCTGGTTAATAACACTACGAGAGTTGTCAGTCGTTGTGCCTACAGACAGCCATACTCTGTTCAGCTAAGCTGCACTCTAGTGCCAATATCGACGTGTCGGTCGTATTTGCATATCTGAGCGAACCGCATCGCGGTGGGCAGTGCTGTTGCAGGGCAGATACGCCGGCAATTAGCGGTTTCGTTCCATCTCTGCCTAATAAACATTAACATACATGTTTTGTTTTACATTCGATTTTTACATAGTTTACTCAATTTGTAATTTATTTACAGTAATGATACATTTCATTCGTTGTGTGAAATATTTTTGACCAATGTAGTTCATTTACGTAATATTTTCAATAATGCATCATTTTTTATTAAACCTTCTAACAAAAGAACCAGTTGCAAAAGGGAAGGTTTACGTTGGGAGGGGGTGGGGGTGGTGGGTGGGGGGGGAAGTAGTACCAGGTGCAATGGATGACCTCTGACTGAAAATGATTGTGGAAACTTCACAAGTTAGCTCATAGGATGGTTAAAATTGAATTCCCAGTCCACATATAAGTTTTTAGATCTAGTGGACTAACACAACTGTACGATGAGGACATTGGAAAAGGTTGAAGGAATCATACCCACATTTTTCCTAAAGTGATTTTTCACACCATGCCAAATTCCATCCAGGATTCCCCAATCTGAATCGATACGTAGCGGATTTTCATTCCCTGAAGATTATAAATGTATTTGATGATATTATGTACAAAGTCACTAACCCAAAAACTAGCCGGCCGTTGTGGACGAGTGGTTCTAGGCGCTTTAGTCTTTTACCGCGCGACCGCTTCGATCGTAGGTTCGAATCCTGCCTTGGGCATCGATTTGTGTGATGTCCTTATGTTAGTTAGGTTTAAGTAGTTCCAAGTTCTAGAGGACTGATGACCTCAGATGTTAAGTCCCATAGTGCTGAGAGCCATTTTTGAACCCAAAATCGAAACAACAATACGGGATTAGTAATGCCACCGAATTATTGTGTATTTCTGTAATAAAGGAAAAGGCAGAAGAAACGGCAAGCAGAAAACAGAGAAGTTTGTCAAAGTAATTAATTGTCTGCTACATTTATATTCCTCGAAGATTCGAACTTGCAAAAGAATGTGTGACCTGTGAGAATGAAGCATAGATTAAACTGTCGAAGCAGCGCACCTTTCTGCTGATTATTACTGAGAAAATTAGATAGAATTGTTGTCGAGATGAGTGGTCTTTCCTTGTGAAATGTCAAAGACTGATGGAATGCCAGAAAAAAAGTGCGCGTGGTTGTCCAGCTAGCCTATGTGCTCAACAGCGTACCAGCGTGAACAACAGAAGCAAGATGTCAGAACAGTATGTTTACAAACATGGACAGCCGGCAGTGAAGCGCCAGAAGGCGATGCGGCACTGCACTGAGTGTCTCATTATGGAATACACGAACGTGTGTTACCTAACTTTTTTGTGATCTTTAGTTGTGGAATATTAATTCAATTCGTATTTACAACTGTCAGACATTTTATAAAATATTCTGAAATTTTAAGAAATATCAGGGTAGCTGTAACAGACTTTGTTAGGCACTTATCTGTTCGAGTCAGATGTTATGCCTCTTTTTCTTTCACCGTAAATTCCTATCTCACTTATTGGTTTGTTAGTTCACACAAGTATGAATTGCTTATACAGGGTGTTACAAAAAGGTATAGCCAAACTTTCAGGAAACATTACTCACACACAAAGAAAGAAAATATGCTATGTGGACATGTGTCCGGAAACGCTTACTTTCCATGTTAGAGCTCATTGTATTACTTCTCTTCAAATCACATTAATCATGGAATGGAAACACACAGCAACAGAACGTACCAGCGTGACTTCAAACACTTTGTTACAGGAAATGTTCAAAATGTCCTCCGTTAGCGAGGATACATGCATCCACCCTCCATCGCATGGAATCCGTGATGCGCTGATGCAGCCCTGGAGAATGGCATAGTGTATCACAGCCGTCCACAATACGAGCACGAAGATCCTCTACATTTGGTACCGGGGTTGCGCAGACAAGTGCTTTCAAATGCCTCCATAAATGAAAGTCAAGAGGGTTGAGGTCAGGAGAGCGTGGAGGCCATGGAATTGGTCCGCCTCTACCAATCCATCGGTCACCGAAACTGTTGTTGAGAAGCGTACGAACCCTTCGACTGAAATATGCAGGAGCTCCATCGTGCATGAACCACATGTTGTGTCGTAAAGGCACATGTTCTAGCAGCACAGGTGGAGTATCCCGTATGAAATCATGCTCCATTGAGCGTAGGTGGAAGAACATGGGGCCAGATCAAGACATCACCAACAATGCCTGCCCAAACGTTCACAGAAAATCTGTGTTGATGACGTGGTTGCACAATTGCGTGCGGATTCTCGCCAGCCCACACATGGTGATTGTGAAAATTTACAATTTGATCACTTTGGAATGAAGCCTCATCCGTAAAGACAACATCTGCACTGAAATGAGGATTGACACATTGTTGGATGAACAATCCGCAGAAATGTACCCGTGGAGGCCAATCAGCTGCTGATAGTGCCTGCACACGCTGTTCATGGTACGGAAACAACTGATTCTCCCGTAGCACTCTCCATACAGTGACGTGGTCAACGTTACCTTGTTCAGCAACAACTTCTCTGACGCTGCATTAGGGTTATCGTCAACCGCACGAAGAATTGTCTCGTCCATTGCAGATGTCCTCGTCGTTCTAGGTCTTCCCCAGTCTCGAGTCATAGGCTAGAATGTTCCGTGGTCCCTAAGACGCCGATCAATTGCTTCGAACGTCTTCCTGTCGGGACACCTTCGTTCTGGAAATCTGTCTCGATACAAACGTACCGCGCCACGGTTATTGCCCTGTGCTAATCCATACATCAAATGGGCATCTGCCAACTCCGCATTAGTAAACATTGCACTGACTGCAAAACCACGTTCGTGATTAACACTAACCTGTTGAGGCTACGTACTGACGTGCTTGATGCTAGTACTGTAGAGCAATGAGTCGCATGTCAACACAATCACCGAAGTCAACATTACTTTCCTTCAATTGGGCCGACTGGCGGTGAATCTAGGAAGTACAGTACATGCTGACGAAACTAAAATGAGCTCTAACATGGGAATTAAGCGCTTCCGGACACATGTCCACATAACATCTTTTCTTTATTTGTGGGTGAGGAATGTTTCCTGAAAGTTTGGCTGTACATTTTTGTAACACCCTGTATGTATAATTCCTATCATGTGAAGTTGTATGATGCACAGACAACTGAAAACTGAGGCAAGCGCGATGCATAATTAGCAATAAATATCATCTGTGTTTTTGAAGCGAGAGAGGACGTTGGCAGTTGATAGCTGGAGTATAAGTAGGTTTGTGTTAATACTTTTTGAAATTTTTTAAGGTGAAAAAGTTGTGAACAGTGTTTGGGTGATGATTTGCGGACAAAGGTGTTAAAAGCATTTCTTTAACTTTTTAGGATAAAGTGGAGCTGGATTTGAGAGATGCAGTTGAGTGATAAAAATAAGTATTATGTCGTTGTGTAAAGGCCCTGTGTTAACGCTCTTTAGCGAAATTTTTATTGAACTGTCTTTTACTTAAAACATACAAGAACTGTGGGTGTTTAAAGAAAGCCAGAGAACTGGACAGAGAAGCTGAAGAGCGGATGTAGGTATTTAATGCTAAAAATCCGCGAGCGAGAAGAGAAGAGCCAAAGGTGTTTTGGAATCATTCATTGGCGGATACCGTGTGCGTCAAATAAGAAAGGTTTAGTGGCTGATAGGCACTGAATTAACAGGCGGATGTGGAAATGTGTAAAGAAACAGTTACCGTCAATCATACTGTGCCTGTGAATGAGTTGTGTCACTGGAAAGATTAAAACACTACTTGAACGTCTGAGTCCGAGAACAAAATTAGAACTGCTCAATAACAAGAAGAGCGTAGCTCGAATTTTGTCTGAGTTATAGAGTCGGCCCAGCACACAGTTTAATCAGCCAGAAAGTTCCAATTAAACTTTAATTAAGTGTGCAGTCCTTTGAACAAAAATGAATACTGTAAGGCTTGCAGTTTTTACTAATGAAAAATTGTGCTTTCGTTTGAGTCCTTCATCATATTTTGTCCAGAGGTTTTTCGCGGAGTTGTTTAACACTTTTATTTACGTCAAGTTGTGAATAGACTACCTTTCGGAGCAAGATTTTTATTGCATAATTTTATTTATCTTGGAGAATCGTGGGCAGCTCTTTTTAGCAGATACCGACGATCCGCTATGCCGTGAGACCACGCAGCATCCAACTGTACCCTGTGACGTCAGAAACGTACGACAAAAGAATCGTTGGTCATGGAAACAGAAACAAAACGCATGTACAAATGCGAAATTCGTGAATTCTTTACAACCATTGCAGTTGGTCACACTAGCGAATCTTACAACTAAATTATATATATAAAAAATACAACAGAAAGTATTTTGACGAAATAGACCAGTGTCCTAGTGCGATAGATTTTTGGAGTTGAAATCAAGGAGACCGTAATGAATTGGCATATTCTTTTACGATACAGTGAAAACGAAGCTTTTATAAACCAATTTTTTCGGTCGGAAAAATATTTTTTAATTGGGAGAGGTCTAAAATTAGCCTATTGAATTTTTTCAACTTCATAACTTCAGACTGACTTCCGAGCAGACATTGCAGAAGCACCTGACTTAAGTAACACACGGCAGTTCAATAAAAACAGTAGCTGTTGGTTAACAAGAAAACTATACAAAAGTCAATTGTTATTACAATTTGTTCAACGTTTCGTCTACTGACGGTTGACTGGACAGTACCAAATAGCACTGTAGCAGATTGCTAGCTACCACTATGAGCTATGTAACAGCAAGAAAATGGATTAGAACGGTTAAAGATGGCCGTTCACCATGAAGCACGAAGTGGGTGACCATCTGGTATCACAGAAGACATGGAGCAGTAAGTTGATGAAAGGTTCAGCGAAACAGACGTTTAATGATTTTATCCTTACCTAATGACTACCTCAAGTTTCAAGCAATGTTCTTTATGTAATCTTTACGGAATCCACAAACTTGTGGAAACAGTGCTAACGCTGGGTTCAGGCGCTCAGTCCGGAACCGCGCGACTGCTACGGTCGCACGTTCGAATCCTGCCTCGGGCATGGATGTGTGTGATGTCCTTAGATTAGTTAGGTTTAAGTAGTTCTAAGTCCTAGGGGACTGATGACCACAGATGTTAAGTGCCATAGTACTCAGAGCCATTTGAACCATTTTTGTTAACGCTGAGTGGTTGAAAAATAAGGCGGCAGATGCTTATGAGAGTGGAATTCAGAAATTACTTGATCGTTACTATAAATGCTGTAATACTGTTTTTTTATCAGAGTGGAATATGTTCGTTCGTTACAATAAATGCCTTAATATTTATTTTTATAAGAGTGGAGTAGTGAACCTTGCTGCGGTAGGGTGAATGGGGATTCTCGACGATACAGACAGTTGTACTGTAGAAGTAACCAGACAGAGGGATATATGTGGAGAGGCCAGACAAGCATACGGTTCCTGTAGGGGAGCAGCAACCTTAACAGTAGTGTAGACCTAAGGGTCTAGATGACTGATTGACCTGTTCTTGTAACATAAGCTGACATGGCCTTGCTATGTTGATGCTGTAATCTTTCTATAAAACTTTGTCTGTAAATGAAAATACTCAGTATTCTTTATTAAAAATTTTGTCCATATGTAACGTTAGCTTCAGATATCGTATTCAGGTGTTGGCCCCACGTTGCGCATGTGGACAGTGCCGTAAAACAACACTTTAAACTAAATGAAATACGGAATCTGAAATAATGAATACTAGTCTAATAAAAGCCAAAAGTAACTTATTGTGTGCTCACTGAAAACTATTTAACTGAAACTCAGTTATGAACTACATTATGAAAGTGGCGTGACATGAAGTGCAATTTCTGACTTGAAATGTCCACCGAAATCGGAGGAAAAAAACTGTTAAGATTATCTGCAATGTTCACCGTAAATTAATCTGTTTGCTTAGCACAACACCTTGTAATTGTGGCTGCAAACTGTTTCCTCATAAGAATGTAAAGAGAAATTTTTCCTTAAATAAAAGTAACTTACCTCACGCTCCGCATGTTGTTTTGTGTCTCGTGTAGTCACGTTCTCGAAAGCAAATAGAAATCAGCAAATGCAGCAGATAAAGAAAAAAATAAACTACTCACAACAACGTTTTTTATCAGAACAATCCGTGGCTTCGTTTGGTATAAGGTAAAAAGCACACACGACAAAAAATAAAAACTATTCTAAGAATTATGGTGGAGGGTTTTACATTAAGGAGAGTCGTTCACGAAAAATTAAACTCTGTGTATCGCCAAAAAAGACTTTACAACATCGGAAGACTCTAACAATTACGAAATTCTCTCCATGCAAAAATTATATACGTTCCAACCAACTGCGTTATTTGTGACATAGTGAAAACAAAGAGATCAAATTAACACTTATCATAAATGTTATTAGCTATCTGATGAACGAAGATTTCCTCCAATTAATAGTTCTGACAAATAAAGATTTCAATCTTAAGCATGGATTGGTTACCTTGAAAAATTCCTCCAAAAAATCTTCTCCATCAATAGAACGAATTACATCTGTTTAAATGGATATATTTTAGCTCCAACTCTGTTCAAAATCTATATAAAGGAAGCTTTTCAAGAATGGAAACTTACATGCCACGCCATGAGAATTCCAGCTGGAACAGAGACATTGTATGCATTACTTTCTGCGGACGACCAAGTGATCATCACAACAGATATTGAAGGTGTGAAATGTATGTTTTGTAAATGCAGAGAACAGTATGTACAACGAGGTCTTTCAATAAATCTTGTCAAAACTGAATATCTCGCAGTGGGAGAATGTGAGGCAGTGGGTTTGGAAACTGATTTTGGTGAGATAAAAAAATTAAATCTTATAAATATTTTGGTATAACTTTATCTGTTAGTGGAAAGAGCACAGAAAAAATAGAAAATAATGTTGGGTAAGTGAAGAAGGCAATCCAACAGTTAAATTCTGCTTTATGGATTAAAAAAGTAATAGTCAAAATCGGAACAGTAATACATCACACAGTTGTGGAAAGTTTTGCAACGTATAGGTCAGAAACGTGGGAAAACTAATAAGAGAGACAAACAGAGGCTTATTGCAACGGAAGTGGGCTACTGGACAGGGAGTAGCGGAATCTCAAGAGTTAATCACATAAGAAATGAGGCAATACGGAGGAAAATGGATCCCAAATAGACTATTTTAGACACAGTTGTCAAAACGACCAGATTCGACTGAAGATAAACAAAGAGAATCTGCGATGACCATATAATCTATGCGAGCGAAACAGCGGGCGCTAAGCTAGTGAAAAAGTATGCATTCGAACTCACCTTCAGGCTCCACATAGAATGTTCCCTCTTACTTGCCACATTCAATTTTGTAATTTTCAAAGTAAACACTCATCCTGCGTAAACGGCCAGAACGGTGAACTGGGGTGCTGGAGTCGTCGCCGTGCACCGAGCTGCTTTCGCGCCAGGGGTCAGAGGCCGGCGGAACGGGACAGTGTGATTACTCATGACCCCCCACGTCCGTCGAGACGTGCAGGGACGCCACAGTGGCACGCGCGACCCCAGAACCGCAAGCATCTGCGCAGTGTGCTGTGGTGCTGAGTGTGTGTCGCGAAGCGGAAACGGCGCATGCGGTATTCCCTTCACACGCCGATCACTGCCCGCTACCCAACAGGTCACCCGCTAACCAAAGGCGCCATCTCGATCCCCCGCGGTACTTGGTGCCTGACGCCGCTACCGCGGGACGGACTTGCGGCTGAGGTAGAGGTCCTACGTGGAGAGACGGCGAATAACAGTGTAAGATGGCAAGAATACGCCCCTTACATGAAGTCATTAAAGATCACCTGACTCAAGTTGGGCGAATAGTAGGGCTGAACAAAATGACTGACAAGGCACAATGCAGCTTGTAGAGGGTATAGTATGCACGTATTGGAATAAATAATGTCGGGTGATGGTTTTAAAGTAATTCACACGACGTGAAAACTTTGTGGAAACGCGTCGATTTACTGGAGGCTAGTTTATCGCTGCGAAGTATGCAGAGTCGACCACGGCGCGCGGCTGGGGAGCGGCGAAGGGAAGCGACAATAGGCAGCTTAGGGGCGGCTCAAACTCTTGAGAAAGCGGTAACGGGGCGCGGCCTCCAGCTGCCTTAAGATGAGTGACAGTGAGAGGGTGGTTGACCCATGCTGGTGTACCGGGAAGCAGACGGAGAACTTGTATGCCTGTTGATAAATGTCCATCGTCCCGTTTTCAGTGAAACATGCGAGAAAGCTGCGCAAAGCTACGGTGGAGCGGTCAACAATGGCCAAAATATGCGTGTTCGTGACTATAGCAACTTCACGCTGAATTCATGGTCCACAGAGTCTGAAGTAAATCAGGTGAAGAGCGACAGAATGAAATACGCTGGCCTCCAATGGGAACGTAGGACCAAGGAATTTGAAATACTCTCCTGGGAGTCAGAATTCCGGAAAAATTTGTGTTTTGTGCAGACACTAACCTTGATGGGTGGCCTGGGAGGAGCTAAATAGCAAAAGTTGAGAGGAAGGGTAATTTTGTGGGAATTTGTTCACTTCCCAGAGCAGGCATTGGTCGGCGCTGGGAAGCGACGCATAATTAACGCGACCTGCGCTGCAGTTGGCGTAAGTGATTTTGCTGGAGGGGAAACCGAGGCGAAGAGCGGTAGTGGTCTTCCGTTCCCAGCTTGCCTAGAGTGCGAACCTGGCGTTCTTTACTCAGCTTGCCTGAGAAAGAGTGAGCATCTCTGCAGTTTAGGACTTAACAAATGGAACGATTGAGCTTGGAGATAGGAAGTTTTGGTTCACCTATGTACTGAGCAAGATAGCTAGTAGCTGCCTTGCAGCACCACGAGGTCGGCTGACGTCCGCACGACACCGATCCGCCACGCTGAATTCGCTGATATTGCGCCCGCTCCGGCCACTGATTAATTTGTTGGATCACGTCGGCAAAGTTTCCACGAGGGTTTCATGGGCCGTGTATTGTAGAATTTTTCTCGCACTTCGCACTACGCCTGGGTCAGTCGATAAGAATTACTTTTGATTTATCGTGCTTTACTCCACGCAATTTATTATCACTGCCTGTTAGGAGAGTCATGTAATGTGATGATTGAAGGTCGTGAGTTAAAATAAATCTGTGCTAATCGACTGCATCTGTTTTCAATACAGTAGTTGAAATCCCAAGTCACTTTCTTAATTAATTTTATGTTCAACGTCTGGTGTTCGATAGCTGAATATAACGTCAATGTGCACCCCTTTTTAACTAAAAGGGATCAATTCTGAACCAATTAATGTCAACACTGCCACTGCAGTTCAATCAGGACTCACAGGGCCTTATTACTTTCTTTGCGTTATCCGACATTGCGGCAGTTTTGCACTCTCTGTTGGTTTGTTAGTCAATTACCTGGGGTGAACACACGCCAAAACCAGATAAGTGACGGGTGGGGTGTTACAGAAGTAATACCGACACGGATTGACTGAGAACTAAGGGCGCCATATTTTTATCTGTTGTTGCGATCCGAAGACTTCTTTAATGCAGCTTGTAAGGTTTCAGTTTATTTTTGGTGCTCAAAGAATGTGATGTGAACTCTATATTTTCATTTCATCTACATGTATATCTGCATAGATACTACGCAAGCCACGGTACGGTGCGTGGCCGAGAGTACCCTGTACCACTACTTGTTATTTCCTTTCCTGTTTCACTTGCAAATAGAGCGAGGGAAAACGACTGCCTATATGCCACAGTATAAACCCTAATTTCTCGTATCTTATCATCGTGATATGAATGTTGGCGGTAGGAGAATCGTTCGGCAGTCAGCCTCAAATACCGGTTCTGTAAATGTTCTCAACAGCGCTTCTCCATAAAATCGTCGCCTTCCCTCCATGGATTCCCATTTGAGTTTCCGCAGCGTCTCCGTAACACTTATGTGTTGTTCGAACCTAGCGGTAACGCACTTAGCAGCTCGCCTCTGAATTCCTTCGATCGCTTCCTTCAGTCCAAACACTCGAGCAGAACTCAAGAACAGATCGCATTCCTATATGCGGTCGCCTATACCTATATACTCTTTCCTAAAATTTTCCTAATAAACCGAAGTGGTCCACACAGTTCTCACATGCTCGTTCCACCTCATATCGCTTTACAACGTTCCGCCCAGATATACAAATGACTTGACTGTGCCAAGCAGAACAGCAGTAATACTGTATCAGTACACGTCTGATCTTCCTATTCATCAGCATTAACTTACACTTTTCCACATTTAGGGCTAGCTGCCACACATTACACCAACTGAAACTTTTGTCTAAGTCGTTTTGTATCTTCCTAAAGCCACTCAACCTCGACACCATACCGTAACCACAGCATCATCGGCAAACAACCGCAAGTTGCTGCTCATCCTGTCCACCAAATCGTTTATGTTTATAGAGAACAACAGTGATTCTATCACCCTTCCCTGAGGCACTCCTGACGATACCGTCGTACCTGATGAACACTCGCCATCGCATACAATGTACTGCGTTCTATTATTTAAGACATCTTCGAGCCACTCACATTGAAACGTCCCCTTAGAAAAATTATACACGACTGTGCTTAAACTGACACACAATAGTTTTTAGCGCAACGCAATCTGACTTTCAATAATCCCTACAAGAGAATGGCTCTGACTAAATTAACTATACGTTTCACAAATCACTTGTTGTTGTTGTTGTTGTTGTCTTCAATCCTGAGACTGGTTTGATGCAGCTCTCCATGCTACTCTATCCTGCCTGCCAAGAGGCCAACAAGGTCAGACGAGATATGTACACCGTAATGAGGTGGCAGAGAAGTAAAAAGTGGGGTCGTTGGCACATTAGCATTGGCACGACGAAGGGTTTTAGAGGGCGGCTTCCTTAGATAACTCTGCTGCCCACAGCAGGCGCCAAGCATCTTGCATCGGTATTACTGAAACGTCCCCTTTGAAAAATTATACACGACTGTGCTTAAACTGACTCACAATATTTTTAGCGCAACGCAATCTGACTTCCAAAAATCCCTACGAAATAATGGCCCTGACTAACATTAACCTATACCTTTCACAAATCACTTACCTCACAAAAATCTTCGTTACTCGAACTACTGCAATACAGCGAGCGCCACTACTGCCAGCTAACTTAAAGATTCAAACTACGGAAGTCACTAACTACTGATAGGCACAGTTAGCAAATGAAAGATTTTAATACAGAACAAACAATGTATTTACCTTTATAGTCATAATATATATATATATATATATATATATATATATATATATATATATATATATATATATATATATATATATATCAGTTCATGACACCAATTCTTACAAATTTCAAAACTCCGTCATCTCTCTCCCCACGTCCACCGCTGCTGGTGGCTCACCTCCAACTGCGCAACGCTACGCGCTGTTAGCATCCAGCTGCCGCTGCCCAACACTGCAATGCAAACCAGCCACAGACTGCACGCGGCGCAGCCAGTGATTTTCATACAGAGCGCTACGTGGCGGAGGCGTTACCAATAAAAAAACCTAAACAGCCTACTTACAACATATCTGTGAACCTATCCACCTGCATGTACCTGCGTTAACAGCCTGCATTGGGGCACCGTGTCAAATGCTTTCCGGAAATTTAGAAATATGGAATCTGCCTGTTGCCCTTCATCCATAGTTCTCAGTATATCATGTGAGAAAAGGGCAAACTGAGTTTCGCAAAAGAGGTGCTTTCTACAACCATGCTGATTTATGGACATAAGCTTCTCTGTCTCAAGGAAGTTTATTATATCCGAACTAACAATATGTTCAAGGATTCTCAAGCAAACATAACACTATCTGTAATTTTAGGGGTCCGTTCTTTTACCCTTCTTATATACTGGATTCACATGCGCGTTTTTCCAGTCGCTTGGGACTTTGAGCTGGGCGAGAGATTCACGATAAATGCAAGCTAGGTAAGGGGCCAATGCCTTAGAGTATTCATTGCAAAATCGAACAGGGATTCCATCCAGTCCTGATGATTTATTTGCTTTCAAATCTTTCAGTTGTTTCTCTACGCAAGGTATCCATATTACTATTGAAACGTCCACTTAGAAAAATTATACAAAACTGTGCTTAAACTGACACACAATATTTTTAGCGCAACGCAATCTGACTTTCAATAATCCCTACAAAAGAATGGCCCTGACTAACATTAACCTATACCTTTCACAAATCACTTACCTCACCAAAAATCTTCGTTACTCGAACTACTGCAATACAGCGAGCGCCACTACTGCCAGCTAAATAAAAGATTCATTTACGGAAGTCACTAACTACTGATAGGCACAGTTAGCAAATGAAAGATTTTAATAGAGAACAAACAATGTATTTACCTTAATAGTCATAATATATATATATGAGTTCATGACATCCATTCTTACAAATTTCAAAACTCCGCCATCTCTCTCCCCACATCCACCACTGCTGGCGGCTCACCTCCAACTGCGCAACGCTACGCGCTGTTAACATCCAGCTGCCCAACACTACAATGGCGAGTATTACAACAATACCAACCAGCCACAGACTGCACATAGCGCAACAACCGAGTTAGAAAACTGCTGCGGAAGCAAAGGGAACTTCACAGCAAACATAAACATAGCCAAAGCCTTGCAGACAAACAAAAATTACGCGAAGCGAAATGTAGTGTGAGGAGGGCTATGCGAGAGGCTTTCAATGAATTCGAAAGTAACGTTCTATGTACTGACTTGGCAGAAAATCCTAAGAAATTTTGGTCCTATGTCAAAGCGGTAGGTGGATCAAAACAAAATGTCCAGACACTCTGTGACCAAAATGGTACTGAAACAGAGGATGACAGACTAAAGGCCGAAATACTAAATGTCTTCTTCCAAAGCTGTTTCACAGAGGAAGACTGCACTGTGCTTCCTTCTCTAGATTGTCGCACAGTTGACAAAATGGTAGATATCGAAGTAGACGACAGAGGGATAGAGAAACAATTAAAATCGCTCAAAAGAGGAAAGGCCGCTGGTCCTGATGGGATACCAGTTCGATTTTACACAGAGTACGCGAAGGAACTTGCCCCCCTTCTTGCAGCGGTGTACCGTAGGTCTCTAGAAGAGCGAAGCGTTCCAAAGGATTGGAAAAGGGCACAGGTCATCCCCGTTCTCAAGAAGGGACGTCGAACAGATGTGCAGAACTATAGACCTATATCTCTAACGTCGATCAGTTGTAGAATTTTGGAACACGTATTATGTTCGAGTATAATGTCTTTTCTGGAGACTAGAAATCTACTCTGTAGGAATCAGCATGGGTTTCGAAAAAGACGATCGTGTGAAACCCAGCTCGCGCTATTCGTCCACGAGACTCAGAGGGCCTTAGACACGGGTTCACAGGTAGATGCCGTGTTTCTTGACTTCCGCAAGGCGTTTGACACAGTTCCCCATAGTCGTTTAATGAACAAAGTAAGAGCATACGGACTATCAGATCAATTGTGTGATTGGATTGAGGAGTTCCTAGATAACAGAACGCAGCACGTCATTCTCAATGGAGAGAAGTCTTCCGAAGTAAGAGTGATTTCAGGTGTGCCGCAGGGGAGTGTCATAGGACCGTTGCTATTCACAATATACATAAATGACCTGGTGGATGACATCGGAAGTTCACTGAGGCTTTTTGCAGATGATGCTGTGGTGTATCGAGAGGTTGCAACAATGGAAAATTGTACTGAAATGCAGGAGGATCTGCAGCGAATTGACGCATGGTGCACGGAATGGCAATTGAATCTCAATGTAGCGAAGTGTAATGTGATGCGAATACATAGAAAGATAGGTCCCTTATCATTTAGCTACAAAATAGCAGGTCAGCAACTGGAAGCAGTTAATTCCATAAATTATCTGGGAGTACGCATTAGGAGTGATTTAAAATGGAATGATCATATAAAGTTGATCGTCGGTAAAGCAGATGCCAGACTGAGATTCATTGGAAGAATCCTAAGGAAATGCAATCCGACAACAAAGGAAGTAGGTTACAGTACGCTTGTTCGCCCAATGCTTGAATACTGCTCAGCAGTGTGGGATCCGCACCAGGTAGGGTTGATAGAAGAGATAGAGAAGATCCAACGGAGAGCAGCGCGCTTCGTTACAGGATCATTTAGTAATCGTGAAAGCGTTACGGAGATGATAGATAAACTCCAGTGGAAGACTCTGCAGGAGAGACGCTCAGTAGCTCGGTACGGGCTTTTGTTGAAGTTTCGAGAACATACCTTCACCGAAGAGTCAAGCAGTATATTGCTCCCTCCTACGTATATCTCGCGAAGAGACCATGAGGATAAAATCAGAGAGATTAGAGCCCACACAGAAGCATACCGACAATCCTTCTTTCCACGTACAATACGAGACTGGAATAGAAGGGAGAACCGATAGAGGTACTCAGGGTACCCTCCGCCACACACCGTCAGGTGGCTTGCGGAGTACGGATGTAGATGTAGATGTAGATGTAGATGTAGCCAGTGATTTTCATACAAAGGTGGTGTTACAAATAAAAAAAACCTAAACAGCCTACTTACACTATGTCGTCCATACGGCAGTGTCCGATGGTCAAATGACTGTATGTTTTTACGATTCTCCTGTGTGAATGATTTCTTGTACGTGAAATTTAAAACTTCAGTTATCGTTTTGTTATCTTCAACTGCCACCAGGCTGGTCAACAACGGACTGAATGGAAGCCTTTGACCCCCTTAGCGATTTTACGTAATACCAGAATTTTCTCGGTTTCTCTGCCAGGTCTTTTGCTGTGACAGTGAAAAATGAAATTTCGTGTGGCTAAGGCCTCCCGTCGGGTAGACAGTTCGCCTGGTGCAAGTCTTTCGATTTGACGCCACTTCGGTGACCTGCGCGGCGACGGGGATGAAATAATGATGATTAGGACAACACAACACCCAGTCCCTAAGCGGAGAAAATCTCCGACCCAGCCGGGAATCGAACCGGGAACATTAGGATTGACATTCCGTCACGCTGACCACTCAGCTACCGGGGCCAGACGCTGTGATAGTGTTAGTTGTTCAAATTATTCAAAGGGCTCTGAGCACTATGGGACTTAACAGCTGTGGTTATCAGTCCCCTAGAACTTAGAACTACTTTAACCTAACTAACCTAAGGACATCGCACGCATCCATGCCGAAGGCAGGATGCAAACCTGCGACTGTAGCAGTCTTGCGGTTCCGGGCTGAGCGCCTAGAACCGCTAGACCACCGCGGCCGGCTTGTTAGTTGTTGTGCGCTTCGCGCATAGATCTTTTCACAGGTACACGAATCTCTACTAACCTCCGCTTGTCGTCATTTGTGCGTTCCCTTTTGAACCGAGAGTGCAACAGCCTCTGCTTCCTCAGCATCCGCCGAATTTCGTTATTAAACCATGGGGTGTCACACACCGAGGTGACAAAAGTCATGGGACCCGTCCTAATATCTTGTCGGATCTCCTTTTGTGGAGCATAATTGTCGTTGATCCAACAAGTCGTTGATAGTACCATGGAGAAATGCCATCCTCCGGCCGGCAGGAGTGGCCGTGCGGTTCTAGGCGCTACAGTCTGGAGCCGAGCGACCGCTACGGTCGCAGGTTCGAGTCGTGCCTCGGGCATGGATGTGTGTGATGTCCTTAGGTTAGTTAGGTTTAATTAGTTCTAAGTTCTAGGCGACTTACGACCTCAGAAGTTAAGTCGCATAATGATCAGAGACATTTGAACCATTTCTCTTTCTTTCTTTTTTTTTTTTTTTTTTTTTTTTTTTTTTTTTTTTTTTTTTTGCCATCCTCCGACCGACAATGACGCCATAACGGTAGCATATTGGCAAGACAATCGTCTTCATGGACGACAATTCACGCGCCTATCTTGCACGTCTTGTGAATGACTTCCTCCAGGATAACGACATCGCACGACTAGAGTGGCCAGCACGTTCTCCAGACCTGAGCCCTATCGAAGATGCCTGGGATGGATTGAAAACGGCTGTTTATGGACAACGTGACCCACCAACCACTCTGAGGGATCTACACCGAATCGCCGCTGAGAACTAGGACAATCTGGACCAACATTGCCTTGATGAACTTATGGATAGTATGCAACAATGAATGCAGCCATGTATCAATGTAAGAGGACGTGCTACTGGGTATTAGAGGTACCGGTGTATACAGCAATCTGGACCACCACCTCTGAAGGTCTCGCTGTATGGTGGTACAACATGCCATGTATGGTTTCCGTGAGTAATAAAAAGGGCGGAAATGATATTTATGTTGACCTCTATTCTAATTTTCTGTACAGGTTCCGGAACTCTCGGAACCGAGGTGATGCAAAACTTTTTTTGATGTGAGTATAATAGCAAAAATCTTTCCCAATTTTGATGGCATAAAATTTTAACACAATATAGAATCGAAGCGTATGTTAACCATTTTCGGTATTTCACATATCAATATGCTTGTGAACACAGCTCTCCAGATTTGCCCAGATAAGCGGGCAAATAAATGAAGGGTATGCCATGTATTTCTTTCAGTCATTTCTATTTGCATTCAAGAGGCGAGACCTTCGGCAGGTGTTTCTTTGTGTGTGTGTGTGTGTGTGGGTGTGTGGGTGGGTAGGTGGGTGAGGAGGTGGGGTGTTTTCCTAACTGTCTTACTCAACTTACTATGATTTGACGGTTCTACCTGTGTTGTAACAAACTGCGTCGGGGTTCGTTGGTGACAGAAGGTACGGTCAGTCTGCAAATGTGGGACTTTACCTGGCTGAAATGTTCAATTTTCTCCGTAGGCGGCCTGCGCTAAGCTCCGTTTGTAATTCTCTATAACTCCATGCTAGTTTCTAGTCTTACGTTTTGCGCTACTACACATCCGGAGGAAAAAAAATTCAGCATCCTCAAAGACTGTGTGCAGTGGCATAGTGAGAGGCCGCAGTGTTAGATGTTTATTTTTCACAGTCATCGGCTGTCAGATGTCGCTCTGGAGGCCAGTTTGTGGGTTCTCTGTTTTGACTCTGCAGGTAGAGGATATAACCACGTCCCACCGACGAATACGTGTTCATGTTATAGAGGATCAGCCATTTGAGTGGGGTCGCATACTGAGCCTATGGGAAGCTGGAGTGGACGGATCGATGGATTCCTGCAAAAGACGGGCGCAATGTATCGGTGGTGTGTCGCTGCTTCCGACAGTGGTCTGTGCAATATTCCCACACTCGTAGACTAGGTTCTGGACGCCCGCGTAGTACAGACGCTTGTCAAGATCGATACATTTTGCGAACTGTTTCAGCTGACCAGACATGATCCAGGGACGAAATCCGGGCACATTTTGCACCTGCTGTATAATCAAGGACAATCGGGGATCATCTGCTTGTGCAGGATTAAAATCAAGTGTGCCTCTGACCAGGATACCACTGCTTCGACGACATCTCCAAAGATGGCTACTCTGTTGTCGTGAAACAGTCGACTGGAGACTGGAATGGCGCTCTGTTGTCTTCAGTGATGAGAGTAGGTTCCTTCAGTATGCGAGTGATGGACTCACAAGTGTATGACGCAGACCTGGTGATCTGTCTATTCGCCTACGGCCCCAGGCCAGATGTCACGGTGTGACGAGCCATCCGATACAACTAGTGGTCAAATTACCTGTTTATGCGGGGTAAAGTAATCAGTGCTCGCTAGATTGCACAGGCTGATGTCCCAGTCCTACTGTCATTTCTTCGACAGGAAGGTGCTGCGCTTTTTCAACAGGACAGGTCACGACTACCCACGTCTGCCCTCTGTGTTGTACATCAACTGTCCTGGCCAGCAAGATCATCGGATCTCTCGCCAATTGAAAGCGTATGGGGCGTGATGAAGCGGGAACTTACTCGTTCTCCAGAACCTACACGGACCATTGCCGAACTGCAACGAAATACGCAAGATAATTGGGACAGTCTATCTCAGATTGACATTTAGCAACTTTATGCTCGCTTGGATGCAAGCATACACGTTTGAGTACCTACCAGAGGGGGTACACTGAGTACTGATGAGACTGTTCGGGCGCCCATTCTTGTGATGTGTGTCTTTCATTTGATTTGAATTTGCTATTGTATGCTCCTACCCATCACCTCACTAATCAAAAAATGTCTTTGTGGGCGCTGAATTGTTTTCCGGCTGTGCATATTCGCTGAAAGTTGGCTGATAAATTTGGAAGTTTACTGATGTAAAAATATAAATACTGTCACTATAATGCTTTTTCAATTTTTTTTCTTTTGGATTGTGTATAAGGTTAGTGACAACGTTGAGTTGAAGACTGCTGTTATCACAATAAAGTTAAAGGCATCGCTTCTCGTGCTGATATTGATGGACCATATGTATTTTTAGGTTGTTGATTTGATTTTACTACAAGTTGCCCTGGTGCTACTCCGCCTGGCAACCATAATGGTTGGTTAACTGTTGTGTTTGCTAGATGAGGAGGCATGAGTGAGTATGGTGGCCTTCAGCGTTTTACTCGTTGAGATGTAATTTGTTATCGCACTTTTCATTTTAGTGAAGTTGTATTGTGTAGTAGTTCTTATTTAGTTCCTGTGCAAGCTTGATTTACACATACTCGTCGTCGCAGGAAGATAGACGATGATGAGGCTGTATACGTTTGGTGTAATGGACGTGGTTGCTGTGAACATGTATCGCTTGTTAGTGACTTAGCTCTGCATTGTCTAAAATAAAGTCTTGACCTTAAATAAAAATACTTAAATAAAAATAATACACACTGATCCTGCCAAAAGCGAGAAGCGATTCTTCTTGGTGTTGTAGCTCTCTGTGACACTCTGGGATGCTCTCTGCAACGCCCCTCTATCTCTGTGAGTGTGTGTGTCTCTGTGAGCCGTAACTGGACATCAGAGTTAAAGAGTTGTTTGGATAAGTGAGGAAACAGCTTAAAGAAGCTGTTAAGGTAGTGGGACTTAGTTTCTGGCGAGGCTGGGCGAGGCTGGGCGAAGCACGGTCCCTGGTGTTACTAGGGCCATGACGGAGGAAAATTCATTTCCGGTTGTGCAACGGCAGGAGGCTGCGCTCTCCACGTGCCGCAAGAACACCGAGATGCACTGACGATGAAATGGGAAGAACAGTTCTCCACATTTACTTCAAGTCTTTAAAAATATTCTTTCATTGTAACGTGCAGCTCAACAGTAGCCGAAAGCTGCTGGAATTGCCTGAATGCGTTGGTCATTCTTAGTAAATAAATTATTTTGGTCCCTTCAGCATTGCTCTGAGTCCCTGCTATGTTGTGACAATTTTTTCAGCATACACATCCTCCCTTAAAATAAACAATAACATTGTACCTGCAAGCATGATTCGACAAAGTTTCAACGGAAGACTGAGCGAGACTTCATTGATAATCTCTAAATTGTAAATAGTGCTCGACTGCAGACTGTTAACGAAGGTCCGAGCTTACGGAATACGTTCTTAGATACCAGGAATAAATGCAGATGATAAACGGGTATTCATTGGACAAATATATTATACTAGAAGTGACATGTGATTACATTTTCATGCAATTTGGGTGCATAGATCCTGAGAAATCAGTACCCAGAACAACCACATTGGGCATTGAGTCAAATAGAGCTTGGAGGGCGTGTACAGGTACAGGTGCCCATGCAGCTTCAACACGATACCACAGTTCATCAAGAGCAGTGACTGGCGTATTGTGACGAGCCAGTTGCTCGGCCATCATTGACCAGACGTTTTCAATTGGTGAGAGACCTGGAGAATGTGCTGGCCAGGGCAGCAGTCGAACATTTTCCGTATCCAGAAAGGCCCGTACAGAACCTGCAATAGGCGGTCGTGCATTATCCTGCTGAAATGTAGGGTTTCGCAGGGATCGAATGAAGTGTAGAACCACGGGTCGTAACGCATCTGAAATGTAACTTCCACATTTCAAAGTGCCATTAGTGCGAAAAAGAGGTGACCGAGACCTGTAACCAATGGCACCCCATACCATCACGCCGGGTGATATACCAGTATGGTGATGACGAATACACGCTTCCAATGAGCTTCCACCGCCATGTAGCCAAACATGGATGCGATCATCATGATGCTGTATACAAAACCTGGATTCATCCGAAAAACGACGTTTTGCCATTCGTGCACCCAGGTTTGTCGTTGAGTACACCATCGCAGGCGCTCCTGTATGTGATGCGGCGTCAAGGGTAATCGCAACCATGGTCTTCGAGCTGATAGTTCATGCTGCTGCAAACGTCGTCGAACTGTTCGTGCAGATGGTTGTTGTCTTGCAAACGTCCCTATCTGTTGACTCAGGGATCGAGACGTGGCTGCAAGATGCTTTACAGCCATGAGGATAAGATGCCTGTCACCTCGACTGCTAGTGATACGAGGCCTTCCCTATTACCCTCCTGAACCGACCGATTCCATATTCTGCTAACAGTCATTGGATCTCGACCAACGCGAGCAGGAATGTCGCGATACGATAAACCGCAATCGCGATAGGCTACAATCCGAACTTCATCAAAGCCGGAAACGCGACGGTACGCATTTCTCCTCCTTACACGAGGCATCACAACAACGTTTCACCAGGCAACGCCGGTCAACTGCTGTTTGTGTATGAGAAATCGGTTGGGAACTTCCCTCATGTCAGCACGTTGTAGGTGTCGCCACCGGCGCCAACCATGTGTGAATGCTCTGAAAAGCTAATAATTTGCATATCGCAGCATCTTCTTCCTGTCGGTTAAATTTCTCGTTTTTAGCGCGTCATCTTCGTAGTGTAGCAATTTAAATGGGCAGTAGTGTAATCGAACCCAGCACGTTGTCCTCGACGGCGAGTGTTCGTCAAAGACAAGAGTATCGTCAACGCTGCCTCAGGGGTGGGCGATAGCACTGCTCTCGTTCTCTTTACCCATAAACGACGTGACACGTAGGGTGAGGAGCTGTCTGGGACTGTTTGCTGCTAACACTGTAGTGTATGTGGAAGTGTTGCCGTTAACTGACTCGAGGAGGATATAAGAGGAGCTAGACAGAATGTCCACTTGATGTGATGGATGGTAGCTTGCTCTAAATGTAGAATAACGTAACCTAATGCAGATGTGTAGTAAAAACAATCCTGTATTGCTCCAATGCAGTATTAATGATGTGATGCTAGACACCGTAAATTCCATTAAATATCTAGGGATAATATTGCAAAGATATATGAAATGGAACGAAAGACAGTTGTAGGGAATGCTATTAGTCTATTTCTGTTTAGTGAGCGAATTTTAGGAAAGTGTAGTCCATTTCTATAGGTGACCGCATGTAGAAAACTTGTGCTCCATTTCTGAGTACTGTCGAGTTTTTGGAACCCCCAGCAGGTCAGATTAAAGGAATGCGTCAAAGCAATTCAAAGATGTGTTGCAGATTTGTCACGGGTAGGTTTCCTGGAAGATGGAACAGAAAAAACGGTCACGTTTCTTGGCACAAAAGTCCCTGGACCTTACCCCCTAATATTTTTGCCTGCAGGGATGACTGAAAGGTGACGTCTAAAATAAAAAGTAAATAGAAGAGAGGAATTGATTATTTGGATTGTGAATACCGCAGCTCACGTAAACGAACGCCAAGACGGTGTAGAAGAGTTACGTGTGTTCTTGTCAAGAAAATTGGAAACTGTGTTGAAGGTGGAGATGGAATTGATGAAAATCAACTTTGAACTTAATCATTTGTCTTTGCTTAAAACCTTATGTTCGTTTCTTATTTACATTCTAACAGCTATATCTCTATAACCAATAAAAATTGTACAGACAGATGTTACACGAAATGTTTTATTCAAATTATTCTACTTGCACCCGTCTTTGTAGCCAAGGTCACTAACGACTGACCATGCGGTGGTGCTCGACTCAGAGGTCAACGAAATCCAAACTTGGCACTTCTGCGCATGCCGTCTACATTTGCTTGTAGACGCAATCCAACTGTAAAGCCTGAGTCTATTCTCGCTATTTTGTGTGTGTGTATGTGTGTTTGTGTGTGTTGGTCTGGTGTTGGGTCCAGAGGTAGATTCATCTGCGTTAGGTCCAGGGTAGCGTTCAGAGGTGGACTCACTTGTTTATGTCTGTAATAGTGTTCGGAGATTGATCCACACGCACTAGGTCTGGAGAAGTAATCAACCACGTTAGGTCTGTATAGTGTTTGGAGGTGAAGCCAGAAGCGGTACGTCTGGGATAGCGTCATGAAATGGATCCATCAACATTATTTCTATATAGGATCCGAGAGGGGATCCACCAGCGCTAGGTCAGGGGTGGGCTGTGGACGAACACACACACACACACACACACACACACACACACACACACAAAACAACGCAACTGGGTTTGGAGTTTACAATTGGATTGCATCAACAAGCAAATGCAGATGTGGCAGGAAGTGACATCATGATCACATAAGTAAAAGTGACACTCTCTTCGATCTTCAGAATATATAAGAAGCTTTGAAAGCCTCTGTAACACAGTGGATGTCTGGGGTGTGATGAGATAGACCTATGTTACTAGATCTATGATGAGTAAAATATTATACCTCGAACTGTTTTTTATATGATACTTGTAGCCTGAGCAGAACGAAATACTTCTGCCTTTAACTCATGAACCAAAGCATTGTAAAGTTCAAAGCATGTTGAGTGAAACATTGTGTTAAAACTGATGTTGAACATTCGTAATATGGTGCAGTATGTCAATAGACCTACAGTCTGCCCAGCGGTACAGCATGGTACTTGAAGCGTGGCATTTTACTGACCTGTCATGGAGTAACTGCCCACGTCACAGAAGCATCCCGTTTTCTCTTGTCTAGGCAAACCTGCACCATATATGGTAGCACGAAATTTATTTTGATGTGATTGGCTAAAATGCTCGACCTAGAAGCTTCCTTGCGCTGGCAGCAGAAACTGAGGCCCGAGGGCCAAGCTGGATGGCCGCGTCGGTTATGACTCTGACTCGTTAAAACGAAATACTGTTTTAAGAAAGATTCAGGCGCGGTTTGGATCTGAGTGCGGTCTCATACGAGAACAATTATGTCGTGAGATAGTGTTAATCGTATCGTAGAAGGAGCTGAGTGACAGCAGCCACAGCGAACGGTTGAACAGTTCGTGTATTGTTCACAAGTTGTGATTCGGGTTAATAACTTGATTCAGGCACAAGCCGGATATGAGTACGTTCGCGTAAACGGATACTTGTTAGTAATAAACAGACCTGAATTATCATTATCTATGAGTGTCAAACTAAATGAAATGTTGTGCAAAGATCATGTGTAATGTCGAACGTTCTGTGTTTAAAATCACAGCACTTAATAAAAGGCATCTCTTGCACCAATAACTGTGTTCTTGTTACTTAGAAGTGGTTAAGGATTTTCCTACGGTTCTCACGGCTACAGCGCTACTTCTAAGCGAGACCACAACCAAGGATATCCAATGCAGCGAGAGGAACTTCTTTATAAGACACGAGTCCTCCACAAGGAAATACACAGTTTATTTCCAATGACAGCCTTCGCATGTACAGCCATTCCGTTACCATCCGTTACCACCGTATTCCATGACGTTTTACTCTAATGAGTGCAAGGTGTTGTAAATGAGTTAGCTCATCGCAAATGTAGAACGTATGAGTCAAGGCTAGCATACTTCTATGGCTAGCTATTAGCTACTAAGCAACATTCAGCCAAACTAAATGAAGCTCTATTCTTGTATATCAGTAACAGAGATCAGGCTTTGTGTTTCCATTGCAGTGGACAGTTGAAAGCCTGGGAAGAAATGCACAATCCATGGGTTGAAGATGCTGAGTGGTTTTTCAAGTGTTAGTTTGTGATTCTTGTGAAGATTAAAGTCTTTCAGAGCAAAAACGTAAGAATTACTGCAAAGAATGCAACTAATATTAAATCTTCAGAAAGCTGCTAAAGTTGTTACCCCAAAAGTATCATCGGAAAAGCATGTGACTGTCAGGGCTTTCAACAATGTTTTCATTTTCTTTTTTCCACTTTTTCCAATTTTTTCTTCAAATCTCACTTTTAAACAGCGCTGAGAGGAGTGTAAAAGAAGAACAAATGAAATAATTTTTTGAGTGTATTGTGTGTGATTCTCTTTGTTAAAATCCTTACAAAAATGCTTTATCAATATAAATTGTCGAGTTGGTGATGGGTAGTAATTGGACTACTCTTTTTGGTGTAAGCTTTTGGAATTACGTTACTTGTTCACCTACAATGACTGGGCATATATACAAACATCAGAAGTAAAAAAAAATTATCATGTTGGAGGAGGGAGGGGGGGAATAAAACAATACATTGTGGAAAATAAAGTGCCATTATTAAAATATAATCGCCCTCTTTTTTTTCTTTTTTTTTACGTCAAACCCACTTAGGTCAACGTATGAGCATGAGATTACGGTATGGGCGTAACACTTCTTTTGGAAAAAAAACCTTACGAGCAGTAAGGAATCATGATTTTAGCATCAAAACATAGAACTGCCTGATACAAGTCTACGCAGTGCCACTCTCTGAAAACATAGACAGACGTCCACAGGCTTAGAAACATCATTTTATTCCCTGCAGAGTGTTATTATTAAGACATTTAGACATGTATTACACAGCTACGAATTATCCAGTAACGATTGCTTTATGATGTAGCAACAGCATGCCAAAGACAGCCTGCGTACTTCGCTAATCTAGTAATCCAATAATAGCTCAAAGTTGCAGAGAGATGTATACCACACAACCCTCAATTGCAGAACAGCAGGGTGTATCGAAAAGAACCACCGATCACCGATTTAGCACGTCTGTATTTCTGAAAGTAATAAATATATACAGTGAATTTTGTTTCTTTAACATCTTTTCATAGGTGTTCAGTATACCCCCCATGAGATGCACGGCATATGTCAGTGCGGAATTCATATTGTTCCCATACTTCAACAAGCATGTCTTGAGTTACAGCTTCCACAGCTGCTGTTATGTGATGTCTCAGTTCACTCACTGTTGTTGGTGTCGGAGGCACATAAAAAGTCTTTTATAAACCTCCACAAGAAGTAGTCACATATAGTCAGTTCCGGTGACCTTGGAAGCTAGTAATGTAAGGCTGAATCATTTAGTCCAGTGCGACCGATCCATCGTTCAGTAATCCTTCGATTTAAACGAAACTGAAGTGGGCGCACACTGCTACTACCTAGCGGGAATCAGGTAAAACTCGAGAGTTTGGTTTTTCCAACAGTACATTGTTCACGCACATATGCCAAACAAAATAACATTTATGATTTTTTAAAATAGAATGATTATTTTTGATACATCTTGTATGATTCGTTACCTAC